>NC_134139.1:207247500-208497500 GCF_033958435.1 Carettochelys insculpta | reverse complement strand
TCAGTGCCCCTCCCCCCTCCTGCCCCCATCAGAGCCCCTCCCCCTCCATCCCTCCCACCCCCATCAGTGCCCCTCCTCCCTCTCCATCCCTCCTGCCCCCATCAGAGCCCCTCCCCCTCCATCCCTCCCGCCCCATCAGTGCCCTTCCTCCCTCTCCATCCCTCCCACCCCCATCAGTGCCCCTCCTCCCTCTCCATCCCTCCCGCCCCCATCAGAGCCCCTCCTCCCTCTCCATCCCTCCCGCTCCATCAGTGCCCCTCCCCGCATCCCTCCTGCCCCCATCAGAGCCCCTCCCCCTCCATCCCTCCCACCCCCATCAGTGCCCCTCCTCCCTCTCCATCCCTCCCGCCCCATCAGTGCCCCTCCTCCCTCTCCATCCCTCCCGCCCCATCAGTGCCCCTCCTCCCTCTCCATCCCTCCCGCCCCATCAGTGCCCCTCCCCCCTCTCCATCCCTCCCACCCTCATCAGTGCCCCTCCCCCCTCTCCATTCCTCCCACCCCCATCAGTGCCCCTCCTCCCTCTCCATTCCTCCCGCCCCCATCAGTGCCCCTCCTCCCTCTCCATCCCTCCCGCCCCATCAGTGCCCCTCCCCCCCTCCTGCCCCCATCAGAGCCCCTCCCCCTCCATCCCTCCCACCCCATCAGTGCCCCTCCTCCCTCTCCATCCCTCCCGCCCCCATCAGTGCCCCTCCCCCCTCTCCATCTCTCCCACCCGCATCAGTGCCCCTCCTCCCTCTCCATTCCTCCCACCCCCATCAGTGCCCCTCCTCCCTCTCCATCCCTCCCGCTCCATCAGTGCCCCTCCCCCCCTCCATCCCTCCCGCCCCATCAGAGCCCCTCCCCCCCTTCATCCCTCCTGCCCCCATCAGAGCCCCTCCCCCTCCATCCCTCCCACCCCCATCAGTGCCCCTCCTCCCTCTCCATCCCTCCTGCCCCCATCAGTGCCCCTCCTCCCTCTCCATCCCTCCCGCCCCATCAGTGCCCCTCCCCCCCTCCTGCCACCATCAGAGCCCCTCCCCCTCCATCCCTCCCACCCCCATCAGTGCCCCTCCTCCCTCTCCATCCCTCCTGCCCCCATCAGAGCCCCTCCCCCTCCATCCCTCCCGCCCCATCAGTGCCCTTCCTCCCTCTCCATCCCTCCCACCCCCATCAGTGCCCCTCCTCCCTCTCCATCCCTCCCCCCCCATCAGAGCCCCTCCTCCCTCTCCATCCCTCCCGCTCCATCAGTGCCCCTCCCCCCATCCCTCCTGCCCCCATCAGAGCCCCTCCCCCTCCATCCCTCCCACCCCCATCAGTGCCCCTCCTCCCTCTCCATTCCTCCCACCCCCATCAGTGCCCCTCCTCCCTCTCCATCCCTCCCGCTCCATCAGTGCCCCTCCCCCCTCCATCCCTCCCACCCCATCAGAGCCCCTCCCCCCCTCCATCCCTCCTGCCCCCATCAGAGCCCCTCCCCCTCCATCCCTCCCACCCCCATCAGTGCCCCTCCTCCCTCTCCATCCCTCCTGCCCCCATCAGTGCCCCTCCTCCCTCTCCATCCCTCCCACCCCATCAGTGCCCCTCCCCCCTCCTGCCCCCATCAGAGCCCCTCCCCCTCCATCCCTCCCACCCCCATCAGTGCCCCTCCTCCCTCTCCATCCCTCCTGCCCCCATCAGAGCCCCTCCCCCTCCATCCCTCCCGCCCCATCAGTGCCCTTCCTCCCTCTCCATCCCTCCCACCCCCATCAGTGCCCCTCCTCCCTCTCCATCCCTCCCGCCCCCATCAGAGCCCCTCCTCCCTCTCCATCCCTCCCGCTCCATCAGTGCCCCTCCCCGCATCCCTCCTGCCCCCATCAGAGCCCCTCCCCCTCCATCCCTCCCACCCCCATCAGTGCCCCTCCTCCCTCTCCATCCCTCCCGCCCCATCAGTGCCCCTCCTCCCTCTCCATCCCTCCCGCCCCATCAGTGCCCCTCCTCCCTCTCCATCCCTCCCGCTCCATCAGTGCCCCTCCCCCCATCCCTCCTGCCCCCATCAGAGCCCCTCCCCCTCCATCCCTCCCACCCCCATCAGTGCCCCTCCTCCCTCTCCATCCCTCCCACCCTCATCAGTGCCCCTCCCCCCTCTCCATTCCTCCCACCCCCATCAGTGCCCCTCCTCCCTCTCCATTCCTCCCGCCCCCATCAGTGCCCCTCCTCCCTCTCCATCCCTCCCGCCCCATCAGTGCCCCTCCCCCCCTCCTGCCCCCATCAGAGCCCCTCCCCCTCCATCCCTCCCACCCCATCAGTGCCCCTCCTCCCTCTCCATCCCTCCTGCCCCCATTAGAGCCCCTCCCCCTCCATCCCTCCCGCCCCATCAGTGCCCTTCCTCCCTCTCCATCCCTCCCACCCCCATCAGTGCCCCTCCTCCCTGTCCATCCCTCCCGCCCCCATCAGAGCCCCTCCCCTCTCCATCCCTCCCACCCCATCAGTGCCCCTACCCCCTCTCCATCTCTCCCACCTCCATCAGTGCCCCTCCTCCCTCTCCATCCGTCCCGCTCCATCAGTGCCCCTCCCCCCATCCCTCCTGCCCCCATCAGAGCCCCTCCCCCTCCATCCCTCCCACCCCCATCAGTGCCCCTCCTCCCTCTCCATCCCTCCCGCCCCATCAGTGCCCCTCCCCCCTCTCCATCCCTCCCACCCTCATCAGTGCCCCTCCTCCCTCTCCATTCCTCCCGCCCCCATCAGTGCCCCTCCTCCCTCTCCATTCCTCCCGCCCCCATCAGTGCCCCTCCTCCCTCTCCATCCCTCCCGCCCCATCAGTGCCCCTCCCGCCTCCATCCCTCCCACCCCCATCAGTGCCCCTCCTCCCTCTCCATCCCTCCTGCCCCCATCAGTGCCCCTCCCCCCTCTCCATCCCTCCCACCCCCATCAGTGCCCCTCCTCCCTCTCCATTCCTCCCGCCCCCATCAGTGCCCCTTCTCCCTCTCCATCCCTCCCACCGCCATCAGAGCCCCTCCCCCTCTCCATTCCTCCCACCCCCATCAGTGCCCCTCCTCCCTCTCCATTCCTCCCGCCCCCATCAGTGCCCCTTCTCCCTCTCCATCCCTCCCACCCCCATCAGAGCCCCTCCCCCCTCCATCCCTCCCACCCCCATCAGTTCCCCTCCCCCCTCCATCGCTCCTGCCCCCATCAGAGCCCCTCCCCCTCCATCCCTCCCACCCCCATCAGAGCCCCTCCCTGCTCTACATCCCTCCTGCCTCAGAGCCCCTCCCCCGCTCCATGCCTCCTGCCTGCCTGGATCAGGAGTTCTGCAGCTTGCAGGGGTTTGGGAGGGCGGGGTGAAGCGAGGATGTGGCTCTCTTGGTGGAGTGGCCAGAGGGGTGAGAAGAGGCTGGGCGAAGCTGAGTGTGACAGGGAGAGGTCACAGCAGACCCCTTGAGGTGTCCCCCCCGTGGGCTGATCAGGCCACTGACACCCTCCTTCCTGCTCTCTGGGACTCCCCACCATCCTGGTCTCCCCAGCCAAGGCACAGAGCTGGTGTTACCACCCCCTGCACAGCAATGCAGATGCGGATAAACCACAGCTCTGGGCAGGTGCAATTCTAGGGCACAGCACCCAGGGAATCAACCCCCAAAGGGGATCAAAACCCCACATAAACCCATCTCTCTCTGAACAAAAGGTTTCCAGGTACTGAGTTTCCAGATCTTGGTCTGTTAGTTCAAGGGCTCTGTCATGGGCAGCTTCCTGGGCTCTCTGTCCCACTAAGAGTCTAGGTACATGTGAGTCCTTTCCCTGAACCGCTGCCTTTAGGTCAGGTGAAAGCATCAAGTCATAAAAGATCCTATCCTGACCCGGCTCTCCTGTCAGCTGCAGAGCAGCTGTGTCTCCTTAGGCTGTGCCAGGCCATTTCCAAGGCAGGCGGAAGACAAAGGGACTGAAAGATTCCTATTGCTTACAAAACAGCAAGACGTCCTGTGGCACCTCACAGACTAACAAATATTTTGGAGCAATATTTTTACTCCAAAATATCTGTCAGTCTATACGGTGCCACAGGATTTCTTGTTGTTTTTGAAGATACAGACTGAGACGGCTCCCTCTCTGATACTTGGAGAGAAAAGCTTAAACAGACTTTCCCCCAGGGCGGGAATCCTTTTGTAACCCTTCTGCCAGGAGTCAGCAGCAGCCAGGGCCGGGTTCAACATCTAGGGCTTCCTTTCCATCCATCTCACACAGAACCGGCCCAAACCCCTACCCAGTAGCTTGGGAAATTCACACACCCCTGGGCGCCTCGGCGAGGCAGTGCTTCCCCACTCACAAGCAGAGTCTGAGTGTAGAAAAGAACTTTTAATGAAAGAGGCGGAGAAGTCATATGGCATAAACTTGGCAAACTACCACTCCCAGAGTTCATAACCAACCCTCCAGTAACTGTCCCAGCTCAAATGGCTTGAGCAGTGTCCTTGGCCTCTCAGGCTCACCAGTCCGATACCATAAACAGCCAATCCACACACCCAACTTTCTCTGCACCCCTACTTCAAATGCCCCACTTACAACCCAGTCCAGTCCGTGCAGGCCCTGACACCTCACCCTGATGCTCACTGAACCTGAGGAAATGCCCCCTTTACGCTGGTCCGGCGTTCCGCTTGATCCCTGCCAGCTGCCCCACCGGCCAGCCACCGGTCACGCTGTCCATCCATCTGCTGCTGCTCCTACTGTCCAGCCACTGGTCACGCCTGCCATCCGTCCGCAGCTCCTCCCACCGGCCAGCCGCCAGTCACTCTATCCATCCGCTGCTCCTCCTGCTGGTCCCGCCTTCCACCTGCTGCTGTCTTGTGGGTTTTGTTGTAAGCAAAACCCCGTGATTCCAGCTCTCCGTGATTCCAGCTCATAGTGGCATTCAGCTCTAGACCTAGCCACAGCTCTCAGCATCCCCCAGAGTGGATTCTCACGGAACAACTATAGACCCATCTTTAGGCGTACCTGTGAGCAGTGGTGGGGAAACCTAGTCCATCCAGTCTTACAGCTTTCGAGCCAACAGGCTTCCAGCCAGCTGGCCCGGCCACTATGCCTCCCCCTTTTCCTCACACAGAATGCTTTGAGGGGGGAGCCCCCTGTAATCCATATCTTACGCAGCAGTGATGACTGCCCTGTACCCCCACAACTTCAAGCACTTCCACTGGGTGATAGCATGAATTGTGACTTTACAACAACGTGCTGTTTACAATAGACAAAACCTCCCTGCTTCGCCTGCTCCCATGAGGCTTTGTTTACCAGGTGTTACATATGCACACCTTTGTATTTTCATGCAAATGATCTCTGCAAAACACATTCCCCAGCTCCTTCAGCAGCACTGAACTCCTGCTGGCACATTCCTCACAAGTTGTTTCAACACCCCACCCCTCCCGACTGGAAAAAAAACCGAACTCCAAACCGGAGGCCTGTGCCAGGTGGCACGGTCACGTCTCTTTTCAGACTTCCTTGGTGGGGCCTCTTGCTCTTTGGTGGGTGGGTCTTTTGCAGGGCTCAGCTCCTATTCCCATCCAGGTGCTGCTGGCTGCTGGCAGTCGGGACAGGCTGGGTTCAGGGACTGAGTGCACTGCACACACCCATTCAGACCTTCCTCACTCACACAAAGGAAAGCTCACTTCAGGGAAAGCCCTTTCTTTTCCAGAGGAACAGCCAGGATTCCTCACAGGCTCATGGTATCTGCAAACAATCCCTCACCAGCCTACAAGGCTCCATATAGATCCAGCAGCTGCCACAAAACAAAGCCCACAGAAAGGCACAGGACTCAAAACCAGCCATGACTGACATCCCCCTCTGCCCTGGACTGGGCCAAGCGGAGGCTTTATACAGCATTTCTGGGAGCACCCATAATGGCTGTCATTAGCAGCTTTAAAACTACGTGCAGGCGTACACTCTGTGTTTCTAACTTCACCTGGATGAACAATACCTGCACAAAGAGCTGAGATGCAGAGTCAGCAGGTTGTACCCCTGAAAACGATAAGTATCAGAGGGGGAGCTGTGTTAGTCTGTATCCACAAAAACAACCAGGAGTCCTGTGGCAACTTATAGACAAACAGATATTTTGGAGCATGAGCTTTCGTGGGCAAAGTGTGGGCATGGAACGCATGTGGACATGAAGGGATCATTTGCACTGAGGACTAGGAGAGAGTGTTATTCTCTGGAGCACCCTCTGCCTTCTCCAGCACTAAAGTCACGTCCCAAGAAGAGCAGCTGGATGTCCCTTTGATTGAGGCTGTCCCTGCCATTGGCTGCCTGTAGCTTCCTCCTCTAAACCCTGTCTCCAGCATCTTCCTCCCACCCCTAAACTTCCCCGGACTTGCCTAGCACAGTGAACATTCCTATCTTTCCAACAGAGGCAGCTCAGGTAAAGGGCATGGGATCCTTGCAGAGGATGCAAAATATCCTCAGGGAGAGCATTTTGAAGAAGACGGACAATGGGATGTTTGAGGAGGCAAAGAAGAAGATGAAGCTGCGGCTGCAGAAACTGAAGGTGAGGGACATTCCCCACTGCTCGGTGGGGCTGTACTTATGGGTGTGGGTGTGGGTGTCTGGGAAAAGCCCCGTGTCCAAAGAGGGAGAGCCCCGAGCAAGCTACCCAGCCAGAGATTAGGCCAAAGGTTCTGGCACAAACCACTTGCTTCATGCGATGTTTCATTTCTGCCTACAAGAGACACAAGGTGACCTCGATTTTCAGGGGAACATTTTAGTCCTTCATCCTACAAACACACCTGTGATTAACTGTGCAGAACACCAGGGAGAACCCAAATGGGCCCCAGGGTAAGTGTGAGTGTGTTTGTAGAACCATTGTAATATTTGTGGAGCCCTGGTCATAGCCCAGCCTCAATGTGCTGGGTGCTATCTAAACACAGAAAAAAAGGACTGACCCCACCCCAGAACTCACAACACCCAAACCTGGACTACCGCATGCAGCTCACGTCATCCCCTCTCAGACAGGTAGATTAAAATTGGAAACAGGTGCAGAGAATGGCAGCAACAATCATTAAGAGTATGGATCAGCTTTTGGATGAGAAGTTATTAAAAAGACTCAGACTTTTGAGCTTGGGAAAGAGATCTACAAGGGGCGTGTTATAGCTCTAAAATATCTTGAACGGTGTGGGGAAAGTGAATTAGTAAGTGCTACTTCCTCCTTCACATAACACAAGAACAAGGGATCACCCGATGAAATGAATAGAAACTGAGCCACTCCACACTGGACAGGGAAAGATGGAAGAAAATAGTGAGAGAGGCATCAGACACCAACGGGCGCTGAGCCCACAGTTATTGATGGTAAGGAGGAGGAAGGTAAAACAAACTAAAGCAAGTACATTTTCGCAGCATGCACAGTCAATCTGTAGAACTCATTCAGGGCAGCTAAACACTGGAGCAAATGACTCAGGGTGGCTGGAGAATCTCCAGCCCTGGGGATGTTTAAGAGCAGGTTGGATAAATAGCTCTCAGGGACGAGCTAGATGACGCTTGGTGCTGCTGTGAGGGTAGGGGACTGGACTTGGTGACTCTCCAGGTCCCTCCCAGTTGGAGTATTCTATGATCCTGTGATTGCAGGGGATGTTGTGGAGGCTAAAACTACAATGGGATTTCAAAAGAGAATTAAATAAATGGGTGGAGAATAGGTCCATTAGAGCTTATTAACCAGGATAGTCAATAATACAACCTCAGTCTCTGTGTGTCCCATGCCTCCGAATGCCAAAAGCTGGGAGTGGTCGACAGAGGATGAATAACTCAGTAATGACCCTGTTCTGTTTCATTCCATCTGAAACACCTGGCAGTGACCACTGTTGGAGGACAGGAAAATAGGCTAGATGGACCACTGATCTGACCCCATATGGCCATTCTTATATTCTCTATAGCAAACTGCATGGAACTTGAACACTGTAGCTAGAAACAATAGTGATTGTACCATTTTCCTTAGAGTAGTCCTATCTTCCAGCAACTCAGACCTTCTTTGCTTAGAATAATAAGCAGTTTTTTAACACCCTAAGGAACAACACCTTCTACAAGCTCCTTAAAGCTCTGTGCCCATGGTAACTGTGAGCACACCTATTTGTCGGTGACTCCAAGTATTTGTTGACAGGATGCTGAAAGAAGCAAACAAGAAGTTTGATGTTGCTCCTTATTTTTGTGCATGCAAAGCAATTGGAACTCTGCCATGAAACCTCTGGGGGTTCCATGCCAGTCCCAAGCCTGGATAAAGGAGGAGGGTTGGTCAGATGAGTGTTGATGCGCTGATCGTAAAACAACAATATGAATTAAATCTGATGCCAGTACAACTAACTGATAAAAGATGCTGACTCATACGTCGCCCAGATAAACAAGGTCCATGGCACCAATGGAGGGACCAGGGTTGGGTCAATAAGTTGGCTATTGAAAGAAAATTGGAACTAACACATATACTATCAATTGGAATGTGGAACATCGAAACAGTGTGGGTGACTGAAAAGTCAGAGCTACTTCAAAAAGAGACGGAGTGATACCAATGTAATATACTTGGACTGGCAGAGATGCACTAAACAGTATCAGGAAAGGTGTGCAGTTTCGAAGTCATTTGGTCAGGGAAGGAAATGAAGCATGAGGCAAGAGGTGGATTACTTTTTAGCAAAAGAGCTGGAGGAGTGTTAGGATACAAACTGGCAGTGCGAGAATGATGGTTCGAGATTCAAAACGAAACCTCTCCACATCTCAGTCATGCAAATGTATGCACCCATTTCAGACATTACAGAGGAAGAAACTGAGCTGTTCTATAAGGACTTGACAGAGACGCTGGAGGAGATACCAAAGAGAGATGTGTTGATCACTGGAGGAGATTGGAACGTGAAGGTTGGAACAGATAATGAAGGTTGAGAGACAGTCATGAGAAGGCTTGGATTTGGAGAAAAAAACAAGATGAGAAACTACTCAAGTTTGCTATGAAGCACAGGGTGGTGACCTGCAACACGAGAGTCCAACAAAAAGACTGGAGGAAGTGGATATGGCGACCTAACGATGGGAAGTCCAAGAACATGATAGATATGATCTTGATAAGAAGAAGATGGGTAATATCAGTACTGCAGTGCCGAACTTTCCAAGGAGCAGATATAGACTCAAACCACAATCTAGTGATCGCGAATGTCAAGATGAAACTCAAGAGAAAGTATAAGATGAAGTTCAGAAAAAATGAGAGGTGGCAAGGCTAGGCGAGGAAGAAATAGGGAATGCATACAGAGCAGTGCTCAAAGAGATGATCAGGAATGCGGGCACAGAGAAAAACCTAAATAAGGGAGTCGAAGGGATAGCCATGGCAATAGAAGAGGCAATTGAGCAGACAGTTCTGGAAGAAGAGAATATGAATAAGAAGTGGATTATGTAGGAGACGCTAAAGTTGGTCCAAGAGAAGAGAGTGTTGAAATCAGAAGGGATGTTTCCAAGAGGGCAGAACAGCAATGCAACAAGGTAAGGAAAGCAGCCAGAATGGATAAGGTGAAAAGTTTAGAGGAGATGTAGAGAGCTATTATGGTGAATGTAAGACCAGGGAGGTGTATAAAATGATTAGGAATATTAATAGGAAGTGGCAGCCGAAGCAGATGGCGAATAAAGACAAGGATGACGAGGTGCTCATGAATAAGGAGAAGGTTGTACAGAGATAGATGAAATATTGCACCAAACTCTATGAAGCACAGTTGGACTTTAGTGTCTCAGAGGGACTGATTGAAGATCTGAAAGAGATATCTCCACTGAGCATCAAGAGCAAGGCCAGTATTTCGAAGGAGGAAGTAGAAAGAGCAGTGAAATGACCAAAGAATTACAAGAGCCCTGGAAAAGATAAGATCACGGGAGAGATGATCAAACATGGTGGAGAAAGTATGATTCAGAAAATACACAGACTATGTAATTTAAGCTGTGTCTACACGTGCACGCTACTTCGAAGTAGCGGCACTAACTTCGAAATAGCGCCCGTCGCGGCTACACGCGTCGGACGCTATTTCGAAGTTAACTTCGACGTTAGGTGGCGAGACGTCGAAGTCGCTAACCTCATGAGGGGATGGGAATAGCGCCCTAGTTCGACGTTCAACGTCGAAGTAGGGACCGTGTAGACGATCCGCGTCCCGCAACGTCGAAATTGCCGGGTCCTCCATGGCGGCCATCAGCTGGGGGGTTGAGAGATGCTCTCTCTCCAGCCCCTGCGGGGCTCTATGGTCACCGTGGGCAGCAGCCCTTAGCCCAGGGCTTCTGGCTGCTGCTGCGGCAGCTGGGGATCCATGCTGCAGGCACAGGGTCTGCAACCAGTTGTCAGCTCTGTGTATCTTGTGTTGTTTAGTGCAACTGTGTCTGGGAGGGGCCCTTTAAGGGAGCGGCTTGCTGTTGAGTCCGCCCTGTGATCCTGTCTGCAGCTGTGCCTGGCACCCTTATTTCGATGTGTGCTACTTTGGCGTGTAGACGTACCCTCGCAGCGCCTATTTCGATGTGGTGCCGCGCAATGTCAAAGTTGAACATCGACGTTGCCAGCCCTGGAGGATGTGTAGACGTTATTCATCGAAATAGCCTATTTCAATGTTGCTACATCGAAATAAGTTATTTCGATGTTGGCTTCACGTGTAGACGTAGCCATAGTGTGGAAAGAAGGGAAGGCACCTAAGGAATGGACAAGATCCGTGCTCGTGACAATACACAAAAAAGGAAGTGTCTTGGAGTGCGAGAGCAATTGCCCCAACAAGTCATCTAGGCAAGGTGCAGATGATGATACTGACAGAGAGACTGAGACAGCAGAGAGAAGAACATCTAGCAGACGAGCAAGCAGGATTCAGGAAAGACAGAAGTATCATACAGTAGATATTTGCACCAAGATTGGTAGCAGAAAAAGCTCGATGAAGAACAAGAACATCTACAATTGCTTTTGTCAATTTTCAGAAGGCATTGGACAGTATAGATCAGAAGGTGACTTGGGTGGTGTTGGAGTTGTACGGAGTGGATGGCAGACTGATATGGTTGTTGAAGGATTTCAGGGACAATGCGGAGGCAGTGGTGAGAATGTGAAGAGTGTTGGGAAGTTTGTCTAGAATGAGTAGAGTTATGAGACAAAGAGATCTGATATTGCCAAATGTCTTCATCACACACCTAGAGAGAGCGATGGACAAAATCCAGGAAAAGGTAGAAGGGCTATCCGTACATGGGATGAGGATCGACAACCTTTGGTTCTCAGATGATACAGTTGTCATTGAGGAAGATGAAGAGAAGCTAGCGAAAACAGTGCAAGTGCCAAATGAGGAAGGGAAGTGGTACGGACTGATTATGAACATCGATAAAATGAAGACAATGGTGTTTGGAGATAAGGAAAAAGGAAGAAAGATCAGTGTAGATGGTATTGAACTAGAAAATGTAGAAATGTTCACATATCTGGGGAGCAACATAATGTATGATCTAGACTGTAAGAAAGAAATAGCGACTAGAATAGCGAAAGCAAGAGCAAGTTTGAAGGCGATGGATAAGAGCTGGAAAAGCAAAGAGATTAGCTTAGGAACGAAGCTGAACATCTTGAAAACGTGTGTATTCAGCAGCACGTTGTACGGATGTGAGACATGGGTGATAAAGATTTGAAAAGAAGAATATTGGCGTTCGAAAGGAGTTGTTATAGAAAGATTCTGAGAACAGGATGGATGCAGAAGGTCCCCAGTGAGGAATTATACAGAAAGATACAGCTGAAAGAGAACCTGCTGCAGGAGGTTATTCAACGGAAGCTACAACTATTTGGCCATATTTACAGAATGAACTATGAAGGGAAAACCAAGCCCCTGGTATTCGGCATAATGGATGGTTTGAATAGGAGAGGCAGACCCTGCAGAGAATGGGTAGATGATGTAGTAGATTGGTGCGGAGCTAGTCTACAGAACCTGAGCTATGCTGCACTGGACAGGGAAAGATGGAAAGCAATAGTGAGAGAGGCATCAGACACCAATGAGCGCTGAGCCCACGGTTATAGATGATGTTGATGACGAAATAGGAAGGAAGATCAGTGTAGATGGGATCGAACTAAAGAACATAAAAAAGTTCACATATCTGGGGAGCAACATGATGTATGATCTAGACTGGAAGGAGGAAATAGCGACTAGAATAGCGAAAGCAAGAGCAAGTTTAAAGACAATAGATAAGATCTGGAAAAGCAAAGTGATTAACTTAGGATCGAAGCTGAGCATCCTGAAAACAGGTGTATTCAGCAGCATGTTGTATGGATGTGAGACACGGGTGATAATGAAAGATTCAAAGACAAGGATACTGGCATTCGAGAGGAGTTGTTGTAGAATGATCTTAACAATAGGATGGATGCGGAAGGTCGCCAAAGAGGAATTCTATTGGAAAAATACAGCTGAAAGAGAACCTACTGCAGAAGGTTATACAATGGAAGCTACAGATATTCAGGAGTATCAGCAGAATGAACAATGAGCAAAAAGTCAAGACCCCGGTATTCGACACAAAGGACAGTTCGAGTAGGAGAGGCAGACCCCACAGAGAATGGGTAGATGATATAGTAGATTGGTGCAGAGCTAGTCTACAGAAACTAAGCCACTCTGCACTGGACAGAGAACGAAGGGAGGAAATAGTGAGGGAGGCATCGGACACCAGTGGGCACGGAGACCATGGTTGTTGATGGTGATGACGATGAAACCAATGGGGCCTGCAGTAAGCGTAAAGAGTTGTTGAATTAGCCCTGTGTACCTCTGTGGATTGCAGTGAACTACTTTAAATGGTTCTGGTGACATTGGAAATGACATAGACAAGGTAACTGAGGTACTACCTGCCATTGGTCCAGTGGTTTCTGTTGGTGAGAAAGACAAGCCTGCAAGCTTCACAGAGTTCATCTTCAGGTCAGGAGAAGCTAACCCATGTGTCACAGCTAGATACAAGGTGAAACTGGTTGTCAAGCCTAAGGGTACCAATTTAAATGAGGTCAGCAGCTAACACCTCTGCAGAGGACAAAGGAAAGTTAGCAGGTTGCAATAAGCCATAAAGCCGGTGTCTCTCTCTGGCCACGTCTACACTGGCCCCTCACTTTCAAAACGGGCATGTTAATGAGGGAGTTTGGAAGATGCTAACGAGGTGCTGCCATGAATATGTAGTGCCTCATTAGCATAATGGCAGCTGAACATGATTTGCCAGGGCCCCTCATAGTTTTTTCAATGCAGAAGGAAAATTTCTTTTTTCTCCCATAGGTCTTGGCTCACCATGTGACTAGGTGGGTTACTGAGGCGTGTTGCCACAGCCCAGGAGGAAAGTCCCACTTTCCTGAGATGTGACGTGTGGGCATCTGTTCCTTCGTTTAGCCCATCACCCGTGCTGGGGAGGAGATCGCACCTCCCACTGTGTCCTCTGAGCCCTAAAGCATTTCTAATACAGCTATCGAGCCAGTATCCATAACTCCATGTACAAACACGGCACAGACATACTAGTAACACAGACAGATTCAGGGCATCGCCAGCTTCCATTGGACACCTCACTTGGCCCAGCCGGCACAAGGTTCAGTGCCGCTGTCTAGTATGGTGGCAGAAATGGCTTCTATAGTCAGTTTAAAAATCCAACAAGGTCACAACCCCAGATAAAATCTGTTCTGCCTGCAAGCCACCTGCCAGCTCTTTTGTGAATTCCCCCTGGGAGCTGAGAGTCGAGTTGGGCTTTTTTCCTTCCCGCCCATCAGAACCAGCAATGAAAGCTCTGCAGGGCCAGCCAGGCCCATGTTACACCTTTGCAGCCCCACAGCCATCACGCGGTGCTCGCGATGGTACCTGTGTGCCCGTTGGTGGCAGTGCCGGGGTGTGCTTGATTGTGATCAGAAATTCACAGAGAATTCAGTTGTGCCGCATGAGACGGTGCAGCTGCCAAAATCTGCGAGGTTGCTTCCACACTCACATGCTGTGCGATGTGTTTGCTGCAGACCGAGATCATAAGGAAGCTCCAGATGGACATCTCCATCATGTTCAAAATTGCCTTGTGCCACTGGGCAGAATTCACCAACAGGCTGCCAGGTAAAACCGAACTCTCCCTCTATGTGTGCGTGTGACTGCAGCCCCTCTGATCCCTGAGCGTATGCAATGATACAGCAAGGGGCTCACGTGCAGGTTTCCCGCAGGGGCCAGCTGCTGAACCAGGCCTGTGTATGATTTCTGAGAGTGAACTGGCCTGGGTGTATGGGGCAAAGTCCACTGTCTTGCTATGTAGAGCTGCCATGGGGGGTGAAGCAGGAACCTCCTCCCAGCCAGGACTGGATGGCTCTGTGGGGCTGAAAGGGGAGCCTCCTCCCAGCCTGCTGCCAAAGGGGGCTGATGCAGAAGGTCCCGGTGAGGGCGGAAGCCATGTTTGATGCAGATTCAGTAGCCCCAGTCCAGCCCCCTACAATCGTCTCAGAGGGGCTGCAGAGAGGTCACAAAGGGCCGCACAGCAGCCTTGCCTCCAGGTCACTCTAAGGGCTCTCCAACCTCCATGCACGCAGCCTAAATACTCAGGGAGTTTTCCATTGACTTCAGTGGCTGTGGAGTCAAATGACTTGCCCAGGGGCTCCAAGGGATGCTCCGAGGAAGAGCTGGAATCACACCCACCTCTTCCACGTGCCAGGGCCCTGACTGCAAGGTGATCTGTTCTGTTGCTGGCTGTGCTGTCTACTTCTGGGTGGCCTTGGGTACATCATAGAACTGCCCTGTGACTCCGTTTGCCCATCTGTAAAATGGGGACTGTTTGCCCACCTTTCCAAAGTACTTTGCACCTGAGGGATGAAAAGCTCTCAGGAGTGCTAAATAGTCTTCACTTCAGAGGAAAGAGGTTAATAAGAGTAGAAGCTTTGTGGGAAACCATATAACCCATCCACAAATGCTACTGGCAAATTTCCCTAAAAGGCAGAGATGAGACAGCAGCAGCGTTCCTTCTAAGCTCAGTGCTTGGGCAACTGCCCTGGGGAGATTCAGGTGCTGTCCAGCTGATTAGCAGAACGGCACAGCCTCCAGCAACATGTGTTTGTACTGGTGGTGCCCATCTGCATGTGTCTTGGTGCATATAACAAAATTTATTCTTCCCATGGATGGGAAAAATTAGAGGGAACCCTGGATCCCGGCAAGAGAGAGCTCCGAGACATTGCAGAGGACTCTTTCCCAGGTGGCTGGTTTGTGAGTCTTGTCCCAGTAGTCAGGGTCTAATGGTCTGTCAGTTGTAGGGGGTTTCCCCACGTCACACTGGCAGAGACTCTGGGAGTTTGTCTTCTTCTGTCTCGAAGTCTTTAGATCAAGATTTAAGGACTTCAGTGCCTCAGCCAGAGACTACAAACCCGCTACAGGTGTGGGTGGGTGAGGTTCTGAAGCCTGCGATGTATAGAGTAGAGTACTGTGATGGTCCATGCTGGTCTTCGAGTCTGAGTCTATGAGGTAAGCATATTACGGCTGCAGTCCAGCAAAGCACTTAACTACAGACCGTGGTAACCCTTGTTTGCTGTCATTGCTATGGGGGGTCAGACTGCTTTCCTTGCTACAGACCAAAAGGAAATGTAGCATTCTTTTTTCAAAAGACAGGCAACGAGCCGTGTTTGAATCTGCTGTTCTTTTTGCAGACTTCGAGGACGAATACAGACACATTAACAAGCTTCTTGAAAAGCTGAAAGAATGTGACTTTTTAAAAAGCGACAGCCAAAGTTCTCATTCATAACATCTGCATTTTAATGAGCTTGTTAGAGACTTTTTGCTTTAATTTTGTGGGGTATTAATTGAGCTATTTCAATAAATATTGTCTCTTATTTAAGTGATTGTAAATCAGGAATTTTAAACACATTGATTGTAGCATTAATTAATTGGAGTGTGAAATATAGATGAAATATGCCATTGTGTTGTGCTTGAAATTTCAGCAAATCAAAGAGTGAGCGAGAGACACTCTTTTTTGTTAATTTTCAGTACATTGGAGTAGTACCTTGTAGGGGACACCTATGTTTTCATACTCAGCTCAGTTCAAATACTTTGTTCAGAGATTTTAATTCCGAAGCACAGGGTATGCAAAGAACCCAGCTTGCTAATGGTGGAGTCAAGCGTGCACATTTCAAATGCAATCTTAGGTATTTTATAAGAACAGGATTAAAACTGCTCAGGGACTTTTTTTTTTTTTTATAATTGGCAGCTGACAACATTTGCAGACTTTTTCTCCAAAAACCTGAATGGTATATTTAAAGGTTAGCAGGGGAAAAATAGAGGGGTAGACAGAATGACAGTATAAAGGGGGGTGCCCAGAACAGGAGAATTGATTTCCCACTGGGAGACTCCAGCAGGATCCACCCATCTACTGATGATCGAGCCGAGAGAGACCCACCAGACTCCAACACTGCGGCCAAGGATGTGAGCGTAACTGTATTTGTAACTTGCGCGTAGGTCTGTGTGGAATTTCTATAGGTGTGGGAAACCATAACTTGAATTGTAACTTTCATAAAACTTGTAAACCACCCTAGCCATAAGAACATAAGAATGTCCATACTGGGTCAGACCAAAGGTCCATCTAGCTCAGTATCCTGTCTGCCGACAGTAGCCAATTTCAGGTGCCCCAGAGGAGGTGAACCGGAGACAATGATCAAGCTATTTGTCTCCTGCCGTCCATCTCCCACCTTCGACAAACGGCTAGGGGCACCATACCTTACCCCTTGCTAATAGCCATCTATGGACCTAACCTCCAAACATTTATCGAGCTCTTTTTTAAACTCTGTCAGAGCCCTGGCCTTCACAGCGTCCTCTGGTAAGGAGTTCCACAGGTTGACTGTGCTCTGTGTGAAGAAAAACTTTCTTTTATTAGTTTTGAACCTGCTACCCATTAATTTCATTTGGTGTCCTCTAGTTCTTATCTTATGGGAACAAGTAAATAACTTTTCTGTATTCACTTTCTCCATACCATTCATGATTTTATACACCTCTATCATATCGCCCCTCAATCTCCTCTTTTCTAGACCGAAAAGTCCCAGTCTCTCTAGCCTCTCCTCATATGGGACCCCTTCCAAACCCTTCATCATTTTAGTTGCCCTTTTCTGAACCTTTTCTAACGCCAATATATCTTTTTTGAGGTGAGGAGACCACATCTGCACGCAGTACTCAAGATGTGGGCGTACCATAGTTTTATATAGGGGATGTAAGATATTCTTCGTCTTATTTTCTATCCCTTTTTTAATTATTCCTAACATCCTATTTGCTTTACTGACTGCCGCTGCACACTGCGTGGATGTTTTCAGAGAACTATCCACTATAATTCCAAGATCCCTTTCCTGATCTGTTGTAGCTAAATTTGCCCCCATCATATTGAATGTATAATTGGGGTTATTTTTCCCCATGTGCATTACCTTACACTTACCCACATTAACTTTCATTTGCCATTTTGGTGCCCAATCACTCAGTTTGCTGAGATCTTTTTGAAGTTGTTTACAGTCTGCTTTGGTTTTGACTGTCCTGAACAGTTTGGTGTCTTCTGCAAACTTTACCACCTCACTGCTTACCCCTTTCCCTAGATCATTGACGAATAAGTTGAACAAGATTGGTCCCAGGACTGACCCTTGGGGAACACCACTAGTTACCCCCTTCCATTGTGAAAATTTACCATTTATTCCTACCCTTTGTTTCCTGTCTTTTAACCAGTTCCCAATCCATGAAAGGATCTTTCCTCCTATCCCATGACCACCTAATTTACATAAGAGCCTTTGGTGAGGGACCGTGTCAAAGGCTTTCTGGAAATCTAAGTATACTATGTCTACTGGATCCCCCTGTCCGCATGCTTGTTAACCCCTTCAGAGAACTCTAATAGATTAGTAAGACACGACTTCCCTTTACAGAAACCATGTTGACTTTTGCTCAACAAATCATGTTCCTCTACGTGTCTGACAATTTTGTCATCTATAAAGGACGGCTCAGATTTGGGAATGCCTCTTACTACAGGACAAGCCCAAGACAGAAAACAACAGAACACCACTAGCCATCACCTGCAGTCCTCAGCTAAAACCTCTACAGCGCATCATCAGGGATTTACGACCCATCCTGGACAATGATCCCCCCACTTTCACAGGCCTTGGGAGGCAGACCAGTCCTTGCCCACAGACAATCTGCCAACCTGAAGCAAATCCTAAGCAGCAACTATACACCAGACCACAGTCACTCTAACTCAGGGACCCATCCATGCAACAAACCTCGTTGCCAGCTCTGCCCACATATCTACACCAGCAACACCATTACAGGACCTACCCAGATCAGCCACACCATCGTGGGTTCATTCAGCTGCACATCTAGCAATATAATTTATGCCATCATGTGCCAGCAATGCCCCTCTGTTATATACATCGGACAAACTGGACAGTCTCTACGTAAAAGAATAAACGCACACAAATCAGATATCAGAAATGGCAATATACAAAAACCCGTAGGAGAGCACTTCAATCTCCCAGGCCACACAGTAGCAGACTTACAAGTAGCTATCCTACAGCAAAGAAATTTCAGGACCAGACTCCAAAGAGAAATTTCTGAGCTACAATTCATCTGTGAATTCGATGCCCTCAGCTCAGGCTTAAACAAAGACTGCGAATGGCTGGCTAAATACAGAAGCAGCTTCCCCTCCCTTGGTGTTCACACCTCCAGATTAACTGCTGGTAGTAAGCCTCACCCTTGCTGACTGAGCTAACCTTGTTATCCCCAGCCTTGCTCTGGCTTATTTATACCTGGCCCTGCAGATTTCCAAGACCAGCATCTGAAGAAGTGAGTCTGTGCTCACGAAAGCTCATGCTCAAAACTTTTCTGAGTCTTTAAGGTGCCACAGGACCCTTCATTGCTGTTACAGATCCAGACTAACACGGCTACCCCTCCGATAAATGTTATTATGTTATGGTCACTATTTCCAAGCAGTCCTGTAATAGGACTGTGGACCAGATCCTGTGTTCCACTCAGTACTAAATCAAGAATTGCCTCTCCCCTTGTGTGTTCCTGTACCAGCTGCTCCAAGAAGCAGTCATTTAAGGCATCAAGAAATTTTCTCTCTGAATCCCTTCCTGAGGTGACGTGTACCCAGTCAATATGGGGATAATTGAAATCCCCCATTATTAGTGAGTTTTTTTTATTTTGATAACCTCTCTAATCTCCCTTAGCATTTCAGCATCACTATCACTGTTCTGGCCAGGTGGTTGATGATATATCCCTAGTGCTATATTCCCATCAGAGGAAGGAATTGCTATCCATAGTGATTCTATTGAACATTTTGGTTCATTTAGGATTTTTACTTCATTTGATTCTATATTATCTTTCACAAACAGTACCACTCCGCCACCCGCTCGACCCATTCTGTCCTTCTGATATATTTTATATCCTGGTATGATCGTGTCCCACTGATTGTCCTTATTCCACCAGGTTTCCGTGATGCCTATTATGTCAATCTCCTCCTTTGATATGAGGTAAACTAATTCACCCATCTTATTAGATAGACTTCTAGCATTTGTGTAAAAGCACTTTAAAAAACTACCGCTATTCATATGCCTGCCCTTCCCTGATGTATTGGATTCTTTTACATGTGATTTTTTTTCATCTGATCTGGCCCATACTCTATCATCTCCCTTCTTCTCTTTCTGACTGAATTCTAGAGAATCTCTATCAATGGAGTCTCGCCTAAGAGCCCTTGTACTTCTGAATGTGTTTGCGGTCACTACACTCCTAGGGACTCCAGCCATAAAACAAGTAGCAGAGGTGACTTTCACTCGGTTAGGCGAGAAACGGCAGCTGCCAGATCCCTCCCCTTGGTGCTGTAAGACCACATGACACAATTAACATTAAATCCAGTAAAAGGTGACCAGAAGCAGGGACATAAAGGCAGAACAGCAGCTGAGGGCTGTGCAGTTAGTGCCAGGACTGTTCACACGGAGCAGCGAAGCGTACGTAGGCAGATTGGCTGGTCACCTGCAACGCAAGCGGGATGGCAGCCGAAGGGCCTGGCCTGCACTGAAGGCCTACAGGCAGCAGAGGGAGGCCAGGCACAGCCAGAGGAGGGGTGAGGACGCAGGGGAGGCGGCACAGTGTGGGGAAGCAGGGACAGGGCTCTGGCACAAAGCATTCCTGGTGGGAAAGGCGTCCCGGGCACGTGAAGCCCAGCAGGCCAGCAGCACAGTGCACCTGCTGTGAGCCGTGCCGGGAAGGACCGCCGACATTGTGAGCAGTCGGCAACTTGCAGCACCAGCAGGGCTGACAGCCACCGTGGGACCGGGGCAAAGTGGGAGGGGTCAGGGGCCTGATTCTGGGAGCGAGGCACCTGAAGTGGCTGGCAGGTGCTTTGTGGGGCTGGCCCCAAGCAGCAGAGAGAACAGGGAAGGGATGTGAGCTTGGCAGGAGAAGGATTCGCTGCTGCAAGGACTCAAGGAGCTTTGGGCTCCCCACCTGGGACCCCTCCTGCAGCACGTCCAGCTCAGTGCAAGCAAAGCTCATTTTTCCTCACAGATTTTGAGGACCCTCTGAGGACCCTTTGGCTACGTCTACACGTGCAGCCAACATCGAAAAAGCTTATTTCGATGTTGCGACATCGAAATAGTCTATTTCGATGAATAACGTCTACACGTCCTCCAGGGCTGGCAACGTCGATGTTCAACTTCGACGTTGCTCAGCCCAACATCGAAATAGGCGCAGCGAGGGAACGTCTACATGTCAAAGTAGCACACATCGAAATAAGGGTGCCAGGCACAGCTGCAGACAGGGTCACAGGGCGGACTCAACAGCAAGCCGCTCCCTTAAAGGGCCCCTCCCAGACACAGTTGCACTAAACAACACAAGATACACAGAGCTGACAACTGGTTGCAGACCCTGTGCCTGCAGCATAGATCCCCAGCTGCCGCAGCAGCAGCCAGAAGCCCTGGGCTAAGGGCTGCTGCCCACGGTGACCATAGAGCCCCGCAGGGGCTGGAGAGAGAGCATCTCTCAACCCCCCAGCTGATGGCCGCCATGGAGGACCTGTCAATTTCGACGTTGCGGGACGTGGATCGTCTACACTGTCCCTACTTCGACGTTGAACATCGAAGTAGGGTGCTATTCCTATCCGCTCATGGGGTTAGCGACTTCGACGTCTCGCCGCCTAACGTCGAAGTTAACTTCGAAATAGCGCCCGACGCGTGTAGCCGTGACGGGCGCTATTTCGAAGTTAGTGCCACTACTTCGAAGTAGCGTGCACGTGTAGACGCAGCTTTTGTGACCCTCTCTGTGAGCTCCTGCTCCTTGCAGGCCACAGAGCCTCACCCCGACCCTCCTGAACTGGGCCCCAAACCCTCCTGCGCCTTTAGGCTTGGGGAAGAGCAACCAGTGCCTGGGTTTCTCGTAGGCTGTTCTCATTCAGCCCCTTGGGCTTGACACCCCAATAGCTCCCAGGCTGGAGCAGCTCCTTGCAGGGCCATCAGACACAGCACATTCCCTGGGCCCAGTGACAACACATCCAGCCCCCTCCCTCCCCACCGTGCCGTGGGGCTGGGGACAGCTAACGTAGGACTTAGGGCTGCTGTCCCTCTGAGGCCCAGGAGTCCTGCTGTAACAGAACCTCCTCTTTGGTCCTCCAAGGCTCCATCCCTCCACATCAGCCCTGACAATCCAGCCACCCCCTGTGGAAGTTGTGGGAAATGGACGCCAATCGCCTGTAGCCATGTTGGAACTTGGAGTCGTAGAGGAATCCCCAAGTGCAGCGTTTCTCACACTGGGGGTCCCACCCCAGAAGGAAGTGGCAAGACCAGTGCAGGAGGGTCGCTCGCAGGGTCGCCATCCCTGTGGGTTTCCCCAGCCAGGACCTCTTCCCTAGTGCTCCCAGCTCTGTCCAGGTGGACTCTGGAAATCTGAAAATGTGCATGATTTCCCCTGGCCTGCTGAGCAGGGTGGCTGGAGGGGCAACTGCTCTCACCTGCCCAGCCGAGAAAGCAGTGCCACGGCCAGCAGCAGTGCAGAAGGAAGAATGGCAAGAAAGTACCACCTCACCCTTCCTCCTGCGCTGCGGCTGGTGGTGGCATTGACTTCTGAGCTGGACGTCCTACCAGTAACCACCAACCATGTCCCCTCTCATTCCCACTAATTCTCGCTACTGATTCCTCCTAGTTCCCAGCTGCACCCTCTGATTCCCAGCCAGTCCCCTTAAAAGGCAGTGCCTCTCCCAGCAGGAGTAGAGAAGGGAGGGAGACAATAGAAAGGATGCCACCCTTCCTTCTGCACCAGTGCTGGGGGTGGCGCTGCCTTTCCAGCTGCCCTGCTGGAACACAGCGCTACCACCAGCAGCGCCACAGGCGGAAGGACAGCTGTGCTGCTGCTGCTGGTGGTGGTGCTGCCTCCTGAGCTGGGCGCCTGGCCAGTTGCACCCACTCCCTGGCCACCCCGTTTGGAAGGGAGCCCCAACACCAGCATCGGTGCCGAGGGAAGGAAGGCAAGTCCACTTCATTCCAACCTGCCTTCTGTGCTGGTGCTAGTGGCGGCACTGACTTCTGAACGGGACGGCCTGCCAGCGCTCACCGCTCTGCTGCCCCCAGTTCCAAAACAGCGCCGCCCCAGCAGCAGTGCAGGAGAAAGAGTGGCAGTGCAGATCAGACCGTGCCACCCGTCCTTCTGTGCTGCTGCTGGCGGCAGCGCTGCCATTCGACCTGAGTGCCCAGACAGCGACCGCTGCTCCCCAGCCACCCAGCTGGGAAGGCCATGAAAAATCATGGACCTTTTCCAAGATTTCCAAAATCGGCCCGGAGGGAGACGTGAGGACAGAAGAAGAGGTGAGGTCTGGGAAAGCCTGCACGGGTGGTGAGGCCGCTTGCGACCGCCCTACCGCGGCCAGGCCACCCCTTCTTGGGCTGGGAGACCCAGTGGGAGAAAGGCTGCACTTGGAGATTCCACAAGGACCCCGAGGTCCAACATGGCTTCCCATTTCCCACCGCTTCCTCCTCGTGGGTCTCTGCTGGCTGGATTGGGTCAGGGCCTCGCCTCGGATGGAGCCGGAGGAGCACGTCGCCTCTTTTCCTCCCCAGTGCAGGTGACAGGATTGGATGGAGGGAGGACCATGTACCTCTTCTCTTCCTCCCCATTGGAGGTGACAGGATCAGATGGAGCTTCTGGGGAACCATGTCTCTGTTCTCTTCCTCCCCAGCGGAGGTGACAGGATGGAGCATCAGTGACTTCTGGGTTTTGTCAGAATCACTTTTCTGTTGGGCCCCATTTCTCTGTGGGGTTCCCTTAGCTGTGGTGTAGCAGCGGTTGTAGAGTCGGGAAATCTCCTCCCCGGGCAGCCGGTAGACGTCCTTGGCTGGGGCATCGACAGTCACAGCTTATCACCAAGTTCTCTAGTCTGGGGAGCTGTGTGGAGTTCTAGGAGAAAGGAAGGAGGGGTGGGGGCTCCATTAGCATTCCACTGTCAGCTCCCAGTCTCCCCGAGGTCAGGAGTCTTTCTCCTCTGAGTCCCTCTTCTGAAGACACCCAGGGAAAGGAATTGGGACGAGACCCTCAGCTCCTTCGGCCCCCAGGAATCCCAGAGCAAAGTGACATGGGCAGGGCCCTCTGCGATGTTATTGGATTGTCCCATTAACCTGCAAATTGTTGGTGCAGCCATTGTTCTATCTTTGCACCTAATGCTGGGGAAGGTGGCCCAGTGAGATGGCTGTGGAAAGGTGGCCCTCATTCCAGCGATACTCCCACCTCTGCCACGAGCCCGGAAGGACGAGCAATTTGTGCCAATAATTGGATTCCTTTACCTGTTATACTCTCATGCCCAAACCCAGCCAGGGCCCTCACACGAAGTTCCCAACACCATCCCCTGTCACTGAGGGAGGAGAGGCCTTGCACAGCTCCCTTTCCCACTTCCCCTCCGACTGGAAAGTGAAACTGCCCCTGCCGCTCCTGACTGCGCTCACCTCCAGGATGCATTGGAGACGGTCTGGGTCTGGGGACTCTGCCAGCGAGTTCCCCCGCATGACATGCCTGAGGTCAGGCAAAGGCCGTCCGCAGAGCCTGCAAACCAGGAAGAGCCATAGATCACAGTTGGGAAAACCTCCTCCTCCTCCCAGTCCAGAGCCTCCTGCTTGGCCAACTGCATCCAGACTCTCGCCTTCTAAACGCTGAGCTCAAAGTCAGTACCAGGGAAGGAGATGACGCCGACGAGGTGCCACCTCATGCTCACGTCCATCACTCCTAACTCTCTCAGTGCCCAGAGAGAGACCTTGAGAAGGAGTCTCGCTGCTGGAGAGGTGGCATCTGCTGTGCCTCTGTCCTGAGCCTGGCTGACAGCAGGGTCAGGAGATGCGATCACCACCTCCGCCTACTGTCCCCTTTGTGAAGTCACCGGCACACCCAACCCTACCCTCTATGGCTGTGTTCTAACCTGGCCAGCCTCTGGGGATGTCTGAGCAGGATTATCATATTGCGCCTTTCAAAAAAGAGGCCACCGCTCGGAGAGAGTGTATCTGTACCAGTGTCGACCCTCTCATGTTGGGTTCATGTCTTAGATTTACCGTAACACAGTAACACAACAGGAGTTGATAGAGTCTGCAATAGACACACTCAGGGAGGGCCCCTTTTTTATATGGTGATCCTGTAAGTGGCTCCCCCTAGATAAAAGTAGCCCAACTTAAACCATTGGTTCTGGTAGCAAAGCAGAATCTGCTCCCCTGCCCGAAGTCAGAGCAATCCTGTGACACTTCCAACTCGCACCACCCCCCATCATGATTTATAAAAATTGTGGTATGAATATAAATATGCATGACTTGGAGACCCTTGAGACAAAACACCCTGTGTAACCCGTCTAATCAAGTATTACAACTTGCTGCGTCTTTACATCCTATTTTAGTGCATTGAACCACTTAAATCCTTTGGTTTCTACATAATAAAAACACTTCTGTTTCCTATCAGTGCATGTGGTTGGTACTTGGAGTTAGCACCACTGGGCTTTTCTCTCTCTCTAATAAAAGGAGCTTACCTGATGAGTTTTCAGAGATTCACAGAGGCCAGGGCCACTTGCACAAAGGGTTTTGAAGCCCTTTGCCAGAATAAAAATAAAAAAGGATGACACAGGAAACCAAAAGAAAGCACCAAAACCAGGCAGGTCTCCGCTGAGACAACGGGTCACGTTTTGGTTTGAGAGGGATGTGCATCAAGAGAAATAGCTAAATTGATCAGATGCCTTCTTGGGGGGCCCGTCTGCCTCAGGACAGCACCTCCACCTCCTGGGACTGCACTTCTTGGAGCCCGCAGCAGGAATGTCTCTCTTGTGGGCCCCCTTGGGGATTCCTCTTGTTCTTGGGCCCACAAGGCCTCCACTCTTCAAATAGGAAGAATGCCAACAGGCCGGGATGTCTGCCTGTGAGTGCTGCTGGCAAGGAGCTGCTTAGGTGAGCGCTGCCTGGCCACAGCCTGCGTCTGGCACCGCATCCCAACTCCTCCCAGCCCCTGCACCCGCTCCCACAGCCTGTGCCAGCCCACACCCCTCCCCTGCACCGTCCCCCTCCAGAGCTGGCCTCCCATGCCCCTGCCCCAGGGGTGCTGTGCGGGCGAGGGGGAGTCGCATCAGTGACACTCCATGGGGTGTCTCCCCTTGGCCTTGAGCAGATCTCTCCATCTCCTGCTCTGTGCTTCTCGGGCCTCCTTTCCTGCCTGCCCCAGTCCTCCCTGTGGTCTTGTGTCCACAGCGGTGCAATTCCAGACCCCCTCGCCCCAGCAGAGCCCGGCCCTTTAGCTACTGGTACATGTCGCTTCTCAGCCAGGCACAGTCCACGAACTCCTGAGAGTCTCCTGCTTCCGCCTCCCTGTAAATGTGGTTAGGGCATTTTCCCACTGCCGCCCCCCTTGGATGTGCAGCCCCAGGTTGGTTCTGAACACGGAGCGGGTTGGCTGTTTTTCTGCTCCCAGCATGGCCGGCTTCTACCAACAACTGGCCCAAACAGCTGTAAGAACAAAATGTTATTCCCGTGAGGACACACAGAGCCACTGCACAGCCGAGGAAGGATCCATTCTTGAAAGAGATAAAGGAGCAGGTCCAGTTAGGTATGTCGGGAGTTGGCAGACTTTGCATATTGGCAGGGTGGGATTCAACAGTAGGGGAACTGGGCCCCCTGGGAGGTCCTGACCTTCCTAAAGGGGGGCTTGGTGTATCCAGTGTTGGGTGTATTTAAGCGAGAGTCCTGGGCCATTCGCGACTCCACTTTGCTGTGAAGTTTGGCAAAGGTTTGCTTCAGGCACAGTAAGACCTTCCTGAGAACTGGGACCCTGGAAGCGGGTGGTGTCCTAGTTCTGGGGGGCTTTGAAGGAGCAGGGTCAGGACTCCCCATTGCTTTCTCCCCGGCCTGTGGAAGCCCTGTAGTGCTGGTGGCAATGGACACCATCTTGCGACGCTTGGTGGGAGCCTTTCTCCCCATTCCATCCCACGTCTGGCTTCTGTCGGTGGGAAGGAGCCACACCACAGGCATGGTGCTGCGGTCAGATGATGCCGGGGTGTCTCCTGGTGCCCATCCCTTTGGAACTCTGCAGGATCTTCTGGGCAATTCAGCCCCTGCGGAGCCAGCGGGCCTCTTCTGCTGACGCTTACTGCACTTCTTGCAGACGCTCCGTGGTGGCTGGTCCTGGGAGAACTTTGAACTCACAGTTCCGTTGGACCCAGGTGGAGCCGCGATGTCCTGCAGACCATTCAGCTCCCCAGCTCCTGGTGTCTCCTCCTGAGTTTTCTCCCCCTCCTTCTGTGCTGGATACACCTTGCGGCACTGCTGGCAAAGCGAGTGTCCCACTGGGACGTGCTCTGCCACAGGGCAGGGGCTGCTGAGCATTTCCGTCAGGTGCTTGATCTGCAGGTCGTGTGCAACCTGCCCGGCGATGAGACAGCCAACGATGGACCTGGCCAGCTGCTCAGGGCCTGGTGCCTCTGGGGCCGCCTGCGGTTGCTGGATCCTGGGGAGATCTCCACTGACTTCACCTGCCTGCACCCCTGGGCTCAGCTCTTCTCCCGAGATATCCTTCCTCTCCGCGTGCAGCTCCAGCGTCTCCTCGGCCCCCCTGGTGCCGTTGATGCTGGGAAGGGGCTTTCTCAGGTCGCAGTTGTCAACATGGAGAGTCATGGCAAGTGTCCACTGGGTCACCTCGGTCTCTGGAGGTGGCAATCCTGAACCCACCCCTGCCGGCCGGGCATCAGGCTCTGGGTGACTTTGGCTCCCTTCCGCACCGATGCTCCTGCCCAGCTGCAGAGAGATTTCTTGTACAGGCATTGGGGGACGTGTTGAACCAGAGGAGCCTGTGCCTTGCCAGCCATTCTGGGTCGCTCTGCACTGATCCTGGGTTTGTCACTCACGTCCGCTGGCCCAGAATGCTTCCGGGAGTGAGCCCTGGCCAGCTGCTGTGTGGGGTCTGTGGACGGGCCGTGTGCACTCTCTGTCCAGCTCTTCCTGAGGGGGTGGGAAAAGTCTTGCCCCCTAGTGGGGAATGCTGCCGTCCTGCCCTTCCCAAGCTCCCCGGGGGGCTGGAGGGGCCTGGCCTGGCCTGGCCGGTCTCGCTCAGGGAGGGAGCGTTTCTGTGGGACTCACTCACCAGTGCAGGAAACGCCTCCCTTTGGATCTGGGACCATTTCTGAGCCACGTGATCCTGCACCTTGGCCCCAACGGTGGGCACCAGGCTGGCCGGGCTGGTCTCAGGGGTGCGCACGACCCTGTGGGCCTTTTGGGGCAGGGATTCCGAGGGGCAGACACACGGCTCCTGGGCCTCCTGTGGGAACTGGGGGCTGGAGTCGGCTCTCAGGGGCTCTGGGACCTGGACTGGAAGTCCCTCTTGGGGTGGATCTGTGTGTAACCCCCAGGGCTGCTCAGTGCCCCACACCCCCCAGTGGCTCCCCCAGGGTGGGGGTTTGGGGAGCTGCCGGTGGAACTGCTGGGTGGGGTTTGTGGGCGGTGAGGGGTGAGTCCTGCTCCCACCGGAGTCTCTGCGTGTGCACGTGGCAGTCCAGCTCCTCCCGGACAACACTGCTCAGGAGGGGGACCCAGCTGAGGCCCAACTCCGCCCTGGGGTCTCTGTCCAGTGGGCGCAGCGCCGGGACACTGGGGATCTTCTTGTCCAGCGAGTTGGTGTCCAGGGTAGGAGCTCCCAGCCGGCTCTGCAGGTGCTTCTCTTGGGTGATGAATTCCGAGCCATGGGCTGACGGCAGGTCCAGCCCCAAGGGCTGCTCTGGCCAGTCTGGGCTGCTCTGGACAGGAGGCCTGGAGGGAAGCTGGGTCTGGATGGGACGGGTGGCTCCTTCCCAGCCCACCACAGACACCGTCTGCCTGGCGTGGCCAAGGGGCTCTGACCAGCTCCGGGAGGATTCTCCCAGGGACGAGGAGCTGGGACTCCAGAGGACAGAGGTGAGGGAATCCCGGGAGGAAGAGGAGACCTGACTGCTCCCGAACGTCACGGCGCTCATCCTGGGGGAGAGCAGACAGGGAGAGATGGGTCGTGGGCTGTGTGTGAAGGGGGCTTGGGCGCAGTGCAAGGGGCAGCATCCGCCATGTATGTTCCCCTGGTATTTTAGGGTCCTGGGGTGCCTGGTTCTCCCTGCCCCCCCTGCTCTGACTTTCCCCTGGCACTCAGCCCCCGTCCGGTGCCCCCATCCGTGGCCTTACGGTATCAGCACTTCATCCAGGCATCTGAACACATCCTGTATCCTCCTCTCCACCAGCCGGAGGCTCTGGGCCAGGGGGAGCTTCTCCAGTGGCACCCGGCAGCTGGGGAGCAGAGAGAGCAGAGAGCTGAGCCAGGCCCTGCCCTCAGGCCCTCGTCTACCTCGGGGTGCAGCCCTAAAAGGCTCCCTGCCCCATTCCCACCCAGACAGCCTCCTGCCCGGCAATGCCCAGGCCGTGGTCCTTCTGGGTGGCGTTAGCTGGGCTGTTAGGAGATCCCTGACTTGCACTGACGAAGGGAGAATGTGTCCTGCTGGCAGCATCTGTCCCATCCCTTCCACATAAGCTGGTGAACATAAAGGATAACAGCCTACTACAGCTACCAAGCAATGGAGCCACCTCGTCAGTGCTCACGGGTGTGTTATGCCGCAGGGCTGAAGGGGCAGGTCTCAGACCCTGCTGGAAGCCCAGGGGGGTCATTACACAAGAGCTCCCCTGTCCTTTTGACCCCCAACAGCCAACGGCCTCGCCCCGCCCCTTGCACCAGAAAGGTCTTTCTCCCTCCCAACCCACGGCAGGGAACTGACCCACGGCAGGATTTCCGGGGGGGGCATCGCTTACCACGTCTCCAGGGCCGGACAATCTCCCAGCTCATCCTCACAGCATCCAAAACCTGCCCCAATGAGACACAAAGGAGACGTTGAGCTGCCTGGGGCCCGTCTGCTGCCTGGCGCTCCAGCCCCCCGTGTCAGGGGCAGCCTGTGAGCCGAGCCCCAGCCTGGGCCTCTGCACCGCTCCAGGCTCTCCCAGTCGGCCACAGCAGCTGCAGGGAGAGGGGCTGCTTACCTCTCGGGTGCTCCCGTCTGTCTCTGCGCCTCGTCTTCCTGGGGGAGCCCTGCCACACACACAGACAGCAGCAGGGTTAGGAGCACCGACCCCTCGCACCCAGCCCTGCCCCAGGGGATTGCTGGGGGGTCTCAGCGCCTCGGGGGTTACACCAGCACCAGCACAACGGGCCTCATGTGGCACTTGACCAGGAATCGTCAATGAATTCGGTCCCTTGGTTGGCTCATTAGCTTCCCTGCCCCCGCCCAGAGTCCACCTTCCTGGGGCAGTGACTCACCCCTGTGCTCAGGGACTGTTCGACCACCCGAAGAGCACCAGACCCCAGAGTTCAGAGAGAATTTCTCTGCCAGTTCTGGGTCCTTTCTGCAGGACACAGTCTCAACCCAGGCTCCTGGGAGCAGGGACGTCTCCCATGGCTCAGAATCTTCCTCGGCAGGAGCTCCCTCCCCAGGCCCAACTGTCAGCTGGGACCGTCCCTTTGGAGTGTGACTTCTCCTGGCTGGCAAAGCATTGACGGGGCAGTGGGAAGGGAGGGGCTCCCTGTCATGGACTGACAAGCTTAGCGGGCTGGAAAGACGCCTGTGTACAGTGGGGTAGAAGCGCCTGGGCTATTGACCCAAAGAAGTGGGTCTGTCCCAGGAAAGCTCGTCACCTAAGAAATGATTTTGTTAGTCTTTAAAGTGCTACATGACGGCTGGTTTGTTTTGTTAGAATACAGCCTAACTCGCCCACTTCCCTGTGTCTGTTTCCAGAGGGGACGTGTAGATTATTCATAGATTTGAGGCATTTAAGTCCAGAAGGGACAATTAAAGCATCTAGTCTGACCCACTGTATGGCAGAGACCAGGAAACTTCATCCTGTGTGAGGTCCAACAACCTGCGTGTGACTACAGCTGCGTCTACACGTGCACGCTACTTCGAAGTAGAGGCAGTAACTTCGAAATAGCGCCCGTCGCGGCTACACGTGTTGGGCGCTATTTCGAAGTTGAAATCGACGTTAGGCGGCGAGACGTCGAAGTCGCTAACCCCATGAGGGGATGGGAATAGCGCCCTACTTCGACGTTCAACATCGAAGTAGGGACGTGTAGACGATCCGCGTCCCGCAACATCGAAATAGCGGGGTCCTCCATGGCGGCCATCAGCTGGGGGGTTGAGAGATACTGTCTCTCCAGCCCTTGCGGGGCTCTATGGTCGCCGTGGGCAGGAGCCCTTAGCCCAGGGCTTCTGGCTGCTTCTGCGGCAGCTGGGGATCTATGCTGCAGGCACAGGGTCTGCAACCAGTTGTCATCTCTGTGTATCTTGTGTTGTTTAGTGCAACTGTGTCTGGGAGGGGCCCTTTAAGGGAGCGGCTTGCTGTTGAGTCCGCCCTGTGACCCTGTCTGCAGCTGTGCCTGGCACCCTTATTTCGATGTGTGCTACTTTGACGTGTAGACGTTCCCTCGCTGCGCCTATTTCGATGTTGGGCTGAGCAACATCGAAGTTGAACATCGAAGTTGCCGGCCCTGGAGGACGTGTAGACGTTATTCATCGAAATAGTCTATTTCGATGTCGCAACATCGAAATAAGCTATTTCGATGTTGGCTGCACGTGTAGACGTAGCCTACATGAACAGTGCAGGGAGGTGGCGCTCCTGCTTCCCCGAGAGTGCGGAAGGACCCAGCTACCCAACTGCAGAACTACTAACAGTCTGTTCAGCCTGCTGCTTCAGTCGGCCCCTGTGCCGGATGTCTGGAGAGCAGCTCATGTAACACTGATTTTTAAGTGCTCCAGAGGCGACCCTGGCAATTAAACCCACTAAAATGAATTTCAGGACCAGGCAAATTGGCGGAAAGTCGAGCAAAGAGCAGAATTCCCAGACATCTGGATGAAGGTGATTTGTTGGGGACGAGTCAACCTGGGTTTTGGGACAGGAAATCCTGCTGCACCCAGCTACCGGAATTCTTAGAGGGGTTCAACAAGCGTGTGGAGAAGGGGGATCTGGTGGGCACAGGGCACCAGTGGGCAGCGGTCAATGGCTCAATGTCTGTGTGGTGGCTGGGATCAAGTGAGAGTGACCCAAAGGTTGGTTCTGGGGCTGGTTTTATTCCACATCTTTACCAATGACTTGGATCAGAGGTTTACACCTGCAGCAAGTTCCCAGAGGACTCTAAGTTAAGGGGTCAGGTAGTTACACTGGAGGGTGTGGAGCGAGTCCGGAGTGACCCAGACAAATTGGAGGATTGGACCAAAAGAAACCTGATGAGGTTCAACAACGACACACGTAGAGTCCTGCGCTTGGAACAGAAGAATCCCAGGCGCTGTTGTTACAGGCTGGGGACTGACTGGCTAAATAGCAAAACAGCAGAAGAAGACCTGGACATTTCAGTGGATGAGAAGCTGGATGGAAGACAACAATGTCCCCTTGTAGCCAAAGAGGTTAATGGCATAATAGAACGCACTGGGGGAGCATTTCCAGCAGATCTAGGGAAGTGATTATTCTCCTCTATGCGGCACTTGTGAGGCCTCATCTGGAGTATTTCACCCAATTCTGGGCCTCCCAGAATAAAAAGGATGTGGAGGCATTGGAGAGGATAAAGTGGAGGACAGCCAAACTGATTAGGGGGCTGGAGCACGTGACCTAGGAGGACAGGCTGAGTGATTTGGGCTTATTCAGTGAGCAGAAGAGAAGGATGGGGGTTGATTTAATAGCTGCCTTCAACTTCCTGAAGGGATTCTAAAGAGGATGGAGAGAGGCTGTTCTCAGTAGTGAAGTATGGCAAAACAAGAAGCAATGGTCTCATGTTATGGAGTGGGAGGTCTAAGTTGGATATTAGGAAAACCTATTTCACTGGGAGGGGTGAAAGGCCCTGGAAGGGGTTACGTAGAGAGTTGGTGGAGTCTGAATCCCTAGAGATTTTAAGTCCCATATTGAGAAAACCCTGTCTGGGACAATTTAGTTGGAATTGGCCCTAGATTAGGAAGGAGTCTTGACTTGATAATTTCCTGAGATCCCTTCCAGCCCAAGGATTCTATCATTCTAAGAACCTCCTGAGCCAGCTCTTTTCAGACTCTTGGAGGTAGATGACTGAGGCCTGCTGATTTTCACATAATTCTGCTTGGTCCCTGCCTTCAGCTGGTTGCCATCCAGCCTGTCCCTCTCCCAAGGATTCTCACTCACCTCCGATCTGGCGAGCCAGAGCACAGCATAGAAGGCGAGAAACAGCAGTGTGAATCTCACAATGGGTAGATCAGAGGCCCAGTTCAGAGCTAGGAGCAGCAAACCCATTTCCTCCGGCTCAGACAGGAACAGTCACAGACATTCTCAAACCAGCAGCAAAGATCCAGGCTGCGCCTGTCAGCAGCTTGCTGCGCTGGCCTCAGGCAGGGACTGGTGTCAGCTCTCAAGGTCAGAATGGGGCAGCCCTCCTGTCACCTCCTCCAGCACAAGGCCGGCCCGAGTGCCTCGAGCGCGAGGAGCCCCTCCCGCTGAGCTTTTATAGCACGTGGCGGTTACAGAGCACGATCCTTTAGCCAATCAGATCACACTTCCATATATGGACTTGTTCCCCCCACGCTGAGCTCCCCTCCCCCAGGCCTCTTTCTAGAAGGTTCCTGGGGTGGGGGTGAGACACAGCGTTCTCCCCGCTGCACAAACACCCCTCGGTTCCCACCTCGCACACACACAACGCCAGCCGACGCCCTTCCGAACACAGGGAGGGGCACATGGCCACTTTCCGCCCAGAGAGAGGGAACCCCTGGTGTTCCCCAGGGGCCAGGGTGATGGAGTGGGGGATGGGTGTGTGTATGTGTGGGGCTCACAGAGGGTGGGGGGCTCGTGCTGAGGGTGACCTGGTGCCCAGGTGACACCTCTGGGCTGCAGACAAAGGGGCAGGTGGAGCCTGAGGGGTTTGAACTGGAACTGGGAGTTGGGAAGCAGTTAGTCTGGGCTGGGAGAGAGAGACAAAGGAGGGGGCAGGCTCCAGCCTGGGGGGCCCCTCGGGGCCTCCTCTCCCCAGCATTCATTGGACTGGCTGTCTCTGCCTGCTGCACTGACCCCTCTGTAAGACGCTGTGTCCTGTCAGCTAATAAACCCGCTGTTCTCCTGCTGAGTGAGAGTCACTCCTGCCTGCGGATGGGGGGCAGCGCTTGGGGACCCCAGAACCCCATCACAGCTGCTCTGGGGCCAGTCCTGTTCAACCTATTCATAAACGATCTAGAAAAAGGAGCAAATGGTGGTGATGGCAAAACTGCCAGATGATCCACAGCTGCTCAAGATAGCTGAGTCCAAAACACACTGCCCAGAGCTACCAAGAGGGCTTACAAAACTGGGGGACAAAATTCAGGGCTGAGAAATGAAATGCACATTGGAAACCTTTGTGCCACCTCGCCACATCCAATGGTGGGGCCTTAATTCACTGTTACTGCTCAAGGGAGATCTTGGAGTCATTGCCGATGGTTCTCTGAAAACATCCCCTCGCTGGGCAGCCGCAGTTAGAAAGTTCAGAGCCTGCTGGGAATGGGAGAGGGAATCAGACAGGAAATATCATCTCGCCTCTGTAGCTCCCCGGCGAGCCCAAGCCTTGAATGCTGCGCACAGATCTGGGCGCCCCATCTCCCTGTGTAAAGGAATTGGGGAAAGGTGCAGAAAAGGGCAACAGCAAATGATGAGGGTGCGGAATAGCTGCCTTGTGAGGAGAGATTAACAAACCGGGGACTTTCAGCGGGGACAAGAGGCGCCAAAGTGGCGGATGTGACAGAAGTCTATAAAATCACGACTGGGGAGGAGAAGGGAAACAAGGGAGTGGTGGTGACTCTAACCCGAACGCAGGAACGAGGGATCAGCAAATGACATTAATGGGCAGCAGGTTTAACGCAGACAAAAGGAAGTTCTCCTCAGCCAGCGCACGGGCAGCCTGTGGGACTCCCTGCCGGAGGCTCTCTGGTGCTCAGGGCAGGAACCTACCACTGGAGCTGAAAGGCAGCCGGCGCTCAGCTAAGGCTGCAGAGCAGACTCCTTCGCGCTCCCTCAGTGGTGTCGGTGCTGCTCCACGGGACAGGGACCCAGGCCCCGTAGCTGTTGTGTTCCAGGTCCAGAACTCTCCATTCCTGCCTGGGAGGGGAGAAAAGGTCTGGAACAGATTTCAAATCTGAGCACACGTCTGCCCTGCCACGTTCCCGCCATGCACAGGAGCAGCCGCCGGACGGCACTGGCGACTCAAGCCGCGTGTGTGAGGCAGTCGCTTGTCTCCTGGTGTGTGTAAAGCCCTTTGTGCACGTCCTCCGCTCCTCGGTGTCGCTTTGGCGCCCTCGGAGACAGAACAAAAGGCACTTTGAGGTTTAGGACATGTTGGTGGAGGTCTTTCCAAAGGTTTTACTGCCTTCAGCAGTGGGGCCAGGCAGCTGGGCCCCAGCAAGTCAATTCTCAGCTTTGCCATCAACAGAGCAGTAGGAAACAGTGGTCAAATGTTCGGCATTCACAGCAATCCCTGCAGAGACTCACGGAACACGAGAACTGGAGGGACCTCTAAGGTCATCGAGTCCAGTCCCCTGCCCTCATGGCAGGCCCAGGCACCATCTAGACCAGGGATTCCCAACCTGTGGGTCGCGACCCAAACACAGGCTGTGATTAGCTTTGGTCAGGGTCACCAGCTGGGCAGCTACAAGCCACCTGTGACTCCCAAAGAAGCCATTTGCGGCTCTGCCACCGCTCGCGCCTCTGGCTCCCAGCCCTCGCCCTGCCACGCTGAACTGATCCTGCGCTTAAACCAACTACCTTAAGTCCCATTTCAGCGCAGCAGGGTGGGCACCTGCCTGCACTGCAGGTGGGGGAAGGCAATAGGAGGGCTGGGGGGAGCGGTGCAGAGGGGGCGAAGGCGGTGACCCACTGAAGGAGCAGCGAGGGGCAGTAGTAGGAGCACACGGATTTCATGTGAGGTAGGTGAGTGATGTGGGGGGCCCAAGGGGGTGTAAGCCTGGGCTTCCTGTGGCTGGTGCTGCCAGCCAGGGCTCCGTGCCCCAGCTGGCTCCCAGGTGTAGGACTGCCACGGTCCCTGCCCCCGATCTCTGCCCCTTCTTCTTGAAAGTCTCATGCAGGACGGGCAGTCCTGGCTGGGGATCCCACGGGTGGGGCTCTCTGTCCCACCGACGTGTTCCAAAACCCTGGCGACCCTGCCTGAGAGGGGTTTAAGCCTGGGGCCAGGGAGCTGAGAGGGGTTTAAACCAGGGGGTGAGGGGGTGCATTTTCCCCAGGGGAGAACCTCCCCACCCACTGGTTTTGAATTGCCTTGGATCACAAAGTCCTCCTGAATTGTCAAAGTGGGTCCCCGTCTCGAAAAGGTTGGGAACCGCTGCTCTAGACCATCCCTGATAGGCGTCTGTCTCACCTGCTCTTAAATCTCTCCAGTGACGTGGAGGTCCCAGGTTTGGGGAGCCACCTCAGGGCCTCCTCTCCCCCATGGGAATTGTGCGGATACTTCTGGCTGCTGTACTGACAAGTCTGTACCACACTGTGTCCCTGTTGCCTAATAAACCTTCTGTTCTCCCCGCTGAAGGAGAGTCACTCCTCACTGCCGACGCCTGCAGAGCTTGGAAACCCCCAACCTGTTGCATCTGGAGAGTCCACAACCTCCCTAGCGATTTATTCCTGCGTTTAACCACCCTGACAGGTCGGAAGCTTTTCCTCGTGTCCAACCTACACCTCCCTTGCTGCAGTGTGAGCCCCTTGCTCCTTGTCCTGTCCTCAGAGGTCAAGGACAACAAGTTTTGTCCCTCCTCCTTGTAACCCTCTTTGAGGTACTTGAAAACTCCTGCCACATCCCTTCTCTTCTTCTCTTTTCTAAACTAAACAAGCCCAGTTCTTCCTTTCTCCGCTCATCGCTCCTGTTCTCTAGGCCCTCAGTCACTCTTGTCAGAGGGGTCGTGGAGTGAGTCTGTATCTTCAAGAGCAGCAAGAAATCCCGTTGCACCTTATGGACTAACAGATATTTTGGTGCAGAAGCTTTCATGGCAAAGACCCGCTTCGTCAGATGCATCTGCTGAAGTGGGTCTTTGCCCAAGAAACCTTATGGGCCAAAATATCTGTAAGTCTAGAAGGTGCCCCAGGACTTCTTACTGTTTTTAATCATTCTTGTTGCTCTTCTCTGGACCTTCTCCAATTTCTCCACGTTTCTTGAAATGCGGCACCCAGAACTGGACACAATACGCCAGCTGAGGCCTAACCAGCGCGGAGCAGAGCGGGAGAATGACTTCCTGTGTCTTGCTCACAACACTCCTGTCAACGTATCCCTGAGTCGTGTCTGTAAAAATAGGGGCAAGTTCTTCTGTCTGAAACGTGGCGCTACCTCCCCACTTCTCTGAGTCCTCAGCAGTAACTTCCAACCCCACCTGTTCACAGCATCAAACATTTCACTGTCCACTGCAGCAGAAATCTCCTCTGCATTTTTCACAGTAGGTTTCAGAGCATCCTTGAATTTTGGATCTTGTCCTGCAGAAACCTTAAGCAGGCTGATAAGAGCTCCAGCGGAATTGTTCAGGGTAAGATCTAAGTCCTTGCAGGCTGAGCAAACAAACGCACTGAAATCATGCAGACGGGATATTGTTTGTGTGCTGGATCTACAGCATCAGAACCTGGGTGTTAATATCTCCCCATTAGTAGGCATCCTTCAGTCTGCATAGACTATGGATCGCGCCCTTTAAAGTTTCAATTGAGGGCTTCATTTACAGCGTCTGTTGTGCCTATGAAGACCCACACGAGAGTGACAGTCCTTGCTGCATCTCTTGCAGATGTGGTGGGTGTTTGGCAAGTCCTTATTGTGCTTTCTGTGCGCTCGCTTCTCCTCTGCTAGCTGTCTGATCCTCATCTCGCCCTTCTGAAGGCCCTTGTGTAATCCCCCTGTCTGATCAGACTTGTTTTTTCCTCCTTTGATAAGTACTGTTGATAATGGGCCATTTCCACCTTGCTGAATAGACCTTGTCAGCTCTGGCTCTCCCTCTTACTGGGACCCCACTCTTTAAATACCCCTCTGAGACCACCCCCCCATGCATCTGATGAAGCGGGTCTTTGCCCACTAAAGCTTATGCTCCAAAATATCTGTTAGTTTATAAGGTGCCACAAGACTTCTTGTCGATTCTTGGCATCAGAACCCAGAGCTTTCCTCAAGATAAGGGATTTATTGTTGGCCAAAGAGCCTGGCTTTAATTTTTTTTCTTTCCCGCTATCTCTTTTGTTCCGTTTTTTCTCCCCACAGCAGGGTGGATCCCAGTTATGTGTAATTCCTGCCTTAGTTTACACAACTGGAGTTTTCTTATCAGCTTCAAGGTGCTTCAGGGGTTCCTCATTAACTTTAATGGTCGTCCCTTGTCTTTTCCAGGTTGTACAATGCTGGGTGCTTAGAGCTCGTCTCCTCTGGTGGGAGGGGGTCCCTCCCTGTCTGATTGTTCCAACTCTCAAGGCGGAGGGGTGGGGGGGTGAGTACCAGGCTTTCTTACCCCCACCCCCTACCGCCTCCACCGCTTTCCAAATTCCTCTCTGCTTGGTGAAGAAGCTTTTCCCGCCTGGGAGCTCTGCAGAGGCCATAACTTTCTCCCTGCCACTGCATTTAGATCCAGCCCATGTCATCAACATGTTCACATAAGCCCCTCACTGTCCAACATTAAACGGTGAAAAACACTGTCTGGGGTTTGCCTGCTCAGTACCCGGCAAACACACTGTGAAATTCAGCCCAGAGGCTCCAGGGCCATTGACGGCAACGCGCAGAGTGGAAGTGCAGCGAAGAGATTGCAGCTTGTCCAGGTGTGTCCACACCAAACACCCAGGCGAACCCTGCGAGTCCTTGCTCTTCTTGTCTCTTTCAGGCAGCAACTGCTGCTGAAACCCACCAGGTAGAGGGAGGATGGGCCAGGCCCCTTGTTCAGTTCTGCCCAGACAGCGTCAGTCACCTCCTGCCTCAACCAAACCGGAGCAGAGCCCCGTCCGTCTGGCGAAAGAGCCTGTCTGCTTCTCCTGCCAAGAAGGTAAATAGCACAGTGTGATGGGGTTCGGGGGTCCCCAAGCGCTGCACCCCGGCCACAGGCAGGAGGGACTCACTCAGCAGGTAGAACAGGAAGTTCATTAGGTGACAGAGGCCCAGCTCAGCACAGAGGTGTCAGTGCAGCCAGCAGAGACAGTCATTCCAACCTGTCCTGGGGAGAGGAGCCCGAGGGGGGCCCCTCTGGGGTGCGGCTTCCCCCCTCGCCAGGCTGGCTGCCTTCCAGCTCCCTCTCTGCACCTTCCAACTGCCACCTCCGATTCACACCCAGCTGGGCTCCTCCCTGCTCTTTGTTCAGGTCAGAGGTGTTACCAGCCAGCTTAGGGTACAGCCCCAGGGGTCATCCTTGGCCCTGTGAGCTGCTCTGCCTGTCACACACACACCCAGCCCGACTCTCACACCCGCCCCCACACTCCACCACATACATCAATCTGCCACCCAAGTCACAATCCAGCCCTTCGGCAAATGGGGTGACGCACACGTCGGACTCTCACCCCAGTCATCGAACCAACGTTCCCTGGGCTCTGGCCAGCCCCAGCGAGCGAGCGAGCATGTGAAGGGGACTCTGAGTGTGTATGTACTTAACTGGGGTACCAGTTAGGCTGTTAAGTTGGGATAAACATTAGACCATGAACCATTCCAGCTGCACACTGCTTTTGATTTGCTCCCTAATTGTTCCCCATCCCATTGAGAGGCGGGTTAAACTCTTACCGGCGGTGCCTGCAATCACAGGGTTTTGCTGCGGCCCCCCCCCCACCCGCCCGGCCCCTGCCATCGGCCTCATGCAGCACGTGGGCCGATAATGGGCAGGCGGGATCCAGCCACCCGGCCAAGGGGGTAAAGACTCTGCCACTGACTCGCTCAGCGACCTTGGGCAGCAACAGCACAAGGCCAATACAAGTCTGTGGCATATGAGCCGCAGCGTGCGCCAGGCATGGGGGGAAACCGCCTGGCTCTGCTCAGCCCTGGGCAGGCCCCGCTGCCGCGCTGTGCCCAGTTCGGGGGCGACTTTAGCAATGTTGTGGGCAGGCCGGGAAGAGCCCAGAGAAGCGGATGAAACGTGGGGCCTGACGTGAAAAGTTTGCTCCCCTGGATCTCAACGGGCGACCTCCTGAGAAAGGCAGCAGCCAACTCTGCCGTGTGTTTCTCAGGGGCTGTGTCTACACTAGCCCAGCACTTCCCCCCAGCAACTGCGGGGCTACGAGGGGGAGAAGCCGGCTGCCCCGCCCATTACGAGTCAGGGCTGCAGCGTGACAGCCAGTCCCACCCACGTATCTCCCCACTGCTCTCGCCATGTGGAGCAGTCTCACTGCAGGCTGTGCTCAGTCCACGTTCCCTCGGCGCGGGCAGCGCCTGGGCCAGCTTGTGCTGCTGGAAATCTGCTGACGTGACCCGAGCGATGGAGATTCCCGCGGCCAGAAAGCTTCGCGCCTCAGGAACAGGGTTGTACGGTCAGCGGGTGAATGGGCCGGGGGCCTGCCCAGGGGGTGGCAGCTGGGGCTGTTCGTAATCCATTAACAGGCGAGTGCAAAGGTTTCTCTCAGCATGGGGCAGCACTCGCAGATCTCCCGCCAGGCTGTGAGGTGAGCGCTGGCCCCGCACAGGGGCCTGGATGAAAACCTCCCAGGATGTCATTACCAAACCTCAGCAACTAAAAAACCGGAGCACTCTGGTCTCAAGCCCCCCAGCTCTGGTTTCCCCCACTCAACCTATGAACAGGGGCAGCACGACTGAAGAGTTACATGGGTGTCAGGGAGAGGAGAATCCGACCCTGGGGGTTCAAAGGAAACCCGGACACAGGAAAGTATAGAAACAGAGCTAAGGCAGCCAGGCGCTCTCAACTGACTCCCCATTGGGGAACCATCCAGCCACCCTTAACTCTGCCCACCTCAGAACTGACCACCCTTAACTCCACCCTTCCCGAAGTGACGCTGTCCAACCACCTTAACTCTGCCCACCTCAGAACTGACCACCCTTAACTCCACCCTTCCCGAAGTGACGCTGTCCAACCACCGTAACTCTGCCCACCTCAGAACTGACCACCCTTAACTCCACCCTTCCCGAAGTGACGCTGTCCAACCACCTTAACTCTGCCCACCTCAGAACTGACCACCCTTAACTCCACCCTTCCCGAAGTGACGCTGTCCAACCACCGTAACTCTGCCCACCTCAGAACTGACCACCGTTAACTCCACCCTCCCCGAAGTGACGCTGTCCAAGCACCTTAACTCTGCCCACCTCAGAACTGACCACCCTTAACTCCACCCTTCCCGAAGTGACGCTGTCCAACCACCGTAACTCTGCCCACCTCAGAACTGACCACCCTTAACTCCACCCTTCCCGAAGTGACGCTGTCCAACCACCTTAACTCTGCCCACCTCAGAACTGACCACCCTTAACTCCACCCTTCCCGAAGTGACGCTGTCCAACCACCGTAACTCTGCCCACCTCAGAACTGACCACCGTTAACTCCACCCTCCCCGAAGTGACGCTGTCCAAGCACCTTAACTCTGCCCACCTCAGAACTGACCACCCTTAACTCCACCCTTCCCGAAGTGACGCTGTCCAACCACCGTAACTCTGCCCACCTCAGAACTAACCACCCTTAACACCACCCTTCCCGTAGTGACACTGTCCCACCACCCTTAACTCTGCCCTTCCCGGAGCAGCACCTGCCTCCTCTCTGCCCTCTCTTAGTCTTTTCGCAGCGCTGTAAGCCATGCTATTTTGGGTACTTTTTCAGGCTGTGACAACGGCCATTGTCATTCACTAGCTCTATCACAGCACGTTCCGTCAGTACGTTTCGAACTGCTTGACAAAGAAGGCCCGTCCGTTTAGCCCCATTTTGCAGATGGGGAAACTGAGGAACAAGAAGCTGCTGGAACTCATGCAAGGTCACCCAGCAGCCATCCAGGAGCACAACCCAAAGTGCCGGTCTGGTGCCCCACACACTCCTGTGGACGGCCTCGCCATCTTCCAGCTGGCAGCCTGTGCGTTGCTCCAGGGCCCTTATCCCCACTCCCATCTGCTTCCACGTGAGCTTGATGAAATCTGCAGCCGATGGCTCCTCTGCCTGCCACTGTGCTCTGCACAGAAGGGCCCTGAACAGCCCACCAGCCGCAGACCTGGTGCTTGCCCAGAGCTGCACCAGGAGCTGCCGTCCCCCCTCCCTCCCGCATCCAGAAGGTGACAGCCAGCTCGGCTTCCAGCCCCGACTGAGCCAGGACTGGGGGCAGCAGCGCACCTCCCCCGTGGGACTGGAGGCTGTTCACCAGCCACTGCCCCGCCTGGTTGTGCTGTTTCCAGGCCAACCTCCAGGTGGCTTTGAGTCATTGCAGAGCTTCCTGCCCCCACGGAGCTGCACCCACAGCCTGGCCCGGTGAGGACTGATTTCATCCGTGTGCGGAATAAATTCTGTGTGCACCGAGGCAAGTGCCGATGGGCACCGCCAGTAGGAACACTGGCCGCCGGCTGTGGGCGCTCTGCTCTCAGCGGGGCGGCACTGGAATCTCCCGAACAGCCGCCCAAGGGCTCAGCTTCCAGGGAACCCTGCCCAGGTGCGCCACAGGTTTCCCGGGCTTGGAAACACCCCCAAGGGAGCTACTGATGCAGGGCCGGCCTCTGCTGCCCCTCGCCACGTGGAACGGAGCTTCGCTCCCGGCCCTCTGAGCGAGGAAGCTGGTCTGTGGCGACGGCGGTGAGCTCTGGGTCTGCACTCTAGAGCTCTGGTTCATTCTGGCTCTGCTGCTGACACCCTGGGGGCCCTTTGAGCGACCAGCGAGTCTCCCTGGGCCTCAGTTTCCCTGCTGTAAAATGGGAGGGGCGAGTCTTCCCTCCTGTCTCTGCCTGGTCTGTACGGACGGGCAGCTCTTCGAGGCAAGGGCTGGGGCTCGGCCTGCCGACATGGTGCCCTGCGACAGGTCCTGCTGTCTGTTCGGACGGGGCAGCTGAGGTGGCACAAATGATGGTGATGCTCCTGGGGGCGGCCGAGCAGAGATGGGGAAGGGCAGCAGAGCTGGGGTGCAGGTGTCAGTGGTCGCTGTCCCCGGAGACCCAGAGGTTACAGAGATGAACCCCTGGGCAGGGCTGGGCCGGGCCAGCAAGGGGAATTGCCTGATTGGCCATGTCCCTGCCCCGGCACACGGCCTGCGCCTGGGGCTGCCAGTGGAACGCACCCCTGTGCGGTGTCATTCCCACCTGGAGGAGAACAGCCTCCCACCCGGCAACGCAGCTGGGACTGGAGCTACCCTGTGGCTCGTGGGGGAGAGGTCTGAGCTATGGATCTGAAGGGTCGGCTCAAGTTCAGCTCCGAGCCCCTGACGGGTGTTACTGCAGCTGGGGGCAAGGACCGGGGCGCTGAGCCAGCTACTGTGAGTCCCCCCCTGCCGGGTTCTGCGTGCGCTGTGTGCCTGTCACTGCACCAGGGACTCCCGCTGGGATCCTGGGACCATCAGCATCGGCTGTGCCGGGCGAGCGTCCCGTGTGAGCTGTCAGGGGCCGGAGCTGTCCCTGCTCAGGGCCAGAAGAACTCCCACGGCGACGCTGCAGCCGACAGCAGCCGGGTTGGGCGAGGAGGCCGGGGGTGCGCTCAGGCATGGACGGGCAGGACCAAAGGCCAGCGGTGGGGAGCTGGCAGTTCAGCCGCCACAGAGAGGCAGTGGAGCATGCAGGGAGCTGGCTAATGATTCATGTGTGGCGAAACAGCCGGCGGGAATTGGACCAGTGGAGTTAGCCGGACGCACTTCAGCCAGACTGAGTCCACACCGGTCATGCTGGCTGAGAAAAGGCTGCACCAGGGGGTGGAGCCACCGCTTTGGGGGTGGAGAGCCCCCCTCCTCTGGGTGCTGCAGACCGGACCCCACCAGAGATCCCCCACCTCCTCCGGGTGCTGCAGACCGGACTGTGAGGCCGTCACGAGACGCTGGGCTTGGGGATTCCCTCCGTGTGCTGAGGGCCGGGCTCAGCGCTCCTCAAAGGGCCTGATTCTGGAGAGGGGCTCAAGTCAGGCACCTCATGTCCCTTGTCACTTCCAACTCCTCTGGAACAGCCCTGTGGAGAAATCTGTCATTCCCCATCCTCCGGCCTCTTCCTAAAGGGGCTGGGGAGGGAATTCTCGGGGCTCGGCTTCCCCCAGCCCTGCTGATGAGTGCAGGGGGATCCCTGCTGTGGGCTCCCCCCACGGTCACCCAGACATCTCGGCGCTGGAATGGAGTGAGTCCCTGGAGGCCTATCAATGGTGTTAGCCAAGACAGTCAGAGACATACCCCATGCGCTGGGCCTCCCTCGCGTGTGACTGCCGGGAGCCGGAACGGGCGATGGGGGCCGATCAGTCCCTCCATTGCCTGTTCTGTGCCTTCGGAAGGCCCTGGCCCTGGCAGCAGCAGCCAGGATCCTGGAGCTGCCTGACATGAATAGGTGGTGTCAGTCCCATTTCCACACCTGGGAGACATCCAAACAAGGTGGTGACTGCAGGTACTGGCTGGAGGGCGTGCGTTAGGGGCGATCACTGACCCTACTTGTGGAACAAGGCTCCCTCTGATTTTTTCCATCTGTGTGGAATGAATTTTTTCTGTGCACTGAGGCCAGTGAGGATGTGCACCACCCCTAGCCGCACATGTAGAGGCTGTGAGAGCTCTGCTGATCAGCCAGGCAGCATTTGACTCTCTCCCAGGCAGCAGCCCAAGCACTCAGCTTACAGAGAACACGGGTGTGAATGATCAAAGGTCTAGAGAACATGAGCTATGAAGAAAGGCTGAAAGAATTGGGCTTGTTTAGTTTGGAAAAGAGAAGATTAAGGGGGGACATGACAGTGGTTTTCAGGTATCTAAAAGGGTGTCATAAGGAGGAAGGAGAAAACTTGTTCTTGGCTTCTGAGGATAGAACAAGAGGCAATGGGCTTAAACTGCAGCAAGGGAGGTTTAGGTTGGACATTAGGAAAAAGTTCCTAACTGTCAGGGTGGTGAAACAGTGGAATAAATTGCCAAGGGAGGTTGTGGAATCTCCATCTCTGGAGATATTTAAGAACAGGTTATATAGTGTCTGTCAGGGATGGTCTAGACAGTACTTGGTCCTGCCATGAGGGCAGGGGGCTGGACTCGATGGCCTCTCACGCTCCCTTCCAGTTCTAGCATTCTCTTTCTTTGATTCCCTCCCACCTACGCTGTGAGCAGGGGCCTTCGGTCACTTGCCTTCCGCTCGCTTAGCAACGGTAAGTTCCCCTCCACGGACCCCAGGGAGCTGCTGCGCCCCGAGAGTCGCTGCAGCCGTGTGCCTGGAGAGGCTTTGGCAGCGCAGGAGGCCGGCGAACCAGGCGATGGTTTACGCGCTGGTGCGTGGCAAAGCACCAACCGGCCGGTGTCCAGGTTGCACTTCGCCCTCAGCCTCGGGAGGGAGCTCTGGAGTGTGCCCCGGGCCCAGGCTGCAGCTTCTGGTGACCTTTGGTCCTGCCCAGCTGGTGCTGTGCCCCGAAGCTGCTGTGCTGCTGGAGAGGCTGAGGGTCCAAGCGCCGCCCCAGCCTGTCCTTTGAGGGGCACGGACCTGAGCGCGTCGCAGGGCCCTGCACCGGAGAGGGAGGGCCCAGGCCGGGAGCGCGGCTCTCTGGAGCTGTGTGAGCTCAGCTCATTGTGCAGGAGCGGGGCAGCGGGGGTGGCCTGTGACAGGAGATAATCCGCTGCTCCCTTCTGGCCTTGAACTGTGTGACATCGACACCTCCTAGCTGGGAGTCAACAAGCACCTGGGCGGCCACCCCGGAGAGATCCAGACTGCACCAGCCGATTGGCTGAGCGCCCACCGCCACCCACAGCCGGCAGCATGTTTCCATTGGTGGTGCACACGGCACCCGCCTCTGCGCACACAACAAAATTCATCCTGCCCCTGCATGGAAGAAATTAGAGGGAGCCCTGCTCGGGGCTGCTGGGCAGACCCACACTAAGTGACATGCCCAGGGTCATGCAGACAACCTGTGGCACAGCCCGACCCTCCTTCTCCAACCACCGGACTGTCCTTCCTCCTGCCAAAGCTGCTGCGGAGGGGGGAGCGGCCACACCTGCGTCCCCGGACCGCCCGACATCCGGGTGCCGCTGCCTGGGTCCGTGTCCCAACGGGGCCCCCTGTAGGGCCGGGCCATGCGGGACGGAACCTCTTGTCCAGGGGGCCCCGGTGCCAGCGGCTCCCTGCCAGCCCTGGAGCTAAGGCAGGTGCCTGGGTGATCCCGGCCGCAGCCGGGCCCGAGCGCTCAGGGCTGCCCGAGGCCGGGGCCGGGCGCTGCGGTTACTCATTAGCCCTTGGGCGGGCAGGGGGAGGGAGGGACGGAGGCGCTTTGCGGCCGCCCCCAGCCCCCGGCCCGGCTGAGTCAGCGGCTGGGCTCTGCGGCTCCTCCCGCGCTGCCCCGTCCGCGCGTCCGGCCGCTGCCCCGCTGCGCCCCGGAGCCCGCAGCCCGCCCCGAGCCGAGCCGAGCCCGCCCGGCGCCATGGTGAGGAGCGGGGCCCCCGGGGCGGCGGGAGGGGGGGGAGCGAGGGATGGGGGCGGGGATCGGCCCGCGGGAGCTTCCCCGGGGCGGACAAAGGCTGCCCGAGCCCGGCCCCGACCCCGAGCCCGACCCCGATCCCGGCCGGCTGGGGCGCAGAGGGGCCCGATCCCGGCCGGCCGGGGCGCAGAGGGGCCCGATCCCGGCCGGCTGGGGCGCAGAGGGGCCCGATCCCGGCCGGATGGGGCGCAGGGGGCCCGATCCGGCCCGGGGAAGCGGCGCTGGCCGGCGAGGAGGGCTGCAGAGTTGGCTGTGCGCAGCCCGGGACGTCCCCTGTAACCGGGCCCCGGGGCTGGGGCGGGTTTGGGGGGTTCCCAGGAGAACAACGTCCCGGCGGGTTGCGGAGCCGGGAGCCCGGGGGTGGCACCGGGCGGGGAGGGGGGGGGGCGGCTGAGCCCTGGTAGCAGCACCGCAGCGACCCCCGGCCCGGAGCGGGGGGCGGTGATGGGGGGCAGCAGCGCAGCCCCCGCCCCAGGAGCCGGCCGGCCGGGCGGGGTGTGGGACCCAGGGCCGCGCCCCCGGAGCCCCCAGGGGAGAGCAGCCAGCGCAGGGACACGGGGGTGTTCGGGCAGCTCCGGGAACCCCCCGCCCCGGGAACCCCGAGTCCGACCAGGGTGCGATGGGGGGGGCCGCGGGGAGCCGCTGAGCCCCTGCTGCAGCCCCCGAGATGCTCCTGCACCCCCAGGGTCAGGTGGGGGGTCCGCAGGAGAGGGTGGGGAGGGCAGCCAGCCTGGGGCACCCCTCGGGGAGCTCGGCCAGTGCCCCCGCCCTGTGGCCGCTGCAGCCGGGGCAGCCCCAGGGTGCTGGAGCCGCTCCCCGCCCCGCCCCGCGATGCTGGGCTGGCCCCTAGGAACGGGCTGGGGGCCGCGCCGGGGGGCTGGTGCCAGCTGGCCTGGGGGCAATGGCTGGGACCCTTCTGCCCCCCAGTTCCAGGTGGGGGTGCACGGGTGGGGGGCAGGGCGCTGACCGTGGGCAGGGGCCGTCCAGGGGGGTGGCCCGTTCCCCCGCAGGAGCAGGAATCTGGGCAGTGCGGCCAGGCCTCCCTGGCTCCGTCTGCGCTGCCCCCTGCGCCTTGCCTGGGACTCCGGCTTGACCCAGGAGCACCCCTGGCCCTCCACTAGCTGCGTCTGGGAGGCACCAGGGTTCCCCATGAGCTGAGCGCTGGGGCGGCCGCCAGGGGAACATGCAGGTGCTGCCCAGCCGACTACAGATCGCCCGCAGCCGGCAGCGTGTCTGCCTACGGATGGTGCACGTCCACGTACCCCTCAGTGCACATAGCATTTATTCTGCCCACGGGTGGAAAAGGTAGCGGGAGCCCTGCTCGGCCAGCCCCTGAGACCTGGCTCCTGGGCCCTGGCTGGGTGGGGGTCACGTCCGGGCTCCAGGACCTGACACTGGCTCAAGGCAGATGTTCGGGGTAGCGCTGCAGGGACCCGGCTCACCCCCAGTGCAGGCGCTCCAGGCAGGCGTGGGAGTGCTGGGTTCACCAGCCAGGGCTGGGCAGACCCTGCATGCCATGCTGGGTGGGCACAGCCCAAGGAGCGGGGCCGCCCGGCAGGGCTGACAGCCACTGGTTTGGAATGAGCTTCGGCTGTGGTGTGGCTGTTCCCCTTCCCAAGCTGAATCCGTGCCAGAAAAGGGCAAGTCGGAGTGTCCAGTGGGGGCTCTGCACAGGGACTGGGGGGTCCGGGTAGACGGGGAGACAGGTGGGGGCACTTTGGGCTGTTGGGGGTGGCAGGAGACCAGTGTGTGGCCTCTGCGTAAGGAGCAGGGCCTGTTGAGGCATCGTAGGTAGGAGGGGAGCAGGGGGGCTGCAGGGAGTCGGGGATGGGAGGGTAGCAGGGTGGGGTCTCTGGGAGCAGGGGGCAGTTGAGGGTGCCAGGGACAGGGGGTGGGGTTCTGGGAGCAGGGGGCAGTCAAGGGTGCCAGGGATGGGGGCTGGGGGCTCTGGGAGCAGGGGGCAGTCAAGGGTGCCAGGGATGGGGGGGTGGGGTCTCTGGGAGCAGGGGCAGTCGAGAGTGCCAGGGACGGGGGGTGGGGGCTCTGGGAGCAGGGGACAGTCGAGGGTGCCAGGGATGGGGGGTGGGGTCTCTGGGAGTAGGGGGCAGTCGAGAGTGCCAGGGATGGGGGCTGGGGGCTCTGGGAGCAGGGGGCAGTCGAGGGTGCCAGGGATGGGGGATGGGGGTTCTGGGAGCAGAGGCAGTCGAGGGTGCCAGGGATGGGGGCTGGGGGCTCTGGGAGCAGGGGGCAGTCGAGGGTGCCAGGGATGGGGGCTGGGGGCTCTGGGAGCAGGGGGCAGTCGAGGGTGCCAGGGATGGGGGGTGGGGGCTCTGGGAGCAGGGGGCAGTCGAGGGTACCAGGGATGGGGGCTGGGGGCTCTGGGAGCAGGGGGCAGTCGAGGGTGCCAGGGATGGGGGCTGGGGGCTCTGGGAGCAGGGGGCAGTCGAGGGTGCCAGGGATGGGGGCTGGGGGCTCTGGGAGCAGAGGCAGTCGAGGGTGCCAGGGATGGGGGCTGGGGGCTCTGGGAGCAGGGGGCAGTCGAGGGTGCCAAGGATGGGGGCTGGGGGCTCTGGGAGCAGGGGGCAGTCAGCACTGGCTGACCCCACCTGACGTTCCCATTGCCCTGGGAGCTGTGCAGCAGAGGCAGCTGAGTTACGTCCACCCCCTGGAGCGGCTGACTCAGCGTGGAGCCTTTGGGTCGCTCCTGTCCATAGGCTGGTGCTAGTCCCCACGGGCAGCGCTCAGTGCTAGGAGCTAACCAGAGCCTGGAGGCCGTGTGGGCCCCCACTGGCCTGGCTCCTGCCCAGCCCCCAGGTGGTGATCGCAGGGGCTGTTAGCGGCTCCGGACCTGCCCACTGCAGGTGCCTGCAGGATAATCTGCTTCAACACAGGCCACGTCCCAGTCTCTGATAGTTAGAGCCTGGAGTGAGCCTGGAGCACACGGCCCGATAATTAACAATCACTTTGCCGCTGCCTGATGTCCCTGGAACCATTCAGACCCTTCTGCAGCGGTGTTCAGTTCTTTCCCTCCGCAACACCCTGCGGCAGGGAGTTCCGCCGCTTAACCACCCGTTGGGAGGGAAAAATCATCCCCTTGTCCGGTTTCATCTGTCTCTGGCCTAGGTTCACGGCCAGGGAGGCGTCAAGTTCCAAAACTGGGCCAGGACGTACGGCTCCTCCCCCGAACTGTACTTCCAGCCGACGTCGGTGGAGGAGATGAAGGAGGTAGGAAGACGTCTCCGCCCATCTTTCTCCCTGCGTTTGTCTAACCCTGCCCAACTGAAGTGCCAGCTTCATGCATCCGGCAAAGTGGGCTCCAGGCCCCAGGAGCTTCGGCCCAAATGAATCATTCACTGTGTTTGCTCTGTGCCCTTAACTCGACATACGACCCGTAATTTCACATCCTATTCCAGGGCCATTCGAAAGAGGCTCCTTGGGATTTGCCCCTCTTTCGAGTTGCCCCTTACTCCTCCCACAACAGGCTGTGCTGGGTGCAGGTGCATTTCGAAACTCCGGGCCCGTTTCCTCGGTGCAGAGTTCCTGTTTTGGGTTCCCGCAGTCTCGTAACTGCGTGGGTGCGACCTTGGGATCCTGAAATAGCTCTGCGGTGTGCACAGAGCCTGCGTCTGTACGGTGCCGCAGGGCTCCTGGGTGTCCTGAACCAAAAGCAGCAGGAGGCGGGAAAAGAGAGGAGGGACTTTTTCTACTGGAGTGAAACCCTGGGGCCGGAACACACGGGCTGGGCACCACTTAGTCCATTTAAGCCTGGATTTAAGGGGAGCCGGAAGCTCACGCTGGCCATCGGCGGGCGGTGGGTTTCACCCCAGGGGTGCTCAGGGAAATACCCCAGTTCCTATCCATTTGAGGATAACTCCCCATTTCATTGCCCAGGTGCACACACGTTAGCGGCTTCGCCCCGTTAACTCACGCGTGCAGAGCTCTGCATAGAGCCCAAGTTTGTACCTGCAGCCACAAAAACGAGGCGCGGCTTTCGCCAGGCAGGGACGCAGACGCGGGCGCCCGCAGCTCTGAAGGGCACAGCCCCAATTGCAAGGGCGGGACATGTGCTCTTGTAAACGCTTTGCGCCCTGTAGCGGCGGGAGGCCGAGAGAGGACAGCAGCGCAGCCGGGAGCCCCCCTGGGCACCGTTCTCCTCCAGCACCAGTGGGCTCCCCGCTCCTTTCGTACCCAAGCGTCGTGGGTTCCAGTCCCACGGGCAGCGGGTTCTCCACGTGCTCGGGGCTCACATTGCCTTTGACGGCGCCGAGCGCTGTCTTTGCAGATTTTGGATCTGGCCCGGCAGCGGAGTAAGAGGGTGAAGGTGGTCGGGGGCGGACATTCCCCTTCAGACATCGCCTGCACAGATGACTTCATGGTCCACATGGGGAAGATGAACAAGATCCTCAAGGTACGGGAGGTCCCTGCTCGGCCAGGCTGTGGGACGCGCCCAAGCGTTACCTTGTCCAAGCAGCAGGCAAGGAAAGGCGTCCCACCCCCCTTGGCTCTTGGCCTGCGGCAGACCATGGCCAGCAGTCTGGTGAAGTGAAGCCCATGAGGGCCCTGTCCTTGGGGGCGCTCTAGGGACCTGCTCCAGCAGGTGAGGGCTGGGTATAAAGTCGCGGGTTCCTCCTTCTGGAGATATCTGGGGAGCTGCTTTTTCTCCCGGGCTGCCAGCCGGGCACAGAAGTTCAGGGGCAGCTGAGAGGAGACCAACCTGGGGAGACAAGAAATCTGATCTCAACATCTGGTTCTCTTGGGAGTTCGGCTCGAGCCTTCGTCTCAAGGTCCACTGGTTTCTGGTCCTGTGACGTGGCTCCAAGGCCGGGGCCCTCTCTCCTCACAGAGCTGGGAGAGCGTTAGCGCAGGGCGACCCCCTGCACACCTGTCCCTCCCCTGACACCGGGTGGGTCGGCGGCCAGGCCTGGCTCTACCCTCCCCAGCCCATTGGGACTCTCAAGGCAGCCAGCGGGGGCCGGGTGTGCTGCTGGGATTTGTGCTGGGGGCACACGGTCCTGGAATGAGACCAAGGAGCCCGTTTGCAATCACTGCCCAGCAGGGCTGGGTTCTGGCCGGCCGCCCAGGAGGGGACGTGCTATGTCACTTCACACACCTCCCCAGACAGAACCTGGCACCCACCTGGGCTCAGCTCTCACCTGCCGGCTCTGTCCAGCCACTCAGCCTGGGAGGGGGTCAGCGTGAAACGTCCCCGGAGCAGCGACCAGCAGCCAGGGCTTCGCGAGGGCCCTGAGTACCAGTCCTAAGAGCTCCTCTCTTGCAGGTAGATGAGGAGAAGAGGCAAGTGACGGTGGAAGCGGGAATCCTCCTCTCCGATCTCAACGTCGAGCTGAGCAAGTACCGGCTGGCCCTGCCCAAGTACGTGAGCCTCGGGTTTGCTGTTCACTGTTACTTGGGGCACCCATCCAGCTTTCCCGATCCTGGGGCGCCTTCATTGCCCCAAGCCAGGATCTCCGGCTTGTCTGCACCCGATAAACTAATCCGGCATCACGGCATTCCTGGGTGGGAGTAGGAGAGTCCCCAGTGTAATCATACCGAAGTGATTGCAGTAACCCCTCGAGAAGCGCGATTTCGATTTCTGCTTAACTTGCATGAACGTGAGTTAAGTGCAAACCGCAACCACCCTCCTGCCCCCCCTTGAGCCCACGGCTCTGCCAGCCGGGAGAAACCGCGGCAGAAGCAGCTGGGTGCCCCCCAGCTGGGAGAGACCAGGGGCCACGTGGCTGCCCGTTCCCCCAGCCAACCCCCGCCCAATTTATGTGAAATTCGATTTTCGCGGAGGTTGCCCAGGATGAAATCGCTGGTAAATCGAGGGATAACTGGATACCCACAAACTCCCCTGCTAGACAAGGCCTTACTTACACACTGGGTTGCTCAAGAGCATGTCCCAGAGCAAAGATTTCTCTTCCTTGGCTCTAACGGGGCACCGATTTCCCTGCTGGAAGTGCAGGGCACGGAGGAGAGATTCCCGAGGGACGGCTCTTTGCTCCAGCAGACTCTGGCCCTAACGTGTCCAATGGCCGGAAGCTGAAGTCAGGCAGATCCGAACTAGAAATCCGGTGCCGGTGCCTTAGAGCGAGGGGCAAATGCCCACTGGGAGAACTTCCCCCGGGGCAGGGTCTGGAGCGGAGCCCTGGAACTCCCGAGCCGAAGTCTGTTTAAAAGAGGAGCTGTCGCTCCAGCCGGAGTTGTGGGCCTGGCGCAGGAGCGCTGAGTGAGGCGCTGGGGGCTTTGCTTTGCAGCAGTCAGGCTGGATGGTCTCTACAGCCCCTTCTGCCTCTAAAAAGCTCCGACTCTTTCTAGCAGTGGCCGTGTTTGTGCGGCCCTGAGGGGGGTTCCCAGGAGGGATGTGGAGGCCGTGCGGGTCTGTCTCATTGTGAATTCCACTGACGCTAGAGGAGAGAAGTCTCTAACAGGGATGACTGAGCCGGGTCGATGGCTCGCTCAATGGGAGCTCCTGCAGGCCGGCTGAACAGGAGGTTGCCCGGCCTTGGAGAGGGCTTCAGAAAGACGTGCCTGCGGTGCGTGAGCAGAGTGAGCAAGATCCAGGTTGTGTGGTCACCGTGCGTGTGCTGATGCACGTCTGTGGTGCACAGTTCTGGCTGTCGTGCAGCCTGGTGCATTCACACTGCGCTCATGTGGGAGGGAGAAAATGAGTCAGAAGTGCAGAGTGAATTTGCCCTCTCGTGCAGGCCCCGGGGAGCTCTGGCACTTTTGTGCGAGGGTTGAGTGCCAGCCCCTGTCCCAGAGCGCACACTGCACTGATGTCGTCCCCGAGGCAGGCAGGGACGGTGTCGGCACGACTCAGTGCTGCCCTGAGAGCAGGCGCTGGACTCAGGGGCCTGCCGAGGTCCCGCTCCTCCCATTAGAGTTGTGCTACGGCTGCGTTTTGAGCCGGGGTTTCCCCGTGAGCTGGTTCACTGGTCGATGACAAACCAGGCACTTTCCTCCTTCAGTCACCCCCGGGTTAGCATCTCAGGGACTGCCTGGAGTCAGAGCGTCAGGCCCACGTCTGTCCCCTGCCCGCCAGCCTGTGACCTGTGCACGGCTGGCGTGACGCAGCAGGCGTGTGCTGGTGCCTTGGCACGTCCTGCCTGGGGCAGTGGGGGGTGTCATGTTCATTCCTGCCCTCCCGAGAGGCGCCCGGGAAGGAGCCCCCCACCGAACGCCCCGGTGACGGCTCTGTCCGGGTGCAGCTTAGGAGCCGTTTCGGAGGTGGCAGCCGCCGGGGTCATTGGCACGGGGACGCACAACACAGGCATCAGTCACGGCATCCTGCCCACCCAGGTAAGGCGCGGCACAGCCTGGCCCGGCCCGGCGGGATGGGGTGGGGGCTGCTGGGGAGCAGGCGCTCTGCGCGGGGGCGGGGGGGGCGACGTAGCAGAGAAGGTTCGGCTGTCGACGAGCCCATTGGAAAGAAATGAGCTGTCGTCCAATAACGTTAGGAGTTGCTGCCGGAAATCTGGGCTGTGGTTTCCGTCCCTTTGAATGAAGGGCCCGGAGCAGCTGGAATTGCCTTGAATGGGGCTCCACAAATGGTTTGGGGGTGAGCAGGGTCCATGATCGGTTTGGGGTAATAGGGGGGTCTGCGGTCAGTTTGGGGGTGATCGGGCAGGTCTGCAATCAGTTTAGGGGTGATTGGGGGGGTCTGATTGGTTTGGGGTGATTGGGCGTCTGTGATCAGTTTGGGGGTGATTGGGGGGTCTCTAATTGGTTTGGGGGTGATCGGGGGTCTGTGATCCATTTGGGGTAATTGGGGGTCTGTGATTGGTTTGGGGGTGATCGGGGGGGTCTGGGGTCGGTTTGGAAGTGATCAGAGGAGTCTGCAATTGGTTTGGGGGTGATCAGGGGTCTGTGGTCAGTCGGGGGCAATAGGGGGCCTGCAATCAGTTTGGAGGTGATCAGAGGGGTCTGCGATCAGTTTGGGGGTGATCAGGGGCTCTGCAGTTGGTTTGGGAGGGGTCTGCAATTGGTTTGGGGGTGATCAGGGGTCTGTGGTCAGTCTGGGGGCAATTGGGGTCCTGCAGTCAGTTTGGGGGTGATGAGAGGGGTCTGCGATCGGTTTGGGGTTGATCGGGGGTCTGTGGTCAGTTTGGGGGTGATCGGGGGGGTCTGTGGTTGGTTTGGGAGTGATCAGAGGGGTCTGTGGTCAGTTTGGGGGTGATCGGGGGGGTCTGTGGTCAGTTTGGGGGTGATCGGGGTTCCGCACTAGTGAAGGGGTTGGGCACCGCTGCTCCAGACCATACACAGAAACGTCCGTGCAGTGGTTCTGTTCCCACTGATTTCCCCCCCGTGCTGCGGCGTCCAGGAGGAACAGCCGCTGCTGGGTCCGAGTGCGCCTGGTGCGTCTGTGTTCTCGTGCCCAACTTCAGGGACAAACACTCTGAAGTGAGATGACACTTGGGGTCCGCGTGGGAAATCGGAGCCTGGTGGGAGTCCGGGAGTCTGGGCCGGCGAGAGTCACTGCCTGGCGGCCGTCGCTCGCTCGGCCTCGGGGCTGGCCGTGACCCGGCGCTGGCTCCCCCGACAGGTGGTGGCGCTGATGCTGCTGACGGCGTCCGGGGAGATCCGGGAGTGCTCCGAGTCGGTCAACACCGAAATCTTCCAGGCCGCCCGGCTGCACCTGGGCTGCCTGGGCGTGGTCCTGAGCCTCACCTTCCAGTGCGTGCCGGAGTTCTACCTGCTGGAGACCTCCTTCCCCTCCACCCTCCAGGAGGTACCGGGGTGCCGGGACAGCGCGAGGCGCACAGCGACCGGCCCCTCGCGGCGGCGGCTGGGGGGGCAGTGCCGTGCATGGCAGACGGGCTGCCCAGAGTGCAGCTGCTGAGACAGGGCTCAGTTACTAAAGGCTCAAAGGAGGGATGGGGAATTAGTGCCACTCAGCATGGGCGGATGGAAACTAAGTGCTTCGGGCGGAGCTGGCACCGGGGGGGAGGTGCAGGTTTGGCTGATCCGGGTAATGGTGCTGGTGCGCAGTACCAGAGGGGTCGCCGGGTTCGTCTGTAGCCGCAAACGCACCGAGAAGCCCTGGCGCACCTTGCAGAGGAGCAGATTTAATGCAGCGAAAGCTTCTGTGGGCAAAGACCTGCTTTGTCAGGTGCATCTGCGATGGGTTCGGGGGCCCCCAAGCTCTGCCCCCCGGCCGCAGGCAGGAGGGACTCACTCAGCAGGTCGAACAGGAAGTTCATTAGGCGACAGAGGCCCAGCTCAGCACAGAGGTGTCAGTGCAGCCGGCAGAGACAGTCATTCCAACCCGTCCTGGGGAGAGGAGCCTGAGGGGGGCCCCTCTGGGGTGCGGCTTCCCCCCCGCGCCAGGCTGGCTGCCTGCCCCCTCTCTCCCCAGCTTCCAACAGCCGCCTCTGATTCACACCCAGCTCGGCTCCTCCCTGCTCTTTGTTCAGGGCAGAGGTGTGACCTGCCGGCTTAGGGTCCAGCCCCAGGGGTCATCCCCAGCTGCTGGGAGCTGCTCTGCCTGTCACACACACCCAGCCCAACTCTCACACGCACCCCCACACTGCGTCACAGCAGCCAGGGCAGCTGCTCTCTGCCAGGAGAGCTTATGCACCGTTAAATCTGTTCCTCTACAAGGTGCGCCAGGACATCTGTGCCAAGTGCTGAGCTCTGAGCACAGGACAGGACATCCACCCCCACTGAGCGGTTCCCCAGGAGCAGCAAAGCTGCCGCTCTGGAACCTGTTGGCTAATGTACTGCTGTCCTCTGCAGGATGCAACTGGGACTGCTCGACTGTGTGTCATAGCCCCCAGATTGTAACCCCCAATGGGAGAGTCTCCTTTAGCTTATGTCAAAGAGAGCTGGGGTATTTGGAGCCAAGTGTCTGAATTCAGTGGATGTTGTTATCATGAACTCCCTAGCGGCGCCGCTGGGCAGGAGAGAGACACCTGATTCCCTTGACCAACGTGCTTCCATGGAGCTTACAAACACCTTCTCCATGACAGACGGGTTCTGAGCGCTGGCCGCACGGCCGGCCCTGGCCCTGCCTGTGTGCTTGCAGCCTGAGGCTGGAGCGTGCAGCTGCTGCATTGAGCAGCCGGTGGTTAAACCATGCCTGCTCCTGGCTTCACCCCTCACTGGCCCCCTGCAGCGATCGCTGCCTGCAGAGCTTATAACCCAGGTGCTTGTGCAGCTGGGAATTGGGCTTCTCGCCAGCAGTTTGTCTCGACGTGCTGTGAGAGTGGTTCGAGGCGAGGGAGGTGGAGACGGGAGTGAGGCTGCCTTACAGCCAGTGCACTTCCCGGTGTTGCAGTGGTGCCAGAGGACCAGGGACACAGCGTGCTCGGTGCTGCACAGACCGAACAGACACTGCCCTGGCCCCTCAGCGCATGCAGCCCTGAGTGGAAGGCTCCAGGCAGTTCCCGGGAGCGCCTGCCAGGCCACTCGTTGGACTCCGGGGGGGGAGCGCTGACCTCCAGGCCAGGAGGGGGGAAAGGAGCACGTAACCGTCCCGTCCCCCAGCCTCACCCGCTGGCCCGTTCCTCTCAGCCCTGGGTCACAGAACGGCCCCCCCCCCGCAGTGCTGGGCTGCTCCCGGGGTTGCGCGGACGAGCCGGGATGAGCTGTCCCTGGGGGGAAGCAGCCGTGGAACCGTGGGGGGGTTGGGCGAAGTGGGGTGCAACCCGGGAACACCTCAGACGGGCTCAGGGGCTGGGGTTCCCCGGTGCGGGCAGAGGAAGGGGCCCAGCCTCCAAGCGCCCGATCCAACCTCCGGCACCCGGTGACCCTGATCCCAGTGCGTCGGGGTCTGCGCCGTGGGGACGAAACAGCCCCACCTCCCAGGCGTGTGTGGTGCTGTGAAGGGGGGAGGGGCTCATTTTCACAGCCATGGGGGGAGGTCCCCCCCGTTCAGTGCCGCCCTTCTCTGCCCCTCGCAGGTCCTGGACAACCTCGACAGCCACCTGCGCAGATCGGAGTATTTTCGCTTCCTGTGGTTCCCCCACAGCGAGAACGTGAGCGTCATCTACCAGGACCACACCAACAAGGTGCAGCCCATCCCCCTGCTGTGCTGCCGGGTGCCCTGCGAGGGACGGGAGGGTGACTGAACCCCGGATCACCGGTGGTGCCCCACGTCCTGGGCTGCCTTTCCCAGGGGCAGGGCCCCAAGCTCCTGGGCGGATCTGAGCCGGGGCCGCTCTGTTCTCCGCCCTCATTCCCAGCGTCCGTCCACCCGTCCGTCCGTTTTACGCTTCCCGCCGTGGGTGAGACTGTCCTGGAGAGACGGAAGAGGCGGCCTGGGCTGCCAGGCCCCCCGCCGGGGAAGTGTCTGATCAGAGCCTCCCTGTCGTACCTTGCAGCCTCCCTCGTCCTCCGCCAGCTGGCTCTGGGACTACGCCGTCGGGTACTACTTGCTGGAGTTCCTGCTCTGGCTCAGGTAGGGCCGGGCTCCTGGGCAGGTTCACGGGGCGCCGTGTTGTGGGCCCGGCTGTTCGGAGCCCCTGGGGGGATGCGGGGACCCAGGCCAGCCGGGCGGCTGCGGCGTTACGTGTGAGTGTCCCCCTGACTCCCCAGAACAGATCCAGCGCGAGGAGAGGAGGCAGCCGCCCGTCCGCCTCCGTGAGCTCAGGGCAGCTGGAGAGGCAGGAACTGGAGGTGCCCAGGCTGTAGTCCTGGCTGTGCGGCCGAGCTCAGAGTCACACCCCTGCCGAGGGGGTGATGGCTGGTTGGGGACACGGGCGGCTGTGGGGATTGGCTAATGCTGAGCAAGCGCCTGGAGGCTCTGTGGTACTGTCCGCGCTCGGCGTGGTTAGCGACCGGTAGCCCTGCCCCGTCAGACAGCCGGGAATCAGCCCGGCAGCCGCCCAGGGGACCCCGGCTGGTGCCCGGCGCTGGCTCCTGCTTTCCCGCTGCTCAGGACTGGACTCGGTGACCTGTCGAGTCCCTTCCACGCCCCGTCTGTTCTGTGTTCTCCTCCGCCGCCCGCAGCACCTTCCTGCCCAGCCTGGTGCGCTGGGTCAATCGCTGCTTCTTCTGGCTGCTCTTCTCGGGCCAGGGGGAGACCGTCGACCTCAGCTACAAGGTCTTCAGCTACGAGTGCCGCTTCCGGCAGCACGTCCAGGACTGGGCCATCCCCATGTAAGCTGCGCTGCGGCCCCCGGCCCGGCCCTGCTCTGCCTGCGCGCTCGCGGGGGGGTCACAGGGCACCTCTTTTCTCCCGGCCCAGCTACACCCAGGCCAGAGCCAGGCTGGGGAAAGCTCCTTCTGGTGCGAGGGACTGACGCCCCTCAGCAACCCACGGATGCCCCCGAGCAGGCTGGGGAGCTCTGCCAGTGCCCCCAGTGCCACCCCGCAGCCCCCCATTATCCCATCCTGGGGCTCCCCACACAGCTCCGCCAGTGCCCCCGGTCCCACCCCACAGCCCCCCATTATCCCATCCTGGGGCTCCCCACACAGCTCCGCTGGTGCCCCCGGTCCCACCCCGCAGCCCCCCATTGTCCCATCCTGCGGCTCCCCACACAGCTCCGCCAGTGCCCCCGGTCCCACCCCGCAGCCCCCCATTGTCCCATCCTGGGGCTCCCCACACAGCTCTGCCAGTGCCCCCAGTGCCACCCCACAGCCCCCCATTATCCCATCCTGGGGCTCCCCACACAGCTCCGCCAGTGCCCCCAGTGCCATCCCGCAGCCCCCCATTATCCCATCCTGGGGCTCCCCACACAGCTCCGCCAGTGCCCCCAGTGCCATCCCGCAGCCCCCCATTGTCCCATCCTGGGGCTCCCCACGCAGCTCTGCCAGTACCCCCAGTGCCACCCCTCAGCCCCCCATTATCCCATCCTGGGGCTCCCCACACAGCCCCGCCAGTGCCCCGGTCCCACCCCACAGCCCCCCATTGTCCCATCCTGGGGCTCCCCACACAGCCCCGCCAGTGCCCCGGTCCCACCCCACAGCCCCCCATTATCCCATCCTGGGGCTCCCCACACAGCCCCGCCAGTGCCCCTGGTCCCACCCCGCAGCCCCCCATGATCCCATCCTGGGGCTCCCCACACAGCTCCGCCAGTGCCCCCGGTCCCACCCCGCAGCCCCCCATGATCCCATCCTGGGGCTCCCCACACAGCTCCGCCAGTGCCCCCGGTGCCACCCCGCAGCCCCCCATTATCCCATCCTGGGGCTCCCCACACAGCTCCGCCAGTGCCCCCAGTGCCACCCCGCAGCCCCCCATTATCCCATCCTGGGGCTCCCCACACAGCTCCGCCAGTGCCCCCAGTGCCACCCCGCAGCCCCCCATTATCCCATCCTGGGGCTCCCCACACAGCTCCGCCAGTGCCCCCAGTGCCACCCCACAGCCCCCCATTATCCCATCCTGGGGCTCCCCACACAGCTCCGCCAGTGCCCCCAGTGCCATCCCGCAGCCCCCCATTATCCCATCCTGGGGCTCCCCACACAGCTCCGCCGGTGCCCCCGGTCCCACCCCGCAATCCCCCATTGTCCCATCCTGGGGCTCCCCACACAGGTCCGCCGGTGCCCCTGGTCCCACCCCGCAGCCCCCCATTATCCCATCCTGGGGCTCCCCACACAGCTCCGCTGGTGCCCCCGGTCCCACCCCGCTGTCCCAGCGCTGGGGGAGACGCGCTCGGGCTCTGAACTGGCCCTGCTGGGGGAAGGGAGGCCGGGGCCGGCCAGGCGACGCTGACGTGGGGCGGTTCGTGCCGGGCAGCGAGAAGACGAAGGAGGCCCTGCTGGAGCTGAAGGCCGTGCTGGAGAAGAACCCCAAGGTGGTGGCCCACTACCCGGTGGAGGTTCGCTTTGCTCGGGGGGACGACATCTGGCTGAGCCCCTGTTTCCAGCGAGACAGCTGCTACGTGAACATCATTATGTACAGGTCGGGCGGGGCTGGCTGGGAGGGGGGTGCTCCCTGCGGGGGGGGCTGGGGGCCGGCAGGGGAGGGGCTGCAGCACAGCTGGAGTAACCTGGGCGTCAGAAGCCGATTGTACTGGACCTCGACGGCTGGGCTGATCCCATCGCACTGCTCGTGGTCCATTCGGGCTTCCCAGGCAGCGACTGCAGCGTTCCCTTCGCCTGCTGCCCGGGGCAGAAACGCCGTCGGTGGTTGGGAGCCTGGGCGCCTGTTCCCAGGTTTGTCACCGGGGACTTTGCCCAGTCGCGGCCCCACCGCGTGCCTCAGTTTCCCCACACGTCCCACGGGGATTGCACCATGGGCTGGGTCACGGGTGTGCCAGCTGGTTGGGCAGCTCGTGGACACTAGATTACAGAGCCGTCGGGTGCACTGGTCTGTCCCCCTGGGAATCCGGGTTGGTACTTGCTGTTAATTGTGTCTACTGTGGGGATGTCCGGGGGCCCCGTCATGGCCCAGAACCACCCGTGCAAGGTGCTGGACAAACACGGACCTGAAACTGTCCCTCAGCCTGTTCCACCAGGCTCTGTTCTGGCTGATGTGAGCTGCCCCGAGTGATGGGTCCCCAGCCCCTTCCCGGCGCACTGCCCAGCAGAGATCCAGCCCCTCGCGGGGAGGGGTCCTGGCATCCCCAAGGTGCCTTTGGCTTCGGGCTTCTCCCCGCAGGGTGGAAAGGGGTCAGAAAAGAAACAAACCCAAAGCAGCCACAGCCAGAGAGATCCGCAATAATCCCTCCGGCTCTGCGAGCGACGTTTGCCTCCCCCGCAGGGTGCAAAAGAAACGTGCGCAAAGCACAGGTGTCTTCGGCTCCTGGGCTGGCAGTCGGAGCTGGAGCAGAGGCTGGAGCAGGCGCTGGCAGCTGGCTGCGTCCCTGGGCGGCTCGCGGAGCAGCTGCTGCTTGTGGCAGTGACCGTCGCGTGTTCAAGCCCCACTGCTGGCCAGAGCAGGGCTGGCTGCAGAGCACCCCCAGCCCGGGGACTTGAGCTCCCCGGAGCAGCCCCTGGGGGTGAGGGAGATGCGGAGCCCCGGCCAGGAGAGGGCAGCTCTGTCTCCCGCCTGTGGAAGGAGGCGGGTGCCCGTCACTGACTCAGCCCTGTGCCCGCAGGCCCTACGGGAAGGACGTGCCGCGGCTGGACTACTGGCTGGCCTACGAGAGCATCATGAAGAAGGCTGGGGGGCGCCCGCACTGGGCAAAGGTACCGATGCCGCTGGGTGGGGGAGGAACCGGAGCGCAGGTCTCCAAGCCCAGCCCCAGCCCTGTGCACGAGGCCGGCCTGAACCACGCTCCAGCCCCTGATGGGGGGAGCGGTGTGGGACCAGCCTGGATCCCCTGGCAGTCAGGCAGAGTCCTGTTCCAGCCCCCTGGGGACCCCCCGGCTGCCCCATCTCCCCAGAGCTGGGCCCCAGCCCCCTCGCTCGCTTCCAGCGGGGCTGCAGCACACGGCGCCCATGACCTCGGCTTACAAAGCCGGGGGGATGTCCCCAAAGGCGTCTCAGGCTGGGGGATTTCAGGGCTGGTTTCACGGCCCCGTTAGCTCTTCGCGCCCCTGGACCAGGGATGTAAAAGCCCGGTTAGTTAGTTACCTGATTAAATGGTGGAGTGGGGGCGCCTGACGGATGTGGCCGGGATGGATCCCCCTCCTTCCCCCTGTCTGTGGCTGGCTTCAGCCCCCACCAGTTAGCTGTAAGGGTGAGACTTACCAGTTACCCAGTTACCCCCATCACCTGGACTTCAGCCCTTCCACCCGCAATGCCCTGAGAGCTCCCACCCGCACAGAGCCAGCTTGTCCCCCGCCCTCCATAAAGCCCCTGGGGTCGGACTGCGCTGGGCCTGGCCCCGGGCTGCGTACGCCCTGTAGGTCTCTCCAGAGAGAGGCAGGCAGGTCACCGGCGCTCCGGGGTCGGGGGTGGCCGGGGGTGGCTGTGTGACGGGGTCGCTCTCTCGCAGGCTCACACCTGTACCCGGAAGGACTTCGAGCAGATGTATCCCGGCTTCCAGAAGTTCTGCGCCATCCGGGAGGCGCTGGATCCCACCGGCATGTTCCTGAACGCCTACCTGGAGAAGGTGTTTTACTGAGGGAGGCCGGGCAGGGGGAGAAGAGACGGGACGCTGCCATCCTGCCTGCTGTGGTCTGCTCCGAGCTCCTTGTGAGACCTGCTCCTCCCACCACAGCCCAGATCAGAACCAGCCGCTATCTGTCTTGGCTTCCCGGCCCTCCCGTCTCCATCTTGGGCTCTTAGATTGGAAGCTCCTGGGTCAGGCCTGTCCCTCCATAGTGTCCTGTACAGCTCCGAGCGCACGGTCCGCGAGACACTCCAATAAAGAGCCATCGGTGCCTGGAAACAGTCTGGGGGCTCTGTGCTGTCGGCTCATGGGGTGATTCGGGGGCCATGGAGCAGGTGCCGCTCCTGGAGAAATGCCGGGGGGCTGTGACCCTGGCTGGGCTTGAACGCAGACCAGTTTGGCTCCATTCGACGGGCGGCTGGTTCTGGTGCCTTCTCACTTGGCTTCCCCAGAGCCCGGAGATTGGATCCAGACCTGTCTCTAAAGACAAGGCCACAGTGGAGGCCTCGGGGCAAAGGGCCAGAGCTGGTAGGGTGAGTGGGCTGAGGCGCCGGAGCCGGGTGAGCTGTAGTCGGCTGTAGTCAGCTCCCAGCTGGGCACAAGCGGGATGGGCTGGGAGCGTTCGCGGTGCCCAGGCCATAGGCCAGGCCCACAAGCCGAGCAGGCAGCCAGCGGCAGACGCCAGCGGACAGGCCGGAGGGGGATTCTCTGCTCTGTTCTCCCTGGCTTGTGAAGAGGCTGGTCAGCCAGCGTTCTCGTGCCCGGGGGAGCCTGGCCAGCGCCCGACCAGGGCAGGGCGAGGCCCTCGGAGCCGGAGAGGCTGGCAGTGCGTCCTGCTGCCTGTGCCGGCCGGGTCACTACTCCAGGCCCAGGCAGGGGGAGTACAAAGGACCATGCGGGGGGCGGGTGTTCACACAGCAGTGCTGAGGGACACGTCTGTCTGTCTGTCTGTCCGTCCGTCCATCTGTCTGTCCACCCCCACCCCGCGGCCGAGCGCTGAGCGTCTCCCAGCCCCTTCGCTGGGTCTCCCCAGAACACGTCTCCAGCGCACTGGTGAGCGCCCGGCTGCCGTCTGGAGGAGGCGGGTTGGAGACAAAGGGGCAGGCGCACCAGACCCGTCGGCTCGGGTGGTGGGGGGCCCTGCCCCACGGGGCTGGGGGACGCGTACAGCAGAGCCTGGGAGGTGCGCGGTGCCCTGGCCGTGGGGCAGGAGAAGCCCTGGAAAGGGGCAGGGCCTTGTCGTGTGTCGGATCCCGATGGGGCCTCCCGGGGCGACTGCTGAGGAGGGAACCAGTTGGGGGGTTAGTCATGTGACCGCCCCGCCCAGGCCCCACATCTTCCTGCCCCCAAACCATCCCACCTCTTCCCTCAGGAGACGTGGCGTGGGATCAAGGCAGGGGAGGGGGGGTCTGGCGCGCGGAGCAGGGCCGCCCCCCCTGCACTCTGGCGGGGGTGAGGGGGATTGGAGCAATGTCCCGCCCCCAGCCGGCCCTGCTCCCCCAGCTCCTGCGGTGCCACTTCCCGCCAGCGAGGAGGGGGATTCCCACCCCCCCCAGTAACACACCCAGGATCTGGGGGGGGGGAGCAGGTCACTCCCTGTCCCCCACGGCTACCTGCTCCCTCCCGTCATTAGTCCCCTGGGCTGCCCACAGGCTCTGGCCCCCGGCCCTGTCACCTGCGGCATTTGGGGCAGAGCCACGCTGCCGCAGGAGGGGTGACCACCACACATGCCGCTGCCCCGAGCGAGTTCAGCTGGAGCCTGTAACCGCAGCCAGGCCAGCGCTCCAGTCCCGTCCCGCTCGGGCCCTGGGGACGCCCACGCTGCTCACCCGTCCAGCAGCGACTGCACCGCTGTGCCCAGCCCCCCGCTGGGTGTGCCGCCCCCCGCTGTCCGACTGCAGCGCAGCCAGACCCAAGCTGTGCCACGCCCCACGGCGCGCTGTCCCCACGGCGCTCACCCAGCCCCCGCCGTGGTCTGCACCCTCCCCACATGACAGGAGAACAAACCCCGCCTGCTCTGGGGCACAAACCAGGCTAAGTGCTGGGGCCAGGCGGAAACGGCCCCAGGGCAGGTCCCCGCTGGCGGCTGGCTGCAGGATTTCTCACCTGTGCTCTGACACAGCCAGGCTGCCCCCCCGGCGCGCATGGGGCCTGGCGCTGACCCAGTCTGGACGTTCCTGTTTCAATCCCAGCCAAACCCGGGGTTTGATCCTGCAGGTGCTCAGTGCTCGCACTCGTGACGCTCAGTACAGGCAGCAGTAAGGGGTAAGTGCACCAGGCCTGGAGGCGCCTGGGCAGGATCTAGCCCTGGGGATGCCGGGCCGGGCGGGAGTAACATCTCTGTGGACGTGAAGCCCCTGCCTCACTTCTGGGCTGGGCTGGAGTGTGCACTGAGCGTTTAACAGCCGTAGGGCAGCAGCTCCCCCGGGCCCGAGCGGGACCCAGTCCCGGTCCTAAGGAGGTTACCAGTTTCCCACCCCGGCAATGCAGCCCCTGGCTGGGGGGGATCCCAGCAGCTGCCGAGGGTTTGGCTGTGAGACGGGGGAAGCCCCAGCGCGTTCTCTGCAGCCCCGGCAGCTATCAGAGCTCGGCTCAGTGCTGAGCTGGCTGGGGGTGTATGTGGGGGAGCTACAGCAGGTGCCTGCCCCTGCCTGTAACTGATCTGTAGCCCCTAGTGGCACATCGCCCCAGTGGGTGGGGACGGGATTCTTGGGCAGGGCCCTGAGTTACGGTGGGGGGACCTCAGGGCTTCGGCAGTAAGTACTCCCAGCCCCGTCCCTGCCTGAGACTCCAGCCCCCGCCCTGGGGCCACTGGCCTCTGCCCAGCCTCTGCCGTCCCCACGCACACACCAAGGGGCTGTGTCCCCAGCCGGGATCGCGCAGCCCCAGAGCGCCAGGCAGCTGGCGGACAGGCAGCGTCGCTGCAGCCTCCCCGACCCCGGGCTGTGAGGAGCCAGCAGGCTCTGCAGCCCAGCCGCCAGCAGCGCATGGGTGGCCCCGGCGAGGCCGTTTGGGAAAGCACCACCCTCCCCTGCCTAGGCTACCCCCTGCCCCCGCTGTGCAGAATTCACTCCCTGGGGCCGGCTGGGGGCATGGCCGAAACACCCCTGGTTTGACTGAGCCTGGGCCGGGGGAGGGGGGTAATATTCCCCTGGGTCCGATTTGCAGAACCCTGGTAGGGGCGGTGCAGGTTCCTTCCTCTGCTGCATGGGGCCTGCGTCACTGGCTGGGTTCAGCTCGTGGAAGGGGGGATTCGCCGTAATGTGACATCTTTGAATCAGGAGTTGAGGACTTCCGGAGCCAGCCAGTGACGGTGGGTCTATAGCGGGGTGGGTGGGTGAGGTTCAGAGGCCTGCAACGTGCAGGTCAGACCAGGTGAGCGCGATGGTCCCTTCTGCCCGGAAAGGGCTCTGAATGCTGCTTGCTGACTGCCGCTGCTCTGACCACTAGGCATGACTGCCACAGCTCGGAGTCTAAGGGGAATTTGTTTGGGGAGGTGGTGGTGTTGGCAAACCAGCAGAAATGTTCATGTGGACTACATGTCAGCCAGGGGGTCAGGCTGGCACAGCTGTGTCAACACAGGCTGTGGAGCATTGACACACCCTGGGCTTTCCTGGAAAAAGTGTTTCAAGTGCTTAGGTGCGCAGACAATAGGCTGAAAACCTGACCCGGGTGTGTCCAAAAGGCTCTGAAATCAAAGGTACATAAAGAGACCCCATCTGAATGATTTGTTGAATGATTTCTCTCTCTTTCATTGCACTGTTTTGCAGCAGTTTCATCATTTTATATTTGGCTCAGGATGTTGCTGTCCCTGAGGTTGTTCGTGCTTCCAGGACAGAGTTTTTCACCAGTGTCACATCTATCGGAGGCTAAGATTCATTTTCAGTGTTCCAGGAAATTAAGGAAGAGGCAGCAGCCAGAAGGAGACCACAGAGTCAGGAAGAGGTTGTATAAATTTTGGCTGATAGAAGTGGCAGGGAGACACACTATTCTTGTTCCCTAGTAACAGAGAGATGCCTGTGCTAGTCTATATACTATCAAAACAAAAAAGCAGTCCAGTAGCACATTAAAGACTAACAAAATAATTTATTAGGTGATGAGCTTTCGTGGGACAGACCCACGTCTTCAGACCACAGCCAGACCAGAACAGATTCAATATATAAGGCACAGAGAACCAAAAATAGTAATCAAGGAGGACAAATCAGAAAAAAATGATCAAGGTGAGCAAATCAGAGAGTGGAGGGGTGTGGGGGGGGCAAATGTAGTAATCAAGATTGACAAATCAGAAAATATTATCAAGGTGAGCAAATGAGAGAGCAGAGGGGCAGAAGCAGGGAGGAGTCAAGAATTAGATACAGCAAAATATGTAAAAGAGCCCCTATAATGAGCTAGAAATTTGCTCTCCTGGTTCAAACCACATGTTAATGTGTTGAATTTGAATATAAAAAAGAGTTCAGCAGAATCGCTTTCCAAATGGCTGTGAAAAGTCCTTTTCAGTAAAACGCAGACTTTCAGGTCATTAACAGAATGGCCCACTCCATTAAAGTGCTGGCTGACAGGGTTGTGAATCAGGAGTGTTTTTATGTCTGTTTTATGCCCATTAATTCTTTGTCTAAGAGAGTTTGAAATCTGTCCATTATACAAAGCATCTGGGCATTGTTGGCACATGATGGCATATATGATGTTAATTGAGGAACATAAGAATATTCCCGTGAGTCTGTGACTAACCTGGCTAGGTCCAGTGATGCTATCTCCAGAATAGATATGTGGACAAATCAGAAAAATATTTGTACATTTATATATTGGAGAGAGTTCAAACTCTCTTAGACAAAAAATTAATGGGCATAAAACAGACAAAAACACTTCTGATTCAGGAAGACACACCATGGGAAAAGAAGGCCTAGGCCACATGAATGAACAGGGAGGATGCTTCAGTGACTTTTGTTCCTTCAATGGAGGGATGATAGGCGGTAGTGCTCTTCCACACCAAAGGATCCATAAGGTCTCTTGGGTTTCACTGGGCCACCAGTCACAGTACTGATCACATCTGTATCAGCAGTTCTTTCCGATGATTGATGCAGGACGTCCGTGCTAGTAGAAGAGCAGATGTAAGTTCAGGCCACTCTTTGGTCACAGTAAAACTCAAGTTCAAGCTCAAGAGGTACACCTCAACAGCGACCAAGCCAGAACTGAGATTCAACATGGAGCAGCTGAAGGATTTAGATACAAGAACTGGTTTCCAAGTGGAGCTGTCCAATAGATACGCACTTCTGGCAAACCTCATCCCAAAAGATGCTACCATGGAACAAATTTGGGAACACACCGAAACAGCCTGGGAAGAAACCTGTGATAAAACATTGGGAAAGGGCCAAAGTGTCACAAAGAATGGATCACAGCAGAAACTCTGAGAAAAGTGACAGAAGAGCAGCGGTCAACAACAGCAAAACAAGAGCAGCCAAGGTGGAAGCTCAGAGACGCTATTCAGAAGCCAACAAAGAAGATAAAAAGGCTGTAAAACGGGACAAGAAGAACTTTGCGGAAAACCTGGCACAACAAGCCGAACAAGCTGCAGGACAGAGGAACTTGGAGGAGCTCTATAACATCACGCAGAAGCTAGCTGGGTCACGGCATAGTGGATCAGCCAGTGCAGGACAAGGAGGGGCGTGTGCTAACAAACCCAAGCGAGCAGCTTGGTGGATGGAAGGAACACTTCGAAGAGCTACTGAACTGTTCTGCCCACATGGAACCTCTTTTGAAAGAGCCCTCTTCTTTCGAAAAACCTTTTGAAAGAGGTTGCTAGTGTAGATGTAGCCAGGGAGAGCAATGGGATTCCCCCCACTTGGGCAAGGGTCTAAAGAGGGCCCTGGGGTTCCTCCCTTGGTAAACAGAGGTATTCTTTGTGACTTGTTTGCTGTGCCTCAGCGTGGAGGACCCCCAGTCCAGGGCTGTACATGTCCCTGTCTCTAAGCAATTCGCCCAGATCCAACAATCTCAGCAGTGCCCCCTGACACCTCCTGCGTTATACCCCCTTGGAAGATTTGTGTTGTACGGACACGGAAAGGAACCACAGACAAATGACAGAAGTGTAGGACTGGAAGGGACCTCAGTATGGCAGGATAATCCAGGCCCCGCATTCAAGGCAGGACTGCGTAATACCTAGCAGAACACAGACCAGTTCAGACAAGGATGAAGGTGGGTTTATCTGAAGTGCGGGGGCACCTGCTCAGATTCCAAAGGCTGGTGCATGGCCATTTTCCTTGGACAACATGGCGAACTAAGGAATGACCTTGCACTGCTCAAGAGTGGTGTGAGACAGGACATCACTGGGGCACACGCCTGGGGGGCTGGGGAGATTTCCTGGTGTCTCTCTCTCCAATTCATGAGTGGCTCACAAGCACTTAAGCAATTTGGCTGGATGTTGGCTGAGGGATCCCAGCACGTGGAGGGCACTTGCTGCCTATCGCTAGCACAGCATTGACTGAGACCGCCCAGGCTGAAGTGCTCAAGGGGGCTTGATGGTCTCACAGTCCAGGCTGTACCCTTGGAATCCCATCACAATAGCTCTGCAGTGTAGACTAGGCCTGTAGGTCTCTAACACATGCCCTCTAACTCAACCAGAAGTTGAGGGCTTGACACCCCGTGAATGGCTGAGGTTCCCTGGCTTGTCCCGCAGGAGACCAGCCGAGATGAGGGGAGTATCGCTGCTGAGGTTATTCCTGTTCTTCTTCGAGTGGTCCCCGTGCGTGCTCCACAATAGGTGTCGGGCTCGCCCAGCGCCGCAGATCAGAATTCTTCTAGCAGTTTCTATTGGATCGCGCATGCGCCGACGCGCACCGCTCCCTTGAGCGCCCCCGTCCATGTGCGTGATCCGGTCCCCGCCAGTTCCTTCTCAACTGCCATCGGCTGCAGACAGAATCCACTCCAGCTAAAGCCAGAGACAGATAAGATAGCTGCTTTTACACGTAGTTTGTTTGTTTTTGTCACTATCAAAAAAAAAAAAAAGAGAAAGAAAGAGAATATTAGACAGCAGAAAGAAGAGGAACGAAGGAGAGAGGGGCGGACAAGAAGGCTAGTTAAGCCGTCCGCTGCCCTGCAGGCCGGTGAATGTTATTTTGGGTTAGAAAGCACTGATTAGTGGCTAAGTACCCTATTCACAGTAAAGACTCACCGCGATGGCCTCCTCGGAGTTTAAGAAGTGTGAGTCATGCCGTGAGGCTATGCCGGCCTCTGATGGGCATAGTGAATGCATTCGCTGCCTGGGAGAGTCACACATTACCCAGAAGTGTTCCCACTGCGCTACGCTTACAGCCAGGGCCAGGAAAGACAGAGAGATGAGGCTCAAAATGATCTTGTTTGATAAGGCTCTCCAGCCGGAACCGCCGGAGAAGGCTCACGCAGAAGGGCCCTCTGGGTTGCATAAAAGGAAGGCAGCCTCTTTGACCCCCTCGGTGCAGAAGAGGAGAAAACTCTCCCTGGCTCGATCCTTGCCAGCGGGCCCAGCGGGCAGGACGAGCGGAACGCAAAGCCCCCAGCTGCGAGCTCATGAAAGCGGCAGCGCAGCAGCACATGTGGCAGAGGCTGAGCCTCCGATTACACAACAGATGGCATGGAAGGCGCCGTGAGCACCAGCGCGGCAAGCGCCGGAATCGGCGGTGCCGACGCATGCGGCACCGGCCCCCACAGCGCCAACAGCACAGGGGCACCCGGCACAGAGCCTATCGGCGCTGGAGGAAGCTACCCACGCGGCACCGCCGCTGACTGTGCCGAGCACGGCGCCGACAACGGGGCCGAGATCCCCGGCATGGGAAGGGGCGGCGCCCACCCCGCAGGGGAGGGGCAAGGCAAAAACAAAAGCTCGTCACTGCAGTCCATCTCCAGGCAGGGCTGCGCTGCCCTTATCTCTTAGCCCCCACCCCCCCCCCCGAGATACACACGCCGCACTGACGGGCTGTAACTCCACCGCCTTATTTAGGGCCTCCCTCTCCATTCCTCCAACCAATTTCACCGTGGCTTGGGCCACCTTCACCATTTCTAGGCATGGATCCCCTTGAGTACTATCACAAACCAGCTTCACCGCTATCTATGTCGTCACGGAGGTCCCGTTCTCCCAGACATCATGGGTACACTCCCCGATCGTGGTCCAGGTCTCCGTCACCGGGCCCTTGCCCACTCTGCTATGGTCGTCCTCATCATGCTGAACACAGACACCGCAGGTCTAGATCCAAGGGCAGGTCCTCCCCTGCTACTCGTCAATACTCCCATGTACACTCTTGCTCTGGGATGGGATCACAGTTGTCTCAGGGGGAATTAGGTCCAGAATCCCGAGACTTCCCTTCACAGTCCTCCAGGGAGCAGGTATATCACCGAACTCGGGAGCCAGAGGATTTGAGGGAGGTGTACCCCAGCGGTTCCTCCTCATCCTCCCCAGATGAGGCCATGGCCCCCGGGGATGTTTCCCCCCGGATGACCTTAAACAATTCCAGGAGCTGTTCAAAGGAGTAGTTTTCATGCAGGACATTCAAATAGCAGAGGTGCAGGAGAAGCATCATAAACTCCTGAAAAATTTGAGACCCCCAGCTTCATCTGAAATCGCTATGCCACTCGACGAAGCCATTATGGAGTAGCCACTAACATATGGCAGACCCCGGCCTCTATTCTGCCTACAAACAAGAGAGCGGATAAGAACTATTTCGTCCCAGCCAAGGGCATGGAGCTCCTTTTTAGTCACCCGCAGCCCAATTCTTTGGTGGTCAAATCGTCCCAGCAGAGGTCGAAGACGTCTCAGTACAAGTCGGGGGGGGTCGGATAAAGATGCTAAGAAGCTAGAGCTGTTTGGCAGGAAGGTATATTCCTCCTCTACCATATTATTGAGAATGGCAAATTACGCGGCACATCTATCAAACCACAACACAGCGGCACGTTCAACGGCTGCAGCAGTGGTAATGCGTAGGGAATCCTGGCTCCAGACGTCTGGTATCCCCAGGGACCTGCAGGCGAAGATCGTGGATCTTCCCTTTGATAAGCAAAAGCTGTTTGCGGACTCAACCGACTCGGTCCTCCACTCCCGCAAAGACTCGAGGGCCACGCTTAGGACCTTGGGTATTTATACTCCCCCATACAAGAAGAAATTTTATCCTCAGCAAAGACGCTGTGCTTACCAACCACAGCGTGCTCAATATCAGTGAGGCTACGACCAAGGGCGCCGTCAACAGCAGCAGCAATACAGTACTCCCAGGCGACGTTCTCAACAAAGCCGTACGCCCTCGGGGCAGGCCCAGAGACAGCAAGTTTGACGAGTATGTCAGGGGCTGCACTGTCAACACCATCGCTCAGTGCCACTCTCATCTCATGTTCCATCATCGCCTCAGACCGTTCCACTCCCAATGGCAAAAGATCACCACAGACAAATGGGTGCTAGAAATTATAGCCACGGGTTACATGATCCCTTTCCAGTCACTTCCACCGACGAAGCCTCCCGCCAGGCCTCATCTCAGGGACACTGCCCACGAGGCGAGGCCCAAGCAGGAGGTAGATCACCTCATGTTCATAGGGGTGGCGGAAAGAGTGCCGGAACAATTGCAAGGGAAAGGCTTTTATTCACGCTACTTCCTAACAGAGAAGAAAACAGGAGGCTGGAGGCCGATCTTGGATCTACGGGGCCTCAACCGTTACTTGCACAAGCAGCGCTTTCGGATGATCACAGTTGCCTCCATACTTACGGCACTGGACGATGGAGATTGGTTTGCAGCCCTCGACTTACAAGATGCTTACTTTCATATAACAATCCACCCGGCACACAGACGCTTCCTCCGCTTCATGGTCGGCGGGGAACATTTCCAGTACATGGTTCTTCCTTTCGGCCTATCCTCGGCACCCAGAGTCTTTACCAAAACCCTGGCAGTGGTATCAGCCTACCTGCACAGACAGGGGGTGTTTATTTTCCCATATCTGGACGACTGTCTGCTGAAAGGGGCCTCGAAGGCAGAGGTCTTACGCATGATACATGTCACCACGAACATGTTTACTTTGCTAGGCCTAGTTATCAACTTCGCAAAGTCAAAGACTGAACCCACACAAGATATAGAGTTCATAGGGGCGCGCATAAACTCTATCACAGCAAGAGTATACCTGCCCGACTCCTGCTTCCGCGCCATCAGCTCCCTGGTGCAAGTCATGACGTACAGGCCCCTGGTGCCGGTCCTACCATGCCTGCAGCAGTTGGGGCACATGGCGGCAGCGACGTTTGTGGTACAGAATGCCAGGTTACACATGGGAAGCTTGCAGCATTGGCTGGTGAGTGTTTACAAACCGGCATCCCACACTGTCCACAGGGTAGTGTCACCCACGACGGAGGTGCGCAGATCCCTAGCGTGGTGGGAAAATCCCAAGAATCTGCTAGTGGGGGTGCCTTTTGCACCAACCACAAATTTCTATCTTTCTTACTACTGACGCCTCCCACATAGGATGGGGAGCGCACACTGGCAGCAAGGTGACGCAAGGGCTATGGTCCCCTGCGGAACAGACACTGCACATAAACATACTGGAGCTCAGAGCAGTGTTCAACGCGTGCAGACATTTTCGAGATTACCTGCATGGCAAAGTAGTCGGGATCAATACCGACAATACCTCCACTATGGCCTACATCAATCGACAAGGAGGGGCACGATCCCGTGCGTTATGTGCGGAAGCAGTCCGACTGTGGAACTGGTGCATCGCCAACAACATAACGTTGAAAGCCTCGTACTTGCCGGGCGCTCACAATGTGAAGGCAGATCAGCTGAGCAGGCGCTTCACACTCACGCGCGAATGGCAGATCCGTTCCGACCTGCTACGGCGCATATTTCGTACATGGGGGTTTCCCCAAGTCGATTTGTTTGCCACCCAGTACAACAAGAAGTGTCCCCAGTACTGCTCCAGAGCAGGAATAGGGCGGGGGTCCCTGAGGGACGCATTCATGATTTCATGGAAGGGCCCTCTACTCTACACGTTTCCCCCCACAACGCTTATCCACAAGGTTCTACAGAAAGCCAGAAGGGAGAGAGCTCACATGATACTTATAGTCCCGACTTGGGACCAGCAACAATGGTTTCCCTTGCTTCTGCGCATGTCGGATCGTCCACCACTTCCCCTACCGATGGTGCCAGACTTACCCACGCAGGCTCAGGGGTCCATAGTGCACCTGCACCCTCAGGGTCTCTGCCTACAAGCATGGTTAATCCATGGCTCAGCGCCTTAGAGAGCACGTGTATGGAGGGAGTACAACAAGTCCTGGAGTGTAGCCGAAGGACCTCCACCAGGAGGACTTATGAACAGAAATGGACTCGATTTACAGCTTGGTGTTCCGCCAAGCAGTTAGCTCCCCTTGACGTTCCTATAACCGTAATACTAGAATACCTATTGGACCTCAGACAAGACGGGCTTTCTCTATCCTCGCTAAAGGTCCACCTTGCTGCTAGATCAGCTTTTCGGCATACAGAGGAAGGGCCCACTGTATTCGCCCACCCTATCATCACAAGGTTCTTGAAGGGGCTGGTAAACCTTTACCCCCCTCGAAAACCGCTTCCACCGTCGTGGAATTTGGACTTGGTGCTCAGCACGCTGTCGGGACCACCCTTTGAACCATTAGCCACGGTACCCCTCCGACTCCTTACGATGAAAACAACCTTCCTCCTTGCGATTACGTCAGCCCACAGGGTGAGCGAGCTCGCAGCAGTGATGGCAACGCCACCCTGCACAGTATTCTCAAAGGAGGCGGTAACCTTACGGCTGCATCCAGCCTTCGTTCCAAAAGTTTCTTCGGAGTTCCATCTTAACGAACCAATAGTTTTACCCTCGTTTTACCCGAAGCCTCACAGCTCCAGCAAGGAGGCGCGCCTACATCTCCTAGACGTGAGAAGCGTGTTGGCCTTTTACATAGACAGAACTAAGTCCTTCTGGAAAACGGACAGGCTCCGAGTGTCTCTTGCCCCCAGGTCAAAGGGGGAAGGCCTCTCTTCACAGAGAATTTCAAAGCACATTGTGTCCTGTATAAAAATGTGCTACGAGCTTTGAAAGACCCCCTTTGCTGACCCCACCTAGGGCTCACTCCGGCGGTGGTGGCGTCAACAGCCTTCTTCAAGGGCATCGCGTTAAAAGACATCTGTAGAGTGGCGACCTGGTCATCCTACGACACCTTCGCCAAGCATTGTGCCCTGCATCGGGTATTCGAGGAGGATACCCGTCTGTCGACAGCAGTCCTCTCGGGGGCAAGCTGCACATGAATCGATTACCCACCTCCTTACTTGGGTTACTGCTGGGTAGTCACCTATTGTGGAGCACCCACGGGGACCACTCAAAGAAGAAAGAGAAGTTACTCTCCTGTAGTAACGATGGTTCTTCGAGATGTATCCCCGTGGCTGCTCCACCACCCGCCCATCCTCCCCGCTTTGGATCTCTGTCTGGTATTTTTCAGGAGCATCTGAGGCAGTTGGTCAAGGAACTGGCAGGGACCAGATCGCGCACATGGCCGGGGGTGCTCAGGGGGGCGGAGCGCATCGGCGCATGCGCGATCCAATAGAAACTGCTAGAAGAATTCCGATCTGCGGCGCCGGGCGAGCCCGACACCTATTGTGGAGCACCCACGGGGACACATCTCAAAGAACTATCGTTACTACAGGTGAGTAACTTCTCTTTCTTTGGACAGACTCACCAGAGAGATGGAGAAGGCCAGGGAGAAGCACAAAAAACAAGGGAGAGCAAACCAGCTGTGAGTGGTCGCTGAGGTCGGAAATTTAGTGGAGTTTGCCAGCTGCCTCTCTCGAGCTAAGCAAAGGCCTTGCCTTTGAACGCATTCCCCCAGCCCCAGGATTGTCCTGGCGTCTCCAGGGATTACTGCTTAATTAATGATGATGTCACGTGAGGAGACCTCCACGAGGGCAGGGGGCTGGGTTCGAAGACCTCTCGAGTTCTAGGATTCTGTGATTCTTTCGCCAATCAGGCACATCAGCCCAGGAATGCTCTTCCCAGCAAGATGTCGCCATTCTTGGCTACCAAGCCAAAAGCAGTTTTGTTTTGGCTTCCATTTGTAACCCCTGGTGGGGAAAAACTGCTTGAAGGGTTAAGGGAATTTTTCACAGCAACCAGGCCTCACTCTGTCAGGGAAAGTAGAGGGTCATTTGCACTTCTTTGAAGTCCCTATCTTGTTGCCTAGAGACGGTTTATCTTGTAGGCTCCTCTGTCTGGGTTATCATGTACCTTTGTAGTGTAAACTAACCTCAAGCATATCTAATAGTAACAGAGAGGGAGCCATGCTAGTCTATATACCATCAAAACAAAAAAGCAGTCAAGTAGCACTTTAAAGACTAACAAAATAATTTATTAGGTGAGCTTTTGGGGACAGACCCACTTCTTCAGACCGAAGCGGTCTGAAGAAGTGGGTCTGTCCCACGAAAGCTCACCTAATAAATTTTTTTGTTAGTCTTAAAAGTGCTTTTTCAAGCATATCCAGTGCTTAAAGAAACATCTCAAGGTAATTCTGCTGAGACTTTCATATGTTAAAGAAAACAGTTAACAACTAAGCTGCTTGCATTTTAAACAAACTGTATAGAAAGCCCTTTAAACTGTTTCTCAGGGCTCCCACTTCTTGGTAAGTGGGCAGCCTGCATGCACGCATAATAAAGTTTCTTTTTAGATCTAACTGTTGCCTCACCGCTTTGACCTCCAGCCTTGGACTACTGGGGACACTGTACCCTAGGGGAACGGGGTTCCCCAACACCCCAGAGGGGCTGAGATCACTGACGAGGGAGACAGAAGTCTCTGCTGTACAGTCATGGTTGAAAGCTCATGCGGGAATGCAACCAGTCCCATACGAGCCCCCACTTGTAAAGCTGCCAGACCCAGGTCGTCAGTGAGGCTGTGTTCCCTGATGGAGAATCCAGCCTAGGCCACAGCAGTGAGAGCACTGAATTCTGGCCACACGGTAGAAGGGAACAAACTTGTGAGCTTAGGGGCTAAAGCCATGTGTTCTGACACATGAGCTAAAAGCCAGGTGCCCCTTGGTCCAGGCTGCAGAGAAGATCTCCTGTTCTCTTGTCAGGGATCTCAGGGCCTCAGGGGTTAACTATCAGGGGCTTTTATTTCCCTTGATAGATGTACCTGTGTCCCAGAATCAAGCAGAAGAAGCTGTGGGGTCACTCATGGTAGCGAGCGCTGCCTCCAACAGGAAGTGTTGGCCAAACCGGGACAGGCGCTTTTGCAGTGCAGGGAGGCAGGTCATTTTGTGGGAATGGCTCTGGGTGGAAAAGTGGGTTTGTTCTTGGCTGGACTACTGGCTTTTTGGATGACCCTGGGCAATTCCTTTTCAGTGCCTTCGATCCATGCATAGCACTAGAACGAACATTACTTATCATGATGACAGAGAGATGGCCATGTTAGTTTGTATTCTAGCAGAACCAAAAAAGCAGGCATGTAGCAGTTTAAAGATGAACAAAATAATTTATTAGGTGATGAACTTTCATGGGACAGACCCACTTCTTCAGATCAGAGCCTTACCAGAACAGACTCAATGTATAAAGCACAGAGAACCAAACATTGTTATCAAAGTTGGCAAATCAGAAGAGCAGAGGGAGGGGCAGGGGGAGTTAAGAGTTAGATAAAACATCAAAGTAAGTAAAAGATGCCTTATAATGGGTCGGGTAATTGCTGTCCCTGTTCAAACTACTAGTTAATGTGTCGAATTTGAATATGAATGTTAGTTCTTAGCATTCTCAAATGTTCAGAACTAACATTCATATTCAAATTCAACACATTAACACATGGTTTGAACAGGGACAGCAATTACCTGACCCATTATAAGGAATCACACTTTGAGAACAACAAGAAGTCCTGTGGCACCTTATGGACTAACAGATATTTTGGAGCATCAGCTTTTGTGGGCAAAAATGTTGCATCCGATGAAGTGGGTCTTTGCCCACGAAAGCTTCTGCTCCAAAATATCTGTTAGTCTATAAGGTGCCACAGGACTTCTTGTTGTTCTCGAAGCTACAGACACGCACGGCTCCTCTCTGGTACTTTACGTACTTTGATGTTTTATCTAACTCTTAACTTCCCCACCCTACACCTCCCTCTGCTTTTCTAATTTGCCATCCTTGATAACCATTTTCGGACCTCTGTGCTTTATATATTGAGTCGGTTCTGCTAAGGCTCTGGTCTGAAGAAGTAGGTATGTCTCACGAAAGCTCATCACCTAATAAATTATTTTCTTAGTCTTTAAGGTGCTGCATGACTGCATTTTTGTTTTTACTTAGCATGATGTAGTTAAACAGGACTGCAAGGGATGCTGCCTTCTCCGCTTGTTTCTGTTTAGGTAATGAGCTCCCTGGGGTAGGAAAGGTGATACCTGCCTCCCTACAACACCTCACACATGGAGACACTTCTGCCTATAAAGTGGCAACCATGTAATCCTTTGTTCCTAACACAGAAATGCCTGTTTTTAACACTCCAGAGAATAATTACCCATTTCCCCATTAGCATAAAATGACACTCAGTCCTTTTTAAGAGTTTGAATTCATAACTATCTGCCTTTCAATAAAGTCCCAGCATGCAAACTGAAGTCTCTTGTCTGATTGCCTCCACTTTCTCACCACGACTGTGCCACAGTCTAGGGCACACAGCTGAGTGGGCACAGTTAAGATGCCAGCAGTGCCATTTTTAAAAGCCGACAACAGCTCCTTGCCTTAGCAAACCTAATCACAGCTAAAAGTCCTGTGGCACTTTGTAGACTAACAGGTATTTTGGAGCAGAAGATTTCATGGGCAAAGACCCGCTTCATCAGATACATGAGTGGGGGGGTGGGGTTCAGAGGGGTATTTAAAGAGTGGGGTCCCAGTAAGAGGGAGGGCCAGAGCTGACAAGGTCTATTCAGTAAGGTGGAAATGGCCCAGTATCAACAGCACTTATCAAAAGAGGAAAAAAACAAGTCAGATCAGACAGGGGGATGTGAGCTATTGTCAGAGTCTAATGAGGAGATATTAACGCCCAGGGCAGAGAAGCTGGTTTTGTAAGCTGCGAGCCACTCCCAGTCTCTGTTTAATCCATGGTTAATGGAGTCAAATTTGCAAATGAATTGCAGCTCAGAGATCTCCATCCATCCCCCCACTCATGCATCAGATGAAGTGGGTCTTTGCCCACGAAAGCTTATGCGCCAAAATATCTTTTAGTCTATAAGGTGCCACAGGACTTCTTGTTGTTCTCAAAGCTACAGACTAACACGTCTACCTCTCTGATACTAATCACAGCTGAAAGACGTGGGCCACAGATGTCTACCAGAATGCACCTGCAACTTCTGGGACAGGCGTCGACTACCACATTTGCCATGCAGGTCAGACTAGATTGTTCTGTGGTCCCTTCTGGCTTTGGAGTGAAGAAGTCTAAGGTGGCTTTGTTTGGGGAGCTGGTGGTGGTATGCTCACAGAAAAAGTGCAGTGCGTTTCACGTGTATGTAAGCTAGGGGGTTATGCTGACTTGGCTGTGTCACCACAGGCCCTGGAGTTTAGACACACCTTCAGCTTTCTTTAAAAAATAACTTGCAAGTTCTCAGGTTTCCAGAGAAAAAGCTGAAGACCAGGCCCCAGGGTGTCCTAAGGGTTCAGAAAGCAAAAGAGAAATAAGACCCCAAATGTATCATCACCCTAATCTTTAATCTCTTAATTGCAAGCCAAACTCGTGATTTTTTTAAATTTGACTCAGGGTGTTGGTAATGCCTAGGGGCTGGCTGTGCTGCCAGGAAGACTTTTGCGCTGATGTAGCATCTCACAGGGACTTAAGTTTCATTTCTGGTGTTCTGGGAAACGAAGGAGGAGGCAGCCACCAGCCAAAGGCAACAGAGTTACCAGAAGGTTGTATAAATTCATCTGTTTTAATGTATGCCATCATGTGCCAGCAGTGCCCATCTACTATATACATTGGACAAACTGGACAGTCCCTACGGAAAAGAATAAATGCACACAAGTCAGATATCAGAAATGGCAATGTACAAAAGCCTGTAGGAGAGCACTTCAATCTCCCAGGACACACAGGAACAGATATAAAAGTAGCTCTCTTACAGCAAAAAAATTCTAAAACCAGACTCCAAAGAGAAACTGCTGAGCTGCATTTCATCTGCCAATTTGACACCCTGAGCTCAGGATTAAACAACAACTGTGAATGGCTGGCTAAATACAAAAGCAGTTTCTCCTCTCTTGGTGTTCACACCTCCAGATCAACTGCTGGTAGTAGGCCTCACCCTCCCTGACTGAGTTAACTTCATTATCTCCAGCCTTGCTCTGGCCTGCCTATTTATACCTGCCTCTGCAAATTTCCACTACCTGCATCTGACGAAGTGGGTCTTTGCCCATGAAAGCTTATGCTTATACATTTCTGTGAGTCTATAAGGTGCCACAGGACCCCCTCGTTGCTTTTGCAGATCCAGACTAACAAGGCTACCCCTCCGATACTTGATCTGGTTTAACAGTGTGGATAGGATAGGATAGGATAGGACAGGGCTGTAACCAAAAAGTTCCCCGTGGAAAAGGCATCCCAGAGTCCAGCAGGACAGCAGCACAATGCACCCTGTGTGAGCCAAGCTGGCGCCGGCAGGGCCAACAGCCACCGTGGGACTGGGGGCAGAAGGGGCGGGGCCTGGAGCAATCAGCCCTCGGCGCCACCTGGACCGCTGCGCTGTGCTGTGCCCCCATGAGGGCTGCGGCTGCAGCAGCTGCCACAGTAGCGGGGGCGGCGGCCAGAGCTCCAGGCCCCTTTGAAATGCAGGGCCCCAGGACAACTGCTCCCTTGCCTGCCCCCACCCTCTCCCCCCTGCAACCAGCAAGCCGGGGCAGCACCATTGCAGGCCGACAATGAGTTCCAGCCCAGCTGCCGGTGACGAGTCCGAACGCGCACACACTGCAGCAGGCTGTGGTTGGCTCCGCCGTGCCCAGGATGGCTACAGGCGCTGCAAGGACTGCCGGGCTGCGGGAACGTTCTCCTCCGGCCCCATCGACTGTAGCACAGCAGCGTCGGACTCCTCGGACAGGTCAGGAGAGGGGCGCGCGACCCGCACAGTGATGCTGCTGTAAGGAAGTCGGCAGAGCTGTAGTTAGGCTGCAGCTGTTCAGAGTCCAGCCTGTGCAGAATTGAGGCACGTTTATCACTAAGCTTTGAGAAACGTTCTTCGCATCAACGGCCGACGTGGAGAAGGTCTGCTGAGACTGAAGGACACCTGGGGTACTCCTGGGGTCAGCTGGAAGTTTTGTCCCGAGACAAACTCGTAACTCGTCACCTTGCTAGTTACAGGCTACCACAGGGTTGTGCCCCTGCTCACTAAACTCACCAACCCCCCTCTCTTCCTGGGGGGTCGGGGAACTGCACGGCCACCCGCGGCCTTCCCAGGGCGTCGGGGAGCCGTGTGGCTGGCCCATGGCGGGAAGGGAAGGTGCATCTCAGATCCGAGCTCCGGCAGCTGCTACTGGTTCCCCTGTCCCCCAGCTGGGCAGCAGCTCCCAGCTCACCCATGGCCGCAGGAGGCCCAGCTCCATCCCGCCTCCCTCACCGCCCCGCCGGAGACACCCACAGCAACTACCCCAGGCCTTCCCGGGCGGCACAGGCGCCTTTGCGGGATGCCGTCGTTCTGTCCCCCGGGAGGAAAATGTTTTGCTCTACAGAGCAAGATGAAAACAAGGAATTGAAGGGACAGTCTGTCCCCAGCTGGTCTCAGGCCCGGTTCTTAAGGGATGTTGACTGGGAACTGTCCTGTCCTGTCCCTGCACACTGCAGTCACTCTGAAATCAGGGCAGGTCGGGCTGTTGGAAAGGCGACCAGTCTGGGGCTCTGCTGGGGATGAGAATAAAAGGGAAGTAGAGGCAGTGTTGGGGCACCAAGGGGGGGTGGGCAGTGGAACCCCCCCTCCTTGGGAAATGGGCAAGAAGGTGGTCCCTGCGCACAGGCAACTAGTGTGGGGATTCCAGAGGGCACGGGCCTCATTCCCCTGCCCCGCCCCTTCCCTGCCCATGCCCCTCGCCACCCACCCCTGTCCTGCCCAGGCCCCGCCCCCTCCCTACCCATGCCCCTCCCCGCGCTGCCCAGGCCCCGCCCCCTCCCTACCCATGCCCCACCCCACCCACCCCTGTCCTGCCCAGGCCCCGCCCCCTCCCTACCCATGCCCCTCCCCGCCCTGCCCAGGCCCTACCCCCTCCCTACCCATGCCCCTCCCCACCCACCCCTGTCCTGCCCAGGCCCCACCCCACCCACCCCCGTCCTGCCCAGGCCCCGCCCCCTCCCTGCCTATGCCCCTCCCCTCTCACCCCTGTCCTGACCATGCCCCGCTGTCCCCCTGCCTCTGCTTTGCCCTGCAGCTCCCTGCCCCACTTTGGCACAGCACAGGCTAGGAACCTGCACTGTGCTCAGGCTCTGCTGTTCTGGGGGCGAGGCGAGACCCCCCTCCTCACTCGCCGGAAGCGGCGCGGCACTGACAATGAGTGGTGGCGGGGGTAGCACTTGGGGTGTGCATGTGACCCCCCCCCCATGCATCCCTGCCTGTGGCAATCCAGGGAAAGGAGATGTCCCAGTCAACTGGTGAGAGGTGTGAAGTAAGAACAGCATTAGGGGAAGCCGCCAGTACCCTTTCCAGTCTGACCCGTTGGTGAGGGCTGCTGACGGAGGCGGGTTGGCATTGGGGGCAGGCACAGCTGGTTTGCAAATTCTAGTTGGTGCCCAGATTTCCCTGAGTCCTCACACTGCCCCTGCTCTCAGGCCTAAGGCTGTGGGAGCTGCTTGTGAACAAGCGCAAAGTAAGGACAGCGCACGGCAAGGCAGCCGTGTGACAAAAATTGTACCTGGGGGCTAACATGCTTAACGAAGGCACGGCAGGAGGGAGTGCGTTGCAGACCGTGAGTGGGGAATGACAAGTAATTTTTGCAGAAATGAGCACTGCAGAGTTTGGAGGGAAGTAAACACTTGGGAGCTGTGGAAACGGTGAACAGTAAAAAGATGTGAACTTGTCACAGTGGTGGGGTTATAAAAAGGAAATTCTTGGTTTCGTAACAAGACATGGTTATATCCATGCAACTATGTATGCAACTCTGTGCCTCTAGCTTTGCTGGAAACTTGGTACTTAAATTCTACGAGGGGAACAGGTCGACTTGCTTTTACCGCTGCTCCATTTTTGTCCCCTTTATCGCTCTTCTGGAGGAAAATGGGCTCTTTTCCCAAAAGAAATGGCCTGCGAAGGGCTGTTGCAGGCACTAAAGGAACTTTAGGGCATTTTCTTGGAACCGAACTTGTCTGTCTCCAGGTGTACAAAATGGAAGTGTCATCAGGGTACAGTTGCATAAAAAAAACCCAACAGTGTAAGGAATACTAGAAGGAATTTTTGTGTAATTATGTCAGGTTTTCAGGGCCTAAATTGACAATCATGGTTTATAAAACACTTGTGTTATCGGTTTAAGATGAATTGTTTGGCTTTGCTTCGTTGTTTTGTTTTGTTTTTAACAAAGATACTGAAAATTCATTTGATTTTCATTCACAGTTACAGATGAACAACTGATACTTTCTGACAGACATAGGTAACTCTTATTGTCCGGGTTTGGTGTTTCGCATGCAGCCCTTACGGTACTGCAATGCTTTAGGAAGGTTGATAATTTTTTAGATATAACCAAAGTTGTGGCTGTAATAAGAGACAGCTACAAAAACGAGAATGGAGAGAGATTATGTTTTTTTTTTTTTGTACCAAATAGTACGTAAGAGAAAACTCTGTGAGCACAAAAGTAACAGTTGCTCCTTATGTAAAAATTGATATGGCTGATATAATGTTATGAAGGTTAAACTATGGAAGGAGTGTGCATTTGCCCAAGACGTGCAATGTGTATGGGGGAAGGGGTAGACGAAATGCAGACAAAACATGCTGATTTAGTCAGATCATAGCAGGGCTCCAAAAGATTGCTTTTCAGATTGCTGTGCGTTGTTGAAGCATAGAATCATAGAATACCAGAAGTGGGAGGGACCTCAAAGAGGTCATCAAGTCCAGTCCTTGCCCTCACAGCAGGACCAAGCACCATCTAGATCACCCCTGTCAGATATTTATCCAACCTGTTCTTATATATCCCCAATGATGGGGACTCTACAACCTCCCTAGGCAATTTATTCCAGTACTTAATTACCCTGACAGTTAGGCAATTTTTCCTCATGTCCAACCAAAGCCTCCATTGCTGTGATTTAACCCCATTGCTTCTTTTCCTGTCATCAGGGGCTGGGAGAATAATTTTTTCTCCCTCCTGTCAAGTGACTGGATTTTTATATGGATAGGGAAGCCATCCTATGTGGCCATTGTATCTATTGGCACCCAATATTGTGCTCTGTGCGTGTGTGTGTGGTGTGAGGTGTCTAACGAAAGCTGAGGATGCCCTGAACCTATGTGTGGTCTTTATATGTCTGTGCCGTGTTCGTATGTAAAGTTACAGATTTTCGCTCTGTAGCTATATTAGAAAAGTTTCAGTGCTAAGATTCACAGTGAGAGGTGGATCTCCACCCCAACCAGGATAATGGACTAAACAAAGGCCCAGGTGGCCAATAACCAGATCACGAAGGTGGGGCTTTCCTCCTGAGCAGCAGTGAATGGCAACACAGCACGGTAACCCACCTGCTCTGGTGCTGAGCCAAGACCTATGGGAGAAGAACGGGATTTTCCCTATGCATGGCAAAAACTATAAGATGGGACAACACAGGGACCATCTATGTTCTTTCCATCCTCCTGAGTTAAGCCTGTCTGGCCTTCGGGCCCATCCCTCGAAAGGATACTTGCAAAGGCTCTCAAGATTCAGCATAGAACATCGCTGGCCTGCATCAATAGCTGTAACTGATGTATGTAAAGTTTTGCTTTAACAATTTTTTCTCTCTCACCCTGTTTTTTTTTTTCATTAATAAACCTTTATATTTTAGATTCTAAAGAATCTGGCTTTTCCATGGTGATTGGGTAAGATCCAAGCGTATATTGGCCAGGGACTGTGCCTGGACCCTTTGGGGCCTGGAAGAATCTGTGTGGAGTTGGTGAAGAAGGTTTTAAAACCTCTCACCCAAGTTTGGGCTTGCTGATTTAGGCTGGTAGCAGCTGGGGAGTCTGTGGATTTGCTTGTGTGGCTTCTGGCTGGCCAGTGGGGCTGGCGGTGATACTTTTGTGGTTGGTTGGATTTGTTTTAGTGAGAAGGAAATCCCAGCCTGGGGTCTGTAAGTGGCCTGATTTTAAGGAAAGATACCCTGGATTGATTTCCTGAGCTGTGCCGAGACATCCCATCATATTACACCTCCTCCTTGTAACACTCTTTTAGGTACTTGAAAGATGCTATCATTTATTCTCTCAGCTTTCTCTTTCCCAGACTAAACAAACCCAATTCTCTTAATCTTCTCAAATTGGTCATATTTCAAGACCTTTAATTATTTTAGTTGCTTTTGTCTGGATCCTCTCCAATTCTCCACATCTTCCCTAAGTTGTGGTGCCTGGAACTGGACTCAGTACTCCACCTGAGGCCTAATCAGTGCAGAGTAAAGGGCAAGAATGACTTCTCCTGTCTTGCTCACAACACTCCTGTTAATGCGTCTCAGAATGACGTTTGGTTTTTTGCAACAGTGTCACACTGTTGACTCATACTCACCTTGTGGCTCATTATGACCCCAAAATCCCTTTCCGCGGTACTCTTCCCTAGACAGTCACTTCCCATTTTGTATGCGTGAAACCTATTGTGCCTTCTAAAACGGAGCACTTTGCATCTGTCCTTATTAAATTTCATCCTATTTACCCCAGACCATTTCTCCAGTTGATCCAGGCTGTTTTGAATTCTGACCCTCTCCTCTAAAGCACTTGCCACCCCTCTCAGCTTAGTATCCTCCTCAAATTTAATAAGCATAGCCTCTATGCCATTATCTAAATCGTTGATAGAGATACTGAACAGAGAGTAGTTATTAACGGTTCACAACCATGCTGGTCCCAAAAGTGACCCTATTGTCCCTGCAGAATCTCCCTTGTTATGCCCTTCCAGCATAGCTGTGAACTGTTAATAACGACGCTCTGAGAATGGTTATCCACCCACCTTATAGCAGCCCCATCTAGATTGAATTTTCTTCATCGATTGATATAAAGCTCATGTGAAACCGTATCAAATGCCTTATTGAATTCTAGGTGTACCCCATCTACCACTTCCCCCTTGTTCACGAGACTTGTTATCCTATCAAAGAAAGCTATCAGATTGGTTTGTTCTTTACAAATCCATGCTGGCTGTTACTTATCATCGTCCAGATTAATTACTTAATTATTTGCACCATTATTTTTCCCTGGTCCAGAAGTTAGACTGAGTGGCCTGCAGTTTCCTGGGTTGTTTTTATTTCACTATTTATAGGTGGTCACTAGATTTGCCCTTTTAAGTAGGACGTAAAAGTGAAAAGTAATTAGAACACTGGTGGAAGTTGAATGTGCTCTCTTAGGACTGAGTCTCTGAGCTGCTAATGGCTTTGGATCAGACACAAGCCAGAAAGTCTCTGTGCATATGCAAATAATCTAACTGATGTGGGAAGGAAAGAACAGCACATCAGCACAAAGGACCTGCAAAAAATGGACATACTTAGTCAGCAAACAAACCACCTGATACCCAAAGGCTCACTTTATAACCCTCCAGAAAGGAAGGTGGAAAAAGGAGTCAAGCCTGAGAATAAAAGGGGACAGGTTAACCCTGGGGGTGGGGGTGTATGTTATGCACACACAATGCTAATATAGTAACAGAGAGGAAGCCGTGCTAGTCTACACACTATCAAAACAAAAAGCAGTCAAGTAGCACTTTAAAGACTAGCAAAATAATTTATTAGGTGAGCTTTCGTGGGACAGACCCACTTCTTCAGACCATAGCCAGACCAGAACAGACTCAATATTTAAGGCACAGAGAACCAAAAACAGTAAGCAAGGAGGACAAATCAGAAAAAGATAATCCAGGTGAGCAAATCAGAGAGTGTGGTGGGGAGGGAGGGGAGGTCAAGAATTAGATTAAGCCAAGTATGCAGACGAGCACCTATAGTGACTCAGAAGGTTCATGTCCCTGTTTAAACCACGTGCTAATGTGCTGAATTTGAATATAAAAGCCAGCTCGGCTGTTTCTCTTTGAAGAACGGTGCAAAAGTTCTTTTTCAGTAACACACATACCTTTAGGTCATTGACAGAATGCCCCATTCCATTAAAATGTTGACTAACTGGTTTGTGGATCTGGAGTGTTTTGATGTCTGTTTTGTGCCCGTTGACCCTTTGTCTAAGGGAGTTAGAAGTCTGTCCAATATACAAAGCATCTGGGCATTGTTGACACATGATGGCATATACGATGTTAGTAGAGGAGCATGAGAAAGTGCCTGTGATTCTGTGAGTAACCTGGTTAGGTCCAGTGATGGTATTTCCAGAGAAGATATGTGGACAAAGCTGGCAATGGGCTTCGTTGCAGGGAAAGGTTCCAGGACTGGTGTTCCTGGGGTATAGACTGTGGCTGTTAGTGAGGATCCTCATGAGGTTGGGAGGTTGTCTGTAGGAGAGAACAGGCCTGTCACCCAGGGCCTTCTGGAGTGTGGCATCCTGATTAAGGATAGTTTGTAGGTCTTTAATAATTCATTGCAGTGGTCTGAGTTGGGGGCTGTAATGCTAATATCTGAAGCTGTCTGTCTATTATTACCCAGGAAGTAAAATTTGGCACAGCAGAGAAACTATCCCAAAGCTGGTCTGCTGTATATGCATGGACACAGAGACACACAACCTCATAAATGTAATGTCTGAATGGTGGGATAATTCACTCTAAATCCAACCGTATAAGCCATGGAAACTGGCCTACTTACAGAACAAAAGCACAGGTACGCAGGGGAGTAATTGCTCTGTTTTGCCTGCAGACAGCCAGGACATCTGTAAAAAGAAAGGAGTGTTTGAAGCAATAACCTGCCATCCCCAAAGGGGTAGAGAAATGTCCCTTTTGTCTTTCAGAAAACTCAGGAAAAGCTGATGCCTGCTGAAGAGCAACCCAAAAGCCTGGTGATCGACTGTGAAAACAAAAGAGCAGTCCAGTAGCACTTTGAAGACTAACAAAATAATGTGTTAGGTGATGAGCTTTCATGGGACAGACCCACTTCTTCAGCCCATAGCCAGACCAGAACAGACTCAGTATTTAAGGCACAGAGAACCAAAACTAGTAATCAAGGTTGACAAATCAGAAAAACTATTATCAAGGTGAGCAAATCAGAGAGCAGAGGGGCAGAAGGAGTGAGGGGAAGTCATGAATTAGATAAAGCAAGGTATGTAAAAGAGCCCCTATAATGAGCTAGAAAATTGCCATCCCGGTTCAAACCACGTGTTAATGTGTCAAATTTGAATATAAAAGTGATTCAGCAGCCTCTCTTTCCAAACAGCTGTGAAAATTCCTCTGCAGTAAAACACAGACTTTCAGGTCGTTAACAGAATGGCCCACTCCATTAAAGTGCTGGCTGACAGATTTGTGAATCAGGATTGTTTTTGTGTCTGTTTTATGCTCATTAATTCTTCGTGTAAGAGAGTGTGAAGTCTGTCCAATATACAAAGCAAGTGGGCATTGTTGGCACATGAAGGCGTATATGATGTTAGTTGAGGAACATGAGAATGTGCCCGTGATTCTGTGAATAACCTGGTTAGGTCCAGTGATGGTATCTCTGGAATAGCTATGTGGACAAAGTTGGCAGCAGGCCTTGCTGCAAGGAAAAGTTCCAGGACTGGTGTTCCTGCGGTACAGACTGTGGCTGTTGGTGAGAATCCTCATAAGGTTGGGAGGTTGTCTGTAGGAGAGAACAGGCCTGTCACCCAGGGCCTTCTGGAGTGTGGCATCCTGATTAAGGATAGGTTGTAGGTCTTCAATAATGTGTTGTGGTGGTTTGAGTTGGGGGCTGTAGGTGATGACCAGTGGTGTTCTGTTGTTGGCTATTTTTGGGCCTATCTTGGAGTAGCTGGTCTCTGGGTATTCGTCTGGCCCTGTCGATTTGTTTTTTATTTCTCCTGGTGGGTTATTCAGGTTTATGAATATTTGGTAAAGATCTTGTAGTTTTCGGTCTCTGTCCGTAGGATCAGAGCAAATGCGATTGTACCTAAGGGCTTGAGGGTTGGAGTTTGTGTTTGTCTTGGCTGGTTGCTGGCCGGCATTGGTGTGCCAATGAAAACCTCATGACATGGGTGGGCTGATTCCCAAAAGTTAACCTGGGGGAGGGTCTGCATGGGCCTGCAAAATGCTCCGAAAGGGAGATAGCACCTAATAGTTTCTATGATTCCTTAGCCTGAAACAGCAGCTAAGAGGCGTCCCGGAAAGCCATTTGGGAATAACGAGAAGGGGAGGAGCTTGCTGGGAACCAATGGGTAATACAGAGAGCCTGGTTGGTGGGAGGGGCCTAAGGCTTTTAGCTCAAATGGTAGACTCATGCACTAAGGTCCTGAGGCCACAGGTTAAGAACATAAGAACGTAGGAACGGCCGTGCCGGGTCAGAACAAAGGTCCGTGCAGCCCAGCAGCCCGTCCGCCGACAGTGGTGAGTGCCAGGTGCCCCAGAGGGGGTGGATCGAAGACAATGATCAAGTGATTTGTCTCCTGCCATCCATCTCCAGCGTCTGACAATCAGAGGCCAGGGACACCATTCCTACCCTTGGCCAATAGCCTTTTATGGACCTAACCCCCATGAATTTATCCAGCTCTTTCTTAAATTCTGTTACAGTCCTAGCCGTCACCGTCTCCTCTGGCAAGGAGTTCCACAGGTTAACCACGCGCTGAGTGAAGAAGAACTTTCTTTTATGAGTTTTAAACCTGCTACTCATTAATTTCATTTGGTGTCCTCTAGTTCTTGTATTATGGGCACAAATAAATAACTTCTGCTTATTCACCCTCTCCACACCTGTCATAATTTTATAGACCTCTGTCATGTCCCCCCTCAGCCTCCTCTTTTCTAAACTGAAAAGTCCCAATCTTTTTTAGCCTCGCCTCATACGGGACCTGTTTCAAGCCCCTAATCATGTTAGTTGCCCTTTTCTGAACCTTTTCCGGTGCCAGGATATCTTTTTTTAGGTGAGGAGACCACATCTGCACACAGTATTCAAGATGTGGGTGTACCATGGATTTATATAGGGGCAGTAAGATACTCCTTGTCTTATTTTCTATCCCTTTTTCAATAATACCTAACATCCTATTGGCCTTTTTGACAGCCTCTGCACACTGCGCGGATGTTTTCAAGGAACGATTCATGATAACACCAAGATCCCTTTCGTTTGGTTCCACCTGCTGGCAGTTACATGTGGTCAGGACAACAGGCACGAGGACTTGAAGAGAAGAGGCTTTAACAGTCTCTTCGTCTTGGCAGTCACTCGATAACGAGGAGGACGTCTTCCTGTCGCCCTCCTGTCGGTGAGGCTGTTGCTGGCTGACCAGCCTGATTCTGGAGCTGCAGGCCTTAGCGCAGACGGGGCAGGGGCTGGTAGCTGTTGGAGGGCGCAGGGCGGTTTTTGACGCTCTTCCCTCCTTCTCTGCCTCTCCTCCTCTGCGCTGCGGTGGGACCTCTCAAATTACTCCACCCCCTCCCGGATTACTGCTCTCCATTGGGGATGGCCCTAGGCAAGGTTCTCCCAAGTGCTGACGTTTGTGCCGTCAGCACAGCCTTATACAGCTTCCGCTGGCCCCCAACACTCGTCCATCCTTCCTCCAATTCAGAAACCAGAATCGGTTTTGATCAGACATCCCAACCACGTCACTGGTCACGCGAAGTTGTCGGTGAATGATAATGGCTTCAGTTCCAGCCGTGTTCGACTCCTCCAGGAGGGGAAACCATGCAGAGGCCTGACTCGCGAAGGGGCACCAGATTCTCCGGGACTGAGGGAAGAGAGCCGTAAATGGTGGGCAACCCACCTCCCAGAGCTAATCCCCAAAGCCACAGGAGGTGGGGCTGTGTGGTGCTGAGTAGGGCCTCCCCATCACCTCTGTGAACAATAACACATTTGTGTTTGGAAACCTTTGTAAAGCAGGTTTGGAAACGTACTTTAGGTTTACAAACCTTTGTAAAGTTTGCATCTTACTGAAGAGGAATTTTCACACTGCTTTGGAAAGAGAGGCTGCTGAGCTCTCTTTTATATTCAAATTCAACACATTAACACGTGGTTTGAACCGGGATGCGAATTTTCTGGGTCATTATAGGGGCTCTTTTGCGTACTTGGCTTACTCTAATTCTTGACCTCCCCCCCTGCCCCTCTACTCTCTGATTTGCTCACCTTGATGATTTTTTTTCTGATTTGTCCACCTTGATTACTGTTTTTGGTTCTCTGTGCCTTAAATGTTGAGTCTGTTCTGGTCTGGCTATGGGCTGAAGAAGTGGGTCTGTCCCATGAAAGTTCACCCAATAAATTATTTTGTTAGTCTTTAAAGTGCTACTTTACTGCTTTTTTTTGTTTTGATAGTATATAGACTAACCCGGCTCCCTCTCTGTTACTTGCAAAATAGGGTGGAGGAATGCGATGCCCTGTTCCTTTGAATGGGTGGGCTCTCTGCCATCAACCCTGCCCTGCAGAGCAAGGCCTCACCTTCCTGCTAGTGTTCCTCATGCAGCTAGTGCAGCAGCCAGCCGTGTGTCCGTCAGCTGCCGCTGTGTCCATCTGTCTGTCTACCTCCTTCTCTGCTGGCTCCAGCCACGGAACAGGTCTGAACAGAACATGGCTCAGTGACCTTCAAGGGCTTCTCTGTGCCATCTAACTGGGCTGGATCCTGAGCTCTTTGTTCCAAAGCAACTCCCATTGGCTTCAGTGGGAATGCTGACTGAGGAAGGACTTCACACCCTTGCCTATCCTGGTGTTTTCTTCCCCCTGGGTGGGGAGGGGCTGTGCAGATCCTGCTTTTCACCTGTTGGGGAACCCCATTCCCCTGGGGTACAGTGTCCCCCAAAGGTCCAAGGCTGGAGGTCAAAGCAGCGAGGCAAGAGTGAGATCTAAAAGGAAACTTTATATGCATGCATGCAGGCTGCCAGCTTACGAAATGGGAGCCCTGAGAACCAGTTCCCAGGACTCTTTATACAGTTGGTCTGAAGAAGTGGGTCTGTCCCACGAAAGCTCACCTAATAAATTATTTTGCTAGTCTTTAAAGTGCTACTTGACAGCTTTTTGTGTTTATACAGTTTGTTTAGACAGTTTAGTCGTTAATTGTCTTCTTTAACACATGAAAGTCTCAGCAGAATTGCCCTGAGACTTGTCTGCAAGCACCAGCTGTGCTTGAGGCCAGTTTACACTACAAAGGTTTATGATAACCCAGACAGAGGAGCCTACAGGATAAATTGTCTCTAGGTGACAAGGTAGGGACTTCAAAGAATTGCAGATGACCCCCTAGTATCCCGTTACAGAGTGAGGCCTGGTTAGTGTGGGGAAAAAACTCTTTTAACCCTTAGAGCAGTTTTTCCCCCACACACCCAAAGTCCCCCACCGCAGTCAACAAGGGGTCCACAATCCTGTGAATTGTGCACGAGCCTCTGCATGCAGGGCCTCGCACGTAAGGTGACAGTCACCCCTCGGAGCTAACCAGCACAAGGGCTGTGTGTGTGCGGTGCCAAGGCCTGGTGCTATGGCTCTGCAATACACAGTGTGACATCCATAGCTAGTAGCAGCTGGCGAGTCACTACAGGGCCTCTGGGCCGGACTCTGCTCCCACTCAGGTGTAAAGCACAGCTTGTCCCTGAAATAAATGGAACCACTAGGTGCAGGGAATGGGCCTCAGAGGAACAACTGCCATCATTGGAGTTACACCTGAAGGAGAATCACCATCTCTGGCGCTTTTTCAGCACCTGGGCCCAAGCCAACTGCCTGCTGTGTTAGAAAAGTGTGCAATGGAATGTGTTACACACACACACACACACACACACACGTTAGAGACATGAATATTACATCAGGAAGCAGAAAGGGATTTTTGCTCTTTGTTTGCGTCTCTGTGGGTGCAGCATTCCCGAACTTGGCTGAAACAACTTCAGGGTTGCGTGCAACCCAGATTGTGTGTCTGTCTTTGTAAACAGCGGGGTGCAATGGAGTCTGGAGTCTCATGAAGGAACTGGTACATTCAGGTGCCCCCCAGGATGACCGCACCAGCAAAACCCAATGCCACAAAAACAGCCCCATCGCATCAGAGGAACTGGATGGCACCGGCAAAATTAAGAATGGAGAAGAGATGACAGAAGTAGACAGATAAAAATGTTTCCAGAAAACAAGCACCAATCTATTAGCTTTTATTGTGAGTTATGCGCAGGACAGTTTCAGTGAGGCTGGGAGTTAGAATGGTGAGGTGCACAGCCATGCAACCAAGCTGAGTGGGTGCAGTTACAGAACAGTGACAAGAAGCAGAGACAAATGCAGAAGAACAGGGAGGAATGTAGCAGAGACTGGAGATTTGAACCGTGTTCGCTTTTCCTCAGAAGAGGTCGTGTGGACAGTTGCTTGGCTTGCCTTAGCTCTGTTGGCGTGTACACGAGAGTCACGTTGGTGATAGAGTTGTCAGAGAACATGCCAGATACTAACCAGGAGGGGCATTGGAGTGGGCCGTGTTTGCCGTCCAACAGCACCTTGAATTCTTTTACCTTCCCAGCAGGGCCCCGGGGCCACAAATGTCTCGCCCTGTTGGCCCTCTGGGGTCCCAGCTCCCATGGAAGGTGAGGAGTTAGCACGATACAGGAATCTGGCAGTGCCTGCAGAGCGAAGGCTCGTTCCTGCCATGGGGAGCCCTACAGTCCCTTCTACCATTACTGCTCTGTCTGGGGAGTACGGCAGGTGCGTGCTTCCTGCTTGCCAGGCAGTATTGTTTGCTGTGAGCATCCTTCCAGACAGCAGAACACCATCCTCTGCTGGTGGAAACCTCACCCCCAGGTTCCCCTCTCACGTGTGCGGGTCTCCTCACTGGAAGGTGTGCGCTTACTCCATATTTACGCTGGCGTAACTGAGACCAGAAACTTGGACAGGGTCCAACAGCCCTTTGTGGGCCTCTTCTCTCTGCAGGCAGCGAGCCTTGCTCACGGGTGCTGGGCTGACTTCTAAACGGGTTCTAAGAGAGACGTTCTTCACCCCACCTTGTTCTAGGCTGGCTCTTCCCAGACAGACTGTGATCACAGCCCACACCTCCCTGCAGAGTCCTCTGGGCTCCAGGCAGGACCAGGAAAACCTCCCCACAACACCCACTCTCAAGGGGATCGCTTGCAGCTCTTACACAGTCCTTGGTGCATTCCAGTGTCCATTACCACCCAGGCCTGTCCCTTATCTCCCACGAAGGAGGGTGCAGGACACAGGACCCTGCCTCCGCAGGCTCCAGAGGCTTCAACCAGCCAGCGCCTCCCTGCTGGCCCCGGCGGCTCCTGCTAAAGTCCAGTGGGTTCCTGTTTTATCTGCAGTCTTGCCCCCTCCGCTTCACTGAGCACAGCCTTCCCGCCCTGTGGGCTGACTAGTGCTGCTGGCTGAAGATCGGTGCTGATAACCAGGTCATGGGTTCATGTCCTGTGCTGCCCAGTTGATGGCTTTGGGGGAGGCCTAGGCTGAATACTAGGAGAAACTATTTCCCCAGGAGGGTGATGAAGCACTGGAATGTGTTACCTAGAGAGGTGGTGGCATCTCCACCCCTAGAGGTTTTTAAGTCCCTGTTTGATGTAGCCCCGGCTGAGATGATTTAGTTGGGGTTGATCCTGCTTTGGGCAGGGGGCTGGACCTGATGCCCTCCTGAGATCCCGTCCAGCATTAGGTAGGGTGACCGTATCTCCCTGTCCCAAATAGGGGACAGGGAGATATGGGGTGGGAGGGGCGGCTTCTCCTGGGTCTACCAAGCCCCAGGGAGCTGGGAAGGAGGTGGCGCACACTGCTGGCGTTCCCCCTGCTCCCCCCAGGCTCGGGGAAGTGACCTACTGCTCTCCGCCTGCACAGCTGCTGGTGGAAAAGGTCAGCGAGGGAAGGGCCCAACCACAGGACAAGTCGTCCCTTTTAAACAGTAAATCGGGGTGCCTTTTTGGCATCCTAAATACGGGACCGTCCCACCGAAAATGGGACAGGTGGTCATCTGAGCCCAGGGACTCTATGATTCCTTAAGGGCCAATCATGTGGCTTTTCCCGCCCCCCCCAGCTCCTCCCCTTCCAATCAGTGCTCAAGGCATGTGACTAAGGGAAGGGCTTAGCTTGGCCGCTGGTGGGTTCTTGGCCTTGGAGGCAGGGGTCACTGGCCATGTTGCTTTCACCCCTCAATCAGTCCTGTCGGGCCCCCTGTGACACACGGGACACTATGCCCGAGCCCACCTGCGGGCCATCCGCTCCCCTCCTGCATCGTGCAGGCCTGAAAAGCTGCAGCACCCCATTGTGTGTAGGGGGGGAGCCACTGCAGAGGTGCAGGGTGGCAAGGTGCTTAGGACCGCAGGGGTGCCGTGGAAGGCTGACCCCGTCGTACACAGCTCTGCCAGTAGGAGGCGCCATGTGTGACATACCGCGCCCGCGCCGGTGACAGCCAGACCTGGCAGCGCATCAAAGTACCGCAAGGAGATGCAACGCCCCTTGTATCTCTGCTATGGATGGGTGCTCTGGAGCCTGGTCAAGTCTGGGGCTGGGTAAGCCCACATAAGACTCCTGGTGAGGTGAGGCGCAGTCCTGGGCCCCCCGAGGGCCGTCCCAAAGAGGGTAGGGGAGAAATAGGGAGAGGACAGCACCAGCGCCAGTGACCCGCTGGGAGTGGCCGGTCTGGCTGGGTGTGTGGGGTGGGGTGGGGCACAGCTGGAACGCTCTACAGGGTTTTCATTCTCCTGGAGGCAGCTGTTTTGGGGTCGAACTGGGTTAGGCACCAGTACAGCTTGGCTGGGAGTCAGTGGAGGAAATGACGTTGCCCTTATTCGCTGGTACAGAAGCAGCAGCAGAACAGCCCCCCTGTTGGAGATCACGGCCTCTTTGCGCTCGGTGCTGTACGTGCACAGAGTGAAAGCACAAAGCAATGGAAGCACGTGCTCCCTCCCATGGAAAGCAAAACCATGTGGCTCAGCCCTAACGAGAAGCTTGATTGGTCTGATCCCGACATGAGAAGCATATCTTGGGTTCAGAAAGCAGCTAGAATCTGGGACCTCCTCCACCGGGCCTCTCCCTGCACACTGAGATGGCTTTTCTCCGAAGAAAATGTACACCCAGGTAGCACAGGGCTGTGTGCATTGGGTCTGCCCTTAAATCGCTGAGCCGCACAGAGGATAACAACCTACTACAGATCCCAGTTGGTGGAGTCGCTTCAGATGTTTTTATTTCATGTAATACAAAACAACGTAGAGGCTTGTCGGGTCTAAAGCAGCGGGTCTCTGCCCCGAAAGCTCATCACCTAATAAATTACATTGCTAGTCTTCAAAGCACGACAGGATGGCTGGTTTGGTTTGTGAAGATACAGACTAACACGCCCACCTCTCTGAGACTATTGCAGAGGCTGTCCGGTTTGGTGGGCCCGCTGAGTACAGCCGCCCCCCACCCCGTAGCTGGCATGCTACAGCTTCCTGCCCCTCCCTGGGAAACCAACGCCGTTACCCGCGTGCGGAGAATCGGTGCGTGCCTGCAGCCCCTGACCCAGCCCTTTGAATGCTGGATTGAAATGCTCACCCCATATGGTCGCTCACCCCATATGGTCACTCACCCCCTGTGCCGGACGTGGCCCAGGCGGGACCCACCTGCCAAAGGGCTTTGAGGAGATCTTTGGCCCAGATGTAGCGACTGAGGACTTGGCCACAGGGCGTGTGGGCGGGGAAGGAGCTGAGGCTCTTTCTGGGCTCTTGGTGGCTTCGGGATGGCTGATTCATGCTCCATGGGGTGGGAATAGAGGCAGCTAGTGGTTAAAGCCCAACGGGCAGCAGAACACCTGGGTTCTATTTGCAGCTCTAGATCCAAGGCCGGTAGAGCTGCCAGTCCCCCGGATTGGCCGGGAGTGCCTCCAAATCGGCATCGAGCTCCCAGTGACTCCTGAATGCACTTGGGGAGGCTGTAACAGGCTGCCCCTGGGCCCTGCACCCCCATCCCTGCCCCAGCGGAGCTAAGGCCGGATCTCTACCTGCCCTGCCTGGCTCTACGCAGCTCCAGGAGGAGAGCGGCTCATCCCTCTGGCTCCTGACACGGCAGCCCCTGCCTCGAGCACCGGCTGCACAGCTCCCATTGGCTGGGAACGCTGGCCAATGGGCACCGCAGCAGCAGTACCCACAGGCAGGCGCAGTCCACAGAGCCAACTGGTCAGCCCTGAACAGAGGAGCTGGGCGTGCTGGTCACTTCTGGGAGCTGGCCAAAAGAACTGCTGCCTGGCTGGAGCCCTCATCCCCTCCTGCACCCCAACTCCTGCCCCAGGCCTGATCCCCTTCTGCACCCCAACCCCTGCCCCAGGCACGATCCCCTCCTGCACCCCAACCCCTGCCCCAGGCCCGATCCCTTCCAGCACCCCAACTCCTGCCCCAGGCCTGATCCCTTCCAGCACCCCAACTCCTGCCCCAGGCCTGATCCCCTCCTGCACCCCAACCCCTGCCCCAGGCCCGATACCCTCCTGCACGCCAACCCCTGCCCCAGGCCTGATCCCTTCCAGCACCCCAACTCCTGCCCCAGGCCCGATCCCTTCCAGCACCCCAACCCCTGCCCCAGGCCTGATCCCTTCCAGCACCCCAACTCCTGCCCCAGGCCCGATCCCTTCCAGCACCCCAACTCCTGCCCCAGGCCCGATCCCCTCCTGCACCCCAACTCCTGCCCCAGGCCTGATCCCTTCCAGCACCCCAACCCCTGCCTCAGGCCCGATCCCCTCCTGCACCCCAACCCCTGCCCCAGGCCTGATCCCTTCCAGCACCCCAACCCCTGCCCCAGGCCCGATCCCCTCCTGCACCCCAACTCCTGCCCCAGGCCTGATCCCCTCCTGCACCCCAACCCCTGCCCCAGGCCTGATCCCCTCCTGCACCCCAACCCCTGCCCCAGGCCTGATCCCTTCCAGCACCCCAACCCCTGCCCCAGGCCCGATCCCCTCCTGCACCCCAACTCCTGCCCCAGGCCCGATCCCCTCCAGCACCCCAACTCCTGCCCCAGGCCTGATCCCCTCCTGCACCCCAACCCCTGCCCCAGGCCCGATCCCCTCCTGCACCCCAACTCCTGCCTCAGGCCTGATCCCCTCCTGCACCCCAACTCCTGCCCCAGGCCTGATCCCTTCCAGCACCCCAACTCCTGCCCCAGGCCCGATCCCCTCCTGCTCCCCAACCCCTGCCCCAGGCCTGATCCCTTCCAGCACCCCAACTCCTGCCCCAGGCCTGATCCCCTCCAGCACCCCAACTCCTGCCCCAGGCCTGATCCCCTCCTGCACCCCAACCCCTGCCCCAGGCCCGATCCCTTCCAGCACCCCAACTCCTGCCCCAGGCCCGATCCCCTCCTGAACCCCAACCCCTGCCCCAGGCCCGATCCCTTCCAGCACCCCAACTCCTGCCCCAGGCCTGATCCCCTCCTGCACCCCAACCCCTGCCCCAGGCCCGATCCCCTCCTGCACCCCAACTCCTGCCTCAGGCCTGATCCCCTCCTGCACCCCAACTCCTGCCCCAGGCCTGATCCCTTCCAGCACCCCAACTCCTGCCCCAGGCCCGATCCCCTCCTGCTCCCCAACCCCTGCCCCAGGCCTGATCCCTTCCAGCACCCCAACTCCTGCCCCAGGCCTGATCCCCTCCAGCACCCCAACCCCTGCCCGAGGCCTGATCCCCTCCTGCACCCCAACTCCTGCCCCAGGCCTGATCCCCTCCTGCACCCCAACCCCTGCCCCAGGCCCGATCCCTTCCAGCACCCCAACTCCTGCCCCAGGCCCGATCCCCTCCTGAACCCCAACCCCTGCCCCAGGCCCGATCCCTTCCAGCACCCCAACTCCTGCCCCAGGCCTGATCCCCTCCTGCACCCCAACCCCTGCCCCAGGCCCGATCCTTTCCAGCACTCCAACTCCTGCCCCAGGCCCGATCCCCTCCTGCACCCCAATCTTTGCCCCCAGCTGGTGAAAGTAGGTGGGAAATAGTGCCTGATGGGGGGACGGATGGAGTAAGCAGAGGGCGCGGCCTTGGGGGAGGGGGCGGGGCAAGGCAAAGTTATTTGGGTTTGTGCAATTAGAAAGTCGGTGACCCTCCCCCATTGCACTTAACACTGTCTCTCCTTGCCTCAGTTTCCCTCAAACTTCTCTGCCTGGGGCCCGGAACAACGTTGTGGATTGTTACTTGTACTGGCCCCAGCCCTGCTCCCTCCGGGCTCTGTACCACCCAAGCTGGGCACGAGCTGATCTCTGACCGCAGTAACCGTCCATGAGCTCCAGAGCAGCTGCTCAGCTGCAGCTGGCTGTGAAGGGGTTAACAAGCATGCGGACCGGGGGATCCAGTAGACATAGTATACTTAGATTTCTAGAAAGCCTTTGACACGGTCCCTCACCAAAGGCTCTTATGTAAATTAGGTGGTCCTGGGATAGGAGGAAAGATCCTTTCATGGATTGGAAACTGGTTAAAAGACAAGAAACAAAGGGCAGGAATAAATGGTAAATTTTCACAATGGAAGGAGGTAACTAGTGGTGTTCCCCAAGGGTCAGTCCTGGGACCAATCTTGTTCAATTTATTCGTCAGTGATCTAGAGAAAGGGGTAAGCGGTGAGGTGGCAAAGTTTGCAGATGACACCAAACTGTTCAGGATAGTCAAAACCAAAGCAGACTGTGAAGAACTTCAAAAAGATCTCAGCAAACTGAGTGATCGGGCAGCAAAATGGCAAATGAAATTTCATGTGGGTAAGTGTAAGGTAATGCACATTGGGAAAAATAACCCAAATTATACACACAATATGATGGGAGCAAATTTTTTTTGCAACAGATCAGGAAAGGGATCTTGGAATTATAGTGGATAGTTCTCTGAAAACATCCATGTAGTGTGCAGCGGCAGTCAGTAAAGCAAATAGGATGTTAGGAATAATTAAAGAAGGGATAGAAAATAAGACAAAGAATATCTTACTTCCGCTATATAAAACTATGGTACGCCCACATCTTGAGTACTGCGTGCAGATGTGGTCTCCTCACCTCAAATAAGATATACTGGCATTAGAAAAGGTTCAGAAAAGGGCAACTAAAATGATTAAGGGTTTGGAACGGGTCCCATATGAGGAGAGGCTAGAGAGACTGGGACTTTTCAGTCTAGAAAAGAGGAGACTGAGGGGTGATATGCTAGAGGTGTATAAAATCATGAATGGTGTGGAGAAAGTGAATATTGAAAAGTTATTTACTTGTTCCCATAAGATAAGAACTAGAGGACACCAATTGAGATTAATGGGTAGCAGGTTCAAAACTAATCAAAGAAAGTTTTTCTTCACACAGCGCACAGTCAACCTGTGGAACTCCCTACCAGAGGACGCTGTGAAGGCCAGGACTCTAACAGAATTTAAAAAAGAGCTCAATAAATATTTGGAGGTTAGGTCGATAGACGGCTATTAGCAAGGGGTAAGGTACGGTGCCTAGCCTTCTGTCAAAGGCGGGAGATGGATGCCAGTAGACAAATGGCTTGATCATTGTCTTTGGTTCACCTCCTCTGGGGCACCTGCCATTGGCTACTGTCGGCAGACAGGATACTGGGCTAGATGGACCTTTGGTCTGACCCAGTATGGACGTTCTTATGTTATGTTCTTATGAAACCAAAGCCCAAAGTCCCGCACAGTCCTTAAGGCTCCCGGTGCCCTGTGTGGCCTGAACACCTGCACCCTCCATCTCCCGCTGCGGGCCAGAGACTGGGGCCATGTCCAGGTTTGGAGCCCCTGGCCGTAATACAGATTAAAAATGACACACGTGAAAACAGAGTAAGGCACCAAGAAGAGTGAGCCAACATTTCAATATGTGAATGTTAATAGCCCAGTGGCCTTTTGTGTGCAAATGAACTCACTGGAGGACACGTGTAAAAACGAGCCATGGAACTGATCAGATGCCAACAAAATTAACAAATGTCTGAGTCTGAGGCCCCCTTCGTGCATGAGGCCAAGGCCAAATGGCTTGACCCTGGTTGGGAGGCAGCCGCTCTGTTTGGCAAGGCAGTACTCTGGGCAGGAACTGTGGTGAAGGCAGGAGGAGGGCAGGCTGGCTGGAGAGCAAGAGGAAGGGGCAGCAGACGGAGCAGCCTGCCCGGACTATGGGCTGGTAGGGGAACTAGTGGGGTGTGTGTGGTGGGGTGGGCAGATTGGGGGGGTTGGGTCTGATGGGGCTGGGAGGAAGAGTGGGGAGCAGAAGGCCTGTGAGATTGGTTCCAACCAGCGTTCCCTCTAATTATTTCCACCCCCTGGGTGGAATAATTTTTTTGCATGCACCGAGGCATGAGCCGATGCGCACTGCCAATAGAAACACACGCTGCCAGCTGTGGGTGGCTGTGGGTGCTCTGCGACATGGAACACTGGTTCCAAGGGGGCTGAGGCGGAGCAGACAGTAAGAGGCCCGGGGACCCGGGCAGCTGGAGCAGCGCTGCCTAGCTGTGGCTTATGCTGGCCCCGGGCACACACAACAAAGGGCACGACTCAGTTTGGAGCATTGCTGGAGCACCTCTGTGTATGCGTAAGGACGGCCCTGCACCCGTCCTGCCATCCGCCCCTTCACTTGGCTTTTCCACTGGCAACAGCCAGACGGCCGGGTGTTTTTTCCTGTGCTGCAGAGCAAAGGGCTTTGAGCTGAGATTAAGGAAAGCAACAAGAAGAAGGAACAAAAGTAAAGTCTGCGTGAGAGAGGGGTGTGAGGGCAGAAAGGGGCAGGGCCGTCAGATCCATTAATAGATGTCCAGCTCTCTGCCTTGGCATCCCCACTAAGAGCATGTGTGTGCGTGTGTGTGATTCCCTATTGTGCTCATGGGTGTGGAAATGCTGAGACCTGTGGCTGCTGTCTGCTTGCACAGGCAGAGCTCTGAGATGGGGGCAGCAAGCTGAGAGTTTGTGCATTCAATAGTCGACCCCCCACCCGCCTCCCAAAAAAAAAGCCCTGGGAATGGGATCTGTCATCCTCAGGACTTCTGGGGTCCAGCCTCACAGCTCCAGGAAGGGCCCTGCTGCTCTGACAGTGTTGAGGGCAGATGTGACCCCCTAAGTAAACCCCCAGCCCAGGAGGGCTCTCCAGCCAGAATGGAACTGGTGTGAGAGTCTGCGCATGGAGGAGAAGCCAGGCTGGGACCCTGCCAGACTGCATTGCATGTCAGCTGTTCTCAGCTTCCCAGGGCCTCTACCCAGCTATGGGGAAACAGTGTGAACCAAAGCAGCCCTGAGGCTGCTCTAACTTACAGCAGGGGCTGGGCAGTGCCCAGTGCAGACCCAGGCAGCCACGAGGGTATATAACCAGTCCCCAGCTGGCCTTTCTTGCCCCAAGCTCAGGATTGGGGTGGCTGGGGGCCTGGAGCAGCTGCCATATCACCCTGCTGGCTCCGGAGAGGCGCTTCTCCTAGCGCTAGGAGGAAACCAAAATAAACAGCCCAGCCCCTCCCTGGGCAGCTCCTCTGCACTCAGCCCCTGGAGACGAACACAGCTGGCCTTGCTGCAGCCCCAGATGCTCCAGAGCTGTTTGCCAAGGCAGTGCGTTCCTGCGGGGAGGGGCAGGGTGCCCCTGGCCCAAGGTCAGGGATAGGCAGGCCTGAGGCACAGCAATTCCCAGGGCACCATGGGGAAGGGCCAGCTGCAGGGAGTGGTGGGGTGTGGGGAGTCAGGACTGATGATAGCTCCGGTCTGCAGGGCCCTGGGTGGGGTGGCCAGGCCAGGGGCTGTCTTGTGCTCTGGGGAGAAAGGAGGAGGATCCGGCACAATTTCAGCCCCACGAGCTATGCGGGGGGAAGCGTCTCACTTCTGCGGCCAGTGTGCGCCATGGGCCAGGCCTCCACCATGCAGCTTGAGGGATTTGCACAGGCTGGGGGCCTCTGCTGAGCTGGCGGGAGGGGCTGGCATCGTTCTGGGTCTGGCCTGGCAGGGCTGGGAGTGGTGGGAAGGAGCTTCAGGTGCTGAGAAGGGGCAATAGCCACGTCCCACCCTCCCCTGGGGCACAGGCAGGGGGGCAGGCCCAGGGCACGAGAGGGGCCCAGCACCTGGGCACCCGGGGGTGCAGGGTGGATCTCAGCTGAGGCAAGTCCCTGAATATGGGGGGCAGGTGGGGGCGGATAGGAAAGCGGCTCGGTGCCAGCAGCTGGTGCTCTGCTGTGGGGGAAAAGGGGCCGGTTCCCTTCCCAGTGGGGCCGAGGTATTCAGCGTGCAGCGTCTCGGAAACACGTACTTCTGCCAAGTGGCCCGGGGGCTGGGAGCCCTGTCCCCGAACATCAGCATTGTCAGTCGTTGTCTGGGGCGGGGGACATGCTGGCTAGGTGTGACGCACGCTGGCTCACTAGTGGTTACCAGCCTCCTACTGCGCCCAGCAGTGGAGCTGCTCCTTAGCTTGCTATGGGTCCGGGTTCAAGCCCAACAGAGGGCTCCTGCTGGGGCTGATTCCCCACCGGCGAAGGGCGCTGGGGGGCTGGTCTCTGGCAGGATCGCAGGCGCGGGCCGGCCAGTGTCCCAGGCACTAGCCAGGGAGCCGGGTTCTGTTCCACGGCCGCCCTGCGTGACCCTGGGCAAGTCACTCCCTCTCGCCGTGCCTCAGTTTCCCGCTGGCGGGTGACTCTCCGCCCGCGCTGCCGAGCTTGGCCACAGGGGGGCGCCCGGCCCCCAGCCTCGCTCCTGCGAGCGCTACAAAAGTCCCCTGCCCGGGAGCAGCGCAGCGCAGCCCAGCCCAGCCCGGGGCTCCACCAAGCATCCCCGCTCTCCTGGCCCCGGCCGGGGGCGGGGGCGGGGGCGGGGGCTGGGGCTGGCCCCGTGGAGCGCCGGGGTCTCTCCGCCCCGCCGGACAGCAATGGGAGCCGCTGCCGGGGCTGCCTAGGTCTGCTCTGCGTCGCTTCCCCGAGCCATGCTGCCCCCGGGCAGCTAAGGGGCAGCCCCCGCCTTGCAGCTGCGAGCCCTCGGCCGGCAGGTGAGTCGCTGCAGGGGACCTGCCAGGCCAGCTCAACGCCCCCCCCGCCCCGCCGCCGGGCAGGGCTCTGGCCCTGGGGGTCCCCTCCAGGCTGGGCCCTGCTCAGGCGCCCCTGGGGTCGCTGGCGGGGCTGCGGGCGGCTGGCCGAGCAGGGGAGATGCTCTTCCCAGGAGCCCGGAATGTTTGCACCGGGGCAGCTCGTCGGAGGAGCTGCGGGGGAAGGGGTGTTCTCTCCTGGGGAGTGCCGGGCTCCGGATGTCCAGCGCTGGTTGTGGGGTGTAGGGGTTAGAGCGGAACGGGGAGCGGGGGTTGGCAGTGGGGTGGAGTGGTTAGAGCAGGGGGGCTGGGAGCCAGGACGCGGGGGTTCTAACTCCGGTTGTAGGGAGCTGTGGTTTGCTGTGGGGTGGAGTGGTTAGAGCGGGGGGCTGGGAGCCAGGACGCGGGGGTTCTAACTCCGGTTTTAGGGAGCTGTGGCCACTGTGTCTGAAATCCCCGTGTGGGACGGAGGTCTGTGTTTTAATACCTGCCCAAAGAGGACCCTGGGCTGCCCCAGCTGCAGCCACCTCCCCTTGGGAGGGGTCTGAGCCATCGTCTGCAGCCCAGTAACCTGCCCCGTGGGGTAGTGTGACGTAACTGACACGGCTGGTGACTGCGCCAAACCTGGGCTGGAGCCACACTGGAGAGATTCTGGGGACCTCAGCTCACCCCCAGCTTGGCAGCACGAGGCCGTTCAGCTCCAGCACATCTGGCCTCTCGGCAGCGCCGCTCAAGCCTGTGCAGCTGGCTGGGGAGAGCAGTACGGCAGGAAGAATCCACGTGCTGGGACAACCCCCGTATTGCCCTGCCCTGCTCCTTCTGCTCCCAAAGCGCAGGTGTCTCCTGCGTGAGCGAGTGGAGAGCTCCGTCGGCTGGCGGCAGTAATAAGTGCTTTATCCTCCCCGTGGCCCAGCCACTAGGGGGCGCCAGCTCACCTGGCTAGACACACAGGTCCCTGTGCAAGCTGGGGACCAGAGCAGCAGCAAGGGGAGGCTGAGCCCGGTGGGGTCAGGGTTACCAAGGGTTGTACCCCTGTGTTTTAGGAGAGCTCAGTGGTGACAGTTACAGGGCTGAGCCGGCGGCGACAGGGATGAAGTCCCGGTTTCTGCTCCTGTTCTCTGTCATCTATCGCCCACCTCGTGCAATCTCTCACTGCTCCTTCCCTTGCCGCGGCAGGCGAGGATGGAGAACAAGGCCATGTACCTGCACACCTTCAGCGAGCGGGAGAACGGGTCCATCTTCGAGGAGCCGTTTGAGGGGAGGAACCTGTCCAAGCTGAACCTCTGCGAGGACGGTAGGTGCAGGGGGAGCCGCCCCAAGCAAAGGCCTTCACATGCTCTCTGCCCAGGGAAACGGGCACCGTCCCCACTCCCTGGGGGCAGGCGCTCAGCGGGAGCTGGAGGGAAAGCTCACGGTTGGCTTGGGGTGAGGAGCAGCTCCCACAGCGATGGACCACTCAGCCCTTCTGCTGAGCGGCTGCATGCAGGGAACTCACCGCGACAGCTGTTCTCTGCAGCTCTGGTCCACAAGGGAGCTGGGGAACTGAACCTCAGGCCAACTGGAGCGGTGGTGCTGGCCGGTGCCAAAGGCCCCGGAGTCCTCCCCATCATCCATTGCCTCTGAGATGTCTCAGGGTGGAGCGAATAGTAAAGGTCCCAGACCAGGCAAAGCTCCTAGGACGTGGGGACTTTGAGTTTCCCCCTCCCCCTTTGGAGGTGTCTTCCATCAGGCGCAAGAGCAGAGGTTTGTAGGGATCTGTTCAAAGCCAGGTCGTGAGTCAGAGAACCATAGCAATGCTGGGCCTCACTCAACCCCCCAAACCCCATTCGGTGGCACACTCCCTAGCCAGAGACCTCCCCATTTTCTCACTGTGCATTTGACTCTGTTGTCCTGCGTGATGTATTTCACGTTCCTCTGTTGAATCTCTTCTTGTTGGTTCCAGACCAATTGCCCAGTTCCTCAAGGCCGCATTGAATTCTAACCCTGTCCCCAAAGTGCTTGCAACCCCTCGCAGCTGGCTGTCGTCTGCAGATACTACACGCAGACTTTCCAATCCACTGTCCAAGTCAGGAACGAAAACATGGACAAGTGCCTGACCCAGGCATAGGTGGTTCTGGGAGAACAGGTCCCTCCTGAACACCTGGCATTAGGTTGGGCAGTGTGCTGGCCTCCTGAAGCCCAGTCAGTGCCTTATCAGACATGGGAAGCCTGACTCCACGCTCCATTCAGGCGAGCTGCTGCTCTCCAGAGCAGGCTGCATTGACTGACCTCACCAGGGCAGGGCCAGCTGGAGCACAGGTGCAGCTGCAAAGAGAGGGTGGAGTGGAAGGGGTGGGAGCAGGGACTTGTTTCTCCATCTGGTAATGTTCCCAGGTGGGCGTGGAGAGTCCAGCCATCAGCGGCAGAGCTTGGGTCTTTGTGCAGCTGGCTGCAGCCCTTCAGTCCAGGCCTTGCTGCAGAGCACAGCTAGTGCCTGCCTCTGCACGACGAGTTAGGCATGGACCGAGTCAGTGCGCACGCAGGACGCACAAGGGGGCAGAGCGTGGGGTGGAGATAACGTTTTGTAGGTGAGTATTAAAAGTCATTTGTAAAAGTGGCAGCTGTTGAGCCGGCAGCTCCCTTTTCCCTGTGAGCCCAGCTGAGCCCCCCACTGCCTCTCCGTCGAGCTGGAGTCTGTCCCTCCTTGGGCATCCACTGTTTCCCAAAATACAATCCCCAGCGCTGGTGTGGTCCCATTGAGAGCACAGCAGGTTCCTCAGCTGCAATCGAGGGCATCTTGGCCCTGCAAAATCTTTACAGGGGGCTAAGGCAGGGGAAGGGAAGGCCCCAGCTTGACTCTCAGATCCCAGGGGAATCTGCACAGCTCAGACCCTCTCAGAGAAGAGCCAGGCATTGGTGCTCCAGCTTGTGCGCTGATCTGACTAGGAACCAAGGTGATATTTTAAATGCTGGTTAGTAGATGGAGCTTGGGGATGGGCCGTAGGGACTTTCTGCCCGCTGCCTTGTGGCTCAAATCCAGCCCAGGTGACCCCAGAAATCAGACCTGATGATGAAAGCATTGCGGTTGTGCGTGTGTTTCCACGGAGGCCAGCTAACACTAGGGATCCTGCTAATTTTCCATCTGTGGAATAAATTTTGTTGTGTGCACCAGGGCATGTGCAGACGAGCACCACCAATAGAAACACAGGCTGCCAGCTGTGAGTGTCTGTGGGTGCGGGTGGCAGTCAGCGCTCTGCTACTCGGCTGAGCGGCACCTGAATCTCTCCTGGGCAGTTGCCCAAGCGCTCAGCTGACAGGGAGCACTGGCTAACACCCCAAACAGCATTGCCTTCTTCGCATTTGTCTACAGCCCAGTCTTGGTGAGTGTGGAAACAGCCAGCGAAACGCTCCAGCCAGTTCCCCATTGCTGTGTAACTCTCTATCACTGACTCCCACCACATCCAGCCCGCACGCGGAAGGGGAGATGGGGAACCCAGCTTACCACAGGGTGGCTAATTTCTGCCTGGACCGATGAGTTTGGGGCGGTTCCGTTCATCTCCGAGCAGCCAAGCGTCCCTCTGGGGGGGCACCTCCTCTGAGACAGGCACAGATTGGGCCCTGGCTGGCAGGCTCAGTGGGAGTGTCTGGAGCTGAACGAGACAGAGGGAGGCGACCCCCTCTCGTAGTGCTGGATACTGGCAGATAGGCAGGGGCTGACCGATCGGCCCCGGCTTCCTCGGTAGCTGAGGGAAAGGCAAGTAGCGTGACAGGCTGTCCTGGTGGGGCACGGAGCAGGACTGGCGGCTTTGTTGCAGGAGGCTCTGTTTTTAAGCCAGGACTGGCTCCACCTCTCAGCTCTCCCTAGGCTCACCTCCAGCAAGAGGGTTTATAAGAGGCTCCTGGAGGGCTGGCTGCCCTGGGAGCACAGTCAGATTCTCTGTGTTGCAGGGGACGGCTCTGAAGCTTTCCCAGCTCCAGAGGCTGGGTGGGCTGAGGGCAGGGTCAGAGAGAGCAGAAAGGCCACACTGGGTCAGGCCGAAGCTCCATCCATCCAGGATCCTGTCTGCCGACAGTGGCCAATGCCAGGTGCCCCAGAGATGGTGACCAGAACAGGTGACCTATCCCATCATCCACTTCCCGCCTCTGACAAACCAAGGCTGGGGACACCATTTGCCCCTATCCTGGCTAACTGCCATTGATGGATAGTAACAGAGAGGGAGCTGTGCTAGTTTATATACTATCAAAACAAAAAAGCAGCCCAGTAGCACTTTAAAGACTAAGAAAATAATTTATTAGGTGATGAGCTTTCGTGGGACAGACCCGCTTCTTCAGCCCATAGCCAGACCAGAGTAGACTCAATATTTAAGGCACAGAGAACCAAATATAGTAATCAGGGTTGACGAATCAGAAAAATTATTATCAAGGTGAGCAAATCGGAGAGTAGAGGGACGGGGGAGGGGTGAGTCAAGAATTAGATAAAGCAAAATATGTAAAAGAGCCCCTATAATGAGCTAGAAAATTGCCATCCCGGTTCAAACCACATGTTAATGTGTCGAATTTGAATATAAAAGTGAATTCAGCAGCCTCTCTTTCCAAACCGCTGTGAAAATTCCTCTGCAGTAAAACACAGACTTTCAGGTCGTTAACAGAATGGCCCACTCCATTAAAGCGCTGGCTGACAGGGTTGTGAATTAGGATTGGTTTTATGTCTGTTTTATGCTCATTAATTCTTCGTGTAAGAGAGTGTGACGTCTGTCCAATATACAAAGCATGTGGGCATTGTTGGCGCAGGATGGCATATATGGTGTTAGTTGAGGAACATGAGAATGTGCCCGTGATCCTGTGAATAACCTGGTTAGGTCCTGTGATGGTATCTCCAGAATAGCTATGTGGACAAAGCTGACAACGGGCCTTGTTGCAAGGAAACAACAAGCCATTGAGGGAGCTATCGTCCATAAACTTATCCGGGTTTTTTTGATTTTTGACCCTTGCTATAGTCTTGGCCTTCCCAACATCCCCTGGCAAAGCATTCCTCAGGGAGACTGTGCATGATGTGAAGAAATCTTTCCTTTTGTTTGTTTTGCACCTGCTGCCTGCTAATTTCCTGGGGTGACCCCTGGCTCTTGTGCTAGTCACACCACATGAGATTATATGGACCTGTCATATCCCACCTTCGTCGCCGCTTTGCCAGGCTGAACGGTCCCAGGGCTTGTCTCTGCGAGTGAGCTGGGAGCAGCCCAGCTGTGCTGATGCAGCTGCGCCGCTGTAAGACCACTCCAGCGGCTGCTCTGTGCAGGGAGGAGGTCTCCTGCTGACTGAATAAAGCCACCTCCACAAGGAGCAGTCGCTGGGTCAGTGGGAGAGTTTCTCCCCCAGGCAGGGTGCTGTCCACACCAGCACAGCTGTCAGTGTTAAAGAGGTTGCTCGGGGCTGTGGGTTTTTCATGCCACTGAGCAATATAAGTTAGACCTATGGAAGGGGCAGTGCAGACAAGCCCTGTCTTCTCGTTCTCTCCTCAGCCGGCAGCTGTTCCATGCCCCTCATCCTTTCCGTGGCTCTTTTCTGTAGCCTTCCCTAGCCTAAGACATCTTCTTTTACACAGGCGACCCGCTCTGCCCCCAGTATTCAAGATATGAGTGTATCGTTGTCCTGGCAGGACAGGCTGGTGGGAAGCCCCTGAAAGCAAGAGGTGAGTGTCAGTGGTCTCATTGACCCACTGGGGAACACCCCAAACAGCTGCCATGACCGCCCCCTGTCAACTATGATCAATAGAGTGGCAATATGCTCTTTTCTGTCTGAGTCTCTCCCACTTCCCTCCCAGTTCCCCCTCTTCTCTTGGCTCTTTTGATTGCCCAGTGAGTGGGTGTTGGTGTGACTACCCTCAGGCAGGCTTGAACCTGGGAAGCTTAGCACAGGCGCCTCTACAGCGTGAGCTAAAGGCCGGCTGGCTCTCAGCTAAGGCTGTACAGGGCACTTTTTCTTGCTCTGTGACGTGGACTATTCACTACTACATGGGCCAGTGACTCACACGTAGGTGTGTGGGTTACATTTGCAGAGAACTCTCCACCACCACCCCGAGATCTCTCTCTTGTGGGGCACCTGCTCCTGTAGACCCCATCGTGTTGTATAAGTGTTGGAGTAAAGTCTGGATGCTGCATGTGAAGCAACAAAGTTTTATTACAACCAGCTGGCAGAGCGATTCTGAACTTGGTTGAGTTTCAGAGTGCACCGATAGGCATCAAGTTGTGAGTGGTTATATAAAAAACTGATAGGTAGAGGAAAGAATAGGAGCAGAGAGTAAGGAAATGAGCATAATCAATGAGCAATCAATGAGCAATCCAGATGAATTAAGGAACAATCTGGGAGTTACAGGGAGTTTCCAGAGTTACAGAGAGTTGCCGTGCGCAGTTTACAGAACATTTTATCTATAAACAACAAGTCCTTTGAAGAGTGCAGTCGTCAACACCGACGTGCAAAGCGGTGAATGTCTCGTCTGGCATCCTGATGTAATCCTGGCACAGACGTGACCATTCGTAATATCTCTACAGAATCAAAGCAAGCGGGCAATGCAAGATCAAAGCAGAAGGTCGCGAAAAAATTGTGTCAATCACCCTTTAACTATAGTCAAATTCCCCTTCCCGCAGGGTCCCTTCTTGGAATGTGGCTGCCTAGGGAGTTACTTACACCAGCTGGGACGCCTTCCCCAGATGGCTGGGGTCGGGGGGGCTTACCAGACTCCATTATGGAGCAGTGGTTCTTAGCAAATATCATGGCCTACTTCTGAATTTTATCCTATAAATGAATAATTGAATACCTTGTTTTCCAATGTGCATTCATTTGCATTTGTCTGCCATTTTGTTGTCCAGGTTTGCGAGATATCTTTGTGACTCTTCCCATGTAAACTGACTTCTCTTGAGCAGTTTTGTATCATCTGCAGATGTTGCCATCTCCCTGTTTACCTCTTTCTCCTGAGCATTTGTGAATATGTTGAATGATTGCTCCCCATACGGACCCCCTGGGGTCCCCACCAGTTCCCTCTGTTCCCTCAGACAGCTATCGATTCCTACCTTTTGTTTGTTAGCAGAGAGGGAGCCGTGCGGGTCTGTATGTTCAAGAACAACAAGAAGTCCTGTGGCACCTTAGAGACTAACAGAGATTTTGGAGCAGAAGCTTTCGTGGGCAAGGACCCGCTTCCAAAATGTCTGTTAGTCTCTAAGGTGCCACAGGACTTCTCGTTGTCTTTTGTTTGCTGTCTTTTCACCAGTGACCGTTACCACGAGAGGCCTTTCCCTCTTATCCCGCGGCAGCGCCCGGGGCTGTTGGTGAGGGACCTTGTCAGATGCTTTCCGAGAGGACCCTTTTGCACTGGCCTGTTGCCTTGCAGCACATGCTCTGATAAGCCTCTGTGTGTGTGAGTACTTCCAGCTGGATGGAACTGAGCTGCTCAGCCAGGGGCAGCCTGGGCGTTGGGCACCCAGAAACCGAGGCCTCTTTTGGGATGTCAGCACCGCTTGTCTGGGGTCGCACTGCACATTAGGGGCAGGTCTGAACCCAGGACGTGCACATCCCAGTGTGACCGCTAGGCTGCACATTGTCCCCTGAGTGTGCCATGAAATGGTTGTGTCCTGACAATAGACTCCACCACCCCACGATTCCTTGTGAGCCGAGAGAGCTGCCCCAGCCCCCTGACTCTTCGGGGCAGGAGTAAGTCCTGTACTCTCGGCTTGGCTCAGCCGCCGGAGAGCATCTCAATTGGATCACACCGATCCTCCCACCCACGGTGCAGGTGTGATACAGCAGCCTGCTCTGCCCGGGGTAAAGTTCCCTGCTTTACAACCCAGCCATGCAGCGCGGGGGCATTTCTGACGGACTTGCCCTGCCTGCCCCCGTCCCATCCTGCACACCCAGAGCCATACCCACCCTCCCACCCAATTGCAGTAACACTGTACCACCTGGCGACTGTTTCTTCCCTCACTGCCACGAGAGCTGCACCTCCACCAGCCTCACACCCCGCGCCGCGCTGCCCGGGCTAACGCTGCTCTCCCTGGGAGTTAATGTGTCCCCCTTAGCCCCCGGGGCATGGCACTGGCTTGCCCATTTACTGCCAGCAGCTCGTCTTTCCACTGGCACTTTGTTAACCTGTCCCAAGGCCTGTGTGGTCTGGGGGAGAGCACAGGTCTGGGAGCCAGAGATGTTGCACTGGAAAGCTGTAGTTACCAGGAGCTACCAGGAGCAACCTTCAGCAGAGGCTGCATGGGTAATGGGCGGGGTGGGCGTTGTTCCATGGGACAGGCACAGAAGGGGTCCGGCTCTTCCTTGGGAGGTACATTGTTCCCAAAGCTCCAAGAGCCCAGCCGGTTGGGCTGCTTTGCCTGAGTTGGCCTTCGAGGGACCCGAATGGCCTGCATGGCCACCGGAGAGTGGCTGAGCATTTCTGCTGAGCCGCCGGCTTGAGTTTGGTGTGGTTGTGCCAGCAGGAGACCTGAGGGCAGCGTGTTGCTGTGCGGCGATCCTCCTCGCTCCCTCTCGGTGACAAACACCAGAGCACTGTGGTGGTTTCTGGGTTGAGGAGTGAAATTCCCTTTTCTTGATTTCCCCCTTCCCTGCTGACGTGCCAAAGTTTGACCAAACTCCCGGACCTTCCTTCTCACCTTCCTAACCATGGAGCATCCGCTGTATGTCCATCTGTTTATGAGTCAAATCCAAACCTAGACTCTCTCTCCTGCACACACTTTTCCTCTGGGCAGAGGAAGAGGCCAAACACGGCTGAGATGTTACGCACCATCTTTGTTCTGGCCGGTGGCCCTAGGAAAGCAACAGGCTGGGATGCTCGCTGATGTGAAAAACATGCTAATACTTCTGGGAGAGGTGCATGGACGCCTCATCCTGCCACCTCTGTAACCTGGAGAGGGACAGTTGCCCACAAGACGTCATGCGGTTTCCTCCTCGCCACAGTCCCAGTTTGGTGATTTACATAAGAACAACCACACTGGGTCAGACCAAAGGTCTATCTAGCCTAGTGTCCTGTCTGCCGACAGTGGCCAATGCCAGCTGCTCCCGAGGGCACGTCCAGAACAGGGAAGCATCAAGTGATCCATCCTCGGTTGCCCATTTCCAGCCTCTGACAAACAGAGGCCAGGGACACCATTCCTACCCATCTTGGCTAACAGCTACTGACGGACCTATCTTCCATTCATTTGTCTCGTTCTTTTCCGAACCCTGTTAAAGTCCTGGTCTTCACAACCTCCTCTGACAAGAATTCCACCGGCCAACCATGCGCTGTGTGAAGAGCAGCTCCCTTCTGTTGGTTTTAAACCCACTGCCCATCAATTTCATTTGGTCGCCCCCCAAGTTCTTGCGTTCGGGGAGGAAATACATAACCTTTCCTCATTCACTTTTTCCACACCAGAGCCAGGATTTCATGGGCCTCTATCATATCCCCCCTTTAGTCTCCTTTTTTCTTAGCTGGAAAGTCTCCGTCTTCTGAATCTCCCTTCACGTGGCGCCGTTCCAAAACCCTCATTGGTTTTGTCGCCCTTTTCTGAACCATTTCCAATGCCGAGATATTTTTTTGAGCTGAGGCGACCACATCTGTGCGCCGCGTTCAGGATGTGGGCGTCCCATGGATTTATACAGGGGCAGTAAGATATTCTTGATCTTATTCGCTATCCCTTTTTAACAATTCCTGACATTCTGTTTGCTTTTTTTGACTGCTGCTGTACAGCGAGTGGATGTTTTCAGAGAACTGTTCACAATGACTCCCAGATCTCTCTCTCCAGTGGTTATAGCTAAATTAGGCCCCATCTCTTTGTAGGTATGGTTGGGATTATTTTTTCCAATCTGCATTACTTTACATTTGTAGTACCCAGAGGCACTGAGACCTCATCTGGGGTGAGTGAAGGCTCTGCTCTACAGCCAGCTGGCCGTTGGCTCAGGTGGTAGAGTGCAGGGCTTTAGACCCTAGGCTCTATCCCTGGAGCTGGCAACCCCAGTCTGTCAGTGTTACGCATTTATCAACAATTGCTCAGATGAGTTTCTGTTTGTGGCCAAGAGATCCCCACTTCCTCCTGAATGCAATTGGGTGTGGGCTGTTGCCTCTGGGCAAGGCAGCTTCCTTGGGCCTCTTTCACTGGAGTTCCAGTCAGGTTTTGGACTCAACAAGCTGCAAGCCAGCGAGTGCTGGTGTGCTTTCCACTGGCCTGGAGCAAGGCCACCAGTCACTCTGCTTAATGCATGGCTGGAAGGCACTCACAGCTGGAGGAGCGCGGGCTGGGCACTGACAGGGGACAGAATAACACCAATATTGACTCTTGTTCAGCATGCTGCATTGGTAGATCTCCAGGCACTTCACTTGTTATCCCATGGTGCATGCAGGCAGAACAAAGGTTCAAAGAGGAGAAGGACCTGCCCAGACCAGATCAGTAGCATAGGAGGGAAGTAGCCTGATTCGCAGGCCAGGGTTCTGTCCTTTAAACCAGTGTATCTCAACCTTTGTTTATCAGAACTTCTTTGCAAAAAATTGTTAAGTACTCCCTGACTTCTCTCGCATGCCACTCAGGGTGCAGGTACCACCAGCTGAGAAACATGGTCCCGAGGTAATCTGCGGTTTTGAAACAACTACCAGCCAGGCTCTCCAGATTGTCAGGAGTCAGATTTGTTTTCCTTACCCCCCAGTTACCCCTCACTTCAAAACTACTTACTTACAAACATCTCACAGCAGACTACCCCTAAAAACTTGCTGACTGCCTACCATCTTGTTATCAAAGACATTAATTAGAATAGAAATATTGTGCTTACATTTCAGGGTAAGGCATCTGGAGCAATAGAAACTAGTCATTGTCTGAATGAACTTTTAGATGGTACTGACTTTGTACTGATTTTGCCAGATGATGAGCTTTCATGGGACAGACCCACTTCTTCTGTCCCACCACAGCTCAGCGCCTAACAAATCATTTTGTTAGTCTTTAAAATGCTACAGGGCTGCTCTTTGGTTTTGTTAGAACACAGACTAACACGCCCACCTCTCTGTGACTTTACTAGAGTTTTGTATGTGGCCTGTTGCAACACCAGGCCAATCTCTAGATGAGTTGATGTACCTCATGGAAGGCTTTGATGTACCCCCAAGGTACACGTACCCCTGGTTGAGAAACACTGCTTTAAACCCCACTGCTTTATGCCTTTGCTGTCTTCCATGCTTATTTTCAAATGGAGCTGAGAGTGGTGTGGTTCCTAGAGGGCCCTGGCTCCTCCGATGAGGTGGGGAGGTGGCCTGAGGTGTCCATAGCAGCAGTTGCAGTCTTAGCTGCTGGCAGGCAAACCTCGTAGAAGAGGCAGAGTCCTGGGATGGATGCCAGCCATGCACCTGAAGGTACTTCCCAACGGAAGTGCCACCAGCACCCAGGCACGTGGCTGGTGCAGCCGAGCCGTGCGGGAGAGATGCACCCACAGCTGAAGCCGTGCCAGCTTTCTGCAGCAGGAGAGGCAGGTGGGCCCGATTCTGCAGTGCAGGGCTGAGCAACGCTCCCCGGTCCCAGGAGGAGGGAAGGCTGACGAGGAAGGCTGGTGGGTGAGTGAGAGGCTGGGAAGCCCCAGCTGTGCCACAGGCTCCCCGAAGAAGCACTCTGCAGAGTGTAGCAGTGGGGCTGAGCCTCAATCTCTGTCCTTCTGCCGGGGACAGACATGTCTCCACCTCCAAGGGGGACGGCAAGATGACAGCCAGAAGCAGGGCACGGCAAAGGCATAAAGCCGAAGCTCCTGCCCGCGGCTCACATGAGCAGAGACGTCACGTGGGGCTCAGGGAGCCGTGGGGAGACCCACAGGGCTGTGGGGTGATGACTCTCTGGAGGTGACGTCTGCCGGCTGGGGCTTGCTGAAGGTCTTGTTGTCAGCGCCTTGTCCCACTGCCCATCTGCTGACCTCACTAGAGCAAGGGTAGCAGGCTAGTCATGGGCTACCCAGGACAGGTCTGTCGACCCTGGGCAGGAGCGCTCCATCTCTCAAGGGGCAGGCTGGGTATAGTCAAGGAGGCCCTGGGGTGGGCAGCTGGAATGGGCCACTGAGCTCAGGTGGGAGCAGGTCTGACGACGAGATTTCTCCTTCCTTGTTTCAAGGCAACAGGCTCGTTTGGGTTCGTTTGTTTAGGCCCAGAGCCTTTCTAGGGAACCTTCTGCAGCGTGAAAGTTAAGAAAAAGCTGTCAAGTAGCACTTTAAAGACTAGCAAAATAGTTTATTAGGTGAGCTTTCGTGGGACAGACCCACTTCTTCAGAAGTGGTCTGAAGAAGTGAGTCTGTCCCATGAAAGCTCACCTAATAAACTATTTTGCTAGTCTTTAAAGTGCTACTTGACTGCTTTTTGTTTTGATAGTGTATAGACTAGCACGGCTTCCTCTCTGTTACTATTCAACGTGAAAGTTAAGGTGAAAGTTTGCCAGAGGCTGCAGTACCACACCTGGACACCAGGGGGCAGGCAGGCACGGGCACACCTTTACAGCCATGATCCCCAAGGTTTTCGGCTCACGTCCCCCTGCTTCAGCCTGCAGCTCCCTCCTGCAGCTGGGGCTGGGGCCAGGCGGAGGGCCAGGACCGGGTGAAGCCCAGCATGTCAGACCCTGTGAGCAGGGGTGGTCCCGGAGCCAGAAGATCTACACTGCAGTGAAACAGCCCCTTAGCTGCGATGGAGTCAGCTGGCACAGGCCAGCTGGGGGCGTCCAACTGCAGCGTGGACACACCTTAGAAGGCTGTGCCTGGGCTGAAGTCACAGAGCGAGCCAGTGACTCACATCCAACCCCTTACCTCTAACCATTAGCCCCAGCCTCTCCCCGTTCAGAGTACCCCTTCTTCGCCTGCTCTCAGGTGTGGGGAATTTACCACTAATTAGGTCCTGGCATGCCGGGGGGAGGGGGTTCCTTCTTCAACCTTAGGGAGGCGTCATGGGCCAGGAGACTGTGCCATAAAGAGCTGCTTGATGGTGGGAACTGTAGAAACATCCAGGAAATATTGCAGTGCTGTAGCAAATATCTGGCCCCCTTGGCGGTCAAGAGGGGCTGAGAATGTCACAGCAGTAGCAGGGATGGAACTGGGCTCCCAGAATGCGGTTCCGAGCCACTTGAGTTGATGGTGGATCCCCATTAGTTGCTTGCAGTCTAAGGCTCGTGACACACAGTTGAACTGGTGTGATGTCACCCCACGTAGGGCAGGGGCAGGAAAGCCAACATATTACAATGCAAGTGCTGGCAAATGGGACACCAGCAACTCTGGGCAAAGCACGGTGAAGGGGCAGGAGCTGGCTGAGATGGGAACCCCCCAGGGATGGTTGGGTTTCAAAGTTCTTCAGAGGGTGAAATATTTGCTTCCCCTTTTGGTAACTGAGGAGAGCAAACCCCACCTCCCGGGCTCCTTTTCAGAGGTTGTGAAAGCCCTGCTTGCACAGCTGCAATCCTTTCTCCACCCCGAGAGCAAGGGAGACGGGCGTGGGTGGTTCGAGGGCTGAGGCCAGCTCCTCATGGGCCCTCGGAGGCCCTGAGCTAAGCCTCACGTCAGATGAACCATCACAGCAATCCTCCTTCTGAACCCCTGGCTCCATCTGTTTGGCCCGCCCGGGCCAGCAAATTGGAACCACGTGCTGCTAATGAATTGCACATTGACACAGTGGGACAGCTTGGGCTGCTGCATTTCACAGCTTCAGCCCTGCTCCGCATGGCCTCCTAAAACAACGTTTCCTTCAGGGAGACGGCCCCGCCCCTGGCCAGGCAGTGACCTCAGCATGTGATCATTTCACGAGCCATCTGCGGATGCTCTACGCCCAGAGTAACCCTTTGGAGCGTCAGGCATTTGCACTCAGGTTCCAAGGAGCGGGCAGGGGCTGGTACTGACGGGTCCCCAGCCGCTCCTCCTCCCTGCTCACCATTCAGCCTGGTTTACAGGCGGCGTGGAGCGCCCTTTGCAGTCAATGGGAGCTGAGCGCGTCTGAGAATTTCGCTGCTCGCTGTAAGCAGCACGGCCCAGGAAATCCAGAGGCCAGCTGACCGCCAGGTGGCTGGGTTCTCCCCCGGGCCTCGCTGTACCAGACTGCACAGCTGGGGAGGCAGATGTTATGGACCAGGCTCCCATCAGTGGCGTCTGACGCTGGCTACATTTGCCTGAGATGCCTTGGGCCTCCTCACCGGATGTGCGCACGACTGGCAGCCTCAGCAGGCTTGACTTGAAATTGTGGGTGCTCTGAAAAGCAGGGGCAAAGTCCAAAAGAGCAGACCTCACCCCACAACCTGGCAGTGCCCAGCGTTGGAGGCCACCTTTGAAAAAGGGCAGCCTTCGTGCCTCAGTTTCCCCAGATGTATCGTGAGAATAATGTTGCTGGGCAACAGCTGAATCTCTCCTGGGTGGCTGCCCAAGCTCTCAGCCTACAGGGACCACCAGGTGAAGGGAGGGGTTAGAATCATAGAGCTGGAAGGGACCTCAGGAGGCTATCTCGTCCAGCCCTCTGCTCAAAGCAGGACCAACCCCAAGTAAATCCGCCCAGCCAGGACTTTGTCAAGTCGGGATTAAAAAAAACCTCTAGGGATGGAGATTCCACCACCTTTCTAGGTAACACATTCCATTGCTTCACCTCCTTCCAGGGGAAATAGTTTTCCCAATATCTGTCCTACACCTCTCCCTCTGTAACTTCAGACCATGGCTCCTTGTTCTGCCATCCATCACTACTGAGGACAGCCTCTCCCCATCCTCTTTGGAACCCCTACAGAAAGTTGAAGGCTGCTATCAAATCTTTGTGCATGGCTGGCAGTGACAGTGGGGTGGGCTCCCAGTGGGGCGGATCGCTTATTCAGAGCCCGCCCTCCCGCCGCCCGCGCCAGCTCTGACGGGAGCCCTACGTTTAATAGATAACGAGATAAGGCCGGAAAATGCTGCTCAGATCAGCCCATCTTAGTAACCACAGGATTAGTAATGACAACGGCCACACTGGGTCAGATCAAAGGTCCATAGTCCAGTGTCCTGTCTGCTGGAAGCGGCCCCCCCTCTGGTAACACAAAGAGGGCTGGATCTGCAGAAGGACAGTGTGTGTAAATAAAGGGCTTTTCGCTGGGATTTCCTGAGCCCAGGTCTTATCTGGTTTCTCTCTGTACTCTGGCTGGCCGTGTGTTATTTTTGCATCTCGCAGCGTCCCTGCCTTGCGTTTCCATGCCAGGTGATTTTGTCCCACGCTCCCTCTCAAAGGCAGATGCCCAGTCCTGCTGTGCCTGACTCGGGGCTGCAGCGGTGGGGAGGGGGCATCTCCCAGCACAGCCAGCCTGGCAGGTCTGAAGGCTGGATGACTGCAGGGTGAGGTGCGCTGCTGCAGGCCAGATCTGGGAGTTGGTGTCGGGCTAGCCATGCTGACTGGCTCCACAGCCATCCAAGTGGCAATGGTGCCAGGCTTTGGCTCAGACCAGGTCACGGCATGCCCTGTGTGGATGGGAAAAGAGGGATCCCCAAGGCCTTTTTCCTCCCTGCACACACCATTCGAGAAAGGGTTGGGGTGTGATGTTACTGGACTTCAGCCACTAGGAGGGTAATTGCAACAAGGGTTTGCATGTTCATTTTAAAACCCAATAACATCCCGTGCTGGGCCGGGACCAGACGGGAGAAGGCGAGCGAGCAGGGAGGAGAGGAGAATTCTGTCCCTAACTGGTCCTTGTCTCCCCGCAGGTCCAGGCAGCAGGAGGAGGGCCCCAGGGTGCTGTGGGCGGCTGGGCTCCATTGCGGCTCTGAAGTACGCAGTGGTCGGACTCTACCTGCTGGTGTTCCTGATCCTCGTCGGCGTCTTCATCCTGGCAGGTAAAGGCGCCTCCCGTTCAAGGTTTCCTCCAGTTGTTTCCGTCCTTGCATGGATGTGCACCACGAGAAGAAACACCCGCTGACAGCTGTGGCAGCCTTTCAATCTCTCCTGGGTGGGCTGAGCAGGAGAGGGGCAGGGAATAGGGCAGATTGGATGAGCTCAGTGCTGCTTTCTGGCTTTGGAGTCTGTGACTCATCAAGTCATGGGTTCTCACGAGGCCAGTGCCCAGCTGGGGCTGCTCTGTCCAGTTGCTCGGGGCAGCTGTCAGCCCCTAGACATGGGCCACGCCTTTGGGTACCACACCTAGGACTGGTCGAGTGACGGATGACTGAGACCTGGGGGCTATTTTGGAGCCAGCCACTGGCTTGCTGCATCAGCTTGGGCTAGTCACATTTAAAAATAAATGCCCCGGGCCTCAGTTTCCCCATCTTCACAGGACAGGGTTAACCATAATCCCTCCCTCCCACAGCTGCTGTGACACGAGATCTGTTAATGCTTGTCCAGTTCTTCAAAAACAAGAAGTCCTGTGGTACCTTATAGACTAAGACATTCTGGAGCATAAGCTGTCATGGACAAAGACCCACTTCACCAGATGCATGAGTGGAGGTAGGAGGGTGGGGGTTTCAGAGGAGGATTTAAAGAGGGGAGGGTCTCAGTGAAGGGGAGGGCCAGAGCTGGCAAGGTCTATTCAGTGAGGGGGGAAATAGCCCATTATTGGCAGTTAAGAGAAGAGAAATCAAGTCAGTTCATTGGCGGGGGCAGGGCCAGAGGCGGGCGGGGGGGGGGACAGGACGCAGCCCATTGTCAGATATCACATTAGCATCTGACAATGGGCCACATTCCCCCCATGAACTGACTTGATTTTCTTTTCCCTTGATGTTCACCACTCCACATTAACTACTGATAATGGGCCATTTCCACCCTGACTGAATAGACCTTGAACAGTGGCAGAGAGGTGGTGGTGTTAGTCTGTATCCTGTCAAAACAAAAAAGCAGGCAAGTAGCGCTTTAAAGACTAACTATCAGGACAGCTCATCACCTAATAAATTATTTTGTTAGTCTTTAAAGCGCTACTTGCCTGCTTTTTTGTTTTGAATAGACCTTGGCAGTTCTGGCCCTCCCCTTTGCTGAGACCCCATCTTTATATCCTCCGCTGAATGCATCAGATGAAGCAGGTTTTTGCCCACAAAAGCTTCTGCTCCAAAATATCTCTTAGTCTATAAGGTGCCACAAGACTGCTTGTTGTGTTTGAAGATACAGACTAACGCTGCTACCTCTCTGATGCTTGTCCAGTCCTTGGAGCACTTCAGGCCCCAGAGAATGGCAGAGCACAATGAGTGGGCCAGATCCTGAATCCTGTGGGAACTGAACTCCTTCAGCTCCACTGGTGGCTTTACCCTGTGAAGGGCTCAGGACCTGCTGCCGCCCCCCAGAGATTTCCTGCAGGAAGCCATTGATTCTCTCCTGCCCCTGCCCCCGGCACGGTTCCAGGGATCTGTGTTTTCCTCCATGTCCCACACCGTGGGCGTAACCAGACACAATGCTCAGCCAGGTGCAGCTGGAGTCGATCGTGGCTCCGGCGGGCTGTGTGCCTCAGGCCAAGGCATCCCAAGCAGAGGGCTAATGAGGAGCCTGGACCTGCCCCAGTCCCGAAATGACATGCTGGTTTTATGGGCAGGGTTGTTTCCGCTGGAACCGAAGCCCCTTCCATCGAAATTGCTGTCCTCTGCCACGAGGCCACAGGCGATGCCACACAGGGAGGGCTGGGCCAGGGCTCCCTCTAATAGTTTCCATCCACGGGCAGAAGAAATTTTATGTGCCCCAAGACACGTGCACCACCAATAGAAACACAGGCTGCCCGCTGTGATGCTTGGCTAATCAGCTGGGCGTCACCCGCGTCTCTCCTGAGCAGCTGCCCAAGCACTCAGCTTGCAGGGAACACTGGTCTGGGCCTTTGATTTCACACACTTCCTTGGAAGAAACAGCCCACTCCCTTCTCGCTCAGCTGGAGAGCCTCCCACCGCGAGCAGCCAGGGCCCCACAGACCTGGCACTCGACGCCCGGGAAAGCAAGGCCGACTCTGCGCCCCTCTGGAGAAACACCGTCCTTCTGGGGCAGGCTGGGATGCTCAGAAGGTTTGCACAGCCCCTAGCACAGAGCCGGGCTCTTCTCAGTCGGCCCTCACGCACCACTGTAATAAACATGATTATTAATCATCGTAAAGTGCTCTGCGTATTTCAGCTGCCTCTCCCACGCCAGGGGCCCACCGGGCCTCTGGGGTCTTGATCCATCGCCCAAGTGCACGGGACCAAGTCTGCTCCATGCTAGGGGCGGAAGCCTCCAGAGGAAACTCGCGTGTCGCCCAGGATATGAATCAGCAGAGGGCACTTTCCCATGGCTAGCGCCCACTCCAGTGCACCAGATCCCCATGGCGCTAATGGTCCTTACTAGCCTGGGATGCGAGAGGCTGAGCTAAGAGCTCCCCCTGCTTGGGTCGGTGGCACCAGATCCCCTTGCCTTGCTAACCGGACCATTACCACCTGAGCAGCAGGAGCAGCTCCATCAGCTGGTGGCAGGAGGCTGTTACTCCTCTAGAAGCCTGGCAACCGTGCCATTGGTGTCATGAGCACATGCCAGGTCTCAGCTCTCCCAAGGGGCATCAAGTGATGTCCATAGGCCTGGCTTGCTGCCACAGGCTTCTCAGAGGGAACGAAGTGGGCAGTAGGCTCCTCGGGAAGGAAGCCTCGCTCAGCTCTGGGGAGCAGAGTGGGGTCTGGGTTGAGTTTCTGCTTGGGCTAGCACAGGCCGGGGGAAAGAATCAAGCTAGCAACTGTGAACCCAAGATACCTGAGCTGGTGTAGGAGGCTCTCCTGGGCGTGGGCTTTGACACAGCCAGCAGAGACCCAGTCGCTATGAAATCCACCTTAGAACATGCACTCTGGGCCACCCAGTTCTCTGCAGCAACAGGGAGCACAGAACCCTCATCGTCCTCTTTCAAAAGACCTGGTTTTCTCAGCCAGAGGAGACTCTCCACTGACTTCCCAGTATGGGGACTCTGGCACACGTCAGTGCATTCAGTCCAACAAAGAGTATTGTTTATGTGCAAACCCCCTTCTCTTCACTGCAGCTTTTACTATGGGCACCCAGAAGCAGGGTTCCCTGCAAGCTGAGCTCTGGGGTAGTCACCCAGCTTATTAGCAGCACGCCCACGGCCGCCCATGGGCAGCAGCCCTGGTGCGCATAATTCGGTGCGCATAACAAAATTTATTCCACGCATGGATGGGAGAAATTACAGGGAACCCTGCCCAGTTTGTGAACAAATCCAGCCAGTACATTCCTTCAGTCCTTTACTCATAACCTCCCCGCCCCCACTGGCATGAATTAAGAGACCGTTTGGGTTGGGACTCCCAAATTGGTTCGCCAGCACCGCTCCGCAAATAGATCAGCTACAGAATCCCTGCAGCACCCTTCTGCTTTCCAAACAAGCCCTCTGCTTTCTCAGCCCTGAGAATCTCCTTCCTGGAGAGCAAGAGGCCTGGAAGGGGCCGGTCTGCTGGCTGTCAGGCATGGGCTGTGTTGTAGCACTGGGTGGAGAAGGGAACCGGGGGAAGGCAGGGTGGGCCTCTTGTCCGCTGCTTGTGTGTTTTCCTTTGGTCCCTGCTGGGAGGAGTTGCAAATGTTCAGACAGCTCATGCAAAGCAGAGGCATCCCAGAGTCCGACCCTGATGACACAGACGCGCGCACACCCCGGAGGCCGGGCACCTGGGGAAACACTGACCCCTCTGCCGCGCTGGTAGGGAAACAGCCTCAGCCCTGCACGAAGATCCCCCAAGTCACCTGGCTGCCAATACTGGCTCTCGTGGGTTCAGGCAGAAGGAATCCAGGGGCCCAAAGGGTGCTGAGAAGGCTGCCTGGGTGACTCCACCCTGCAGTTACGTAGCATGCAGAACTACGGACTCTGCTTCGAACTAGCAGGAGCAGCCTGCTGCCCAGTCCCACCCGGGAAGCCTGGATCCATTGCAATCTTCAGGGGAAGGTTTGAGGGGTCAGTGCTTCCCCCCACCCCGGGTTCCACAGATGCAGGAGGACGTCGCGCCCCACCCCTCTGTTCTGACTGCTCCAAGGCGCCGCGTCCTTTGCAGGAGGAGGGGACTGGTCCCTTCGTCCAGAGGGGTTTACAAGGCTCAGCCCCAGAGTGGCCCCATTGGACAGGCAGCAACAGGAAGCCTGTAGGTCATAGGGTGAGCCTGCCCTGCAGCGCCCCCTGCTGAGATAGAGTGGCACTGCGTGTGCACCCAGCCTCAGTTTCCCTTTTCACAAAGCCAGTGGCGCCGTGCAGGCGCCCTGGAGGCAATGGGCCTGTCCTTGGGGCTTGTTTAGTAGAAACCCTTGTGCGGAAGGGTCCCTAGCGAAAAGTCCAAACGACATAAGAACGTAAGAACGGCCGTACTGGGTCAGACCAAAGGTCCATCCAGCCCAGTATCCTGTCTGCCGACAGTAGCCAGTGCCAGGTGCCCCAGAGGAGGTGAACCGAAGACAACGATCAAGTGATTTGTCTCCTGCCATCCGTCTCCTGCCTTCGACAAAAGGCTAGTCACCGTACCTTACCCCTTGCTAAGAGCCGTCTATGGACCTACCCTTCAAACAGCGCCCTAAGCTGTGGACAGTGTTCCTGGTGAGCTGAGCGCTTGGGCGGCCGCTCACGAGAGAATCAGGTGCCGCCCAGCGAGTTAGCGGAGTGTCCACAGCCGGCAGTCGGTGTTTTTATTGTGGTGCACCTTGATGCATGCCTGGGTGTATGGAGCAACATTTATTCTGCACGTGGGCGGGAAAAATCAGTGGGAGCATTGGCTGTGTTCCCTGTCCTCTCAGAAACATCGCTCAGTCTCCAGTGCCTGTGGGCATCTGCCTTGCTACAAGGAACAAGCTTTCCCCACCTCCGCTGCAGGGCTTTTGGCCCCAGGCCCTTGAAGAAATGAAAAGAGGGTTTCCTCTCCAACTCTTCTTGTTCCCACAACTATTTCCTCTCTCCCAGAATCGCCTAGACCTTTCAACCCTTGAAGAGCCATGCCAGGTGGCAGGGTGGACTGACCAGTAGCCAGTACTTCCCTTAAAGGAGCGGATTACCCCACCACAAATTCTTACAATTCTATCACAGTCTCTAGCACTTTCCTTTAAAGCCCCAGCTCCTGGAGTCAGGTGATTATGGTAGATTCTTAACCGTTACATGGGAAAACAAAGGAAGTTTCTCTCTTTCATGGTGGCACAGTTTTCAAATGCAATTGCCAAAGGCTCAGAAACCAGGAGACAAATAAAAAGGATCTCGAGTTGATTTATTTCATATGCTCTTGATTTTTAACTCAAGCTCAGGGTTTTGAGGGCCCTGATGCATGTGCTGGCCAGGCTAAATTTCTGCCCTAAATTAATTCAAGCTCCAAATTAAGATCTTTAATCTGAGGCTCTCAAAGTGCTCTGCAAGCAGATTAATTCATCCTTACAGCCCACCCAGCAGACCAGGGAACTGGGGATCAAAAGAGGGAAAGATTTCTGTTTTTGAAGTGGCCTCTAATTTTGGCTACTGCTGAAGACAAGTTCCCACCGGAACCTGACTTTCGGCATTGTTGAATACTCACCCACTTCCCCTGAATTCACTGAGTGCTCAGGGTAACACTGGCAAGGTATGTGTTGTGTCCCTCAGTAGTGGCTGGTTTACAGAGGATAAAAGCCAACTACTGCTGACAGCAGCTGGAGCTGCTCCTTTAGCTCAAGCGGAAGAGACCTGGGCATTTCCAGCAGATCTAGAGAAGTGATTATTCCCCTCTTTTCAGCACTGGTGAGGCCACATCTGGAGTATGGAGTCCAGTTCTTCCCCCCACCCCCAGTAGAGAAAGGATGTTGGATGCATTGGGCAGGGTCCAGCGAAGGAAAACAAAAATGATTCAGGGGCTGGAGCACAAGACCTATGAGGAGAGGCTGAGGGATTTGGGCTTGTTTAGTTTACAGAAGACTGAGGGGTGATTTAATAGCAGCCTTCAACTTCCTGAAGGGGAGCTCTGAAGAGGATGGGGAGAGGCTGTTCTCAGTGGTGTCAGATGGCAGAACAAGGAGTAATGGTCTGAACTTACAGATGGGGAGGAGTAGGTTGGATATTAGGGAAAACTATTTCCTCAGGAGGGTGATGAAGCACTGGAATGCGTTGCCTAGAGAATCATAGAATCATTGAACAATAGAGCTGGAAGAGACCTTAACAGCCCATCGAGTCCAGCCCCCTGTTCTAAGCAGGACCAAACCCATCAGGTCAGCCCAGCCAGGGCTTTGTCGAGGCGAGACTTAAACACCTCCAGGGATGGAGACACCACTGCTCCCCTGGATAGATCATTCCAATGCTTCACCACCCTCCTAGTGAAAAAGATTTTCCTAATGTTCAACCTGGACCTTCCCAACCGCAACTTGAGACCATTGTTCCATGTTCTGCCATCTGTGACCACTGTGAACCTCAGCACTGAAACATTTCTCATACAGTTGCAGAGCTAAAATCTATGACTTTACATACATGCATGATACAGACACACAAGTAGCGTACATAGATTAAGGGCATCATGAGCTTTCATTTGACACCTCACATGCCCCGCCTGCCCTGGCACAATATTTGGGGCCAATAGCCACACTGGGCATTAAAATACTTTCCAGACCCAATATAAAAGCCCAGTCATGTGATACAAGGCCAGCATGAAGCCCTCAAACTAAGATATGGTCTGGGCCTCTAGTGCTGGCTCCCTGTGTAAGGGGGAATAGTGAGTGCAGCCCAGCGGCAGGAGCCTAAAGGAACTGAAATTTGATTTCTAAAGAAGTGAAAAGGAGAGTCAGAGGCACAGAACAAGCAGATGGAAGGGAAAAGAGAAGTAAAGGGAAATGATGCTGAAAACGCAAAAAAGGTTGTTAGATTTTTATATGCCATGTGACTGCCATGCAATATGGAATCAATCCATCCTCAGCAGCAGCACTTATTAAATTAATGAGTATGGCTACAAAAGTGATAGACGCAAACAGACTTCTACACAGCTTGAGTTCCAGCCTTCTCTCCCTTGTTTACCAGAGACACTTGTTTACCGTGTCAGGAATGCTGTGCAGCCTGTTGATGGGGTGTTCATGCCACACCAGCTCTGAAATAGTGAAAGAAACTGCATACAGCTTCAGTTAGTGAGATTGTCCACATCTGAGGGGTTAGGCTGGAGAAGCAACCCCTGACTGAGAGCTGGAGCTCAGCTGAGCAGGCCAAGGCTGGGCTAGAATAAAGCCAGGAAGCAGGCCTCAGAAATGGTTGAAGTGGGGAAATCTGACGGAGGGAACCTAAGATAAAAAAAGGACGCTGCGAGCTGGGCCCTGAGTGATGGGCACACCCTGAAGCGAGAGCGGAGAAAACCTGAGGGAGGCCAAGGAGAAAGCAGCTCAGGGAGAGAGAAGCAGGTTTGGGATTCATACTATAGGGCACCTGGGCTGGAACCTGGAAGTGGGGGGTCCTGAGCTCCTCCTGCCCCGAGCCGCTGATGGAGTCGCACTGCCTGGACAAAGTGTCCAGGGAGACTCTAGACCTCAGAGGGGGAACCCCACAATACCCTGTTGGAGGGCTGTGTCACAAAAGGCAGCTGTAACTCCTGGAGGGAGAGAGGGGAGAATGGGGCAGAGACCCCACGAGGAGGTGCGGGAGCTGGCAGAGAGCGAATGCCCCGGGCGGCCAGGAGGAGGGGCAGTGAGCACCCTGTGACCAGCCCCCCAGTCCTCGGGTGGCTTGGTGGTGTGACTCACGCACAGACACCTAATGGCGGGCAGGGAGAGGCTGGGGTGAGAAGGTGTTTGCTCTAGGTCAGGCCGGCAGAAGCCCTAGGGCCGGTGGGGGGAAGGGGTTGGACCGTCCCTGCAGCGTGGAGTGTGGGTCGTCCACTGGGGTGAACAGGCGGAGGTGGCGGATTCGCCGTCGGTCGCAGTGCTTACATCAAGAGTCTTCGGTAACTCAGCCAGAGCTTGGGGTCCCGCACAGGCATGGGGGAGACGGGGGCAGGGTGACTGGCCAGCCGGGCCCTGGGACAATGTGAGGGGCTGCTCTGTGCTCCCCCGAGGGGAGGGCCTGGGGAGCCAGTGCCGCCCGAACCACACCGTGCTCCCCGCCCATTGCCCTTCCGAGCCGCTCGAGCACTTCTCAACGCCGCTGCAGCAATTTAAAGGGCCAGCCGTAGCGGCGGCTGGGGCCCCAGACCTTTCAGAGTCTCCGGGCCCTGGGGCAGTTGTCCCCTCACCCTTGGTGGGCCGCAGTATAGGAGTGGCTGGCGGAGGGTCTGCTACACGCGGGAGGTCAGGTTAGACCATCACGATGTTCCCTTCTGGCCTGAAAGGTCTGGAGGTCAGGGCGTGGGTTGGAGTGAGCTGATAGCAAAAGAGGGGCCCTACGCCAGAGGAGCCCAGTGGGCTGATAGAGAAAGCTGCAAACATCCCTGTCGGCACAAACGACCCCCAGGGAGGCCTGGGAACCTGCAAGGACAGAGCGTGAGGCTGGCCACCTGCTCCGGTCTCTCCTGCGCAGGCTGGCCATGAAGAATACTCCAGGGCCTTACCTGTGGGGCCGTTTGCCTGTTAAGGACGTTCTCCTTCAGATGGGCCCACAGCCCCTTCTGCCCATCTTTGGCCCTTGCATCACAGGGCTATCGCTGAACATCAGCTTCCTGGCCTACTGGGGGTTTGCAAGCCCCTACCTGGCTGGGAGCCTGATCCAGAGTTGACTGCCAAAGAGCTCACGGTCTGCCCTTTGCCAGGTGCGCAGGGGTGTAGCTCTGTGCTAAGGGATACAGGTGGCAGGGGTGGGTGGCTAATAGAAGGGTCTTGAACCCTTGGCCAGGCATTCACATCCCACCTCACTTGCCAATGATCAAGAAGCAGGTCCTGTCTGAGGGACACTTGGTGGTCTCCGTCCCGCTCCACCAGCGAGCAGGTATTTGCATTGCACAAGCCAGCCCTGCAGACGAAGCGATCCTGGGTGTTCCCCGCCTGCGTCGGTACTGTCTCGGCGCAGAGCCGAACAGACGATGGAGCCTGACCTCCCATTGTGTGTTCCTGGGTTCAGCTCACAGCCGGGACGGATTTGTCATGCAGAGGGGAGCCTCAGTCTTGCATCCTGTCACTTGGCCTTTGCGAGTCAACCCATAAAGCTCCCTGCAGGCCTTCTGGCCTGGTGCAACCTTTCTGTTCTGGTGGCAGAGCTCCAGCCTGTCTTGTTTGTGCTCGAGCAGCCGTGGCCACTCGCTGTGTCTCCCCACTTTCCAGGAAAGCCACAGGTACTTCCACCTCCAAGTGCTCCGAATGTTTTGCTGCTGCTTTTTATAAGCAGCTCTTACACATGCTGAGATCTCTCTCCCAGTGACCCCTTTCCTGCTCCAGGCGAGAGCTGCGTTTTCATATTGTAACACTACCCCCTGCCATTCGATTGCCTCCTGCCTTGGAGGGCTCCAGGCGCCAGCCCCAGTCCAGAGCAGTCAGCTGGCTTTCTCTGACATTCCTGCATTGCCAGCTTCATAATCATAGAATACTAGGACTGGAGGAAATTTCAAGAGGTCGTCATGCCCAGTCCTCTGCCCTCACAGCGGCATCTAGCACCACTTAGAGCAGCGGTTCCCAAACTTTTCGGCATCACGCCCCCCTGTTGATTTTTGAGAAACCCTCATGCCCCCCCGCCACCCCCACCTCTTCTTTACCATCATCCAACCTGCCTTTAGCAAAAACTTCAGCTTGTGATTGAAAATGAACACAAAAACTTGACATAAAAATCAAAACAAAAAAGCAGTCCACTTGCACTTTAAAGACTAAGAAAATGATGTATGAGGTGATGAGCTTTCGTGGGACAGACCCACTTCTTCAGCCCATAGCCATACCAGAACAGACTCAATATTTAAGGCACAGAGAACCAAAAACAGTAATCAAGGAGGACAATTCAGAAAAAAAATTACCAAGGTGAGCAAATCAGAGAGCAGAGGGGCGGGGAGGGTGGGCAAGTCAAGAATTAGATTAAGCCAAGTATGCAAAAGAGCCCCTATAGTGTCCCAGAAAATTTGCATCCTGGTTCAAACCATGTGTTAATGTGTTGAATTTGAATATGAAAGAGAGTTCAGCAGCCTCTCTTTCCAAAGCAGTGTGAAAATTCCTCTTCAATAAGACGCAAACTCTTAAGTCATTAACAGAATGGCCCACTCCATTAAAATGTAGACTAATCGGTTTGTGGATCAGGAGTGTTTTGATGTCTGTTTTGTGCCCATTAACTCTTTGTCTGAGAGAGTTTGACGTCTGTCCAACATACAAAGCATGTGGGCATTGTTGGCACATGATGGCATATATGATGTTAGCTGAGGAACATGAGAATGTGCCCGTAATTCTGTGACTAACCTGATTAGGTCCAGTGATAGTATCTCCAGAATAAATATGTGGACAAAGCTGGCAGCGGGCCAGATGTCAAAACACTCCTGATCCACAAACCAGTTAGTCTACATTTTAACGGAGTGGGCCATTCTGCTAATGACCTGAAAGTCTGTGTTTTACTGAAGAGGACTTTTCACAGCCCTTTGGAAAGAGAGGCTGCTGAACTCTCTTTTACATTCAAATTTAACACATTAACACGTGGTTTGAACTGGGATAGCAATTGTCTAGCTCATTACAGGGGCTCTTTTACATACTTTGCTTTATCTAATTCTTGACTCTCCCCCTCTGCCTTCTGCCCCTCTGCTCTCTGATTTGCTCACCTTGATAATTTTTTTTTCTGATTTGTCAACCTTGATTACTATTTTTGGCTCCCTGTGCCTTAAATATTGAGTCTGTTCTGGTCTGGCTATGGGCTGAAGAAGTGGGTCTGTCCCACGAAAGCTCATCACCTAATAAATTATTTTGTTAGTCTTTAAAGTGCTACTTTACTGCTTTTTTGTTTTGATAATATATAGACTAGCCCGGCTCCCTCTCTGTTACTAATTGACACAAAAATGTTATTTAAAATTAAAAATAAGCACAAATAGATTTTTTTGGCCCCTTGCGGGTGCCTGGTACAGCCTCACCTGGCCAGCTGCCTGAGCCCCATGCCAGCTGCCAGGGCTGAGTGCTCCAGCTGCCTGCCTGCTTGAGACCTGCACTGCCAGAGCCGCCCACCCAGGCCCTGCGCTGCCGGGGACAGCCATCCTCCCGCCTGCCAGTCTCCTGGGCCAGCTGCCTGCCTGCCCACCAGCTGTGTGAGCCCTGCACTTCTGGGACCAGCTGCCTGCCTACCAGCCGCCTGCCCCAGCCGCGGGCCAGCTGCCTGAGCTGCCCACGCTGCAAGGGCCAGCTGCCCACCTGACATCCTGAGCCACCCAAGCTCCGCACTGCTGGGGCCAGCAGCCAGCCCGAGCCGCCTGCACCCTGCGATGCCAGGGCCAGCTGCCCAAGCACAAGCCGGCCGGCTTTCTGAGCCCCACAAACCCCATGAGCCACCTGCCCGAGTCCCTCCCATCCCACAGAGCCAGACACCCCCAGCAGCCTGCTCTTACACTGTCCCCATCCCCCTCACCTGAGCCAGGCCCCCCCAGCCTCCCATCTAACTCCATCCTCCTCCACCTCCCCCACCCACACTCATTCTTCTTTGCAGGAGGCAGCCAACTTCACATGAGTCTTTGCTGGCTGCCTGCTTTTTACAGCAGCTGCACCAGGTCACCCACATAAAAGGGCAGGGGCTGAGAGCCGGAAGCAAAGGCCGTATCTTTCTTCAGGTGGGGTCTCCTTGCCCCACCCCAGGAATTCTTTACACCCCACAGTTTGGGAAACCATCAGCCACAGCATCTTGTTCATCTATCCTGCTCTTAAATGTCTCCAGAGATGGAGATTCCACAACCTTCCCAGGTAGTTTATGCCAGTGCTTAATCACACTGACAGGAAGGTTTTCCTAAGGTCCAACCTAAACCTCCCTTGCTGCGGTTTAAGCCCATTGCTTCTTGTCCTGTCCTCAGAGGTTAAGGGGAATAATTTACCTTCTTTCTCCTTGTAAGGCTCTTTTAGGTATTTGAAAGCTGCCATCTCGTCCCCTCTCAGGCTTCTCTTTTCCAGACTAACCAGTTCTTTCAATCTTCTCTCACAGGTCACAGTTTCTAGACCTTTAATCATTTCTCTTGCTCTTCTCTGGATGGTCTCCAATTTGCCTGCATCTCTCCTGAAATGTGATGCCCAGAACTGGACACAGGCTCCAGCTGAGGCCTAACTGTGCAGTTTAGATTATGTAAAATATTCTCATATGACCTAAATACAAGGGTCCCCGTTTCCCAGGGAAGTGCTTGGAGGAGCCAAGCCCTGAGCTCAGCAAGCCAGGGACCTACTACAGGGGAAAAGCTTCTGTTTCTCCATGAAGACCTCAGTCCTCTACATTGCCCAGCCTCCACTACAGCAGTGATAAGGCGGCTATGGAGGAGCTGGTTCAGCCCCTCAAGAAGCTCCAGGGATACAGTAGAGGAGTGGGTGCATGAGGTTCTTGGAGAGCCAGGAGTGAGGAAAGCAAAGTGATTGGCTGGATAGGCTGTCTGTCACCCAGAGAGCTGAGGGAAGGACTTCCCTTCCCTGCAAAGGATTCTGGGTAGCGGAGCCTGCTATAAAACTCCCTGGCTTCCAGCTGGGGCTCAGGCTTGTGGGAGGAAGATTTGGTGTCTCTTGTGGCAGGGGTTCCTTGTTGGGCTAGTGGTGGTAGTGTTGTATTTAACTCTCCGTGGAGCTGGGTGCTTGATGGGGCAGCCTTGCTGCTGTACTTGCCCACAGCCATTCTATACTGACCTCTGCGCGTAGCAGCCCTCAGAGGGCGTCAGCCACTTCTCCAGGCACTGCTGGAGTGTGGTATACAGTGCTCACTCCCCCCTTGGACATAAGAACATAAGAACGGCCATTACTGGGTCAGACCAAGGGTCCATCTAGCCCAGCATCCCGTCTGCCGGCCGTGGCCAGAGCCAGGTGCCCCCGTGCGGGGTGGGGTGGGGGGGTGAACCAAAGACAATGATCAAGTGACTTGTCTCCTGCCATCCATCTCCAGCCTCTGACAAACATGCCAGGGACACCATTCCTACCCTTGGTTAATCGCCTTTTATGGACCTAACCTCCATGAATTCATCTAGCTCTTCTTTGACCTCTCTTATACTCCTAGCCTTCACAGCCTCCTCTGGCAAGGAGTTCCACAGGTTAACTATGTGGTGTCTGAAGAACTTTCTTTTATTAGTTTTCAACCTGCTACCCATTAATTTCATTTGGTGTCCTCTACTTCTTATAGTATGGGAACAAGTAAATAACTTTTCTTTATTCACCCTCTCCACAACACTCTTGATTTTATATACCTCTATCGTATCCCCCCTCAGGCTCCTCTTTTCTAAACTGAAAAGTCCCAGTCTCTTGAGCTTCTCCTCATGTGGGACCCGTTCCAAACCCCTAATCATTTTAGTTGCCTTTTTTTGAACCTTTTCTAATGCCAAAATAGCTTTTTTGAGGGGAGGAGACCACATATGTACACAGTATTCAAGATTTGGACGTACCATAGTTTTATAAAGGGGCAGTAAAATATTCTTTGTCTTATTTTCTATCCCTTTTTTTAATAATTCCTACCATCCTATTTGCTTTTTTGCCTGCTGCTGCACACTGCGTCGATGTTTTCAGAGAAATATCCAAAATAACCACAAGATCTCTTTCCTGATTAGTTGTAGCTAAATTAGCCCCCATCATATTGAATGCGTAGTTGGGGTTATTTTTTCCAAGGTGCATTACTTTACACTTATCCACATTAAATTTAATTTACCATTTTGTTACCCAGTCACTTAGTTTGGTGAGATCTTTTTGAAAGTCTTCAAAGTCTGCTTTCATCTTGACAATTTTGAACAGTTTCGTGTTGTCTGCAAACTTTACCACCTCACTGCTTGCCCCTTTCTCTAGATCATTTATGAATAAGTTGAATAGGATTGGTCCTAGGACTGACCCTTGGGAACGCCACTCATTACCCTTCTTCACTCAGAAAATTTACCATTTATTCCAACCTTTTGTTTCTTGTCTTTTAACCAGCTCTCAGTCCATGAAAGGATCTTCCCTCTTATCCCATGACAACCTAAACTATACAAGAGCCTTTGGTGAGGGACTTTGTCTAGACTTTCTAGAAATCTAAGTATACTATGTCTACTGGATCCCTCGTGTCTGCATGTTTGTTAACCCCTTCAAGGAATTCTAATAGGTTAGTAAGACATGATTTCCCTTTGCAGCAACCATGTTGACTTTTGCCCGCCAACTTATGTTCTTCTACGTACCTGACAATTTTATTCTTCACTATTGTTTCAACTAATTTGCCTGGTACTGATGTTAGACTTACTGGTCTGTAATTGCCAGGGTCACCTCTAGAGACCTTTTTTAGATATTGGCGTTATATTGGCTGTCTTCCAGTCCTTGGGTACAGAAGCTGATTTAAAGGATAAGTTACAAATAACAGTTCATAATTCTGCAATTTCACATTTGAGTTCTTGCAAAACCCTTGTGTGAATATCATCTAGTCCTGGTGATTTGTTACTGTTAGGTTTTCCTATTTGTTCCAAAACCTCCTCTAATGACACTTCAATCTGGGACATTTCCTCAGCTTCATCAGCCACAAAGGACAGTGCAGGTTTGGGAATCTCCCTAACATCCTCAGCCAGGAAGGCTGAAGCAAAGAAATCATTTAGTCTCTCCTCAATGGCCTTGATTGCGCCTTTTGTATCTCGATTGTCTAGGAGCCCGCTGGTTGTTTAGCAGGCTTCCTGATTCTAATGTACTTAAAAAACATTTATTTTGCTATTACTTTTTGAGATTTTGGCTACCTGTTCCTCAGAATCTTTTTTGACTTTTCTCATTACATTTTGAACTTAATTTGGCATTGTTTCTGTTCCTTCTTATTTATCTCACTTAGATTGGACTTCCACGTCTTAAAAGATTGCTTTTTATCTCTCATTGCTTCTTTTACATGCTTGTTAAGCCATAGTGGCTCTCTTTTAGGTCTCTTACTTTGTTTTTTAATTTGGGTTATTATGTTATGTTATGGTGTCCTTGAAGTTTTTCCATGCAGCTTGCAGGGATTTTACTTTAGTCACCCTACCTTTTAATTTCTGTTTAACTAACCTCATTTTGGTGTAATTCCCCTTTTTGAAATTAAATGCCAGAGTGTTGGACTGCTCAGGTGTTCTTCCCACCACAGGAATGTTAAATGTTATTATATATTGTATTATGATCACTATTCCCAAGTGGTCCTGTAATAGTTACCTCCTGGACCAGATCCTGTGTTCCACCCTGGATCCGTGGCCATTACCACAGCCCCCCGCAGGACTCCCTTATGCTGTAGCACTGAGAGGCTGGCAGAAGGCCGCTATGCTGGCTTTATACCTGCCGGGGACTCTTCAGCTGGTTGTTGAAAGCAGCCCCATAGCCTCTTTGCACCGTGTTCTCGTGGGGCTCAGCTGTGAGTGGGGTGAAGTTGTGGATTGCTCTCACGTCCCCGGCAGTGTCGCTTCCAGTCCATAGGCAGCGAGTTAGATGAGGCTGTGCTGCCCGGGCATCAGGAATGTTCCTGGCCCAGCGCCCCAGCTCCACCAAAGTTCAGGGCCAGGTCTCTCCCCTTGCCTCACTTGCTGACCCTGGGTGATTTAAAAGGTCCCGGGGCAGGATCCCCTCTAATTTTGTCCATCCGTGGGTGGAATAAATTTTATTGTGTGCACTGAGGCATGGACAGTTGTGCACCACCCATAGAAACACATTGCCAGCTGTGGGCGCTCTGCTAATCAGCTGTGGGGCACCTGAATCTCTCCTGGGTGGCTGCCCAAGTGCTCAGCTCACAGGGAACCCTGCCCAGGAAGACCTGTCACCAGCCACACGGCAGGGCTAGAGCAGATTTTGCTCCAGCCCTTTGGACCCCCCAGGCTGGAGAGGGAAGGGCGCACCCATGTGCACTGCTCCTGCTGCAGCATATTGGCACCAGCGCACAGAGACACCCGCTCTCCAGGGCCGCGAGGGTCAGCAGCTGCAGGGGTCGGGCAGCAGAAAGCTGCTCTAGCCTCCCTGCACTGCTGTTTGAACTCCCCTAGGGCACAGGAGGGGCTGGGGGGATGCATGGGGCAGGGGAGCTCATGGAGATCCCTGCCCCCTCGGGAGCTGCTGCTAGAGGGAGGTGCCCCAGGTAAGCATGGCACCCTGATCCCTCCCAGAGCCAACACCCTCTCCCCCACCCCGTCTTCTGCCCCCAAAGTCCCTCCCAAAAGCTGCACCCCCATTCCCTCCCAGAGCCCACCCCAAACCTCCTCCTCTACCCCAACTGCTTCCCAGAACCTGACCCCACCCCCTCCTGAACCCAAACTCCCTCCCAGATCCTGCACTCTGGGGTGCATCCCTCTTGAACCCCAACCCCCTGCACCAGCCCAGAGCCTTCACCGAACACCCAAATTCCCTCCAATGCCTGTACCCCTCTCCCACCCAGACTCCACCCTCCCCCCCCCCGAGCCTCAGACAGGTGGGGACAGGGAGTCTGAGGTGGGAGGGGTGCAGGGTCTGAGCGTTCTGAGCACCACCAAAATTTCTGCAAATTGCTGCTCCCAGCCAGGGCGAATCTTCCGGCATTTCTCGGCCACGAGAACATGCGGGTTTGATTTCATTTGTCCTCCCAAATCGGGACAAACCGTGTTGCAAAACCTCCTCGCTCTTCCCCAGCCGGGCCGGCCATTTCCCAGCCCCCTCCGTGTGCCGGTCTCCTGGCTGGTGGTGCCACAGGGCAGCACACAGACACATTCCCTGGCAGGGCATCCGCTTTCCTGGGGAGAGAGGCCTGCAGTCACCCAGGTGGTCTGGCTGGAGCTTGTCACACACTGAAAGCCATAGAGGACGGTTGTGAGCCTCCTGGCCGACCGTCCGACTAGAACAGGCCAAACAATCTCACCGGCATGTCTCCATGCAGCGTGGCAGCTCCTGGTTGTGGAAGAGCTGGTCCTTGGGCATTGCCACGCTGTGGGGTCCCAGTGAGGGGGTTGGTCGCTGCCTCTCCGGGGCCCTTGGGTGCCTCCCTGGTGTGCTGCTGTGGCTCAGCGCCTCGAATTCTGTAGCCGGCCCATAGGAAGAACCTCTCACGCTGGCTTCCGCCAGCCTGGTTCCAACTCTCCCAGCTCCGTCCACCAGCATTCCCTGTAAGCTGAGCACTTGGGTGGCCGCCCAGGAGATTCAGGTGCTGCCTGGCTAATTAGCAAGGTGCCCACAACACCCACAGCCGGCAGCGTTCCTATGGGCGGTGCACAGCCGCACATGCCTCAGTGCACATAATAAAATTAATTCCACCCAGGGATGGAAAAAATTAAGAGGGGACGCTGCTGTCCATCCCAGGTTCTTATCTACCAGCCACATGGACTCTACCCCTCTCATTCATCACCCCCAGCTGTGTGAAACCAGCCCCCAGACACCAGCTTGCTACGGCCCAGACACTCCACACAGTATGTGTGGGTAAACATAAGCGGACAGTTTCTCCGTTAGACATATCACAGATTCTGAGATCAAATAGTCAAAAAAAAAGTGACCACAAGTGCCCCAGAAACTAAACACAAAGATGCGACCACTGGCTTTATACTTGCAAATGAGGTGCATTTCTGTTGCCTATCGCTTGTGAACACTTTCCTGACATGCCCCCATCTTCGATGGGATCCAGTGTTTCCCAGACAGCACCCCTAAAGTGCCCGTCCCCTCCGTTGCTGGATGGAAGCCTCACTTTTCAAGCCTCATTGGTAAAAGGTCTAATCAGTGGCAAGTTTAACTCCAACATAAGGAAGTCCTTCTTCACATGACACGTAGTCAGTGAAACTTGTTGGCAGAAGCCTGTGCGCAGGCCAAAACTATAACTGCACTCAACAAAAGTGTTAGATAAGTTCATAGAAGAGAGGTCCATCAATGAGTATTAATCAAGAGGCCCAGGGGTGCAAGCAATATTTCCTCTGATTTTTTTCCAGTCTTGTGTAGAATAATTTTTATGTGCACTAGCCATAGATGTACCACCCGTAGACGCACACACTGCTGGCTGTGGGCACTCTGCTAAATAGCTGGGTGGCATTTGAAGCTCTCCTGGGTGGCTGCCCAAGCCCTCAGCTTACAGAGAATGCTGGATGCATCCTGGAGTTCTGGGATGCCCCTTCCTGCCAGGTGCCAAGAGCCAGCACTGAGTGATGGGGGGGGTGGTCCCTCACTAATTCCCTGCTCTGTTCCTTCCCTCAGACGCCCCCGATGTCAGGCACTGTCGGTTGACAGGCTGCTGAGCTAAATGGACCATTGGCCTGAGCCAGTGTGGCTGTTCTTGTGCTCATGACAATTTTCTGGGAGGGAAATTCCAACCTGAGTTGTCGGCCAGGACGTCTCCGCATCTTGCCATGAGCCCTAATGGCCCATCATTTGAGGCTAGGTGCTTGGAGCTAGTCTTGTCTGGCTGGAGAGGCAATGCCCATCCCTACCTGATACGTAGAGCCCTGTGCAGAGGCAAAAATGCGGATCCACAACCAATCCGCACCCCCTGGGTTCAACTCCTCATCCAATCCGTAATCCACAATCTGGATTTGACCTGCAATCTGCCCAACTAATCTGGAGGGGAAGGAGCACAGAGGAGCGAGGGGGGAGTAAGGTCATGCCCAGAAGAGGCAGGCAGCGTGTAGGCGGGGAAGTGGGTAAGGGGTAGCAGAGAGCAAGAGCTGGGGCTCTGCAGGACAGCAGGCGGGGTGGGGAGCAGTGTTTCCTGGAAGCTGAGCGCTTGGGCGGCTGCCCAGGAGGGATCCAGGTGCTGCTCAGCTGATTCGCAGAGCGCTCGCAGCTCACAACAAAATTTATTCCCCCCGTGGATTGAAAAAATTAGAGGGAACGCTGGTGTGGGTGGGGGCCGGGCACGGCTGGGGAGATTTTGGACACAACTTCTTGTGTCCTTTCCCTGCCAGCAGTGCAGGAGCCTGGCCTGGTCTCCTCCCTTCCCCACTGAACCGGGTGGGGCAGAGAGCCCTGTGTGGGTATCCGCTGCCCTGTCGTGAGAGATGAAGCCCATAATGCCCAGGGCTCTATCTTGCTGGGCAGTGAAGCTGACTGTCACAGCACAAATTTGAGCATTGTTTTATAGCTACACCGGTCTGTACCTCCCTAGCCCAAAAGGGACAGAGGCCTGTCATGCACAGACTATTACAGGCTTTTGTTAATGACCCAAGGACAGAGGTAGCTTGATAGCTTCGTATACAATCACTAGCTCCCTTGTGTAGTCTTCGGGGTTCAACACCCCACCCCACTCTCCCCGGGGGGTCCGCCCCCCAATTGTCACTGTCCAGCGGAACAGATGACAATGTTACCCAGCTGCAGCGTGGAGACATAAGGAGCAGGACACAGCCTTTGCTTTCCGTCTGGTGAGCCAAACAGCTCCTGATAGCTCCTTCCTGGCTGCCTATTTCTGGATAAGCCCGGCGCCCCTCGAATGGGATCTTTCCAAGGCACAGGAGTTTTGCCTTGAGCTGCTTGTGAAGCACTAGGCTCGGCTGTTTCATTAGAGGTGCGATTCACACATGCTCAAGAACAGCAGTGTGATTTAGGCCTGAGAACAAAACAGATTTGGCTTCTCAGTATTTTCAGGCATATACTGCAGATTCCTCGTTGGGGAGGGCTCCTTTCTGAGCTTGGCCTGAGCTAGCACCGTGTGACTCTCGATATGCTCTGTGTACAGGGACAGAAGAATGAGCAAACCTCTAAAAATATCTCGAATTACCTTGGAGCTTTGCAAAACAGGAAGTAATAGGCTGGAGATTTCGGCTGGCTTTAAATGTGGCCTGCTTTTAATATCCTCTTTTGCAAGACTCGCGAGGCAGTGCAGTTCTTTTGGCTGGTCCCTCCTAGGCGCTCCAGAAGACATAAACAAGCTGACTCTGTTTTGGTCTGTTCTCGCCACTTGACAGAAGAGAGGGGAGAATTGTAAAAGAGCAGAGAAGGAACAGAGTGAGTCAGATTTACACAACAAGAGCCATAGGGTCTGGGGCCAGAAGGAGTCATGGTCCGCGCTGGCCTCCTGCTGCAGCCACCCTGTGAGTCCTGCTGTCGAGCCATTTGGAGAGATATTTGGCGTGCTGTGAAGACTCCAGGTGATGGGGAGCACATCACAGCCTTTGGTTAGGCATCCCCAGGCACTCACTCACCTGGTGACAGACTGGCATCTTTCCAGTTGATCTGGTTTAGTTTTGGCTTCCAGCCTGCAGGTCTTCTTCTGCCCTGGTCTGGGGGATGAAAGAGGCCCTGAGCCTCGGAAATCCCCCACCCCCACTCCCTGTGTCTGTGTAAAATGTGATGGAGCTACAGAGGGTCTTGTCGTTAAGAGATGCAGCAGAGAATCAGGTCTCCTGGGTTTCATAGGGCTGGAAGGGACCTCAGGAGGTCATTGAGTCCAGCTCCCTACCCAAAGCAGAATCACCCCAACTAAATCATCCCAGCCAGGGCTTTGTCAAGCCAGGACTTAGAAACCTCTAGGGATGGAGATTCCACCACCTCTCTAGGTAACGCATTCCAGTGCTTCACCACCCTCCTGGGGAAAGTGTTTTTCCTAGTATCCAACCTACTCCTCTCCCTCTGTAACTTCAGACCATTGCTTCTTGTTCTGCCTTCTGACACCACTGAGAACAGCCTCTCTCCATCCTCTTTGGAACCTTCCTTCAGGAGTTGAAGGCTGCTATCAAATCCCCCCTCAGTCTTCTCTTCGGTAGACTAAATAAGCCCAAATCCCTCAGCCGCTCCTGGGAGGTCAAGTGCCCCAGCCCCCTCATCATTTTTGTTGCCCTCCGCTGGACTCTCTCCAATGCGACCACATCCTTTTTTAATGAGGGGCCCAGATTTGGACACAAAACTCCAGATGCAGCCTCACCAGTGCTGAATAGAGGGGAATAATAACTTCTCTAGATCTGCTGGAAATGCTTCTCCTGTTGCCCCCCACTATGCCATTAGCTTCCTTGGCTACAAGGGCACCTTGATGACTCATAGGTTCATCCAGGACTTTGCCACAGACCTGCTGTGCGACCTTGGGAGTGTCACTTCATTGCTTTGTGCCCCGGGTTTGGTCCTCTGAATGCTGGGAATCAGTTCTTACTAATGTCGCCTGCTTTGCGGGGCGCGTGCATGAGAGTGTCTAAAACACACTGAGATTCTCAGACGGAAGGGGCCAGGCAGAAGCGCAGAGCCTTGGTATCTTGTGCCTCTTTGGCCAACACAGGGCCATCTTCTGGCTTCCCCCGGTGTTTGTCCAGCCCATTTCAAAGGGAAACGTTTCCACGGCTTCTCTTCCAAGCACAAAGAAACTGCACGGTGAATGTTTTGCCTTTGCTCTGACAATGGAGACTACCATCCCTCAGGGAATTCCCCCTGCGAGAGCACTCAAGCAATGGCTAGACATCCTGCTGCCCTGCCCGCAACAACACATCTACCTGGCCCTGCTGCATTCAGGTCCATCTATGCGCATGTGCAATGAACCCAAACCACTGCTTTCCGGTGGAGATTAAACCTGAGACCTTCCATGCTCAAAGCCACTTCCTCTGAAGGAGCAGCTTCATCAGCTGATGGCAGCAGAAGGCTTTTGTCCTCTCTTTGGACAAACCACAAAAAGGGAACATGTTATACGCATGGAGCCAGTGGCTTATACATGGCAAGTCATGGTCGTAAAGAGCAGTAAGGTCAGCTCTCAACAAGGTCACCCCCCAAAACCAATGGGGAGCAGGGTTAGCTGGCCAGCCGCTGACATCCACAGCACATAAAACTTGCAGGTGTCTCTTTGGAGGCATGTGACACCTTCAGGGAAGTTCTCCTGGCCTCCTCCAGTGGCCTTTGGCTCTTGAGGAGCAATGTAGGTGTGCTTCCCTGGGAGCAGGGACTAGTGTCTCTTCAAGCAGAATTCCTGGGGTCATCATCATCATCACCTCAAAATCCGATTGCACTTTTCCCTCACTCCCTGTACAGACTGGAGAAGGAGAGAACTCTGTGTGTGTAGACACTCCGCAGGGTTCTTCCGAAAGAGCCTCCTTCTTTCAAAAAATCTTTCGACAATCTTTTGAAAGAACTTGCTAGTGCAGAGGCAGCCTCAGCCAGCATCCACCAGAGTGGGCTCTCACGCACACGAATACGGGCTCCAGTGTCCAGCGTTTAGGTCTATCTTTGAACGAGGGGGGAGAGGAGAAGAAGGACTAGTCAAACCAGGCAGTTGTTTACAGTAGATGAAACCCCATTGCCAGGACATTTAGTAGTCTGGGGCAAATAGATTTAAAAAAAATCTGTCAGGGACGGTGCTTGGTCCTGCCCCAAGAGGGCAGGGGACTGGACTTGATGACCTCTCGAGGTCCCTTCTAGTTCTGTGAGATAGAATCATAGAATCACAGAACCATAAGGCTGGAAAGGACCTCAGGAATACATCTCCCACCATTGAACTGGGGCCACCCGAGAGGGTGTCCGCAGAAGGACGTGCATAAATCTGTGCTGAAACTCACAATGTGATACACCACCCCAGGCAGAGAGGAACAAGTCCTGCAGTGCCTGTGGGAATCCAGAGAAGCGGACCCTGCTGAGATCCAGTCTCAATGGCCAGGCCAGAAGGAGATGTGGCGTGTTCAAGAACACACAACAGGTCAGCTGTGGGACCACTTTGCCTCCGACCAGCACTTGACTCACTTGTGTGTAAACTCTCCCAGAACCATCGCGTTTACCAGTGTTCACTGGAGAACGCCCCTCCAAGCAGCCAATCGGCTCAAATCTTGCCAGGACAAAGAAGAGCAAAGACGAAGGATTTATGGTGGGTCGTTTCTTCCAGCACAATCCAAGGAAAACAACATCTCCCACTGACTGGTTTGTATCCACAAGGCATTGCTTCTCCCAGATGAACAACATTCCTTCCCACCCTGGTGTGTGGGAGGGTCTCCGCCTGCCAGGCATCGCGTCGTAGAGGATAAATCAGATTCCCAGCCCTCCAGCGGCCCTTGGACTTTCCTTTCGTAGCTGGAGCAGCCAGGCTGCAGGACGAGCTGGGGCCCTCTTCTCTCCACCTGATCTGCTTCTTCTCAGAGAAGAATCGGTTTGCAGAGACTGGGAGCTGGTACCTTCAAACCGGAGGTGCAGCTCCCCAAGGGCAGGGGACTCCCTGGGCTGGAGATCTTCTGCCAAGGCTGCAGGTTTGAAGGCATTTCAAATCCTAGAGCTATAAGGGAGCTCAGGAGGTCATTGAGTCCAGGTTCCTGCCCAAAGCAGGATCAACCCCAACTAAGCCCTCCCAGCCAGGGCTTTGTCAAGCTGAGATTTAACTCTAGGTGCTCCGTCTCACAGCCCTGGTTAGGCCCACAGATGCTTGCAGGGAGGCTCCTTCCCAAGGTGCATGTCCCTCCCCAGTTTCGGAGCAGTCCCAGAGCTGGCCTCTGATCTCAGAGCAGGTGCACGGGTGTGAACAGGGGAGAATTAGACTCCTGGCAAATTAGATGCAGAAAGGGAGACTGGAGGGTTATGGGGCCTTAGCGGCAGGGATGGTTTAGTGAAATGAACAGAACGATGAAAGGAGCAGGGCTCAGCTGGCTGGCCTCCAAACGCAGGGCTGTTAGCAGCAGGCTCGGCTCACCAAGGAGAGCTGCAAGCATTTGCGTCTCAGCAGTGGCCGTGGCCGGAAGTCGGGGACGTGAAGCGAGGGGCACACGCCCTCAGAGGGTCTGTACATGCACTCGTGCACCATGAGCGTCTCCGTGAGCCAGAGGATGCACGTGCCGTTAACACGGGTGTGAGAGGGAGAGGACGAGCGAGCGTTTCACTACAGCCCTGTGTGTGCGCCCGGCAGTCTGAGGTGTCATGTGGCCAGCAGAGGTGCGATTCACGCAGTGGCTTGTGAGGACCATCCGCGTGCGTCACGAAGCACAGCAGCGTGTGAGAGAGGAAGTGCCTTTGTGCGTCCGTTGAAATGAGGGCGTGGGGAGTCTCTGCTCTCTGCCCCCTCCTTGCTGCTGCTGTCCCAGGTCTCTGGAGGCAGCTTCCCTGGAGACAGAGCCAACAAGATGTCAAACCCTCCCAGTCCCTGCCCACACCGAATGCCAGGAGGTGTTTAACACCACCCCTCAGGTCATGCTCGAACGTGCTCACGTTTTGTAGCAGAGCCGAGCCCTCAGGCCAGGCCGCTCTGGCAGGCCCTGTTCTTCCCCGCCCCACAGCCCCGCCTGAGCACCACTGCCCCAAGCTCCCTGGGTCACCTGTCCGCAGCATGCGTGAGGGAAGGGGTGAGACCAGCCGGGTGATTCTGTAGCTGGTTCTCCCTCTTGGTGTGTTTTAAGCCCTGAGGATTAGTGATGTAGCTATGCAGCTGCACAGATTTTGTGACTGTATAGCTATTTCAGTCTGAGCCCTGCTCCCCCTTCTCCAGGCCCGTGCCCCACATCCGAGCCTGCCCCCCACACCCAAACTCCCAAACACCAGGGAATGGGGGATTCTGGTTAATCAAATCCTCTAGTTACCTATTGGTCAGAAATTTTCCCACATTACATGGAGTTGGCAGACGTGACTCACTACATGAACATGTAACTTTATTCTGCTGTCATGCACCGAACATCAATGACCAATCCCAGATGTACAAAGACTCCTTTGATCGCCCTCCTCTGACCTCTGAATGAACTATAAATGCCATTTTCTCTCGCTGCTTCTCAAACATGCTGCATACCAGCCTGTCAGCTAACCTTTAGGCACAAAACACTATAACTGGAAAAGCATTCCGGATAATTTTCCTATTTTTTCCAGTTAGTAAAGGGAAAAAAATGTATACGGCCATTCGCGAAATGTTCCGGTTTACCAAAACTTCCGGTTAGTAAAGATCCGGATAACAAAGAGTACACGGAAAATAAGATGAATGGCAACAAGGACAAATGCGAAGGGCTTCACTTTGGAAGGCACAAGGGTTGCCCACAGACAGAATGCGACAGGACTGCCTAGGAAGGAGCACTGTAGAAAGGGAGGGATCTAGGGGTCACATTGGGTCAAAAGGTAAGTACGAGTCAACATGTGTAATGCTCTTGCCAAAAAAAAAAAAAAAAAGAAGAAGAAGAAGAAGAAGAAGATCATTCTGAGATGCGTTAGCAAGCGTGTTGTAAGCAAGCCCTGGGTAGTAACCGTTCCACTGTACTCCATACTGACTAGTCCTCAGCTGGCGCACTGTGTCCAGTTCCGGGTACCACGTTTCAGGAAAGACGTGGACATACTGGAGAAGGACCAGAGAAGAGCAAGAAAATAATCCAAGGCCTAGAGAACATGGCACGTGGGGAAGACTGAAAGAATTGAAGAAAAAGAGAAGATTTTCGGGGGATGCGGTAACAGCTTTCAATGAGGAGGAGAGAAAAAATTGTTCTCCTTATCAAGAAGCAAGGAGCTCAAACCTTCCTGACTGTCAGGGTGGTTAAGGACAGGAATGAGCTGCCTGGGGAGACTGTGGAGTCTCCAGCACTGGAGATTTTTGAGACCTGGTTGGACAGGCATCTTTCTAGATCATCCCTGAGTGCCAAGGCCTGGACTAGAGACCTCTTGTCCCTTCCAGTCCTACAGTTCTAGGACTATTGCTTGACACTGCAGGCTTCCTAGAGGAGAAGCTATAATGGTATCTGGCCTAGCAGGCACTGTGCCACTTTAACAAGACCAGCTGTCAGAGACCAAGCCATGGGATGTCCTGCTTAATGTTTGGAGCAGGAGTTGCGGCGAGTGGACAGAGGCAGAAGAGAAGCCCAGGATCAAAACGGAGCTGGAAGTCCAGACTAGAACACGAGGGTCAGACCTGGAGTCAGGAATCGGCAGTGGGGGGTCAGAGCAGGGTTACTAAAGTAGCACAGGAGTAGGGCTGGGAACAGGCAGGTGCAAGATCCCTCCCAGTCTTGGAGGGATTCTGACACCAGCGTGGTTAAAGCAGCGTAACATCCGTGTGTCGACAAGCCTTAGTTTGGTTCTCCAGACAAATGTGAATTTCCCCCCACGGGGAGATGGTGTTTTGTTCGCAACAGATTTGCCAGCTTCTTTTTCTTCCTCCTGTTCTGAAAGACAGATATTTTTACCATCCTTCCAAGTTTTCCCCCCAAACTTGCTTGAAGCTGCCAAAACCACTAGCTCAGAGATTTCACAGCGCGATATCCCCGAACCTGAATATTTCAGTGCAGCCACTAATCTCACACAAGGGGGCTTTGGGTGAAAGCAGTGTAACCCGCACACCTAGGGGTATGGGTCACTGTCCCATGGAGGAGCACTTATGCCACCTACAGGGAGACAGCCCAAGCCTCTTCTGCAGGCTTAGCTGAGAGTCAGCTGGCTTTCAGCTCCAACCATAGAGGATCCTCCACAGAGGCCCCAAGTTCAAGTCTGCCTGTTGGTGGTTACAGCAGCACTTGAGTGTGATCATAGACCACATACTGTCCCTCTCCCCGGGGTGAATTTTAAGCCACAAGTGTTTGTTGCAGGGTTCACCCCCAACTGCCCCATATATGTAGTGTTAGCATCTCCAGTAATCCCAAGCCCAGGCAGTTGGCTTGGCTTTTGACAAGCTATTCCTTTCATCTTCGCGCTGAGATCTGATGAATGTTCCAGTAATCACACCCTGGGGGCTCATAACAAGTAACTTTGCGTGTAATGTCAGAGTCCAGTTTGCTAACCTCAATATACTCGCCAACCTTACAGCTCCTTTCATGTCTATTTCCATTGGATTCCTCGAATATACTTTGGACTGAACTCCAAGGTCTGCAATTTTAATGCCTCTAAACTCCATTGGTCTTTTCAAATACAGTAGAGTCTCAATATTTGTGAACCTATGGTTCGCTAATTCAATTATTGCTAGTGGCCGGGCCCCAGGAAGGGACCACCAGCAGCCGCGGCCTGCCATATTTGCAAAATTCAACGTTCATGAGGGTTCCCAACATAGAACCCTTCTGAATGTTGAGGCCCTACTGTATCCTTCAGTAAAGAAGTGAGCTATCAGCAGGCCCAGCTCAAAAAAAAAAGAATTGTCTCTTAACCTTAATCAGCAATTTTCAAGACCTACTGCGCATTCTGCACAACAAAACTCTCCATATTTAAGCATCGGTTGGGTTTAACCATGTGACTGTATGTTTTTTCCCTGCTGGGGTGAAGTGAATTCTTGGAAAACATCTGCAAAAACCCATTGTCCTCCTTGAAAATTCTCAGGTATCATTGCTGTAGATCCCAAGGCCAGGAGGGAACGGTGTGACCATCTCATCTGGCTTCCTGCATGGCACAACCAGAGACTGGCCCCGCACACGGCCTAGAGCAATGGAGTTTTTGGAAAATCACCCCCTTCTTGAGTTAAAAAAGGCCAGTGACGGGGAGTGCGCCACAACCCATGGGGGATTGCGCTGATGGATAATTATTCCTCTGTGCAAAAATTTACCTCTTACTTCCGGTCTCAGTCTGTCCAGCTTCAGTGTGCAGCCACTGGACTGTGTCAGACCTTTCTCTGCAAACCTCTGCAAGCCATCATTAGCTACGTGCTCCCTAGGGGCTCATGCTTTCTTGTGAGGCCTACGCAAAATCTCCACAACACTTCAGAACACGGACCACCAAACAAACCCAAGCTCAGCACACAGCATCTTTCAGGCAACCCGCAAGTACCTCCTCCCCACCACAAACACGGACAACTGCTTATCCCAAGGGTCCTGTAGTCCTTCCTTCTTCACCTGGAGAACTCCTTCAAGAAACTCCCTGTTTGCATCTCCTGTTTGCTAAGCTCTGAGTTAGGTTAGGCAGCTGGTGTGCTAGGAGCAAAACCTATCACACTGACCAGTGTTGTCTCATTATTTCCTTGCTCTCTGTATCCATCTGTTGTCTCGTCTCTTAGGCTTCATTAATGGTAGGATTGGTCTTTTTGCTCTCTGTTTGAAGAGCCTCTAACACACCCCTGTGGTCTGTAACAGAAAATGTGGAAGAACCAGTCACATGAAGTGCCTCTTTTTTTTCAAATTTCTCCCATGATGCACCAGAGCCATTTGACAGCCATGCCAGAGGGCGCCTGTGAGGTATCATGGGAAATGTATTCCATTGAGAGAGCTCGGCTTGTAGAGGAGAATGGGGAGCTTGAATCACTGGAACTACAACTCCCAGAAGGCACTGGAGCAGCATTTCAGATGGATTTTTGGCAGAAATGTGGTTTGATTTGGTTTGGATTCAAACCCTCAAAATTTGGCCTGGGAAGAAAAATCAGTTTTGGACCAGCTCTAGTTAAAACATGATTCTCTTCTTGTACTTTAAAAATGACCACAAACACATTTCACCATGTTTTCTTTTGCTGTGCAGATGATTCACAGTGGTCATTAAACATTATGATCACAGCCGTTATTGGACCAAATTCAGGCTGCTTTTCCCAGCCACTAACCTGATTAAACACAGCCCCGAGAAACCACGAAAATAGGCTTGTCAGATCCTGAGCAGAGAACGTAGGGACCGTTTAGATAAATGCAGGTGCGCTGTAACCATAGGGAATGTTTTCAGGTTTATACGTGGCCAGAAAAATATCTCTGCGACTATATATTTGTGTACTGTTAGGGCTTGAATTTTCTTTCAGTTTTACTCGGTACAGGCCAGTCAGTGGGGATTTCTCAGGTTTTACAGCAGCAGAAGTGAGATGAGAATTGTCTCTTAAAAGCTTGGCTCGAGCTGCTGAACATCGCATGCAGTCTCTGTGAGAGGGAACTGTCATCAGACAGCTTGTGGGCTGCTCAGAGCTGACTGTCTTGTCCAAACGGGTGAGCTTCCAGGTCAAATTTGTGTACATGTGCACGTGTGTGTGCTTGTGCCAGGCCTAAGGGCATCGTGTACACCAAGGGGGCTGTGTGTGCTCGTGAGTGTGTTTACAGGCAGGACAATACGTAGTCACGTTGCTCAGTGGTGTTCTACTGGGAGGGGTTTGCACCTCAGTGGGGAATAGAATAAGGTGTGTACAGTGGGGGGGTGTTTCCAGGTGTGCTGGTGGGTGTGACTGCGTGTGTACGTAAAGTGCAAATGCACAGGCGTGAATATGAGCAATGTGCTTAGGAGGGTGTTTGACATGCACAAGTGTGCACACAAAGGTGTGTGCCCAAAGAAGTGTGAGTGACGATTATACAACTAACGTGTACATACGTTTGAACGTGGGGAGTGTGCACCCGGGCGAGCCTGCAAAGACCCGTGTGAATACGTGTGCACAGGTGTGTATCGGGGTAGGGAAACTGCATCCCGGACTCTGGGAAAGGCTCATTACGTGCACTGGGCGAAAGAAACGCAAACCGCAAGCAGCTTCTTTTGTTGCTAATAACTTGCGGGTAACTGAGTTCAGGTGCGCAGCTCGCCACGCTGACTTCCAGGGCGCAGAGCTGAGAGGAGTGGAGGGGGAAGAGCTAGAATTAGGATCCAAACAGGGCCCAGCGCAAGGAAACCTTGTCGTCATAACGGGCTGCTAGACTAGGTGCACAGTAAATCTGGGGGAGTTTTGCCGACGTGAGAGGTGGCCGGTTCAGCTTGGAAAAGGGACTGCTGACGAGGGGTACAAGAGAGGTCTATACAACCAAGGCTGATGTGGAGAAAGTGAATGGGGAGGTGTTATTTACCTGGGCTCCACCCAATGCCATTGATAGAAGTAGTAGCAGTAACCCTCATTCCACTCCCACCCCTTGGAGCGCAGGCCATTGACAGCCATTCGCCAGCAACCCCTGTCCTGGTGTATCCCGTCAGTTTAGTGTCTGCCTTCAGGTCTCTACACCAGGTGTTCCTTGGGCATCTTTTTTCCCTTTTCCTTGTGGGTTCCAACTGAAGGCTCCTCTTGTGATGGTGGTTGGTTTCCTGAGGGTGTGTCCAATCCATCACCGTCTTCTCCTCCTGATTTCTTTGGCAGGACGTTGGTGAGCCAGTTGCCACATGTCTTGGTTGTTGTTGGTGTGTGGCCAGCGGGGCCAGAAGATTTTAGGGAGGCCGTTATTGATAGAAAGGAAGTTCTTCGTACAATGCACAGTCAACTGGTGGAACTCCTTGCTTGGGAATTTTGGGAAGGTCACACATATAACTGGGTTCAAAAAAGCATGCCATAAGTTCCTGGCGGATGGGACCCCTCGGTGGCTATTCAGGGACACAGTGCAAAGTATAGGTGTCCCTGAACCTCTGCCTGCTGGAAGCTGTGACTGGACAATAGGTCACTGCCAGAAAACAGGACACTGGGCTAGATGGACTGCTGGCCTGACCCAGTACGACCATTCTTAGGGTCAAGATTGGACCCTACATAATAATTCTTAATGTGCTACCCCAACCTTCTACGTGTCCTTTCTGTGTGGGAGGAAGGGGTTACTATTCCCATTTTACAGGTGGGGAAACTGAGTCCTAGGCTCATGCAATGACTTGCTCCAGCCACAAGGCTCCCACTCCTATGCTTAGATTCCTAGCCCTCACTCCGCTCATACATAACCAAGCCAGGACTGTCCCAGTTTGGAGGGTGCGCCTTCACTCAACTTTTGATCCCACTGGCCAAGTGCACAGGAAGAAGCTGCCAACCCTCTCTGTATAAATCCCCATGGTCTCATGTGTTTTCATCCTCTTTGCTGGGGAAAAAGTGAGTGCAAAGGTGTCTGAGCACAGGCACCAGGCCAGGCAGGTCCAGGGCTAGCGGCTGAGCCCCGCAGGTTTCAGAGAGAGCTGGGAGGAGAACAGAGAACAAGCACCCTCTTCATGCAAGGCTCACACAACCTCCTGGGCACAGCGTCCTGCACGAGAGACCTGCTCTTGTTTTCCAGACAGGAGCACCCTGGGAGGAAAGGGAGTGGGGGTGGTTTACATGGGTTGAAAGGGGGGTGGATCTCTGTGGGAGTGGGTAACCCCCACCCCTCAGGGTGTAGCTCACGGTACTATGTAATGGCACCTAGACCACTGACACAGAGAAAGACTGCTGGAGAGGCGGCCGTGTTAGTCTGTATTCTAGCAAAACGGAAAAGCAGCCCAGTAGCACTTGAAAGACTGACAAAATAACGCATTAGGTGACGGGCTTCGTGGGACAGACCCACATGTGGCGTCTGTTCTGGTCTGGCTCTGATCTGAAGAGGTGGGTCTGTCCCACGAAAGCTCGTCACCTAATGAATGATTTTGTTAGTCTCTCAAGAGAAAGACTGAGTCTCCTGTCCAGCCTGAACTAGGGTGACCCTCCGTCCCGCAATGGGCAGGACCGTCCTGTATTTAGGGAGCCAAAAAGCCATCCTGGCTAACTTTTGCAATGGGACGAATTGTCCCATATTTGGCCCTCCCTCTTCCTGTGCTGGCCGGGGACTCGCAGGGCTTTTTTCCTGGCCACTGACATTTTTAATCTGTGTCTCCCCTCCTGCTGCACCACTGGGATGCCACTGCCAGGCCCAGCTGCCTTGCTCAGGCTGGGGATGGAGCGGGGAGGAGGGGCAGGAAAGTGGGGGGCTGGGGCTGTCACAGTGCAGGGCTGGGGCCATTGCCTGAGCCCCCTCCAGCCCCAGTCCCTGCCGCGGAGCCCTGCACAGTGTGGGGGCACAGCCCCCCGAGCCCAGCCTCCGCCACATCAAGGGGCCAGGGCTGGAGCCCTGTATGGTGCAGGGCCGGTCCCTCTTGGAGGGGTTGGAGCCCCCCTCCCAGAGTCCCACCACAGGGCTGGGGTGGAGTTGGGGCTGGAGCCCTGTGTGGTGCGAGGGCAGAGCCACCCCTGCCCCAGTCCTCGCTGTGTCACAGGGCTGGGGTTGGAGCTCCCTGGACGTCCCGCAGGGCTGGAGACGCCTGCCCTGGAGCCCTGTGGGGCGAGGGCCAGAGCCCCTCCGGAGTCCGAAGCACCGCACCCTGGAGAACCTGCTGCAGGCTTGTCTGTCTCCCCAGCGCCAGGGCCGGGCGTGTGGGGTCTGTCTGGGAGGGAGGGCGCAGGAATGGGCTGGGGTTTGGGTGGAGGTAAAATGCAGCAGGAGGTTGGGGGGTTCAGTAGAGGTCTGGCTGGGAAGAAGGGAGCAGCCATTGCCTGATGTTGGGTGACCATCTGTCCTGTGTTTGCCAGGACACCCCCTGCTCCAGGGTGCCCCGTATTTAGCCTAGGGGAAGGTGGTCACCCCAGCCTTAACTGAGCACCAGCTGGGCCTTTACCTCCCACTGCAGAGGCTCCTGCACAAAGTGCTGGCGGTCCCCGGTACCAGTCTGCCTGTGGGCGCTTACACGTGGATAAGGGAGCCCAGTCCTGACCGTAGAGATGGCTGCAGGGCAAGTGCCCCTGAAATGGGAGTGGGGGAAGTTGGCTCTCCCCCCTGTTCTCCTCTCTACCTAGGGCAGCCTGGGCCTATTCCTCTGGTTCCCCCCTCAGCGTGGGGCACCTGGAGCCGGGCTGGGCAGACAAGACTCCAGCCGCAGGTTTTTAATCGCAGGGTGGACATGCCCAAGGGCTCCCGGGTTCTGCTGCAGACTCTGTCCTGAACTCATCGGGCCAGGTGCCACTCCTCTGCCTCCGTTTTCCCATCCATCAAAAGCGAGGAATGGCCCGCTAAGGGGGCGGGGACGGCCATCTCGTTCATTGGTCCAGGCCTAATGGCTGCAGTGTTGGCGGGAGAGCCACGCTTATGGGTTTGCACCATGACAGCCTTGGCAACGCTGCATACAATGGGGCTGAACAGGCTTGCCTGCCCCCCCAGCGGCAGGTAGGGGAGAAAGCCAGGTGAACAGCAGGACCTGACAGAGACCGTGGGCTCTGGCCCCTGTGCACCAAACAAACATCAGCTGGGCTTAAGCACTCCAAACCAGCCCCCTGTGCTACACCCCCAGTTCAGCCCTGCCCTGTTGTAGGGGGGAGCTCCCCGCCAGCCCCCCCATGACAGGCCCCTGGCTGAGCCTTGCCCTGTTGCATGGGGGAGCTCCCCGCCAGGCCCCCATATGTTAGGCCCCTGGCTAAGCCCTGCCCTCTTGTGTGGGGGAGCTCCCTGCCAGCCACCACTGTGCTGTGACCCCAGCTCAACACTGCCTTGTAGCAATCCAAGAGCTTTGCTGGGGTCCCCGTCCCCCCATCCCTACTGTCGCCTTGGCTTCGGCCTGCCCATGAGTACCAGAGGCTCTGTCTGGTTTCGCCCTGTGCCCTGCTGCACTTCCGGAGCTGCATCTCCCAGACTTGGCTCCCCAGCTAGGGCCTTGCCAGGGCTTCCTGCTGGCCAGCCCCAGCTGAGCAGCATCTGGGTTGAACCCCCTCTGGATCTGAAGGGACCAGTCCCAGCCCCACTGCAGTGGATAGGGGGTCTGCCCCTGGCTTCAGTGGGGCCCCGATTTCAGCCACTGTGCTTGGACCAGTTAGTTGGCAGACTTTGTCCCAGCCTCCCTCGATGCCTGTTGCACAACCCTGGCATGCGGCTCGGCAGCCGGCTCCGAAGAGGTCCAGGCCCTTCCGCCTGGGCGGGCTGTGCCACGCCGTGCCAGGGGACAGATGAGCCGAATGGGATTCCGAGCCACGCCGGGGACCTGCCGCAGTCCTGCACCTGCCAGGCACTCAGCGGGAGCAGGGCCGGCCAGCCAGAGCCGAGGGCACCCCAGGCCAGGCTGTGCAGCCGGGAGAACAGGACCCTGCCTGGGCCATGCACTGGGTCCGGGGCGCAGGGGTCAGACCTGCCGGGTGAGCCGCGCTCCCTGGGAGGTGTGGCAGCCAGACAAGAGGAGCGAGGCACACGCCAGCCCCCGCGGACCATGCATCTTGCACGCTAACCTGCCCCGATGAGACGCAACGGCTCGGCCTCCCCTCCAAACCACAGAAGACCCCCCCCCCGCCCCCAGCAGCTCCTTCAGCTAAACACAAGGGCTGGGCTCCGCCAGAATCCACAAAGAAAAGCACCATAATGATCTGGCTGGGTGACCGCTGCCTTGTGAGAGCTGAAATTGGAGAGGCCTGGCGGCAGGCCCGAGGCCCTGGGAGTCAGCAGTGTGTGTGAGTGGCTGGAGGGCTCTGCTAAGGCCAGGACATTTTCCTGTCAAAGGAGGGGGCTGCTCTGGTTGTGATGTGCCAAAAGGCCGTCTTTCCCCCAGGCAGAGGGGGCTGTGTTCTCTCCTGCCTGTTGGTGGGGGAAGTAAAGCCTCTCTGCCTTGAAACACCTGGGTTCAAATCCTTGCCGAGTGGCAAGAAGCTTTATGGCCAGCTGAGCACCCAGTCCTGCAGGGGCTGAGCACCATCCGCAAGCTGGTGAGTGTGCTTGGCACATCGACTGTCAGAGGAGATGAGGGAGTTCGGTGCCAGGCACCAGGTGGGCGTGACAGACAGTACCACAGAGCCAGGACAAGACCTGCAAGTGAGGCCATCCTGAGATGGAGGGAACAGTTCCTGTTTCTAGAGCAGCTTCTGTGCCAGCTCTGGGGTGGAGCGGACGGGCCATGCGGACGCTGCAGAGCAGCTGAGGGTAGGGTGCGTGCTGAGAATGTACTTAAGCAACATGGCTTGTCATGGTGCTGAACAACACCCTGTCCAGCAGCATCTCCCACCCCAGCATGCTGCAGGCTGGATGGGACTGAGAGAGGATGGGCAGATTTCTGGGGGTCTTTTGTTGGGTGTGATGCTCCGGCATGCAAGGCCCTGGCTGGGCTGCTACCAGACCATCACCTCTCAGCATGTAACGCTGGCCTCCAGCTGCAAAGATCTCTTCCGTAGAACTCGGCCCGCTGCCTCGCTTGCCACCGGGGAAACCAGCTTGTTTGTCCCGGGCTTGGAGGAAAGAGCGCCAGCTCCTGAGTCACCGATGCCATTCGTGGCTCTTGTCTCCTGTCCCGGTTACTGAGCTCCCAAATGAGTTTGAGACCCTCATGTGCTTTTTGCCATTCGCCGGGGGTAGGTCTCCACAGCAAAGTTATTTTGCAATAACGGCTGCTATTTGGAAATAACTTTGCAAGTGTCTACCCAATGCAACTGCTATTGCAAAATAATTTCTAAATAACAGATGCCTTATTTTGAAATTGGGAAACCTCATTGTACGAGGAATAGCGCCTATTTCAAAACAGGGACTGTGTAGACCGTGTCCAGTTCGGGGCCCCCAATTATAGGAAGGATGTGGATACCCTGGAGAGGGTCCAGCGGAGGGCAACCAAAATAATTCGGGGGCTGGAGCATATGACTTATGAAGAAAGGTTGAGGGAATTGGGACCATTTAGTCTGCAGAAGAGAAGACTGAGGGGGGACTTGATAACAGCCTTCAACTTACTGAAGGGAGGCTGCAAAGCGGCTGGAGAGAGGCTATTCACAGTGGTCACGGATGGCAGAACACGGAACAATGGTCTCAAGTTGCGGTTGGGAAGGTCCAGGTTGAACATTAGGAAAAACTTTTTCACGAGGAGGGTGGTGAAGCATTGGAATGATCTACCCAGGGAAGTGGTGGAGTCTCCGTCCCTGGAGGTGTTTAAGTCTCGCCTCGACAAAGCCCTGGCTGGGCTGACCTGATGGGTTTGGCCCTGCCTAGGGCAGGGGGCTGGACTTAATGGCTTTTTTAGGTCTCTTCCAGCTCTATTGTTCTATGATTCTATGATCCTAAACAGGGAATAGAGCCTATTTCAAAATAAGCCAGAGTGCAGCCAATGGCTCTGTTTCAAAATAGGCTCCGTTGTGTGTAGAGGCTGTATTTCGGAGTAAGGTTTTCTTATTCCAGAGCTTCCCTGTAGTGTGGACACATTATTCAGGCATAGTTTATTTCGGAATAACTGCAGAATAAGCTACTCCAGAATCTTTTTTGCTGTGTAGGCATACCCCAGAGGGCCTGGCCGTAGGGTTCCTGCCCAGATCTGCCTGGGCACAGCTTCGGAGAGCTCTGCCTTCGCCTGTGTCTACACTAGAGAGTTTTGCCGAGAAGACTTGCAGAGCATCCACACACGAAATACGTTTTGTTGACAATATGTCGACAAAACGCAGCACTTTTGTCAACAGCCTTCTGCCTCTCCACCATGAGACGCCTCTCCTCTCTCGACAGAGTCTGTCAACCAAACAGCTGTGCGGATGCTCCGGGGGTCCCTCTGTGGACAGACAGGGCTTCCGAGTCAGCGGGCAGCCCCGTCTGCTGTGCTTCCGGTCGGCCGTTCTGTCGAGAGAGGGCCGGGCAGTCCGGCCAGTCTCTGGCAACAGAGCCGATCACTTTTTCGATCCACTTCTGTGCCTGGACGTGCTCCGTTGACAGATGTTTTGTTGGAAGAGATCTTCTGGCAGTGAATTCTGTTGCTGGGTTGCTGTAGTGTAGACGTAGCCATTCTGACTGGGAGGTCTGGAAGATGCTGGCAGCAGGCTGTGTCTTCTTCCTATTCCGAAGTCCCTGGCTTGCGGCTGTGGGTCTGACGCTGCTCTTTGCCTCTGCTCCACTCCTCTCTCTTGCAGGACAGTTCAGCCACTGGAAGCCTTTTCCCTGGGAGCGCTGTTCTCTGCTGTGACCTGAGCATGCAGTTGATTTTTGTGGGAGCTAAGGGATTGGCCATCACAGCTCAGAAGAGCTCGGCCTTTCTCTGCAGTAGATCCCCAGTCCCCTCAGAATCGTCTCTCCCCCAGCCAAGCTGCAAGAGTGCTTGGTCAGTCCCATCCACTGGTTAAAGGGGCACTGACAGGCTGAAAATTGTGGGGACTCTGATCCTTCATAACTGCTCCTAGATCCCTGATCCAAAGCCCCTGGGAATCTTTGCACTGACTTCAGCAGGAAGAGCCGGGGAGATCAGAGAGGGGTCCATCTTTCTCTGTGTCCTGCGCGGCACTGCCAGCTGCCTCAGAGGAGAAAGAACCCCACAGTAGCAGGCGTGGGGTAATTTGCGGCTAAAACCAAACTCTGGTCGCAAGCCCCGGAGCCCAAGCGTTGGATCAGGCCCTTATCACCGTGCTGGAGGCGTGAGGGTTAGGAAACGTGGTAGTAAGCTCTCCTGTTGACTTCCCATTCTAATGCCAGCTGGAGACCAGTCCCATTCCAGGGCTGCTTGACGATTTGTCCAGGAATCACTTTTCCCTCTAAACTGGACACCCAGGAGAGATTCAGGTGCCACCCAGCTGATTAGCAGAGCGCTTCCAGCACCCAGAGCTGGCAGCATGTGTTTCTACTGGTGGTGCACATCGCCACATGCCTTGGTGCACAAAATAAAATTTATTCCACTCATGGATGGAAAAAAATAGTGGGAACACCTCCAGCCACCCATGGTCTCCTGGGGCAGCTGGAGATTGCTGGAGACCAGGGAATCTCCTGCCACCTCCCCAGGAACACCCCTTGCATGGGCAGTCGTTTTGCAGCGCTGGTGTGGACAGGGTTCCAGGGGTCTAAAGACACCTGTGGTTCCCTCTGCATCTCACCCAACTTGGCTACCAGAAAAAAAAAAAAAGCTGGAAACAGGAAACAGGACAGACCTTACTTCACCAGAGCTAACAAGCTGAGGCCAACGACCTGCTCCCACCACTGTCAAACCACCTGGTGGAGCCCCCTTTGGTGTTCAGAAGGATTGAGCCCCACGTGAATAAGGGGCTTTGGCTGGACAGGGCTATATATAATTGTGCAAAGAGTTAGGAGCCTGGTTTGGGGTCACTACAGGCTGGATTCTGGGGCTTGGTGATTCAGAGCTTTTGCAACATGCCGGTAGTAACGGGGTGCTGGGTTGGAAGGACCTGTCTGTTAAAAGAATGAGCAACAGTATATCTCAAAGCGACCCTTTAAGCCTGGTCTCTCCTCCCCACGCGGCTTGTTTCTGGGCAGCCCAGGTAGCTCACCGACATGTGCTATAGTGTCTCCTGGGAGGAATTCCTTCCTGAGCCCACTGCTCATCTCCATAGGCCCTGAAGCATGAGGATGAAATGCCTCCATCTTTTCACCCCAGCATGTGGAGCTGTGGTTGCTGCTTTTATTCTGGAGAGGTGCTGGCCTCTCCATGGTAAAGAAAAAAAAAGCAGTGTGATGTCCCTCATCAAGATCTGAAGTCAGGACCTTCATCCTTAAGCTAAAGAAATTCCCCTGTTAGCTAATGGCAGGAGGCTATTATCCTGCAGGAGACCAGCCACTAAAGGGACACATGACACACACTTTGCCAGTGGGTTACCTAGCTTTCCCGCAGAAACCCAGTCATGACCAGCGTCCACCCCCAGCCCTCTGATTTAGCCAAAAGGAAATCAATCCATCTGTAATTTCTCGTGCATGAGCCTATGCCAGGGCACATGTTTGGTGGAAAGTTTGAAGCAAATGGAACATGGCGTTTTGGAGATAGGAGAATTGTTGTTTAAGGGGGAAAAATATAACCCGGGAGGTGTTTTCTTTTCTTGAACGTTTCCCAGTGTTTTTTGGCTGGTCCTAGCTTCACAATGGCCTGGCCTGGTACCACCCCGTGTGTTTCAGCCTGTTGGCCTTAGGCAGGTTTTGGGTGGGGTGAGATCACTCGTATATATGATGGATAAGGCTGATAGGAACTCCGCGGCAGCCTGAAGGAATGCGTGGCTCTGATACAGGCTTTGGGAGGGCTGCAGCTGGCTGCTGTGGAGCTGGAAAAGCACACGCCAGCAGTTCACAGCAAGTACAGGCATTGTCGTGTTGGGGTCAGTGGGGCTCAACCTGCAGCCCACCCAGCTGAGGGCCCTCTGACAGCCTCAGGGCTGTACAGGGGGACATATGTTGTGGGGTTGTGGCCCACGTAAGAGAGAGAGCTGTGCACGCTGGTAAATAGGTTGAGAACCCCTGGTGTGGGGGAAGAAGGCTCCATTTCCCAGTTTAACCTTTGTAACTTTTCCCTGGGGGTTGAGTTGCTTTCCCTCTCAGCTCACTGGAGCATGTGAGAACAAATCTTGTAGCCACTTGTGACTTCAGGGCACCAGTGGGATTCAGACTGTGGTTCTTCCAAGCGCAGGCCTGGAAAAGAGACTCTTCCTGAGCTAACAGAGGTACGGGGCCTATGACACACAGGGGAGCAGTTCTGAGGCCACCCTACAGAAAGCAGCAGTCAACAGAGATGCTAGTTAACTTGCTGCCATTGGGATGACATTCTGCCCAATTTAACATGCTGGTCTGTCACTGGGGAATCACCTAGGTGTCTGAGAGGCATATTGGCCCTTGGGGTCTGAAAGGCAGCAAGGCAGATGGGAGGGTGGAAAAAGACTCATTTCCAATAAGGAAGTGGTGCTCCTTCATGTTTCTAACACCCTGGACTTTGCTTGATCCCTGGATATTTAATTGTTCCTCACCTGCAAAATAGAGAGGAGAATACTGTCTCTGGCTAACCGACCTATTTAGATGCTAAGTGTATATCTCTGTGTGTTTATCTACAGCATTAGGTGCTATGGAAAGCAGTGTAATAATGATAAAATTGAACCTTAGGCCTTCGTAGCGCTTGTGAGATTAGATCTCAGAGCCTTTATACCTGGGCCTCCGCAAGGCTCCTCAGCAGAGAGTGATCTAGGTCGAAGTGCCCTGCAAGCCCCTTTCCTCTCAGCTTGCTGAATTCTGGGAGAAAATGTCATCCAGTTCTCAGAGCTCCAAAATCTCAGTTCACCTCTGGCTTGTCAGTCAGGTTTCGTTGTTAGGCGTGTAGCAGTTTTGTGCCGGGTCTGGGATTTAGCTACAGGGAGATTCAACAACCCCAAATCATGTCTCGCCACACACAGCTTATATAATCATAGGAATGTAGGAATGGAAGGACCTCACGAGGTCATCTAGTCCAGTCTCCAGGCTCACGGCAAGACCAGGCACCGTCTAGACCAGTCCTGACAGGTGTTTGTCTAACCTGTTCTTCAAAACCTTCAGTGGTGGAAATTCCACAACCTCCCCAGGCAATCTGTCCTGGGGTTTCACCACTTAGGAAGTTCTTCCCAGTGCCCAAACTAAATCACTCTGGCTGCAACATAAGTCCATTTCTTCTTCTCGTTCCCTCAGTGGATAAGCAGAGATCTGTATCACCGATATCCCTATGACAGCCTTTTATGTGCTTTGACTTTTACCAGGTCCGCTACAGTCTTCTCTTCTTCAGACTTTTTTCAGTCTTTCTTCATTGGTGCTGTTTCCTGGACTTTCAGATGTTCTTCTCCCTCCCTGCTGGAGTCTCTCCAATTTGTCCACATCTTTCTCAAAGTACGATGCCCAGAACGGGGGCCAGTACTCCAGCCAAGGCCTTATCAGTGCTGAAAAATGACTTCTGTCTTGCCTGTTGATTTCACAGCAGCATTACGTTGCTGACGTACTTATTTTGTGAACCCCTTTCTGCAGTCCTCCTTCCTAGGCAGCCATTGTGTATTTGTGCAACCGATTCGTCCTTCCTAAGTGCCTTGCTTTGCATTTTTCCTTATTCCCTTTCATTTCAGACCATTTCTCCAGCTTGCTAAGATCATTTGGAATTCTGATCCCATCTTCCAAAGCCCTTGCAACGCCCCCAGCATGATAGCATACTCAGACTTTATGCATGTACTCTCTCTGTCATTATCGAAATCGGTTCTGAAGACACTGAGATCCAGGACAGATTCCTGTTGCACCCCACTCAACATCCCCATCTAGCCTGATAGTGCATCATTTGTAACTGCACACTGACTACAGTTTTCCAACCAGTTGCGCCCCCACCTTAGAGTAGGTCCATCTAGGTTGTATTTCCTTTGGTTGCTAATGAAACAGTATCAAAATCCTTGTTAAAGTCGAGCTCTAACACATCTACTGCTTCCTTATCCACAATAGCAATGAAGGGTCCTGTGGCACCTTATAGACTAACAGAAAAGTTTAGAGCATGAGCTTTCGTGAGTTAACTCACTTCTTCAGATGCTGGTCCTGGAAATCTGCAAGGCCAGGTATAAATAGGCCAGAGCAAGGCTGGGGTGCCACAGGACCCTTCGTTGCTGCTACAGATCCAGACTAACACGGCTACCCCTCTGATACTTATCCACAATGCTTGTTACCCTGTCAGTGAAGGATCTTAGGTTGATGTACATTTTTCCTCACAATAACATCTTTACTTCTTGAATCCAGGTGGTTTGGGCATCACATGGAGCATGTAAGGACCTGTTGCTTTGCAGCTCATGTAAAACCCAGTCACTGAAGTCTTCATCTTATCTGCATTTCCAGGTTATCAGCTCAGGGTCTTCCCACTTGTCTCAACGAGCCTGAAAACACCATCTCCAGAACCCGTGTTACAATTTAACCTTGCACTCAGATCAGGCGAGATGGAAGTTTACTCATCGCAGTGAGATCAGGGCATACATCAGGGTCTCCTAGGAGAAGTCCTGTGTCTTGGCACGTGTCAGGCATGATTGGTCAAAACACCAGAAACCACCCCATTGGAAACAATCCTGCAATGGCCAGGAGATGAGTCGCTGATGATCTAAAAAGCCTCTTTTCCCCATCCCTCCGCTGCCTGGGAAGATACATGACTCCCTTTTGTTATGGCAACAACCTTCCCATCACAGAACTGTGAACACACCACCAAGAACTGGCCAGAGAACTGATTCCTGCCGGCTGCTAGAATTTCAATGGGCATTGCCCCCAACTTCCGTGACAAACTGTTGTCTAAGCTCCATCCGGCATATTCCTCTTCAGCCTGTCAGATCACCCCCCTTCCCCTGCTAACCTTCCAAGTCTGCCTGAATTTCACTTCAGGTGTTGGCTGGCAGTGGATCCATGCCAGAGCCCTGCAAATTAATCTGTCTCTGTGTGTACACATACAAACATCACCTCGGTCTATATAGGCTCCACTCAGTAATTTGAACCAAATGTCCTCATTTCCTTTTGCTTCCTTTTTATAAACAAGAGGGTAAGTTGCCAAGCAATTCCCAGGCCTGGTGGCTCTCGGCCAAGTGAATCCTAATAAACTTTTTATATGACGAAGATTTCTTGCCTTGGTTTGGTTTGGTTTTGATCTCTCTCGCCCCGGGCTGCTCTGGAGAGGCACGATAAATGGAACTTGAGAGAAGGGAATGAAATCCTGAGCCTGAATCCAGAGCAAGGTGCTGTACCCCTTCCCTTCTAAATGGGCCCAGCTCGAAACACATCCAGGCTTGGGAATCTTGACGGCAGCTCTTGAAGCTGCTCCTTCTGAACCAGAAAGCTCCGTGGGCTGCTTTTTAGAAGGGCAGAGCCCTGCTATTCTGACTGTCTGCCACTGGAGTGGTGGGTGCTGAGCCCCTCTAAAGATCGGACAAATGTTGTCTCTCTGCGTGCACGTGTCTACACAGCTGCGTTCTTCCGAAATAACACATCTATGCACAAAGTGCATTTCAGACTAGAGCGTCTACACACAATAGAGGCTATTTCAAAGCAGATCCCCTGGCTTATTTTGAAATAGGCGCCGTTCCCTGCATACACCGCCCCTATTTCGAGATAGCTGTTATTTCAAAATACCTTTGCTGCATAGACCTATCCCCACCCAGCTGGTGCTCACTTGGGCCGTTTCTACACAGGCTAAAACAGGGAGCGAAAGATGCTAATGAGGCGCAGATGCAAATTCCCCGTGCCTCGTTAACATAATGTCACGTGATTTGGAGTCTGGAAGACCATTCTTCCGGACTCCCAAAGGCTGTGTAGAAGCACGGCCCTGGTGCGGGGGGGGCTTCTGGAAGGAAGTCCTTCTTCTGGAGGCCCCTTCTTCCCAAAAAGTTTCAGGAAGAAGGGGCCTCCAGACAAAGGACTTCCTTCCAGAAGACTCCCTAGCGGCTGCGCTTCTACACAGCGTTTTGGAGTCCGGAAGAACGGTCTTACGGACTCCAAATCACGTGACGTTATGCTAATGGGGCGTGGGGAATTTGCATCCTCGCCTCATTAGCATCTTTCACTCTCTGTATTAGCAGGCCACTTTCGGAAGTGGCCTGTGTAGAAACGGCCTTGGAGTACGGCTACGCAGCAAAGATATTTCGAAATAACGGCTGCTCTTTCAAAATACCTTTGCTAGCACGTACACAACCCAATGCAATAATTTCGAAACAGCGGTTGCCTTATTTCAAAGTAGGCAAACCTCATTGTACGAGGAATAGCACCTACTTTGAAAGAGCTATTCGAAGTAGGGGCTGTGTAAACACTGAAGCTACATCTACACTAACGCACGCTCTGCAAAGGGAGTAATCAAATAATGCCCTTTTGAAGGGGAGCGTCTCCACACGGGCTGGGGCTGGCGCCATTGGAAGGGCCACGTACCACGTCGAAAGGGTCCGCCCAGGCTGTCGAAAGAGAGCGTCTACACGCACCACTGCCCTCGTTCAAAAGAACGGGGCAGGAAACGCGGCGGAAGGGTCGCAGGGCAGCCAAGCCTTTCCAGGGCCGCAGCAAGCTGTTTCTTTAAAGGCTCCCTTCTCAACACCCTCAGCCTGCCCAGAACAAGGCCTGCGGAGCTGCCACAAGCCCTGCAGATTAGTGGTCGCCCTGATGGACAGAGCAGTGGTGGTTGCTCTGCAGCTCCTGGCAGGGGAGCCCCCCCCAGGGCAGAAGGGGACACCCCAGACCATGGAGTCCTCTGGGACAACACATGGGCGCTCTGCTGGTTCTGGAGCCACCCCTCCAGCTCTGAATGGTGGGAGCGACTCGTCATGGGGGAGTGGGACGATGACTAGAGGCTCTGGAACTTCTGGATGTGGCAGCAGACCCTCGTGGAGCTCTGCCAGTGGCTGTCCCCAGCCCTGAGACACCAGCACGCCCGGATGTGGCGCGCCCTCCCCGTGCAGAAGAGGGTTGCGATACCTGTCTGGAAGCTGGCCACTCCAGACAGCTACCGCTCCGTGGGACACCAATTTGGAGTGCACAAGGCCACAGTCGGGGCTGTTGTGATGGAGGTAAGGAGGCCTGGGCACGTATCCACAGCGGGGGAGGGCCGGGGGCACCATGGTGGGGTCACTGCAGAGCAGGGCAGGGCACACCTCACACACCCTCCTGGGTCCCTATGTCCCCCCCCAGGGTGGTGCATGACCTCAATGCCATGCTTCTAGAGAGGGTCGTCTGGATGTGGCCATCATGGACTTTGCCGCCCTGGGGTTCCTGAATTGCTTTGAGGCCTCAACGGGACCCACATCCCCATCCGTGCCCCGGAGCACAGCGGAGGACAATTCATAAACAAGAAGGGCCACCACTCAACACTCCTGCAGACTATGGTGGACAGCTGGGGCTGGTTCCAGGACGTATACGTGGGCTGACCTTGCAGTAAGCATGACGCACAGGTGTTCCAGAACTTAGGCCTGTGCCGCTGGCTGGAGGCAGGGACCTACATCCCCCAGAGGGAGATCCTGCTGGGGGGACACCACAGTGCCCCTCTGCCTGGTGGCCGATGCAGCATACCTGCTCCAGCCCTGGCTCATGTGGTCCTATATGGGCCACCCCACCCCCAACCAGGAACACTTCAACGGCCAGCTCAACCACACCCGCCAGGTGGTTGAGCGCACCTTTGGCTGCTTGAAGGGGCGGTGGCGCTGCCTCCTGGCCATCTGGAGGTGGGCATCCTGAACGTTCCACAGGCGGTGGGCACCTGCTGCACGCTCCACAACATTGTGGAGAGTAAGGGAGAGGCCTTTGTGCAGGGGTGGGCGCCTGAAACCAACACGGGCTACGCCCCAGCCAGCAGCCAGGCCCACCAGGACAGGATCCACTTTCGGGAGGCCCTGCACTGTTACCTCGACCAGGGGTCCCAGTGCGTGCTACCCTGGCCGCCCCCTGTGGGCCTCCCGCTCACTCCCCCCACACCTTGCACACCCCATTGCCCACCTCCCACACACCACCCCCACACCTCCCTCACATCGCCCCACCACTGAGCACACAGCACGCAGGGGTTTGGGAAAAATAAATGGGTATGTTGTGCACTACAAAAAATGTGTGGATAATAATGTGTGGTAAGCTTAACACAACATCCAACTAGTTATGGGGGGGCTAGCTATTTACAGTAGGAGGGGGACCTAGGTGGCCAACCTGGTGGGCCATCACTCCAGAGCAAGAGCGGAGGGCCGCAACCTGCGCCGGCCCCAGGTACCATGCCCTGCCCCCATTGTCTGGGGTCCCCGGCGAGGCTGGGAGGGGGCGGGAAGTACAGGGAGATAGGGCTGGAGATCAGCCTTGCCCCAGGAGGCTGGCAGGTGAAGCCATGGTAGGAGGAGCGGCTGTGGGGGCAGCTGGCGGGGGGGTGGCAGGAGGGGCAGCGGGAGGGGGCAGCCAGGCCAGCAGCTCCCGGTATGTGGCTGCCACATCCCAGAAGGTGGCAAGGAACTCCCCCCAGGCTGCCCAGCACCAAGCAGCTTTCCCTTCCTCAAACCAGAGCTGGTGCTTGGCCAGCTCCCCCTGCCACCAGACGGAGCTGGTGAGGTGGGGGTCCTCAGCCCATTGCCTTTGGCTCCACCACAACTGGGCCCATCCTGGTACTTGGGGTGGCTCCCGCCGGTCGCTGTCCCTCACCTCCTAGGGGCTGTCCAGGAGCACAGATGGGGCAAGGCTCTCCTGGCTCTTGGCTGGTGCGGCTGTAGAAATGGGGGAAGAGAGGAACAGGCCATGAGTACCAGCCCCTGGCCCCTGTGGGCACCAGGTCCTCTCCCAGCTGGGGCTCCTCAGCCAAGGTGTCCAGGAGGGCCGGCGGGGAGGAGTGTCCCGGGGGCCCAGAACGGTCCTGAGCTCCTGGTAGTAGGGGCATGAAGCGGGGTGGCCCCCGACCAGTTGGCTGAGTCCCGAGCCTGGGCGTAACCCTGCTGCAGCTCCGTGGCCTTACACCTGACTTGGTCAGGAGTGCGGCAGGGTGACCCCAGGTACTCAGGCCCTCGGCCAACTGGGCGAAGGTGGCCGCATTCCACCTCTTCAACCCCATCACCCGAAGCACCTCCTCCTCCTGCCAGAGCCGCAGCAGGTCCCGGAGCCCCTGCTCCGTCCAGGAGCGGGCGTGCTTTTTCTCCCCCTAGCTGGACCCATGGGAGCCCTGTGTGCACTTGGAGGGGGGGGCTCTGCGGCTCCTGACCTGCCTAGGTGCTGGCCATCACAAGCAGGGGGCTGCTCAGGGTCACACCGAGTCATGAAGGCCCAGCACATGTAGCAGCTGCTGCCTGCGCGCTCTCAGCTTCCTGCTATGGGGTTTCTGGGTCCATGCGGCTCTAAGAGCTGCTGCAAGCACAGACCACAGAGCCCCACAGGGGCTGGGCAGCACGTCTCCGTCTAACAGCCGATCGCCGCCATGGCGGACCCCGGAGCACCTACCCACGTCCTCTTCCAATTTCTTGTTTGGAAGAGTGGTTTCAATTCCTGCTGTCGATTTCACATTGGAAAGCACACACGGTGTGTGTAGATGCCCCGCGTGCTACTTCGAACCTAATATTTGCCTCGTGTAGTGACAGGTATCAGAAAGGGAGCCGTGTTAGTCTGTGCCTTCCAAAACAACAAGACATCCTGCGGCACCATATAGACGAGCCGGTATTTTGGAGCGCGAGCTTTCGTGGGCAAAGACCCACTACGTCAGATGCACCCATGAAAGCTTATGCGCCAAAATAGCTGTTAGTCTATAAGGTGCCACAGGACTTCTTGTTGTTTTTGCCCTAGTGTGGATGCAGCTTGAACGGGGCTATTTTGAAATAAGCCATAATGCATCTAATGGCTCTGTTTCAAAACAGGCTCTATTGTGCAGATGCTCTGGGTGCGTCTACACTAGCCAGCTACTTTGAAGTAGCTGGCACAACGTCGAAATAGTACATGTCGCGTCTACACGCACCGTGCGCTATTTCGACGTTGAAATCGACATTAGCTGGCGAGACGTCGAAATCACTATTCCTATCCGAAGATAGGAACAGCGCCCTACTTCGAAGTTTGACGTTCAACATCGAAGTAGGGCGGGTGTAGACGATCCATGTCCCACTACGTTGAAATAGTGGGGTCCTCCATGGCAGCCATCAGCTGAGGGGTTGAGAGACGCTCTGTTCAGCCCCAGCGGGGCTCTATGGTCGCCGCGTGCAGCAGCCCTTAGCCCAGGGCTTCTGGCTGCTGCTGCTGCAGCTGGGGGTCCATGTTGTGTGCACAGGGTCTGCAACTGGTTGTTGGCTCTGTGGATCTTGTGCTGTGCAGGCCAAGTGTGTCTGGGAGGGGTCCTTTAAGGGAGCGGCTTGGGGCTTTGCTGGCCCCTTATTTCAACATGGAGCGCTTGTGTGTGTGGAAGCTCTGTGTTTCCTTCTGGGGCAGCTCCTTTTGATGTTCTCTGTTGCTACTTCAACGTTGAACATCGATGGCACCAGCCCTGGAGGACGTGTAGATGATACACGTTGAAGTAGCCTATTTCGATGTTCTTACGTCGAAATAGACTACATCGACGTAGTGTGCTAGTGTCGATGTAGCCTCTATGTTGAAACAGCAGAGAACAGGAGAGACCCAGGTGGCACCTACCTGTCGGCCGGGAATTGATTCGGCGAGTCCAGCGGTACATTTCCCCTCCCTCTGCATCCTGGAGAGAGATGCTTTCCTCTGCTCTGGGATCTCGCGTTAGCGTGGCTGTGTGCTGGTGTTGGTGTTACACGGCCATGAGCTGGATGCAGCTCCATGCAAGTGTGGGATGCAAGAAGTGACCAGCCCCCAATGCCCTGCTCCAGTATGGGAAGCAGGAAAGTACAGGACATAGTGTAAGGTGAAAAGTGGCAGCTGCAACCTGGTGTTTGTGTGTAGTGCACCGAGAGCGTGCCAGCCTCTGGCAGGTTGGAGGAGCATCTGCAGGAAGGGGCTGAGGGAGTGTCAGTAAAGTTACTTTTGTATCACCCTAAAATACTTTCCCAGCAGAGCAGCTTTTAGCATGTGGTGCTGGGGGATTCCTACTGCAGTGCAGGCTGGGACAGGCTGCTGCTGATAGAGCAGCCCGCGACTGCTCTAACTTACACTCAGGACTTGAGCCCCTACAGCTTCCCCTATTGGGTAGGCCCCATCGCAGCCATAAATCTGGACTCACCAGCTACCTGGTGTTTCCCCAGTTAAGGGGCACAGCCAGAGGATATGGGCGTGCTCAGGACATCTCTGCACTCTGACCACACATGCCTGGAGCCTCATAGTGACCTGACTGGAGTCTCCAGCAGCTGGAGACCAAGGGATGACCTACAGAGCCCTTTCCTGCTGCAGGAAATGCAGCGGACACAGCCAGGGTGTGAGAGGCTTCCAGGGGCCGGCCAAGGAAGGGTTTAGTTTCTACCCTCACACCCCAAGTTGTCTAGTTAACCTGGACAGCCCTTTCACTTTGGCTTCCTGAGTCGCCTGGCTGACAGCTCCTGGGGAGGGGCTGCCAACCACTGGCAGAGCCAGGCTGCTGGAGTTAATTACAGAGTGAAGAACTCAATCCTGGTCCTGAATTCCTGGCCAGCCGGGAAACCTGACTGTGCCATAATTACAGACCCAAAATACAAAGCCTGGCCGGGCTGCTTTTAGCACCATTTAGGGACAGGAAATGGACCATTTTAGCATCCGTCAAATGCAGAAAAGCTAAATCGAGATCGAGCCATAATCTGCTGCCCTAACGCATTCTGTCCTCTCCCCACCCTTCTGGCAATGGTGACTCCCAGACCCATGCGATGCAGAACCTTGCCCTGACCCCAGGGATGTTCCAGACACTCAGCTGAGACCCAAAGCCGTGTCTGGACCACTAGCCAGACTTTAGGGTATTCTCAGGCAAGCTGCATGCAGCCAAAGGCCACCATGCACATTTCCTGCCTGGTCCCTTACAGAGCCACAGCCCGGCAGGGTCTAGGGAGCGGCGACAGCAGCCAGTGAGCTTAGGGCTGTGCTCAGATGGGAGCAGGTCCTGGCACAGAGCATCCCGGAGTCTGAGGAATTTGGGACTAGGCAAATGAGTAAGAGTCACATTCAGGTGGACCTGCAGATGGCACTAGCAGTTTGGGGCCAGCCAGCCCAAGGGCCCCATTGTATGGTGGCCACTGTTAGGGTGGGGACAGCGCGGCCGATCCCAGTGGCTGTCTGACACCTGGTTCTTCTCTTTCTCCTGCAGTGTCCCGGCCCCAGAGCTCCCCTGAGGACCTGAAGGCGCTGACAGGGAACGTGAACCGCCTGAATGAGAGCCTCAGGGATGAGCAGCACAAGCTGCTGCAGCTGCCGCTCAAAGGGGACATCCTGGACCACATCTGGCGGCTCCAGGACCTCCTGCAGAACCACTCGGACTCCCTCTTCCTGATGACAGGCTCCCTGCAGAAGCTGGAGGGGCTCCTGTGGAACCTGCAGACCCAGGCCAGCCAAACGGATAAGGCCGTGGCGGCCCTGAGAGACAGCGTGAGCCAGCAAAGTGACCTGGCCCAGCTGGAGACGTACAGACTCTCGGTGGAGAGCAACAGTAGCCGGCTGGTGCTGGAGCATCACAGCAGCCTCCTGACGCACCTGGCCACCCAGGTGGAGAGTCTGAGCGACCAGCTGACCGAGGTGGGCGGGGCCGTGGGCGCCATCAACAGGACCTTCTCCTACGACGTGGGCATCCACCACACCCGGATCCAGGACCTGCAGGTGCTGATCAGCAGCGCCACGGAGGACGCCCGGCAGATGAGGCAGATCCATATCGCCATGGAGCAGCAACTGAAGCACGAGCTGGCCATCCTGAGCAACGTGACCGAGGACCTGCGGCTGAAGGACTGGGAGCACAGCATTGCCTTGCGGAACATCTCTGTGATACAGGGTAAGGGCGCGCACCTGGCTGCCCTCCAGCCCCGCCACCCCTCCCCTCCCAGGCGGCTGCTGCCATGTGAACCCATCACATCTCAGGTGCCACTGACTCTGCGGCACTGCAGGGGGATAACAGCCTATTACTGCTGGAAGATTTAGTCCTTTAGCTCGGCTGGTGGAGACGTCCCCCGCAGCAGCCTGGTTAGTTAATGACAGGATTACACAGCCCCTTTGGAACCCATCTCTCCTGTGGCCTCCAGACCCCGAAGGAGCCAGGAGTGATTCCGAGTGACACAGCGAGGGGCGTATCACAAACAAAGGGTTTGCTCAGCTCCTCCCTGCAGCCAAGTCCAGAGGCTGTTGGAAAGGTCACAGCTGTGTCTATTGGCTGCTCTGCCTAGTGGGGAGAGGCAGGTCTAAATCTGCCCCGCGTGTGGCTGCTTTCACGAGTCTAATTGAGAAGGACAATGGTGAAAGTGGGTCTGGTTGCAGGAGCTTTCGCTGCACTAGGGCTCCCACCAGTGCTCACACCAGCTCAGTGGCACTGGTATTAGCAGCAGCGAGGAGGGGGATAGGGCTGGGGATGACTTGAGAAGCTGGAGGATTGTGTCCAGTTCTGGGCACCACACTTCAGGAAAGATGTGGAGAAATCGGAGAAGGTCCAGAGAAGAGCAACAAGAATGATGGGAGGCCGAGAGAACGTGAGCTGTGAGGGAGGACTGGAAGAACTGGGCTCGTTTAGTTTAGAGAAGAGAAGATGGAGAGGGGACCTGGTAGTTGTTTACAAGTACTTAAAAGAGGATTACAGGGAGGAGGGAGAAAACTTGTTCTCCTGGGCCTCTGAGGACAGGAGAAGGAGCAACGGGCTTACACTGCAGCAAGGGATGTTTAGGCTGGACATTAGGAAACAGTTCCTAACTGTCAGGGTGGTCAAAGACTGGAATAAATTGCCTGGGGAGGTTGTGGACTCTCCATCACTGGAGATATTTCAGAGCGGGTTAGACAGACACCGATCAGGGATGGTCTAGACAGTGTTTGGTTCTGCCGTGAGGGCAAGGACTGGACTTGATGACTCTGGAGGTCCCTTCCTGTCCTAATGTTTTTATTAGTGCAGTTCGTGGAAACCCAGATGCTCCAGCCCAGCAAGGAAGAGCGGTAACAGAATAGTCAGGCTGCCCAGTGTCCGTGTACTCACACCAGCCCTCATGGAGGCGTCACACCAACAGGGCGGACAATGTAGGCGTGGTTCTCTTACATGCCAAGAATTGCCCAGGGACTTGAGCCGGGGTAGCTATATCCCAGGGCCCCTGGCCTCCTTGGATATTCATAAGGCTGCAGCATTGTTCATGGCTAACCTGCCTCCCTCTAGTAATGTGGTATGTCCTCACCTTGTCGGTTAGTGTATCATTCACTGCAGGCTCATTGTCCTAGACAGAAGCTGGTTCCCATAGCATCCTTGCGGGTCAACATCTGTGCATGTTGCTGTCCAAAGATATCCCAAACTCACATGAGCCGGTGTTTCATGGTTACGGGCCAGGGCTTTAGGCAGCCTTGTTTATGGTATCACGTCTTGTCATATCCTAGGATTTCTCCCACCCAGCTACTTACGCTACAGCATCTGCTGTGGCTGTTCTGGGCCATGGGCTTCATCTTGAGTGAAGCTACGGTCTTACAGGCTTTGAGGCTATTGCTACGTTCACTTACATCTTCATCTTACCTGGCAAATGCAGGTTGAATCTCTCTCGTCTGGGACCTGACTGGTGCCAAACCAAAGAATTTGCCAGCCCATGGGAGGTAAATATTGTCTAGCACGTCACCAACACTTCCTCTGCTGGCTGGGCTCTTCGAAGACATTTAGGGGTAAAGTACAGCTACAGAACACTGAGAGCCAGGACTAGTGGCTGGAAACAACCTTTATGGAACCACTGGAAACTTGGCCACACCCATGATAAGCGGTCGTCCAGCTGGCTAAAATCGTGCCTCCTCGCAGATGCTGCTGGACCAGAGAGGGCTTCTAGGCTGCAGACAATAGCCTGAAACTCTTTATCTTTGTTCCCTGCCCTGTGTTCCCCAGTGTGGCTACTTCTCCTTGCCAGCAGCACTGCTCGTGCATACAGCAGTGAACCAGCCCCTGTGTAGTGTGGAAGAAACGAAGCTTCACTCTGGGTGCGTCTACACTTGTGTTCCTCTTTTGAAAGGGGCATGCAAATGAGATAAAACTAAAATGCAAATGAGGTGTAATTTTACATATTCACCACCTCATTTGAATATTCTAATTTCAAAAGCGCTTCTTTCGAAAGAAGAAAGCCGGTGTAGACGCTGCTTTTTCGAAAGTAAACCCATCTGCGAAAGAATCCTTCTTCTCTTTATTTAACGAGAAGGATTTTTTTCAAAGATGGGGTTTAATTTCAAAAGAGCAGCGTCTACACTGGCTTTCTTCTGTCGAAAGAAGCTCTTTCGAAATTAGAGTATGTAAATGAGGTGCCAGATATGCAAAGTTATACCTCATTTGCATTTTGGATTGACCTCATTTGCGTTCCTCTTTCGAAAGAGGAATGCAAGTGTAGACGCACCCTCTGTGTTTGGTTCGAAACTGTCAGAGACTATGTTAAAATATACAAGCAGCCGCAGGGGAGATCACCAGCTGACAATGTTTCCCCAGTTAGTTAGAGGTGTCTCCTCGAAGGCAAATTTGAGCAGGTATATGTACCTTTAAAAGAAAAGAAAACAATAGTCACACGCCTTAGGAACAGGCAAGTGTCAAGGCTTACTCTCCTAAGTAATGGGAGTTGGCACTGCCTGGGTCTGGCTTATCTCAAAGCTGCTTGATGTTATCAGCATGCTAGAAGCATGGGCCACTCGTCACTGGTCTCCTCGTACCTTCAATGTGTAGTACCCAGAGGCACTGAGACCTCATCTGGGGTGAGTGAAGTCTCTGCTCTACAGCCATGGCTGAGAGCCAGCTGGCCTTTAGCTCATGTGGGAGAGGGCAGGGCTTTAGACGCTCTGCTCCCAGGTTCTATCCCTGGGGCTGGCAACCCAGGTTTGTTGGTAACACCCATCTGTCCTTTTGGGCCAGGCTGCAGCATGACCAAACTTTTGCTAGGCCTCTGGTCTTTTTCGCTTCCACGGTAGGTGTGTGTGCCCTCTACTGGATGAAGTCAGAACTGCCCAATCCTGTGTCAAAGACCCGCTGCAGCTGGCCGCGAACATGAGATTTCCCTTTCCGTCGGGTGGCTCTTGGAGCAGGAGGGTCTGAGGTCTAGCCCATGGCTTCTGCTATGGGATTCCCTCCTGGGCAGCCAAACAGCCAAGGACTCATAATGGGATTTTTTGGGGTACCCCCCTGCCCTCTCACGCTCCCCAGGGGCCTCTGTCTGCTCTCTGTCCTCCTCTTTCAATGCGACTGTAACATGGGGGCACCACAGAGGACCATCGGTGTGGTCATAAGGCCCATGCCTGGCTGGGGTGGGGACAGCAGAGGGGGCTTTTGCCAAAGGCAGACAGGCAGCTTTAATGGGGTGCCGGCTTTCATTCCAGAGCCCTCCCCAGTCCTACTGCCATGATCTCCTCTCTCGGAGAGCTTTGATGCACCACAGAGCGAGCAAGCGAAGGTCCTGCTTTCAGAGCTGCTGTTTCTTCACCTCATTGAAGCCCTCTTCATCCTCCCCTTGAATATCTGACACAGCTCCGGCCTTCTTTTTTCCCTTTAATACCTGACAGAGCTCTGCCCTTCATCCTCTCCTTTAATACCAGACATAGTTCTGGCCTTCATCCTCCCCTTTAATACCTGACATAGCTCCACCCTTCATCCTCCCCTTTAATATCTGACAGAGCTCTGCCCTTTGTCCTCACCTTTAATACCTGACATAGCTCCACCCTTCATCCTCCCCTTTAATATCTGACAGAGCTCTGCCCTTCATCCTCCCCTTTAATACCTGACATAGCTCCACCCTTCATCCTCCCCTTTAATATCTGATAGAGCTCTGCCCTTCATTCTCACCTTTAATACCTGACATAGCTCCGACATTCATCCTCCCCTTTAATACCTGTCATAGTTCTGCCCTTCATCTTCCCCTTTAATTCCTGATAGAGTTGCACCCTTCACCCTCCCCTTAATAGCTGACATAGCTCCATTCATCCTCCCCTTTAATACCTGACAAAGCTCTACCCTTCATCCTCCCCTTTAATATCTGGTGTAGTTCGACCCTTAATCCTCCCATTTCATAATAGGCATGGCTTGGTTCTTCATCCACCTCTAATACCGGTCATAGCCTTGCCCTTTCTGATATTTGGATGATACAGCAGTAGAGTGCAAGTCAAGAAAAAAATTAGTAACGCTTTTTGTAAAACCCGGGAATTAGTCAGTAAAAATTGGTTTGAAATGAAAACGAAGGGACTTAACCAAAGGGGATGCCACATGAATTGGGTAGTTGCACACTCTGGCTACATCTACACTAGCCCCAAACTTCGAAATGGCCACGCAAATGGCCATTTCGGAGTTTACTAATGAAGCCTGGAGCAGGGAGGCGAACCCAGCCAGCCTGGTAGGACAGGAGTCACCCATTGAAACATTCATCCCACTGGTTGGGAAACCCTGGCCCAGTGCAGCCGGAGGACATGGGCAGAGCTGGTCAAAAAAGTTCATCTTGAACAATTTTCCAGCCATCAGAACAAGCTGGTTTAATAAGACGGAAATGCACCAGGGGAACATGTCAATTTCATCAACGTTTTTTCCTGAAAATGATCAAAACAGAGAACTCCCTGAGCTGGTGCCTGTTTCAAGCAGGGCAGGTCTCTCCGAGAAAAAACCAAAACCAAAACCATTCAGTCTTGATTTAACAATCGCTAATGATACAGACTCCACCATAGGCTATTGCACCAGGGGTTAACTATCTTCATCTTATTCCTTGTCTGAATTTGTCTAACTTCATCTTCCTGACATACCTGCTCAAAGACAATTCCCAATCTACCCTTATGTTTTGAGACCTATTAATTAGCCAGGTCTTAATCCATTTATTATGAACCTTGTTGGTTTTGTATCATTATGATTTCTTAATCAAAATGTCTTGTGGTGCCACATCAAAGGACTTACAGAGGTCTACTACTAAGTGGGTCTTTGCCCATGAAAGCTTATGCTCCAGGACAGCTCATTGTTTTTAGTTGATCACTGTTAACTTTATCAACCGCCTTTGCAATCTCATCAATAAATGATAGCCGGGTAGTCCAACAAGAGCTGTTTTCCATATGCCCATGTTGATTGGCCTCAGTTATTTAATTCTCCTTTCAGTCTTTATTCCCTATCAGCCTCTCCGTTATCTTGCCCCACGATCAATGCCTGGCAGAGAGGCTGGTCATTGCTGCTTGGTCCCATTTGGCTTTTTTTAAATAATAGCACAACCTTAGCTTTCTTGCACTCCTCAGGAACTTCCCCAGTGACCCGAGACTGACTGAAAAGCCATACGAATGATCAGGAGAACTCCCAGGCCAGCATTTTTAAAAACTATTCGTGCCATTAGTATTTGGTGTTTAACATCCTCCTTCATTGCTATTGGAATGAAAAGCAATATCGTCATTTGGTCTGAAAACATCACCCGGCTTTTCTTCCCAAATACAGACCAGAAATCTTTATTGAACGTCTCTACATTTATTGCACAATTATTTTCAGTTCTGCCATTTTCATCTAGTACAAAATGAATAGGATGTCTAGGACTCCTTTGGTTCTTAAAGTACTTTTAAAATATGTTATTGTCCTTAATTCTGCTGGTCATAGAGATCTCCTTGTGTCTCTTTGCTTCCCTCACCCATTTTTTTCTGTTCCGAGTTTCTGATTACAGTCATTACAGTCACCTGCCCCTTTCTTCCATTTGTTATATATGACTTTTAAGAAAAAATTATATCAGCTGTCGCATTTTTCTGGTTCTAAGTCTTGATTTTTTTTTTGTTTTAAGCAGTGTAATTTTCCATTCCTGCTGTGGGATTGTAACTTTTGAAGAATCTATCAAATATTCTTAAACAATTCCTAATTATCATCTGCAATTGTCTGTTTAAATTCTTTCCTTCAACTGATTTGGATCATAATTGTTTTCAGCTTTGTGAAGGTGGTGGTTTTACATCACCAAGTACATATAATACTGGTTCTGCCCTTTATTCTGTTTGCATGTAACAAATGCAATCAACTCATGATCCCTTGTACCTAAACCACCACTAATTTTTATTTCTGTGATTCATTCCTCTCCATCGCTTACGATGAAATCTAAGACAGGATTCCTTTGTATCAGAGGTTTAAATACTTCAGAAACAAATTTAGTGAGAAATGTTGGCAGAAAATGATGAAAGTTTGGCGTTTCATTCCAATGTGGATGAAAGGAAATTTTGACATGTCAAAATGATTTCTGGAATGGCAATTCGGGATGCTTGACCCTCTCCAAACAGGAGTTGCAGACAGGCTTGGTGAACTTCCCTGGCTAGTGCTGTTCAGAAAGTAAGATGGTAGTGGCCTTGAAATCCGTGAATCGGGGAAGAAGGCAGATGGCAAACTTCACCTCTGCCTCCACACGTGTGTTTTGCACCAGAGTCCTGACTTTATGTCATGCCCTTTGTACACCTCCTACCCTTCTGGGCATTTGCTGAGTAATAACTGACAGCGCCAAGGGGCTATGCTCCGAGATGTAGGAGTGGAAGAGGCTTGATGCTACTACTAATAGCGGAGCTGTGCGTGTGCCCATCTGCTCTGTGTCAAGAAAGCCACTCACCACCTTTGCATGTCATATTTCAGGGCCTCCAGGACCCAAAGGAGACCCAGGCAATGAAGGGATAGAAGGCGAACCTGGAGTTCCTGGTTTACCTGGACTCAGAGGTAACAGACAACATACAAAATGCCCCCGGGAGCTGATCCAAAACCCACTGAAGTCAATGGAAAGACACCCATCAACTTCAGGGGCTCTGGCACATTCTGAGCACTACACAAATCACAAGCACAGAGATGACCGAGACCCGTTGGGTACCGTCCCTGCTACAAGCAACACAAGCTTGTGTCGTTTGCAGCATTCCAGGTGCTAGTGAGCAAAGACGCTGTTCTCCTGGCTCCTGAGCTTTGAGGCTGATTTCCAGAGATCACTGTCCTGGACAGTCAGTTTGCCAGGACGGGCAGGAATGGTGCCCCTAACTGCTGTGGGTCAGCAGCAGGAAATGGATGACAGCAAAGGGATCATTCGATGATTACTTACCCTTTTCACTCCCGCTGGGGCATCTGGCATTGGCCACTGTCACCAGACAGGACATGGGGTAGATGGACCTTTGGTCTGACCCAGTCTGGCTGTTCTTATGTTCTTATACTTGCTAAAGAGCAGGTGCTTAAGAGTATGGGGCGAGGTGCGGGTTCAACCGCTGCTGCCGATTTGCATGGGCCAGGCGGGATGGGAGATACACCAGAATCTTTTCAGACCTCTTCCTCTCCCCTCTGCCCAAGGGGGCTGTAAAACCAGTCAGGCGAAAGCAAACCCAGCATGGGAACCCAGCAATGGCCTCCAGCATTCACTTCCTCTGCCCGTCTATTTCAGCGCCGCCAGATTAGCGGCTGTTTTTATTTGGGTTTAACTGGCATCTCAAATGGATCCTCTGGCGGCAGCTGCTGCTGCTTTTTTTTAACTCCCTGAGACTTGTTTCGGTTGTGAAACTGGTGTGTAATTTCCCACCCTTTCTGGCTGCTTTGCCTTTCACCCGGGCGCGAAGAAATTCCTCACCCACAGCACCGCCCTGCCCCGCCTCGCCTGCGGCTTTGGAAAGCAATTGGGGTTGTGATGGGACGCAGAGCAAAGCGTGTGAAAGGCTTGTGGGCCTGTAATATTAATTCCCCTTCACAGAATCACAGGGCTGGAAGGGACCTCAGGAGGTCATCTAGTCCAGCCCCCTGCTTCAAGCAGGATCAACCCCCACTAAGTCATCCCAGCCAGGACCTCGTCCAGCCAGGACTTAAAAACCTCACGGGATGGAGAATCCACCACCTCTCTAGGCAACGCATTGCAGTGCTTCACCACCTGCCTGGTGAAGTAGTTTTTCCTAATATCCAACCTACACCTCTCCCTCTTCAACTTCTGACCATTGCTCCTTGTTCTGCCATCTGACACCACTGAGAACAGTTTCTCACCCTCCTCTTCAGAGCTCCCCTTCAGGAAGTTGAAGGCTGCTATTAAATCACCTCTAAGTCTTCTCTTCTGTAAACTAAACAAGCCCAAATCCCTCAACCTCTCCTCATAGGTCATGTGCTCCAGCCCCTTAATCATTTTTGTTGCCCTCTGCTGAACCTGCTCCAGCAAATCCACCTCCTTTTTATACTGGGGGGCCCTTGTTCATGCCGGACACCTCAGACGCCCCAGGCTGCAGCAGCTCCTCAGACCCTGAAGGGCCCGAGCTTACTTTGGGTGGGGTAAGGATTCTGATGTCCCTAGAAGACAGCAGAAAGGGTCCAGGCCTCATCTGTATCCACTGGCGTTGATGGGAAGACTCCTGTTGACAAGGTCTGCAGAGGAGTAGAGAAGCAGCCTTGTTAAAGGAGACTTGAGGAGCTTGGCTTGCTTAGCCTAACCAGGCACAGGCTGAAGGGAGCTACGTCTGCTCTCTGTAGATCCCCCAGCAGGATAGGCACCGGCAGGGAGAGACCTTGCATCAGAGACGGGCCCGTCTCGACCGAGAACAAATGGAGAGAAATTGGCCATCGGTGTGTCTGGGGCTGGAATGAGAGGGGAGTTTCTTGCCATGGGAGCGGAGAAGTTCTGGAGCTGCCCCCCCAAGGGCAGCAGTTGTGGTGCGGGGACCCGAAACTGCCTCCAAGGCCAAGCTTGATACCTTGAAGTGCAGGGAGGACTGAGGGGGAGATATAGGGGTATAGGACTTATCCACAAATTCCATTAGCCACCGTCTCCAGTGGCCAGAAGGAGGAGGGGCTGTAGGGGTCTTCCCCAGGCATCTGGCTGGTGGATCTGCTGACTACCCCATCTGAGGCTTGGAGGGGATTTTCCACCCGGTCAGAGGGGCTGAGACCCTGGGTGGTTTTGCTTTCGCTGCAGCGTGAGGGCCAGTCACGTGCTGGTTTGATCTAAAGTAGATGGTGATTCTTGGTAACTTGAAGTCTTTACCCCAAGAGCTGAGGACTCCTGTCACTCAGCCAGAGGTTTGGGACCAACTGGAGGAGTGGGCAGGGCAGGTTCTGTGGCCTGCAGTGCTCAGCAGGTCAGACTAGATGACCCTGATGGTCCCCTCTGACTTTAGAGTCTATGAAACTTCCCTGGCCTCCGCACTTGGCCCTGAGGATAAAATTCACCTTGGCAGAGGGATGAGCACGAGGCCTAGCTAATGCCCGAGTCCCACTGACACCCACGGACCATGCATAGTCCTGGTCCCAGCTCTCTGCGTGAGCCGCCAGGGGTTGCACAGCCAGCCAGGGCCATGGCTGGGCAGGACAGGAAGGGGTGGAGATGAGACACCTGGTTCCCAGTAACCATCAACTACAGCAGGAAACGTCCAATGAGACTGGGACATGCTGCCCAGTGCCATGCCAGTGCAGGGCTTTGTAAAAGCCCTTTGGGGAAGCCGCGGAGCGGACCCAGGAGATCGGGACATCCTGTGGGCTCCGGTGCAGGTAGCAAGCACCTACCCAGCTCCCGTCGCATGCGGCAGTGGCCTGAGAGGAGGTTTACCCTTCTCGTTTGGTGGGGCGGCTCTGCACCAGGCCGAGCCCCCCACAAAAGCCACTGACGTGCTCATTGGGGTGCAGCAGTACCAGCAGGCTCCTCACCCCTCAGGTCCTCATCAGAAGCCTGGCTCCAGATCACCCTGAATGCTGGGGAGTTAGGGGTCTGCTCGTGAGCTTTCTGAGCAGGTGAAGAGGGTGCCCCTGTCGCTAGGCTTGTGCTGCCAGCTGTGCCCGGCTGAGCCAGTTAGCCTGCGGCCAGCACGCAGGGGTCCGGCTGTGTTAACGCCTCGCCTGTTGTTCTTTCCCAATCCAGGTCTGCCGGGCGAGAGGGGGCCTCTGGGACCACACGGCCTGAAAGGAGACAAGGGAGACATCGGCCCACCAGGCCTGATTGGGATGCGGGGGTTCAAAGGTACCGTTCTGGGTTCGTGGGGTTCTGGGACCGTCCCAAGACAGGTTGGCTTCAGCGACGCCTGCTGGCCGAAGACAGCGAGTATCTCCCACGCGCCCATCTAGGGCCTGATCATTAGAGGTGCTGAGCACTGGCTGCTCTCCTGTAGCTTCAGAGGGAGTTGGGAGGGCTGAGAATCAGGCCCGTAAAGACCTGGGATGAATGAGATAAAACAGAGCCAGGCGCTGCCCAAACTCTGTGCTCACACAAAGACACATGGACCTTCCTAGACAACAAGAAGTCCCGTGGCACCTGATAGACTAACAGATATTTTGGAGGATAAGCTTTCGTGGGCAAAGACCCGCTTCTTGCTGTTTTTGAAGACACAGACAGAAATCTGACCTGCCCCAGACCTCTGGAAGGCCCCCTCCAGGAGGGAGTTCATAACCCTGGGTTTACAAGGCTGAGGCTCTAACCGCTAAGCTATCCCCACCGATGCTGGCATAGACTCCTTGATCTACCCCGCCATGGCACTGTGCCTCCTCCCTGCTCCTTTGCCAGCTTCCCAAAGGTGGTTTTACTTCTGGTGGGCTGCAGCAGGGCCCCTGGAAACAGCCCATTGTAGGTCCAGCCAGAATCTGCCTCTCTGGGTGGAAATGGCTGGGGACGGGGGACACATGAGGGTGCAGTTGTCACAAGAGGAAATCTTGGAAGCCTGTTTATGTTACCAGGGGAGGAGAGGTCAGGTCAGAGCTCATCGTGGTGACCTTAGCGCCTGGAGAAAGTGTCCTGTGGGGCTCTGGGAATAACAGCTGGATCCTCCGCCTAGTAACTGGGACCGGGTGCCAACGGTGGGGCTGCCTGTTTGTGAAAGGGCGTGGCGTGGCGTCCTCCCCGGGCCCCACTCCACATTCACGCCCGGGGACGACAGCAGGAACGCCGAGTCGGGAACTCCAAAGGGTGAATGGACCTTGTGTGGCATTTGGTAGGGAGACGGTTAAAATCCTCTGCCAGGGAAGGGGTCACAAAGGCCTCCCTGCACAGAAGGAGCCAGCTGTAGCGGGAGAGGAACCATTGTGCCAGGGAGAGGCTGGGAGAGGCTTTTCCTTTGGGAGCTATACGTGGCTGGCACCAGGGGCTGGGCTGGGCTGGGTTAAGCTATTTGGAGGAAGGACCTGAATCACCCAGCTGCCCTTTCTAATTGCAAGGTCCTGCTCCCCTGTGTGTGGGACCTTTTCATGCCAGCTGTTCTGTGGGACTTCCTGAACCCAGCGGCTCTGCATGCCAGATACCCACAGCTCTGTTTGCTCCAGCAAGGGCCTGTTAGAGCAGTGCCAGCTCTCCCACCTGGCATTGCCTCTGGGTTTCTATACCTCTCTCCGGATGGGAGGGCAGCTCCCACACTTCCCAGCTAGCCTCCGACTGGGGCGGTTTTCTGCCACCGCTTTTGGGGTTCCTGTGATTTTGAAGAGGCTTGTTACAGCCCAGGTTAAAAAGAAGTGTGAGATCCCCGAGCCTAAGCCGTTATTTTGATGCCAGGGTAGAGCTGAGAGTCGACGTTCCTGTTTTAGCACAGCAAATGAGTAGGTCGCCTGTCTGAAAAATCGCATGCCCACAAAAATGCCTGGCAGAAACTGGCATGTTTCCAAAACCTGCACACCCTGACGCCAACGACGTTTCTTTCAGCTTATGGGAAGCCAAGAAAGAACAAACGTCAGGTCTCCCTGAGGGGAGCACAGGGGGTGTGTGGGTCTTTGGCTGCTGTGTCTGCAGGAAAATGCTGGCCTTACAGATGCAGAAGGTGAAAGCAGTCATTTCAAGCCAGGGCCCCGTGAGTGAGACGTGCTCTCTCCTGCTTTGTGTAAGGCGTGTATGTGAAGCAGGGGTCATGCAGGGTTGGTGGTGTACAATACACTCCTCCCATACAACCAGACAACCCCTGACACAGAAACAGAACAATTGTCATTTAGTCTCATGCCTTGTCTCGAACAGGAGCCAGGGAGGTGAAAAAAACCCTCCAGTGGGCACTTAGAGAATCATCTGCCCCGAGGAGAAACTCTTTCTGGCCCAGACAGAGATGGGGGGGCTCATCCCAGGGGAGGCTGGTGAGCCTCACACCTCTTGTCCTAATCTTGTAAAGGGGATGCCGAGAAGCGTCCAGGTGTTTTAGGACATTCTGCTGTGTCCTTGGCTCCAGTGCTGTAGGTCCCCTCACCTCAAAAAAGATATATCGGCGTTAGAAAAGGTTCAGAAAAGGGCAACTAAAATGATTAAGGGCTTGGAAGGGATCCCATATGCGGAGAGGCTAGAGAGACTGGGACTTTTCGGTCTAGAAAAGAGGAGACTGAGGGGTGATATTGCTAGAGGTATATAAAATCATGAATGCTGTGGAGGAAGTGAACACAGAAAAGTTATTTACTTGTTCTCAAAAGATAAGAACTAGAGGACCCCAAATGAAATTAATGGGTAGCAGGTTCAAAACTAATAAACGAAAGTTTTTCTTCACACAGCGCACAGTCAACCTGTGGACCTCCTTACCAGAGGACGCTGTGAAGGCCAGGACTCTAAAGCCGTGTCTACACGTGCACGCTACTTCGAAGTAGCGGCACTAACTTCGAAATACCTCCCGTCACTGCTACATGCGTCGGGTGGTATTTCGAAGTTAACTTCGACGTTAGGTGGCGAGACGTTGAAGTCGCTATCCTCATCAGGAGATGGGGATAGCGCCCTACTTCGACGTTCAACGTCGAAGTAGGGACCGTGTAGTCATTGCGCGTCCCGCAGCTTCGAAATAGCGGGGTCCGCCATGGTGGCCAGCAGCTGAGGGGTTGAGCGATGCTCTCTCTCCAGCCCCTGCGGAGCTCTATGGTCACCGTGGGCAGCAGCCCTTAGCCCAGGGCTTCTGGCTGCTGCTGCGGCAGCTGGGGATCCATGCTGCAGGCACAGGGTCTGCAACCAGTTGTCAGCTCTGTGGATCTTGTGTTGTTTAGTGCAACTGTGTCTGGAAGGGGCCCTTTAAGGGAGCGGCTTGCTGTTGAGTCCGCCCTGTGACCCTGTCTGCAGCTGTGCCTGGCACCCTTATTTCGATGTGTGCTACTTTGGCGTGTAGACGTTCCCTCGCTGCGCCTATTTCGATGTGGTGCTGCACAACATCGAAGTTGAACATCGATGTTGCCAGCCCTGGAGGACGTGTAGACGTTATTCATCGAAATAGCCTATTTTGATGTTGCTACATCGAAATAAGCTATTTCGATGTAGGCTTCACGTGTAGACGTAGCCTAACAGAGTTTAAAAAAGAGCTCGATAAATGTTTGGAGGTTAGGTCCATAGATGGCTATTAGCAAGGGGTAAGGTATGGTGCCCCTAGCCTTTTGTCAAAGGTGGGAGATGGATGGCAGGAGACAAATCGCTTGATCATTGTCTTCAGTTTACCTCCTCCGGGGCACCAGGCATTGGCTACTGTCGGCAGACAGGATACTGGGCTAGATGGACCTTTGGTCTGACCCAGTCTGGCCGTTCTTACGTTCTTATGTTCATCTCTGCAAGAGGGACCTCCTCTGGCCAGAACACCTCTACCCCGCTGGGCCATGAGCAAAGCAGAAGGAAGCCCTGCCCCACAGGGAAGAGAAGCAATGTGGAAGAGAGATTTATGGGAGAAATGGCCCAAAGGGGGAGGGCGCCACACCAAGAGGTCAGAGCTGCAGCCAGTGTTTCCTGTAAGCCACCCAGGAGAGATTTAGGTGCGGCCCAGCTAATTAGCAGAATACCCACAGTGGGCAGCCTGTGTTTCTATTGGTGGTGCACATCCATGCCTGTCTCAGTGCACATAACAAAATTTATTCTGCTATGGATGGACAAATTAGAGGCAGCACTGGTTGCAGCCCATGGTAAAGAAAACGCCCTGTGTATTGACACCCTCCTAATGCAACGCAAAGAAGAACAGATAGGGGCTGCTGCAGATGGTACCAGCTAGTTCTTCTGCAGCTCTGATTCTCTGGGGAAGGGGGCAGCGGGCAAATGAATTCCTGGGGGGCTGGTTGTTTTGCAGCCAGAGAAGGTGGGGAGCCAGGGGAGGGAGAATTTCCTTGGCTTTCCCCTGAATGAGTCAGAACTGGCTGCATTGAGGCTTGGAACCAACCCCTGGTAACTCAGCAAGCCTGGGTTAGGTTGATGGGGCTTTGCCTGCCAGGTGAATATTCAGCCGTCTGCAACGGGCTAATCATGGGCAAGGTGCCTGCTCATTTGCTTCTGCCACCCTCTCCCGGCCCATAGAGGGCATAAGCCAAAGGTGGGTAAACCTGTCACATCCCTTTGGGTTCTGCGTGGGGCCCATGAGACATTCTGTTTGCTGTTGCCCATGTTCAGAGTTGCCAGATTCCGCTGGTTTCTATCTGCACAGGTTTTTCCCCTCCGGGCATACTACTAAAGTGACAGACACGTAAAGCAAGGACACGTGGAGCGCCTTGACCGTAAGAGCCACGTGCTCCCTCTGTGCTACAGTTCAGACGGCTCACCCTGCAAGCGCCAGGTACGCCAGCGCAGTTAGCAAAACTGCCCTATCCCAGGAGACTGTCTCGGTGGCAACAACCTTGCGGCGCACTGAGCTGAAGGAAAGTCATTCCTGCAGCCTGCACACCTGCCTCGGTTGCCCATCTCTGGCATAAGTGCTAATGTGCCTGCAGCTAAGAGAAATTCTCCTTCCTCTGGTGTCACAGAATCACAGAATCCCAGGGCTGGAAGGGGCCTCAGGAGGTCATCTAATCCAGCTCCCTGCTTCAAACAGGATCGACCCCCACTAAGTCATCCCAGCCAGGACCTTGTCCAGCCGGGACTTAAAACCTCTAGGGATGGAGAATCCACCACCTCTCTAAGCAACGCATTCCAGTGCTTCACCAGTCACCTGGGGAAGTAGTTTTTCCTAATATCTAACCTACACCTCCTCCTCTTCTGTGGATCAGTTCTCCAAAGCGTGCAAGGACTTTGGGTTACCATCAGCCTAAAGAAGACAAACGTACTCGGTCAGGATGTGGCTGAATCCCCATCAATCAGCATTGACAATTATACGTTAGAGGTCATCCACGAGTTCATTTACCTAGGGTCCACCATCACTGACACCCTGTCCTTGGACACTGAGCTAAATAGGAGGATCGGAAAAGCGGCCACAACTCTGTCCAGACTCAGCAAGAGAGTGTGGAGTAACAACAGGCTGTACACTCGCACCAAAATGCAAGTCTACAGAGCCTGCATCCTCGGCACCCTCCTTTATGGCAGCGAGACTTGGACCCTGTACGCCCGCCAGGAAAAGAGGCTGAACATCTTCCACTTGCGCTGCCTCAGGCGCATCCTTGGAATATCATGGAAGGGAAGAGTGACCAACACCGCCGTCTTCGAGCAAGCTGGAATCCCAGCCATGCACACCCTCCTCAGGCAGCGTCGGCTCCACTGGCTTGACCACGTCCACAGGATGCATGATGGAAGGATTCCAAAAGACATCCTGTATGGTGAGCTAGCCTCTGGCAAAAGACCTCCCAGACGCCCCCAGTTGCGCTACAAAGATGTCTGCAAGAGAGACCTCAGAGAGGTAGACGTCGAGCTGGACAACTGGGAAGAACTAGCAGGCGACTGCAGCAGATGGAGGCAGGGGTTACACAAGGGCCTTCAGAAGGGCGAGATGAGGATCAGACAGCTAGCAGAGGAGAAGCGAGCGCACAGAAAGCACACTAAGGACTTGCCAGACACCCACCACATCTGCAAGAGATGCAGCAAGGACTGTCACGCTCGTGTGGGTCTTCATAGTCACAGTAGACGCTGTAAATGAAGCCCTCAATTGAAACTATAAAGGACGCGATCCATCGTCTATGTAGACTGAAGGATGCCTACTACCTCCTCCTCTGTAACTTCAGACCATTGCTCCTTGTTCTGCCATCTGACACCACTGAGAACAGTTTCTCACCCTCCTCTTTAGAGCTCCCCTTCAGGAAGTTGAAGGCTGCTATTAAATCACCCCTCAGTCATCTCTTCCGTAAACTAAACAAGCCCAGATCCCTCAGCCTCTCCTCACAGGTCTTGTGCTCCAGCCCGTGAATCGTTTTTGTTGTGTCCTGAGGCTGAGGGCTGGCAGGAGCCAGTCCTGAGGTCTCCGCCCCCCAATGTGGCACATGTGCAGTGAAGCTGGCGGCTGGTGTGTGCCTTTTCTGTACACACTTCTGTGGGATTCCCAGTCCCTTGTGAGCCAGAGGCATCAGACTGGAGTAACAGAACTTACTAACAGAACTTGGTAGCGGCCTGGATGGCTCCCACTGAGCAGGTACCACTGTGGGCACGCAGCTCTGTGAATCTCCCTAACATCCCCAGCCATGAAGACTGAAGCAAAGGAATCATTTAGTCTCTCCAAATTGGTTTATCTTACTTAATTGCTCCTTTTGTACCTTGATGGTCTAGGGGCCCCACTAGCTGGTTAGCAAGCTTCCTACTTCTAATGTACTTAAAAAAACAGTTTGCTATTGCTTTTTGAGTTTTTGGCTAGTGTTCCTCAAAAGCATGGAGAGGGGAGATACTTGAAACACACCTCCCTCCATGCAGGGGCCTGCTGGCTCTGTCGTCATGCGGCAAACATGCGGCAAGAGTTGTGGTTCTAGAGCAGAGGGGCTGTGCAGGCAGCAGCCAGACAAACAGGACGCAAAAGGGTTTCCCCAGCAGATCTAGGGTTTCACCTTGCTCCATCCATGCCACAACTGAATGAGGCTGCTTCGGGCCCAGGGGTATTTCAGGACGAGGGATGTTGTGGAATCTCCATCACCACTTAAGAGCGAGTCAGATAGACATCTATCGGGGATGATTTCGGCCGTGCTTGGACCTGCTGTCAGGGCAGGGGGCTGGACTCAATGACCTTTCGAGGTCCCTTCCAGCTGTAGTGTTCTTTGATTTTTTGATCCTCAGCGTCGAGGGCTGTCCTATAAAAAGCAGAATGAGGGCAACCCCACGCACCGTCGTCACTGGATTAGCTTTGCCAACCACCTACCAGACCTAATCTGGTTTGACAAGCCTGAGAATCTGTTCTCTGCACTGCCATCCCCTGATCACCCTCATCTTGCCTTTGGAGGACTTCTGTGCTCCGAGGGCTGCCTTGGCGGTTCGGTGCCTGCTGGGACTAGGTGGTGTTTGGGCAGTGTGGGGAAGGTGGAGAGCACTGGACATTGTGAGTTGCTGTTTTAACTCCATGGTTCCCTCTCACTTGAAAAGAACAAAGGTGCCATAAACTTTGGCATGTCTGTGCGGGGACAGGACCAGGGTTCCCTGTAAGTTGAGTGCTCGGGCGGCCACCCAGGAGAGATTCAGGTGCCACCCAGCTGACTAGCAGAGCGCCCACAGCTGGGAGTGGGTGTGGCCCTGGGTAGTGCACATCCGCACCTGCCACCGTGTGCACAACAAAATTTATTCCGCCCCAGGGATGGACAAAATGAGAGGGAACCGTGGACAGGAACTGGAGGCAGCTCCCAGGTATGTGCAGAAAACCACAATGCGTTTCTTTCTCAGCTTGCACACAGCTTGAAACGGACCGCAGGGCTCTCACAGGCTGGGCCCTGCCCTCGGCCAGGCGTGCTGGACCTGAAAGGAAGGGGCAGAGAAGAAGGCAGGGCAACAAGCCGAAGAAAGAAGAGAACAGCAGCATGGGCTGTGGCAGCTCCAGCTTGTCTTCTCCTCACGGAGATTTTTGGGGCTCAAACAGGACCCTAAGGACATTGGGCTTCCGCATGCCCAGCTGTGCCACCTCCACGCTGGGTGGGCAGCATGTTCTCACGTAGTCACAAGGTGGGGGCTCAACATGGGAACCATCAGCCTGTCTCCAGCAGCAGCTCAGCTGATCCTCACCGCCCTCTGTCTTCTCCCCGAGCGCCACCCTTCCCGGGGACGGCCGCAGCCCCTGATAGCGCAAAGATGCTGGCAGTCGGTGGTTACAACATGGCCGGAAGCCAATCCCACACCCAGCACAGCCCCCATTATCATCATGGGCTGTGGTTTCCTTTCCTCTCTGCGAGTGGGGGACAGTCGATCTGTCTCCTTGACTGTTGCCAAATCACAGCTTGACAGGCAGAAAGCATTGAGAAGTAAAGAATTAACCTTTCCTTCGGTCCCAGGCAAACACTCCCCTCCTCGCCCTGGAGCGTGTTATTAAATGCACATGTTTCCTGTGCTCCCAGGCCAATGAGAGAGGCAGCGTTTGAGTCCTCAGCCTCCTAAATGTTTGTCCAAGTTGATTAGCCCGTTCCAGGCCAAAATCCGCATGAAAACAAACTTTGCCCAGCGGAAGGAGCAGCTCAGCTTTGCAAGGGATGAATCCAATATCACAGGCTCTGGACAGGACGGTGTTGTTCGAGTTGCGGTTTGAACCTGCACCCATAAAATAAATACATTAAACTGTCCTGTATGTGGCTTAACAACTTCAGCGTGGGCCTGTCAGGAAGTATTACGCTGGGACTTGCAGCCGAGGATCCGGGACGGCTGCCAAAATAGAGGGGTTTGTTTTTCTCACATCTGGACAAGTTTTTCGGGTGTGCGAGACAATGTTTGAGAAACGCCTTCCAAAGGTCTCTCCTCTTCCCATGCCCAGCCTTCCACTCCTTGCGGACCTCCCCGAGCACAGTCTCAGCCCCACATCCCACCATCTTCAGCAGTGTTACGAGTGACCTCTGGTGTGAGGATCGGTCATTTACTAAAACCAGACCACAGGCAATGCTGCATGCCTTGAGCTCAGGCTCATTCTCAGCTGGGTAAAGGGTTTCCAGTTTGATGCTCAGGGCTTTGGGAATCCACCTCATTTTTGCAGAAATAACAGGATGGGGGCTGTTTCTTTCCCCTGCTCGTACTGGCTTGATAGATGGTGACTTACCTACCAAAGGCATCATAGGCCCTTGCAAGCTACCTCCAGGGTTCATGCACTGGGGACAGGAAGTGACTTGTTCCTAAGGTCAGTCCAGATCTCAAACGTGGTTGTCAGAACAGAGCAGCAAGCAAGGTGGGAAAAGTCATGAGCTTGTCCCGCACTGCAGCAGTATCTGCCTGTCCATCCACCAGGCACTTACGTGATCTTCATCTTGGTAGAGAAGCTGGGAACTGGTGATGGAGATGGGCCCTTCAAGGGTTCCCTCTTCTGCTCATTCCCTTTGAAGTACCTGGGCTGGTCGCTCGTCTGATGCTTGTGTGGCCGGTCTAATGTTCTGAGAGTGTGGGTGCCTGGTTTAATGAGAGTCTTGCGCTGTTGGACTCAGAGGGGGATGTGTCGTTTGGCCGGCACACCCAGCGTTTGTGGGGGCAGGGCGGCTCGTTACCCACTGGGGAGTAAGCAATTAGGTCAAGTACACCTGGATCGGATTTCTGATGGCCCTGGGCTGCTGGCAATTAGGCCAATGGTCAATGGCGTTTTGCCGCCCGGGGCTTAGACTGATTGATCTGATCTGGCCCCTCGAAGAAGCCCTGTGATTGCAGGTAAACGTTGCCCTCTTTAGTGGGCTAGTTAGAAACAACCGGCCTTCTCTACCATCTAGTCTGTAACCAGGTCCCCGGGAGGGTCACAGATCCATGCGCAGAGCAGGAATGGAGAATGCCAGAGCGGGAATACCCCACCCTCCCTCTCACTGGGTCAGGGGAACGAGAATGTTCCTGGGTGGGATGTGCAGCTCCGGGTGGCAAGTCGACGTCCCTCAAAAGCCAGAGCCAAGCCCCTCCTCCTTCCAGCTTCCACCGTATGCCATTGGCTGGCCGGGAGGAGAGACGGTCTCCAGTCAAGGACTGAATGGGCCATGGAGACCAAGAAGGTGTGAAGATGGAGGCATGGGTGCAGGCATATTGGGCAGGACAATTGTCCTGCTGCTCCTGGTGCTCTAGCTGTCCTGGGGACACCAGCCGCCAGGTCTGTGTTGATCCAGCCCCAAACTCATCCCACTGTGTCTATGGTGGAACAACCCCAGAGTACCACCCAGGTTCCCATGCTCAGGGTCCCATCTATTCATCCGTCTTCTGACTGGTGCCCTTGAAATGGTCCTGCCGAGTGGCTCAGGCTCTGAGGTTGGTGACATTGGCCCCAGCTTCCTGATCTTGGCCTCCAAACAGCCCGAGTCCAAGAGTGTTCAGACCTGGGGGACTGGTCTAGGCCCATCTCCAATAAATGAGCCAAAATGCTGGTGATAATTGCTAGATTTCCGTTATTTATAGTCATTGCTGGAGCTCCCAGGAAGCAGTGTGAGGCACCAGCCCCGTTCCAGCATTCAGTGAAGGGCTGTTTTCTATGCTCGTAGCCTTTCACTGACACAATGCTTTGCCTCTGTGTATGCTGGTGAGAGTCCTGTCACTGCTGAAAGGCAGTCGCATCTGGCATGGAGCACTCAGCCCAGGCTCCCTGTGCTGCATTGTGGTGTTGGGGGGGGCAAAACTTTGGCCAAGACCACTGGGGCAAGTCCTTTTTCTTACTAGTAGGACCACCAGGTCTGTATACAAGCGACACCGTCACTGGACCTAACCACACCAGCAGGGGTTCGTATGCCTGCACATCCACTACCATGATCTGTGCTGTCATGTATCAACAATGCCCCTCCTCCACATACACCACACAGACCGGACAGTTTCTGCGCCAAAGAGTGAATGGACATAAAGCCGACATCAGGCACCGGCACACACACAAACCTGTGGGGGAACAAAAAAGCAGTAAAGAAGCACTTTAAAGACTAACCGGGGTCTTTCGTTCTGCCCTACTTCCTCCACCAGCTTAATACAATTCTGTGGTGACCTTGAAGCCTTCCTTCACCGCCTCTGTCTAAAGGAATTCTTCCAACACAACTATGTCTTAGTCTTTAAAGTGCTACTTTACTGCTTTTTTGTTTTGATAGTGTATAGACTAGCTTGGCTTTCTCTCTGTTACTGTGGGGGAAACTTTAACCTCCCTGGATGGATTTCAAAGGAGCCATTTCTACAAAAGGATTTTACCACCAGCTCGGAGAGAGAGACATTGGAATTGGAATTCACTTGCAAGTTTAACACATTTAACCTGGGCCTGAACAGAGATTGTAACTATCTCATGAAGCACAGGGGCAATTTCCCCACCTTTAATATTCGCATGAAAGGGACACACCCTACTGAATTTGCTACAGTCAGTGGCCCTACAAGGGACTGGTAACCCCCTTTTTTTTCTTTCCCCCCACCTCCACTATGTAAACTCTGGACTCTTTTCATCTGAGGGGCCACGTATATACTAGCCCAGATCTTCGAAATGGACATGCAAATGCAAATGCAAATGACCCTTTCGAAGATTCCTAATGAGGTGCTGAAATACGTATTCAGTGCCTCATTAGCATGCCGGCAGCTGTGGCACTTCGAAATTGCCATGGCTCACTGCTGCATAGCTCATCCAAATGGGGCTCCTTTTCGAAAGGACCCCAGGAACTTCGAAATCCCCTTATTCCTATCAGCAGATAGGAATAAGGGGATTTCAAAGCTGGCCATTTGCATGGCCATTTCGAAGATTTGGGCTGGTGTGGACACGGCCAGGAAGTGGCTTTTCCCCACATGTATTAGTCTCTGAGATGCCACAGGACTGCTTATTATTGGTGATGCTACAGAGAAACACGACTCCCCCCGAGACAATGCAGAACAGATAAGACTTTGGCTTTAAGGTCTCATGAAAAAAACCCACCCCTCACCCCATCCAAAGCCTGGGAGAGGCTGGAAGGAAACTCTGACAAGTGCAGAAGTTTGGCAGCTGTTCCTAGGGCTGGTTGGAACTTTTGTAGTTAGGACTTCAGCAAACAGAAACGTGATATTGTTCTGGCAGGAGCTGCTGAGGGGTGTTGTTACCCAGCATCTGCCAGAAGGTTGTACATGGCATGTGAGCCTTGGTCAGTCTTTGAAGAAGTCCTGTGTTGTCGATAGCACTGCAGTGCCCATCTCAGGATGGAAGTGGGTGGTGCGGCTTGCAAATAGCAACAAGTTAGATGCACTGGGCAGCGTGGGTGCCCTGCCTGAAGCTCTCTCACTAGGGCAGAGGTGCGCCCTGGAAATAGGACCTCGACGTGGGCTGGAAGAGGGGACTGTGTGCATGTCATTTGTGACCCCCTCTGCTCCAGGATTGGTGTAATGTAAAGTTACAAGCTGGACAAGAATTGAGGGATGTAAAATCCCATTTGATTAGTTAACTGGTTAAACATGAGGTTTAACTGATTAAGTGGGAGAGTGTGGGGTGTGGCTGGGGAAGCTAATCCCGCCTGCTGCACACAGGGCCTGCTCTGCTCGGGTTGGAGCAGCCCTAGCAGGGCACATGCTCCAGCACAGCCAGAGCGGCCCCCACCTGTAGCAGCTCAGCCTGGGAGCACCATGGGTGGGGGCAATCCAGCCTGGTTATGTCCTCTCATCCTGACCTCCTCTTTTGCAAGAGGGCAGGGCTCAGTGTGTCTCTGTGGCCCTCGGGGGATGTTTTTGTACCACCCTTACGTTGGGATGTCCTGGTCCCACTTGTTATCGGGGTGTGCTTGCACAAGTGCCCTGTGTCTAGCACGTCTCAGGGACGTGTATTCTGCACTATCAGCCTTCGTCTCACCAGGTGCGAGCAGGTCCTGCCTCCCATACAGAGGCCTGACCCCAGGGCAGAGGCCGCAGCTCTCTTCCTGCCCCAGAGGAAGGGGGCTGGGAGAGCCAGGCTCACCCCAACAACCTGCCACTACCCAGCTCAATGAGTCACCCGCTGGGGCCACTTCCTTCCTCCCTCCCCTCGTATTATTCTGGTCTGAGTGTCCCCGGCCCCTCGGGGCTCCTGTATTCAGGCAATTCCCGGCATTTCCAAGCTCTCACGGGCATCTTCCCTTGTGGCTTCCAGGGCCTGGAGTGTCAGCACTGTCCAGGCCGGTGCTGGCTGGCTGCCTCCTCCCTCGTTAGCAGTCAGCCCTGATTTACCTGAGTTGCTCCCTTTCTTGCTGGGGGCAGCCAGAGCATGCAGAGCGGGGCTGAGGCCCGGGGCCTCCTCTGCCCATAGGGTGGGGTTAACCCCTGCTGAACCAGGGCAGGACAAGTCTGACCGGCCCACAGCACCACTGTCCTCCTGGCGGAAGAAGGATATCAAGGGGATTATTGTGCAGGCTGCTGGACACAGACTGACCCTGCAGCTCTCTCTGGATCTCTAGCTCCCAGAGTGACTTCCCAGCCCTGTGCTGGCCAGGCGCCAGTGTAACCCGTACTCCTGGGGTGTGGGTCACTGTCCCACATAGCTGCACTCACAGCACGTCACAGAGAAGGACCGAGTCCTCTCCAGCCTTAGCTGAGCGGGCGCTGGCTTTTAGCCGTGGCTGTAGGGGCTCCTGCAGTAAGTGCCCGAGGTCCCAGGTTCCAGTCTGCCTGTGGGCGGTTACACCGGCACACAGGAGTCTGGCCCTCACAGAACTGACAGGCCGGTCGTCTGTGTACGTTGGGGGAAGGTCCATGGACTTTCACAGCTCGCTGAGCTAAGGGAGACAGGTGGGGGAATGGGAGGGCAGAGGGAGAGGAGGGCAGACAAGTCTCGCAGGAGCCGAGGAGAGGAAGGGCTGCCTGGGAGAGGCTCGTCCAAGAGAGAAGATGAAGACGACCTTTAAACCGAGCAAGCGACTCTAACCGCGTGGGGCACGAGGCATTTGCCCCGGGCCTGTCGGACAAAGGATGTGGCTGAGAGGGAGCGGCTCACGGAGGAGATTTTAGTCCAGCATCTGTTTCTGGGCTACATGGGCCCATGCTTGGTTCCCAGCCTGGCTGTGCGACTGGTACCCTGGAGACCTCTCCCGCGTCCGTTCCTTGGAGCAGCCAGGACGACTGGAGGGGAAGATCTCCAGCTGCTGTGACCCACCAGTGACATGCATTTGCACCCACTGAGATCTGGCCCAGAAAGCTGCTGCTGCCCTTAGCAAAGGGTGTCACTCAGATCTGCAGCTGCCTCCCAAGAGCCGAGGGACAGCAAGCCCCACTGCCTCCCATTCCCAGCAGGGAGGTGGGGCTTCCCTAAGGACCGCCTACCGGGTTCTCCTCCCTGCCCCCACCGCATGCTGGACATGGGAGGGGTAATTTGTTCCTCTCCGGGAAGCTCAGGCGAGAGGGAGAAGGGGTTAAGAAGCAGAGGAATGATCCACCCAGCACCTAGGCCATCTCTGGAGGGACATGCTGGAGATGATGCCCAGACCCTGCGCTGCTTCCCACCTCTAAACAACCTGCAGCCTGTGCTTAGCTTAACTTAGGTGTAGTAGCATCCTTCAGTCTGCGCAGACTATGGATCGCGCCCTTCGTAGTTCCATTTGGGATCATCATTTGCAGCATTGACTGTGACTGTGAAGGCCCACACGAGAGTGACAGACCCTGCTGCATCTGTTGCATGTGTAATGGGTGTCTGGCAGGTCCTTACTGTGCTTTCTGTGGGCTCGCTTCTCCTCTGCTAGCTCATCTCACCCTTCTGAAGGCCCTTGTGTAGTTCCTGCCTCCATCTGCTGCGATCGTCTGCCAGCTCCTCCCAGCTGTCCAGCTCGATGTCTACCTCCCTGAGGTCCCTCTTGCAAACATCTTTGTAACCCAACTGGGGGCGTCCGGGAGGTCTTTTGCCAGAGGCTAGCTCACCATACAGGATGTCTTTTGGGATCCTTTCATCATTCATCCTGTGGACGTGGCCAAGCCAGCGGAGTCGACGCTGCCTGAGGAGGGTGTGCATGGTTGGGATTCCAGCTTGCTCGAGGACGGCGGTGTTGGACACTCTGTCCTTCCATGATATTCCAAGGATGCGCCTGAGGCAGCACAAGTGGAAGACGTTCAGCCTCTTTTCCTGGCGGGCATACAGGGTCCAAGTCTCGCTGCCATAAAGGAGGGTGCTGAGGATGCAGGCTCTGTAGACTTGCATTTTGGTGTGAGTGTACAGCTTGTTGTTATTCCACACTCTCTTGCTGAGTCTGGACAGAGTTGTGGCCGCTTTTCCAATCCTCCTATTTAGCTCAGTGTCCAACGACAGGGTGTCAGTGATGGTGGACCCGAGGTAAACGAACTCGTGGACGACCTCTAACGTATAGTTGTCAATGCTGATTGATGGGGATTTAGCAACATCCTGACCGAGTACGTTTGTCTTCTTTAGGCTGATGGTAAGCCCAAAGTCCTTGCACGCTTTGGAGAACTGATCCGGCAGTTTCTGAAGCTGGTCTTCTGTGTGTGACATGACAGCAGCGTCATCCGAGAACAGCATGTCTCTGATGAGGACTTCCCACACCTTAGCTTTTAGCCTTGCAAGATTAAACAGTTTCCCACCAGATCTTGTGTGCAAAAAGATCCCCTCTGTTGAAGACCCAAAGGTGTGCTTCAGGAGGAGTGCAAAGAAGATCCCGAACAATGTTGGACCAAGGACGCAAAGCCGGTCAGTCACGCAGTGGGGTGTAGAGGGCTCCTGAGTGAGCCATCATGGAGCTAATGAGTGGCAAATGGTTATGAAAGCCACCAAGCAGGGCACACTTGCTGTGCTCCTGGCCAGGAGGAAATAGAAGTGGAGCCTCTGTGCCTCAGTTTCCCTTACATGTTCAATGGGGTTACACCTAGACATGTAGGGATGGAAGGGACCTCAAGGGGGTCCTCAGTCCCGGCAGGCTGTGTTTCTATGGGTGGTGCACATCTGGACACACCTCAGTGCATATAACAAAATTTATTCCACACACAGTTGTTTAAAAATTAGTGGGCACCTTGGTGGGGATGACAGACTAGGGGATGGTTTTCGTAGGGCATATGGTGGTCCCGTCTCTGGCTGTTGTGTGTACGCACCAGCGCACTAGATGAGTGCATGTTAGATGCATCTTGGCTATGCCAGCTTTTGTCCCGCAAGTTCCACTCAGGACTTCATCTGTCGGCAGCTGGCCGGAGCAGCCCATTCGCTGGGACACTTCTGCAGTGGCTGGGAGCTGCGGGTGCGGTACATGGAATAGGCAGCAATGCCGAGGAAGCTGCGTATCACCATTCTCTGGCTAGGCCCGTGCCGTGCCTCTGATATAGCCAGCACCAGCTGCTTCAGCCGCACGCTCTTTGCACAAGCCTGACGCACCCGCTCAGGAACAGCTGTGCTTATGTAAGCGATGTTGTGACACTCTCGGCTGACCCAGTTAGAGGGGCTGTGTGATCTGGCATCAGTTCTTTGTCACCCAGCCCTGTGTCAGCTGTGTTTGTGTAGCCAGGCCCAGCACGCCTTGCCGGGAAGATTCTCGGCAGCCATCCCCGCATGCCTCCGGCTGGGCCCCAGGGACATGCCTAGAGAAAGGGCAGGAGCACAGAGCAGGACCTACAGCCACCATGGGCCCCAAGGCAAAGTGGGAGGGAGGCCTGGCTCCGTGCCCTGGAAGGGGAGGGACCAAGGGCAGAAGGGGCGGGGCCTAGGCCAGCATCTCAAATTAGGCCTTCTGGGATGAGCTGCGGCACAGAGAGAAGGAAGAACAACCCATCCATTCAGACAAGTGCTGTGAAGGGGTTTGCCCAGCAAAATAGGAGTGGGAGTGGAGGTATTTGGGCTTGCCTCAGTGCCCTGCTTCTCCCAGGAGTGTTGGATGGTGCAGGGGATTTCTGTTTGCACGCCGCTGAAATCTTCCTTGGGAGGAAAGCTGCTGTATTATTGCTCCAGGACCACCTTTCATGCGTGTTCAGATTGTGTGCTCCAGCGGAAGGCTGGTGAGGCATCTCACTGTGTCATACTGGGTCACAGAGAGAAATCTCTTCCTCACCCTGGCTGGCAGTCAGCTGAGGACCCCCTCAGATCATATGCTGTCATGTGTAGCCTGAGAAGCTGTTCTTTTCTGTATAAACACCAAATCCTTTTCAGTCTTGTGAAGTAACCTATTTGCGTCTATCGTGTCTGGTAGTGGTGAGTGCCGCAGGTTACGTGTAAATATATGTGCGTTTGTGAAATGAAAGCTTTGCTTCCATTATATCGTGCAGCAGTGAGTTCCACAGGCTAGGTGTAAATATGTATGTATATATGAGATGAAAGAAATACAGCAGTAGGTTTTATCTATTTGGTATTGGTTGCCAAACAGGAAACAACTCATGAAATTAATAATATGTCTAGAATATTTTATCCACAAAGTTTTCTGGCTTTATGCCCATTTGGTTTGTGAGCCAGAGGCACTGTGATGAATTTAGCCTATCACCACCTGATACAATCTTTCTTCCATTTCCTAGGTGATCGAGGCCAGAAAGGAGAGAAAGGAGACATGGGCGGCGAAATAGGTAAGCAGCCACTATCCAGAGTGCGAATTCTTGCTGTCTTCTCCCAGGGAGGCTGTGTAGGCCTAGCTCTTGGCTAGAGGGGAGAAGAATTGTTCCCTCCGTCCCCCCAGCCCTGCAGGTAAGTGACTAATCTGTGCCCCGAAGAATTAGGCGAGATTCCCACTTGTATTTTCTTGTGTCCTGGTACCTGCAAATGTAATGCTCATAACACAACCGACTCCTCCTTCACGACATTCTGCCGTGCGGTCTGGCACTGCCCTGTGTGTAACACGGCTCTTTATACTCAGCCTGTGTTTATCCCTCTCTGCTGGGCTTCACCGGGGTTTACCTTCAGTATCACTCCAGCTCACTAGTGTCCGCTCCCACTCTGCCCTCTCCACCCTGACAAGACTTTGTCTGCACCCATGAAAAACTCACACACACGGCTTGGGTGTGGCTGAGCCTCTGCGCTCAAGGCTTTGGCTCCCCGGCAAAATCGAGCTGCCTGATCAGAGGAATCGTAAGGCAGAGGGCTGTGCTTCAAGGCAGTTCTGTTGAACCTTCCATGCGATAAGGGCTTGTCTGTGTGAACGGTTTGGCTGTGGCAAGCTGGGGAGTGAATCTGCTCTGTAACTCGTGGTAGGTGTTTGTCAGAGCACTTTGACCTAGTCCCCTTTGAAACCAGATGAGCCTGAATTGCATTATAGAATCAGAGAATCCCAGGGCTGGAAGGGACCTCAGGAGGTCATCAGAGTCCAGCCCCCTGCTTCAAGCAGGATCTACCCCCACTAAGTCATCCCAGCCAGGACCTTGTCAAGATGGGACTTAAAAACCTAGAGGGCTCGAGAATCCACCACCTCTCTAGGTAACACATTCCAGTGCTTCACCACCACCTGGGGAAGTAGTTTTTCCTAAATCTCCAACCTACACCTCTCCCTCTTCAACTTCAGACCATTGCTCCTTGTTCTGTCATCTGTCACCACTGAGAACAGTGTCTCACTCTCCTCTTTAGAGCTCCCCTTGAGGAAGTTGAAGGCTGTTATTTAATCACCCCTAATGCTGATTGGCATTAATGAGCAGTTCCCACGCATCAGCAGGCAGACACAGGCGTGTTTGTCGGGATCTATTCTTAGAATCCCAGGACTGGAAGAGACCTCAGGATGTCATCGAGTCCAGCCCCCTGCTCAAAGTAGGACCAACCCCAACTAAATCATCCCAGCCAGGGCTTTGTCAAGCCGGGACTTAAAAACCTCTAGGGATGGAGAATCCACCAGCTCTCTAGGTAACACGTTCCAGTGCTTCACCACCCTCCTGGTGAAGTAGTTTTTCCTAATATCCAACCTACACCTCTCCCTCTTCAACTTCAGACCATTACTCCTTGTTCTGCCATCTGTCACCACTGAGAACAGCCTCTCCCCAGCCTCTGTGCAATGCCCCTTCAGGCAGTTGAAGGCTGCTATCAGATCGCCCCTCACTCTTCTCTTCTGCAAGTAAAAAACTCCAAATCCCTCAGCCTCTCCTCGTAGGTCATGTGCTGCAGCCCCCTCATCGTTTATTTTGCCCTCTGCTGGGCCCTCTCCGTCCACATACTTTCTATATCAGGGGGGCTCAGAACTGGACACAGTACTCCAGATGTGGAAAAAGCACTTCCCTAAATCTGCTGGAAATGCTCCTCCTAATGCACCCTGATATACCGTTCGGCTTCATGGCTACGAGGGCACACTGTTGACTCATATCCAGCCTCACATCCACTGTAATCCCCAGGGCCTTTTCTGCAGAATTGCCGCTTAACCAGTCAGCACCCAGTCTGTAACAATGCTTGGGATTCTTCCATCCCAAGTGCAGGACTCTGCCCTTGTCCTTGTTAATCCTCATCAGATTTCTTTGTGGTCCAATCCTCCAATTTGTTTAGGTCATTCTGGACCCTCTCTCCACCCTCCAAAATACCTACCTGACCCCCTAGCTTAGTGTCATCTGCAAATTTGCTGAGGGCGCAATCCATCCCCTCCTCCAGGCCACTGATAAAGATGTTGAACAAATGGTTCATGCCCGAGTGTGCTGTGGTCCAACTCTCCCTGCGGAGAACCCCTGAAACAGTTGACAATTCTCCACTGAGCCAGCTCCACAGATGGCAGCAGTGGCCGAGTGACCCTTGGCCGCGGTGGCGTTGAAGCCACTTTGGGCTTCTACAGAAGCTAAGCAGTCATGAGGGGAGGAGAGGCAAAGTGCCATCATGGGCCAGGAAGGAGCTGAAACAGAGAGCAACAAGGAGGAGCGAGAGGTCCATCGTCACCAGGGGCAGAGCTTAACCCCGTGCATCCCACGGTTCCGTCTGAGGACCAGGGCTGTTGATTAGTAAACTGAGAATAGGGGATGATAAAGTGTCAAGATCGGTAGCTGGAGCATGATGAACTGGGTTACTCAAGACCATGAGGCTGCGTCTACCCGACAAAAGCCCAGCCGCGGCACAGCAGCCCTAGCACCGGAGTGTTGCCAGTCCTTGCATTGGCAGAAGGTATTTTCCCGTTGCGGTGGTTACTCCCGCACTTCTCCAAGAGGCAGTCCGGAGGCCCATGGAAGAATTCCTCTTTTGGCCTCGCTGTGCCTGCACGAGGGTTTGAGTCTCCCTACGGACGCTCCACCAGCAGGGCATTTTCACATCCCACCTGCGGTAGCGAGGCTGATCCAGTGTTTGCATGTAGACCAGGCCTCAGCAGGACATCGCTGAGGTGAGCAAACAGGCAGCACGCCAGCGCTGACCAACGCCCCGGTAATACACGGTGGAGGATGCAGTGTGGAAAGCTGGTGCACATTGCTGCACACAAAGAGGACAATTCTGCATGCCTGGGGGCTGAGGGCGGACATATTGACCTCCCTGGTGTACCAATGGTGCAGGCTTCCCTACCTCTACTGCCCAGCATCTTTTATCAAGGCCATTGAAATATCTAAAGCAAAACCTTCTAGCGCTGTAAAACACACATATGGCTGGGCTGATTCCACTGCAGCAAAGCTTCTTGGCAGCAGATGTTTGGCTCCATCAAAGCTAATTGGGATCAGGACATTGATACCTTCAGCTGAATCTGACTTTCTGCCTCCAGTTATTCCCTGGAAATAAACACGGTGGCTCCAGTTCAAATCTGCAAATTCATTTGGCCTTGCACATTTTTCTTGAACTGGCACACGAGGCTTATTGCGGTTACACATGACCTAGAGAGCCACAACCTTGTTCCTGCCCCAGCTCGACCCATCCAGAGCCCTCTGTCTTCAGGCGCCATCAGTAATGACCAGCAGACCTCCCTTCCCAGCACTAGGGCTAAGCATGGGGCTGGGGCTTTTGAACTGACCTAAGAGAAACAGGGTCCCTTGGATAATCTGGGCAGGGACTCCGTCATGACCCCAGCGGAGGCAGATCCCATTCTAGCTGTCCCAGGTTTGTGGTGCACATCGAGTGGGAGCTGGGACCAGATGGTCAGGGGAGTGGTTAGCCACTTGTGCATGGCTCTCCAGCCAAGTTGGACATACTGACTAGAGCTGCTAGGTGTGATAGGATGGTATTTCTGGGCACAGCTAGAGAATCACTCCAGGTACCTTTGCTTAGAAGCTGGGCTACTCACAGCCCCAGGCTGGGATTTCCTTCTTTCTAAGGCAAATCCAACCAGCCTCCGCAGCCCCTCCGCCAGCCCCTATGGCCAGCCAGAAGCCATCCAAGCAAACCCAAAGACTTCCCAGCCGCTACCAGCCCAGACCAACAACCCCCAAATTCAGGCGAGAAGCTCTTAAGCCTGTTTCACCCAACACTACACAGGTTCTTCAGACCCCAAAGGGCCCAGCCCCAGACCCCAGTCAATAGATACTCGGATCTGACCCAAACAACGCGCTCACCAATTCTTTGGATCTAATATCTAAGGGTTTATTAACACAAAAGAAAGAACAAGGTTAGAGAGAAGAATTGTTAAAGCAACACTTTACATGCATCAGTCACAACTACTGATGCAGCCAGGGATGTTATTTGCTGATTCTTGAACGTCCCTGAAAGTTTATTTCAGGTTACATAGATTCAGTCATGGGAGCACTGTAGATCCGGCCCGCTGGGGTCCACAGGCTGGGACATGGACCCTTGGAGCCTATGAGACAAAAGATCCAAGGTGGACACTGCTAAATCCACATCATCCTCTCCGGGATGGGCCCCCAGTCCAGACAGGCTTAACTTGTCGGGAATGAAGAACAAAGAAAGTCCCTGCCAGGGCCCATCTTAGAGCTTCTCATAAGCAGAGGGAAAATTCCATTCTTCTCCATAGGCCTTGGCTTATCACCTGACCTGGTGGGTCTCTGTGCTGAGTTTCCATTCGTTGCAGCCCCAGTAGGGAAATCCCACCATCACAAAAGGGGTGTTGGCCGTTGGGCCTTTGCTCCGTCTATTCCCCAGGCTGGGGTGGAGCCCCACCTCCCTTTGTGAACCTCGGCACTGAAACATTTCTCACACAGCTGCAGAGCTAGAATCTCTAACCTTACCTGCACACATGATACAGACACACAAGTAGCGTACAGGGATTCAGGGCATCATCAGGTTTCATTTGACACCTCACAAGGCGCCCCCCCCCCCCAGCACAACATCTGGAGCCAATAGCCACACTGGGCATTAAAATGGTTTCCAGCCCCAAAATAACAGTTCAGCCACATGACACTAGGTCTTTGCTGTAATGAGCTGTGGTGTATTCAATACGGGCTGGGAGCCCGGGAGTGGCTCAGGGGCTCGTTGCCTGGGGCACTGGCCCTGGGGGGGTGCTGTCCCTGCTGCTGAGTGCCCAGTGCTGGGACCTCACCGCATGCCCTCTAATATTGTATATTGATGTGTGGAATAAATTTTGTTAAGCGCACCAAGGCCTGTGCAGTTGTGCACCACTGAGGAGCACATGTAGGTGGCTGTGGGAGGCAGGGGGCGGCAGAAGCCAAGGGCCGGGTGGACTAGTGGTTAGTACATTGCAATGCCATGGGGGAAAGGCGGGGGGGGACAGATCATAGGGAGGGGCCCCAGGCTGTGGGGGGTGGTTGGAAACAAGTCACACTGGGCGCCTGGCAGGGGTGCATAAGACCCTGTACATTCTAAGAACAGCCCAGACTCCAGCCCTAGGTCAGGCCTGTCCAGATGTTCCAGTGTTCCGGTCTGGCTGGCCCAGACTGGGAATGGTCTACCGGCCTCCCACAGGCCCTCAGCACAGCTGGTACTGGGGCCACACTGCCTGCCCAGCACTCAGACTGCACTGTCCAGTGCTCCGGGGCTGGTTGCCCGGAGCCCTGCTGCTAGGGGTGCTGTGGTCCGGCTGCCCAGTGCACCAGTGCTGGGATCTCCCCAGAGTTCCCTCTCATTTTTGTCATCTATGTACGGAATAAATTTTGTTTTGTGCGCTGAGGCCCATCTGGATGCGCACCACCAAATAGGAACACACTTTGCTGGCTGTGGTGGCTGTGGGCACTCTGCCACTCAGCTGCACAGCACCTGTCTTTCACCAGACAGGGAACACAGGACCTCCCCTCTGGCCTCTAGCCCTTGGGGCCAGAGGCTGCAGTGGGGATGCATTGGGCTCACCCTGTTACCGTGTGTCCCTGCCTCATGTGTGAAGTGCGCTACAGCCTCCACCTCAAAGAGCAACCGGCAACCAGCGTCCAATACCGCCAGAGATTCTGTGACGTGCGGCTGCAGAAAGCCTTCCTCTAGCAGACACAAACTCTCCTCTTCCAGGGTATCCATCCTGTTCCACTTCCTTAGCCAGCAGATGGTCTCAATTACCCAGCGAGCGATGCTATCTCAGGGCAGCTGGAGAGAATCAGGCCCTTGTTTTGTTAGCCACTGGGGTTTATTTCCCTTCTGTAAGGTTTCCCTTCTTGTTTTGCTTGCTCAGCCGGGAGGGGAGCCGGGGTTTGAAGTCACAGAGGCAGTAAAAACAGGCATGCAAAGGACTGGCGCTCTCGGGGTTTTACTGGGGATGTTGCAGAAGGAACGCATAACACCCCATGTGCTGGGAAGCGGTTCCAAAGGAAACAAGGGCCTGGCCATTGTGCAGGCTGTAGGGGGCCTGTAAGCGGGGAGCACCGAATGCAGTGTGTTCTCTTGGTACGCCCCCCCGCCGCTCTGGTGTGGGGTGCTGCGCAGAACCAGGGCAGAGCGACGCTGCCACTGGCGGTGTGATTGCTGCAAGCTGTGCCAGGGGATGTGTGCCAGCAGGACGCTAACGCACACGGCCGGCGTTCCAGGGGCGTTTCTAGCGCCCACGCCGTGCCTGTGTCCTCACAGCTTCCCGCTGGGGTTAGTCGCCAGAACAGGAAACTAAAGAGGGGACCTGGCGGTTTTCACGCTCGGTCAGGTCTGCTACAGAGAGGGCCGGGATCAGCTGTTCTCCTGGGTGGAGAGTAAGAGGCCGGGGAAGCCTTCCCAACACACCGGGGTGGCCCTGGCCACTACACTCTGGCCCGCTGAGAAGGCAGGGGCTGCAGGGCAGCTGCAACCCAGACCAGGACAGGGCCACACGTCTGCCTGGATGCTTCTGGGGCCGGTCCTGGGGCTGCCTGGCTGCTCCTGGGGTCAGGCAGCAGGGGCCGGAGGAATCCAGGGGTTCCCGTTGCTGGGGGAGTGGGATGTGAGAGCCATGGTGGGCTGCAGAACCGGGGCCAGCGGCCAAAAGGGGGGCTGGGCTCTGGTGGGCACAGAAAAGGGCAGGGCTGGGGCTTGTGTCCCCAAGAGAGACCCTGCCCCCTGTCCACAGTGCAAGGTAGGAAGGTGCCCAGCTCCTTACTCTGGCAGGGGTGGGGCCAAGGGCTCAGGGTGCGGAGCTTAGGGCAGTCAGTCCTGGAACTATCCCCACGCCTACTCTGAGCCTCACGCGTCATGGTGACACGAATCTCCGTGGCCTTTCAAAGGCCCCTTTCCCATCAGCCGGCCGGGTCGTCCTCAGTGTGTGCTGACGGCGGAACGGGATGCAAACATCTGAAGCTGCACATGGGAGAGTTAGGTTAGAGCTCGGGAGGGACGGTGTAACTCCACAGGGAGCGGAGCTCTGGCCCAGGCGTCCCAGGGTGGCCGACCAGGAGAGAGTCAGGGGCTGCCCAGCTGAGTAGCAGAGCGCCCAGCGCTAGGATTGGTGTTTCTGCTGGCGGTGCACCTCTGCACACACCTTGGTGCATGTAACAGCATTTATTCCACACGTGGGTGGGGAAAAATTAGAGGGCGCATTAGGCGTGGCCCAGGGTTACTTGCTCCTGCCCCAGCACAGGACGATGGGACTTGAAAACTTCTCGAGGTCTCTTCCAACCCGACACTTTCATTATTCTCGCTTAGTCACACGAGTGGCGTTAAAGTAGCACAGGGACCTTCACCTGCGCTGCCACCCCCATCCAGTGGCCACAGCCCCTTGGCGAGGGACAGCGCCTGCCCTGAGCAGCTCACGTGCTAAGCAGCTGAGAAACATAAAGGAAGGATTTTCAGCCTCGGTTTACCAGTGGGGAAGCAATGTCCAGAGAAACAAAGTGATCAGCTGTGGGCGGAAGCAAACCAGAGGCCAAGGCCAGTGACCCTTTGTAACAAGGGCGTCCTTATCCACACAGCTTTTCCCAGGCTTACCCTGCTGCTGCAGCGGTGCCCTGGTAATACATTGATGTCCCTCAGCAGGAAGGTGGAGGGGGAGTGTCTGCAAGTCAGGACTTAGGCTCTGAGCTTTTGAGCTCTTCTACACAGGCACCAGCCTTCGCTGTGTGTCTGTACAGCTCCTTGCACACAGCTGGCTGGCCCTGGTGTCGGACGGCCTTGCAGGCGAGGCGCTGGACCGTGCGTTCCATTCCCCAGGGTGAGCTGGGGCTCTCAGGAGCCAAGGGCTGCTGGTTATCGTAGGGTCGCTCGTTTGGGCTGGGCGTGCCGGTTATCACAGGGCAGCTTGTCCGAAGGGCCTGGCTGGCACTGGGGAGGCCAGGAAACAGAGGTCGGGTTTGGTTTGTTTAACTCCAGGCAGGTCCTGGCTCCATCCGCAGACAGAGCGAAAGGGGCATTTCAGATGCATCCGCTGTACCTTTCTTACCTGCCCTCACCCTGAGGCTCACGGAGCAGCCCCTTCCAGACAGCTCATCCCTTACCCTCCCCACCTCAGCCCCAGCCTGCCCTGGGGCGCTCACGGAGAGAGGAGACTGGTCTCCAGCTAAGCCCCATCCCTCACCTGTGCTATGGAACCGCAGCAGCCCCTGCAGGGGACAGAGGAGCCAGCCATCAGAGAGACGCCCCGCCCTGCCTGGTGGCGCACGCAGGGGCCTGAGAGCTCTGTCCGGCACTGCAGGGAAGCCCTATGGGGCACCACTGTGAGGCAGGGAAGGGACCTCGCTTGTGGGTGAATTCAGAGTGGGGTGGCAGTCTGGAACCAGGAGCTCCTTGGCTGGAGCCCCATCTTTGGGGCCTTTGGGGCCACACTCAGCTTGCAAAGCTGCGCCCAGGGCAGCCGGGTCAGGCCCTCAGTGCCCTGGCGTGGGTCTGCTCCTCTGGGCGACAAGCAACCTCTTCAAAGCCGGATCGCAGCCTTGGGGAGCCCTGGGTGTGCAATGCACAGGGCCTGTGGCTGCAGTGCAGCTCCCCTCAGGACCAGCAAAGCATCTGCCCTCCCCCAGCCTCACAGAGAAGCACCATCCCACCCACCCCCAGCTGCTGGCGCGTTCCTGATTGAGGGATGAGCCAGGCGGGTGGCCAGAGGGATGTTGGCTTTTCAGGGCCAGCACCCCTCTGAGGTGCCATTGCTTCAGGCTCTCTGCAGACTGAGGCGGTGTCTGTGCTACAAGCTAGGGGTGTGGTCGTCTTGCCCACATACTCAGGCTAGCTGCCATGGGCTAATGCAAGTATAAAGGGCAGGGCAGCCCCAGCATCACAGGCAGCAGAAGTGAAGGCATGTCTGAGCCAAGCCCCGTACAAACCTGTCATGGACAACGCTCCCCTAGCTCCCCTGTGGTTTATACTGGAGCTATCTCAGTGGGATTCCCACCCCAGCTCTGGGTACCCACTTAGCCTTAGGCGGACTGACGCTGTCAGGGACACACAAGCCACATTTGCAGCCTCAAAGGTTAAAAACTTGCTTTCCATTCAACTTCCTTTCTAATTCCAAGCGTGTGACTCCTGATGCTGGGGGCCTCTCTGCGGCTGTGTCCAGCAGCTGGACGTGCCGATGCTCAGGGCTTGCCGTTAATTTAAACACAGTTGCGCCGTCTTGGCGGTAAAATGGTTAAACAGAAGTGAAAACGTGCCCAAGGTTAAAGGCATGAGCCTGCTGATCACAGATGTGCTGCAGTGACTCAGGGCAGGGAACAGATCCTCTTTGCTTGCCTTAGGACACGAGGCCGTATCCAGCCAGCAATCCCCAGAGCCACAGCTCTCCAGGTACCCTTGGAGCAGAAGTCTCCAGCCTACTGTATTCCCCCAGAAGCACAAACCTCACCAAGCATGACAAGCAATGACTAGACACAGAGCTAGCTGATACACACCAGATGTGGCCATCGTAAAAGCCTTTAATGCTCTGCCAGGCATGGCTGAGACTAGCGCAAATACGATATTTTTACACTATCAAGCTGCCTTTGAAGTGCAGTAAGGATCAGTCTGGTAAGTGGCGCTGGATTGTACTGCTTTCTTCATTGCCCAACCCGAACGTGAACCAGTGTGGTCACCTGGCTGTCCACTGGCTGCCACAAGTGGCTGTGGCCAGTTCAGAATCCTTGAGTTGTCCTCACGCGCCACATCTCCCGCCAGTAGAGTTCAATCTTTCGATGGGTCTGTCTGAGGAACAAACTGCAGAAGGTGATGGTTTCTGTTCTCTCCACTCTTGGTCTCCGTGATCCACGTATGGAATTATGTATTTATTTATTTTTTATGCCAGCTGGACCTGGCCACCCATTTTCTCCATCCAGTTTGGTGTGAACACCATCTCCTGGTTCTAGTCCTGGCCTCTCCCCGAGTGCCATAGGCCAGAAAAGTGTTCCGGAGCTCTTGTAGCTCCTTTGTCTGACTTGGCAACTCTTTTCGTGTCCGACCGTTTGGAGAGAGATGCTTCTCCAAAGCTGGAACCATAATTTTCAGTCACGTCCCATCAGGAGTTGTCCTGGACGCTATCCAGCAGCCACGCTGGGTGTTGAGCTGTGACTCAGAAGAAAGGGAGTGGGTCTTCCCGCTGTAGGATTTTCTGGGCTGTCTGTGCAGCTGTCTCAATCTCTCTGCTTGCTCGTGGGAAAGGCAGGCTGCTACTAATGCGATCACAATCCTATTTCGTTCAGATGGGCTGAAATACTGCTTCAGCGACTTGTGGTCACTTGTCCATCAGAAATTGCTCTGAAATACCCAAAGTGAGCAGAAGTGTGTTTCAGTTGCCCTATAGCACTGGGATATGTTGCATTATTTCTCTACTATGATCAGGTAATAACATCTTCTGGACAGGCGTAATCTGCAACACCTCTCTTTCAAGGGCTCTCTGGTGAGGGCGTTTGTACACTGTATGGCACAGCATAGTCTTGTCAGTTGATATGTACCCACTCTCCTCACAAACATCCAATATCATCAAAAACTCCATTCAGTTCTTCCACCATTCTCTGCTAGACCCATCCTGGCTGCCATGGGGTGGCTGAGCAGGCCGATGGTTTGTGGTCCTTTGAGTTCATTAATGCTGAATACAAAGCTTTCGTGTTTCTGTAACGTCCTGGCCCATGCAGTTCAGAATCCCTGCCAGCTATGCAGAGCTGTGCCTGGTGACTTCAGCTGGGCATACATCGTCAGCTGGGATCTGACTTTTTCCATTCCTTCTTCCTGTAGGGTGGAATTTGTCCCTCTCAACCTGGGAGTTCTCTCTCCTGGCCAGAAGGACTTTTAAAACTCAAGTGTCTCTTTCTGACTCGTAAGCTCCTTTTCAAGCTGTTCCTGGCTTTTGTTCTGTTGTTTCATTAATGGATTCATCCTGCTTTGCTGCCTGTACAGCTGTGGCTAAGGTTAAACCTTCTTTAGTCGTAGCTGCTGTGAAAGGTTTCTGTCTGTGACCCCAATAACCAGCCTATCTCTGATAGTTTCATGTTTTGCATTCCCAACAGCAGTTTTCAGCCAATGTGTATAAAGAGCTCCTGTAAAATAGTCAACACCTCCCCACTCAGTTCCTTGAATTCTCAGGGGAATACATACACCTCACATTTCATAGAGCTGGAAGGGACCTTAGGAGGTTATCAAGTCCACTCCCTTGCCCTGGTGTTCATCATCAGAGCCTTTTAATGCTCCCAGGCAAGGCTGAGGTTTGTTTAAGTAAGTGTTTTACACACCATGCTGCTCCGTGGATGAAATGTGTAAAACAGTTTAACATAGAAAAGTGAGGGGAGGGATAGCTCAGCAGCCTGAGTATTGACCTGCTAAACTGAGAGTTGTGAGTTCAATCCTTCAGGAGGTCGTTTAGCGACTGGGGCAAATAGTTGTTGGGGTGGTGCTTGGCCTTGCCAACAGGGCAGGGGCTAGACTTCATGACCTTCCAGCTCAAAGAGAGGTGTGCGTATTTCACCAGGACTACATCTCCACTTAGTAAAAACTTTGAAAGGGCCAAATTGACGAATACTAACGAGGTGCTGGAATGCGTACTCAGCACCTCATTAGCATGCCAGAGACTGTGGCCCTTAGAAAGGGGATTTTAATGTTGGTGGGGTCAGTGGTGTCCTTTCAAAAATGGACCCTGGTGTAGATGAGCCACATGGGAGCAAACATGCAGCAGCTGCCAGCATGATAATGAAGCACTGAATATGCATATTCAGCACCTCATTAGTATTCTTAGATTTGGCTATTAGCATGACCATTTCAAAGCTTTTACTAAGTGTAAACACAGCCCAGGAGGGTGGTGAAGCACTGGAATGTGTTACCGGGAGAAGTGGTAGGCTCTCCATCCCTAGAGATCTTCAAGTCCTGGCTTGACAAAGCCCTGGCTGGGATGATTTAGTTGGGGTTGGTCCTGCTTTGGGCAGGGGGCTGGACTAGATGACCTCCTGAGGTCCCTTCCAGCCCTGGGATTCTATGATTCTATGATTCCACTACAGTTTAATGGATAAAGTCACCAACCCTATGGGAGTATGCCTGGGGAGTCAGGAAATTCATGTCATGTTGCTTCCAGTGTCAGCCTGAGACATGATGGTTTAGGCCAGGGGGTCAGTAACCAAAATAGCAAGAAGAGACATTTTTTTTTTAAATTCAGTAAACATCTCGACGATCCAGGAGCTGCAATGCCTGTGAATAAGAGACAGTCCTTCATCAATAACGTCAAACCATGCGTTTGTAACCCCATTTGAAGAACAGCGCACAGGCAGTGAATTGCAACGCGATTCGTGTTTACTGCAGAACATTCACTGTTTAGCGGAAATAATCCGGAGTAGTTTTTGTTTTTACTTTGCCGGTATAGTGTCAGGAGCCACAAAGAAGCCCTTAAAGAGCTGCGTGCGGTTCCAGAGAGGCAGGTTGCGGATCCCTGGTTTAAGGCAGAGAAGGGGGTAAAGGCTGTTCACATCTTGGGTTTCTCTAGCACAATCCACTGCTGCCAGTTCAGAGAAGTCAACTCATTGAGAGCCGGGAATTTGGATTTGTTTGCTCGCTAGGTGCATCAGTTGTGAGTGGAAATACCAAGTCTGAGCTGGACTGAGCAGATTACCTGGAGCATGTGTCAACAACGAAGGGTCCTGTGGCACCTTATAGACTAACAAGAAAGTTTTGAGCATGAGCTTTCGTGAGCACAGACTCACTTCATCAGATGCTGGTCAGACCAGCATCTGATGAAGTGAGTCTGTGCTCACGAAAGCTCATGCTCAAAACTTTCCTGTTAGTCTGTAAGGTGCCACAGGACCCTTTGTTGTTGTTACAGATCCAGACTAACACGGCTACCCCTCCAGTACTTGATACATGTGTCAGGCACCAGTGGCCACCCGCCCATACTTCTACGGAGCTTCTGGTGCTCCTGGTCAGATCGCAACTCTCTCGGTCTTTCTCCTTCCTGCGTTTCCAGCACAGCAGAATGTTTGCAATGGAATCTAAAGCCCCATGGAACTTGCCCGTCTCTGGGCATCGTTGCATACCTGAAACACGGCCCAGGCCTGGCAAAAAGGTTCCCAAGGATTCCTGAGTGAATTTGAGCCCAGTTTCCAGTGGGCCCGGGTGCAGGGATGCCGTTTCGGGGTTGGGGGAAGGGCAGCAGCCCTGTGCACTGGGATGCTGCTTGCTCTTCATCCAGTTCTTCTGCAGGGAAGGGAGGGGAAAGCGCATGGCTGCACATGCCTCTAACTCCTGACTAATGAGGGGAGGGGGCAGAGGAGTGATTCGCAAGCTGGGTACTTTCCTCTCACTCCCTGACTGTCAGGGGAATGGGAGGAAGAGCAGCAGCCTCCGGATACACACAGCTGCTGCCCCCTCCGGAAGTGGCGCCCGTGCCCAAGAGTCAGGCCACAGTCTCACGTCAAAACCAGGTGGAGCTCATAGAAACAGGAGAAATGTGGTTTGACCAGAGGTCAGCTGGACAAAATTGTTTGGTCTAACTGCAGATATTGGGAATCTGAAAATGTTTTTGGCTCAGAAATGACTTTTTTTTTAAATCCCTTTTCACCATCCCCTGCCCCGACATCGCCCGCATTTCCTGTAGGAATTTCCATTTTCACAAAGCCACATTAAAATAAAACGGCTTCATCCGAAAACGCAGGACCAGCTGTGGTTGAAAAGAAAACCTTCTCCACTTCCTTCCTTCTGGGGGCCACTAATTGCCCCCTCGGAGTCGAACACAGATGAGAAAGTTGCAGAGTGACTCCAGCTGCCCAGAGCCTCTTTGCAGCCCTTCAGCCCAGACCCACTTCTAACCCCAGCGAATGGGATTTGGGGGCGTTTAGTTCAACTTGCTGTCTGGGCGCCACGGGAGGCTTTGCTTAAGACGGTCTCCTCTTCGGCCTGACTTCTCTGCTGTGTTCCTCAGGCTTTCCCTGTATAAATAGGCTGTGGTTGAGCCAATAGGAGTGGGAGACAAAAGGGACCAGAGGACGGGAGTGGAGACGGGGGAGTGGCGGGGGGGGGTTTGGAGATGGGAGGAGTCCTGCAAGGGGAGAAATCCTGATCACTGGCAGTTCTGCCTTGGATTTCAGTGGGGCCGGCATCCACTCCTGTTTGATTACATAGAGACTGGTGGGTGTGCTGCAGAGGTCAAGAGGTTGACTTCAGCCGGGGCAGGATCATGTTTAGAGGAGTGGCCTCTGGTCCCCCAGCCGAGGTTGTGCGGGACGCTTTGCTTGGTGTTCCAAGCTATGTAAGCCACAGGGCTGCAGCTGCCGGGCCCTCCTGAGCTGGAAGGATGGAGGCTGGAAGGATGGTCTAGGGGGTGTCAGAAGAGGGGAGAAGTTGAGGGGCGCTTGGTGGGGGCCCTGCTGGAAGTGGAGGCTCTCTCTGTGTCAGTGGGGAAGGATGGCCCCAAAGGAGGCACTCACCGTCTGCTTTGTCTGTCTCTGTCCCCGACAGCTGCCGCTGAGGAGCGGGTGATCCGGCTGGTGAACGGCTCCGGCCCACATGAGGGCCGGGTGGAGGTGTTCCATGACCAGCGCTGGGGGACGGTGTGTGACGACGGCTGGGACAAAAAGGACGGGGAAGTAGTGTGCAGGATGCTGGGTTTCCAAGGCTCCGAGGAGGTGTACAGGATGGCCCGGTTCGGGCAAGGTAATCCACAAACTTCTTGCCACCCACCGGCAGGTCCTCCTCCACTCTGCTGGAGTCCGGGGCAGCGGTGGGTGCGGCTGTCCGACCAGGGGCCCTGCCGACATGCACCACCCAGATGGCAGCTGCCACCACCAAGGGGAGTTTGATCTCTCTGCACCACCCATTCAGCCCTTGGCTTCTCTACTGAGGCCGCCGGGGATAGGGTGAAAATGAGCTGTCCCTGGCCTGTCCTCCTTTGCTCACCTCTCAGAGGCCGCAAACCAGCCCAATCTTCAGTCGCTCCTGATTCCCAGGCTCAGCCTAAGTCTCCTCAGTCCCTGGGCTGCTTTGCTGGGCTGTCCCTGAGCTGGGAGACCGTGTGCCAGCCGAGATGTCCCAGTCCCTGGAGGACATGCAGAGGTCTCCAAAAGCCCCTGCCGCTCATTGGCAGCTGCTGCGCCAAAGGGACAGAGGGTGCTGGGGTGGTTTGAACTGGCGTAGTTTGGGGTTGGCTCCCGTCCCCTCCTCGCCCCAGGCCATGAGTGTCATCTGCAAATGTTTGGATGGTTGCCTGGAGGATTGTGTGAAAACAGATCCCTGGCTCTTCTCCAGCCCAGCCCTTTCCCCAGCTCCTGCTCCGCTGCCTCTGAGGCAAACCCCCCAGCCCTGCCTGTTGAAACGCTCTGCCACGGAAAAAGGGCTCTGGCCTGGGCCTCTGACATTCCCCACTCTGAAAGGGCTGGGGAGCAGAGGGGGAATGAGAGCCGGTATGGGCTTCCGGTGCCCCTCCTTTCTGGCATTCTGCCCTTTGTCATAGAAACCTCTCGCTTAGCTCTTCACCGGTTGCCGGCTGGAAGGAGGGAATCACACCCCCACAGCCATCGGTTTGGGACAGGAAAGACTCGTTAGCCAGGCACCAGCTCTCAGTGGACTGTCCTGGGTGGACAGTTGTGTAATTGATGTGTTGTGGTTCTGATGGTCTTTGTGGAGCAAGCACTGCATTGCGATACTGCAGTTCTGAGACCCCTTGCAGGAGGGCATTTCCTCAGGGGGTTTCTGTGGCCCCCAAAGGAGGTGGATGCCTGCCTTCGAATGAGTATCTGTCAATGCATGGGGTCTGCCAAACTCCCACGGACACCAGGGGAGAATCTCTGACCATAGAGTGGCCAGGCCTAAGCACACAGAGCTGCTGCTCATAAGATTCCAATGATCTCCAGACAGAGGTGGGAAAAGTACCCCAAAAGTTACTTGAGTAAAAGTGCAGCTGCTTTGGGGGGAATGTATTTAAGTATAAGTCACTGGTGTCCCGCTGGAAAACTACTTGCGTAACAGGACACGCACACATATCACATCTTTATTGTACTCAAGTATCCAGAAGTCAAAGCAGCTTCACCTTTAATCAGGTAACTTTTTTGAGTACTTTTCCACCTCTGTCTCCAGAGATGCCTTTACCATACCCAGAGACCCAGACACAAACCCTGCCCGTCTCTCTGCAGCACAACCAGAACACAGTCTGAAGCAAACACTGAAATACTCATTGACGGGGCCATAAAACACTGGGCAAAACCAGGGCACAGTTTCATTTTGCCAGTGAATCACCAGACTCAGGCCTCGGGTGGTTTTGATCCAGGTCCCGTATTCTCCGACTCTCCCCTGCTCAGCAAAGAGGCCCTTCAGCCAATGGGCTCCGCCATTCCTGGCAGCAAAGAAGTGAACCTTTGTAGTCACTAGGGAGGAGTGAAAGCTGACACAGCCAGTGAGCTGGCCAGACAAGGCCGCTTTGCGACGCCTGAGGCGCTCACCTTTGTCCTCAGGCATGTAGACAGAAACACACACAGAGAACTCTTCCTGGACCAGAGCACCTCACACTTACCCCCACAGAGAAGGGGGTGGAGGCAGTGTAGTGCGGTTATCTACACTGGCTGGAATGGGAAACTGAGGCACAGAGCAACCCAGCGATTGACGTCATGAAGAGAACCTAGAACCCCAGCTGGTGCCCTCACCAGTAAGGCCCCCGTCCTGTCCCACAAACTGTGCCACTGCTCATGCTGCCGTGCACACAAGCCCCATACACCCACATCCCCTCCAAACACACCACCTTCGACACTCCCAGCACACACACAGAGCCCATGTGCACAGTTATAGAATCACAGATCCCAGGGCTGGAAGGGACCTCAGGAGGTCATCGAGTCCAGCCCCCTGCCTAAAGCAGAACCAACCCCAACTAAATCATCCCAACCAGGACCATGTCAAGCTGGGACTTAAAACCTCTAGGGATGGAGATTCCACCACCTCTCTAGACAACGCACTCCAGGGCTTCACCTCCCTCCTGGGGAAATAGGTCGGCTGCTAGGTCATGAGCTGCAGCCCTCAATCATTTTTGTTGCCCTCTGCTAGACCCACTCCAATGCATCCACATTCTTTCTATACTGCAGGCCCCAGAACTGGATACAATACTACAGATGTGGCCTCACCAGTGCTGAGTAGAGGGGAATAATAACTTATTTAGATCTACTGGAAATAGTCCTCCTAATGCACCCCAATATGCCATCAGCCTTCTTGGCTACAAGGGCGCACTCTTGACTCATAGCCAGCCTATTATCCACTGTAGTCCCCAGGGCCTTTTCTGCTGCACTGTTACTTAGCCAGTCAGTCCCCAGCCTGTAACAGTGCTTGGGATTCTTCCGTCCCAAGTGCAGGACTCTGCCCTTGTCCTTGTTGAACCTCATCAGATTTCTTTTGGCCCAATCCTCCAATTGGTCTAGGTCACTCTAGCCCCTGTCCCCACCTTCTAGCTTATCTACTCATCCCCTAGCTTAGCGTTACCTGCAAATTTGCTGAGGGTGCAATCCATCCCCTACCCACCAGCACAGCTGACACCTACACACAGCCCCACCTACACACCCTCCCTGAATCCCACATACACAGACCTGGGCCCTACTATCCTAGCAATAGAAGGGACTGAGCCAGAGCCTCACTCACAGGGGTTTGTCAGACCTGTTCGCAAAAACCTCCCAGGACAGGAACTGGACACACACGAACTCAAGCGACCTCAGTTCCCACAAACACACCCCTGGACAGTAGCAGAGGTGGCCAGGTTAGTCTGTACTCCAACAAAACAAACCAGCAGAAATGCAGCAATTTTAAGGTGAACACAATGATCCATTTGGTGATGAGTTTTCATGGGACACACCCACACGCCTGGCTGGACACTGCTGTAACTCCAGTACTCCGTCCCACACACACACACACACACACACACACACACACGCCTGGCTGGACACTGCTGTAACTCCAGTACTCCGTCCCACACACACACACACACACACACACGCCTGGCTGGACACTGCTGTAACTCCAGTACTCCGTCCCACACACACACACACACACACACACACACACACACACACACACACACACACACACACGCATGCACGCCTGGATGGACACTGCTGTCCCTTATGCACAGTGCTGCAACTCCAGTGCTCCGTCCCGTACCCACCCACCCGCCCACACAAAAGTCCCTCACGGCACACAGCAGTGTCACTCCAGCTCTTGTCACATCCTGGCAGGCGACTCGGCTCTTGGCCCGGCAAGCCTGCCTCCGGCCTGGCCCAGCTGGCGGCCATGAAATGGCTACCACCAAGACCAAGTGACAAGCACCAAGGCAGCCCGCTGGCCATCTCTCTCCCTCGCCTGGGCTTTGGCCTGAGCAAGACTTGGGACCCTGCCGGGTGGAAGCAGGATGTTCGATCGCAGGCGGTACTTGGGCTGTGATGCTTTCTGCAGACATTGGGGTGAATGAGGTGAGACAGAGGGGAAAACCCACTGAGAGGCAGCGTGGCCTAGTGGAGGGCGGGCGGAGGCAGCAACCATGTGTACCAGGACACTGTTGCTCTTCTTCCCGTTCCCCTGACTGTCAGGGAGCGAGGGGAAAGCACCCAGCTTGCGAATCACTCTTCTGCCTCCTGCCCTCCTTAGCCAGAAGTCAGTGGTACGTGAAGCTGTGTACTTTCCCCTCGCTCCCTGACGGGGAAGTGGACAAAGAGCAAGCAGTGTCCCGGTACCCGGAGCGGCTACCTCTCCCCTTCTGCAATGCAGCGGGCTGGACCTCCCACGGTACTGCCTTCCTTCCCGGCTCTGCCACTGACTTGCCGTATGGCCCAGCTGAGTCACTTTCCACCATACCTATTTAGATTCAAAATCATTCTCGGCCAGGGCTGTCCCTCATGTGGGCAGCTGGGGGTTGCAGTCCCTGGCTCGAGGGGCCTTGATTTTAGCAGGAGCTGCAGTTGCTCCTGCCGTAATAATACTGTGAGTTTGGGGGTTGTTTTCTGCCGCCTGAGATCTGGGCTGGACCTGGAGCCTGTTAAAGTCAGTGGAAGACTCTGGAAGGCCTGGGTTTGACCCATCCAAGGTTTCTCTGGCCCCCATTCATTGCTCCCAGCCAAACCATGCCGGAGCGAAGGCCCAGCGTGTGCCGAAGGCCCGGACATAGGGATGCTAAGAAATCATTCAATTAGGAAACTGACAGAAGACTCTGGATTCCTTCTGTCCGCAATTCCCTCCCGTCTCAGACCAATCACTCGTCCCTTGTGAGGTCAGTCACAAAGAGGCAGGCCTGTTGATCGTATGGAGACCCCAAAACATATCCCACGCACAAAGCTGGCATGTGGCTGCAGGGTTTCGCCAGCCTCTGGGGAGGCATATTGGGGTGCATTAGGAGGAGCATTTCCAGCAGACCTAGAGAAGTTATTATTCCCCTCTACTAGGCAATGGGGTGGTCTGATCTGGAGTATCGTGTCCAGTTCTGGGCCCCCCAGTATAGAAAGGATGTGGATGCACTGGAGTGGGTAGAGTGAAGGGCAACAAAAATTATTAAGGAGGTGAGCACATGACCTCTGAGGAGAGGCTGAGGTATTTGAACTTATTTAGTTTGCAGAAGAGAAGAGTGAGGGGTGATTTAATAGCAGCCTTCAACTGCCTGAAGCGGGGGGGTTCCTAAAGAGGATGGAGAGAGACTGTTCTCAGTGGGGACGGATGACAGAACAAGGAGCAATGGTCTGAAGTTACAGATAGGGAGGTGTAGGTTGGATATAAGGAAAAACTACTTCACCGGGAGGGTGGGGAAGCACTGGAATGTGTTGCCTAGAGAGGTGGTGGAATCTCCATCCCTAGAGATTTTTAATTCCCAACTTGCCAAAGTCCTGGCTGGGCTGATTTAGTTGGGGTTGGTCCTGCTTTGGGCAAGGGGTGGGGCTAGATGACCTCCTGAGGTCCCTTCCAGCCCTGGGATTCTTTGATTCTATGATTCTATGAGGGAGGTTAATAGGGTTATTCCCATTTTACAGAAGGGTACTGACCACTAATGCCCTAGAAATCACAACACTTCTGAGCTAGCCAAAACAACAGAGCAAGCGATGGGATGAGAGCCCAGGCGTTCCTACCCTCTTCCCCCCCAGCATGCCTGCAGGCCTTTCAATCCCTATTCATTCTGCTTTTCTCCTCCCTCACCCCCTCACACCTGCATCTCCCCCCCGGCTGAGCACCCCAGCCCCGTCATTCATCACACCGAGCTGCAGGGCGCTAATCCCGAACATCTGGCAACCCTCACAGTGATTGATTGCAGCACAGAGGGAATCTGTTCTCTTGGCAGGAGCTTAAAGTCCTGAAACCCATGTGGGGCACAACCGCTTTCTCCCTCGCTAGCTGCTGGGTTAGCCCTGAGGTGACTCTGGCCAAACACAGCTCATCTCTCCCATTGATGACGCCCGTTTCCTTCCTCCGAATGGGTTTTATCAGCAGCCCCTCCCTCCTGGCAGAGGGGATCAAACAATGGCAAAGAAAACAAAGAAAGTCTCCCTCCTCCCCCATCTAGTTTAATAAAAATTGTCTCAGCCTGGCCCCTATTTCTAGGAAATAACCCACTGAGCTGGCCAAACATTTTGTGTCTTAGCATGTTTGGCTCCAACAACCTGCCTTGTCCACGGCCGCACTTGCCATTGGCAAGGCTGTCTTTCTGGGGAACCAAGCATGCTCTGTTTCCAAGCACAGCCCTGCTCACGGCCAGCCCTGCCGACACGGCCTGGGAGCTGTGAGTCACGCTGCAGACTTTCCAGATGGAAAGAGCCTCCAATTAGGGGTCCGTTAACAAGTCGCTTGCCGACGTGCAAGCCAAGAAACACCGCGACTCGGTCGGCCGAGAAGGCGTCGGCGCTGCAGGGCTCCTGGGAATAAAACAGAGTAAAAGCTTAGTGCTCAGGGCCTGATTCTGCTACCTTTCCTCACTTAGCAGAGTTCCTTGGGACCTGAGCTGGACTAAGCCCCACTCTAGATAGGTTGTGTGGCTTTGGATCTAAACCCTACTAAACTCCCACCTCCCCACCAGCCTGCAATCAATGGGATGACTTGTCTGGTAGAACACTGACTAAATCTGGGGGTCAGATTTGCTGAGTGAGATAGGGTAGCTGGTTTGGATTTTTTTCCCCACGGTCACTTTTCTGAGTCGAAACACACTTAAAAAGTGTCAGAACAAAAAAGCAGCCCAGTAGCACTTTAAAGACTAACAAAATAATTTTTAGGTGATGAGCTTTCGTGGGACAGACCCGCTTCTTCAGACCATAGCCAGACCAGAACAGACTCAATGTTTAAGGCACAGAGAACCAAAAACAGTAATCAAGGTGGACAAATCAGAAAAAAAAATGATCAAGGTGAGCAAATCAGAGAGTAGAGGGACGGAAGGTGTGGGGGAGCCAAGAATTAGATTAAGCCAAGTACGCAGATGAACCCCTATAGTGACCCAGAAAATTCCCATCCCGGTTCAAACCACATGTTAATGTGTCGAATTCTTCTGCCCCTCTGCTCTCTGATTTGCTCACCTTGATCATTTTTTTTCTGATGTGTCCACCTTGATTACTGTTTTTGGTTCTCTGTGCCTTAAATATTGAGTCTGTTCTGGTCTGGCTATGGGCTGAAGAAGTGGGTCTGTCCCACGAGAGCTCATCACCTAATAAATTATTTTGTTAGCCTTTAAAGTGCTACTGGACTGCTTTTTTGTTTTGATAGTATATAGACTAGCCCGGCTCCCTCTCTGTTACTACTTAAAAAGTGGGGGGAGAGAAATGTGCCAGGAAGACAGAGACAGTGAGAGCAAATCACAAAGAGACAATCTCTAGCATGGAGACCCAGTGGGACTGTTTCTCAGTTTGGAATTGGGTTCACATTCTGAAATTTCAGGCTTAAAAAAGAAAAATCCCTCGAGAGGGATCTACCCCTCCGCCAGGAAGCTGCGGGACAGGCCGGGGCATTGTGCATCGCCACCAAATGGATTTTCAGTCTCCTGGGAAAGCCACACAATTTGAAATGGGTTTTTCTTTTCTGCTGGGACAAAACCTCAAAATGTCCAAATTCGTCCCAGACTGTCACCTTCCAAAACCTCAGATATTGCACTGGAAGGACTATCAGAGTCGTACATGGTCACACCATGGCAACTAATGAGATTAAAATATTAAATGTTACTTTGATCAGGGGTGAGGGATAGCTCAGTGGTTAGCACCTTGGCCTTGTAAACCCCCAGTTGTGAGTTCGGCCTTCAAGGGCCTTAGGCGGGTGAGAGTAAAAAAAATCTGTCTGTGATGGTTCCTACCATGAAGGCAGGGGACTGGGCTCAAAGACATCACAAGGTCCTGTCCAGCTCCGTGCTATTCTCTTAAAATTCATTGCTCCTGTCGTAGAAAAGTCAGATAATAATAAACAGAATGACCACGTCCAAACAAACCGTTTTTCCCTTACTGGAGCAACACAAATAAGCTGATTTCGATGTGTGCAGGGTCCTTTCGAAAAGGGCCCCCATATAGCCAAGCCACGCACGAGCGAAACACAGCACTTTCGAAGTGCCGCAGCTGGCAAAATGCTAACGAGATGCTGAATATTCATTTCAGCACCTCATTAGTATTCTCCGATTTGGCCATTAGCATGGCCCTTTTGAAATTTTGGCCAAGTGCATCGTCACCCCAGCCTGTGTAGATGTGCCCTTTAAAACCAGATCGCTCACAGTCACCATAACCATGTCTTCCTAGTTCCTTCTGCAGCCGGCTCCTCCTTGGCCTACGCTAATGTGTTGGTTGGCAGTGCCAGCTCTGCACCTTCTCACGGAGGGTCACGTGCTTCACAGACAGCACGAAAAACACGGAGAACTCCCCAGGCAGGTCAGAGCTCCCATGCGAGCCGGTGCCTCTGAGCTGGAGGCTGGGCCCACAGGGATGGTGCCTATTTACTCCACAAGCCCTAAGCTCCGACCCCCATTCTCCTTTTGGATGGGACTCCTGCGTGATGAACACAGCATGTAGTAACCCCCCTGCCCCGCACCACGGGAGGAGCTTGGAGTGAAGTAGCCATCCGGAGCACCACGCTGGGGAGCTAGCAATGGGTGCCAGGGCTTCTCCTCAGGTGCTCCTCGCCAGGGTGTGTTTTCAGCCCTGGGAAGTGGGGGGTTGTGACAGGAACTGGCTATTCCTCAGAGCCCGGAGACAAAACCCATATGCAGGGGCACTTAGAGGCTTCTGCCCAAAGAGCCACCACCGCCTAATCCCTCCCCTCTCCCTGCCTGAAACTAATTAACCTTCCTTCCAAAGACATAACAGGGGAATAAATTGAAAACAGCTCCCTACCCTCAGTGGAGTTCGTAAGCCCAAAGGCTTCATGATATCCATTAGGGACTAAACTGCGGCCAGGGAGGCTTAGGTTGGACGTGAGGAAAAGCTTCCTGACTGTCAGGGTGGTCAAACACTGGAATAAATTGCCTGGGGAGCTTGTGGAATCTCATTGCTGGAGATATTTCAGAGCAGGTTAGACAGACATCTGTCAGGGAGGGTCTAGAAGGTGCTTGGTCCTGCCATTGAGGCAGGGGGCTGGACTTGATGGCCTCTCGAGGTCCCTTCCAGTTCGAGTGCTCTATGATTCTGTGACTAGCTGCTGCTACGCCCTTTACGTGAAATGTGCCCCGATACCACAGGGATGGGCAAAAGGCTAAAATCTGAATGCAGCCAGACAAAGGGCCTGTGGGCGGGAGAAGACGTCACCAGCAGCGCCCAGAGCTCGGGGCCCCGTTGTGCTGCCCCACTGCCCGACATCTCAGATGTGGCTGTGAGGTTGGACTTGGCCCTCCGCATCCCCCCTCCTGGCTAGGCTTTGACAGGCAACCATGAGACAATACTGAGCAGGAAGCCCCGTGGCACTCTGCCACCTGCAGCCCTTCAAGCACCTCGGACCATGTGCAGCTGCAGAGTCCTCAGGCCAGGCAGAGGAGGAGCTTTGCGCCAGTGACTGGCCAGATGGGGGAAACTGAGGCACAGATGGCACACTCGCGCTCTCTCACCATGTGTAAGAGGAGCAGCACTGGGCCTGTCCCCTCTCAGGGCTGGGTCCTTCCAGCCTCACTCCAGCCCGGGGACACCCAAGCAGGAGGAAATGAGAAGGTAGGTGGTTTTTTTGACCACTACCCGGTACCTGTGACTCCAAAAGGGCCAGGACTCTAGCTGGTACCATCACTGCAGCAGCAGCCAGAGCCCCGGGCCCTTCAGCATCGCTGCCTGAGCGATGTGCTCCAGTAACCCAAGCCACACACTCCAGCCAGTTCTGAGGGCCAGGAGGGCTGGGCGGTCCAGGCAGCATTAAGGGCTGGCTCTCCAAGCCCTGCTCCTTCCTCCTTAGGCCCCACCCCTTGCAGGAGCACATACCCAGTCCCCAGTGCCTGCTCCCCATTGCCACAGGTCACTGCAATCCTGCAACCCCTGGGTGCACAGTCCATGTGCTTGGAGAATAGTCCATTTACTCCCCTCCCTGTGTGCTTGTCACTTATGTCACACACCCACGGCTATGCCCACGGCGCCGCTTGCTTTTCTGATCGGACGCTGGTAGAAGAGCTGGGGCCCAGTAAAAGAGTCAGGGGCTGGGTCTGAACTTCCCCAGCGTTTGCCGGAATGCAGGCACCTGAGGTCTGGGATAGAAAAGCAAATGAGCACAGGCAATGCTCACTCTCCTCTGGTTAGCCATGCAGGGCACCAGCGTGGTTCTGGTCTCTCTGTTATTGTATCCCATGGCTCACAGAAGGTGGGGGCTGGAAGGGACCTCAGGAGGTCATTTAGTCCCACCCCCCTGCTCAAAGCAGGACCAACCCCAGCTAAATCATCCCAGCCAGGGCTTTGCCAATCCTGGTCTTAAAAGCCTCTGGGGATGGAGATTCCACCACCTCTCTCGGCAACACATTCCAGTGCTTCACCTCCCTGCTGGGGAAATAGTTTTTCCTAATATCCAACCTGGACCTTCCCCTCTGTAACATCAGACTATTGCTCCTTGTTCTGTCACCACTGAGAACAGCCTCTCTCCCTCCTCTTTAGAGACCCCTTCAGGAGGTTGAAGGCTATTATGAAATCTCCTCTCACTCTTCTCTTTGGCAGACTAAATAAACCCCTGCCCCTCAGCATGTTCATTTTCATCATCTGAGTCAGATGCCACCAACAGATGGCTGGATTTCTTTCTGGAGGTTTGAGTTCTGTGGTTCCCACGTTGGACTGTTGTTCTTTTAAGGCTTCACAGAATCACAGAATCATAGGCCTGTAAGGGACCTCAGGAGGTCATCTAGTCCAGCCCCCTGCTTCAAGCAGGATCAACCCTCCACTAAGTCATCCCAGCCAGGAACTTGTCAAGCCAGGACTTAAAAACCTTGAAGGATGGAGAATCCACCACCTCTCTAGGCAACGCATTCCAGTGTTTCACCTCCCTCCTGGGGAAGTAGTTTTTCCTAATATCCAACCTACTCCTCTCCTTCTTCAACTTCAGACCATTGCTCTTTGTTCTGCCATCGGACAAGGAAAGCCATCTGCAAGCATGTGCCACACCTCACCCATGTCAGATGTTGGAAGGCCCTTCAGTGTCTCAAACCTTAGGGCCAGTGCTGTAGCTCTCTAGACATCTCACCGAGGTGCCTTCTCTGCATTTGGCCAGCTCTGCTGTGAAAGCGTTTTTAAAACAAACATGCTGGGTCATCATCCGCGACTGCTATAACATGAAATATATAACATAATGTGGGTAAAACAGAACAGGGGACATACAATTCGCCCCCGAGGAGTTCAGTCACTGATTTAATTAACAATCTATTTTTAACAAACGTCTTCAGCATGGAAGCATGTCCTCTAGAATGGTGGCTGAAGCCTGCAGGGGTCTATGAAAAGAGGGTTAGAGGGAGGAGGGAGAAAAACTGTTCCCCTTGGGCTCTGAGGACCGGACAAGGAGCAAGGGGCTTAAACTGCAGCAAGGGAGGGTTAGGTTGGACATTAGGTGGTTAAGTACTAGACGAGGGGTCTGCAACTGAAATAGTGAGAAGAGCCATTTTTTCAAATTCAGTTACCAAATCAATCCCTCAAGAGCCGCAATGCACTACCACTGCCACTTAAACTACAAAACTGAATTCAGTTGGCTCAATGGCAGGCAACTGAATTTAGATTTTTGTTTAAGCAGCGGCCGCATCTGGAGCTGCAAGGGGAGTCAGCGGCGGCAGTGCCCAGAGCTGCAAATGGCTCCTTAAAGAGCTTCATGGAGCTCCGGAGCTGCAGGTTGCTGACGCCGGTAGTGGAATAAATTGCCGAGGGAGGTTGTGGAATCTCCATCACTGGAGACATTTAAGAGCCGGTTAGACAGACGCCTGTCGGGGATGGTCTAGTTCAGGGGTCTGCAACCGAAATAGTGAGAAGAGCCATTTTTTCAAATTCCGTTACAAGATCAGTACTTCAGGAGTCGCAGTGCACGTGAATACCAGACCATCCTGAATAAGCCACAGCAAACTGCACTTGGTGTCACCCCGATTTTAAGAACAGCGCCCACAATGATTTGTACCAATTAGAAAGTTAAGTTACTCCCATCCCCAGGCTTTACCCTCCGCCAGCCCCAAACCCACCCCCCATCGCCAGGCTTTACCCTCCTTCAGCCCCAAACCCACCCCCATCCCCAGGCTTTACCCTCCTTCAGCCCCAAACCCACCCCCATCCCCAGGCTTTACCCTCCTTCAGCCCCAAACCCACCCCCATCCCCAGGCTTTACCCTCCATCAGCCCCAAACCTGCCCCCCATCCCCAGGCTGTACCCTCCATCAGCCCCAAACTCGCCCCCCATCCCCAGGCTTTACCCTCCATCAGCCCCAAACCTGCCCCCCCATCCCCAGGCTTTACCCTCCATCAGCCCCAAACCTGCCCCCCCCATCCCCAGGCTGTACCCTCCATCAGCCCCAAACCCACCCCCCCATCCCCAGGCTTTACCCTCCATCAGCCCCAAACCTGCCCCGCATCCCCAGATTTACCTGCCTGAGACAAGCTCTGCACACTGGTCTTCCATGGCCGCTGCCTCCCGGCCCCCACTGCTCCCGCCACCGCCTCCTTCTCAGCACGGCTCAGGCAGGGCAGGCTCAGCCGCTCCTCTCCCAGCTGTCCTGCAGCCTCAGCGTTCCCCCGCGCGCAGCGCATGGGCGGCTCCCTGCCCTGCCGGCTTCCTCTTTGGGGCTCCCTGCCACCGCTGACACCCTTGCAGCTCTGGAGGCTGGTGCTGCTTAAACAAAAAAACCTAAATCCAGTTTTAACGACAGTTGTTTAAGCGGCAGCCACCTCCGGAGCTGCGAGTGGAGTCAGTGGTGGCAGCGCTCGGAGCTGCAGGTGGCTCCTTAAAGATCTTCATGCAGCTCCGGAGCCACAGTTTGCCGACCCCTGGTCTAGATGGTGCTTGGTCCTGCTGAGAGGGCAGGGAACTGGACTCAGTGACCTCTCGAGGGCCCTTCCAGCTCTAGTCTTCTATGATGCCATGACTGTTAAAAATGGCTGACTCCTGGCAACACCAGCAGCAAAAATCCACACAAATCTCTTTTCTCCTTTTCAGCTGACATGCTAAGGAGAAGCCGTCAGCGCTATCTCCTGTAAATGTACACTAGCTTGTTCACTCTAGCAAGAGGCTGAATGAAAAGCAGAACCCAGCGGACTTCTAAAGTGTTACACCGCTTTGTTGCTGAGGGCGGTTGTGTGACAAAAACAGCTCTACATTTATAAATTGCACTTTCATGATAAAGGGTTTTGCACGGCAGAATTTGTGGGAAGTGACCTGAAAGATACCATTTCTCCTTTTCCTCATTTTTACAGGGCAGACATTTGTAATCAAAACTCTTAAGTGAGCTCTGTCCATGTTGGATTCTGTGTTGTAACACAAATCAGTGTGTTTGAGAAAGGTAGAAAACCACCCATAATATTTAATACATTTCACTGGTGTTCTACTCTTTAACAGTGCCATCAATTGCAATTTTTTTTCAGTTAATTGCTTGAATTAACTGCAATTAACTGGCAGCCCTAATTCAGACCGTTAGCAACTCCTTGCTTTTTTGCTTGAGTTTGTTTAATACCTGTTCAGCTCAAACACCATGGTGAAACAACAAGCAGTCCTGTAGCACCTGAGAAACTAATAATGTGTTAGTCATGAGCTTTAGTGGGTAAGACCTGCTTCGTGTTACTCTCTAAGGTGCTGCAGGACTGTTTGTTATTTCTGAAGCTACACACTAATATGGCTCCCCCTTTGCGACTATGGAGAAAATCTCTTTGTTAAAGCCACATCAGCCCTGAACCTATAATTAAAGGCCTAGCTATCTCCCACTGTACGCAAAGCCATAGGAACTTGCCTACGCTTGCCACCAGGTTGACACACCGGAGGCTGATCTTCTGGGGTTTGATTAAGCAGGTCTAGTGAGGACCTGCTAAATCAAATGCTGAGGGTGTCCCCATCAACCTCAGTACTCTTTGCAGTGGTGAGGTGTAAGAGAAGTCGACAGCAGAGTTTCTCCTGTCGATCTCCCACTGTAGCGATTACATGGAAATTTGACCTAAGGTACATCAACTCCATATCCTCATCGCTGGAGTTGCATGTCTTAGGTCGACTTCCTCTGCTTGCATAGGCCTGGCCTGGGTTGGGAGGGCTCATTCGTTAGCCCAGAACACGACCAGGCGGTTCCTGACGGGGCCTCCCACGGGAGACAGCCTGGCATTGCAGCTAATGGAGCCGTCCCATTATCTCCCCAGGTACTGGGCGCATCTGGATGGACGACGTGGCCTGCAAAGGCACAGAGGACAGTCTGCTTCAGTGCAGCTTCTCCAGCTGGGGCAAGACCAACTGCGGCCACGCCGAGGATGCTGGAGTGAAGTGCTTCCCACCCTGAGTTCAGAGGACAGGCCGCCGGCGAGGGGCCAGAACATCCCACAGAGAGGGGGCTGTGCCCAGAGAGAGGAACACACCCTGCAGCAGCCACTCATATAACGTCTACACTTCTGCCTTTCCCTCTGGGCTCATCTCTTGCCCTTCGGATCTCTCCCATGCGCCCCACTCTTCTGGGGCATGTTAGTTATTGCTTTACCGCCCCCCCCGCCCTCACCCCCCTCCTTGCCTTGCCTTGCTCTCACTTTTAGACCAAAGTTAAGGATGCAAAGCCATAAGCTCCGTCTCTGCTTCTCCTGTCTCCAGCCCAGTCAGGTACACGGGTGTTTTTACAGCAGACGGGCCAGGCCAGCTTGCCACGGGCTTGTCGGACTGGGAGACCAGCCCCGAGGCTCTCAAAGACTCCAAGGCGTATACAACAAGGAGCAACCGCACACAGGCTGGCCAGAGATGGACGGCTCTGGCTGTGTTGCGCAGCAAGCCAGGTAGCCAGGCCAGCCCGTGCAGCCTCCAACACTTTATAAGAGAAATAAATGTCTTTTTCCTCTTCTCAAGATCCCCCCAGTGCACCGCCCAGGGCGCATGAGGCATCACTAGGCAACAGCAGCGGGGTGCTGAGAGCTGTTGAACCCACCTGGAAGCTCTGTGTAGAACAGAAGCCACTTCAAGCCAGGGGTCGCTGCAGCCCCCCAAATTTGAGCACCTCGGGGCATCAGTCACAAAAGTCATTGCAAGCAAAGACACTGCTAGGCCTTATTTGTAGGCCTAGGGGGTGCAGAGGCTGCCCCAGCAGCCAGCAAGCTTGTGTCCGCCCAGAAATAGCTGTCTCTGCTCCCCTTTTTAACAGCTAGTTATGGGCCCGTATTTAGAGACACCTGAGTTGCTTCAGCTGAAGGTGTAACTGGGCTAGCGGTGAAGTAGCGAGTTGTTAAAAATGCGGGAGCCAGCCGGGAGGGGGAGACACGCTCACACACACGGTGCTGCTGTGTTAGGTTGCCATGTTAATAGCATACGCGCAGCAGTAACAGTCGCATACGCACCAGCTGCCACTCTGCTTTCGTCCCTGCGCTGCGGGCCCAGGGCCGCCCCAAGGAGAAGAATATGCTCAGAGAGAACGTTTGGTCTTGGTGGCCCAGGCAGGCTGTGGCTCTCCGCCGGGACTGCCACCAGGTGGCTGGGTCACACCCCCGTTGTGCCAGTGTTTTGCAATCAGGGCCGTGACCCTGAGGAGCAGTCGGAGGGAGGCAGACCCACGGGCAAGTCGTGCCCACTGGGGTGGGTGTGTGAGCGTTGTAACAGACCCCCAGTTCAGCCTGGGAACTGGCGGTCAGCCACGCTCCTTTCCTAGTGGCTGCCAAAGCAGCTGTCAGTAATTTCGGCCCGTGGCCGGCTAGGAACAGCTTCAAGCCAGCAACCTGCCGGTGAAAGGGCTCCTGATACGCTTGTGAGCTGGCACCTCTGTTCCCAGCTCTCCGCGCAGAAACACGCTGCTTCTTCGCGGGGCTAGCGTGCATACGAGAATGAGGGCCCTGGCTCTTGTCTTTCCCTGTGTGCAAATTCCACCTTCCAAGCCAAAGCAGCCCTTGACCTGGTGAAGAACGCGAACACGGCAGAGCCAGATGCCCGGAGGGTGCAAGTCGAGATGGGCTGTGGCCTTCAAAGAGCTGTGCTCCCCCCCCATTAGCGATCCCCGGGCTGGAAGGGGTGACTGTGATCGTCTGAGCTCCTGCCTGGCCCAGAGACTGACCCCCCTCCCCGCCTCCTCCCGAATTCTTAGAGCAGCCGTGGCTTTAGGAAAACAGCCACCCTTGATTTACAAACTGCCGGGGATAGCGAGTCCCCCGGGCCCGCTGGTAAAGCGACGGGGGTTAAAGAGAAGGTCAGCCAACACAACCGGCCCTCCCCTGCTCAGCTGAACAGCTAGTCAGCAGCCCTGAATAGTGGGTGGGACGCACGTGTGGCCCTTCTTCACCTTAGGGGGCCCCAGCAGCCTGAGGCTCACTGGGGCTCCCCTTGTGGTCCGTGGCCCCCCAGTCCCCTCCCCTCATGCCTCTCACGCCCCAGGGCACTGAAGCTGGCACTTAACCCGCTCTGCCTCCCAGCTGATTTACAGCAGTTCTGCACTGGGAGGGTAAGGGGACGGGGTGGGGCTGGGGCCGAGGGAGGAGAGAGCTGGAGGAAGTGCGGGTCTCCGGTGCCCCGGTGCATGAGAGGTGCCCGGGGGGGGCGGGCAGTGGGCCGCATGTGACCACGGGCTGGAGGTTGCCCAGCCCTGGGCTATGTGAACTGGTGACTGCCAGGGAGTCACACCAGCTACAGCAGCCCAAGGCGCTGTGTGAGAGCCAAGCTGGCTTAACCAACGCCAGCGCAAAGTCTGCAGCGGTACGGGTGCCCCCTTCCTGCCCTGCCACGGGCGCCCGGCGGCACTGCTGGTGGAGTGCGACCTCAGCGCCCAGCACGCGGCTGGACACGGGGCCAAGCCTGGCCCTGCCCGTGTCCCTGTTTATTAGTGCCTGGCATCCAGCTGCCGTGCTCAGCCTCAGGGTGGGGGTAAGTCTCCCAGGGTGGAATTCGGGTGCCCTTGCAGCTGATGGCAAAAGGCCGCCTGACTCCATCGGGGCCGGGACTTCGCTCACAGAGCCGGGAAGGACGGGCGGGAGTGGCAGCCGCCTCCCTTACACCCCGAGTCTGCACCGGGGCAGGGTCACAGCTCTCGCCACGTGCCGAGGCTAAACCCGTCCACACTGCACTGAGAAGCCAGTCACCGCAGGGCCTGGCGTTGGCGCGCTGCCATAGGAAGAGCAGGCTGGACTGGGGTGGCCGGTGAGCTTCACAGAGGGGCCCCTCCATGAATTCTGGTGCTGGTTGCAGGCAGCGCCAGGGCCCTGGCAGGGTTGAGGGCTGGCGAGAGGGAGTGTGTGGGTGTGGGTGTGGGGTGGGGGAGACAGACATTGGGACACAGCTGGAGTGTGCGCTGCGTTGTCCATGTGACAGTGTGTGTGTGGGGGACACAGACTGTGTGTGTGTGTGTGTGTGAGACAGGGTCACTGTGTGCACTGACTGCAGCTGGGTACGTTCCTGAGAGAAGCCAGCCTCTGTCTCTTTAAGGGGAATCTGTCCTGCTCTGTGGTCTGTCCCCTATCCCTGCACTGCACTCCTGAGCCACTGACCATCCATGGGTCAGACGGGAGCAGCTCCCCTGTGTGTCTCCCTCTCCCCGATCCCTGCTCTGCAGAGACGGGGTACGGGGCAGGGGAACACCCTGACGTCGGCACAGCCCTCTCCCCTCCACGCTCTCCCCCTCTACACAGCCAGCAGGAGAATCCTAGGAGCACCTGGGCTGCAGATGGAGCAAGGTGGGGAAGGGCTGCTAAACGCCTGCAGCTGGCTGTAAGCGTGCACGCTCTGCTCATCGGCTGGGCGGGCCGGAGAGAAATGCTGAGCAGGCTGGATCTGATCCCCAGGTGTGGTTGTGCCCATCGCTGGTCTAAATGATCCGGTGGTCCTGCCTGGCCTGGAACTCTCTGTTTCTATAATCATTGTATTCGGGATAGTAACAGAGGGAGCCGTGCTAGTCTATCCACTATCAAAACAAAAAGCAGTCAAGTAGCACTTTAAAGACTAGCAAAATAATTTCTTAGGTGATGAGCTTTCGTGGGACAGACCCACTGCTTCAGGTCAGTGTCTTTCTTCCTAAGAGCCCCATGTGGTCTGTTTCCCCAGATTACGAGGCACATTGGAGGCCTGAGCCAAAAGCCACTGAGGATCTTCCACTGATGTCATTGGGCTTTGGCTCAGGCCAGCAATGAATGCAGGTCTGATCCCATAACACACAGTTCTTTGAGCGGGACGGTCCTGTATTTGGGCTGCCAAAAAGGCATTCTGATTTGTTTTTTAAATGGGACTCATTGTCCCGTATCTGCCCCCACCCAGCCGCAGGGAAGCAGGGGGAATGTGGGCAGCTGTCACTTTCCCAGGGATTGTCAGCAGCTGCTGCCTCCTTCTCGGCTCCCTGGGGCTTGGCGGAGCCGCCCTTCCCCCTCCATATCTCCCTGTCCCATATTTGGGATAAAGAGATATGGTTGCCCTACCTTTCAGTGTTCCTGCATGCAGTAGGGCTGACAACCACCATGGGCCCTGAGACAAGGTGGAAGGGAGGCGGGGCTCCATGGCCATGGAAGGGGTGTGGCCTAGGGCAGAAGGGGCGTGGCCAAAATCAGAAGGGGTGGGGCCAAGAGCAGTCAGCCTGTGGCACTTCTCGGACTGCAGCTGTGGGCCCCCTATAACTCCGAGAAAGTAGCAGGGTTGGCAGCCAGAGCTCTGGGCCCCTTTGAAACGCCAAGCCCTGCTACAAATGCCTCCCTCCACCCCACCTGCCCCATCGGCAGGCTTGGCTTCATGAGCAGCCCGTGGTACTTTAGCTTCATTATCATAGGACATTCAGCTGCGGGGTCAAAACCTGTGGCTTCTATTCACACCGGCCATTGACTTGAAGACAGGATGGTTCAGGATGTGTCCCAGGTCTTCCCCTGCAATAACTGAACATGAATCACCTGTCGTTACCACTTCATCCCAGCGTATTGCTCTGACTTGATGGTACTTGCTTCAGAGCTCTTCTTACTATTGTTAGCTATTATTTGTTGGCATAGCACCTAGGAGCCATAGTGCTAGGTGCTGTACAAACAGAACAAAAACTCAGTGCATATCCCCATGTAAGACAAAAGACACCAGGTGAATACAAGGTAGGAATTCAAGGGAACACTATTAGCATGACAGACTATGGTCTCAGCCCATCTCTTAGGACATAGGCTTATTGAGGCTACAGGTTATGAGAAACAGCAGCAGCCAGAAGAAAGGCATTCTTCCCTGCTGGGAGGTTGACTCTGAAACCTAGTGATGGCAAAGTATCAGTGGAGTGGAATATTTAACTGCGGACTGTATGAGCTGAAATGCCCACAGATAGCATGCTCTGGCCTGAGAGGCTGCAGGCACTTGAAAGGAGAGACCACCTGGGGGGCCTGGGACGAGAAGATCTTCAGGAGACGGGGCAGGCAATGACAGTGCTAAGGGAGATGGAGGGGTGATTATTCAGGCTGCAGATTCTTGCAGGGAGGCCGGGATGAATCTGGGCAAAGAGTCTACAGTCCTGTCCCTATTGAAAGCAATGGATGAATCTCCCATGGTGCCTTTACCCATCTCTAGAGCCAAAGCTCATCCCGAGTGTGGTGACAGGTCGGTTTCACTTTGGCTCATCATTCGTCATTGTCAGCGCAGCCTCAGTCAGGGCTAGCGAGGGAAGCAGCGATGCTGCGTACACAGAAGGTTACGAATAAGTCCTCACCTCACCGGGCTCAGGCGGAGGGCTCAGGATCACAGACCCACAGCAATGTGGAGCTGGAAGGGATCCCAAGAGGTCACCAAATCTAGCTCCCAGCTGGCATGCACTCTGTGAAGCCAACCCTGGAGTCTGACGACAAAGGAAAAACCTCACTGGCTATGGAACAGGACAGCTTTGTTATAGGCTGGGGACTGACTGGCTCAGCAGCAGTATGATGGAAAGGGACCTAGGGGTTATGGTGGATGAAAGGCTGGGTATGAGTAGACATTGTGCCCTTGTAGCCAAGAAGGCCAATGGCATGTTGGGGTGCATTAGGAGGAGCATTTCCAGCAGATCTAGAGAAGTGGCTGTTCCCCTCTATTTGGCACTGGTGAGGCCACATCTGGAATATTGTGTCCAGTTTTGGGCCCCCCAGTATAAAAAGTATGTGGTTGTGCTGGAGCAGGTTCAGCGAAGGGCAACAAAAATGATTAAGGGGCTGGAGCACAAGACCTATGAGGAGAGGCTGAGGGATTTGGGCTTGTTTAGTTTACAGAAGATTGAGGGGAGATTTGATAGCAGCCTTCAACTTCCTGAAGGGAGCTCTAAAGAGGAGGGTGAGAAACTGTTCTCAGTGGTGACAGGTGGCAGAACAAGGAGCAATGGTCTGAAGTTACAGAAGGGGAGGTGTAGGCTGGATATTAGGAAAAATTATTTCCCCAGGAGGGAGGTGAAGCGGTGGAATGTGTTACCAAGAGAGGTAGTGGAATCTCCCTCCCTAGAGGTTTGTAAGTCCCAATTGACAAAGCCCTGGGGGTTGATCCTGCTTTGGGCAGTGGGCTGGACTAGATGACCTCCTGAGGTCCCTTCGAGCCCTGGGATTCTATAAGCTGGGGAGCAGTCTTGTTGGATTTGGAAATGTCATGTTTTGTGGTATGCTGCGCGCACACACACACACACACAAAAATGTTGTATAGGGCCTGGCATATATTTAATAGAGAGCCTATTTCTAAGCCTAAAATTCAGGGCTTTGGCTTAACCAGAACACATATGTTTTTTACTGCATATGCAAATCCAAATGTCCTGCCTGACAAAGGCAGGCCTTTCCCTGTGAGCTGCAGTGATCGCTAACTGGTTGAAAATCAGAGCCATGGTTCACAGCCCCAGGGTCCTAGTCAAAAATATGCTGGAATCCTTTTTCCCTGGGTAATGCAAAGAACATCAAAAGCCAAGTTCAAAGCCAGCGTCCTCCTGACACAAAGAATCACCTCTTAGTTCCCCAAGATCGGAAAGGACACCGAGGGCCCATGTGGTTTCAGTTAGTGGGAAATTAGAAATTCCATCCGTTCCCTTTACAGCCCTCAAGAGGTGGTCTGTGTCCAGATCTCTGTCAATGACCTGGAAGAAACCATAAAACTCAGCACTCATTGTGGGACCTCTGTGAGTCAGCCCGTTCGTCATACACGTACTTTGGAGAATGTGGTTATGTTTGTAAACCTCTCGCCAGGTGGAGCAAGCAACAGCCAAGGAAGAGCTCTGTCCCTAGGGGTTCCTCTGAACAATATATCACAGAAGCAGCTCGAGCTCCTACCCCATAATGTGGAAAAACTAAACACCATCCCAGGAGCCTGCAAGCAGGAATTCTGTCTTTCTTGCCCGCCAGGTCAGCATGTAACAAAAGGAAATTTTTTCGGTCAAAGGAGCAGGGGACCCAGCATTCATTTGGGGAAACACCAACCCCACAACTTGGAAGCACGACACCATGAGCAGACACTGTACGTTTGGCAGAGTCCCATGCCTCAGTTTCTCATCTTGCAGTGTGACAGTCTGAGGAATGACTTCCCCTTTAACAGACAACTCCTGTCTCCCTCTGCTGCACCTCGCTTCCAGCTGGCCGCCCAAGGTCAGCAAGTACCCTGAATTCCAAGGGGCATTGCCATGGGGTCCCCTGCCACCCCGGAAAAAGCCATTAAATAATGCCTGTGCTAATTCTGCCTTCCCTGCAACTGCCTCAGGGATGCTGTGGTTTTCTCTTCCTCTTCTGGCCACCTGCAGCCCCTGTTATCTCTGCAGCCGTTGACCACCACCTTTGCCGTGCCACCGCTGAGGTTCTACCACCAGCCCCCTTCTTTGGGAGGTTAGCACTTCATGAGCGCAGTGGGCAGCAGGGCTCCTTGCTCCTAGGGAGGTCTCTGGATCAGCAGCCTGGTGGTCATTGACTAATGGCATCTCTGGCTATCACCAGGCCACTTCTCATGACCCCCCCACGTTGGCTCCTATCTCTAGAAGCAGCTCTCTGAACGTTGTTAACCACCAGTCGTGCCATATGAATGAAGAAGACCACACACGACCACACCAGGACCACCGAGATAAGCCAGCCCTTGCCAGAATAGGATGCCAGAGGAGGAACAGCTGGCTGAAGCAGAACACAAGTAAGACTGAGGTTATGCTGGTGGGCAGAGGCAGAGTGAATTCCCGGCACTGCGGGTGAACACGCCCTCCCACAACTGGGCAATTCCGTCTGAAGTCTAGGAGTGCCTGGGAACGCGTCATTGACACAGAAGTGATGCCTGGGGGTGACAGTGCATAACTCTTCCTAACATCCTCAGCGAATAGGGGACACACGCACCCCATCCTGTTCTGGAGGATGAGGCCACAGCTGCAATACTGTGTCCAGTTCTGGGCCCCACATTACATAAAGGATGCAGGCGCATTGGAGAGAGTCCAGCAGAGGGCAACGAAAATAACGAAGGGGCGGGAGCACGTGACCTACAAGGAGATGCTGAGGGATTTGGGTTTTTTCAGTCTATGGAAGAGAAGCATGAGGGGGGATTTGATAGCAGCCTTCAGCTACCTGAAGGGGGATGACAGAGACGATGGAGAGAGGGTGTTCTCAGGGGTGACAGATGACAGAATGAGGTCCAATGGTCTCAAGTTAGAGTGGGGCAAGTCCAGGGCTTTTTTCCACCTTTTTTCCACCTTGGGCTGCTGGAGGGCTCCATGCCCCTAGCCACGGGGCTGCAGAGTACCCCCACTCCCTGGCTGGGGACCCCTGGCTGGCACTGCCGGCAGGGTTCCACACTCCAGCGGGCTCCCAGCCACAGGTCTGCAGGGTTCTCCCAACCCTCCAGCCAGGGTTCCTATGGGTGAGGCTGCCGGCAGGGCTGCACACCCCAGTTGGCTCCTGGCTGGATGGCTGCGGGGACGCCCTGTCCCACTGGTCAGGGATCCCATGTCTGCGGCTGCTGGCAGGACTTGAATTCCGGCACTATTTTTTTTTCTAGAAAAAAGGCTCTGGGAAGGTCTAAGTTGGATATTAGGAAAAACTATTTCCCCGGCAGGGTGGTGAAGCACTGGAATGTGTTACTGATGCAGGTGGTGGAATCTCCTTCCCTAGAGGTTTCTAAGTCCTGGCTTGGCAAGGCCCTGGCTGGGATGACTTAGTGGGGGTTGGTCCTGCTTTCGGCAGGGGTTGGACTCGATGACCTCCTGAGGTCCCTTCCAGCCCTGGGATTCTATGATTGGAAGATGATGTCCCAGCGTTGGTTGTTCACACCTTCATCACCTCAGCTGGACTAGAGCAATGCCTTAGACCTGGGCAGGAAGCCCACTCTGCTCAGGAACCGAAATACGGCACAGAATACTGCAACATGTCCCGGCAGTGAGACAGGCTACCTCTGCACACTGTACCTGCCTCTCTGCACACCGTACCTGCCTCTCTGCACTCTACCTGCCTCTCTGCACATCGTACCTGCCTCTCTGCACTCTACCTGCCTCTCCGCACATCGCACCTGCCTCTCTGCACTCTACCTGCCTCTCTGCACTCTACCTGCCTCTCTGCACACCGTACCTGCCTCTCTGCACACCGTACCTGCCTCTCTGCACTCTACCTGCCTCTCTGCACATCGCACCTGCCTCTCTGCACTCTACCTGCCTCTCTGCACACCGTACCTGCCTCTCTGCACTCTACCTGCCTCTCTGCACACCGTACCTGCCTCTCTGCACTCTACCTGCCTCGCTGCACTCTACTCCGGCTCCCGTTCCAACAGCCAATCAAGTTCAAGAGCTCAGTCCTCCTCCGCAAGGCACCCCAGGATCTAGGGGTAGGCCACAAAAGAGCCCACAGGCTGGGCTGAGGACTGTGGTGGGCAGCTCCACTCCCCGGCACAACTGAATGTTCTGTCTCATCAGTGCAGGGGACAGCACTATCTCGGTGGCTGAGCCCGGACCGTGCAATGAACTCCCCCCATCCAGGCCATATTTTACCCACCATCTCCAACATACAGAGCAACCTGTGTGTGTCTATGAGATGCCTAAAAATCCCACCCAAAGCACACTGCACTGCACAGACATGGAGTGCTTAAGGCATGACAGCCCCTTGGGCAGTGAGAATGGCACAAGACCCAGTACAGCAGAGACTGGAAGTGCGTCTTTAACATGGCTGCAACAAATATTTTGGGAAGAAAAATTGCCATTTTTTTACAACCAGGTTTCCTTTGGCTACACAACTGGGGCTTACACTAATGTGTGGTCGCCAGGCACAGGTGCATGTGAGAGGGCAGTGAACATGAGAACAGCCAAACTGGGTAAGAGCCAGTCAGGGGCCAGCGTCAGATGCCCCAGAGAGAGAGAACAGAACAGGGAATCATCAGTTGATCCCTCCCCTGTCATCCATTTCCAGCCACTGACAAACAGAGGCCAGAGACACCAGCCCTGCCCTTCCTGGCTCCTCCATAATTTATCAGGTTCTTTCTTTGGAACCCTGTTATACTCTTGGCCTTCACACTATCCTCTGGCAAGGAGTTCCACAAGTTGACCATGTGCTGCATGAAGAAAAAGTGCGGGGATAGAGCGCCAGAGCCTGCAATTTTTCAACCATTGTTTAAAAAAGTAATAATGCTGTTTCTTCTGCACACTTGCAGCAAAAGCCCAGCGTGCTTAGCTGCCTCCTAGCTGTAACTCACAGACTATCATTATGCCTTTGGCTGGGAAAAATAGTTTTTGAAACCTTGCTGAAGGGTCCAGTCAAGAGGGCTAGGCCTACAGTTTAAAAAGCAAAAAAGCAGTCAAGTAGCACTTTAAAGACTAACAAAATAATGTATTAGGTGATGAGCTTTTGTGGGACAGACCCACTTCTTCAGCCCATAGCCAGACCAGAACAGACTCAATATTTAAGGCACAGAGAACCAAAAATAGTAATCAAGGTTGACAAATCAGAAAAAAATGATCAAGGTGAGCAAATCAAAGAGGAGAGGGGTAGAAGTGGGGGGAAGTCAAGAGTTAGATTAAGCCAAGTATGCAAACAAGCCCCTGTAAAAAGCAGTAATATGTGGCCTAGAGCCCCTTAGCAAACAGTTTCAGCTGCTCCCCCTGCTGCCTGTAATGACCTACGGCAGCCTGTTGGTTGCTTGTTTGAAGGGAACACTTCTTTTTTAAAAGACGTTTTTAGAAAGTAGGGAAGAAAACGGCTATTTTTAAAAGTGCTGGGGTCGTTTGGTTGCCAAGTGCAGCATTTGTTGCCTTTTAAGCTATTTTTTTATTGCTAAGGAAAGAAACAACTTGGAATTGCTACAGATTATGCCATTTGCACCATGCTGGAGCCACTGGTCTTAAATACCAAAGATGGCCCTTCCAGCCTTGTTAAGTTTATATAAGGACTGTTTACGGGAAGGACAGTTTAATACGTAAGGCATTCGTCTGCATCGTGAGAGACTTGGCTTCAAGCCCACACTCTGCTACAGACTCCCTTTGTGACTTGGGGAAAGTTACTATTCTCTGCCTAAGTATCCCATCTGTACAAAGGGAATGAGAGAATCACAGAACATTAGAACTGGAAGGGACCTTGAGAGGTCATCAAGTCCAGCCCCCTGCCCTCTTGACAGGACTAAGCACTGTCTACACCATCCCTGACAGATGTCCGGCTAACCTGGTCTTAAATATCTTCAGTGATGGAGAGTGCACAAGCTCCCTAGGCAATTTATTCCAATGTTTAAAACACCCTGACAGTTGGGAAGTTTTTCTTCATTTCCAACCTAAACCTCCCTTGCTGCAGTGTAACCCCATTGCTCCTTGTCCTATCCTCAGAGGCCAAGGAAAACAATTTCTCTCCCTCCTCCTTCTAACCCTCTTTGAGATACTTGAAAACCACCATCATGTCCCCTCCGAGTCTTCTCTTTTCTAAGCTAAACAAGCCCAGTTCTTTCAGTCATCCCTCACAGCTCATGTTCTCTAGACCTTTAATCATTCTTGTTGCTCTTCTCTGGACCTTCTCCAATTTCTCCACATTGTTCTTGAAATGTGGGGCCCAGGACTGTAAAGAACACTCCAAATGAGGCCTAATGAGCACTGCGTAGAGCAGAAGAATGAGAAGAAAGACTTCTGACGTCTTGCTCACAACACTCCTGTTAATGCATCCCAGAATCATGTTTACTTTTTGGCACTAGCATCACACTGAGTCACATTTAGTTTGCGGTCCACTATGACCCCTAGATCCCTTACTGCCACACTCCTTCCTAGACAGTCGCCTCCCATTTTGTATGTGTGAAGCTTATCGTTCCTTCCAAAGAGGAACACTTCGCACTTGTCCTCATTAAACTTCATCCCGTTTACCTCAGACCGTTTCTCCAGTTTGTCCAGATATTTTTGAATTCTGACCCTATCCTCCGAAGCTGTTGCAACCTCTCCCAGCTTGGTACCATCTGCAAACTTAATAAGTGTACTCTTTGTGCCAATATCTATATCGTTGATGAAAATATTGAACAGAACGAGTCCCAAAACAGATTCCTGTGGAACCCCACCTGTTATGCCCTTCCAGCATGGCTACAAACCATTAATAACTACTTTGAGAATGGTTATCCAGCCAGTTATGCACCCACATTGCAGTAGCCTCATCTAAGTTGTATTTGCCCTGTTAGTGATAAGATTATGCGAGACCATATCAAATGTCTTACTAAAGTCTAGGTATACCACATCCACTGCTTCTCCCTTATCTGTTGTTATCCTGCCAAAGAAGGCTATCAGATTAGTCTGGCATGACTTGTTCTTCACAGATCCACACTGGCTGTTACCGATCACCTTATTTTCTTCCAGATGTTTGCAGATGAATTCCTTAATTACCTTTCCCAGCACAGAAGTTAAACTGACTGGACTGTAGTTTCCTGGGTTGTTCTTTTTTCCCTTTTACAGCTCCTTGAGCATTCTAGGATGCATTACATGAGCCCCTGGTGACCTGCAGACATCACATTTTTCTAAGTAATTTTTTTTACTTGTTCTACTTTTATTTTTTCCTTTAAACCTACCCTCTTCCCACGAGCATTCACCATGTTAGGCATTTCTGTATCAGACTTCTTGGTAAAGACAGAAACAAAGAAGTCATTAAGCACCTCTGCCATTTCCAAGTTTTCTGATGTTTCTCCCTCCTCACCGAGCAGTAGACCTACTCCATCCTTGCTCTTCCTCTTCCTTCCAATATATTTAGAAAATGTCTTCTTATTACTTTACATCTCCAGCGACTTTGAGCTTGTTTTGTGCCTTTGCCTTTCTAATCCTACCCCTGCACATCTGTATTGTTTGCTTATATTCATCTTTTGCAATCTCTCCCAATTCCCACTGTTTATATGACTCCTTTTTGATTTTGAGACCATGCAAGATCTCCTGCCTAAGCCAGGGCAGTGTTCTACCATACTCTCTAGCTTTCCTATGCAGTGGGATAGCTTGCTTTCGGGCCCTTAATAATGTCCCTTTGAAAAACTGCCAGCTCTCTTCAGTTGCTTTTCCTCTTTAGTCTTGCTTCCCATGGGACCTTACCCACCAGCTCTCTGAGTTTACCAAAATCTGCCTTCCGGAAAACCATTGTCTCTGTTTTGCTGTTCTCCCTTTCACCTCTTCTTAGACTCATGAACTCCATGATCTCATCAAAACAAAAAAGCAGTGAAGTCGCACTTTAAAGACTAACAAAATAATTTATTAGGTGATGAGCTTTAGTGGGACAGACCCACTTCTTCAGCCCATAGCCAGACCAGAAGAGACTCGATATTTAAGGCACAGAGAACCAAAAATAGTAATCAAGGTTGACAAATCAGAAAAAAAGTTATTATCAAGGTGAACAAATCAGAGACCAGAGGGACGGGGGACCCCTCTCCCCTATCTCCCTCACCGGATACCTCACTAGGACCCCCTCTCCCTTATCTCCCTCACCAGATACCTCACTGGGACCCCTCCTCCCTTATCTCCCTCACCAGACACCTCGCTGGGACCCCTTCTCCCCGTCTCCCTCACCAGATACCTCACTGGGACCCCCTCTCCCTTATCTCCCTCACCAGATACCTAACTGGGACCCCTCCTCCCTTATCTCCCTCACCAGATACCTCGCTGGGACCCCCTCTCCCTTATCTCCCTCACCGGATACCTCACTGGGACCCCCTCTCCCTTATCTCCCTCACCAGATACCTCACTGGGACCCCTCCTCCCTTATCGCCCTCACCAGATACCTCGCTGGGCCCCCTCCTCCCTTATCTCCCTCACCAGATACCTCGCTGGGACCCCTTCTACCCGTCTCCCTCACCAGATACCTCACTGGGCCCCCTACTCCGTTATCTCCCTCACCAGATACCTCGCTGGGCCCCCTCCTCCGTTATCTCCCTCACCAGATACCTCACTGGGACCCCTCCTCCCTTATCTCCCTCACCAGATACCTCACTGGGACCCCCTCTCCCTTATCTCCCTCACCAGATACCTCGCTGGGACCCCTCCTCCCTTATCTCCCTCACCAGATACCTCACTGGGACCCCTTCTCCCTTATCTCCCTCACCAGATACCTCACTGGGACCCCTCCTCCGTTATCTCCCTCACCAGATACCTCGCTGGGACCCCTCCTCCCTTATCTCCCTCACCAGATACCTCGCTGGGACCCCTCCTCCCTTATCTCCCTCACCAGATACCTCGCTGGGACCCCTCCTCCCTTATCTCCCTCACCAGATACCTCGCTGGGACCCCTCCTCCCTTATCTCCCTTACCAGATACCTCGCTGGGACCCCTCCTCCCTTATCTCCCTCACCAGATACCTCGCTGGGACCCCTCCTCCCTTATCTCCCTCACCAGATACCTCGCTGGGACCCCCTCTCCCTTATCTCCCTCACCAGATACCTAACTGGGACCCCTCCTCCCTTATCTCCCTCACCAGATACCTCGCTGGGACCCCTCCTCCCTTATCTCCCTCACCAGATACCTCGCTGGGACCCCTCCTCCCTTATCTCCCTCACCAGATACCTCGCTGGGACCCCCTCTCCCTTATCTCCCTCACCAGATACCTAACTGGGACCCCTCCTCCCTTATCTCCCTCACCAGATACCTCGCTGGGACCCCTCCTCCCTTACCTCCCTCACCAGATACCTCACTGGGACCCCTCCTCCCTTATCTCCCTCACCAGATACCTCGCTGGGACCCCTTCTCCCTTATCTCCCTCACCAGATACCTCACTGGGACCCCTCCTCCCTTATCTCCCTCACCAGATACCTCGCTGGGACCCCTTCTCCCCGTCTCCCTCACCAGATACCTCACTGGGACCCCTTCTCCCTTATCTCCCTCACCAGATACCTCACTGGGACCCCTCCTCCCTTATTTCCCTCACCAGATACCTCACTGGGACCCCCTCTCCCTTATCTCCCTCACCAGATACCTCACTGGGACCCCTCCTCCCTTATCTCCCTCACCAGACACCTCACTGGGACCCCTTCTCCCCGTCTCCCTCACCAGATACCTCACTGGGACCCCTTCTCCCTTATCTCCCTCACCAGATACCTCGCTGGGACCCCTCCTCCCTTATCTCCCTCACCAGATACCTCGCTGGGCCCCCTACTCCCTTATCTCCCTCACCAGATACCTCACTGGGACCCCTCCTCCGTTATCTCCCTCACCAGATACCTCACTGGGACCCCTTCTCCCTTATCTCCCTCACCAGATACCTCACTGGGACCCCTCCTCCGTTATCTCCCTCACCAGATACCTTGCTGGGACCCCTTCTCCCTTATCTCCCTCACCAGACACCTCACTGGGACCCCTTCTCCCCGTCTCCCTCACCAGATACCTCACTGGGACCCCTTCTCCCTTATCTCCCTCACCAGATACCTCGCTGGGACCCCTTCTCCCCATCTCCCTCACCAGATACCTCACTGGGACCCCTTCTCCCTTATCTCCCTCACCAGATACCTCACTGGGACCCCTTCTCCCTTATCTCCCTCACCAGACACCTCACTGGGACCCCTTCTCCCCGTCTCCCTCACCAGATACCTCACTGGGACCCCTTCTCCCTTATCTCCCTCACCAGATACCTCACTGGGACCCCTCCTCCCTTATCTCCCTCACCAGATACCTCACTGGGACCCCCTCTCCCTTATCTCCCTCACCAGATACCTCGCTGGGACCCCTTCTCCCTTATCTCCCTCACCAGATACCTCGCTGGGACCCCTCCTCCCTTATCTCCCTCACCAGATACCTCGCTGGGACCCCCTCTCCCTTATCTCCCTCACCAGATACCTCGCTGGGACCCCTCCTCCCTTATCTCCCTCACCAGATACCTCGCTGGGACCCCCTCTCCCTTATGTCCCTCACAATACCCAGAGAAGGGCAGGAAGGGCCTTGACCTCTGAAGGGAGGAACAGCTGCTTCAGCAACTCCATTCTAAGGAGAGGCCCTGCCTGTGGAAACCAGTTGTTAGTGCTCTGTGCTGTCAATGTCTTGTGCCTTAAATCTTCTCGATACCGCCCCCGCCTCGATGCGCCAGGGTGGAGGCATCACTGCAGTCTCTATCCTCTCTTGACACAAACTGGTCATTGTAGATCTGTTTTGGTTAACAGGAAGAGGAAACCACCTGTACTAGAGGTAAGCTGTGGGCAGGGATACTCTGTAACCTTTTTAGATTATTGGCTTACTTTGCTCATTTTGTCTTGCTGCTAGGACCTATCCAGGCATGACACCCACGTCATATTTTCCCCCCACCCATCAATCGCCTATATAATCAATTGTAATCTATTGTCTGGCTGTGCTCCACTGAGTCCTGATGGGCGAAGGGGCACTCCACCAGCGCTGTGCGTAATAAACCCTCCTGCTTGCTTCATACACGGTGGCCACACTTTGTTCCAGCAAAGGACGTCCTTCAAAGCTCTTTCTCCCCAGCTCTTCTTTCGGTGTAACGGTGGCCAGTTGAAGTGGGGCTGGTGGGTGAGCCCCGTACGGCAGAACTGAGAGGAGAGCGGGAAAGAGAAGGGCCAGCCGAGGAGAGGCCTGGGAGCGCCTGGCAGTCGCATGACACCAGGGCTTCTCCGACGTCAGCACCCCCTGCACCCCCTCTGAGAACAAAATTACGGCATGGCCCCAGGCGAGGGACTGCACCTGAGCCAGGAGGAGCCCAGCCTGCCCCAGTTGGGGGCCCAAAGCCGGAGCCCCGCTGTAACCTGAGCCCTGATGCTGAGAGGTTTCAGTGTCAGCCCCGGGCAGAGGGGTCTTGTTTCAGCCCTGGGCCCTGGGAAGCTGAAGCCAGTCTCGGTGACCCCATTAACCCGGAGGGTGAGGACGCATGGGTTGAGACCCGCTGCACTAGCAGCTCTGGAGGTCCCCCCCCGGCCATAAACTCTATGGCTCTACTTACTGATCCCCTTTCTGCCACTTGGCCCACGGTAATTAACCCTTCAGCAAGCTGAGTCCCTGCCCTGCCCCGCCCCGGCCTGCCTACCATCCAGGCACAGAGTTCAAGGCCAGGCAGGACCATGGGAACATCTGTCTGACCTCCGAGCACAGGCCGCCAGCACCAGCTGGGCCCCGCCCACTGACACCCGACAACCGAAACGGGTGGCTGCACTGTAGCCTGGGTTGCCGCGAGGGATGCACCACAGGCAGAGAAGGGCACCGAGGCGCTCAAGGGAGACACAACCGGATGGACTGTGCGAGTGATGCGCACCCACACGGCGGAGGAAGGTGGAACCTCTCCCCCGGGCTCTCTGCCAGTCTGAGCTGGAGGAATCCCTCCCCGAGCCCACACAGGGCCAGCAGCTGGGCCCTGAGCAGGCGAGCAAGAGGCAGCCAGCCAAGCACAGGAGCGAAAGGACGTTCAGGTCCTCCTGCGAGCTGTGGCCCCGCCCAGGCCATGTCCGTCTCCAGCCCCGGTGCCACCCTGGGGCAGGACGTGGGCTCCACACTGCTGTGCCGACCCCACAGCTGCTTGGGGGTTGGCACAGCAGGGTTGGGGCAGCCCAGCTCTTTCCGAGTCTTCCTCCTTCCCAGGCACCCCACCAGGTCTGCTGCCCCTCGTTGGGGCTCTCTTTCCACTTCAGCCTGTGTGTGTGGACAGGCGGGAGCTCTGCCCCCCCACAGCTCAGAGAGGCCCCATTCGCACCCCTACACACCTATGCCACGGACCCCCTTGCCACCCCCGTCTCCTCCCCCACCCTGCTCTTGGTTGCAGTGCTCCCACAGCAGGGGCAGCAGTGGCAGATGGGCAGGTGTTGATTCCCCCAGTGCTCTGCCTGCTGTAGGCAGTGGACATGTGGCCCTTGGGGGCCTCCTCTCATGTCCCTTGCTCCCCCTGCCCTGGAAGCCCCATTCCCCACCCATACAGTACGGGGGACTATCCCATCCAAAGGATGGCTGAGGCTGCTCCTCTGAGCCATCAGTGCAATGGATGGGACAGCCCTGGTGCTCAGAACCTCTCTGCCAGGGATTCTTGCTCATTTCAAAGCTGCAGCAGGAATCTAGCTCTTGTCTTGTTCCAGTGCTATTGATTATCCCATGAGTCTCAAGCAGGTGTCCGTGTTCCCTAGGCGGGGGGGGGGGGCAGGAAACGAGATCTTCCGGGAGTACCTCTGCTCATCTAGAGGTTTGCCTAGTTTCACAACAGGCGGCCTAAAAACCTCTCGTGAAGTCAGGACACACACAAATGTCAGCCAATGACTAGTTAGTTCATGGTGCTCTGTATTCTGCAGGCAGAAATGTAAGGACAGTATTTATAATCCAATCCTTTCATTTGCTAATGATATGACAAAATGAGACATTAAGCCATCTTGAAAGACGAAGGTGCTGTGACACTTCTGTAAAGGTCTGCCTTATTTTGCAAGTAAGTCAAAAGAACATAAGAACAGCCACATTGGGTCAGACCAAAGGTCCATCCAGCCCAGTGTCCCGTCTGCTGACAGTGGCCAATGCCAGGTGCCCCAGAGGGATTGAACTGAACAGGTAACGATCTCTCTCCTGCCATCCATCTCCAGCTTCTGACAAACAGAGGCTAGAGACACCATTCCTTACCCACCCTGGCTAATAGCCATTAATGGACCTAACCTCCATGAATTGATCTAGCTCTTTTCTAAACCCTGTTATAGTCCTAGCCAGCTCAGCCGCCTCTGGCAAGGAGTTCCACTGGTTGATTGTGTGCAAGTCACTTTTAAGTGAGGGTGTGACTTCGGGGCATGAAGCTCAGGCGCCTGCCAATAGTCAGGTAAGGTTCAGAGCCACTGGCCTAGGGCAGAGGACTCGGTTAAAGCTGGGAGCTTGCTTTCCTGATGGCTATGTTGTTAGGTACCCAGCTCCACAATCAAAACATCCTCTTGAAAACTCATCCATGGATCAAGGATGGCTGACACTTGGTGCAACTTTTAGTATTGCCAGCCCAAGGCATTCAAAAATCATGAGTCAGAATGCCAAAAATCATAAAGATGAGGATTGAGAGAGACCTCAGGAAGTTATAGCTTGGTCCTAGAAAGATGGGTCACCATGCCACCAGTGCTGGAATCCAGCTTGAATTTGGTATTTTATTCCTTGATGACCTCCTGAGGTCTCTTCTAACCCTACGATTCTATGCTCTAGCCCCGTGTTTCTCAGCCATGGATACGTGTACCTTTGGGGGTAAATTGAGGTCTTCCAGGAGTACATCAACTCATCCCGATAGTTGCCTAGTTTTATAACAGGCTACATAAAAAGTACCAGTAAAGTCAGTACCGTCTAAAAGTTCATTCAGACAATGATTTGTTTCTACTGCTTCATATGCCTTTCGCTGAGATGTAAGTAAATTATTTCCATTCCCATTCACTGATGTGGTTATGAGATGATAGAAAATCAGCAAGTTCTCAGTAGCAGTCGACTGTGAGATTTTTGCATGTTTAAGTGAGGTGTAACTTGGTGGGATGCAAAACAAACCTGACTCCTGGGAAGGGCACAGTGGTCTGGGAAGGTTGAATGGCACTTGTTTCGAGACCTCAAGATTATCTTAGGACCATGTTTCTCAAGCTGGTGGTACGCACAAGGTACCGTTAGAGGTACACAAGGAAAGTCTAGGGATACTTATAATTGTTTTTTAAAAAAGGGGGGGTACTTTATTAAAAAAAAAAAAAAAGGTTGAGAAACACTGATCTAGCCCTACTCCCTGCTCCAAGCAGGTTTCTTTGCCTTCTGTTTTCTGAGCCTTTCGGGGCAAATTTTCTAGCTTTTTTTCGGCAACCACCAGGCCTAGAATCTTAAATGGGGGAGATAAATGAAAGCTAAAATTCTCACTTAATCACATGGCCCCAGGAGCTGGGGCTTTAAGGAAAACACGCTGGAGGCTCGTATTAAATTACAAGAGCCAGCAACATTAGGTGACAAGTATCAGAGGGGTAGCTGTGTTAGTCTGGATCTGTAACAGCAACGAAGGGTCCTGTGGCACCTTATAGACTAACAGAAAAGTTTTGAGCATGAGCTTTCGTGAGCACAGACTCACTTCATCAGATAGTCTATAAGGTGCCACAGGACCCTTCGTTGCTGCAACATTAGGTGAGTATTCCATGCTTTTTCCCCTTTGTTTAAAGGGCACTTTACACATTCTCTTTGCCATGCACGCGTTTTTAAAGAGAAACGGCCTCCTCCGCACCCCCCAACAAAGTGGAAACTCTGCAGACCCGAGGAGGCTTCTGGGTGGGTCTTTTCCATAAATATACTTCCCTGGGTGCTGTGTTGCTGGAGTTGAGGCCTTTCAGCTGTGCTGTAAAGCTCTGCAAATCATAGCTCTTGAATGGTGAGCACATTCCAGCGCTGGCAGTGAAATTCTGTCTGCCTCCAATGTCACGAGGTATGGAATTTCTTCTCATCCCATTCGAACATACTGCTGTGGACTGACTGCTCTGAGGCACCCCGAGAGACAGCGGCTTTTTAAGCGATGGACGGCGTGATTCTGAAAAACACTAATAAAGTACTTTTGGAATCCATCTGGCTCAAAGGAGCTAGAAAAACAAAAAGGGCTGGTCCTGTAGCCCAGTGATTTCTTAGACTGCCTGGAGATTGAAAGAGACAGATGACACCTTAGTGATGAGGTGAGAAAAAGAGAAGGCGCCACCCAAGGGCATGGAGATTCCAGCTCTGCTTGAGGTCACCCATGGCTGGAAACTGGTAGCTGCAGCTGAGGTCTCCTGGAGCAGAAATGATGCTCTGTAAACAGCTACTTATTAGGAAAACTGGACCCAATCGGCTAGTTTGCACAAGAGTTTCTTGACTAAATTCCAACTTCCTCCAGCGGAGGGGCTGGGGGTCATTTGGAACCCAAACCTTGGTCGAGTCTGCCTGCACAGCTGTGCAGCCCCGAACAATTGGCCTTCACAAGCAATGATCAGCCAAGACCGAGGACTCGGGCTCTTGTTACAGCTGGAGAACAAGATGTCCAGCGAGCAGCTCCCGGCTCAGCCCAGCACCTAAACCCGGCTCACGTGAAGCCGAGAAGCCACCCAGGCAGCAGATGCTGGATTCCAGCAGTTGTCCATAGAGTACAAACCCAGAAAGCACGCTAGAGTCACTGGCTCACCCAAGCAGCAGCGATATTAGATAGAGAGTTAAGTCAAAGGCTTGTACCTGACCTGCAGGTGACCAGTTCGCTGCTCTGTGCCTCAGTTTCCCCTCCCTCCATTGGTTTGATTGTGAGTTCTTTGGGGGGCTGGGACCATCCCTGGGTGTTTGTTTACTGCCTGGCCTAATGATCCCAGCCAGGGCCTCCTGGAGCTATGATAATCACCACTAACTGGAGTGCCCCATGTCACTGGCACTCTCCTGCCATGCCGTGGCCAAGAGTCTGCCACCTCCCCATCCCTGTTGGAGGGAAGCAGCCAGGTGACAGCTGCAGTGAAAGGGGAGAGAGAGGAGGGGGAACCGAGCAGAGCTGTTAGCCAAGCATAAGAACATAAGAACGGCCATACTGGATCAGATCAAAGGTCCATCCAGCCCAGTATCCTGTCTGCCGACAGAGGCCAGTGCCAGGTGCCCCAGAGGAGGTGAACCAAAGAAGACAACGATCAAGCGATTTGTCTCCTGCCATCTGTCTCCAGCCTTTGACTAAAGGCTAGGGGCACCATACTTTACCCTTGGCTAATAGCCATTTATGGACCTAATCTCCAAAAATTTATCAAGCTCTTTTTTAAACTCTGTTAGAGTGCTGGCCTTCACAGCCTCCTCCGGCAAGGAGTTCCATAGGTTGACTGTGTGCTGTGTGAAGAAAAATTTTCTTTTATTAGTTTTGAACCTACTACCCATTAATTTCACTTGGTGTCCTCTAGTTCTTATCTTATGGGAACAAGTAAATAACTTTTCAATATTCACTTTCTCCACACCATTCATGATTTTATATACTTCTATCATATCGCCCCTCAAGCTCCTCTTTTCTAGACTGAAAAGTCCCAGTCTCTCTAGCCTCTCCTCATATGGGACCCTTTCCAAACCCTTAATCATTTTAGTTGCCCTTTTCTGAACTTTTTCTAATGCCAGTATATCTTTTTTGAGGTGAGGAGACCACATTTGCATGCAGTACTCAAGATGTGGGCGTACCATAGTTTTATATAGGGGAAGTATGATATTCTTCATCTTATTTTCTATCCCTTTTTTAATAATTTCTAACATCCTATTTGCTTTACTGACTGCCGCTGCACACTGCGTGGATGTTTTCAGAGAACTATCCACTATAATTCCAAGATCCCTTTCCTGATCTGTTGCAGATAAATTTGCCCCCATCATATTGTATGTATAATTGGGGTTATTTTTCCCAATGTGCATTACCTTACACTTACCCACATTAAACTTCATTTGCCATTTTGCTGCCCAATCACTCAGTTTGCTGAGATCTTTTTGAAGTTCTTCACAATCTACTTTGGTTTTGACTGTCCTGAACAGCTTGGTGTCATCTGCAAACTTTGCCACCTCACTGTTTACCCCTTTCTCTAGATCATTGATGAACAAGTTGAACAGTATTGGTCCCAGGACTGACCCTTGGGGAACACCACTAGTTACCCCCCTCCATTGTGAAAATTTACCGTTTATTCCAGCCCTTTGTTTCCTGTCTTTTAACCAGTTTCCAATCCATGAAAGGATCTTTCCTCCTATCCCATGATCACCTAATTTACATAAGAGCCTTTGGTGAGGGACCGTGTCAAAGGCTTTCTGGAAATCTAAGTATATTATGTCCACTGGATCCCCCCTGTCTGCATGCATCTAAACTTGATTCGTGAATTGTCCACAACGGATATCCCGGGAGAGATGATCAAATGCGACAGAGAAAGTATGAGGCAGGAAATACACCAACTATGTGATATAGCATGGAAAGAAGGGAAGGCACCTAAGGAATGGACAAGATCTGTGCTAGTGACAGTGCACAAGAAAGGAAGCATGTTGGAGTGCAAGAAGTACAGAGTGATTGCCCTAACGCGTCATCTAGGCAAGGTGCTGATGATGATACTGTAGGAGAGACTGAGAGCACAGATAGAAGAACATCTGGTGGATGAGGAAGCAGGGTTCAGGAAAGACAGAAGTACCATACAGCAGATATTGGCACCAAGATTGATAGCAGCAAAAGCATGAGCACATCTACGCCTGCTTCCTTGACTTTCAGAAGGCACTGGACAGTATAGATCAGAAAGTGACTTGGACAGTGTTGGAGTTCTTCAGAGTGGATAACAGACAGATACAGTTGTTGAAGGGCATCAATGACAATGCAGAGGCAGCAGTGAGAACATGTGGGGAGTTGGTTTAGAACATGTAAAGGAACAAGACCTGATATCAGTGGGCATATTCATCATGCATCTAGAGAGAGTGATGCACGAGATCAAGGAAGAGGTAGAAGGGATATCTGTGCATGGAGGGAGAATTAATGACTTGAGGTTTACAGATAATCTCTAGTTGCAATGCTGACACACCCAGGTTGCTAGCACCAGGGAGAGAACCTGCAAACATAGGGGCAACAGCCCTGTACTCTACCACATGAGCTACAGGCCAGCTGGCTCCCAGCTGAGGCCATAGAGCAGAGACTTCACTCACACCAGATAAGGTCTCAGTGCCTCTGGGTAGTACATAGTTATCATTGAGGAAGATGAGGAGATGCCAGTGAAAATAGTGCAAGTGCTAAACAAGGAAGGGAATCAGTATGGACTGATTATGAACATTGATAAACAAAAACAATGGTATTTGGAGATAAGGGAATAGGAAGGAAGATCATTATAGGTGGGATTGAACTAGAGAATGAAGAGAAGTTCACATATCTGGAGAGCAACATAAAATATGATGTAAACTGTAAGATGGAAATAGCGACTAGAATAGCAAAAGCAAGAGTGAGTCTGAAGGCGATGGATAAGATCTGGAAAAGCAAAGTGATTAGCTTAGAAACAAAGCCAAGCTCCTTGAAACCGTGTGTTGTCAGCAGTATGTTGTTTTATTCATATTGTATTACATGTTACATATTACAATATTACATGTTGTAATATTCAGCAGCTGAGGAGTTGTTATAGAAAGATTCTGAGAATAGGATGGATGCAGAAGGTCACCAATGAGGAATTCTATAGGAAGATACAGCCGAAAGAGAACCTGCTGCAGAAGGTTATAAAACAGAAGCTACAGCTATTTGGACATATTTGCAGAATGAACGATGACTGAAAAATCAAGACCCTGGTATTCGACATAATGGATGGTTCGACTAGGAGAGGCAGACCCCACAGAGAATGGATAGATGATGTAGTAGATTGGTGTGGCGCTAGTCTACAGAAACTAAGACACTCCGCACTGGACAGGGAAAGATGGAAGGAAATAGTAAGAGAGGCCTCAGACACTAACGGGTGCTGAGCCCACGGTTGTTGATGATGATGATGATGATGATGATGATAAGACATCACCACCTCCCTTGGGAAGCTGTTCCAATGGTTCGTTACCCCACATTGTTCAAACACTCACTGTCCTTGCCAGGCTGAGTGGGCCTGGCCTAGGCCCCCAGCCACTGGATCACGTTAGAGCTTTTCCAGCTCAACTGAAGAGCCTGATATTAAATTTGCTCCTTGTGCAGATGGTTACAGGCTGGGCTCACGTCACCTCGTAAACATCTCTTTGTTACACTAAACAGACTGAGCGCCTTGAATCCATCTTGACAAGGCAGGTTCTCAAATCCTTTGATCATCTCGTGACTTTTCTCTGATGCCTCACCGATCTAGGAACTTACGTTTTGAATGGTGAGCACCAGCACTGGACGGAGAATTGCAGCACCAGCTGCTCTTGTGCCAGATACAGAGGCAAAATAACCTCTCTGCTCTTAAACAGGATTCCCCTGTTTATGCATCAGATGATCACATAAGCCAATGTCACACTAGCTAGCTGATAATCTGCCAGCAGTCTGAAAGCTTTGTCACAGCTGCTGCTTCCCAGCTTAGAGTCCCCAGATGTAGAGGTCGCTGTTAGTATGACCTGCAGGCTTTGCTCCTCAATGAATGTTTTTACATTTGGCCATATTGAAGCACACAGCTTAGTTGCACCCAGGTGACCAAGCAATTGAGATCCCTCTGCACCAAGGACCTGTCCTCTTCATTACTTACCACTCCCCCAGTTTGCATGTTCAATAACTGCCTCTGGCTCCCCTGGCCTTACACCATCAGCAACCAAGACCTGTGGCAACTGACCAACTTCCTGCTGAAGAAGAAATCAGGAGGAGACGATGGCAATGCATTGGACACACCCTTAGAAAACCAACCACAAACATCACAAGACAAGCCTTCAGGTGGAACCCACAAGGCAAAAGCAAAAGAGGGCACCCTCAAGAACATCTAGCAGAGAGACCTGAAGGCAAACACTAAGAAGACGGGATATACCTGGTCAAGACTGGAAAAGATCGCCCAGGACAAGGGATGTTGGAGCATGGCTGTCAATGGCCTATGCTCCAAGAAGTAGGAGTGGAAGAGGCTTACCTATCCACTTGCACTTTGTATGTGATCTGCAAGTTTCATCAGCAGTAGGAAGAACAATCATGTGGTCAGGAACTGGAGTGAGAACTGAGGTCATTGGTTTGGTCCTGGCCTTACCACAAGCTCCTTGTGTGACTTAGGCAAGGCTTTGCCCTATTTATCACAGCTATAAGATCTTTTCGCACCAGCCAGGGTCATCATATGTGGGGTGCCTGAATAATTTTTCTTCATTGGACCATTTAGACCCTCCTTTGCTCTTTCATTGGCTGAGGTTTGAGAAGGCTTCTGCGTTTCTGATTTGAAGTGATTGTTAAAATATGTTCTCTCGTTAGACTTTGTGATTAAGTTGGTCCAAGAGCCATTCACCTTCCAGAGGACTCTTTTCCATGTTCATTGGTTCCATCACTGAGTTTGTATCTTCATTTACCTGACAATCGACAGCACTGCAGTCAGTCTTGTGGAGTTCATTTTTGAGGAACCTGGTAACCATGGGATGGGCAAACACCGTGTGCCCTTCCTCTTCATGTCTGAAAGCCGATATAGCGGCAAGGTGGACCTTCAACGAGCATAGGGAGAGTCCGCCTCTCTTGAGGTCCAGTAAATACTCTAGTATTATAGGTATAGGCGCAGCAAGCGGGGCTAATTGCTTGGATAGAACACCATGCAGTGAATCGAGTCCATTTTTGCTTATAGGTCTTCCTGGTGGAAGTCCTCCTGCTACTTTCTAGGACTTGTTGCACTCTCTCCATACATGTGCTCTCTAGGGAGCTGAGCCATGGATTAACCATGCTTGCAGTCGCAGGCCTCGGGGGCGTGGATGCACTATGGACCCCTGGGCTTGCGTGAGCAGATCTGGCGCCACTGGGAGGGGGCATCGGTGGACGGTCCAACACGCGCAGGAGTAAGGGGAACCATTGCTGTCGATCCCACGTTGGGACTACTAGGATCATTCGGGCTCTCTCTCTCCTGGCTTTCTGCAAGACTTTGTGGATAAGCACTGTGGGAGGAAATGCGTAGAGCAGGGGGCCCCTCCACGAGATCGTGAATGCATCCCCCAGGGACCCCCGTCCCAGTCCTGCCCTGGAGCAGTATTGTGGGCACTTCTTGTTGTGTTGAGTGGCAAACAGGTCTATCTGGGGAAATCTCCATGCGTGAAAAAGCGGTCGTAGCAGATCGGAATGGATCTGCCACTCGTGTGTGAGTGCGAAGCGCCTGCTCAGCTGGTCTGCCTTCACATTGTGAGCGCCCAGTAAATATGAGGCTTTCAAGGTTATATTGTTGGCGATGCACCAGTTCCACAACTGGACTGCTTCCGCACATAAGGCACGGGACCGAGCTCCTCCTTGCCAATTTATATAAAACATGGTGGAGGTATTGTCTGTACTGATCCCGACTACTTTGCCTTGTATATGGTCTCGAAAGTGTTGGCAGGCGTTGAACACTGCTCTGAGCTCCAGTATATTTATGTGCAGTGACTGTTCCGTGGAGGACCACAGTCCTTGCGTCACCTTTTCGCCCATGTGTGCTCCCCACCCTATGTGGGAGGCGTCGGTAGTGAGAAAAACAGATATTTGTGGTTGGTGAAAGGGCACCCCGTTAGCATGTTCTTGGGGTTCACCCACCATTGCAGGGATCTGCGCACCTCTGTCGTGGGCGACACCACCCTGTGGACGGTGTGTGCTGCCGGTTTGTAGACGCTCGCCAGCCAGTGCTGCATGCTGCGCATGTGTAACCTGGCATTCTGTACCACAAACGTTGCTGCTGCCATGTGGCCCAGCAGCTGTAAGCACGTCAGAACAGGCACCGCAGGGCTGAAGGTGATGACTTGCACGAGGGAACCAATGGCGCGAAAGCGGGCATCTGGTAGATAAACCCTTGCTGTGATAGAATTTATGCATGCCCCTATGAACTCTATGTCCTGTGCGGGGTCTATCTTTAATTTTGTCAGATTGATGACCAGGCCCAGCGAAGAGAACGCGTCTGCTGTGATGCGTATCATGCGAAGTACCTCCTCCTTCGAGGCCCCTTTCAGTAGGCAGATGTCCAGATATGGGAATATAAACACCCCGTCTGTGCAGGTAGGCTGACACCACTGCCAAGGTCTTGGTGAAGACTCTGGGGGCCGAGGAGAGGCCGAACGGCAGAACCTTGTACTGAAAATGTTCTTTGCCTACCATGAACCGGAGAAAACGTCTGTGAGCCGGGTGAATAGTTATGTGGAAATACGCGTCTTGTAAGTCGAGGGCTGCGAACCAATCTCCATCGTCCAGTGCCGTAAGTATAGAGGCGACTGTGATCATCCGAAAGCGTTGCTTGCGCAAGTACCGTTTGAGGCCTCGAAGATCTAGGATGGGCCTCCAGCCTCCTGTCTTTTTCTCTGTGAGGAAGTATCTTGAGTAGAACCCTTTCCCTCGGAGTTGCTCCGGCACTCTTTCCACTGCCCCTATAAGCATAAGATGGTCTACCTCCTGCTTGAGTCTCGCTTCGTGGGAGGCGTCCTTTAGGTGGGGTCTGGGTGGAGGTTGTGGCGGTGGGAGCGACTGGAAGGGAATCGTGTAACCCGTGGCTATGATCTCCAGTACCCATTCGTCTGTGGTGATCTTTTGCCACTGGTCGTAGAATGGTCGGAGGCGATGGTGGAATAGAAGCTTCGGATGACATTGCGCGATGGTGGTGATAGTGCAGCCCTTGATCTGTGTGTCAAACTTGTGGCCTTTGACCCTGCCCCGAGGACGCACGGCTCTGTTGAGAACGTCGCCTGGGAGTTCTGTGCTGTTGGTGCTGTTGATGTCGCCCTTGCTTGTAGCCCCTGTGGTACGGGGGACGCTGTGGTTGATACTGCAAACAGCTTCTGTGTGTCAAAGGGGAGATCAACGATCTTCGCCTGAAGATCCCTCGGGATACCCAAAGTCTGGAGCCAGGATTCCCTGCGCATGACCACTGCCGTAGCTGTTGAGCGTGCTGCCGTATCCGCTACGTCTAGGGCGATCTGAACTCCTGTCCTCAAGGCTGCGTAGCCTTCCTGCACGATGGCCTTGAGCACCGGCTTCGTGTCCTCTGGAAGCGAGTCCATGAGGGAAGTCAGCCTGGAGTAGTTGTTGAAATTATGGTTCACTAGATGCGCTGCGTAATTCGCCATTCTCAACAGTAGGGTAGAGGAGGAGTAGACCTTTCCGCCGAACAACTCTAGTTTCTTGGCATCTTGTCCGTTCCCCCTGTCTTGTACTGAGAAGTTTTTGACCTCTGTTGAGATGATTCCACCACCAGAGAATTTGGTTGCAGGTGGCTGAACAGGAACTCCATGCCCTTCGTCGGGACGAAGTACTTCTTATCCGCTCTCTTGTTTATAGGTGGAGGGGATGCAGGGGTCTGCCATATTGTGGTAGCGGACTCCATGATTGCTTCATCAGTGGAATAGCTATTTTGGAAGAGGCTGGAGGTCTCAGGTTTTTAAGGAGCTAATGGTGTTTCTCCTGCACCTCTGCTGTTTGGATGCCTTGCGTGAAGGCCACCCTTTTAAACAGCTCTTGGAACTGTTTGAGATTGTCCGGAGGATGGACGTCCCCTGGGGCTGTGGCCTCGTCAGGGGAAGATAGCGAGGAACCGCTAGGGTAAGCCTCTCTGGACCCCTCTGGGTCCTGTTGACGGTGATACATCCTCTCGCTAGATACTTGCGAGGGAAAATCTCGGGGTTCCAGAATCAACTCCCCCTGAAATATCTGCGTTTCCGTCCCCGTCCGCGATTGCCCTCGGGGATATTGAACCGTCTGGGGGGATCTGTCCCTGGGAGTATGCCTATGGTGTCTATGCCGCGCATGACAAGGGCGACCATGGCAACATGGGCACTGTTCTGGAGATGGAGACCTGGACCACTCTGGAGGCGCATACCCGCTGCGTCTGGGGGAGCGAGATCGTCTGGATGATTGAGATAATGGAGAGACTGATTTGTGGCAGTACTCCGGGGGTTCAAAGCCCAGGAAGGGCGATGGTGGTCCGAGCCATGGTGATGCTGGCTGTAGGAACGGGGATGGGGGCTCAGGGTATACTGGAGGTGACCCCTGCCGCCTCGTTGGAGTCCGCAGCATAAGTGGAGGGCTTAGAGCGAGTAGCCCTGTCTGGAGAAGGGCTGCGGTGCCGGGTTTTCTGTGCTGCCTTTCCCCTCCCCTGTGGGGCTGGCTCCGCCCCTTTTCGTGTCGGGGATCTCGGCCCTGCTGTCTGCGCCACGCTCAGCACGCTCCACTGCGGTGCCGCGCGGGTGGTCTCCCCCGGTGCCTGCAGGCCGTGTGCCTGCGAGCTCTGCACCGCTGGTTCCCCGGGGGTCGGTGCCGCTAGCTGCGGTGCCGCCAGTTCCGGTGCTTGCCTGGCCGCCGCCCTGCCCGCGGTGCGGGGCAGCTGTTTGATTATCGGAGGCTCAGCCTCTGCCACGTGCGTCTCCACACCGCCGCCGCTCAGCTGTAACTGCGGCTGGGGACTATGCGCTCCACCCGTCCTGCTCGCTGTGGCTGCCGGCAGGGATCGGGTTGGTGAAAGCTTCCTCCGTTTCTGCGCTGATGGGGTTAGGGAAGCAGCTTTCCTTTTATGGGCCCCTGCGGGTCCCTCCTGCTGAGGCCGCTCCGGCGCGTCTGGCTGGAGGGCCTTGTCAAAGAGCAGCATTTTCAGCTGTATTTCTCTGTCCTTCCTTGCTCTGGCTGTGAGCTTTGCGCAGAAGGAGCATTTCTGGGTGACATGAGATTCCCTGAGGCACCTAATGCACTGACTGTGCCCACCGGAGGCCGGCATCACTTCGCGGCATGACTCACACTTTTTGAATCCTGAAGAGGACATTGTGGTGAGTCTTTGAGTTGTTAATAGAGTACTTAGCACCTTCTCTGTGCCTGTTCCCCTCTGGACTCAGCCTGCCATTGCAGGAGGCCTAATGGCCTTACGTCCCCGGGCCTCCGCTGCTCCGCTTGCTACTAAGGCTGTAAAACTTTACTTTTTACTCTCTTTTCTTTTTTTTTTTTTTTTTGAAAACAATAACAAGGTAACTTAAGCTAAAAGACTGAAAAAGAAACTCTAAACACTTTAAAAACATTCAATACGCTAACTCTGGCCGTAGCCTGAGCAGATTCCGTCTGCAGCCGATGGCGGTTAAAGAGGAACTGGCGGGGACCGGATCGCGCACGTGGCCGAGAGCGCGCAAGGGAGCGGCGTGCGCCGGCACATGTGCGGTCCGGCAGAAACTGCTGGAAAGATCCAACCTGCGGCACCGGGGTGAGCCCGACACCTATCGTGGAGCACCCACGGGGACACTCGAGGAAGAATTGGAATTTATTCTCAAGTTTGGTGCTTTTCACCTTGGACTCAGCAAAATACCAATTACGCATTACAAGGACAATTACCCAAGGCACACCAATTAACTTGATAGACACAGAATCTATTTTTCTTCCCCCTTTCCCCTCCCTACTTCCTTCTGCCCTATCTAAGTGAAAAACAAAAAAGCAGTCAAGTAGCACTTTAAAGACTAACAAAATAATTTATTAGGTGATGAGCTTTTGTGGGACAGACCCACTTCTTTAGACCATAGGTGAGTTTCTGGTCTGGCTATGGTCTAAAGAAGTGGGTCTGTCCCACAAAAGCTCATCACCTAATAAATTATTTTGTTAGTATTTAAAGTGCTACTTGACTGCTTTTTTGTTTTGTTAGTATATAGACTAGCACAGCTCCCTCTCCGTTCCTATCTCAGTGGTTTGTCAATGTTTATTTCAATTTTTTCTATCTTTCTTTTAAATTCTCTTCATCTCAGTTATCAGTTATTCAGGTTCTACAGATCTGAAGAAGCGGGTCTGTCCCACGAAAGCTCATCACCAAATAAATTATTTTGTTAGTCTTTAAGGTGCTACAGGACTGCCTTTTTCCAGCCCACCCCCCACTCCCCCAGGTTAAGTGCTGGTGGGAAACCCAGAAAGATTCCACCTTAAGCTAAAAGGTCTTCTGATGACTTTCATGTCAGTACATCCATCTCTGAAAGCAACTACAGAAAGCCTTGAGATGCACGCTCTTTCTACACACAGGCGATGTGTGGGAAATGACATCTCATGGGAACACTGGGGGAAGACCAAGGAGCACCAGACTCCCAGCAGAGCTCCGTTTGATCTGATCTTGCTGTTGAGGTGATTCTAGAGTCAAGCAGAATAAAGCGCCGACATGACAACCCGGTGAGTGGATTGCTCCAAACAGTCACAATTACAGATCCTAAATTCGATTCCCTAGTTCCAAAGCTGGTAGGGCCCAGGGCATCTGAGGTGTAAAACTCTCAAGCACTAGAGGTCTCGTGACACATAACACTCTTCTTCCCACTAGCAGCAGAGCTGTTTGACAAGCTCTTTATGGTCCCTTTTAAAACTGACTCGGAATAAAGAATGGTTCCAAAGCATTATAGTAGGTGCCGAATCCACCAACGATATTTCTGTGTGCCTCTCCACATAGTATTGACTGCAGCAGGCATTCACAACACCCTTATGGGAAAGAGCATGCATGCCGGATTGAATGCAAGGGAAGAGGGGAGGTGTTGTGGGTCACCAGAGGGAGGGAGGAAGAGATAGCTCAGTGGTTTGAGTATTGGCCTGCTAAAGCCAGGGTTATGAGCTCAATCCTCTGAGGAGGCCATTTAGGGATCCAGGGCAAATAGATGGCAGACTTGGCTGGCACTTGGTCCCTCCAGGAGGGCAGGGAAACTGGACTACATGACCTCCAAGGTCCACTTCCAGCTCTATGCATGCAATGGATTATCACAGGGTCTGCACTTTGGGGCACACAGGACAACATCAAAGCAGCTGAGACCAGGTAGGAGGTGTTAAAGGGCCTGTTCCTAAAATAATGCAGTCTTCTGTTTTCCCCTCTAATCCACTGCCCATCTCTGAGACACAAGACCAGGTGTCAATAGAACTCTACACCCACGCACACTGCCCGGCTGCCCCTAGGATGTTAACTAATAGGAGGCTATTAACTATGATATTAGCTAGCACCATCTCAGGCCAAAGACAGTAAAACAGGAAGACATGGAAGTATCATCAACACAGTTTTGCACACTGTATTATAAATTTGATACCAACTCCCACAACAGATGAGATGGGCTCTGTTCAGACTTGTAATTTCTCAGCAAACAGCCTGCCTTTCCATAGAAGAAAAATAAAGATGTATTTCTTTTGGCACAGAAAATGTTTCATCCCAGCCTTTCCTCACGTTCCCAGGCACACTAAAAGACAGCAGTTTAGTTTTGCTAGAAGAGAAGGACAAGCTAATAGGTCCCTAGTGGCGAAAACTTGGCCCTCGGAAAAGCACACACTGCTGAGTCGTACAATTTACCCTAGCGGATGCATTATTAGCCCATCAGCCATGTGGCCAAAATGCCAGGGATGAGTTTAATTTAACCACCGGAGGGTTTCATGTAGCATGTGTGTGGGTGGGAAAAATAGAGAGAGAGACAGACAGAATGACTAATAGAGAATATCAACACCATTTTTCCACTTAAGTTTCTTTTACCATGCTCCTGCTACATAAATAAGCAAACAATACTGACATCCTCTATGGTGCTTTTCTCCTTCAGAAGCACTTCACAGCCAACAACGAATTCCTCCTGTCTGTCTCGTGTGGGTCTTCATAGTCATCGTAGATGCTGTAAATGAAGTCCTCAGTTGAAACTATAAAGGGTGCGATCCATAGTCTATGCAGACTGAAGGATGCCTACCTAGGTTAGGGGGATTAAAGTTCTTGGTCACTCGATAACAAGGAGGATGTCTTCCTGTCACCCTCCTATCTGTGAGTCCATTAATGGCTGACCAGCCTGATTCTGGAGCTGCAGGTCTTAGCACAGGTGGCACATGTGTTGGTAGTTGAAGGGACATGTGGAGAAGAGAAAAGAGCTGCAAAAACCACCCCTTCTCCTTGTCTGCGCTGCAGAGGGACCTCTCAAATTGTGCCACCCGCCTCATGGATTACTGCTTTCCATTGGGGATGGTCCTGGGCAAGGTTCTCTCAAGTGTTGATGCCAATGCTACACTTTTTCATGTCTGCCTTCAGCACATCTTTATATCGCTTCCACTGGTCCCTAACGCTCCTCCGTCCTTCATCCAATTCAGAAAACAGAATGTGTGTTATGTGGTGCTGATCAGACATCCAAACCACATGACCAGTCCAGCAAAGTTGAAGACGAATATATGAGTAGTACCCAGAGGTACTGAGACCTCATCTGGACTAAGTGAAGTCTCTGCTCTACAGCCTTGATTGAGTGTCATCTGGCCTTTAGCTCATGTGGTAAAATGTGGGGCTTTAGACCCTATACTTGCAGGTTCCATTCCTGAGGCTGGCAACCCAGGTCTGTTGACATTACATACACATCACACAAAGCTGGAAGAGACCTTGGAAGGTCATCAAGTCACCTTATTTATGGCCTGATCTGAATCCCACTGCAGTCGGTAGATAGACTCCCACCAATTCCTAAGTACCTTGGAAATGCGTCCCACAGAACAGCAAACAAGAACATAAGAACAGCCCTACAGGGTCAGGACAAAGGTCCATCTAGCCCAGTGGCCTATCTTCCAACAATGGCCAGTGCCAGATGCTTCCAGGGGAATGAACAGAACAGGTAAACATCAAATGATCCATCCCATCACCCATTCCCAGCTTTTGGCAAACAGAGACTAGAGACACAAGACCTGCCCATAGCCTTTGAGGGACATGTCCTCAGTGAAATTAGGGTTTTTTTTGAACCCTGTTATAGTCTTGGCCTTCACAATATCATCTGGCAAAGAGTTCCACAGATTAACATTGTTGAATGACATTGTACGGAATTAAAATAAATTCAGTGAAGACATAAGAACATAAGAATGGCCATACTGGGTCAGACCAAGGTCCATCCAGCCCAGTATCCCATCTGCCGACAGTGGCCAATGCCAGGTGCCCCAGAGAAGGAGAACAGAAGACAATGATCAAGTGATTTATCTCCTGCCCTTGTACTGAAGGCTACCATAGCCTGTACTGTAGGGCACCATACTTTACCCCTGGCTAATAGCCATTTATGGACCTAACCTGCAAAAATTTATCGAGCTCTTTTTTAAACCCTAATAGAGTCCTGGCCTTCATAGCCTCCTCCGGCAAGGAGTTCCACAGGTTGACTGTGCGCTGTGTGAAGAAAAATTTCCTTTTATTAGTTTTGAACCTACTACCCATCAATTTCATTTGGTGTCCCCTAGTTCTTGTATTATGGGAAAAGGTAAATAATTTTTCTATATTCACTTTCTCCACACCATTCATAATTTTATATACCTCTATCATATCGCCCCTCAATCGTCTCTTTTCCAGACTGAAAAGTCCCAGTCTCTCTAGCCTCTCCCCATATGGGACCCGTTCCAAACCCCTAATCATCTTAGTCGCCCTTTTCTGAACCTTTTCTAATGCCAATATATCTTTTTTGAGGTGAGGAGACCACATCTGCACGCAGTACTCAAGATGTACCACATTGCATTCTGAAAGATAAGCTACTTTTTCTGTTTTGGGATTTTTTAACACCATGCATAGTTAACCTCTGAAACTCCCTGGAGTAAGATATTAGTGAGCCCAAGAGCTTAGCAAGGTTTTCAATAAGATTAGGTACTTTTATGGATAACAATAGCAACGTAGTTACATACACTAGGATAGAATTACAAGGTTTTTCATACTGCAATAATGGGAAAATGCGAGTCATCCATGGAACACCAGTGTTCCTCAGAACATAGTTTAAAGAAACACCGCTCTATTTCATGTTTGGCGCTGCCAAGAGGACAGGGGACTAGACTCCATGGCCTCCTGAGGTCACTTCCACTCCTAGTGTTCTAGGACTCCATCAGTCCCGCCTCCTGGGGGTTTCACTAACTTTGGTCAATGGGCTGATCGGCCATCAACGGCCTCACAAATAGGAGCGTGACGTGGAGGTGCCCTACTCGTTACCGAGTGGCTGCCAAGGGAATCTCAGTCGCGGGGCGGTGTCAGCAGCCCGGTACACAAGAAGTCAGAGGGGTGATCCCCGGCCTGGAACTGCTGGGCTCAGAGTCGATGAGAAGGGGACGAGGCCTGAGAAAGGGGCAGCGCCCAGAGGGGAGCAGGAGCTCCGGCTGCTCTCACTTGGAAGGGGAGGCGCAGACAGGCAGCAGTGGGGCGGGCAGGGTGCAGCTTGTGCCCGGGAGCTCAGGGCCCCGTTGCAAGGCGCCTGGCCGGGCAGCACGTCTCCCCGCTGCCGCAGGCTGAGCGCCCAGCGTAGGAGCCCTGCACCGGGCGCGCGGAGCGAGACTCGGCTCCCGGGGCCCCCTGGCGCCGGAGCGAACCCGCGGAAGGCACAAGCCCAGCCTGTTCCCTGCTCTCCCCTGGGGCCGGTAGGGGGCGCGCCCAGCCCCAGCCCCCCACGTGCTGTCCAAGCTCGGCCCCCTGCAGGCTGGCCCCGCCCCCTGCGCTCCGCGGCCCCGCCCCCGCCCAGCCCGTGGGAGCCGCGCGGCCGCCGTCTCCACTGCAGAGGGGCGGGGCTGGGCGCTGCGCGCGCGGATTCAAATGGCGGCGGTTGGCAGGTAACGGGCTGCGCCCCTCGAGCCGGGGAGGGACCCAGGAGTCCGGCACACCCCGCCCCCACCCCCCCGAGCCGCACGGGGGAGGGACCCAGGAGTCCCGCACACCCCGCCCCCACCCCCCCGAGCCGCACGGGGGAGGGACCCAGGAGTCCGGCACACCCCTCCCCCACCCCACCCCGAGCCGCACGGGGGAGGGACCCAGGAGTCCCGCACACCCCTCCCCCACCCCACCCCGAGCCGCACGGGGGAGGGACCCAGGAGTCCGGCACACCCCTCCCCCACCCCCCCCGAGCCGCACGGGGGAGGGACCCAGGAGTCCGGCACACCCCTCCCCCACCCCCCCGAGCCGGGGAGGGACCCAGGAGTCCGGCACACCCCTCCCCCATCCCCCCGAGCCGCACGGGGGACCCAGGAGTCCGGCACACCCCTCCCCCACCCCCCCGAGCCGGGGAGGGACCCAGGAGTCCGGCACACCCCTCCCCCATCCCCCCGAGCCGGGGAGGGACCCAGGAGTCCGGCACACCCATCCCCCCGAGCCGCACTGGGGACCCAGGAGTCCGGCACACCCCTCCCCCATCCCCCCGAGCCGGGGAGGGACCCAGGAGTCCGGCACACCCCTCCCCCATCCCCCCGAGCCGAACGGGGGACCCAGGAGTCCGGCACACCCCTCCCCCATCCCCCCGGGGTGGGGGTGACCCAGGAGTTCTGTGCTCCTTGTACACTCCGTCCGCGCGAGCTGGGGATGGGGCCGTGAGCCTGGGGTGCCCCCAGCCACCTCGATCAGGGAGGCTCTGAAGAGCTCTGTAAGCTCCCAAGCCGCGCTCTCACCAACAGAAGCTGAGCTGATGGTATCTTACCCACCTGGCCCTGCCTGTCTCCTGGGGCCCCGCACTCTGCAAGCAGTGACTTCGTATGGCCGCTGGGAAGCCCTGCCCTGGATTGCACTGTGCACAGAATCACAGAGCACGAGACTGGAAGGGACCTCAAGAGGTCCTCCAGCCCAGTCCCCTGCCCCCTCGGCAGGGCCAAGCACCCACTCTCAACCGTCTCTGATAGACATCTGTCTAACCTGCCCTTAAATATCTCCAGTGGCAGAGATTCCACAACCTCCTTATGGAAATTAGCAAATCGCCCTAGGCAAATTAAATTGTCCGCACAGGGTTCAGCTGAGATCAGGAAAAAAATCTACAACACGTTTATAGAATCTGCCCATAAGTATGAACGTGCTTAAAGATATGGGAGAAGATGGCTATTTTGTTCTACGCTGAGGAAATGCATTGCAGGCAGATCTGATGTAAATGGCAACTGTCTTTTGTCCTAAAGCTCAGAACAGTTACCAACAATGGAAACAACAACTGGCTTCAAGACTCCTAACAAAATAACTAATAGAAAGAAATCAGGTAAGCTGCATTCGGATATGGCCTCTGGTGTATAAAGGCTTGCCTGTACCTACTGGGGGAAAATGCTCTGGAGGTCCATCTTCTGGGATTTGATCTAGCAGCTCTAAATCACATGCTGGGGTACCCCCTTTGACCCGGGTACTCCTCGCAGTTTCAAGGAGTAGGAGATGCCAGTGGGAGAGTTTCTATCACCCTCCCAGTGTGGGGATGGCACAGAAATATCCAAGTAAGGTACATGCAATTCACCTAGCTGGAGTTGTGTATCTTACATCAGTATTTCTCCCCTAGTGTAGACCTGGCCTCAGTATGGTGGAATGGGGTTAATTTGGCCCCTATAATGCTTCCATTGAAGTATAATCAGTTCTGAAGTGTTTTAATTATTTTCTCTCTGGCCCCGGTGATTCCTAGTATAAAGCTAGTGCTGGGGTGGTGGTAGTTGCATAACATACAAAATTGTGTTATCACGTCTGCTAGAATGACTCTTTTACAACAGCCATTACAATGTGGATTTGAATAAGTTTGTTTTGAGATCAGATTTTAAGTTACTGGGAAAATAAAACTCCCCATGAAGTTGCGTTAAAGATATCCAGCAGGTGAGATGCACATTGAGGTTGTCATGACACACACATATTGGGATGGGTTTCTGAAGTCTAATCAAAGAAAAAGATGTTTGTGACGAGCTTTTTTAAAAAACTAAAACTCATCACTCTCTCACAAAGCTCCGAGTACAGCTGTAGTTCAAAATAAAAAAAAAAAAAAGAAAAACCCTCTTCCAATGCTTGTAGAAGGAGCTTTGAGATCGTCTGGTGGATAAAAGTGTAATGATTTTTTTCTTGTTTTTTGTTTTAAAGACAATGGGCCACGTGGACCATTATCTTCTGTTGTTATCCCAGCCTCTCCTTTCATGCAGAAGCTTGGTTATGGCACTGGGGTAAATGTTTACCTTATGAAGAGGTAAGCGTAAGGGCCTAAACAGAATGGGGTGGTATTTCCTGGGACTTTAGATCACATATTACTAGGATAGATTTTTAAATGGAGACTTCTGTGCTGATGATAATGCTGGCTTGACTGTCTTGGAAATGGAAATCTAGCCAAAGGCAGTGGCTGTACAAGATGCTTCATACAGCCTTGTCAGTGTGCCTTCAACCTAGGTTGGCATCATCACCGCTAGCTCAGTCTTCACAGCCCATTGATTGTTGGAGACTTTGCTAGGATTATCCCACTCTGCTGGAGATTGAGCCTGACTTTTTATTACAGGGGGAGATGATAGTCAGTGCTGGCACAGAGTATGATTTGTTATTAAGCTGTTAAATTTAATTTCATAGTTTTAGGTTTGCTGTTTAGTTCCAAAGATTAGTTTTACATCCATCATTATGTTAATAACGCTCTTAGCCAATAGGTGCCTATGATGATCTGTCCTCTTTGATGTCAAATATGAATGGGATGACTCCTCATTCTCTAACTAAGAATGACTTTTCTCCATACAGATCTCCTAGAGGCTTGTCTCGTTCCCCTTGGGCTGTGAAGAAAATTAATCCAAAATGTGACAATAAGCAGAAAAATATTTACCAACAGAGACTGAACGAAGAAGCCAAGATTCTTAAAAACCTTCAGCACCCAAACATTGTAGGTAAGTTTCAGACACAGCTTCAGATGCTTAATTTGTAAATGGAATTATTGGAGCCACTCTGAGGCTTAATAAGTTAGGCTTCTCTTTCTGATGTTAACTTCCCAGAGCTGTGTGTGTCAGGAGGGGGATAGTGGTGGGTGGTAGAGCTGTGTGTGTGTGTTGGGGGGTGACGTAAATGGCCCTGGACCTTGTTTGAGCAGCATTTGCCAGAGGCTGTAGGTACATATGCCCTGACTCTGGCATTCCATAGTCCGAGAGCACAAATGCCTTGGCCCCTTCCATCTCTAGATCGTTTCTCTTTACTGCCCCCAGCAGCCCTGGTCGCAATGTGACTAGTTCCTTCCTTCACTGTCCGTTACCTGGGTCTCATAAAATTCCAGATCTGTCAGTTTGGTTTAATATGCTGAGGGTAACCTTTAAAGGACCCATTTTGGGCCAGCGCATTGGTGCTGCCATGAAAGAGAATAAAGAAATACTTCAGTATCCTAATTCTAGCATATGGGCTGTCAAGGCATTGTAGGGTCATTCTGTTTCTATCCTATCCTATCACCGGAAAGGAATGAACCAGAGAGTTTATTTGTAGGCATGTCAGGCTTATCCCAGAGCAGCCTTAAGAGACTTCAGATTGCCTGCCTACATCCTGAAGACTCCCCTCCAGTGCCCAGACCCTGTAAACACTGACAGAAATTTAACTTTGCCTGGTTCTGCCTCAGCACAAGGGACTGGGCTTGGTGACCTCTCAAAGTTCCTTCCAGCCCTACGCGTCTATGATTTTTCCGCCGATGACAATTAGACTTCTTACATGCACAAAAGTAAGCATGTGTCAATGTTTGCAGGTTATGGGTTTAAGCATATTAGACTACGTCCAGGGTAGGATGCAGGGAATCTTTTACTAGTGTCTGGGCTAGTGTCATTAACACACAACAAAAGAAGATACTTGATCTTTCAAAAAGGACACAGACAGACATAAGACCAGCATCAAGTGCAAAAAGTGGTTATTTCTGAAGATTGCTCTCTAAATACTTTGTAATGATTATCTCATTAATCCCCCAGGATTATTATTTTTGTCACTAAAATCACCAATTGATTAGCTTTGTTTTAATCGTGCATATAAAACAATCATTTTTGCTAGAAGTGCCACACGAAACCTCAACAAAGTGTTCTGGGCCACTGAATTCTTGCTCAGAATGGAAAATATTCATCATTTGTGGGGCAGGATATAGACTGGGTGTTCTCCATTCTCAGCAATGATTCAGTGGCCAGAAATCTTGTATTGAGGTTTCACATTGCTGAGATTTTGTTGTTTTTTCCAAAGGTGCTACAGAACATGAATGTGAGTACTTGCCCATGTTGTACAATGGGAAAAGTCATGCAAAAATGTAAGAGTCATATTTAGTTTGGGGAAAATTTGTAGTCATACACAGTATATTAATATCAGGAAGTTCTGTCTTGGGAAATATGTGAAGTCAACTAATTATCCTTTAATCTACAGTGAAACAGTCTAAACCATTTATTAAATGTTGTTTAAAACTTCATGCTCCATTCCATGAAATATAGCCAGTGCTAACATTTGTCTAAGGTGACAAATATCACAGTCAAGATTGTGAAAAGGGGCTGCTGATTTGTGGGTGCCTCAAGTTTTAGATGTCCAGCTTGAGATGCTGTAAAGGAGTGTGATTTTCAATGTGGGAATGCTCGTTTTTTTGTTTGTTTGTTTGTTCTTGTTTAAATTACATAACTCTCCCTTCAAGAGATCTTGGTTTTTGGCTTCATCTGGAAAAAACTGAAGGCCAGCCGATGTGTGCTGTAAAAACTTTCCCAAGGACTCACATAATGGCTTGTTCCAGGCTAGCTAATTTGAATCGAAATTGATTGGAGTTATAATGCAGAGCAGGCTCCCGGTGGCCTAAAACAGTTTAAAATAGTTCAGGCTGCCTGAAACCTGGCCCATAACACGTCTCCAAATGGTTTTCTTGAACTCAGGTATCAGAGAGGTAGCTGTGTTAGTCTGTATCTTCGAGAACAAGAAGTCCCGTGGCACCTTATAGACTGACAGATATTTTGGAGCGTATGCTTTCGTAGGCAAAGACCCGCTTCATCAGATGCATGAGTGGGGGAGTAGTTTCAGAGGGGTATTGAAAGAGTGGGGTCCCAGTAAAAGGGAGGGCCAGAGCTGACAAGGTCTATTCAGTCAGTGTGGAAAAGGCCCATTATCAGTAGGAGCTTCTCTGTCGTAGGTGTTAACATCTCCACATTAGACTGACAGTGGGCCATATCCCCCCGTCTTATCTGACCTGTTTTTAACTCTCTTCATACATACTACTGATAAAGGGCCTTTTCCACCCTGACTGAATAGACCTTGTCAGCTCTGGCCCTCCCTTTTACTGGGACCCCACCTGATTTGTTATTTATTTATTTATTTTCTTTTTGCATCTCTGTGTTATAAAACCATCAGGGCTGTACTGGAAATGGCATCTCTCCAGATCTGAGGAAGTGGGTCTGCCCCACGAAATGTCATAGGTAGTCTGTCATGTCCGATGACGATGTCTTGAGCTTGCACAGGCTCATCAGTTGTGGACTTGCATGTGGCTCAGGAGTCCAAGCTTTGAACGGCATGGGCGTTCACAATGGGGGCAAGAGAATTGTCCTGGCTCTGTTGGTGCGGCTGCTGCTGTTGCTTTCTGCCTCTCACGAGCATCAATGAGGCGTACGCGTCGCTGCTCTTCCAAGTTGTCGTATGTGTGTCGTATGAGAGCACGCCAGCCTGTTTGGTCTTTTGCATGCTGCTCTAGCTGATCTGGTTTTAAACCAGCATGAGCAATATTGGCCTTCATGCAGTCTTTATACCTCTTGCGAGGCCTACGTTGATGCCTTTTGCCCTGGGAGAGTTCACTGTAGAGGAGTTGCTTAGGCATTCTTGACTCCTCCATTCATATGACGTGCCCTGTCCAGCGAAGCTGGGCTCATCGCATAATTGATTATTTTGTTAGTCTTTCAAGTACTACTTGACTGCTTGTTTGTTTTGCTCTTGAATTGTGCTACTAAGCATATGTGTAAAATGGCTCTTCCATAGTTACTGCTTGGTTTTGTTCCCTAAAAACAAATGGCATCTCTGATTGTTTTAAGGGTACCGTGCGTTTACTCAAGCCAACGATGGGAGCATGTGCCTTGCTATGGAATACGGAGGAGAAAAATCTCTCAATGACTTAATTGAAGAGAGAAACACAAAACACCAGGGCCCTTTCCCTGCTGCTACAATTCTCAAAGTTGCCTTGAACATGGCAAGAGGGTTGAAGGTATGTTTTTATAGTGACATTTGCTGTTCCATAATCGAGATGGGTACAGAAGTGGTACTGGGCAAAATGCAGTAACTCAGCCTGCAAGAATCTAAAGGATGCTGCGCTGGTGTCGTCACATGTTACGCAGCATATCGCAGTGCCAGTCTGGTTTCATGGTACGCTCATCCCTCGCTGTATGAGCACAATTCTTTCTCACATTTCTGCTTATAGGCGATAACTCATAAAAGTGACACTAAAATCTCATTAAAATACATGTAAAAATATCCAATTCATTCCAAGTGCTTGTAACTTGACATAAACCAGTTGAGTTTAGGTACTTTTCTGATGTATTTGAATAGTTTGGCACCAGAAATAGGATGTAGCGTGTGTATGCACAGCAGGGATTTCCAACCTATGAGTCGGGACCCAAACATGGGTCCCATTAGATTTGTTAAGGGTTGCCAGCTGGGCAGTTTCCAGGTGCATGTGGCTGTTAAGGAAGCCATTTTCAGTTTCTTAATGCTGCTGCCTCAGGTAGATATCTATCCATAGCAATAACTGCTGGAGATGGCAGCTATCTCTGTCACTAGAGATAGCAATTACATTATGGCTAGGCGCTGAAACCTTAACAGTTGAGTTAATTGCTGGGAGCAGGAGGGCTGGGGGAGCCACCTAGCCTAGCAGCCCCAGTGAAGAGGCTGCAGGAGGAGGAGGAGTGTCTAAGGCTGGGACTGTTGAGGGATGCAGGAGGGGTCTAACACTGGGGGATGTTTGGGGCTGCAGGGAGAGTCTAATGCTGGGGGCGGTTTGGGGCTGCTGGGGACTCTAAGGCTGGGGGTGGTTTGTGGATGCTGGGGGGGGTTCCTGAGCCTGGGGGAGGTTTGTGGATGCTGGGTGGGTTTAAGGCGGGAGGCAGTTTGGGACTGTGGGGGGGCAGTTGAAACCTAGCTGTGGGTAAGGTCTGCAGTGTGGGGCGGGGGTCTAATACAGTAAACCCTGGAGTTATGCAGGGGTTGCTGGGACAACCCCTGGGTAACTCAAATTTTCCTGCCAGGGGAGTGGAGCCAGGAACCACCAGGGCTGGTCAGTTTCCTGGCTCCCAGAGTGGCAGGAGCTGGGAACCAGGGGCAGGCTGGTTCCAGTCTCCCCATGGCTTGTGGGCTGGGAAACTGATCAACTCATGGCTGGTCAGTTTCACATTCCTGCCATTTCAGGGGAGGAAACCAGGCTAAGAGCCTTCTCCCTTTCTTCCTCCAGCCGAAGGGCTGTCAGACACCTGCATGCCTGAGGGAAGGGAGGGAGAATGCTCCAGCTGTGGGTCTCCGCACCCCCAGCCAGGGACTCCACGGCTGGAGCTGAGCCAGCTGCAGGGCTGTGGGTTTCTCCGCCCCCTGGCCAAGGACCCTACTCATATAAGCGGGGGAAGTTCACTCATATGGTAAATAAAGGTAGGTATATATGTTCCTCATTTTAGTGAGTACTCATAAGTAAAGTACTCATTAAATGAGGGATGAGTGTACATGGTACTTAGGCCAAGGAGACCACAATTCTGTTGTGGTAGGTGCTGAACAAACCCAGAACAAAACCATGGTTTCTGGCCCAAACAGTTTGCAATGAAATTAATCCATTATGTGATACAACTGTGTTTTTGTTAGTACTGGCCCCCCTGTTTTCTACACCATTGGGGATCTCCCACTTTTCCTCCTTGCTAGCTCAGGGGGTGTGCCCTCACTGCTAGAGTCCACAGGGAGAGGCCAGAGACATAAGAATGTCGGCCTGCTGGGGTAGGGGCCCTCTTCGGGATGGAAAAGGAAAGAATAGGGATGATGGTAGAGCTGTGTCCAGCTAGAACAAAGTGGGAACTCACTGGAGCTGTCTCTAATAGCATGAGGTGCTTGACCATGTCTTCCCAAGGGCTAAGCAGGCTCTTCCACATACACAGGACTAACCATGCCAGTGGCTTTATTCCTGTAGCTATAGCAGTAGCCTGGGCTCATTCATTCCTGATAGATTCATATGAACATTGAAGTAGGAACCAGTCAAACTCAGTAGTGACTGTTGCATATTCTTCACCTCTCACATGGGGGCCTGCTCATGTCGCCGCAGGAGCCATGCAGTTGTTCTGTTTCTGCCATGAGTCAGAGTGTCTTTATCATTAGATGGTGTGTTATTGCCAGAATGGAGGGGAAAACATTAACAACTGTGTAAGTACAAATGTTTTGGCCCGGAACTCGCAAGAGGCTAAATCACCATTTCCAAATGCTGGCAGCAAAAACAAACCACATATTTCTCTAACTATAGCCATGAGTCTTTTGTTATCACAGTGGCGCAATGTACGTTAATCACATAGGATAAACTCAGCCAAAAGCACCATTATTTTTCAGTCTCCATTTTATACCTTGATTCCGATAAATACATCATTCTCTGCCCAGAGCTTAGTTGGACTGATACTGTTAAATGCCAGAATTCTTCATACACCCAGAATATACTGGATTTATGTACACATGTGAGGAAATTGAAAGTTCCAGTTCCGACATCAACTAGGCTCCTTCTCAGTGTGCTGTGTGTGGTTACAACTGCAGCTATAGTCTGTTCAACACAGCAGAGTTCCACAGATAGCTTAAGTGGAAACTAAACTTACGTGCACAACATCTGTGCCACTGTGTCACACTGCCACATTAGCTTGTGTGTCCTGGAATGGGAGACACTAAGCCCCTTCTAACGGCACCCAAGATGTAGAAAGTGATTTTCAGGTTCTGCAAGGAAAGGGCATTTGGCGTGGGTTCATAGTGCATTTGTGTTTTGTTTTAAGGCTAGAAGGAACCATCATGATCTTCTAGTCTGATCTTCTGCACATTGCCGGACACAGAAGCTCACCCACCTACTCCTATAACAGACCCATGACCTCTGGCTGAGTTACTGTCATCCTCAAATCATGATTTAAAGACTGCAAGTTATAAAACGTCCACCATTTACTCTAATTCTAACCAGCAAGAGATCTGTGCTGCAGCGGAAGACAAAAATGCCCTTCCAGGCTCTCTGCCAATCTGACCTAGGGGAAAATTCCTTCCCAGCCCCAAATAGCGCTCATTTAGACCACAGGGGGGGAATAGGGATGAAAAATCCCATTTAATTAGTAAACTGGTTAACCAATTAAATGGGAGTGGGGAAGCAGCTGTGGACAGGGGCTGCTCCAGCTGAGCTTGGGAAGCTTTTCCAGAGCTGCTCTCCTCCAAAGCTTAGAAACCTTTGTCTCATGTCAAGCCTAAACTTGCTGATGGCCAGTTTGTACTATTTGTTCTTGTGCCAAAATTGGCCCTTAAGTAACTCCTCTTACTCCCTGGTATTTATCTGGTTGATGTATCTTAGAACAATCATATCGCCCCTGCCCTTTGGCTAGGGTGTTAGGCTGAGCAAGTCCAGCTCCTTAAGTCTCCACTCATAAGTTAGGTTTTCCATTTCTCTGATCATCCTTGTAGCTCTCCTCTGCACTTGTTCCCATTCAACTTCATCTTCCATGTGGGCAACCAGAATGAAGTCCAGATGAAGTCTCACCAGTGCTGTGTACAATTGTAGTAAGGTTCCTGCCTCTGCTGGCAGTACCTCTCCTGAGGGGTCCTGAGATTGCATTTGACCCTCTAACGTCAGCAGCAGATTCGTGGCTCATAGTTATCCCGTGATTAGCCTGTTCACCCAGGTCTTTCTCCTCTGTTGCTTCCAGCTGATAAATCCCCAGTTTATAGAGCTGAGAGCAAAAATTCTGGTTCATCCACAAGTGCTTGACCTTGTATTTTTGCACTTTACATTTCATCCCATTTCTAGCATCCCAGTTTTCAGAATTGTTCAGATTTCCCTGTGTGATGTTCAGGTCCTCCTGCGTATTGGCCATACCTCCCAACTTTGTCATCTGCTGGTTTTATTGGCATGCTCCCACTTTTTGTGCCACAATCAATAATGAAAAATGTTAAATAAGATTGATCTCGGCCTGATCCTTGTTGAACTCCACTACTAACCTCACTGCAGCCTGACAAGTCATCTTTTAGTTTGACCTGTTGTAGGCGTTCCTTTAATTACTTCTCTATCCACTTTTCAATGCTCATATCAAGCCCCATCTTCTCCAGTTTAACTGATAACTTCCCATATGGAACTGTGTCAAATGCCCTACTGAAATCCAGAAATTAGAGAAAGGAAATACAGTAGATCTAAAATGAAAGAGATCAGATTCACAGAATCCCTGGGCTGGAAGGGACCTCAGAAGGTCATCTAGTCAGCCCCTTGCTTCAACTGATTGGTCTGGCATGATCTACCCTTTTGTTAAGTCAGCTCGTATTTTATCCCAATTACCATTTACCTCTATGTCCTTAACTACTTTCCCTTTAAAAATTGTCTCCAGGTCCTGGCATATAATTGAGGTCAAATTAAGGTGCCTGGAGTTTCTTGGATTCCTCCTTCCCCCTTTTTTTTAAATAGGCCCTATGTTAACAGTTCTCCACTGTTAGAGTGTCACTCCCAAGTTTACGGGTTTATTAAAAATCTAGTTTCATATGTGCCATTTCCTTTAATAGTCTTAGCTGGAGATTATCTGAGCCCCCTGATTGGGTCCCATTATAAGCTGTTTTAGTTAATGGGCTTTCTTAAGACTCTCATGGATAATTCACTTCAGAGCTGAGAACAGGTGTGAGATGCTCCAGGCCAAAGAGAAGCTCTCTAGTGGGGAAAGTTGTAAGCCATTGAAAATAGCTGGTTGCCTGGAACTGCCTTGTCAATGACCATTCTCTCAGGCTAATTAGTGTCACAGTAGCAATGTTAAAACCTTGGGCTAGATTCCCAGCTTGTGTAAATTCACATTGCTCCACTGAAGTCTGCTTGTTTGTCTTAGTCATCTGCTATGTCATGTCTTCTTTGGGGCATAGACTGCTGTACCTAGCACAGCTGAGGCTGAAGGGCGACCCTGCAGTATGATTGTTCAATAATACAATGCTTCACTGCCCAAACCTGTTTTAAAATAGCCTCTTTCTCTATTTGTAGTAGATGGGATGCTAATTGTTCTCCTTTTTGCCTCCTAGTATCTGCATAATGATAAGAAACTGCTCCACGGAGACATCAAGTCTTCTAATGTTGTCATTAAAGGTGACTTTGAGTCGATAAAAATCTGTGATGTGGGAGTGTCCCTGCCGCTGGATGAAAATATGACTGGTATGTGGGGCTTTCAGCGCAGGCTGCTTCAATGATCTGGACACTGCAATGTAACTCGGACCACAACACCTTAAAGCTAGCTTTTGACCTGGAAGGAGTAAAGTGATAGTGGCTCCGTGTAGACATTAAAGAGCCTGTTGTGTTTTCATAATACAGGTTGGACCTCCCTGCATGGTCCCGAACTCTCAGCCACTGGGCTTTCAGCTTCAGGGGCTCTCGAGTCCAGCAACAGCTGTTGTCCTGCCAGACCCTGGATGTTGTTGTACAGAGAGTCCCAGATCAGTGAGGTTCAACCTATAGCAGTTTGCTGTGCAAGGATACGGTTTCCTTCCCTGGCTCTATGCCTCGTGGCTGTTATCCTTTCTCCCAAAGCTGGCTGCATTTCAGTGGCGGTGGTTCTTAAAGTTTAAGTGCCTTGTAATCCTTCCAGGTGAATAGTTCTGCATAATTGAAGGAAACTTCCACATTACCCCAGAGGGCCCTGTTGCATTTCTTGCACCCTCAAGCTCACCTTAATATGTGTAGGAGTTCTAACGTACAAGGAACACCAGATTCGGCCTAACAGATTTTGTATTGGCATCCGGCTGTGGTGAAACCTTAATTCCTGTGTGAGAGTTAACTAAATTAACCTCCTATTTCATAGTCTTGGAGGCCAGCCTGAGCCAATTGTGAAAATTATAACTATTTCACTGAACTCCAACAAGAAGCAGATGTCTAATGGCCTGTTGTCTTAGCTGTCAAAAGCAGGAATGTGTTTGGGTTAATTACAAGATCACTTTTCTCTGCTGTTTGTTTCTACGCTGCTTGGGTTCACAATAGCTGACTGGCTTATGCAGCTGCCCTTTTAGATTTTATTAGTAACTGTTTCATTTTATAAGGGAAGAGAATGGACTGCTGCCATGAGAAAATGGGCTTTGGAGCCTGTGGGGAGGGCCACAGGAATGATCTTCCAATGCAAAGGGGGTCGTTAAATGTATTATAGGGCAGCTACACAGAACAAGCCCTCTTGGTTAGAAGAACCTTCAGCCCAGCTTCAAGATAATATCCAACTGGCTAGAAAGGGGACTGGGTCCTTTTCCATTGGGTATCCGAGGAATAAGGAATGATGGTCTACAAAGTGTTAAGGTTCCTAACATTCATTTCTCATTTGTACCGGACACTTCTGAGAAATGGCCTTGCAATACCAGGGTAACAAACAGCTGCGAGCCTTCTGATAGCTCAGTGAATTATTGTGCAATGGGGAGAGCGTTCTGCTGCCCCTGATTGCCAGAGCCTGTGCCTACAGCTCAGCATGCTAGCTGCATTAGAACAATGGGCTGTGCCAAGCTCTCTTCTGCAGGAGTTAGTAGGCGTCCAGGCAGCGACTGGGATTTCTCATTCAGCCAGGTACAGACATTTTTCAATTCTTTTTAAAATTAATTAGGAGCTCTTGGGGACTTTAAAAACACATGGACCAGTAATAAAGCTAAATCGTTTCTTGCTAGGAGCCGGGGTCACATAGCATGACGTAAACTCATCCCCCCATCCCAGGCACCTTCAGACCAGTGGCCTCTATCAGAGACTTTGTCCTCTGGCTTTAATAGAGCTGTTGTTGAATGACTGAGAGGCTGAGTTTGATTCATCAGTGTAACAGATTGTAGGTGCTGCGTCTCAGGATCATATTCCAATCCAGGCCTCTCTGCCAGCATAAAGTGCCCAAGACCCCCAAATGTGAGAGACGGTAATAGCCTACTGTGTCTCCTCTCATCCATCACTTCTCATTGAAGGATTTTTCCTTAGTCTTCAGTTGTCATAGAATCCCAAGTCAGAAGGGAGCATTGTGATTGTCTCATCCGGGGTGGGGAATCTTTTTTGGGTCAGAGCCACTGACCTATAGATAAATCAGTTGAGGGCAACACAAGTGGGGTGGGGGGGAACCCACCGCATTGATGTGATCCCCAACTGAAAACAAAAAGTCCCCTCACACACCAGACCCTGGGGGGGGCAGGGCTAGTACTCTGGGCCCCTCTAATTTCTGGGGTGGGGCCAGAAATGGGTTCAGGGTGGGTGGGAGGTGCTAGGAATGGGTTTGGGTGGGGGTCTGTGTTGGAGGGAGGAAGGAGGAGCAGGCTGAGAATCAGGAAGTCTGGACAGAGTGGTGTGCTGGAGTCGGCTGTGGGTAGATGGTCTAGAAGCAGGCTGAGGGTGGGGGTCTGACCTGCAGGGGTGTGTAAGGGAGGGGTGGGGGGGTGAGGTCTAGGAGGGAGGGAGGATGTGTGCAGGGGAATTGAGGGGTGGGGTCCAGAAGGGAGGGGTCAGGGTGGGCTTGCGGTGGTTGGGAGCAGGATGCAGGGTGGGAGGGTGCAGGCAGAGCATGGCACTGGAGGTCTGGGTGGGAGGGGCACAGGAGTGGTCCAGGGGCACAGGATCTGGGCAACAGGGGTGCAGCTTACTGGGCAGCACCCCAGGACACACATGGCTCTGCGCCTTCTCCCCACTGCTCCCAGGCACTGCTCTGATTGGCTGGAATTCTACCCAATCAGAGAAGCAGAATGAGGCTTCAGAGAGGTGCTGCACCTGCTGCTCCTACTCCCCTTTCCCTGAGTGATAAAAGTGTCAAATGGTGCAGAAACACTCCAACAGAAACACACCCAGTCTATGATGACTTCCTGTTCACAGTTCATTTGGAGACCTGTCAATTAGTTCAGTTTTTAATCCATTTAATGTGGTGTCACGGTCATTCTATAGTCAAGTAATTAATTCAAATGTACAGTTCCAAGTCAGGCACCTTAAAATGCCTTATGTCACCACTGTTACCTTTATCAGCCAAGCTCATCAAAGAAAGATAGAGATTACTTTATCATTTTTCCCATACACCATGTTTGTTGACGTTCATGACATTACTCTCCTTTATTAAAGAACTAATGTAGTCCTGATTCAGCTGCTTCATTATTTTGCTCAGGATTGACATCAGGCTGACAGGTCTATAATTACCTGGGTCGTCCCCTCTTCCTTTCTAAAAAAAATAGTGGGACACCGTTAGCTTTTTCCAGTCTTCTGGAACTCAATCAGTATCCCAGGGTATATTGAAAATCATGAATGGCACTCCATCAAGCACCTAAGCCAGCTCTCTAAAAACTCTTAGGGGTGTTACGTGGATCTGATTTTAAAAATGTCTAACTTTAGCAGCTGATATTTAACAGCCTCTAGAGACACTATGGAACGAAAATAATTCTAATCACCATATGATGAGATAACATCATCTGTTTTTTTCCCTCCAAATACAGAACAGATACGTTTATTGAACATTTCTTCCTCTTTTGCCTTATTGTTGATTCTACCAGTTCTATACATTGTTACATTTAAACTTCTTCTTGTTCTTATCTGTGCTGGTCATAGAATTTCTCCTTGCTTCACTTTGCTTCCCTTATCAATTTGCTCCAGTTCCTGGCTTCTGATTTACTGTCATTACTATCAACTTCCATTTGTTATCATTTATTCATTTCTCCTTCGTGTGCTCTCTAAGGCTGTGTTTACACGGTGGGCACTATTTTGATATACTGCAGTATCCCACAAAAGCTGCTCGCATCTATGCAATGCGCCGTTGTCTCAAAACCGTTTTCGAGATAATGAGCGTGCTATTCCAGCATCCCTGTACATCTGAGCGCAGAAGGAGTACAGGGGTGCCTTGCAATAGCACTTGCTTTGGGCATGTGGCCAAATAGATGAAATCTACCCAAAATAAGCTACACAATTTGTGTTGCTTATTTTGAAGTTAGGGCACCATGTAGGTCTAAGGCTATGAGGCTATGTCTCGCTCAGCTTCGCATAGCTTATTTTGAAATAGGCTATTTCGAGGCATCCCTTTACTCCTCCTGCGTTGCATAGCTCCCGAAATAGCTCCCACTGTGTAGACATAGCCAAAAGCAGAGCTTGTTTTTAACCCATACAACTTTCTTTGTTGCTTTTTGGGCCTCCTGTAGGGTTTTCTTAAATGATCCCCCATTATGATTCACATTCAGAACATATTTGTTAGTCATGCTGGTCCAGAGACCAAGTGCTAACTGATCCTAACTCCTCAGGATATTAAATCTTTAAGTGGAGCTTCTAGTGTTCTGCTGATCTTAAGGCCCAGGCCACTTAGCACCAAGCAGGCAAACTTGGCAGTGGAATCTGTGTGGTTTCCTGTGCTGTTCCTAAAACGTGCAATATTTTAGTAAAAATCTATATTCTGTGCTTATTATTATACTTGATTTAATTTGCAGCTAAGAACTGGACATCTGCATGAAAGAGTACAGGCCCTGTGCTCTTAGGTTGTGAACTGTTTAAGGTCTTTTCCAGGGACAGAAAGTGTTTTAACAGTTAACACATTGGCTGTGGCCAAAACTTCGAAATGGCCATGCTAATGGGTAAATCGAAGAATACTAATGAGGTGCTGAAATGAATACTCAGCGTGTCATTAGCATGCTGCCAGCTGCTGTGCTTTGAAAGTGACGCTTTCGAATGTGCACAGCTTGGCTACCCAGGGGTCATTTTTGAAAGGATCCCGCACATTTCAAAATCCCCTTATTCCTCTGAGCTGACAGGAAGAAGGGGATTTCGAAATATGCGGGGTCCTTTTGAAAAGGACCCTTGTGTAGCCGAGCCGCGCACGTTCGAAAGCGGCACTTTCAAAGCGCCATGGCTGGCAGCATGCTAATGAGGCGCTGAATATTCATTTCAGCACCTCATTAGTATTTTTCAATTTGGCCATTAGCATGGCCATTTAGAACTTTAGACCAAGTGTGGCCACAGCCAATGTGTTAAAATCCTAGTGTGGACAGGACAAGCCATAGTTTAAACACACATTAGCTGCCTGGGGTGACTCCTCACCACCCCGTAGCTCATTTCACCCCTCTAACAATCCTAGTGTAGACCAGGCAGTTATACTCTAATATGTTGAGTACACTGTTTTTCCTAGCGTGGAACTGACCTGAGTCGTGTGGTGTTTCTCTTCAGTGAGTGACCCAGAGGCAGTTTATATTGGCACGGAGCCGTGGTCACCTATGGAAGCTCTGAAGGATGGTGGAGTTATCACCAATAAGGCGGACATCTTTGCTTTTGGACTGACTCTGTGGGAGATGATGACTCTTTCCATACCTCATGTGAACCTGCCTGATGATGACGACAACGACAATGATGAAGGTCAGCTTCTATTTCTTACAGTCCAACTCTAAAAATGAAGGGCCTCTAGCAGAAAGCTGCTCTCAGAGATGGATTTCCCACCAGTGGAATGGATTGTGTTGAACTTTTCTATGTGCAGGGTGTTTCTTAGGGCTTGTCTCCACTCCCACGCCGTGAGCAGCACAACTTGGCTGCTGTCAGATTGCTCATGTAACTGCTCTGTGCTGACAGGCAGGCTCTCTTGTTGCCGTAATAAAACCACCCTCACAAGGGTTCTAGCCATGGTGTTAGGCCACGGGTGGGCAATAATTTTTTTTGGCGGGAGGGGATGTAGGGGGGTTACTCCAAGATTTTTGTAAGTGGTTCAGGGCTGCACCTGTCTGTGGAGGGAGTGCAGGGTCTGAGATGGAAATTGGATACAGAAGGGAGCTCAGATTAGAGCAGAGGTTGGCAACCAAAAGATCAAGAAGAGCCATTTTTTTCAAATTTATTAAAAACCTCAGTAGTTCAAGAGCTGCAATGCATGTGAACACGAGAGGGTCCTTACTAAGTAATAGCAAACCATACTGTTGTAACCCATTTTAAGAACAGCGCACACACATCCCATGATGCACTGCACATATTTTAGGGGGGTTATCCAACATTTCCAGATCACATATTGTTTGCTATTTAGATATGAGTTGTTCCTTGCTGGGCTTTTAGGTGGTCATTGAAATATTGAAAATAATCAGGAGGGTTTTTTTTATTTGCAATTACAGCATCAGTAGCCACAAAGATGTCCTTATAGAGCAGCAGGTTGCAGACCACTGGGGGTGCAGGGTCCTGGAGGAGCGGGTAGGGGTACAGGAGAGGATTCTGGCCTGTGGGAGAACGAAAGGAGGGTTCAGGGGGTCTGGGAGGGATAGTGAGAGAGAAGCAGGTTCTGGCCAGAAGGGACTTGCCTAAGTTGCTCCTGGCCAGCCACGCTCTCAGGCAGACCCCCACCCCAGCATTATCTCTCAGCTCCTATTGGCCGAAAACCAGCCAACGGGAGTGGAGAAATTGTGCTGCACTGCTCCTGCCCCCAGCACCTGAAGCGCTCCTCCCTCCACAGCATAGGATGCCCCAGGGAGCAGCCAGCTGCTTTAACCAATGCTGCTCCCTGCATAGAGGTGGGCCGAATTAAAAGACTTGGCATCCTGTCCACCCCTGTGTTAGAAGTTCTCTTGCCAACACGGGGTCGTCCACACCAGTGCTTCTGTTGGTGAAACTTATGTCACTCGAGTGTGTGTGTTTTCATATCTATGAGCAATATGTTATACCAACAAAAGTGATCGTGTAAAGAAACCTTTAGACTTTCTTTAATGCACATCTACTACCAGAGACACGCGAATCATGTCCTGCTGTTAACACAACTAGAAAAACAATTAAACTGTCCTGTGTTCATCCGCTTAAAAAGTTCCCTGACGAGGGACACAAAGAAATAGTGACGGACAAGGTAGCTACGACATTTCTCTGCTCACTGATTCTTATTTTTTTAACCCTTTCTCCTCCTCCTAGGAACTGCCTGGTCAGTATGTTCCTAGTACTGTCTTGCCTCCCCGGGAGCAGGTTGCAGCATAGAAGAGGCACTTAAAACTAGTAGGGTGGGGATGTTGAAAACACATGCCTGACTGCTGTGCTCCATGTTTTTGCAGGTGGCTGAGCTGCTTTAAAGTTTGGCTGATAAGCAGCTGATAAATATGCCTAATTAATCATTTTAAATACTGAGGTGCTCCATAAGCAGGCCAGCTGCTCGTTAAACAACTGCAGGAGAATTCTCATGAAATTCTGCAGCTTATCAAATTCCCCTCAACACTAAACTTGGCAAGAGAGCCAAGTTACAACTGGATAGTTCCTAAGCATGGTTCCTGTTTTGTGGTGTAGACAGGACCAAAGCATATTTCTGAATCATGCTACAGCCCTGCTCAAAGCCAAGTGAAGTTGCTTAGACCATAGTTCTGGTCCAACTATACTGAAATATTGAGTCATGTTTTACCTGAATGAGGGAAGGGATCTACCATGGTGATAGCTGCAGTTTATCTAGGACTAAAGTGATATTGTCAGCATGCAAGTCAAAGGAGAAGAACAGAACTATCTCTATACTGGGTCAGACCAAAAGTCCATCTAGTCCACTATCATGTCTTCTGAGAGTGACCAATGTCAGTTGTCCCAGAAGGAATGGACACATCAGGCAATCTTCAAGTGATCCCTCCTCTGTTTCCCATTCCCAGCTTCTGGCAAACAGAGGCTTGGGACACACGCCTTACCCATCCTGACTAACAGCCATTGATTGACCTGTCCTCCATGAATTTATCTGGCTCTTTTTTGAATCCTGATTAATCCGTAATTCTTCCCAGACCAGCAAATCATGCTGAGTGTTAAGAGTCAAGTGGATTAATCAGACTCTGAATCCAAAATAAATGCATAACCCATTTGAACAATGTGAATGCATCTTCGTGATAGATCGGAAACCATTAACCTCTACTGCTTGAACTACAAGTCCAGCTCCTTGCAGATGACCCACCTAGTGCATTAATACAGTAGCATTTAAACAGGTCCTGGGTTTACTCTTCTGGGGGACAGAGCACATATTTTAATAACTAAGTGATATTTATTTCCCTCTTCCTTCCAGAGCTGTTCCCCATGGCCCTTAACTGTCTCTTGTGGTGGGTGTGTGAAAAGGGTTTGGGTGGTATCAGGTAGGTCTATGGATACAGACGTGCTTGCTGCCAAAAAAAATCACCTATATTGAAATTTGCTGGCTAAAGGTAGCAGTTTCTGGAGACACCTTCCTTCCGTTACCTTTAGAAGTGCTCCTGCCAGGTTACTTTTGAGGCATATTGGCAGAGTGAAAGGTGCATATGCTCTGTACTGGATATGCGGAAGTTTCAATTGCTAGGGCTGCTAAGCCAGTATTGTTTTTTTAAGGAGACTAGTAACTTCATCCAAAAAATCACTATAAACAAGACCAATGGAACTGGAATACTGAAACCATCATTCCAGGTAGAAATTCCTCCCAAAAGTCTGGTAGAGAAGACCCTTTGTTTTGGCCTTCAAAAAGCTGGCCAATCTAGAAACAAACCTAGAGCTTTCTTTGTAACTCTAACTCAAGCCCTATATCAGTCAATGCGTTAACACATAAATAAGCACAGATGGCATCGATCTTGCTGAGCTTCCTAATCCCCATATTCGACACATCTTTTAAGGTGGAGTAGAATTTGCCTTGGCCAGGTGAGCAACCAAGATTGTTGCACACCCTGTTAGAAGTAGTGAAGCAGGTGACTAACAGCTGTGGAAACAAATGATTTAAAAAAAAAAACCTTCTGCCTTAAATAAAAGTTTCATTCTGTATAGAATTGGATCCTAATGCTGCTGATAGTCTGTGGGACTAAATAAGGAATTTACACAGCGGCAGGATTTATAGCCAGGGAGATTCTGGACTATTTCCAGAGATTTTTAAATACCAATTTGTAATTGGGAGTGGGACGTTTCTATTCTAATGAGATTCCAACAGGAAAAGTGGCTTGCTGGCAAGTATTTAGATGCGGTAATTGCAGTCAGGCTTTTGCATTTGTCCCAGTGGTCTGCAGTTGGCACTTTTTCTGAGGGTTCTAGAAAAAATCAAATGATTGATTATAGCTTGTAGTAGTAGATTGGTCTGCTGACTCAGTCCCTTTGCATTTTACAAAGTGGCAGAGGTCCTGCTACTTCTGAAGCTTTGCTGCAGACGATGGATGGGTTTGTAAGCAAAACAAACAAGACACAAGGTAACACTTGCTGAACTCTGGCTCTAGAATGGCAAGCATCTCTTCAAAGGACCAGTTATGTGGCTCTTAAAGCACCATTCGGCTTTCTCCAGCTTCAGACTCTTCAAAACCCCCACTTAGAGGAAGCAAAGGCTGCATGAGGCTCAATGAATGTTGGCCCCTGAGGAGGTGGCATTCGCTTTCCAACATTCCCTAACCTCTAAGGAGATTAAGACTGTCCATTACTACTGCTGACTTGTTTTTAAACGTTCTTGTCCAGATTCTACTTTTGACGAAGATGACTTTGATGATGAGGCATATTATGCAGCTCTGGGCACCAGGCCACCACTGAATATGGAGGAGTTGGACCAGTCGTATCAGAAAGTGGTTGAAATGTTTTCTGTCTGCACAAGCGAGGACCCAAAGCAGCGTCCCTCTGCCGCACACATCATTCAAGTCTTGGAGGAAGACATGTATCGTCAATAATCAACCACTATTCATCTCTCCATTGTGATGGAGAGGTTTCTGCCTGTAATTTCAATATTTCTCCTCGTACTCTAACCTTATGCAAGAATCCAGTATACCTAAATTCTTGGTATGATTCTTGAGATGGCCGGCAGTAAGACAATACCAACTCACAGGATAGCTTTAGAGATACGTTGTGAAAAATTGTAAATACCATAGAAAGCCTTTAAGAGCATATACACCTTTTCTACGTCTTTTGTATTTTTCATTAAGAGATTCTTTAACAAAACCTTTGCAATGGATGATTTTGTAGCATTCTGTAGCTTTAAATATATTGAGCATTTGAGGAAAAACTAGCAGCTCTTTAAAACAGTGAATTTATATTGACTGTCTTGTAATAAAATGTTTAACCTACACACTTTACTTTCTAAATGTCATGTGCTTCTCTAGATTACAGTTCAGTCATTTTTATAAATATTAAATGGTAGCTTAAACAACAGCTTTCCACAAAGCTGAGAGTCCAAAGCTGTGTCCATCCATGTGACTTCTAGCCATGTCTAACTCAGTAAGCTTTTTCTGAACCATGTTTTGATGTTATTGCTGTCAGGTTAACTTTGTGTGATGCAGAAAATGTAAGTGTTAAATTAGCAATCTCTTGTTCAGTACACCCCTAAGAGGCAGTGTAATCTCTGTTTAACAGTCCTCAGGTGTACAGAGTTGGAGCTCTTATTTATTTCCAGTTTTTGTCAAGTATGTGCCTTGATTTTTCCACTTGTAAACTCAGGCTAAGACACTACTAATTTGTAAAGGGGTCTTTAACCATGTGACTTAATGCTCAAGTATTAACTACCTTACACTTTTGTGAAGGGTTGGAATTAGTAAGTAACAAGATGAAACTAGCTCTGACCCTTGTCTAAAGAGTCCCCTCGTGTTACTGGAACTGGGCAAAAAACAGAGGTTATGCAGGGAAGGTGGGACTAGTGGGCTGTAAATATTCAAGGTAGAACATGGCTTCCCAAACTGGGGGAGTATGAAGAAATTCTGGGGGGCATGAGGTGACCCAGCACCCCCCCACCATTCCCCTGACCCCAAGAAAGAGCTGGCCTTTCCTCCTGGCTCTCAGGCCCTGCCATTTTACATCGGTGACATGGAGCAGCTGCTCTAAAAAGCAGGTAACTGGTAAAGGCTTGTGTGGAGCTAGCTGCCTACTGCACAGGTGAATGAGTGTAGATTGGGGTTAGATGGGGAGCTGGGGGTACCTCAGCTCAGAGGGGTGAGTGGATGGCTGGCCCCAGCAGTGTGAGGTTTGGGTGGGCGGATGGCCCTGGCAGCCTGGGGTTCAGGCAGGTGGCTAGCATAGTTGGATGATGGTAAAGAGGAGGTTTGGGGGCATGAGGGTCTCAAATCAAAAGCAGGGCCCTGAGGCTGAGACATGTGGGAACCACTGAGGTAGAAGGACACAAGACTCCTGGTTTGGAGGCTACTGATAATTAAAATATCACATCATCTGCTCTATACCAACAGTTCTCATGCAGTGGGGAGATCCCTAGGGCACTAGCGATAGGTTTCAGGGGCTCCCAAAAGCAGAACATGCATTGAGCTCTCCAGGTCCCAGGGCAAAAAGCTGCAGCAAAGTCCAAACCAGTTAGGTGCATGAAGGTCCGTGTTGCATGAGACCAACCAACATAAGTGTCCTGCTTGCTATTCTCTAATGCCAGCTTAGGTTTTTATATAAAACAGTTGTGACACAGGTGCACCATGGAATTTTCTTAGCAGGTTTTGCTCAGAACAGGCATTCAACCTTTTTTTAACAGTTTAAAAAAAGTTTGGGCATCTGGGTATAAGTGGCGTTTTGGCACACAAAGAAGATGGTTTAAAGACGCTTCAGAAGCAACTAAGTGAAGGATCATTCATACTTAATTTAGGTTGCTAGTTACAGACCTTTCCATAGTTGATGTTTTCAAGTATCTCACTGTAATCAGAGCTAGAAACAAATTAAGTGATTGTCTAGTGTTTTGCAACTAAGTGGGAATACCATAACTATGCAACTGCGACATACCAGTGTATATTCTAATAGAACTGTACTGAACAAGGCTATAAAGAACCTGGAATGTCAAGCACTGTAGGCTAATGGCTTCAGTCCAGCCTAATTATGAGCTTGCAATATAATCAAAATGGAAGTGGATACAAGACATGCAGGGAAAACAAACAAATTAAAACCAAACACAAGGAGAAAGTTTACATTGTCAAGCTATGACTCAAATGAATTTTATTTGACAAAGCAACAAAACCAGCATGTTTACAAAGGCTACAATAGTTTCAGACGGGTAGCTGTGTTAGCGTGCGAATTCACAAATAAGCAGTCCTGTAGCACCTTAGAGACTAACAAATTTATTAGGTCATGAGCTTTTGTAGGCAAGACCCACTTCATCTGAAATGGGTCTTATCCATGAAAACTCAGGAGCCAATAAATTTGTTAGTCTGAGGTGCTAGAGGACTGCTTGTTGTTTGAAGGGCTAAAATAGTTGCATACACTTAAACAAGCCAGTCCACTTGGGAGACTAAAAGTGGTAAACTGCATTTAAGTGATTCAGGAGCAGGGACAGATGGCTGACGTACCATTGCTAGTAAAACAGCCATGGGCAATTGCATTATCAGTTCAATGAACAACCAACACCTCAAAACTAATCCAGTGTCATATCTGGAAGGGAATAAGTTCATCCTGATCTTAATTCACAGGGCCTGAAAGTAGTTGAACTGCACCCAAATACATTTATGGTTAAAAGGATGTGGTACGAGGGAAGGTAAAGACTCGACCACATTGTTTCATGGGGAATAGCATGTTAATGAAATGCTGGACTAACCAGAGCTAGTACAAAAGTCTCCCCCTCACTTCTTTACATACATCCTCTAATGCAGAAGTCAGGGTAGGGAGAAGTTAACACCAAGCAGTAGTCGTGCTATCAATGGAAAGAGATGAAGGACAACCCTGCGAAGACAGAGTGACTCCTAATTGAATAAAACAATTTACATGGCCCCTGAAGGCACTGAAGTAGCGTGAAAGGATGTATTTAAAAATAACCATTCTGAACCCATATACAAGTGTCAAACCAACTTCTGCTTGTAACATGGAGGCATCACATTAAATTTCCGATTACTTTTATGGAACAAACTACGCACAACCAGTACAAGAATACTAGTGAGTGCGTACAGCAAGGTTGAGGCTCCGTCTAACTCCTGAGCAATAGGTAGTGATTCTGTCTGAGCACATACAGACTAACCTAACTAAATACACACATTTTATTCACACTAATAGTCCCACTAACTTTTATGCATCAGGATTATTGGGTCCAGACTGCTGCTACAAATGCTTCATATCCACACCTGTCTCAGGTAAGTTTTTGCTAGCTGGCCAATAGCAGCAACCACTGGGTACATTTTGACCTGTCTTCTGTTCACTGCAACTTCCAATCTGGAAAGGTACCAGATAGGTGTATAGTCCTCACCAAGACACTTGACTGTCCCAGCGTGTAACTACTAGGCTATTAGTATCCCCCTCAGCAGCACAGATAGCATAATATTTGTCTCTCTCCAGCTGTACCAAAGCAAGTAGCGCACACAGTTTCAATATTGGTGGGAGTCTCCTCACATCCTGTGGCATGAAGTAACCAAACATATACCCAAACCTAATGTAATTTAGAGAAATCTTTATATTAATAATAGAATTTTTTTTTTAATTTACAAGTTATTGCAATAAAAACTTTAGCTTTCAGAATAAACATTTACAATCACAAACTTAAGTTTAATTTCAAAGTACAAACATTAAAATACAGAACAATGTACAGAAAAGTGACAATATTCTTTTAATTCCATGCCATTTAACTTGATCAAGAGTTTGCCATCAGTAGGAATCTAAAGTGAAACATGGCTGAGTAACACAATTAATGCAAATTACGTTTAGCAAACTAAATGTCTTCAGTTTAAATCAATTTAATTATGATTTTCTGGAATTGGTCTTAACTAATAAAGTTGTAAACAAGGAAGTTAGAGGTTTGACAGTATTTAGTTGCGAGCAGCTTGCCATCTGGTGTTGGGTCAGAGAAGGCGATTTCATCAGTGCTTAAGTAACAGCCATACATGAATGTGTTTCTGAAACAGATCAGTAGAGTTATCAGAGCAGCGCAAGAGTTGGGTTCTGTCTAGGTACAGTAATGCCTTGAGACACACATGTATCTCGCTTTTATGCAAGGGGGCTGGGGGCGGCGGCGGAGAGAATGGGGGTGGTGAGATCCCGCAGAGCCAGCCATGAGCCAGAGACACTCGCAGCCCCACAGCTGGAAGGCAGCTTGGCAGCACTGAGCTAGCAAAGCCAGCTGCGTGGTCCCTGACCAGGGAGACCCTGCAGCTTGAGCCTTCTTCCTCCCTTCCCCCAGCCATGTGGCTGTCTGACAGCCATGCGGCTGGGGAAAGGGAGGGAGAAAGCTCATAGCCTGGTTCCTGGATCCCCGCTTGCCATGAGCTGGTCAGTTTCCCAGTACTGCAAGCCACAGGGAGATGGAACCAGGCTGCCACTTGGTTCCCAGCTCCCTGCTGCTTTGGGGACCCAGGAAACCACGAACCAGACTGCCTCCTGGTTCCCTGCCACAGTGGGAGCCAGGAAACTGACCAGCCCTGGTAAGACAGTCAGTTTCCTGGCTCCCCTCAACTTGCGCAAAAATTGGAGTTACGCTGGGGTTGCAGGAACGCAGCCCCACGTAACTCGAGCATTTACTGTATACATGTGACTCATTACTGTAGTATAAATGCCTGCGTGTTGTTCCCTTGAACTCATCTGTATGTTGACAGCATTTCCATTACATCTTACCTTCCAAACTGGGAGAACCATTCAAGTAGAGAATTTACTCCATGAAATTTGGCATGAAAAGCAGTAACACAGGAGTGATTACAATATTTGAAACAGGATAGCACAGCACTAGATCAATATTACTGAAGAGTTTGGTGGTTTCATATTATCCAAGTTGCAATCAGGATTGGTAAGTACAAATACCAGTCATCTGTTAAGCTTGCTCTATGCATTCACATTAAACAGATGCCTTTTTACCAGTCAGTGGTAAGAAGTGTGCATTCGAAACAGCAACAGCTAACCAATTACGATAGGCAACAATTCTCAAAAAGGAAAATCCACTCGTTTCATACTCCCTAAAAAAATCACAGAAGCTACTCACCTGGTGTTTTCAGAAATTGCATTACAATAGACGTGAAAAGTTTCAGTGAAAAGCAGACTGCAATGGCAGACTACGTTTTCACTTATTCATTCTGAAGTCTGTTTTGGGCACACAGCAATTGTTACATTAGGATATTTTACAGGTGAAGAAAGCCCATACCTATTCAATGATTCACAAGCTATTAAACTAAACATGAAGAAAGCCAAACCTTAAACATACAGGGGGATATTTTGAAGTGCTCAGATTTGACTAAATTCTGCATACATGTTGACTTTAGTAGAAGCAGTCTAGCCAAAGAAGAGCACCATCAAGAATCCAAGCCACCAAATTCGTATTGCTCTAGGCATTTCTATTCCATTCACTCAACAGCACAGGCACAAGCTTTTCAGACTATGCACATTTAAATCTGTTCAGTCAGTTCTTTGCACTGGGACATGAATGTCCCAGGCCAGCTGAATAACATGAGATAGAGAAGTTACTCACCTGTGTAGCAACTATGGTTCTTCGAGATGTGTCCCTGTGGGTGCTCCACAGTAGGTGTCGGGCTTGCCCTGGCGCTGCAGATCGGAAATTTCCAGCAGTCTCCGTCGGGTTGTGCATGCGCCGATGCGTGTCGGTCCTTCGCACGCTTACGGTCATGTGCGCGATCCGGTCCCCGCCAGTTCCTGATCAACCACTCCGGATGCCTCTGAAAAACACGAAACAGAGCTCCGAAGTGGGGAGGAACAGGTGGGTAGTGGAGCACCCACGGGGACACATCTCGAAGAACCATCCTTACTACACAGGTGAGTAACTTCTTTCTTCTTTGAGTGGTCCCCGTGGGTGCTCCACAGTAGGTGACTACCCAGCAGTGACCCCAAAAAAGGAGGTGGGGACCCGATTTATGTGCAGCTTGCCCTTGAAAGGACTGCTGTCGACAGGCGTGTATCCTCAAACACCCGGTGCATGGCATAGTGCTTAGTAAAGGTGCCGTAGGATGACCAAGTCGCCGCTCTGCAGATGTGTCTCAGCGCGATTCCCTTGAAGAAGGCCGTCAACGCCGCCATCGCTCTAATGGAGTGAGCCCTGGGTGGAACTGGCAGAGAAGTCTTGCGAAGCTCATAGCACAGTCTTATGCAGGATACTATGTGGTTTGAAATCCTCTGTGAAGATAGGCCTTCCCCTTTCGACCTGGGTGCGAGGGACACCAGAAGTCTGTCCGTTTTCTGGAAAGGCTTAGTCCTATCTGTGTAAAAGGCCAACGCCCTTCTCACATCTAATAAGTGCAGCCGTGCCTCCTTGCTGGAGTTGTGAGGCTTAGGATAAAATGAGGGTAATACTATTGGTTCATTAATGTGGAACTCTGAAGAGACCTTTGGAATGAAGGCTGGGTGTAATCGTAAGACCACTGCTTCCTTTGAGAACACTGTGCAGGGCGGTGTGGCCATTATTGCTGCAAGCTCGCTCACCCGAGGGGCTGACGTAATCGCAAGAAGGAAGGTTGTCTTCATGGTAAGTAACTGGAGGGGGACCGTGGCCAATGGTTCAAAGGGCGGTCCCGAAAGCTTGTGGAGGACCAAGTCCAAACTCCATGACGGTGGTAGCAGTTTCCGAGGGGGATACAGGTTTGCTAACCCCTTTAGGAACCACGTGACAACAGGATGGGCGAATATGGTTGGCCCTTCCTCTTTGTGTCAAAAAGCTGATATAGCCGCGAGATGAACCTTTAGCGAGGATAGAGAGAGCCCCTCTCGTTTGAGCTCCAGCAGGTAGTCCAGAATTGCAGTTATAGGGGCGTCCAGAGGTGTTAACTGCTTGGAAGAGCACCAGGAGGTAAATCGTGTCCACTTGTGCTCATAAATCCTTCTGGTGGAAGTCCTCCAACTGCACTCCAGGACTTGCTTCACTCCCTCCGAACATGTGCTCTCTAAGGCGTTGAGCCATGGATTAACCATGCCTGTAGGCGGAGTCGCTGTGGATGTGGATGCATTATTGACCCCCGAGCCTGTGTGAGAAGGTCCGGTACCGCCAGCAGGGGAAACGGCCAGCAACATGCCATGCGGAGAAGCAGCGGAAACCATTGCTGTCGGTCCCAGGTTGGGACTATGGAGTATCATGTGTGCTCTGTCCCTTTTGGCTTTCTCCAAAACCTTGTGGATGAGTGTTGTGGGAGGGAACGCATAGAGTAGAGGGCCCTCCCATGGGATCATGAAGGCATCCCCCAAGGATCCGTGTCCTATGCCCGCTCTGGAGCAGTACTGGGGACATTTCTTGTTGTTGTGAGTGGCAAACAAATCGATTTGGGGAAACCCCCATTTGTGAAACACTTGTCGGAGCAGGTCGGAACGGATCTGCCACTCGTGCGTGAGCGCAAAGCGTCTGCTGAGTTGGTCCGCCTTTACGTTGTGGACACCCAGTAAGTATGAAGCCCTTAGGGTTATATCGTCGGCAATGCACCAGTTCCACAACCGGACAGCCTCCGCACAGAGTGCACGAGATCTGGCCCCTCCTTGTCGGTTTATATAAAACATGGTGGAGGTGTTGTCGGTATTCATCCCGACTACTTTTCCGTGCAGGTAATTTCGAAAACACCTGCACGCATTGAACACTGCTCTGAGCTCTAGTATGTTTATATGCAGTGTCTTCTCCACGGGGGACCACAAACCTTGAGTGACTTTGTTGCCAATGAGCACTCCCCATCCCACATGGGATGCATCTGTGAGAAAAACAGTAATTTGCGGTTGGCGGAAAGGCACCCCTACTAGGAGGTTCTTGGGGTCTGCCCACCATGCCAGTGACCTTCGCAGCTCCATTGTGGGCGATACCATCCTGTGAATGGTATGGGCTATTGGTTTGTACACGCTTGCCAACCAATGCTGCAGGCCTCGCATGTGCAGTCTGGCGTCTTGTACCACAAATGTGGTGGTCGCCATGTGCCCCAACATCTGTAGACATGTTAGGATTGGGACAGCGGGGCTGTACGTTATTACTTGTACCAGGGATCTGATGGTGCAAAACAGGCATCGGGCAGGTATACCCTTGATGTAGCAGTCTATATGCGTCCCTATAAATTCTATATTTTGCGTGGGCTCGGTTTTTGACTTCGAGAGGGTGATGATGAGGCCCAGCGAGGCAAATGTGTTTGTGGTGATGTGTATCATTTGTAAGACCTCCGCTTTGGAAGTTCCTTTCAGCAGGCAGTCGTCCAGGTATGGAAAAATGAAAACGCCTTGTCTGTGTAGATACGTTGATACGACTGCCAGGGTTTTGGTGAAAACTCTGGGTGCCGAAGAGAGACCAAATGGAAGGACACTGTACTGGAAATGTTCTCTGCCTACTGTGAATCAGAGGAAACGTCTGTGCGCCGGATGAATTGCTATATGAAAATACGCGTCCTGTAAGTCGAGGGCTGCAAACCAGTCTCCATCGTCCAGTGCAGTGATTATGGAAGCACTTGTAGTCATTTTGAAACGCTGTTTGCGCAAATACCAATTGAGGGCCCGTAAATCCAGGATTGGTCTCCAACCTCCTGTCTTCTTCTCTGTCAGGAAGTACCGGGAGTAGAAGCCTTTCCACTGGAATTGTTCTGGTACTCTCTCCACCACCCCTATGAACAAGAGGTGGTCCACATCCTGTTTTAACTTTGTGTGGTGAGAGGGATCCTTGAAAAAGGGCCTGGTGGGAGGGTTCGGTGGTGGCAACAATTGAAAGGGATTGTGTACCCCGTGGCTATAATCTCCAATACCCATCTGTCTGTGGTGATGCTTTGCCATTGAGAGTAGAACGGCTTGAGTTGATGGTGAAACGTGTTGAGATTGGCACTGAGAGACAGTCTTGGTTTTGCAGTCCCCGACGTACCTGCTGTCTTATGGTTTGTCCGGAGGGGGCGCAGCCCTGCTGGGGCCGACGTCCAGGGGCCCTGTACTGCTGTGGCTGTTGTTGGCTCCCCTGGTCATACTCCCGTTGATACTGAGTATGCTGTGGTTGATAAGCCTAACGCCGTTGCTGAGGGCAAAACTTCCTCCTCCTGTATGGCGGGGTGTATATACCCAGGGTCCTAAGTGTAGCTGTCGAGTCCTTGCTGGAGTGTAGGACCGAGTCAGTTGAGTCCGCAAATAACTTCTGCCTATCAAAAGAAGGATCTGCGATTTTTACTTGCAGATCCCTGGGAATTCTGGACGTCTGGAGCCACGATTCCCTGAGCATTACTACCGCAGTGGCTGTGGAACGAGCCGCTGTGTCCGCTACGTCTAAGGCAATCTGAACTCCTGCTCGTGAAGCTGTGTAGCCTTCCTGGACGATTGCTTTGAGGACCGGCTTTTTGTCTTCTGGAAGGAAATCCATGAGGGAGGTGAGTCTAGAATAATTGTCAAAATTGTGGTTCGACAAGCGAGCGGCGTAATTCGCCATTCGTAGCGGTAAGGTAGACAATGAGTAAACCTTTCTGCCGAGTAGGTCTAATTTCTTTGTGTCCTTGTTTGATTCCCCGGACCTATATTGGGATGTTTTGGCTCTATGTTGCGAGGATTCAACCACTAGTGAATTCGGCTGTGGGTGACTGAACAGAAATTCCATGCCCTTGGCAGGGAAAAAATACTTCTTATCCGCCCTCTTGTTTGTAGGAGGGATGGAGGCTGGAGTCTGCCAAATGTTGGTGGCTGACTCCATAATCACTTCATCCAATGGGATGGCGATCTTAGATGAAGCTGGAGGTCTGAGATTTTTGAGGAGCTTATGGTGTTTCTCCAGCACCTCTGCCACTTGAATGTCTTGTGATTGAGCCACCCTTTTGAACAACTCTTGAAACTGATTTAGGTCATCTGGGGGAGAGATATCTCCAGGAACAACTGCTTCATCTGGGGAGGACGAGGAGGCATCGCTATGATACATTTCCTCTAAGTCCTCAGGTTCCTGACTCTGTTCACGTTTGTACTTTCAAGGTTTCCAGATCCTTTGAACCACTCTCTGACTGGGAAATTTGTGGTGTTCCCCCAGGGTGAGACTGTATGCTGTGAAGTCGACGAGGCATTGATGGGGATCTACCCTGAGACCCTGATCCCCTGTGCCGATGTCCCGTATGGTAAGGACAGCCATAACAACAAGGGCAAGGGCCCGGTGATGGGGACCTGGACCACGACCTGAAAGTGTAGACGTGATGTGTAGAAGGACGTGACTGTCAAGATGACGCTGACATAGGCGGGGATTCCCTGTGATAGTATTCATAGGGATCCCTGCTGGAAGTTGGTGAAAAATGTCCAACCCCGGGGAATGGCGGCTGAAGGAATGGAGATGGAAGCCTGCAGCAGGCTGTTGGAGTTGCTGCCCACTGAATCTCTGGGGGAGAGAGAGGTGATAATGGCAGCGCAATGATCTCCGGGGAAGGGCTGCGGTGCTGGGTCTTAGTCTTCGCTTTCCCCTGTTCGGGCACCGCAGGTGTTCCCATCGGCGCCAGGGAGCTCGGCACTGTAGTTGGTGCCGTGCTCAGTTCCGTTGATCCCAGTGCCGCGCTCGGTGCCGCTGCCCTCGGTGCCGCTTGGGTAGTCTCGTCCGGCACCGTTGGGCCCCATGCCGGGTGCCCTCGCTCTGGTGCTGTCGGTGCTGCAAGGCTCGGTGCCGTAGAAGCCAGTGCCTGCAGAGCCCTCGGTGCCGCCTCCTTAACAACTGGAGGCTCCTGCATGGGCACATGTGCCGCAGCCTTCCCACTATGCTGTGGGCCCGGGCCCTGTGCTCTGCTCGTCCCGCTCGTAGAGGTAACTCGCAGGGAGCGAGCTGGTGAAAGCTTTTTCTTCTTCTGCACAGAGGTGGTCAGAGAAGCTGCCTTCCTCTTGTGCGAGCCCGAAGAGCCCTCCTTATGGGGCTTCTCCGACGTCCCAGGCTGGAGGGCCTTGTCGAACAGGAACATTTTTAGCCTCATTTCCCTGTCCTTTCGCGCTGTAGCTGTAAGCTTAGAGCAATGAGAGCATTTCTGGGGGACATGGGCTTCCCCGAGGCACCGAATACATTTGCTATGTCCATCTGAGGTGGGCATGGCCTCCCGGCATGATTCACACTTCTTAAAACCCGGTGAGGACATTGTTTAAGCTTAAAGTCTTTAAGTGCTAACAGGGCACTTAGCAGGTAATCAGTCTGGCAACAGATAACAGTTAACAGGCAACTGTTGAGGCCTTCAGATAGCGGACGCGCCGGAGGCGGCTGCCTCCTTCCTTTCTCTTGCTCTCTTTTCCTTTTAAAACTATATACACTCTAACATAAACTACTATAACAACTAAGCAACAAGTTATAACTATTAACAATAAGTAAAACAGAGTTTCTGTCTCAGGCGTTGGAGCCGGAGTGGATTCCGTCTGCAGCCGTTGGCGGTTGAGAAGGAACTGGCAGGGACTGGATCGCACACGTGACCATAAGCGCGCAAAGGACTGACACGCATCGGTGCATGCACGACCCGACGGAGACTGCTGTAAATTTCCGATCTGCAGCACCGGAGCGAGCCCAACACCTACTGTGGAGCACCCACGGGGACCACTTGAAGAAGAATACACCTTTCCTAAAAACATTTGCTAATGTGCCCACTGCGAGTACTTTCTTCCTCCTGAAAATAAACCTAGCTGAAATCTTGTTCCCATCATGTGTGCACCACACAATTTCCCTAAAGTTTCAAGCATCTCCTGGGATGCTTATGTTGCAGCTATATAAATGGCCTAATTAGCAGTTGTCTTGGGAGAGGCATCCCTTTTCCTTACCTGACTGCATCCATCATACGACATGCAATGCCCCTTCTCCGCATAAGGCTGAACACCCAGATTCTACTGACCCCACAAATGGCAGCTTCTGGATTTGTGGAGCAACGCCAGACACGATGGTGCTGCAGGACATCATGATTAGTAGACTGTGGAATATTAGGCTCAGATAGCACCCGGAATGCCTATCAAGGAGAAACACTGATCAAATTAAGTCTATCCTGAGAGAAATACAGGAGTGAACTCACCTGTATGAGTGACAGACTTCAAACTCTCTCAGACAAAGAGTTAATGGGCACAAAACAGACATCAAAACACTCCTGATCCACAAACCAGTTAGTCTATATTTTAATGGAGTGGGCCATTCTGTTAACAACTTAAGAGTTTGTGTCTTATGAAGAAGACTTTTCAGTCTGCTTTGGAAAGAGAAACTGCTGAACTCTTTCATATTCAAATTCGACACATTAATGCGTGGTTTGAACCGGGATGCAAATTTTCTGGGCCATTATAGGGGCTCTTTGGCATAGTTGGCTTAATCTAATTCTTGACCGCCCCTCTGCTCTCTGATGTGCTCACCTTGATAATTTTTTTGATTTGTCAACCTGGATTACCATTTTTGGTTCTCTGTGCCTTAAATATTGAGTCTGTTCTGGTATGACTATGGTCTGAAGAAGTGGGTCTGTCCCACGAAAGCTCACCTAATGAATTATTTTGTTAGTTTTTAAAGTGCTACTTGACTGCTTTTTTGTTTTCACCTATATGAGTTTCTGTAACAAAGGCAATCAACTATTTCTTATGCTGGTCCTTTAGAAAAAGGTAGATGTTAAGTAAATCACCACTGCCCAACACCTAAATTCAGTTGAAGGAACACTGAAGGGAAGAAGATTTTTGCATCCATCATTAACAATTCTTGTAATCTGTATCTTCTTGTTAGTAAGATAGTAGAGATCTAAAACCAAGCAAGCAGTACCTGTGACACACAGGCTTACGTCAATACTTACAACTCCAAGTGTCTGAACAGAATTTTCTTTCAACTTATAAATAGTATCTTAATTGTAACACATACCTGTTTGATTGGTTCTGCAATTAAACAACCAACAATCTTCTTTTCATTGGACACAAAGAAGTAGGTTTTAATCTTGGATGGGCAGTTTAACACAATTTGTTTAAATCCCAGTTCATTATCTACAAGTTCTCGCACATCTTCTGCCTACATATATTAAGATAAGAGGTGCAGAGATACACATTAGAGTGTAGGACAGACAGAGCTTGAGTTCAGAGAAGTAACTGATTTCAAACAGAGGGCCTGTGCATCTGAACCAAACCCAGTGATCACCACAATGAAAGTTCACTGTTCAACTGCAGAGCATCTAGGATCTGCACTACAATGGTACCATACAATTGAAAGAATGGTAGAAGCTTCATTGCTTGAGGTATTTGAACAGACAAGCCTCTACTGTAGTGGACATCAGCACAGACAGAAAGATGAACCGGAGACTCCTTTAGTATCTATGCAACATGAAGATTGTTTTCTTTACAGAAAATAGAAAAATCAACCTAAAGCTACAAGTGAGGGTGTCATGACAAACTGGTAAGTTTATATGGCAAAGACAGCAGATCAGCATTACCCTTCTATGATTGACTAAATGTGTTGAGGAAGGGCACAGCGAAAACTCAGCCTGGGACTTGAATCACCAGAGTTTCATTAACCTAGCAACAACAACTGCTGTTCTCCTGCTATTACGTGGACTGATTCCAAATCAGCAGAGAGGTTTTCATTGCTTTTTTAGTAAAGCACAGTCACAAATAAGCTAGCAACCCAAAGTACCCCTTTTATAATTTAACTGTTCATCGTTGTGACCAAATGGTCCATAACATTGCTCTTAGAGAGCTATCAAGCAATTGAAATAGTTGGCAAATGTGGAAAGTGACACAGTGGTGCTCCTTGGTAGAAAATAGATTGGGTTGTGCTAGTAATCTAAGAATAAGATCAGGAGTTCTCAGCACTGAGGAGTTGCTCATTTGTGTGAGCAAACAAACTGGAAGATTAGCAGGGTTGCCATTTGACTACTTAATTAAGAGACATGTAAAGGAGAAAAACGTGTTTAAACAAAGATAGGTATCAGCCCTCTCTACAGAGAGGCCAGTGATTTGTGCAAGGTCATATAGACGATCTGTGGCAAAGTTACAACTAGAATCCACAAGTTCACTGCTCCCTCTAAGTAAGGTAAAAACCACCTACATTAATTCCATGCAGAGCAATCACTAAGCCAAGAGGTCAATCACAAAATATAGATTTCTCCTGACAAGTGATTTGTATTTAAAATTAATACTGTAGTAGTATCTATAGACTGTGGCCCCATTATGTTAGGCACTGTACAGACAAAGCTTGAAAGAAACATTGCACCTTTTTGATGGCGTATTTTGGGTCATCTGGAAGTACCAAAACAATTTTCCCATCCCAGAACTCTGCAACCACACGCTCTTTCTTCCAACCCTACCACAGAGGAATTAAAAAAAATCCAAAGTTATCTGCCAGGAAGAAGGAAAAGGGATTCAGTGCAGACTTCTTTAACATAAAAGACTCCACAGTTGTTACGTGAATCCATGCAGTTTGCAGTCAGGAAATCAAATCATCTGGAGATACAGATTAACTCAGCTACGCCTCTGATACAAATCACCTATTAATTCATGTATGTTCGTGAAAGGTGACTGATGGAACACCTTGCATAGTGTACCTTAATTCTGTACTTGACAATAAGTACTACTTCAAGGGTTCTTTGGGAGAAGTGTCAGCCATTGCCTTACCACATATTTAATTCCCTCAAGAAACCTCTGGTGATGCTGTATGTGTTGGGCTTCATCCTCTGGGCTGGCAGCTGTATAGATCATGCCACATGACTTGCATATGATGGCACCAAAATGCTTCTGTCCAGCATCCTGTCATTACAAAGAAGAGGCAGAGGTATCAGAGGACAGATGGCAAGATTTTATTTATTTACACAATATTCAAAAGTTTATATATAGCACTTTACAGGTCAAAGCATGTAATGAACAGAGTTTTCTCTCTCATGCAGGACGTACTGTTTCGACTATGTATACAATGAAACCTAATGCACAGAGACGAGGGAATGGCGTAAGGCCACAGAGTGAACTGATGAGCAAATACCAGGGAAGGGATTATTTACTCCATTCTGTGATCATTCCTTCAAAACACCTGCCTCCTGTTCATGTAATGAATTCACTAAGTAGGGGACTGGGAAACCAATGGGGGTTGGGAGGTGAAATAGAGGAACTGAATTCAAAGCATTTTTTAAAAACAGATATAATTAATAAAGAACAAAGCATAAATCACACATGCAGCTCTAAATGGAAGACAAGATGGGAACCCATTATTGGAGTTCCTCTGAGATCTCTTCCACTTGGTACCCCAAGAGCTCAGTAGGATTCTTGTCCCATTGCCCAATACAGCATATAGCACAGCTGCACCAAACTGGTAAGACTCAACATAGGCAGCTGGCCTCTTCCTTTATGTCCATTACACGTTACACTGCTCCACATTTTTAGGTACTGGGTTCGTTATTTCATAGGAACAAATCCTTTCACAGTATTCTCTGTCCACACACTACGTCTGGCTGACTTTTTACCTTATCTTTACATTTGACTTATTATTACCCTGTCCACTGTAAACGGTTCCTTGCTTATTCCTCCTTATCTTAGGGCTTGTCCGCACTGCCAGGTAGATTGAAACTGCAGCAATCTATCCACCGGTAGTTGATTTAGTGAGTCTAGTTAAGATGCATTAATTTGACCACCAATCACTCCGTGGACTCTGGTATTCTAGCAGAATGAGATGAGTAAGACAAAACTCTCCTGTTAACTCCCCTGTCAACCCCTCACTCCCAGTGTGGATCCTGTGGTAAGCAAATCTAAGCTACTTTGATTTGAGTTATGCTATAAATTGCATGGATTAGATTGACCTGTCCTTGTGGTATAGATTTGCCCTTAGCTACATATATTCTCTTCTCAGCCTGCTGATCCATTTACCTCTGTAATCCTGTTTTCCAAGGAACAAGGCTGCACCCATATCCAATTACTTATGTCAAGCCAGGCCTACATCCATACAGGTGACTTATTGCAAGTGACATAGTGGGCTTAATGTTGCCATTCAACAACATCCCACTTTAAGGCCAGGCCTTCTAAGAGAATGAACTATTTACACAGGACAAAGCTACTTATTTCATCCTTCATACCTAGTGGAATGTTTCGTAGAACAGGCAAGTGGGCTGCTACCCAGTCAAAGAAACTCCCAGGTACAGAATGTTTTAGAGAACATTCTTCATGTGCTGTTCTTGATGGCATTAGTTGTGTATTACTACAGCTGCAACATTGCACTGTCTCTGCTCATTCAGAAAATCTTCAAGAAGTGGGAAACACAGGATTGCCATATCAAGAAAATTCACTATGATAAGTTTCATACAGGTATTTTAACAGCAAATTCTACAAGGCTCTTTATTCACAGATATTGTAAAGCATTAGCCCCCAAAAAACTGAGAAGATAGTTTCATAAACAGTGGCAAGAGCTTTACATTTGATGTTTTGCAGACAGATCTATGCGATTTATTATAACTGTAGACAGTGTTTAAGATGTGTGACTGTGTCTACACTTGCATTCAAATGAGTGAAATAAAAATGCAAATGAGGCACCGACTTACATATTTCATGCTTCATTTGCGTAATCTTTTTGGAAGAGACTCTTTTGAAAGAAAAAAAAGCAGTGTAGCTGGGGATCTTCCAAAAATAAACCCCATCTTTAAAAGAATCCGTCTTCCTATTATGTGTCAGGAAGATGGATTCTTTCGAAGATGGGATTTATTTTCGAAAAAGCCCTGTCTACACTGGTTTTTTTTCTTTCAAAAGAAGCCCTTCTGAAATGAAATTATGAAAATGAAGCATGAGATATGTAAATCAGTGCCTCATTTGCATTTTCAATGTTCCTCATTTACATTCCTCTTTCAAAAGAGGAATGCAAGTGTAGGCACAGCCTGTGTGTAAGGGAATCTAGTACTGGTTACCCTTAAAGCTCATTTCACTGCTACTACATGATGTTACCCATATGATCTATAAACAGCCCAAAGAGGGATACTCACAATGATCATCTGGTCTTTAAAGTCTTTGCTTAGTTCTTTTGTTTTCTTGCTGGTCTTCAGGGAGGTCTGAACCATTTTTGCAGGTGGGCTGAATCCCAAGGGAGAAGCCAGATCATCTTGGAAAGGCTGTGGCCTGAAAGTAATTTCATAGTTGCATCTGAATTAATCATTTCACTTGCATTCAGACGGAACACTGAGGTGACTAGCTCCTCAGAACACTAAAGGAACTCAAGAGAAGGAAAACAAGAATAAGTAAAAAAGAGGCCCCAAACTAAAAGTGATAGTAGAAAACTGGCATGGTGGCAGTATTGGAATGCAACCAGCCAAGGTTCTAAGGGCTATACAGAAAAACAAGTAAATGCTTTGGAGGGACACTGCTACATCTAGATGGTAACCCTACACCTGAAGCTCTACAACTGTTCTAAAGGAAACAAGAGCCTGCACTGCAGGTGTTAAAGTTGATCTCAAGCACATTCTATACTGCAGATATGAGTAAATGGAGCTAAGCTGCCAGCATTCTGACTCCTGTCTGAGGATGGTGGTGCAAACAAGGCTGATGACCATTGATTTAAGGCTATGTCTAGTCGAGATTACAGCAATGGTTGAAGGATATCTTCCGACAAAACTTCTCTCGATAGATCGTGGCCAATTGCCAAGTGATCCGCTCTACCGTGGATGGGGCTGCCCAGCGTGCTGGAAGCTCCATCTCTCAACAGAGGGGCCCCCCAGAACGTGCAGACCGTCTCTCTGTCAACAGATCTCTGACAGAGACGTTATGCTTTGTAGGGAGCGGGATAAAACTATAGACAAAAGTGTTGCATTCTGTCATTTTACTGTTGACCAAACTCGTTGGGAATCTGGATGCTCCCCAGGTTTTGGTGAGCAAAACCCTCTAGTGTAGATGTAGCCTGAATGTTCCAATATGAAGAGGAAAAGTGTGAGTGGAAGCCCTTGCTATTCCATATACTCACACACATCACTACCTTTCCCATCTCCCTTTTTCTTAAAGGGCACAAACTATGAAAATGTATAAGGCCAGGACTTTAGTCATTCAAGTGGGAACCATAAACACAACTTGGTCTGTGAAGCCTATCCCTTAACATAGCCTCTGGAACCCCACACCATCTCTCCCCATTGGTGTTCTGCACCAGCAGGGAAGATTATTTGAGATTCTGAAGTAATAGCTACCAGACTAGACAAAAGAACTGGAGAAATTTTAAGGGAAAGGCCCTCAACTCTGAGTCAATTCTCCATTCTGATCCACTGGAGAGTTTGCTGACTTTCTAAACAAATAGCAAGGCTTAAGGTGTGGGGAGTGGGTAGACTGAGGGAAAAGCTGGGAAAGATTGTTCTAAAGCTGTTGTTCCAGATGGAGTCTTTATATGAATTTTTAAAGACATTTATGGCAGACTTGTGCTTTGCAGAAGCGCATATTAAAATAGTTAATAGGTTATGTTTTATAGCATTACATTTAGTGCTTCAGCTATATGCATGCTGGCAGGGTTTGTTTTTTTTTTAAAAGGAACTCTCCCATTAAATTTGCTGTCGTGCAATAACCTTAATTTGGAATTTTCAAAGATAACAACTGAATAGTTTTCTAGGTTTAGATACTAAGAAGAGTTCCCAAAACAGAAAGTGTAAGTATGGTTCCAGTAGAAAAAGTTTCTGCTCATCATTCCCAAGAGACAGTGTAGGAGGTGGTAACTCCAAAGTCATTTTTCATTTAATCACAAACACCAGGATTTCAGCATATTCCAGAGTTCCATTTGCATCAATATGAAAGGTACTTGAAAAGCCCCATGAGGGTACAATGTAATCAGATCTCTCTCACACTTCTAAGTGGCAGAGAATTTCTGGCAAGATTTTTTTTTGGCTCTCTCAGAAGAACAATTTAAGCAATGTTATGCTCAAAACAAATTCAAGCAGAGTGTTTTGATTACTAGCAATCTGCTCCAAAGAAAGATAATTAAATAAGACAGATTAGTGGTTTTGGTGCTGCATGGGAAAACAGAACATTCCCACTGTAAACATATGGCAGTGGATTTGTCAAACAAGTCATCAGAGGAACAGACACATGAGCATGAGCCTATTCTACAAGGAAGATCATTTGCAGAGCTCTACTAACCTATTTAACAGACACAAGGGGTCAACAGTTGTACAGATAATCACAAGGTTGCCCAGATCAAATGGCCTTTGAAAGACACACTACTGCAGGGGTAGGACCTTTTTTGGGTCAGGGGCCACCAATCTATAGAAAAAAATCATTCCAGTGCAACCCAAGTGAGAGGCAAACCCTTCCTGCTCCAAACCCCCCACTGATGTGGTCACCACTTCCCTGGTGCTCCAGACCCACAGTGGAGGATTGGGAAGGGAGGGAAGGCAAGGCAGGAAGGACCAAGGTTCAGGCTTCTCACAGGCCAGTTTAACTGTTTTGAGGTCCCAAGTCTAGTAGATTTTGTGAGCCACAAGGATGCAGAAGTAAGGGAGGGTGCAGGAGCAGTCCAGGGGTAGGAGAGTTGGGCAGAAGTGGAATGTGGGACGTGGAGGCAGCCTTACCTACCTCCACACTCCCTGGTACAGCTCTCTGCTGTTTCTACTGGGCAAAATCTGACCTTCAGGAGCAGTGGGGGAAACCCTTCCATGAGCAGTTTCCAGCACCCTATTTCCAAGCAGGGCAGAATGGTAGCAGCAGCACACAGAGCCGCACTTCCTCCCCCTTGCATGCAGGATGCAGCCCATTAGGCTCAGGGCTGTCCACTCCCCACCCCACCATGGGCTGGATGCTGGAGAGAGGCTGCAAGCCCCAGGGTCCAGATGCAGGAAAGCTGTAGTTCAGCTCCCTACCTCTGCTCTACTTGATATGGGTTGGGTTAGAACAAAGGGAAAAGAGGGTAGAAAAACAGACGTTTTAATTCTTTTCACATCTAGATGCCAACTTTTATCTTTTCTATATTGCATTCCCCTTTTCACACAAAAGCACAATCTGAATACCAGTGTGTGTAAAGACTTGTTGGCTGATCAAGGCTGATTGTACCTATGTGACATAACCATGCTGTGGTCCTTAGCAATTAAAGATTTAACAAGACACACACTTTAACCAGTGCAGTTATATTAGATCTATGAATGTCTCAGATTGTTGAAGGTTCATGGGATCTTCTGTGCAGTATCTCCCAGCATACCAGATACCCACACATCTATTGCTACAATATCTAAGGACAAAAACAAATCACACTGCTAAAGAAGAGCAATGAACCTGGCAGCAGAAAGGTAGTCTATCAAACTGACATCAAGTTTAAGCAGCAACAGTATTTTAGAACAGTCACAAGGGTAAAGTACACAAGCATTCTGGGAACAGTATATGACACTACACCCTGTATTCTTCACAGAGATATGGTTATATTAATATAGGATAATTAAGTTTTATTTTACACAAGATGAGTCTTGTAAGATATCATTGGAAAAGTTATGATTTATTGAACATTAGTAGCCTACTTGTATGCAAGTTAGGAATACAGTAAACCCCTGAGTTACACAGGGATTGCATTTCTGCAATCCCCGCATAACTCGAATATCCATGCAAGTCGAGGGAAGATGGGAACCAAGCTGCAGCCTGGTTCCCGGCTACCCTGGGCTTGCAGGAGCCAGGAAACTGACCAGTCCACCAGAACTGGTCTGTTTTCTGATTCCCAGAGTCAGGGGAGCCAGGAACCAGGGGGCAGCCTGGCTCTCTGCAAGCAGAGGGGAGCTGGGAAGGGAAACTGACCAGGGCAGAAGCCCTGTTCAGTTTCCTAGCTCCAGCCAGTGGAGGGGAGCCAGAAACCAGGGGCAGCCTGGCTCCTCTCCACTCCTTGAAACCAGGAAACGAACCAGGGCTGCTGCCTTGCTGTTTGCCGGCTCTGCAAGCAGAGGGGAGCAGGGAGCCAGGCTGCCTGCCTCCTGATTCCCAGCTCCCCACCACTCTGGAGACCGGGAAACTGCTCCTGTCAGGGACAGCAGCCTGACAAAAGCAGAAAGCCACCCCTGAGAGGAGCGGTTTCCCCAGTACCGTCACGGACAGCAGCCTGACTCACAGCTACCATTCCTGTCAGGGCAGCAGTCACCTTAACCCAAGACACACACAATCAAATTGTGCATATCTTGAAGGTTTACCGTGTTGCCTATGCATGATTTACAAATGCATTTATACTTGGGAACGCCCAATGAACAGAATGCAGTCTAGATATCTGGCTGGAAAAGGCCAAGGTCTTAAAAAACGCTAAACTCTTACCTGGGAGCCTCCCTGAGGATATTTCAGATAGCCTCTGTTTCATAGGTGCTGTGGTTCTACAGAAACGGGTCTGAGTGAGCTGATGCTGGACCCCATAAGATTAGTATTTTTTCCACTGACTAGGGAGTGGGAATCAAACTGGGAGACAAAGAACTCCTGTTGTGTGCTACAACTATTTAAGGCAGGGGAATGACAAGAAACCGACGTTCTCTCCTTCACAGACTTCTTGTCCAAGAGGAACTAAAAGACTGAACTGGAGAAGGGAGGACTGAGCTCTGGCTAGAGAGTTTTCCAACCTGTGAAACAAACATCTAGCGTCTTAACAGGCTAGCCAGATCATCTTGCAGAGATTTTACACTCTCTCCAAACAACATTTGGGCAAGGATCTGCTATTTATAATTAATTTCTTTAGTATATGAAGCTTAGATGTGTTTTTATTTTATTTGCTAGATAATCTGTATTGATCTGCTTACTATCACGTAGAATCTTTTGTAATTAATCAGCTTGTTTTGTCTAAAACAATTAATGGAATTCATAACTTGGGAGCAAAAACCTATTGCATATCTTCCATCTACATTGAGAGAATGAGCAAATTTAATGAGCTTATGTTGTATGTCTTCTGTGAAGAGTAAGACAGCATAATTTTGGGTTTACCCTCATGATGCGGAGGATGCACTTGAGTACTGCTAGTTCCTTAACAAAGTCTTCCCATACGCAGCTGCTTTCAGCCTGTGTGTTTCTGCAGCTTCATGCCCCCTAGGTATGTGCACTAGTGAATCTGAAGCCTCGGGAAGGGTGCAACAGGCTACATAGCAGCACAGTGTTAAGGGCACCCAAGCTGGTGGATCAGACGAGTTCAACAGTACTCCACTGCCAAGTGGCACCCAGTGAAATCTGACATACCAGAGTTTAAATAATCTCAGTAAACATGACTTTACTCAAAAAAAGACAACAATTGCAGTAGTTTAAAATCTCATATAGGATATTAAGTCAGACGGAAAAATATGACTAGGCTATCAACTCCTTCTGCAGGAGCGTGATATTATCTATCTTCCTGCAGAGGTGTGGTATTATCTTCCTCCATTTCACTAGTGGATTTTTATTATTTATATTACGGTAGTATATACACAGGACACAACTGAGATCAAGGCTCCACTGTGCTAGGCTACATAGGTTCACATAGGAGACAATCCTTGCTCAAAGAGTTTATAAATTCAAAATGACATGACAGAAGAAAGATGGGGAAAACAAATATGGTGAAATATAATGCAAAGATTAAGAAACTTGCCCAACATCCAACAAGTGTAGTAGAGTCAGGAACTGAACCCCCACATCTCTCAACTCCAAGTCTGCATCTTTCATGTTTCATCTTCCCTCTCAAAACAGCACCAAGAAGATCCTACACTTCCATATTTTAATTATGGCTATTTTTCAATCCTCACCACATCTCACTAGCAAAGAAAAAACTAGTTTTTAAATTAACAGTCTAATTTTTAAAAATCTGATTTTTGAAGATATTGCTCATACTTCTCTCATTTTTGGAGTCAGAGAGTAAGTCAAACATACCTTGTTTTGTTGACTGAGGGTGTACTGAATATGGGATAGACACCATCTGCTAAAGGAGACACTGGAAAGAATTATACAAATTTATTAGTGTAAAACAAAGTGGCAATACAAAACGTGAGTATCTAGAAATGGGACCTAAGTGAAGGGGTAGATTCAAGTGATACACAAGCATGGAATATTCTAAAATCCTAATTCCCAAGAACTTACATTAGCATGATAAAAACTCGGTACAACAAATTAAAAACCCATCCATTGTTTTATTATATGGAACTAACTATTTTGATCCAATTAAGTATTGACAGAATATCTTGCGCTTTATGCTATGAAAAAGTTTGTTGCACACAAAGGGGTGGGACAAACCAAAATGCGCTGGAGAAACTTTATCATGAAATATGCAAAAATTTATATTGGAACAGACTGTTGCATAAATACGGTAATATTCTTCTGTTAATAAAATTATGCCCAACACTACTGCAAAACTCAGACTTGCCCAACTTTTGATCTCATAGCTAAGTCATACCCTGTATACCTGGCTTCATAATTGTATCAGAGGAAGTGTGACATCCAAATTCAGCACTAAAATTCATTGCAAGAGGAAAAATTGCAGTAAATTCTTTAGCAAAACTGGTGATAAAGGCCAAATTAAAAAACAAAAACAAAAACAAAAAAAGACAAATACTGTCCTAAAAGTGTGGCAGAACTCCTTTAAATGCAGTCCGACAGCTGAACTATAGTTTCCATGGCACTTTGACTAAATTTGCCAACAGGCAAAGATTTGCCTTTTTAGCACACAAACACCAAGACAGATATCTATACCAGGGGTTCTCAAAACTTCATTGCATTGTGACCACCTTCTGACAGCAAAAATTACTACACAACCCCAGTGTCAGAGAGGTGGTAGCCATGTTAATCTGTATCTTCACAGCACAAAAAAAGCAGTCTTGTAGTACTTTAAAGACTTACAAAATGATTTGTTAGACAATGAGCTTTCATGGGACAGACACACTTTTGCGATCTGGAGAAGTGGATCTGTTCAACGAAATCTCATCACCTAATAAATCATTTTGGTTAGTCTTTAAAGTACTACAAGACTGCTTTTAGGGTTTTACACAACCCCAGGGGTGGGAGACAAAAGCCAAGCCAAACCACACCTTGTCACTCCAGGAAGAAAGGTCAAAGTTGCTAAAGAGCTTCTGACCCACACCATGGGCACATAACCCTCAGGCTTTGCCTTCATCCCTGGGCAATAAGGTTTCGGCTTCAGCTTTGTTGCTGGCCCCCAGCAATGACACCAGCTTTGGTGACCCCATTAACATGGGATTGAGCTCAGTGTTCTCTATCAGTAGTGTGCATATGTGGCCAGGAGAGATTTAAATGCCACCCATTTGATTAGCAGAGTGCCCACAAATAGGATTTTTGTTTTTACTGGTGGTGTACATTTACACATGCCTCACAGTGTTCCCTCTATTTTTTCCATACACAGAATAAATTTTGTTATGTGTGCTGAGATGTGTGGATGTGCACCACCTATAGAAACATGCTGCCAGCTGTGGGAGCTCCGGTAATCGGCTTGGTGGCACCTGAATCTCCCTTGAGTGGCCATCCAAGCACTCAGCTTGCAGGAAACACTGATGCCTCAGTGCACATAAAAATTTATTCTACACATAGATGGAAAAGAGAATATTTGTCGAAACCCAGTTTAAGAAATCTTGCTTAGACCTATATAGTAGCAGCACTATCTACCTGTAGTATTCTCTGATGGAGATTGACTGAAATGAATTTCCTCATGATTGTCCAAATCACAGTTTATGAAAGACCCAGCTTCATCCAGCTCCTGTAATAGAAATAAAAATTCTTAAAGCTTAAAGAAAAGCTGTCAGTTAGCTAAAGTCCACCTGTAAACTCTCTCACCTAGCTCGAGTGCTCAGGGCACAGGCCAAACATGGCCAAGCACACTCTGAAATGCAACTAACAGCCTTTATCCTGTTCAATACACAGATGTGGTTTGCAGAAGCTAGAGGTCCCACCATGTAACGCTACAACTTGAGCTGAGCATTACTGGATAATATTGTATGCTAGAACCTGCAGTCTCCTATGCTGCATCTCGGTATTGAAAAGACTGCCTTTTTTTTTTTTTGCAGAGGGGTGGGAGGTTAGAGGCGGCACAAAATATGCATGGCCAGATTTATGACAAATTATGATGTCCTAATACGGCCTTCTACTACTTCTAGCTTCAGGTAAGATTCTTTACCTTAAAATTTCTGCCCTACTTCTAATTTCTGTGAACACTCTACTCCTTCCCTCCCCGTCACCAAAACCATGATCCCATGGACAGTCACCAACTAAACCATCAGCTCAGACAGCTGTCTGAGACTAGATTACGGCACAAAGTTGGTCTACATATTTATTTCCATACATCCCAGGGTTCTGAAAATACAGTTCATTACCCTAAGAGCCTGTAATCACAGCAGGCCCAGATGCTTTTAAGTTGTATTTTTTTATTCTACATGCAAGATTGCTGACCTACCCAACATTTGTATTTTATTAAAGTTGTGTTGTAAAAACACACTGGCAATCAAGTAAGGAATGTGATGGATACATTAATACAGTACAAGTGAACAAAGGCAGCAATAAATAGCTCATTATTAAACCAACACAGGAATATAAAACACATTAGTCTAATAAAAGCTATTACTCACCTTGTCTATTGTTTCCCTTCAAGGACCAGTACAGCTATAAAAAAAGTATTCCAATACTACTTATCCCTGCCTCCAAACTCCTTTTAGGTTCCAGAAAATAGCAGTAAAATGTGACATTAAATATAATGAAATAGGCTCCAAACCTGGTTTGCATTAGGTATTTTATTGCTGCACTCATTCCATTGTCAGTCTTACCTATAGCATCCTTATGCTAGGTTCTGGTTTCTAACTATCTCCAAAATTAAAAAATTCTCTAGAAAACCACAAAAGTGTGACTTAGCAGAGGCTAAACAGTCAGCATGGTTTTCAAAAATCCATTTTTAAATTACTATTTGAACACCGAACATGCTTTTGATCCTCATAGAAGCTATGTTTTTAAGAGTCACACCCTTACTCTGTCGCTAGAGTTAGAGGCCCCACTTTTCAAAGGCCTAGTTATAAAGTATCTTATGTTGTACAACCTGACATGGATGTACCCAAAAATCACTACACTTTTGAAAAAGTTTGGGTAAAACAATTCATCATTTTAAATATCACCCTTCTTTAGTATGCAACCTCCTCCTCTTTGGCCTCCCCAATGCCCACCTTCCTACATTGGTTTATTCTGCACACAGCAGATAAAAATCCTTTCCTTAGCCTGCCACAGAACACATCAGAGCATTCCATGGCTCATAGAAAATTACTAATGAAGTGTGCATTTCGAAATCCCCTTATTCCCCTCAGCTGAGGGGAATAAAGGGATTTTGAAATGCGTGGCGTTCTTTTGAAAAGGACCCCCGTGTAGCTGCGCCCGTTCAAAAGCACTGCTTTTGAAGTGCCATGGCTGGAAGCATCCTAATGCTAACGAGGCGCTGAGTATTCAATTCAGTGCCTCATTAGTAATCTTCGAAATGGCCATTTCAAAGTTTTGGCCTAGTGTAGCCACAGTCCATGTGTTTGGCCTTGGCCTCTCTCGCAACATCTCCTCTCACGTACAGCACTGAACAAAGTGCCAGGGCTTAACAAGTGATTCCTGGAATTCTGCACCAAAAATTTACACTTTCTTCAAAATATTTTAAAATTCTGCAAATCTGTCTGTAAGGCAACATGTCAAATACAATCATGATAGCTAGATATTTTAAAATTAAAATAATTGATAGCAACTATGTTTATAACAACACAACAAAGAGTCCTGTGGCATCTGACGAAGCAGGTCTTCGCCCATGAAAGCTTATGCTCCAAAATACCTGTTAGTCTATAAAGGTGCCACAGGATTTCTTGTTGTTCTGGAAGATACAGACTCACACGGCTACCTCTCCGATACTTATAACAATACAGATAGTAAAAAAGATTCAGGAAAAAATTTTGACAGATTCCATATTATGCATAATACACAACTTTTAGTAATCATTCATTTAAACTAAACACTTATTTCCCATAACCCTCAGAAATGGTGAAAAGGCTTGGGGGAGTCCAGGATAATGGAGGAGCTGAGGAAGAGGGATGTAACTGCTCTGAAAGAGCCTAGGAGTGAACCTGGAGAGGAGCTGTGTGTGAGTGCAAGAAGCCTGGAATAGATTTTGCAGGGAGGGGAGAACTGTTTGGGAGTTGAGGAGCCCTCCCTATGCAGAAATTGGCTGACCACTATCTTCTCCCAGTCAGGAATATCTGCCCCATCAGACCTTGCACTGCACTTCCCATGTGTCCCCATACTCCTCCCTGCAATGTGTTTGTCATCCATTGCCCCATCTGTTGATCTGGAACCCCTATCCCCATTCTGCCTCTGCCCCAGTCTGTCCCCACCACAAGCCCTTCTGAACCCCAGTCTAGATGATCTCCCTGCAGCCTTCTGTGTTCCACTCTGTTTCTTCTGCATCCTAACCTGTCCCCATGAGAAGGTTACCGTGAGGAATGCAGCCAGAAGCTACTGCCAGTGTGATATCTGCTCTGTTCTGGTGCCACAGCAGCCCCTGGTGAGTGAAAGGCAGAACTACAGCACCTCTCTAGAAGAGGGTATCTTCTACAGAGATCTTTAGGGAAGAGTTGTACAGAATATCCTCTCTCCCACCCCCAGAAGTAGCAAGCCGAACACTGCTCCTTTTCTTTGTACTGATGAGGCACCATCCTCAGAAGCAAAAAGGTTAAAATTAAGACTGTCAACATGTTAACACCTGCAATTAATGCAGGGCAGACTTAACACATTAAAAAAAAATTTACCTGCATTAACTGAGAGCCCTAGTTTGCACCCCTATGGAGCTCTGCTGGGAGCTGACTGGGCAGGCAGAGCCTGGGCAGGGCGGGGGGGGGAAGTGCTTGCCAGCTGCTGAGACCTAGAGGTGGAGAGGTGGAGGCATGGCAGCAGAGTGGTGGTTTCAGTTTTTCTGATGGACTATCCCAGGTAATAAGGGGGATCCCAATGCGGGGAAGGTGGCTGTACCACCCCACTTTGCCCCATGCTGCCCTACCAGGTTTCTGCCACTTTCTGCTGCAGCAGCAGGCTGCTGTGCTCCATGGCCTCAGACGCTCCTTAGAGCCCACCACTTGCACTGCTGCCACGCTGCTGGTTATTTTCATCTCTGCCCCTCTGCTCTAATCAGCAGCAAGAAAGCGCAGGAGGCCCTCCACCACCACTGCACAGAGTTTTGACCCTGGCGTGCAGCTGGGGTGGGTGGTGGGCAGCCAGCCCACTCAAGTACATCTCTGGCCCCACAGCACCAGCATGCCAGGAGCTGCCAACCACAAGGTCCCTCCTGGTGACTGCAGGAAACCTCTGGCTCGCAGCCTTCACAGCTGCTCTCCCTCCTCCTGGGGCAGGGGCGGGGGGGGGGCACTGAGTGTCCTGCTTCAAACAGGGGAAAACGCAGGAGGGACTTGGCTTTATGCAGAAGGTACCCAGGAGTGAGCCCATACAGGGCACAGCATTCCATCTCCCCCTCCCAGCTGCAGCCTGGCACAGTGCCAAGAGAGACTTTGATTAAGTGATGGGAAGGGAAAATGAGACATCTGTGTGCCAGGCACTGGACCTTGCTTGTTTGGAAGGTTAAACAGATGACCCAGAAGGCCGTAGAAAGAGAGAGAAGTAAGTTGGCAAAAACAGAAGCACGCATCCTGGATGTTTTTTCAGGGGCTGAGATTTTCCATGGCACTCTTTCCTGGAGTAGCATAGTTCATCACTTGTATGAACAGGGCACTTACAGGAAATCCTGTATACATTGGACAAATTATTGCTAAACAGTGGTAATTAGTTTTTTTTAATCACCTGACAGCAATTAAAATGTTTGGATGGAGACCAGCTCAGTAAAACATACTGGTACTGTTTTACTTAAGCATGAGAGGCTTGGGTTTAGTTTCACCCCCTTGGGTGGGGACGCAGGAGGTCAAAGCGCATATTTATTAGTTTCAGTGTTTCCCTACTACACAACATCCACATGCTCAGGAATTCAAAATCTCACTGACAAATAGTTTTCTAGTTACTGCTTACGGTCACATGAACGAGAAGGAAATCTTTAAGGAATACCTTCTCTCTGATACAGCTCTCAAACATGCCTTGCTTAATATATCATATGCCTTCGGCATGCCTCAGAATGAGTAGAGCTAGCAATGCAACTACATCCTTGCTGTATACACAAATATCTTAAGTGACATTCCCATTGCTACTTACCAGGTTCCTTGTGTCGGTCTCCTCTGGGATCGAGGGCTTTGAGGAACCAGAGTGACTGAATGGAATAGATTCAATTTTCTTCAGCAAGCCCTTCGATTCATGAACAACTTCCTTCTCTTGATTTATGCTATTGGACGGTTTCTCCCTATCGTCATTCCCCTTCTGGGTCACATTTGCATGTTTTGACACCTCACTGGCCTTGTCAAGTTTGTTTTTATCATCTGAATGAAACTCTGTGTCTCCTGATGGTGTCAGTAGGCCACCCACTGCTGCAGAGCTAGAGAGAAACTGGGGGGATTTAAGGCCTGAAGGCAGCTTTTTAGAACCAAAGTGGGACTTCTTCCCAGTGGAAAAGAATGCTGCTCCCATCTGGAGTTTCAGCAGAGGTTTCACTTTCATACTTAGGACTCGGAAAGGAGTCTCCATTTTTTTTTCAATTGAGTGAACATTGTTCTCTTTTTCCACAACAGGTTTGACAAGGGCTATATCTACCTTGGCTTTCTTGAAGTTTCTTGGTGAAGTCTTGGAGTGCCTAGAATTAGTCTGACGTTTGGATGTTTTTGACCTTGCATTCCCGATGAGGTTCATATTTCCCTGTACTTTCTCTGTCCTACTGGCACTGGGGAGGTCTCCATCATTGTCCCTATAACTAAGAGGGCGGCTTTCATTTACCAACTTCCTCTCCAGTGGGGTGAGGTACCGCTTTTCTTTGCTGTAGAAGGATGCAGCGGGCACAATGGGCTTGTATGGGGAACCAGATTTTGGAGACATTTTACCCAAGAACTCCCTACATGCTGCCATTGGGGTGCTGGCTATCTGAAGTGGGGAATTATCAAGCTTCCCTGACATGGAGAATTTCAGAGGTGAAGTATGGTTTTCTTTATCCTCATCACTAAATCTAGATGAATGTTTTGTCTGAGAAGCAAAGGTATGATTTGTGCATGTCTTGACTGGAGACAGACCCATACTGATGTCCATCATCAATTTTTTTGCTGGAGTCCCAAGTGCTAAGAACATGCTGCGAAAATAAAATAAATAAATAAATAAATATCAACATTTCCCTGTCATACCTATTGGAGAATCTTTCAAACATAATTATGGTTCCGTTCATTAAAATTTTAGTGTGACAGGTTCTGTCAATATCTACCAATAGAGGAGAATATTTAGGGTTTTTCGTATCACCCTCAATGTAGTACTCAAACACCCAAATGAAGAGCTGGACACACTATCTTCCATCCACAGTTTCTGTAAATGTCACTGGGAGCTGCAAATATGGACAAAGGGCAGTACAGGGTCTAGGACTTTTCCCCTGTCACAAATCTTTTCTTCCTACCTGAATTAAAGGCTGCTCTGCACTTGAAAGTTAGGCTGTCATAGCCATCTCAATCAGAAGCGTGAAAAAAATATTCACACCTCTGAGTGACACAGTTATCCTGACCTAACCCCCAGTATAGACACAGCTGTGTTGACAGACGTTATCATCAGTCAATGTAGCTACCATTCTTTGGATGTTCTATACCTGCAGAAAAACCCTTTCAGTCAGTTGCCTTTATGGTATGTAGCTGTGCTGCTAAAGCAGCTGTATTGTAGGCAAGATAACTGCCAATTTACATCCTGATTAATCACAAGCAGCACAATTCTGCCACTAGATATTCAAGAACATTTTACATCTTATATTCTCTTAAACAGTGCAAAAAAATTGTAGATCTTCATCATTCATTTAAAAGTAACTCAAATTGCACTTCCAATTTTTAATACCTGATTACTACAACTAAAAGAACAACGAAAAATTATATTTCCTTTTATTTTTGAATATTTTATGCACTCAACAGATCTTTGTGTACAATTTTCCCTGTTTCTACATGTCCATTGCACAGCAGAAAAAAGCATGATAATGTCAGCAAGTTTACTACCTGAAATTACTTTTAATTTTTTTTAAGTTCACTAAAATTCCAACATCCAATGTCCCTTTAAACACTTAGGCCCTAAAGTCAATGTGGCCTCATGCAGGCAAAATGTCCAGCCCCGCAGAACTCAGTGTAGGACTGAGAGCTTAGTGTCAAAATTTAAAACCAAAACACAAAAATACACAATTTACTCCCATCAAAATGGAATATAAAATAATTACTAAGTCACTCGATTCAATGTAAAGCAGCTAATTCACTAATATTTCTCCTTTTAAAGTATCTTATACTTTTACATTATAATTAAATAATGGAACCACCTTGTGACCTCATTAGGAATGGGAGCGAGTCTTGCCATTTGCAAATGCTATCTAAAAAGGTACAGTACTAAATACAAGTGATTTTGAAATAAGATTAAATGCCACTCTTGAGCAAGCCAGTAGGTTGTTGCCCCACTAACCCAGACTTGCAGAAGTCTGTCAGTTTCATCTTTTTATCATAAATTTAAGCCTGCATATTCACATTCAAATTACAGAAATTGTTTAAGTCTATATACAGTAAGCCCCCGAAATGCACGATTTTGAGTTGCATTTAACTTGCACTAACATGAGTTAAGCACGACTAAAAGCTGCTCTGCGGCTGTTTGTCCCCCACTGGCTTCCCTGAGCTGGGGGAAACCACGAAGATGGTGCACCTGGCTCCCAGAGTGGCAGTGAGCCCACCTCACTGAGAGAGCCAGGAAACTGCCCAGCCTTGGTGCTGGCCAGTTTCCTATCTCTGGGGGGGGCGGGGGCGGGCACCAGGAAGGACACCAGGACAAAGAGAAGAGGAGGCCTGGAACCTGGCACCCAGGAGTCTGGAAACTGACCGATACTACTGAGCCAGTCAGTTTCCTGGCTCCTGAGTTATGAGCAAATTCAACTTATGCAACCTCTGCATAAGTCGGGGTCTACTGTAGTCAATGAGATGTAGAATCTTTTACAGCTTAGGATTTCTTTCCACTTTAAAAAAAACTGTCAAGCTGCTCAGTACACTTTGAAGTACTATGCCGGGGTGGCCAACCCATGGCTCTTTGAGCAATTAAATGCAGCTCCTGGTTAGAGCTGCACATTGGTAGTGCTGTCCGCCACTCTGTGCAAGTGCCCCACCGCTTGGTGGGAGAAGTGCCTGGCAGCAGCTCCAGTGGGCTGCTAGAATTGAGATCCAGTCAGGAGGCGGGGGAGGGCATTGGGTTAAAGCAGGAAGGCTGAGGGTGCCTGGCTCTCAGGGAGGGGTGAGCATTAGGTTAGAGTAGGTAGCTGGGGGGGCCTGGCTCTGGGGAAGGGGGAGGGCACTGAGACATTTGTTTTTAATCTCTATGTCTAAATATAAATAAAATAGATGGTTCTTGACACGTTATCCACAGCTGTTTTGGCTCTTTGCTTCCAACTGGTTGGCCATCCCCATACTACGCATTAGAAAAGAATGAAAAAGCCACTCAAATTAATTTATCTCATACCACAAGCACTGAAAGAGTTAAAACATTTCTTCTATTCTCAGTACATGAAGTTAAGCTTTAAAGTAATTTGTTTTCAGTGTAACAAACAAAAAAGACAAAATTATGAATAGTTAAAACATACCTATCAGAGCTAGTAGAACTGCGATTTCTTTTTCTTGGAGTAACAGTTGCCATCTCAATAAAGTGCCTGAAAACGAGAACATATTTGAAGACACAGTTTATGAAGTTATGTTACATACAAATATAACTATTATGATACAACATTCATTCACTCTTTAAAATAGTCTCAACATGCATATCAGTCTAAAAAATTGACTTTCCACTAGTTTCTAAAGCAAGCTTTTGATTTTTCAAGAAACAACATTTAAAGGAAAAGTGACTGTTCCTACCTAATTTCCAGAGATCTTTTGTCTCCCATATTTAATGGCTCATTAAACTCAAATTTTCCAGAAAAAAATATCATCTTTTGACAGGAGATCACACGAGAAACATCAAGCAGAAAGCGTTTATGACAAAGTCTTTTTGACGAAACAAGAAGAAGAAAAAAGGCTCCAATAAGTCTTAAAGCTAAATTAAAGGCCATTTCTAACATGCCCCATAAAAATACATCACTAAACCTAAACATATGTTTATTGTATAATGAGAGTTTGCCTAAAAAGTCTTTTACACAGTTTATTGATTTTGGTATTATAAGACTACAGTAAAGTTAGGAATTTGGAAAAACAGCATAAATAGAGCCAAACCATGTAACAGAAATGCTTAAATGGTGTTTCCCAAATTTGGCTTCAGCCACAACAAAGATGAAATTACAATGGTGCTAGGGAAATTTGTTAACATTAGCTGTCCCTTATGACACATAAGAACTGAAATCCCAGTTTAGACAGTGATCTCTGTAGTCAAGCATCCTATCTTTAATGGAGACCAGTATTACATAGTTCAAGTTTCTTCCTCTGAACTAAGGTACAATTGTTGATTAATCTGCCAATAAAAGGAGATTCCTCCTGACCCGCATCAGTTCACATGTACTTGAAAGCATGAGGCTTTATAATCTGTATAATAAAAAGATTGCTATCGTAATAGGATTTTGGATATTTTCCATATCTATATGGAAATACAAATTTTTTAATCTTCTTAAGATTGTGGCTAAAATTAGTCAGACATTGGGTGAATAAGTATTTCCCTTTATGTTTCAAATTTCCTGTACTGCAATTTATGTCTATTTATCCTACCCATAAGACAAGAGCACAAGTGCCCAATTTACTTAGTTTGCATTATTAGTTTTGCATCTCTGTCACGTCCATGTTTGTCTTCTTTCTAAAACTAAAAGGTCTTACTATTTCAATATGAGAGATGACAAGGCATCTGAAGACAGAAGAACTAACAGGTACAATTATTACTCCAGAGAGAGACAGTAGCATTCTGCCTTTCTCACTTGCTCTTCCCTGTACCACTATGTTTGTCTTCTTTAGGCTGATGGTAAGCCAAAAGTCCTTGCACGCTTTGGAGAACTGATCCAGCAGTTTTTGAAGCTGGTCTTCTGTGTGAGACACTACAGCAGCATTGTCTGCTAACAGCATGTCTCTGATGAGGACTTCCCGCACCTTAGACTTAGCTTTCAGCCTTGCAAGATTAAACAGTTTCCCATCAGATCTTGTGTGCAGCAAGATGCCCTCTGTTGAAGATCCAAAGGCATGCTTCAGGAGGAGCGCGAAGAAGATCCCGAACAATGTCGGAGCAAGCACGCATCCTTGTTTGACACCGCTCCTGATTCTGAAAGCATCCGATAATGCGCCGTCATATTGGATGGTCCTCTCATGTCTTCATGGAACGACTGGATCATCTTGAGTAACCATGGAGGACAGCCTATCTTGTGGAGCAGTTTGAACAGACCATCCCTGCTGACCAAGTCAAAGGCCTTGGTCAGGTCGATGAAGGCTATGTAGAGTGGCTTCCTCTGCTCCCTGCACTTCTCCTGCAGCTGCCTTAGAGAGAAAACCATGTCAACGGTAGACCTCTCTGCGTGGAATCCGCACTGCGATTCGGGGTACACCCTCTCAGCAATCTTCTGGAGTCTGCCAAGGATGACGCGAGTTAACAGTTTACCAGTGACGTTGCTGAATCCCCATCAATCAGCATTGACAACTATACGTTAGAGGTCATCCACAAGTTTGTTTACCTCGGGTCCACCATCACTGACACCCTGTCGTTGGACACTGAGCTAAATAGGAGGATTGGAAAAGCGGCCACAACTCTGTCCAGACTCAGCAAGAGAGTGTGGAATAACAACAAGCTGTACACTCACACCAAAATGCAAGTCTACAAAGCCTGCATCCTCAGCACCCTCCTTTATGGCAGCGAGACTTGGACCCTGTATGCCCGCCAGGAAAAGAGGCTGAACATCTTCCACTTGCGCTGCCTCAGGCACATCCTTGGAATATCATGGAAGGACAGAGTGACCAACACAGCCGTCCTCGAGCAAGCTGGAATCCCAACCATGCACACCCTCCTCAGGCAGCGTCAGCTCCGCTGGCTTGACCACGTCCACAGGATGAATGATGGAAGGATTCCAAAAGACATCCTGTATGGTGAGCTAGCCTCTGGCAAAAGACCTCCCAGACGCCCCCAGTTGGGTTACAAAGATGTCTGCAAGAGAGACCTCAGAGAGGTAGACATCGAGCTGGACAACTGGGAAGAACTAGCAGACGACCGCAGCAGATGGAGGCAGGGGTTACACAAGGGCCTTCAGAAGGGCGAGATGAGGATCAGACAGCTAGCAGAGGAGAAGTGAGCGCACAGAAAGCACACTAAGGACTTGCCAGACACCCACTACATCTGCAAGAGATGCAGCAAGGACTGTCACTCTTGTGTGGGTCTTCATAGTCACAGTAGACGCTGTAAATGAAGTCCTCAATTGAAGCAATAAAGGGCGCGATCCATAGTCTATGCAGACTGAAGGATGCCTACTACCCTGTACCACTATTTGGTCCACAGTTGAGAGTTACTTTGCAAGCAAGCAGTGCTTTACCACCTTGGCCCATGCTTGCAATTTTATTTTCCCATTTTTTAAAACTTTCCTCTTTGAACACATGTAATAGCTAAAAAAGTGCAGAAAGGATAAAGATGGCTACAATCTTCCACTTTTATTTCTTCATACGGTAAGCCAGATCAGGTACATAATGGGGATGGGAAGAGAAGAAAGAGAAAAGGTGTTCATGAGCAATTCATTATTGCTCATTACTGTAGCAGCTAAGGACCAACCAAGAATAAAACCCCAACATGCTCAGCATTTATTAACAGAGGCAACGGTCATTGATTGGAAGATCTTACAATCTAAATAAGCTAGACAGACACTTAGGGGGAGAAGGAGCAGGTTAAAACACACCAGTGCCGTGAACAATGGCTACATCTACACTGACAGTCCCATAAAAGCTCATCACCGAATAAATCGTTGTTAGTCTTTAAAGTGCTACATTTCTGCGGCTTTGTTTTGTTGGAGTACAGACTTACAGGGCCACCTCTCTGTTACCGATAGCAGGGGCAGACTACCACCAGTAGCTTTAGACCACACCCAAAAGCTCTGGCGGGGGAGGTAACAGGACACTGCATCGCTGATCACCGCAGCATAGATGGGGGGGGCGGGGCGGTCTGAATATTGTGAAGCCACGTGCAGGATATGCGCCCTGGGGGCGAAGGCGCGTAGCACAGGGCTGTTTTCTGTTCCCAGGAGCTGAGCACACAGTGCCTGGATACGCCACAAGTGGAGACACAGCCAGTGGGGCGCCGGGAATATTCGGGGGTGGGGGGAGATAATACGAAAAAAGGGGTCAGGACACAGAATGGGGGGGGGGGCGCAAAGGACCCAAAGGCCCAGAGGATGAAGGGGACAAGTGTGGAGCGAAGCTGAGGCAGAGGCGGGGGGAGGGGGCGCTGGAGCCCATCAGCAGAGGGCAAAGTCCACCCCCTGTGGACGCGACGGTCCCCCGACTCCCTGCTCAGGCATCACCCCGCAGCGCCTGGGCCGGACCCGCCTGGCTCCCAGAGGGGCCCGGGAGGAAGCCCCCCCCCCCTTCCCCGCCGCCGGCGGGACAGCGATCGCCGAGATGGGCGCTGCCCGCCCCACGCGTGGCACGGCTGTAGGGAGGGTATTTCCCGCGCCCGAGGCAGCCCCGCGGGCAACGACGCTGCCGATCCCGTCCGGTCGCCGCTGACCTCAGTCCCCGAGAGCGGCCCTCAGTCCCGCCGCGCGCGGGGCAAAATCACCTCAGCGCCGCTGCCGCGCCTCAGCCCCCGCCAACCGCCTCTCCTTCAAATCCGCGCGGGCTCCTTCGCGGCGCTCTGCCCCGCCCCCACCGCCGGCTAGGCCAGCTTCCATTGGGCACATCTGCCGTCATTCGACAACCCTCCCCCACGTCCATTGGCCAAGAGCTCCTCAGGGAGACACGCCCCCACGGTCTTCCGCCTGCCAACCAATGAGAACTCTGGAACGCACGCGCAGCACTCCGCGGAGGACACTGCAACTCCCACCATGCACCGCAGGAAAAAGGCGGTCGCAATGCTTGCTGGTAGCTGTAGTCCGTTTGCGGCACAACGCCGGCGCAGGGCTGCATTGTACGCTGGGGCAGAAAAAGGTTATAGTAGGACGCGCAGAGCAGAGGGTTGCATGTTGGCGTCTGCAGTCCCTGCAGCGTGGCATGCGGGGAGGGGTGGCCGCTGCTGAAAATAAGTTTTAAGGACAGTATTCACAAAACTTATGGACAGACCGTCTTTTTTGACAGGCGCTTATTTAACATAAAGGCGGCTCAGAAGGACAAAAGTGAACAACAGACGGTGTTTTTCTCCATGCATCGTTATCGTCCTAGTGTCAAGTGCCAGAGGGGTTGCTGTGTTGGTGAGCATCTGCAAAAGAATAACAAGAAGTCCTGTGGCGCTTGACAGACTGACTGAGATTTTTTGGAGCAGAAGCTTCCGTGGGCAAAGACCCACTTCGGCAGCTACACCTGACAAAGCGAATCTTTGCCCACAAAAGCTTATGCTCTAAAATATCTGTTAGTCTATAATTGTTAGTCTGTTATTGTGCTCGTGTAACACACACACCTACAGGGTGTGGGTCACTGTCCCATGGAGTGGCACCTAAGTCCACTTACACAAAGAAGGAAAAAGTCTCTTCTCCAGCCTTAGCTGAGAGACAGCTGGCTTTTTGCTCCAACTGTTATGGCAGTTCACCTACTTGGGGAGTATTATGGGCATACATGGAGGAATAGATAAGGATGTCAATGCCAGGACAGGGGAAAAAACAGCTGCATTCAAGACTCTCCCTCCCATATAGAGTTCACAAATAATATCTGCAAAGATGGAACTGCAGATCTTTAACAGAAATGTGAAGTGGCCTCTTGTATGGATGTGAAACCTGGCGTGCTAAAAACTCTTCAGATCACAATCTACAGATGTGATTCATAAATAGATGCCCAAGGTACATCCTTCACATCAAGTGATGAGACTTTGTCACAAATGAGGAGCTTTGGAACAGAGCAGGCCAAGAACCAAGTGACATTCAAATCAAGAGAAGAAAGTGGGGATAGCTAGGCCATAACTCTCAGAAAACCATCATCCAGCACAGTTCGTCAAACTCTCATATGCAAACTGCAAGGAAAACACAAAAGAGGAAACAGCAGAAATGTAGCACTTTAAAGACTAACAAAATAATTTATTTGATGATGAACTTTCGTGGGACAGCTCATCACCAAAAAAATAATTTTGTTAATCTTTGAAGCGCTACATTTCTGCTGTTTTGTTTTGCTGGAGTACAGACTAACACGGCTACCTCTGTTAGTATGCAAAAGCGGAAGACCTCAGACAACATGGAGAAGGTCTACTGAGACTGGAGGACAACAAATGGGGCGCACCTGGAGCCAGCTAGAAGTTTTGTCCCAAGACAGACAGAAGTGGAGGAGACTTGGAGCTGGCCTATGCTTCACCAAGCGTACAAGGGTTAAGCAGTAGTAGTGGCTCCTACATGAAGTGCCAGAAGTCCCGGTTTTGAGTCTGCCTGTCAGTGGTTCCACTAGCTTAACTGATATATTAAGCACGGCAGCATCCTTCAGGTTCTTTGCAATCACCTACATTGTCCACTGTTGCTTTAGTAGCTATTCCAGACCCCTTCCAGCAGACGAGTGGGCAGGTTATTTCTTGTATGTAAGTGAGCACCGCACCATCACTTACCAACAGGGAGCCTCTGAGAGGCTGCTGTGCCTGCCTGTTGTACCCCACCCTAAGCTCCAGCTGCGGGGAGCCTGGCTGGGGGTGCATGCTGTATGCACGCCCACTAAAAGTTTCTGCTGTGCCAATGCCAATGAGGCTGAAGGAGTTCAAAGCCAGAGGAAGAGAAGAGCAGTTCCCACCCAGAGAATTCCCCTCCCTGCCCTGATTCAGGAATCGTAGACTCCTGGGAACTGCTCTGTGGTTGGGCACTGGTGACTCCTCAGCTGCACTACAAAGCATGGTTATCTATTGATATCCAAATATGTGCGCGTATTTTACGGACAGGTCCAATTTCAGACCTTTTTTACATACTGTTTGTGAATTTACTTTGTGAATTTACTACTCTCCATGAAAGAATAAATGGACACAAATCAGATATCAGGAACAGTAACATACAAAAGCCTGTAGGAGAACACTTCAATCTCCCTGGACACTCAGGGTGTGTCTACACGGGCACAAATCTTCAAAATAGCCATGCTAATGGCCATTTCGAAGATTACTAATGAGGCACTGAATTGAATATTCAGTACCTCTTTAGCATTAGGATGCTTCTGGCCATGACGCTTTGAAAGCGTCGCTTTCGAAAGTGTGCGGCTCAGCATGGCTACACGGGGGTCCTTTTTGAAAGGACCCCGCACCTTTCAAAATCCCCTTATCCTGCTCACTGATCAGAATCAGGCAATTTCAAAAGGTGCGGGGTCCTTTCGAAAAGGACACCCACGTAGCTGTGCTGAGCCACACGCTTTCGAAGCGCCGCAGCCGGAAGCATCCTAATGCTAAGGAGGTGCTGAATATTCAATTCAGCGCCTCATTAGTAATCTTCGAAATAAGGCTATTTCAAAGATTTGTGCCCGTGTAGATACAGACTCAGTGACAGATTTAAGAGTAGCCCCCCTGCAACAAAAACACTTTAAAAACAGACTCCAAAGAGAAGCGGCAGAGCTGCAATTCATTTGCAAATTTGATCCCACCAACCAAGGATTGAACAGAGACTGGGAGTGGCTGGCCAATTACAAAAGCAGTTTCTCAGCTCTTGATGTTCACAACTCCACATTAACTGCTGATAATGGGCCACATCCTCCCCGACTGAACAGACCTTGTCAACTCTGGCCCTCCCCTTGACTGCAGCTCCCTCCTTTTCATAGGCCCATATATTTAAACCCTCCTATGGAACCTCCCACTCGTGCAGCTAATGAAACGGGTCTTTGCCCACAAAAACTTATGCTCCAAAATATCTGTTAATCTGTAAGGTGCCACAGGACTTGTTGTTGCTTTTGAAGATACAGACTAACTCCGCTAACCCTCTGAATTTACTGGCAGTTGGCAGCGCTGTTCCCTGTAAGCTGAAACACATGGGAGACCACCCAGGAGAGACTGAGGTGCTGCCCAGCTGCTTAGCAGAGCGCCCTCAGCCACCCAAAGCCAGCGGCATGTGTTTCTACTGGTGGTGCACATTGGCATGTGCCCTGGTGCACAAAACAAAAATTATTCCACACGTGGATAGAATAATTAGAAGGAACATTTGTTGGCTTCCCTGATATGGGGCCATAGCAAGCACGGTACAGTAACATGCCAGGCAAAAGAAATCTGATGCGGTTCAATAAGGAGAAGTGTAGAGTCATGCACCTGGGGCGGAAGAATCCCAAGCATTGTTACAGGATGGGGACCAAATGGCTCAGCAGCAGTATGATGGAAAGGGACCTAGGGGTTATGGTGGATGAAAGGCTGGATATGAGTAAACAGTGTGCCCTTGTAGCCAAGAAGGCTAATGGCATAGTAGGGTGCATTAGGAGGAGCATTTGAGCAGATCCAGAGAAGTGGTTGTTCCCCTCTATTCAGCACTGCTGAGGCCACATCTGGAAAACTGTGTCCAGTTTTGGGCCCCCCAGTATAAAAAGGAGGTGGATTTGCTGGAGCAGGTTCAGTGAAGGGCAACAAAAATGATTAAGGGGCTGGAGCACAAGACCTATGAGGACAGGCTGAGGGACTTGGGCTTGTTTAGTTTACAGAAGAGAAGACTTAGGGGTGATTTAATAGCAGCCTTCAACTTCCTGAAGGGGAGCTCTAAAAAGGAGGGTGAGAAACTGTTCTCAGTGGTGTCAGATGGCAGAACAAGGAGTAATGGTCAGGAGTTGAAGAGGGAGAGGTGTAGGTTAGATATTAGGAAAAACTACTTCACCAGGAGGGTGGTGAAGCATTGGAATGCGTTGCCTAGAGAGGTGGTGGATTCTCCATCCCTTGAGGTTTTTAAGTCCCAGCTGGACAAGGTCCTGGCTGGGATGACTTAGTGGGGGTTGATCCTGCTTGTAGCAGGGGGCTGGACTAGATGACCTCCTGAGGTCCCTTCCAGCCCTGTGATTCTGTGTTTCTGTGTTTATAACAGGACCCTTCCATGTGCTAATTCTTCTATTGCAGACTACCTCCTTAATCTGAAGATCAAGCCTCAATCTTAGTGAAAGCTTATTGACTTCCCATTGGTTTCGCCTTTGGCATTGTAATTTAGACCATCCACCTAGAGGTAAAATATACCAGTTTCCTGAGGCATGCAGCTCCATCAGCTCCCAAATCTGTTAACATTTACCAAATTCTTCTTAGAAAGCTTGGAGATTAGCTCCTTTAAAATATGTCCTTAACTCTTAGGAGGTTTTTTGTTCATCAGATGGCTGTGCTTATTATTTCCTGAGCATTTAAATGGTCCCACCCCAAGTCAGAAATTAACAAAATGGGATGTGAATGGTGGTTATTTCCAAACAAAAAGCAAAATGCATAACCCAAAGCAAAATAGGAAATAAAGTTGCTGTGTTGCACAGGAAAAAAAACAGCCATAAATTGTTGTTTGTAGCGTTGTAGACACGCTGGCTCCAGGGTTTCAGAGAGACAAGGCACAAGAAGTAAAATCCTTTATTGGACCAACTTCTCCTGGTGACAAGCTTTTGAGCTACACAGAGCTCTTCTTCACATCTGGGAATAGTACTCAGAGCGTGAGCGCTAAATACAAGGTAGAACAAAAAGTTCAGCAAATGTTAACACATATTCTAACTCTTGATTCGTAGGGCGGCTCCCCAATACACCATCCTCCTCATGGGTCCCTAGAGGAAGAGTTTCTGGGCAACTGCACCATGAAATCAATTAGCTACCTGGAATCAAGCAATAACATTTTCATCCTTTGGACATGGAAATATCCTTTATCGGTTTTCACCACAACTGCAACAACCATCACCCTCCATCAGACTCCTCTAGAACACGACAGAGCAGCATCAACTTCCTGGGCACAACAATTCGCTTCAAAATAGACCCCTACAGCCAGTTATATACAAAAAAGCCACAGATCGCTACATTTACTTTCTCAGATCCAGTAACCACCACAAGCATGCCAAGTAATCTGTTATCTACGGCCACATCCTCAGATACCGTAGATTATGCTCTGTGGAGAAAGTCAGGGGTCACATCCACAACACACGTAAAACTACCTCCAATCAACAAATATACTCCACCAGAAGAGTAGGATGCAGAATGGAACAGGACATCTAAATACCCCACAGGAACTTGCTTCCATACAGATAAAAAAAAAACACCCAGTTACATGCTCTCAAATGTCATCTTCCAGCTCCACGGAGTATCATTAAACAATTATAGAATCTGCAGACATGTGTCCACCACTACAGTGACAAGTATCCCCCCTCAGGACTCCTTTTGAGATCCATGTACCCTCTACAAGGTTGCCTCTGATACATTCGCATGTGTAAGGAATTTTGTTATGTGCACCAACATGGAGGTGAAATCATCTGCTGGGAGTGGGGTCAGGCGGTTCAGAATGAGGGTGGGGAGAAGGATAAGGGCTGAGGCAAAGCGTTGGGGTGAGCCCTGCTATTTAAATTCAAATGGCTTGAATGTGAGGTGCTGTCAACATACTTGGTTATGTGGAGTGGGTTATGTTTTGAAATCAGTCAGCATTGGGTTAGCTTTGCTCCCACGTAGTTTTTCCACGGACACCAGTGAAGGAGAGGTAAGCAAACACACAGTGCTTCTGGAAGTCCAACACAGAAGCTTTAATCTTTACTTCCTCAAACGCAGGTTTACCAACACAAATGAGACAATCTATAATTTTAAAAACTTTGTCCTACCTCCCACACTGAAGATGACTTAAAAAAATAAACAACATGACATCACTATAGCATCACTAGTGTTTGCTTTTTAAGTCTTTAAATGGTGACAAGTATTAGAGAGGGAGCCGTGTTAGGCTGTATCTTCAAAAACAACAAGAAGTCCTGTGGCACCTTATAGACTAACATATTTTGGAGCATAAGCTTTCATGGGCAAAGACCCACTTTGTCAGACGCATCTGAGAAAGCGGGTCTTTGCCCACGAAAGCGTATGCTCCAGAATATATGTTTGTCTATAAGGTGCCACAGGACTCCTTGTTGCTTTTCATATATTTAAAGATATCTGTATGGACATTTATAGTATTAATGGAACAAAAAAGCAGTCAAGTAGCACTTTAAAGACTAACAAAATAATTTATTAGGTGATGAGCTTTCTTGGGACAGACCCACTTCTTCAGACCATAGCCAGACCAGAACAAGCTCAAGATTTAACAGTTCCTTTAAATAAGCTTATCCTACCAAATCTTTCTTCTTCTATTTGAAAACAGAGCTGTATCTGTTCTTCCTGCTAAAGCATTGGCTTTGTAACCCCAGGCTTGTGAGTTCAATCCTCGAAGAGGTCTCCCTGCAGCAGACTAGATATTTTATCACAGGTTCTCTAACAGCTTGCTTGATTGAGCATTCCTGCTTGTGATGCCAGGGTGTGTCCAGGAACACCATAAAACCAGCAGAGGGAGCTAAATTACTTTTTAGGGTAGCATAGATTTGGCAGTAGCTTCTTACTACAGATGATCAGTGTTTTTCACATTTCAACATGCCTTTTTGTTCTTAAAATGTTGACAAACAGGAATCAAACTGTACAGAAATTCTCAGTTTCTCTCTCCCCATACCTAATGTTTTTCACTGCCTTGTTTTAATGGCAGACTTATTGGCATTTGGTTTGTGCTGATATATGGAATTTTTCCGGATGATTAATAGAAATCTTTAGAACAGAGTGCATGCCCAACCGAATTTAAGGCAGCACAGACTTCTGTGGTCATACTGATTGGTGACAAAAACAAAAAAGCAGTCAAGTAGCACTTTAAAGACGAACAAAATAATTTATTAGGTGAGCTTTCGTGGGACAGAAGAAGCGGGTCTGTCCCATGAAAGGTCACCTAATAAATTATTTTGTTCGTCTTTAAAGTGCTACTTGACTGCTTTTTTGTTTTGGTAGTATATGGACTAGCACGGCTCCCTCTCTTACTGATTGACGATAGTGTTTGTTATACTGTAGTTGAAAAGTAACAGAGAGGGACCCATGCTAGTCTATACACTATCAAAACAAAAAGCACTCAAGTAGCACTTTAAAGACTAGCAAAATAGTTTATTAGGTGAGCTTTCGTGGGACAGACCCACTTCTTCAGACCATTGAGTCTGTTCTGGTCTGGCTATGGTCTGAAGAAGTGGGTCTGTCCCACGAAAGCTCACCTAATAAACTATTTTGCTAGTCTTTAAAGTGCTACTTGACTGCTTTTTATAGTTGAAAACTTAGCTTTAGAGGCAATCATTTAAATGACACCTACTTTCTGTGCTGGTATAAAACTGCAGCTAGTGATACAAATCCATGTATATCTTGCCACGTGCTTTTTTGCACTTCCAGTGGTTTTCTAGAAGATATCAGAAGTGATTGCATTTGTAATTAGTGATCTTAAATAGGTTCTAATCTTTTAACTCTTAAAAATAACAAGCAGTGTTGTGACACCTTAGAGGCTAACACATTTATTAGGTCATGAATATTCATGGGTAAGCCCCGCTTTCTCACCCTTTCCCAGGAATGTGAGGGTTTTGACAGCCAAGTTTTACCCTAACTTACCTCCTGTGAAACTAGCAGAAATGAATGCACTGTAACCCTGAACTGCTTTGGCAAGGAGGCACTGCTCCTGACTGACAACTAGAAGTCCTGTGGCACCTTATAGACGAACAGATGTTTTGGAGCGTAAGTTCTCACGGGCAAAGAACTGCTCCAGCGCTGGGGATATGGGAGAGGCATCTCTCCCCACTACAGCCCTGCACACCCCAACTTGTCCGACGTCCACCTCCTCTCTCTGTCCTCTCCTGGACTCCTGTGGCTGCATGCCTGCATGGCCCTTAATAGCCTGCTGTGCGGCCATGTGGCTTGGAGGAAACTCAGGTGGTGTATCACACCAGGGCATTAAACGCCCCAGTGAAAGCCCAACGATCATAACACTCTTTAATGAACTCACACACAAAAAAGACAAAAACATGCTACGGCCTGTGGGCATACACGTCTCACAGAACAGTCCTGGCATATCTGACCTCTCAGTCCATCACAGCTGTATGCAGTCAAGCAGGGCCATCCCTGCAACTGCACAAAACACACAGCTGCAAAGGGCATCAGAATCAGTAGAGACATCCCCGCAGTGAAGGACAGAAGGTAAGTGAGATAGTATCTTTTATTAGACCAACTTCTGCTGGTGAGAACTTGAAAGCTTGTCTCTCTCCACCAACAGAAACTGATCCTATAGAAGATGTCTCCTCATCTACCTTGTCCATTAGAATATGTGATAACTACTTATGCTGAGCCATTTGTTCCACCTTGTATTTAGATGTAAGGTTCTGAGGATCTGGTTCCCAGACCTGAAGTAGAGCTCTGTAGCAAAGAAAGCTTGTCTCTTTTCCCCAAAGTCATTGGCCCAATACTTTACTTCAATTACCTCGAAGTTGTTAAAGTTTCAGATTGAAATTTTTAAAACCTATTTTTAAAATCCTCAGTGTAATAGGTCCCATATACAAAAGACAACTTTATTTAGCAGGCTTATAACACAGGATCAATTGCAAACATACTATGGAATAGTAACAGAGAGGAAGCCATGCTAGTCTATACACTATCAAAACAAAAAGCAGTCAAGTAGCACTTTAAAGACTAGCAAAATCGTTTATTAGGTGAGCTTTCGTGGGACAGACCCACTTCTTCTGAAGAAGTGGGTCTGTCCACGAAAGCTCACCTAATAAACGATTTTGCTAGTCTTTAAAGTGCTACTTGACTGCTCTTTGTTTTGGTACTATGGAATGTTACTGTCCTATAAAACTGTAGCTTACTCTGGGCCAAGTATTTTTACCTGTCAGCTTGCTCTGTACTCTGCCATGCTTGTAAAATCATGTGTTGCTTTACATGCTTGTGTAATTCCACTGTAAAAGTTCTGGGGCTGGGATTATGCATTCCTAGGTACTGTTCTCCCAAATTTGCCACAATACAGAGTAAGAAGTAAAAAGGGAATTATTCTAGTAAAATTCCATGCTGCAAAGGAAAGTAGAAAGGGCTAAGTAGAAATCCTGCATTTCCTGAGAACCATTTCACTGAGCCAAGGAAATGATTATGCCGGACTGGCCCATTTCTCTCTGCTGGTAGAAGTGGACAGAAAGCAAGTAGCATGCATTCCCTTGTTGCTCCCAAATGGACAGCCTCCAGCACTCCACTGTGACTGACCGAGATAGTCGCATCACATCTTCCTCAGCCAAAAAATGTCCCCGGGACATACAGGCTGACAATTTGGAAGATGAGCGTTTTATATACTTCATATTACTGAAGACACAGGAGCCCTGAGGGGGCGAGGCACTCGGCATGCCTTGTTCAGTAAATCCAGCTGTGTCAGTCCCAGCATCTCCAATTGATAAACAGTTTCTGCTTTTTTGCTGAACTGTTGGTTTTACTGTTTCTCAATCTCCCCATCCATTTCCATCCTTCCAGCTAGTTTGTCCACTTGCTGCATACTCTTTGCCCTGTAGACCAGCATGCAGGGACCCCTGAAGCCGGAGTCCAGCTACATGGGAATGAAGTTGAATCCTAAGTCATGCGTCCTGGGCCTGAAACCAAAGACCAGGCAAATTAATGTTGTGGGGCCCCAAGCAAGTGCCCTGCTTCCTCTTCACAAATGCCACCCCCTGGCTTTTTATCTACTAACTATGCAAGAAACAGTTGTGACACCAGTAGGCCATGGAATTTCCATCACATGTTACGCAGGGGTCCCAGAAAAGCTGAGAACTCCAGAGTGCAGACTTTAAGCTCTTGCCAGGAATGGGCTCTTTAGCTCCACTTCAGCTTTTTGACTGAGAATGCCAACAGGGAGGGTTCCTTTGACTGGACTGTCTGCTCTAGTGATGCTATGGTCTTAAGTCGCCAGAACTCAAAAACATTAGCGTGACATCACACAATGCCAATGGGCTCTCCCCTTTATTCAGACAGTTCAGAAAAGGGCAACAAAAATGATGAGGGGTTTGGAGCAGCTGCAATATGAGGACAGATGAAAAAGACTGGGACTTGTCAGCTGAGAAAAGAGGAGACTAAGGGCGGGGGCGGTTCTGACTGAGGCCTATAAAACCATGACAGGTGCAGAGAAAGTGAATAGACAAAGTTATTTACTCGCTGCCATAGCACAAGAACTAGGGGTCACCAAAGGACAGTAACAGGCAGCAGGTTTAAAAGGAACAAAAGGAAGTGTTCCTTCACACAGCGCACAGTCGGCCTGCGCGACTCCCTGCCAGGGGAGGTTGTGCAGACCAGGACTTTCAAGGGGTTTGAAAAAGAGCGAGATAACTCCAAGGACAAGCCCCTCAATGGGTATGAACCAGCTAGGCAAGGCTGGTGTCCCTAGCTGCTGAGAACGGGCAACAGGGGAGCGATCACTGGACTCCCTCTGGGGCACGGGCATGGACCTCTGTCCGCAAACAGTATCGGAGGGGTAGCCGTGTTAGTCTGGATCTGTAACTGCTAGCAAGCCTCACCCTTGCTGACTGAGCTAACCTTGTTATCCCCACCCTTGCTCTGGCTTATTTATACCTGGCCCTGCAGATTTCCAAGACCAGCATCTGATGAAGTGAGTCTGTGCTCACGAAAGCTCATGCTCAAAACTTTTCTGTAAGTCTATAAGGTGCCACAGGACCCTTCGTTGCTGTCCGCACACAGGACACTGGTCTGGACGGACCTTTGGTCTGACCCCGTCCGGCTATTTCAATGCTCCTTCAGCTTAGTTAGCACCACCCTCAATACTAGCGCCCAGGAGGCGCTGCCACCGGCTCATAACAGCCCCGACCTCGGGCAATGGCCAGCTCCACTCGGCACACGTGCACCAGTGCAGCGGCCCGGGGACGCCGGGGCAGGGCAACAGCCACCCCGAGAATGCGCAGCGCCGGGCACCTGCAAGCCACGCGCCGAGGCGGCGCGCAGCGTCACCCCCCGCGCCCGGCACCCGTTCCGCCCAGGGGCCGCGACTGCGCGTGCGCAGAGCTAGCCCTACTCTCACCTCCCCCACCCGCCCGGACGGCGCTCAGCGGCGGCGCACGCGCACGGGAGAGCGCCGAGCCCCTCGGCTTTGCGCAGGCTCCGAAGGACGTATCCCGGCGGCCTGCGCGGGCGTTTCCGGTGCGTGACGGCGGGGCCGGCCGGAAGTCGGGGCGGAAGTAGCGTCGGTCGTGGCGGGAGCAGCCGGGCGGGCTGGCCGGGGAGCCGGGACTCAGCCGCCGCCGCCGCCGCCATGGTGTTCTACTTCACCTCCGGCGGTGAGTCCCCGGCCCCGGCCCCGGCCCCCCCCCCCCCCGAACCCCGTCTCCCCTGAGGCCGCCAGCCTCGTCTCTGCCCTACACACCCGCCCCTCCCCCGACCCAGCGCCTTCTCCACAGCCCGTCCTGTCTCGGCCCCGCCCCCCTTCGACCTCACACGCTGCGTGGCCCCCCCCCCACCTCTTCAGTCTCAGGCCCCCCCCCCACTTCAACTGGGGCCCGTCCCCCTGTGGGGTCCCTGATCCCTGCTGCCCCCCCAGCTCCCTGAGCTCCCGCACTTGCGTCACAGGGGCCGGGTATGGCGGCCCCTTTCAACCTGCTGCCGTTTCTCCGCTCCCTGCGGAGCACCTAGTTCGTCCTGCTCCCCCGCCCCCACACAGAGGGCTTCCCTGGTTGTCCCCTCTTCCGCCAAAAGGTATCAGCTGCTCCTTCCCTGGAGCCCTTCACGTATGCAGGGAGATGTTTCTCTCTCCCCTACTGCTCGGGGGGTTTCCGTCTCCCTTGGAATCCGTGATGATCTCTGCCCCATCCCACTCCGTTCAGGTTCCCTGCCTCAAACTGTGCAAGCATCGTGGGGTGGTGCCACCCACATCTCCCAGCCCAAGAGTGTTCTCCGTGGAGTATTCTCTGGTCTGGTGTACTAGTGTAATAATCAAGGCAGTAGGGCTGCCTCCCTGACCCCATTAAGAGAATTTGACAGCCTCTTTCATTCCACTGTCTAGCTTTTCCAATATTTGCTGTGCATTTTCCCTTCATTGTGCACCTTTGGTCCTGTTGCCATATTTGGGCCTGAGCCGATGTTGCCTTTTCCTGTAAAAATGTATCAAAAGGAAACTTCTGAAATGTTCTGTTGTCAACACTTGTTCAGCACTGATGATAATAACAACACTAGGAAGCCCTAGTGCTGATGGGTGGATTTTACTGTCATAGCTACTAGATTAGACACATTCTTAGCAGTCCTAAATAAAAGTTTAAAATTGTTGCTGTAGCTAAGAGGCCCTTTGCTCAAGGACTTCTATGTTTGCTAGTGCTAGAGGTACTGTTCATGCATTAATAGTGGTCTGGGTCTTTGAGGCCAAAGTGCTATGAAGAGTAGAGGCAAGGGGTAATATGTTGTGCCTACTACTTACTGCTTTTTAAAGTAGTGCTTTCCACAAGCCTATGTACAGGATTACCCATTCGTAAAAGGCCAGGTGAAATCCAAATTTTAGTGTAGTGTGGAAGAATGAGAAAAATATCACAGAGAAGTGCCCTACTTCTAGTCTGAGCCAGGACACCAGCCTGTGTATGCTTAGCTTGTGTTAAGCTTTGTTGGCAGCTTTAATATGCCTTCCAAAAACCCCAAATTCAGGAATTAAGGCCTTTACAGCCTCACTCTGCATTTTACCTCTCATTTTCTTTTGGGGATGGAACATTTTAATTATTGAGTCTCCATTCTTCCTCTCTTGGTTTTGACCCATTGACTTTTTACTGATCTGAATATAACCTGGTTTTGTTTCTTGCTATGTATATATGTTTTCTGAACTAGAGAAATAGCTTTTAATTTCTATAGCATCATTCATCCCTTAAGAGTGGTCACACTTTTTTTTTTTTGGCTTGAGGGCTGCATCTGCATATGGAAATTGTATGGTGGGGTTGGGGGCGACCCACCAGCAATTGTAGGGCTCACTCCCAGGCAGACACACTGAAGTAGAGTAAGTCCCCAGACTGGCTCCCTGGTCAGAGCAGGGCAGTGAAGCGCAAGGTCTGGGTTAACAGCTGTGATTGGCTGGATGCAGCACACAGGCCATAGCTTGCCCACCCCATTTTAGGAAGATTTCAAAGCATGTAACAAACACAGCAGGCTGATAAATGAACATATATAGGGATTGCTTAATACAATACTGACATGTAGCTATTTTTTACTGATGTACTTTCCCAGTTAAGCACTGACTGTTTTGAAGATAGAGCCGCAAGATCACTCTTGTTGAAAACATTTTGCAGTCTGAAGAACAATGGCTTAACCTCTTTTTCCACTTCCTAACCCTGCCAATGTGCATAAATGGAGCTTTAGTTGTATCTTGAATGGAGATTCCTGAGAACTGTTGCTGGAGGGTCATATTCCTTGTGTGCCACCTCCTTACGCCCCACTTGCCTTTCACCCTCCTAGCCTTCTGCTTTCTTTTGTAGCCACAGCCAGCCCTTCTTCCTTCTCAAATATGGTTTTTCCTCAGTAATCGTGGAAACTAACTGGCTAGGTCTACACCATCAATTTCTGTCTGCAAAACTGGCTGAGCATCTACACGATTAAAATGTTCTGTTGAGAGTTTGTCAGCAAAACTCAGCTGGTCAGTTAGCGTTATCCCTATTCCCAATCAGGTATGATGCCTCTGTCTATGGTGTTTTGTCAACAGAGAGCCCATGTAGACACTTCTATCAACAGAGGGGGTTCTGGTTCCCTGGGCAGCCCTGTTTGCAGAGCTTCCAGTTGGCCATTCTGCTGAGAGAGGGCAGGGCAGTCTGGCTGCTCTGTCGACAGAGCTGCTTGCTTTTTCAGTCTGCTTTTGTGTGTAGATGTTTTCTGTCGACAGGGGTACTGGCAAGGCTTCTCTGTCGACAGAAGGTACCTGTGTAGATGGGGCCACCATGTGTTTCCTTTGCCGTAACCCATTCTAGTGCACAACTCTCTTTTTGCTATTAAGGTTGACTCCTGTGTTCCCATATAGGGACTACCTGTCAGTATAGCATAGTTAGCCAGAGGACCTTCCTTTTGCCTCTCCAATAGGGCATCCCGAAGTATATGCCTAAAGGGAGTCAGCACTGGAGATGTGAGGAGAGCTTGGGAATTGTTGACTCCCAATTCTACGCTGATGATAGGATTGCACCTTGCTTTAATTCTTTTGGGCAGAAGAGAGCCCAGACCTCGTGAAATCATGCTCCTGAGGACTGTCAAACAGCTGACTAGTCTTCCAAGGGAAGTGGTAGAAATGTAGTCGTTTGTTCTATGACTTTTTAAAATGACACAATCTTGCCCTGGTCCCAGGAAGGGAATGAGATGAAGTAGCTGTTGAGAGAAGTAGATGATGTGTGTGTCAGTAACTCTGTGTACAATGTTGTCTGAAACTCCTTTTGATTTGTGTCCTCTTTCTGTCCCTCAGTCGTTCCCTCCGTTTACACCATTTACATGGGAAAAGATAAATATGAAAGTAAGTACATGAAAATACTTTGGCAAGACTTGACAGGTTGTGGTTTGCTTTTTTAACACTTTTTTTAAAATTTGCCTCTGTAATCTTACTGCATTGTTTTAAGGCATTTTTCTTGATAGCTGCTTTATAAAATATGCTATATGCTAGCTCCCTGTGTGGTCTGTACCGTTGTTTTATGCCGTTATCTGAGGTTGATGAGAGGAGCAGCTGTCTTAGGGCTTAATGTTAAGTCAATGGGTACTATGGGCTTTTTTCAGGCTATAGAAAGGTGAAGAAAATGATAGAAGCCTAGCATGGTTTGACAGCACTTGGTTTAGTTAGTTTCATTGTTACCTCCATAATTGGTCAGTTTCCCCCATTTTACATTAGTGTTCTTCAAATAAAATAGGTTTCTGTTGCTGTGTTAGTTTCCAGCATGCTTCAGGGTACAGTTCTGCTTTATTTCATGTCCTTGCTTGCTATTCTGTGCTTGAGATCAAACCAAAATTAGCACTTCATTTGAAGAGAGTTGGTGCTGTTATCTTGTGAGTGGCCCTCTTGAAAACCTCCAGCGCTGGGTATTCATGCAAACATCCATGTCTCTAAATAAAAAAAACTGAGACTGGAATGGAGGAAAAGGGACAGAAATTAGAAATCATCAGAGTTTTGGCCACCACCTCAGTGCCAAGGAGTACTGTGTGTTTCAGATCCTGTTCCATCACTCTCTTGTTCTCTGTGCTGTACTATGGTGCAAGCATTCTTGATTTTTAAGGCCCTGTAGCTTTTAAAAAGTAACCGTTGCTGTGTCAAAATGAGTTTAGAAACTGAACTTTAGCAATCCTTTTCCCTCACTGCCTCTGTCTCAATGGGCAGTTTGGTTGATTGCTAGGGAAAGTAACTGTATTTGCTCAGTATTCTTTTTTCAATGCCTGCAGATGAAGATCTGATCAAATATGGCTGGCCTGAAGATATTTGGTAGGTACTGTGCTGAGAAATGCTGTGTAAGTCCTTCTTGCCTATGAAGTGAATTACCCTTCGTAGTGAACTTCAGCCAGAGGCAGTGTTAGTGTTCTTCTGGCAACTGTCCTTCTGCTGTTCAGAATATTCACTCGTTTAAACCAAGTCACGGAGGGCTGTTCATACGGCTTGGGTGACCAAACTATGGCTCACGAGCCTCGTATAGCTCTTTAACAGTTAAGTGTGGCATGTAGATCCTCACCCACCAGACTAGGGTCAGGGTTGGCACCTTGGACCTCGGCCTTGCAGTGGGCCAGTGGAAAGGGGACTTCTGCCCAACAAGGAGTGGGGGGGTCTCAGTGCTTTCAGCTCCCCGGGGCATACCTGCTAGGACTTGCGGCTTCAGCAGCAGCAGGGATGAAACCCTGAGTCCCAGCAGGCACACCTTAGCCCTCAAATTCCTGAAGATTGTCACATGTGACTTGGCAGGTCAATAAGTTTGGCCACTCCTGTTATAGCGGAGGTTGTGTTGCACTGCATTGTGTGCTTGCACACAAATAGTAAGAGTTTGTCCCTGTCACAAAGAGTTTATAAATGTGATTTGTCTTGTGTGCGCATGGAATAGGTGTACTCACATGAGGGGTTACTTACAAATAGCTGTGTAGGTGAACCCTAAACAGACAAGGTAAAGGGTATCTGGGTAGACCGGCACAGAGGTGAAATGACTTGTCCCAAGGCACATGGCAGATCAGCAACAGTGATGGGAACAGAACCCAGGTCTCTCTGGGAACAGAACCCCAGATACATATACTCTCTACTCCATTCCCTTTGCCTGATTCCTCCTTGTACACGTACATACACAATGCCACCGTGTCTACTGTGTTCAAGTACTGCCTGTAGGAGTGAAGTATTCACTGTCTTGTCTCAGCTCTTACCGTCCTTCTGGCTCTATGAGTTGAGCTCGAACAGCTCTCAGAATCATGACGGTCAAAAGCTGTGCGTGATGTAAGCAGACCTACCTGGTCCCTTGTGCAGGGGGTAAAATAGTTTTGGATCCCTCATCATGAAAAAGAAAATCATCAGAGAAGGGCAGATAGGACAACTCACTTTTAGCTGCAAATATGCCATTGACTGCTCTGTTTCAATCCTTAACACATTTTCCTTGTTGATAGTGGCCAGATTTGCCTGGGCTCTTGTATGGCTGTTAGATAACAGATGGAATGGGCTACTTATCTCAGTAGACAGGCTCCCACATACGTTCTTGGTTGCTGCTTTCTTTATTAGCCATTTCAGCACACAAGCTAAGAACTGAGTGGGCCATGTAGATTGTACTCCCTCCTCATTTCTACAGGTGGTCTTGCAGGGAGGTCGGGGGGGATTGGATTGGATTGTGGTATAATGGTGGGGCCAGTGTGTAAGAGGCATGTGTGTTCTCTCTGCTTTTCTTGCCCCTGCGCTGAAAATTAAGGATGTAAGGCTTTAAAGCATGTATTCTTTGCAGTAAAACATCTGTGGCTGGCCTGTGTCAGCTGACTTGCACTCATGGGGCTTGGACTGCAGGGCTATAAAATTGCAGCATAAATACTGCCAGTTCCAACACCTAAGCATAGACCTCTGCACTGCATTTTTATAACCCTGGAGCCCAACCTCCTAGAGCCTGAGTCAGCTGATGTGGGCCAGCTTAAGCATTTATTACAGCGGAGATACCCTCTAGGAAGGAAGAGCCTAAGGTCTCTGTAGCATGAAGCGTCACTTTAAATAACACACTTGGCTGTAGTGATGTATTTATTTGGTTTTCTCCCATAATTAGTTAACTAAGAGAGTTAGAAGGGGTAGGCGTCTATGCTATTGCCATAGGAATCACTAGAGGCAGCAGATAGCAGTGTCTGATTCTGAAGAGCTTTCTGTTAATGTTGTCCGCATGTTACATTTCAAAGGAAACACAAGTTTGTTTTTGGATCTGCTTCCTTTAACATTTCAGTGTCCTTTCAAAGGTAGGTGAGTGTTTGCTCAAAGATTAAAACTTCTATAAAAGCTATAGGAATTCCATTGCATGCCATCAGGTGTGTATGTTCAGGCTGTATTTGAATGCTTTTACTCATGGGACTACTAGTGTGTTATGGCAATCTGCGCTGAAGAGTTTATTTTAGATCTAGTGACCTGCTAAATGTGCCTTTGTACTCTGTAGGTTTCACGTGGATAAGCTCTCCTCTGCACACGTGTACCTTCGTCTACACAAGGTAATTTGTGTTCTGATGATGCATATAGTATGCCAGGCATTCTCCATATGCACAGCAAGTCATGGTACCTGCTCTGCAGATCTTGCAGTCTCCAGTTCCCCTTTTGCAATGAGCTGTGAAGGCCTAGACCCACCTGCTCACACCTAGCACCACAGATGTTAATGAGGGTTCTACAAGGATGCAGATGCATAATGAAACTTATGCAGTTGTTAGTATGCAACATAGGAAGAGCAGGCAAGAGGTTACACGACATAACTGGAAGTCCCATCAGCTGAGCAGAGCGCCACACTCTGCCACAGGTTTGTGAGATTCCTATCTCTAACCTGTCAGTCAATCTTTCGCAGTCCTCACTGGGAGGATGTAGTTGGGGTTGGTCCTTCTTTGGCCAGGAGGTTGGACTTGATGACCTGAGGTCTCTTCCAGCCCTAGGTTTCGATGTTTGTAACTCCTTGCCAGAGGTGTTTGTGAAGACCAGGACTTTTACAGGGTTCAAAAAGAGCTAGATAAATTCATTATGGTTAGGTCCAGCAATGACTATTAGCCAGGATGGATAGGAATGGTGCCCATAGCCTCTGTCAGAAGCTGGAAATGAGTAATGGGAGGGATCACATGATGATTCCCTGTTCTGTTCATTCCCTCTGAGGCACCTGGCATTGGCCGCTGTCAGAAGACAGGGAACTGGGTTTAGGTGGACCTTGGTTCTGACCTAGTGTGGCTGTTCTTATGTGCTTGCCTCATTCCCCTTTCAGTAAAGTGGAGCTAATGCCTGTTTGTAAAGAGGGGTGAAATCCTTGGGTGGTGAGTACAATAGAAATGTATGGTTAGAAAGCTGTGGGTGTAGTGCAGGGGTAATACTTGTGTTTGCATAGCATGTTCCAAGTGCACTGCCGGTGTGTTCAGAAGTCCCACGTTGCCCCCTCAAATGGCACAACTCATGTCTCGTTGATCTGTTTTAGGGGCAGACAGTGGATGATATTCCCAAAGAAGTCTTGATAGACTGCGCCCATCTAGTGAAGGCCAATAGCATTCAGGGTAACATTTACTATTTAAATTGGCAAGTTTACAATGGCAACTAAGGGCTGATGGGGAGGGATCTGTTCCATCCCAGATTACTGAAAATTCTTGTTTTTGCCATTAGAATAATGTTAAGTGTAAGTACCCTTCATAGCTTGCTGTTTTCAGAAGAAACAGATATCACCTGCAACAGCTGGTGCTGCTGCTATTTTTATATGGAAACTTTAATGCCCTGGTTCCTCGCTGCCTCTGAATCATTGGGAGCCAAAGGAGGTCTTGTCGTTTTCCCTCTAATACCCTCTTGAGGCCCTATTTTTACTTCTGACAAAGCCAGAGTTCATCTGGAGTTCATGAACACTGCTTTGGCCCTTGCTGCCAGAGAACACAGTATTGCAATGCTGTTACTTCAGACAGGAGGAAGAAGACAAAACCTTACAAATGTTACTGACCAGAAGCTGTCTGACACAGCGTTACTCTGAACGATTACGGGAGACAGCTTGTCAGGAGGTTCAGGGTGGGGGTTGGAGAATAGAATGTTTCCCACTTCTGATCTTTTGATACAGGAACTCTCCTTTCTCTTTCTAATGCTCTGTAGGTTGTAAAATGAACAACATCAACGTGGTGTACACACCATGGACCAACCTAAAGAAAACGGCTGACATGGATGTGGGACAAATAGGGTTTCACAGACAAAAAGATGTAAGTGTTTGTTATGCAGCTGCAAGGAACCATCAGCTGACTGTAATACTTCCTTCTTCATAATGCTGCTGCATTAATAGCTGAGCATGCTGTCATACACCAGGGCCCTAAAGCAGGGGAAGCTTCTGGGGTCCAGGGCATGGGAAAAATCCCAGCTGTTTTTTAGTGGGCTGAACTAAGTTTCCACTTGGGTATTGGAATATAGTAAAGTAAAACTAATGCAGCACACGGAAGGCCCAGGTTACAACAAGACTGCAGAGTTGAGTAGTTGGTTAAGGGCAATATATAATAGCAAGGTGTCAGGTACACATTTTCCGCTTGAATTTCTACCTACTCTTGGATTATTGTTTTCAGTAACTTTGAAGTCACACAGATCTGGTGGTAACATTGTAAAGGGCAGTGCTTTGCATTTGGAAGTGGGAGGTCGTGAAAAGCAAATCATCAGATCCTGTTTCGTGTATTTTCGTTCTTGTCAACATTGAAGGACCTTCCAGACTTATGCATGAATCTAGTTCAAAATTGCCAGCAGTCAGCCTGGTGCTCAGAGGGGGGTGTGTTCTCTCTGCATTCAGGTGAGCACTCGGTCATGAAATTGTAGAGCACTAGTCATGAGAGCACTAGTTATGTATTTAAAAAGATCTGGATTGTCGGGGATAGAAGAAAAGACCATTGTGCAGTTAAGTTCCAGGTCTTGGATCTGAGTTCTCTTCTGGCTCTTCCACAGTTTTCCTGTATCGGAGGGGTAGCCGTGTTAGTCTGGATCTGTAACAGCAAGGAAGGGTCCTGTGGCACCTTATAGACTAACAGAAGAGTTTTGAGCATGAGGTTTCGTGAGCACAGACTCCCTTCATCAGATGCTGGTCAGTTTTCCTGTGTGATTTTGGAGGAGATGTTTAATCTGTCAGGAGCCCTAATTCAGAGACCTTTCATGTCAGTGGACTTGCCTGGACTTCAGTGGGGTTTGACTCAAGCCACATTGGTGCTTAAGATTTCCAGTCTTGAGAACGGGGATTGCGTCTTCCTTGGCGTGTTAAGACTTGTTTGTGAGTTTCTTTGAGATCCTTAGTTGGCAGGTGCAGTAGGAGTGCAAAGGGCTTGTTAAAATACATATAACTACTGGTCAGTGCAGTGCTTGAAGACAGCAGTGTACAGAAGGGTTACAGTATATAAAGCAGTGTGAGCTTCTCTTCTCAACATGCTCAGTCCTGGTCCATGGAAACTGGCTTCAGGGGTGGGTGGATGCTCATTCTCCATCATCCAGCCAATCATGAGACACACTGCCGAGACTGTAGCCAAGAACACCAATTAGCAATGACAGTTTGTATCAGGGATTGCACTCTACACACAGGCCATTGAAGAGCACCAGGACTTTCTAGCTGTTTAAATGAGATTCAGAAACTACATGTAAAGCTGAAAATGCTGCTCTTTGTTTGTAGTCACCTCCCTATGGAGTGTGTGTCTCAGTGAAACTCAAGGTGGAAGCACTTTGGATAAGGGTTATAGTTCTTTCCATCCCAAAGGTGAGGACGGTGACAGTGGAAAAGAAGGTGAACGAGATACTGAACAGGCTAGAGAAGACTAAAGTGGAGCGGTTCCCCGACTTGGCTGCTGAGAAGGAAGCTCGGGACAGAGAAGAGAGGAGTGAGAAAAAAGCCCAGATCCAAGAGATGAAACGGAAGGAAAAGGAGGAGATGAAGAAAAAGAAAGAAATGGAAGAACTCAGGTGAGTGGCTCAGGTGACTCGCTCTCACTAGGAGCATTTCCTATGCATGATGGGAGTTGAGACCTCAATGACTGGAATTATCTGAGGTTGGGTCAGTCATACTCTGTTATCTCTTAGACTGGCACTGTCTTAAGAACAGTATTTGTTGTGCCTGATAACCGTGCCTTTTCCTTCGTCTTGAGAATTAGACTTAGTCATCCAATCCACTTAATATAAACAGCAGTAAGGAGTAGTTCATAGAGCTGGGAGTGAGGTTTCTTGGGTGCTTTTCCCACGTGTGCCACCAACTTCCTAGAAGAACTAGGACAACTCACTGAGCTCTGTGAAATGGATATAATACCCCACGATATCTATAAAGTACCGAGTTGCTCCAGTTGAAATCAAAGCCTGGTTGTCAAGCTTCAGAGCTCTTCACAAATAGTGATTTTTAAAAACACAAAACAGTCCTGGGGCACGTGAAAGAAAGGCATTCTGCATTCCTGTAGCTGCACCAAGATGAGTAGCTGCACATGTTGCTCTTCTGATCTGATGGCAGACATACACGAGTATTTGGGTGGGTTTGGTCCTTGAGGGAAGAGATATATCAACCCTCTGACTGTATCAGACTTGGACGCATAAGCAGAAGGTACCCCGTGACTGCTTTGTACGTACAAAAGGTCACAATAAATAAGTCGTGTGCTTTACGTGGTTGTGAGGGTGGAATTCATGGACCCTAGACCCACATAGCAACTGTTGGAGCCCTCAGTAGCTCAAAGGAGCCCCAAGACGGAGGCAGCTGAGTCCCAGTTCGGCTGAAGGCAAGAGGAAGGGCCAGTGGGGACCTTGGATTTCAGCTCCCAACATCTTTCTGTATTGACTTGCCCTTGAGCTGCCCTTGGCCATCCACAAGCCATTTCTGCAGTAATCCTGTGCAAAGAGGGCTTTATAGGCCCTTACTAGATACTTTGGTGATGGTGTTTCTGGACTCAGCTGTGGAGAATGAATGTTGTAGAAAACCCCCTGCACTGGCTCCTTATGGAAGGTCTGTGGTGACTGACAGGTCGGGACCTCTAGGATGTCACCTGAGGTGCTTCGACTCCACTAATCATAGAGTCCAGCCCCCTGCTTCAAGCAGGATCAACCCCAACTAAATCATCTCAGCCACTAAGCCTCCCTTCTCTGCCAGCCTGGGCCTCCTTTTACCTGGTCTTACTGAGCCAACCTCTCCAGCCTCTTCTAGCAAAACCCACAGGCCAGGCCACGCTGAGCTGCTGGTATAGACACAGATCAGCTCTGGGAGGATTCAACTTTAAGGTATTTACTCCAGCACCCAGATGTTCATCCCCTTTGCTGTACAGAATCCAAAGTTACATGAGGATCTCCTTTCCTCGGAGCAAAGGAAGGTATACACAGCCTCCCCGCACCATTAGAAATTACGCAAACCGGGTAGTGCTGTAAACCAGAAATCAGTTTAACAACCATGAAAGGGTGAATTTTTAAGTGATCAAAGAGACAGCAAACAGAACAAAGCAGATTACTAAGAAAATAATCCTAAACAAGCAATCTACACTAGAGTGACTAAAAACTAATTGCGTATAGTAATTTCTCACCTTAGGTTTTGTTTCAGTAGAGTCCTTTACAGGTCAGGCACAGTGTTCTAATTTTCACGTCCATGTGTGGAATACATCTTATGTCCACTGAGGCATGTGTGGCTGGGCACCAGCAGTAGAAACACATGCAGCTGGCTGTGGGTACTCTGTTAATCAGCTGAATGGCATTTAGTCTCTTCGGGGTGGCTACCCAGGCACTCGGCTTACAGGGAACATGGGCCATGTGTCCCTTGACCTGGATCCAGCTTGTCCAAGGGCTATCCCTCAGTATTTACTATAAGCTGAGTGCTTGGGTGGCCACGCGGGAGAGATTCATGGTCCACCCAGGTGGTTAACAGAGCGCCCGCAGCTGGCAGCATGGGTTTTTACTGGTGGTGCACATAACAAAATTTATTCTGCCCAGGGATGGGGAAAAAAATCAGAAGGAACACGGCCCCCACCCTCCTTTCAGTTGCAATCCTTCTGTTTCCAGGTGTTTTCCAGTATCTTTGGGGTGTGGAGGCAGAGGTGAAGAGAGTCATTGTTTTCCTGCCCAGTCTTATACAGAATTTGCACAAGGCAGGAAACCTTTGATTGATTTCTGTTCCCCTGGTCTCCTGTGGAACAGTGCATCAGACCAATGAGTTTGGTAGTATATGTGACCAGGTGACCTGACTCTACTCCACAGTGAGTCAGCAGCAGTACGGATCGTCCCCAGGAAGGCCAAACCAATTCACAGTCCGTGGTCCTGACTGATGGGCCATCAAGGCCTGTCTGACTTCTCCTTAGTAGTCCCTGACACGTCAGCAGTGCTTGTGACCCAGAGCAGCAGTTAGGGAATACAGATGCGCAGCTCACTATTTGTAACTTCATCTACAAAAATGATACATGTGTACAGATGGGTTAATCGTATTCAGTAAACCATAACCTTTCCAGTGACCTCTTACATGAGCCATCTTGTATAAAGCATATCTTGTTATCATATTCATATCATAAGCATATTTTCACAAAGCTTAAGAAATGCCACTTCTTAGTGACCTCTGTCTACGACTTAAATGTGTTTTGTGCCACCCTGTCTGGTTCTGCATAGTACATGCACTCTTCAGTTAGAGACGGAGTGTGTTCTGTGGAAGGTTGTTGGGATCTGAAGTTTGATTTGCCCCTGAAGAACAGGAGAACTATTTTTCTTGGCACTCAATGCTGTTTCACAGTGTATGTTTAAAAATGCCTCTGACTCCATAATTTCTCTTCCCTTGCAGGAGCTACTCTTCACTGATGAAGTCTGAGAATATGTCCTCCAACCAGGTATGTTCAGACTGGCACCTGTGAAAACGTTGTTTCCAGAAGCCTGGATAGGAAACAGCATAGGTTAACAGGGTATGGATGTGAAAAGTTTCCACCTAGTTGTCGCACAGTGTGGATTGTTCCACATGCTGTCCCCCTCTTACCATAGGAGTTGCAGAACAAAATCCCAAGGGAAGGGGAGCTGTGTGATACAGGCAAAAGTAGTCTTCCTGTAACACCCTCCTGAGATGTTAAATGGGCCAAGGACACCCCCACCCCTTTTATTTCCAGTCTCCCACTCTGATGCTCTGAATTCCCTTCGTAGGGATGAAAAGTTCTGTGTGAGGAGTAGCCTCAGAGGGGTTCTGTGGGAGAAGGATTGTCAAGTTCTGTGGCAGGACAGTCACTAAATGAAAGACTTCTACGTGACATTGTCTTTTTGTGTACTTAGTCCAGTATCTGGTTGATCATGGTGCTGAGGGAAGCCACCTATTTTTGCATTACTCTGTGACTACAGGTGTACTTAGCCCTTAAACTAAGTGTCTCTCTTGCCCTGAGGCATAGGCAATCCAAGGGCCGTGATACCAGATCAGGAGAGGAAGGGCCTGGACCCTGTTGGCAGGCAGCTGAGGTTGCTTGACGAGGTGAATTTGAAGGAGGAAAGAAGGGTGTGTCTGGTGACAGGAGCCGTGTGTTGGGAAGCAGAGAGCTGACAGCTGCAGCAGAGAATGAGCTCTGAGATAAGCATAGGAAGTCTATGGAAATTGACTGCCGAGAGGGGAATGGGAGTTGGGTGACACAAGGACCTGCGCTGACGAAGGAAGGTGGCATTTCCCTGGTGCATACTACTTTTCTTGCATCCTTTGCATTGTGCCTGGTATACTTCCCTGACCCTATGCACCCTTGCTCTGTTTGCCGAGACATCACTGATGCAACAAAGAGCTCACACAAATCTTACTTGAAAACCTATTCACCCCTCGTGTCGCCAGAGGCTCAGCAACTGCCTGAGATAGGTTTATGGTTTTCATGCATACACTGAGCCCTTCTGGTCCGGCAACATCCGTAACCCAGCATGATTTCAGTTAGCTGGACGACCACTTATCATGTGTGTGGTCAAATTTCATGTCCCCTAAAGTTTGTTTCCAGCTGCCAGACCTGGTTCTTGGTGTTCTGTGCTGTTGGTTAGCTGTAATTCACCCCACGTGTCTTCTAAGAGCCCAGTCAGCAGTGGACAGGTTGGCAACGTGCTAAATGTTGTTGACCTCCTGTGGTCCAGCAAATTCTCTCTTCCAGCATCGGTCAGGTCCTGAGGGTGCCAGACGAGAGGTGCAGAGGGTACGTTTTTGTTTCTTCTGGCTGGCTTCCAGATCACAAGTGAGCATTGTAGGGTGAAAAGATCCTCTTGGTTTCTGTAGCAGCACTCCCTGCTCTGCATGTGCAGGATCTGGATCTGGGTAGTGACATGCCATGTGAGGAAATGAAATTGTCCCCCTCTCTGTGCCTGAGCCCCATTGTCAGACTGGTGTTTCTCTGCTGGGCTCAGATCAAGGTGCAGTCACCAAGGGCTGTTGTGCAGGAGTGCTGATGAGGGACTGATCTCTACTTCATGGCCTGCGTCAAATGGCGTAAGTAAAGGTGACAAAAGTAACCAATTCCATGGATTATCAAAGCCTAATTACCCATCCTCTGCTTCCCAGGGTTATATGTAAAACATGACCTGCTGTATTGGGAATGGGCAGAGCCCATTTACTGGGAGCTAGCAAGCAGTGCAGATTTTACTTCACCTGTATCCATACACTTGCCTGGCTGGGTCCTAGGTCTGGGGTGCACGCGTTGGGTGAACCAGAGGATTCTTATGTCCCACGTGTGAGATGTTAGCAACAACATGCAGCAGTCTAAGGTGGGGATTTGTTAGCATCAGCATTCTCATCATGAGCCTTTTGAATAAGCCTTGGCTGACCTTAGGGCTTTGGTATGGAAACCAGAAGAACCTCAGCCACTTCCTTAAACGATGGGAGAGGCTGCGAGCCCACACCGGTGTCTTCCAGCCTGGGGGTCTGCAGACTCTGAAGATTTCTAAAAGGCTCCTTGCTTCCATCTGAAAGGTGTAGTGGTCTGGAAATGAGACGGTTCTGAGCTATGCTGTATCAGCAGTGTTGAACCTTTCGTTGTAAGACGGTATCTCAATTCCATTCTCTCCCTGCCCCGCAGGATGGCAATGACTCAGATGACTTCATGTGACCTTGGTGCGCTGTCCTTCCTGCTTCCTGACATGGACTGCCACGTGTTAATTTTTCACGATCAAGAAGATGCCAAAAAACCCAAATGCTGACTCCAGTGTGTTTGAACCCGTTTGAATCTTCACTGGCAATATCTGACCAGACCTCTACCATGGATCTCCTAAAGACAGTATCTTAATGGGGGGAGAGGGGGCAGTAATAAATTCTGGTTCTACAAGGACCTGGTATATTTATTTTATGAGGGAGGGACTTTTCATCTGAACTGCGGGAGCATTGTACTGCCTTGACAAATCGTCAGTTGCCTCTTCAAGAAATGTTGCCGTTACGGTAATGTTTTCCTGGTATAAATTCAGACCTGAAATCAGAATCGCCAGCCTGAGGACTCTTCTTCTGCTGTGAGTGCTTCTTGTTGATGGGATCCATATGCTCATCAAAGCCAGGGGATTCTGGTAAACCGGGGGAGTCTGTGCTTGGCCCAGCTGATGGTCATATTGCAAATCCGCCTGGAGCCAGAGCGCTCCACCCATCTTGTAAATATAGCAAATTGTGGCTGCCCTCATTTTAATAAGGAGCTGGTGCCTAAGGAGACAAGTCCTGGCCTGCATTGCAGCCTGACCGATGGAGCGATGCATGCTGCAGAGTGGGGTCTGAGGCTGTATATCTGTAACGTAGGTGAGGATAGTCATAAATTGTATTTGGTTCACTCAAGAGCCGTTTGTTCTAAGGGTTTACGCTTGCCAATAAGGTGTTTGAAAAGCCTGGGACGCTTGACTAAAGAATTTGCTTTGTGGATAATAGTTCATTCAGAGTGATCATGGTAACTCTCGCCACGTGTACATATGTTAGCATTAAAAGCCTACTGCTGTAAGGCATGTTGCTGTTGGGTGTTCAGTGTTGTGGGGACTTGAATTGTGACTGTAGCTGGGGAGGGAGCGTGAGGGGGGCGAATGGTTGGCTCTAGCCGTTTGGGCTAGCTGCTGTCCCATGCTGGATGCACAGCACCGCTGCTGCTTTCCGTTACGGGAGTGCTCTTATAGCCATTGTGGCCTGGGGCTGGGAACGCAGCGGGAAGGGGCTGGTCTTGGAATCCCAGTTTGCATTTATTTTGGGGTTTTGAGTCGGCGGGGGGGCTTTAGTGGCTTCAGAAAGGAGCTAGGCTGGGCCGCTCGGCCAGTGGAAGCCCTCGCCACAGGGGAGGCGCAGCTTGAGCACAGCAGCGGGCTTCCCCGGCAGCCTCCCTAATGTGCTTCGGCCCTGGCCCAGAGGGGCCTGTTGTGGGCATTGGAAGTGGGGCTTCGTGGCTTACCCCAATCCCTGAGTTGTCCACAGGGGAGGTTAATTCCCATTGGGATGATTGTTTTGTCACGGCAAATTTGTCCTACTTAGGAAACTGGCTGGAGTCTAACAGAACCCTTGGAAAGAGTGGCTGGCTGAGGATGTTCCCAGCCTTCCGGTTGCTGCCGGGTCAGGCTCCCATCCCGCTGCATTCCTGGAGCTTTGAGCATGTCTGCGATGCAGTGAAACACCCGCACATACCAGCCAACTCCAGCTCGGGCTGCGTGGCTGTTGGATTGTGTCCAGTTGCTGTCAACGTCCGCCCTAGTTTTTTTATCCACATGCAGAATAAATTTTATGTGCATCGAAGCATTTGTGATGTGCACCACCAAGAGACGTGCCCGCTGCTGGCTGAGTGCTCTGCTAATCAGCTGGGTGGCACCTGAATCTCTCCTGGGTAGCCGCCCAAGAGTTCAGCTTCCAGGGAGCCCTGGTTGCTGTGTAGTTATCTATCCATTTGAAACAGGGATGTGGAATCTTGCGGCCCTGCCCCTGTGACCTCGTGAGGTCTTCGGAAACCTTCCTGCCACTTGCGTAGCACACAGGCCAAGCTGGCTTCAGTGACTTTTTACATAGTAATGTGAACTTTCAATATGACTGTAAATGTGGCATGAAGGCAAGGAAACCGAGAGAGCCACGATGTTTCTGATGTGGGCTGGCGGGGTCAGCCAATCCAGCAGCAGGGCTCCCTGCCTGGGTGCCTCAGCTCAGTCTGGGGATGAGTGCTAGCCACGCCGAGGGCCTGCTACGATGAAAGAGGAAGCATGCCTTCTTTGCTTTTAAGGTTGCAGCTACGTGAGCGCTAAGTGCCCAGCTGGAAGGAGGGTCTGGTGGTTGGGGCATGAGCCATGAATGTAAGGGGGACAGGTTCAGTTTGCAGCTCTGCTACAGACTCCATTTGTGACATTGGTTAAGTCTCTTAGGCTCTGTCTGTTTCCCCATCTGCACGATGGAGATAATAGCTCTGCCCTGTCTCCTGGAGATGATGTACAGATACATGCGATAAAGAGAGTGCGAGGCGCTTGGCTGTGAAGAGGGCCATGTAAGTGCCGAAGGTAGAGCTGCTCTTAAGAGCAGTGGTAACCATCTTGGTAACACGACTAGCTGAGGATCCTGGGCTCTGTTAATCCAGCCCCTCTGCTATGCTCAAATTACTGGGTTTGCCACCGAGATTACTTCAGGTTGAACCCCTCTAATCCAGAACTCTCTCATCCAGCAACATCTGTAATCCAGCCTGATATTAGGTAGCCAGGTGGACTCTTATCATGGGTGTGGCCAAGTTTAACATAAGAACATAAGAATGGCCATACTGGGTCAGACCAAAGGTCCATCCAGCCCAGCATCCCATCTGCCGACGGTGGCCAATGCCAGGTGCCCCAGAGAAGGAGAACAGAAGACAATGATCAAGTGATTTATCTCCTGCCATCCATCTCTTGCCCTTGTTCTGAAGGCTAGGGCACCATACTTTATCCCTGGCTAATAGCCATTTATGGACCTAACCTCCAAAAATTTATCAAGCTCTTTTTTAAACCCTAATAGAGTCCTGGCCTTCACAGCCTCCTCCGGCAAGGAGTTCCACAGGTTGACTGTGCGCTGTGTGAAGAAAAATTTCCTTTTATTAGTTTTGAACCTACTACCCATCAATTTCATTTGGTGTCCCCTAGTTCTTGTATTATGGGAAAAGGTAAATAATTTTTCTATATTCACTTTCTCCACACCATTCATGATTTTATATACCTCTATCATATCGCCCCTCAATCGCCTCTTTTCCAAACTGAAAAGTCCCAGTCTCTCTAGCCTCTCCCCATATGGGACCCATTCCAAGCCCCTAATCATCTGAGTCGCCCTTTTCTGAACCTTTTCTAATGCCAATATATCTTTTTTGAGGTGAGGAGACCACATCTGCACGCAGTACTCAAGATGTGGGCGTACCATAGTTTTATATAGGGGAAGTATGATATCTTTTGTCTTATTATCGATCCCTTTTTTAATAATTCCTAACATCCTATTTGCCTTACTAACTGCCGCTGCACACTGCATGGATGTCTTCAGAGAACTATCCACTATAACTCCAAGATCCCTTTCCTGATCTGTTGTAGCTAAATTTGACCCCATCATGTAGTACGTGTAATTTGGGTTATTTTTTCCAACATGCATTACCTGACACTTACCCACATTAAATTTCATTTGCCTTTTTGCTGCCCAATCACTCAGTTTGCTGAGATCTTTTTGTAGTTCTTCACATTCCCTTTTGGTTTTGACTGTCCTGAACAACTTGGTGTCATCTGCAAACTTGGCCACCTCACTGCTTACCTCATTTTCTAGATCATTGATGAACAAGTTGAACAGGATCGGTCCCAGGACTCACCCCTGGGGAACACCACTAGTTACCCTCCTCCATTGTGAAAATTTACCATTTATTCCCACCCTTTGTTTTCTGTCTTTTAACCAATTCCCGATCCATGAAAGGGTCTTTCCTCCTATCCCATGACCACCTAATTTACATAAAAGCCTTTGGTGTGGGACCGTGTCAAAGGCTTTCTGGAAATCTAGGTATATTATGTCCACTGGGTGCCCCTTGTCCGCATGTTTATTAACCCCTTCAAAGAATTCTAATAGATTAGTTAGACACGACTTCCCTCTGCAGAAACCATGCTGACTTTTGCCCAACAATTCGTGCTCTTCTACGTGCCTTGCAATTTTATTCTTTACTAGTGTTTCTACTAATTTGCCTGGTACTGATGTTAAACTTATCGGTCTATAATTGCCAGGGTCTCCTCTAGAGCCTTTTTTAAATATTGGTGTTGTATTGGCCGTCTTCCAGTCGTTTGGTACCAAAGTGGATTTAAAGGATAGGTTACAAACCACTGTTAATAACTCCGCAATTTCACATTTGAGTTCTTTCAGAACCCTTGGGTGAATGCCGTCTGGTCCTGGAGACTTGTTACTATTCAGCTTATCAATTAACTCCAAAACCTCCTCTAATGTCACTTCAATCTGAGTGTGTTCCTCAGATTTGTCACCTAAAAAGGCTGGCTCAAATTTAGGAACCTCTGTAACATCCTCAGCCGAGAAGACTGAAGCAAAGAAATCATTTAATCGCTCCGCAATGGCACTGTCTTCCTTGATCGCTCCTTTTATATCTTTATCGTCCAAGGGCCCCACTGCTTTTTTAGCGGGCTTCCTGCTTCTAATGTATTTAAAAAACATTTTACTATCGTTTTTTGAATTTTTGGCTAGCTGTTCCTCAAACTCTTTTTTGGCTTTTCTTACTACATTATGACACTTAATTTGGGAGTGTTTATGTTCCTTTCTATTTTCCTCACTAGGATTTGACTTCCACTTTTTAAAAGCTGCCCTTTTCTCTCTCACTGCCTTTTTAACATGGCTGTTTAGCCATGGTGGTTCTTTGTTAGGTCTCTTACTGTGTTTTTTTATTTGGGGTATACATTTAAGTTGGGCCTCTAGTATGGTGTCTTTAAACAGTTTCCATGCAGCTTCCAGGGATTTTAGTTTAATTACTCTACCTTTTAGTTTCTGTTTAACTAGCTTCCTCATTTTAGTGTAATTCCCCTTTTTGAAATTAAATGCCAGAGTGTTTGACCGCTGCGGTGTTCTTCCCAACACAGGAATATTAAAAGTTATTATATTGTGGTCACTATTTCCAAGCGGTCCAGTAACAGTTACCTCTTGGACCAGATCCTGCGTTCCAGTCAAGACTAGATCGAGAATTGACTCTCCCCTTGTGGGTTCCTGTACTAGCTGCTCCAAGAAGCAGTCATTTAAGGCATCAAGAAATTTAATCTCTGAATCCCGTCCTGAGGTGACATGTACCCAATCAATATGGGGATAATTGAAATCTCCTATTATTACTGTGTTTTTTATTTTGATAGCCTCTCTAATCTCCCTTATCATTTCAGCATCACTATCACTGTCCTGGTTAGGTGGTCGGTAATATATTCCTAATGCCATATTCATATTCATAATGCCATATTTCCCGTGGTCCCATAAATTTTGTTTACAGGCAACAGTCCTGGCTCTCAGTGTTCTGTGCTGTTACTTAGAAGACATTTGGGGGTAAATTAGGGCTAAGAGCCCAGTAAGCAGTAGGAGTGTTGGCAATAGACAATACTGCCCTCACGTTATCCAGCAAATTCTCTGGTTCAGCACCAGTCAGGTCCTGAGGCTGGGGGACAAGAGAGGCTCAACGCGTAGATCCCCAAGTCAAGTGTACCTGCCCGTGTCATCACTAATACCTAGTCCTCAGCTAAAACCTCTACAGCGCATCATCAGGGATTTACAACCCATCCTGGGCAATGATCCCCCCCCACTTTCACAGGCCTTGGGAGGCAGACCAGTCCTTGCCCACAGACAAACTGAAGCAAATCCTAACCAGCAACTATACACCGCACCACAGTCACTCTAACTCATGCAACAAACCTCGTTGCCAGCTCTGCCCGCGTATCTACACCAGCAACACCATTACAGGACCTAACCAGATCAGCCACACCATCGTGGGTTCATTCAGCTGCACATCTACCAATGTAATTTATGCCATCATGTGCCAGCAATGCCCCTCTGCTATATACATCAGACAAACTGGACAATCTCTACGTAAAAGAATAAACGCACACAAATCAGACATCAGAAATGGCAATATACAAAAACCCATAGGAGAGCACTTCAATCTCCCAGGCCACACAGTAGCAGACTTAAAAGTAGCTATCCTACAGCAAAGAAATTTCAGGACCAGACTCCAAAGAGAAATTTCTGAGCTACAATTCATCTGCGAATTCGATGCCCTCAGCTCTGGCTTAAACAAAGACTGCGAATGGCTGGCTAAATACAGAAGCAGCTTCCCCTCCCTTGGTGTTCATGCCTCCAGATCAACTGCTGGTAGTAAGCCTCACCCTTGCTGACTGAGCTAACCTTGTTATCCCCACCCTTGCTCTGGCTTATTTATACCTGGCCCTGCAGATTTCCAAGACCAGCATCTGATGAAGTGAGTCTGTGCTCACGAAAGCTCATGCTCAAAACTTTTGTGTTAGTCTATAAGGTGCCCCAGGACCCTTCGTTGCTGTTACAGATCCAGACTAACACGCCTACCCCTCTGATACTTGACACTAATACTTAGTGCTTCACAGAGAAGCTAAACGAGCTCTGGCCACCCCACCACCAATGAGCCAGGAAGTGGGGAAGAGAACCCATGGGGTTGAGGGGCCCATCTAAGCAGCTGAAGGCACAGCATCCAAGGGTGGGGAGCTGAAGTGGGACAAATTGAAAGGGAAAAGACAATTGTTTGTTAATTAATTCGCTATGGGCCCTGCCCAGTTTGAGGTGACTAGCCATCACAACGGCATACCCCGGGGTGGGAGGATTCTCCATTACTTGGAGTCTTTAAATCAGGGGTGTCAAACCGCTGGCCAGTTTCATTTCGCTTGCAGGCTTCATGTGAGTCTTGGGGCTCGTCTGCACTGCCCTGGCGTCCACTGCCTGGAGTTGTGATTTGGGGAGCTCACCTGTGAGCTGCTGTAACCCAGTCTGTGTAGAACCTGGTTGTGTGTATTGATGTAGCCCTGCTTCAAACAAGGCTGCAGCCGCTTATGCTCCATGCATACCAGCAGGGCCCATTGGGGGGAGTTGGTATAACATGCTGATTTGCTCTACAGCTCACCCCCAGCAATCTGGACTCCAGCACAGCAAGCCTGGAAACCTCATGGACAGGTGTAAACTCAGCTGGTTGGATGTAAGAGTTGCTAGAGGCATAACTCTGGCAGAAGCGGTATATGTCCATTGGAGACAGAAGAGTACAGGCTGCTTCACTACCAGCCCGAGCGCAGGTACCTCACCCTGGCAAGTCAGTCAGACATCAGATAATTACTGGCTCGGTTTATCTGGCAATAGCTTTTTTTAAATAGCTCTTGCTGACTGCAACCTGCTCAGGTGGCCAGGAATCAAAGCCAACCCATCACAGGCAATGAGTTTAACGCCCCAGTTTTAGATGGACTGGGTGGCTCGCTTTCTGGAGGCTGCAGTGCAACCCAACCAGAACTTCTGGGCTTTATTCAGGAGTCATACAGGGACAGCTGTGGACTGTGTTCTGCAGGATGTCAGAATGGATCAGTGTACTTGGACCTCTGTGGTTCAGGAGCCGGCTTAGTGATCACCATTATCCAAAAGAAACCCCGGTATATATAATTCTCATTGCAAAATGACTGACCAAGTTTTCTGCCGTAGATTAATACGACCGTAAAAACAGCCTGATTGGCTAGGAGCTTAGATCTGCTAACAATTAGCTGTGTTTTAATATCATGTTCTGCAAAGAGCCCCAGGAGATACATTAAAGAAATGCTGGCATCTCCCAAGCCTCACCAGACTGAGGACCACTGCACCGGATTCTAATGGTCCCTCTAAGTTTTAAACACTGTGTCTAGGAAATTAGATACGCCTCCTCCGGGGTCTTACTAGTAACTGCTGCCTCTGCCAGATGAGCCTCTGCCAGGCCTGTGGATTCCACCGCTGAGTGCTAACAGCTTTGGGAAGCCAAAGGCCGTGTCCTTTGCAACGGGACGTTCAGGATTAATGGAAGCTGTTCCCACCAGAGGAATTCGGCGAGTTATCAAGCAGCGCAGCTAGTTGCATGGCCCTCTCCTCCTCCCAGCTGTTGTGACGGGTCCCCTGCAGGCAGACAAAGCTTCAGGGACATGGTTACAAATGACCAACAGAAGAGGGACTGGGAAATGACAATATGCCCTGCAAACGTGGGGTCCTCTTCCTGGTTAAGGGGATTTCCTGTCTGCGATGACCTCTCTGCCCCCCGGGATGCTCTGAACTCAGCTAGCACAGTGCTGGGAGCTCTTCGGGTCTGAAAGCGCAGGGGTTTCCCTTGCCCTCATAGACTAAACTCAGAGTGCAAACAGCACATTTCCATTCCCTGCTCCTCAGAGGGCCAGACGCAGTCTTACATGGGTTCAGCTGATTGAGGCCCAACTTCAATGTTTGCTTTGAAATCGGGGGGCAGGGGTATAAAGCGGGGGTTCCCCTTTGTCTTTGAGCCCCGTAAAAGCTCCAGGACCCAGCTGTGCCCCAGCCGCTGTGTTTCTGCATAGGAAAGCCAGGCTCAGCAGCGAGGGACACTACACAGGCACATCCACCACTGCAAAGCTAAGCTGCTCAGGCTTTGGCTTCGGTTTTCTTCCCTCAGCCCTAGCAAGTCTAACTCTGCTACCTCTGACACCGTTGGAGGTGAGGGGTAGGCTCCAATCTTGACCCCTTTGTTCCCAAGGTTTAGCCTTCTCGGAATTCACCGGTGCTACTACGCTGCTCATCCCAGCCACTTACAACTGCACGGACCTACTGGATCTAAAGGAGACTCTCCATTAGCTGTTAGCAGTGTAGGGCTTATGACACGTAGTGGGCCACTTCTGTTTCCATCTGGTACAGGGGTGATTGTTTTCTAACTATCGCTAAAGCCAGCTGTATTTAGGCAGCTAACTTTTCTTGACCCTCCCCGTTAACTGTTAGCCAGGCTGGGCAGGAATGGGTTCCTACTCTTGGTTCCCTGTTCTGCTCAGTGTCTGGGGTGCCTGGCATTGGCCACTGTCAGAGGACGCGATATGGGGCTAGAAGGACCATCGATCTGATCCAGTGTGGTCGTTCTTACATTATGAACCCTGGGGCTAGGGATCGTGAAGGTGGAAGAGGAAACGAAGCGGTATAGCTGCATGCCTACAAAGGGCAGAGAGAAAACCCTGTTGGAGACTGCCCTCTAAGGGCCTTCGTGCTTCCCTTTGTCATCTGCTCTCCTGGCGCTGGGGCACGACGTGGTTCTGCTTCAGAGGCGCAGCTGATGCCAGCAGGGTGGAGTTCTAGGGGCTGAGAGAGGCAGCAGCTCAAACTCCATCCCAGGCTTGACCATCACTGTGGCATGCACCAGTGTCCCTGGAGCCTTGTTCCCCATCACATCCAGCCCCCATGGTCCTGCCATTAGGGCAGAGGGCTGGGCTTGGTGACCTCTCGAGGTCCCGTTCAGCTCCAGTGTTCCATCTTCCTCCCAGAGCCCAGGCCTGGAAATCTCAGATGACGCTGGTTGTCCCTAACTCTGTTCTAGGGCCCCGCAGGTCTGGTAAAAACCTGGTGATTGATGACAGGTCCTGGACTTCTGACGTTGCCAAAACCCTCACCCTTTTCTTAATCAGCCTAAACCTAGCCGGGCCGTTTGGTGACCCTTCTCCTTCCTCGGAGGAGAGCCTAATCCGATACAGCCCTGTCCCATTCTCAGGCCCCAGCCTCTGTGTGACCCTTCGCCAACAAGGTCCCTTGCAGTTCACCCCACCCCCGCTGAAACATTTTCCCCTAGCTTCTGTTCTGAAATCCCAGGTCTGCGAGCCCTCCAGGGCAGGGCTGGGAGGTGCCTGGGGGCCGAGGGGGGTGGATAGCAGCGGGCAGGGGGGCATGTGGGGGCACCTCACTTAGCGATTAAAATTTTGGCAGGGGCAGAGGGGGCTGGTGCAGCTCTGGCGTGATACCGCAGGTCACTGACGTTCATCGGCTTGTGTTCTGTTCGTCTTGGGCCCGCAGTGTCCCTCCTCGTTGCTTAGGGCTGTGCTCTCCTCCCAGCCCATATCAAGCTACCCCAGTCCTGTCTCTGCTTCCCAGTGGTCCCTGCCGGCTGTGAAGCTACAGGCTGGTCGACCGAGCTACTGTCAGTCTGGGGTGCGAAGATCTTCAGGCTGGGTGCACGGTACCTGGGCTGCCCTTAGCCCTGCCCGTGCAGGGCAAGGGTCGCAGAAGAAGTCTGTTGACCCTGCACTAGGCTGGGACATGGGGGGAGGTCTCTGAGCCTCTGCTCATGCCAGCGGTATCAGGGCTGTTAGTTTTCGTCCAGCCCTATGTAACACAGAGCTCTGTGGGGCTTGGGGAGGGCCAGGCTGGAAAGGGAGAGCGTTGGGCCTCTAGAAACCGTTCCCACCCTAGAGGGGCTCAGATCTGACCAGGGTCATTCTCAGTCCTTGCTCCATGCGCGTTCCGCACCCAGGCCGCTAGATGGAAGCAGAGAACCAAGGCTGCTCTGAAAGCCCCTTGTGTCTGTGGCAGCCCCCTGTCGCCTCCCCTGCTGGGGTCTTTCATGTGCAGTCTGGTGGCACTGCCCAGAATCACGCTGCAGGGTGAGCATGACAAGCGAGAACTGCCCTGGAGCCGGGCCAGGCCTCTTGATTCATGCATTGCCAAGAAGAGCCCTGCGGGGCCAGCCCGTTCAGCCTGAAACATCAGACAGCTGGAGCCCTGGAGCGAGGAGCAGAGAGGGGTCAAAGGGTGCACGGCTGTGGGGCCAGAAGGTGCCCAAACCCCCCCGTACCTGGAAAGTAAACGCCTGTTTGTCCATCCTAGAGCTGATGGGTATTGGGGTGGTAGCAGTGCTAGTCTGCATCCACAAAAACAACGAGGAGTCCTGTGGCACCTTATAGACAAACAGATTTTTTGGAAAACAAACCGGCCGTCCTGTAGCACTTTAAAGGCTAACGAGATCATTTGTTAGGCGATGAGCTTTCGTGGGGCAGGCCCACTTCCTCAGAGCTGGAGACAGAACATTTCTGGTGCAGCATAAGCTTTCGTGGGCAAAGACCCATTTCATCAGATCCTAGGGATGAGTCTCTCACACAGGCCCCAGGGATCCCCTTTGTGAGAGTTCACTGTCTTGGTCCCTGGCTCCTCACCAGACCTGTGTGACCCTCTGCCTCCGGTTTAAGAACATAGTCGGGGTGAGAAAAGGGCTGTCTGTGTAAGTGACTGACCAGGGCTGGCAGCAGGATTCGAACCCTGCACCATCAGTGTCAAAAGCACAAACCACTCTCGCAGCTACTTGAGCTGAAAGAACAGCTGTGTTAGCTGGCACCTATAGCAGACTTTTATCCTTGTTTGTGGGCCAGCCACTAGCCACACAAATTCTTAGCACACCTGGATCTTTCCAGCTGAGCTCCACCACCAGGACAGGGGTCACATGGCAAGGTGATTGAGAGGGTGTCTGCGCCCAGACATGGGAGGAACTGATGATTTTTAATGATTAAGGGGCTGGAGCACATGACCTGTGAGGAGAAGCTGAGAAATTTTTGGCTTCTTTAGTTTGCAGAAGGGAAGACTGAGGGGTGATTTGATAGCAGCCTTCAACTTCCTGCAGGGGAGCTCTGAAGAGGCTGGAGAGAGGCTGTTCTCAGTGGTGACAGATGGCAGAACAAGGAGCAAAGGCTGGAGGTGTCTGAGCTCCTGGAGCAAAGCCTGGTAGCCGCAGTGGTGGAGGAGGAAGGGCTGCAGCCTGACCACTCGTCCAGGCCTTGCATGCCAGCAACGTTCAGCCAGCATCTTCCAACCAGGCCCAGCCCATTCGAGCTGGGGTCCCACCTGCGGCCCTGGGCAGGCCCTAGCCCTGCAGGGCTGGCAGGCAAGCAGCAGAGCGATGCACAATGTCCTGCAAACACGGCCAAAACAAGCGCCATCTGGGCTGGGCACTGAGAACCTCCCCACGCCAGCCATGCTTTGCCCCACCGGGAGACAGCCGCCTCCTGCAGCCCCGGCTGCAGCCACCTGCCTCTCAGCCCAGCGCCCGGCAGGAGGGAGGACCCGTGAAGGGTTGCTGCTCTGGGATGGGAGCGTCGCCTGGGGTAAGACTGATTCCCAACCGCCTCTGGGTCCTTTGTACCTGTGCCGAGGCAGAGCCACGACTGTGCAAGCTGCTGCAGGTGTGTGTGGGGGAGAGGCATTACTCCGGATTTGTGCCAGGCTCTAAGAGGTGACTTGGGCCAACAGCAAGGCCGGGTGCCAGTCCCTGGACTCAGGAGGAGCCGGCAGCTTGTTGGGATAATTAAAAGTCTGGCTGGAAATTTTGGCTCCTCTCCCAGGTCCCAGCTGCGCTAGGCACATGGAGTCAGCGCTTGTTTCCAGGTGCAGCCCTTCCCTGAGAGATACACATGCACCCCCCTGGTCTCAACTCTCATGTCACCAGGCACTTCGCCACTGCTGCTCCGAACAGCCGGGAGGTCTCCCAGGACAACGCTTCTCCAGCCCCAGTGCTCCAAGGGCTTTGCATTAGAACTCCTCCTTTCCCTTGCATGGCAGGGGAAACTGAGGCACGGCAAGGTGACTTGTTTCTGGGCAGCGACAGAGACAGGAGTAGAGCCCGGGAGTCCTGGTTCCTACCCCTCCTGGCTCTCATGGCTCAGGCTGGCCGCCATGGAGCCCTCCCCGCCTCGTGCTGTCCAGTGCTGGGACCCCAGGAGTCCAAGGCTGGAGCATGGGACGTGGCATCACATGGTGGGAGGGTGGTGGAACCAGCCTGGGAGCCCACCCTGGTCCCTGGTTCAGTGAGCAGTGACTCCCTCCCGCCCTGGCAGCTGGCCAGGCCCAGCCCCGGGTCGCGCCATGCCCTGCTGGCCATGTGCAGGCTGACCACACCACTGGGGTGCACATGGCCTGGATCACGGCCAAGGCCAACAGCCAGGGGTCAGCTGTCACTCACTGTCGGGACTGGGGGGGACTGGGCTGCCCCTAACAGGGACCAGTCCCTTAGGCCCAGCTCCTCAGAGGCATTTAGGCACCTAACATCCATTGACTTTCCTCACTACCAGACCTGTCATTCCGTGCCTCAGTTTCCCCATCTGTAAAACGGGGGAGGAGGCTGTCCCCTCCCTGCCGCACCCAGTGCGGGAGAGACACGGAGGGGCTCAGGTGCTTTGGGGACGGGGACGTACTGCAGAGACAGAGCAGGGTTGTGACTGAGCCGGGGTGACCTGAACCGGAGATGAGCTGAGGGATTCTGCCATTCACGAGTCATGGAGCCCGACACCCCCAAGCCTGAGGGGGCTTTGGGCCCAGGTTACAGCTCCAGCCTGTGTTTATACAGTATGGCCGGGGGGGGGCAGGGGGAGGCCTTCATGCACAAGCCTTGCCCCCAGCAGAATCTCTCAGCTCCTATTGGCCAGAAACTAACCAATAGGCATTGAGGGATTGTGCTGAGGGTGTGGCAGCATGCAGACCCCACCCCACAACGCAGAGCACATGGAAGAGCTGGCCCCTTTGGCCCCTGCCAATGCTGCTGGACTGGAGCTGCTCCAGGCCAAAGCCTGCCTCTGGCATTGTCCACCAACTCCTTCCCAGACCCTCCATCCGCTTCTGCACCCCTTCCCTGGGTCAGACCCTTCTCCTGCACCCAGGCCCCAACCCGGGTCACAACCCCCTCCCCGACACAGCCCCCCTCCCCACTCCTGCACCCCAGCCCCTGCCCGAGCTCCCTTCCGCACGCAACCCCATCCCAGACCCACGCCCCTCCCTGGGAAAGCACTCAGGCGCTTGCCAGAATCCTGGCGTGGCCCCACCGAAAATTATCGTCCACCCTTGGCCTAGCAGGACCTGCCCCGGCTCGCGTGCCCCTCACGCCCTAGCCACCCCCTTAACGCGCTCTCCTTCCTCGGCTGCGTCCTTCCTCGCTGGCCGGACCACAACCGAAAGTCTGGCCCTGCCCTGGAGAGCAGCCCAGTGCTCGAATCGCTCTGCCTCTCCGAACGGCCCCTGAAGCCGGGTTACACCGGGCAGGGCCGGCTCGGCCGAGATTTCTTCCCACACAAGGGCTTTGCAGGGAGCCAGGAGCTTTGTCCGCACACCCCGACTCCATCTCACAGCCCAACCCCCTCCCCTCCTGCACCCCAACTCCTGCGCCAGCCTGGAGCCTGCACCCAGCACCCCGACTCCATCTCACAGCCCAACCCCCTCCCCTCCTGCACCCCAACTCCTGCACCAGCCTGGAACCTGCGCCCAGCACCCTGATTCCATCTCACAGCCCAACCCCCTCCCCTCCTGCACCCCAACTCCTGCGCCAGCCTGGAGCCTGTGCCCAGCACCCCGACTCCATCCCAGAGCCCAACCCCCTCCCCTCCTGCACCTCAACTCCTGCACCAGCCTGGAGCCTGCACCAAGCACCCCAAGTCCATCCCAGAGCCCAACCCCAAAGCCTCCCGTACCCACTTTCTTCCACAGCTGGGCTGGAAGGGCTCCCAAGGGCTGTTTTCCAAGCACCCCCTGTGGCTTTGACATGCCCCTAGCATGGCGGCCTGCTGCCGTCAGCACTCTGTGCCCCCGCCCAGCGCCAAGCCAGGGCAGGGCAGCTCCAGCCTCAATAGCATCTTTCACAGAGCTGCTGGGCCGGCTTTTCCAAAGGGCTGCGCATCCAAAGCTCCTCTTGGAAAGTTACTTGGTCATCAGGAATGCTGGGGCCAGGCACACAGCTGGGAAAACGTTGACGTTGGCACACAGTCCCCGGGCCTGGTGTTCCCTCGGCCCCTGGCTGCACGTGATTGCACACCTGCCTCAAGCTGGAACAACTCAGACTCTTAGAAAGGGGGTGTGCTGTCTAGTGGTTAGAGAAGGGTGCTGGCAGGCAGGGGTTCTGAGTTCAAATCCCACTGTGCCATGTGACTTTGGACAATTCCTTCACCTGCTCTGTGCCTCAGTTTGCCCAGCTGTAAAATGGGGCTGTGACCGCACTTGTGGCAGGGAGAGGGCTCTCTGAGGCTTTTAACGCACTTTGAGACGCCTGCATGAAATACGTAAGACTGTAGCAAATTTGGACATCGTAGAGTCTGCCCATCCTGACCACTTGAGCCGTTCTGGCAGCAGGATTAGAATATTTTTGCCCTGAGATGCTAGACTGCCACTTGAACTAAAGGTAACTCTCCATTAGCCATTTGCAGTATAGGGCCTATGACTCACAGTTTGGCAGTTCTGATTTCTTCCCAAATAAGGCCCAGGTAACACAGATTCCCCAGCTAGTCCATCATCAGACATTTAACCTGACAATGCCGCTTTACTCTACCTGGTACTTCTTGGGGGCTAAAAGTCCCCCGGGTTAGGTGTGAACCAGCCAGGTGGAGATGGATGGAGAAACCCAGGAGGCAGAGAGGGAAAAGGAACGAAGGGAGGAATCCACACAAACGAACACGCGCAGTCCCCTATCCCAGGGCAGACGAGCTAGCGCTTGAGAGACAGACAGACAGACAGACATGCCAGAGGGGAGACAGAGATCACTGAGGCTCATCTCCCCGCAAGCGTGCGCAGCAAATGAGGGGTTAATCTGGGGACCGGTGGGATGCGCTCACCCCCCATTTAAATGCCTGGGGCTTGTGCTCCAGATCACAGCGAAAACATTTCTCAGCTTCTCACTTGATTTGGCCTGGGAGTGGCTCTTGCGTGCGGCGCTTGGCAGCCAGCAAACGAGAACACGGGTGATAAATGTTACCAGCCGCTCGCTTGGCTGCAGGTGAAAGAGGCTCTTGTGCCGAGGGGGAGGGTCTCCTCCCAGCCTCTGTAAGCCATCGTCCAATTATTCCCAGGCCGTCTGGCTGAGATGTGTCCTTGCTGAGAGAAGATGGGCTGTGAGCCTGACTTGTGGCCCCTCACTGAACATATAGACTCTCAGACCAGGCTTGCAGCTCTGTGGGGGTTCCCCCTCAAGCCCCAGCTCCAGGAGTCCCGGGATTGGGTGAGTTACTCGGCTGGCCTTACACAAGGGAAAGGAAATCACGAGCCAGAACATAACATTGTTTAGAGCAATCTCACGATTTTTAAAGTTGCTCTTGTGATCTTTGGGGGCCTGGCTCAGGAGCAGGGAACCCCGCAGGCTGGCCAGGTTGGATTTCAGGTACCAGTCCGGGCTTGGCTCCTGCTGGGACCAGCCATCCTGCAAAGCTGGGTTCCACCCCTTGTACAGCCCTAAAACCTCTGGGTGGGGCCTGTCTCCCCCAGAGATGGCCCTGACAGGCCTTCCCAGCCCACAGCGGGGGGTGGCTGCGATGGGAGCTCGGAGCCAGCAACGGGGCAGGGGGGCAGCTGGAGGTGTTTTTAATCCTTTGCATGACTCCCCAGTGACCGCCCGAGGCTGTGGCTGCCGAGTGCACATCTGGGTTTGGTTAGCAGCTTCCACCAGCCCCTCTTACGCCCCCGGGTCCCTGGAGCCTCGCCACACCCTCTCACTCACTAGTGCCCTGCCAGGGGCTCCACAAGCTGACAGAGGGGGCCTGCTACCCAGCTCAGCCGGCTGAATCCCGGCCTTGCCTTTAACCCTCAGGCTGCTGCTGGAGATCGAGGTCCATCCCTGAGCCGTACCTTGTAGACCGCTAGATAATTGGGAGCATAAGCTTTCGTGGGCAAAGACCAGCTTCATCTGGCGCAGTCAGACCCTCATCTGACGCACGTGCATCTGACGAAGAGGGGCTTTGCCCCCGGAAGCTCGTGCTCCAAACGATCTGGTAGTTTATAAGTTGCTCCAGGACTTCTCGTTGGTTTGGAAGATCCAGACGACCTGGGCTACCCCTCGGCTGTTTCTTGTCGGTGCAGCTGGACAAGATAACCCAGGTGCACGGCCGGTTTGGAGCAGGCACCTGACTGACAGCCCTGCTACCTGCGGAGCAGCTGCAGCTGCAGGCCCCTCGTCTCCCAATCCCCCAGCCAGGAGGCAAATCTCCCCAGGAGACGCCTGCAAGTGGAGAGCAGAGACCTCGCTGGCTCCAACAGCCACACGTGGAGCGGCCAGGAGCTGAGGCCAGTCCCTGGCTCTTGGGAGTGGCCCTGTAAAATCGGGATATTGAGTCACCCCCGCAGGGCCCCTGCCCTCCCCTCGCTGTTCCCCTCCTCGGCGCCTGGGTTTTGCTAACAGGCTTGAAACGCTACACTTCCTCCCCTGCCTGCAAAGTGCTGCCTGCAGCATCTTTCCAGCCCCCTGGCCCTGCAGCTGCCAAGCCCGGCCCTGTGTGTTGGCCAGCCGCGTCGGGGGGTGACCTGCAACAGCCCATTGGCTGCCGAGTGCTTCACGAGGGGCCCCAGACCGACTGCCCCCTGCACTGGGTTGGGGATCCCGGCCAGGCCCCTTTCCTCCCAGAGTTCCTGGGAAAGAGCCTCCCAGCTGCTGTAACCGCCCCGGGGGTTGCTCGGGGGAGAGACCTCCTAGGGCTTGGGGTGCAGGATCAGCTGCTCCTCTTTGCACCCAGCGCTGGGGAGGGAGAGAGGGGAAAGGGATAAGAGTGAGGCCTCCTTTGGCTGTGATTTAGCAGCAGGCTCTGGGCTGTGTAGGAGGGGGCTGGCGCAGGAGGGACTGTGATGAAAACCCAGGTTTGTAGTCCCAGCTCTGCCGCGGACGAGTGGCAGCCTGGCTCCGTGCCTCAGTTTCCCCAGCTGTGACACAGAAGGGGCGGGGCAAGGGCAGAATGGGCTGTAAGTCCAAAGTGTTGCCCCACCCAGAGGGGTGTGGGAGTGGAGGCCGGTGGGGTACTTCCAGGCGAGATCGAAAGCCCAGATCAGAGGAACCAGGCTTTGTTCGGCTCACTTTCAAGGGCACAAGAGTGGTGTCCGGGCACAGGAGGGGTCGACCGATCATGGACAAAACATGCTCCTCCCACCCCTCTCCGAGACACCCCCACTCCCACGCCCTGAGCGCCTGGCTGGGAGCACTGGCGTGCCGTTTCCCAGGACTCCCGAGGGAAGACACAGCCCACGCACTGGAGAGCCAGGAGCTCGGGTGGGTTCTTCTGAAAATCAAACGTACCTTTGGTCGGAGATTGCGCTGCTGGGAGCTGCAGAACCCCCAGCTCCTGCGCTGGCCCCGTCCTCGCCCCAAAACAGCCAGACACACCTGCACCGCTGCCTGCAGCCACAGGTGGTGAGTGGCAGATCTCAGCCAACCGCCCAGGAATCTGCACCTGGAAGGTGACACCTGCAGGGTTAGGCAGTTCGCCGGGGCCTTTCGCTGAGTGTGTCTACAGCGTGGCGCAAAAGCCTGGCGAAGTTGGATCCTAGATCCGTTCCTGCCCCTGCTCCACGGCTCTGCGAGGGCCCATGGCAAGCTGCCATCCGCTTCTCCTTCTTCACGCTCTCCACAGCGGGCCTCTCTCGTCTCCCCCTTCGCCTCCTCTTTTCCAAGCTCCAAGGCCCAGGCTTTTTCATCTCCCTTCACATGGCTCCGGGCCAAACCCCTTGTCATCCTTCTTGCCCTTTTCTGACCCCTTTCCAATGCCCAGATCTCTTGTTTGAGCTGAGGCAGCCACACCTGGGCGCAGTGTTCGAGATGGGGGCGTCCCATGGATTCAGACAGAGGCAGACCAATATTCCCTGCTTTATCCTCGCTCCCTTTCTTAATGGTCCCTCAGGTTGTTTGCTGCTTTGACTGCTGCTGTACATCGAGTGGCTGTTGTCGGAGATCTGTCCGCGGTGACTCCCAACAGCTAATTTAGCCCCCTTCAATGTTCCCGCCAGTCTTTTCCATCCATGTGCAGAATAATTTTTTGCGTGCACCGAGACCTGTGTGGATGTGCACCACTCAGAGCACCACGAAGCTTGTGGGGGGCACTTTGCTGATCGCCTGGGCGGCCAAATGAGAGCACAGCTCACAGGGGACACAGCTCCTTATCCTAACCGAGCAAGGTCTTCCATTCCCACGTGTCTCCAGCCTCGGTCTGTCTCGCTCACCCCCAGCCCCTGGGTCACAGAGGTGATGAGTCGGAGGGATGGAGGGTCACCTGCACCCCAAATGCCATGTGGAGGGTTGGAACCAGGAGCCAGCAACTGGTGGGGCCAGAGCCCAGAGTCCCGGTCGCCACCTGGCGCTCCACTGCCAACCCTTTGCCCAGAGTCCTGGCTGCTGCCCCCGGTCATATCTGGGTCCCCTCTCCCAGAGACATGGCCCCAGTGAGGGCTTGGGGGAAGGGGCAGGGTGGGGCGGAAAGAGATGGGATGGGGTCGCACCTGGGGCAGATGCAGGGTTGTCCCGGGCCCTGCATCCCCCTAGGGATGGCCCTGCTCGCGGCTAGCGGTGGCACAGGGAGGAGTCACCGGGGGAGGGTGTCACATGGCTGGTACTCCCTTGTGCCCCCTGCCCTGGCGCGGAGCAGATCCCATGTCTGCTCCTGGGGGAGGCAGTTACAGACTGCGACGGAGCTGCCATTAGACCGGGGCTCGGTTGATGGGCTAGACCGAGCTCCCCGAGTCTTGTCTGAGCCCTTCCTGCAGAATGTGCATGGAGCCAGGGCAGCCCGAGGGATCGGCAAGGTCAAAGAAAGAGCAGCCCCCTTCAAACCCCGCACACACCCCTTTAAAAAGCAACTGAGAGGGAGCCAGGCTAGTCTATATACTATCAAAACAAACAAGCAGTCCAGTAGCACTTTAAAGACTAACACAATAATTTATTAGGTGAGCTTTCGTGGGACAGACCCACTTCTTCAGCCCATAACCAGACCAGAACAGACTCAATATTTAAGGCACAAAGAACCAAAAACAGTAATCAAGGAGGACAAATCAGGAAAATTATTATCAACATACACGCTTCTAGCTTCCATCCTGCATGCACAACTAGATCCGTTAGTAACAGAGAGAAAGCTGGGCTAGTCTATATACTATCAAAACAAAAAAGCAGCCCAGTAGCTCTTTAAAGACTAACACAATAATTTATTGAGCGCAGAGCTTTCATGGGACAGACCCACTTCTTCAGCCCATAGCCAGACCAGAACAGACTCAATATTTAAGGCACAGAGAACCAAAAATAGGAATTCAAGGTTGATGAATCAGAAAAAAATTATCAAGGTGAGCAAATCAGAGAGCAGAGGGGTGGGGGTGAGAGGAGTCAAGAATTAGATTAAGGCAAGTCTGCCAAAAAGCTGCTATAATGTTCCAGAAAATTTGCATCCCAGTTCAAACCACTTGTTAATGTGTCGAATTTGAATACGAAAGAGAGTTCAGCAGCCTCTCTTTCCAAAGCAGTGTGAAAATTCTTCTTCAATAAGACGCAAACTCTTAAGTTATTAACAGAATGGCCCACTCCATTAAAATGTAGACTAACTGGTTTGTGGATCAGGAGTGTTTTGATGTCTGTTTTGTGCCCATTAACTCTTTGTCTGAGAGAGTTTGAAGTCTGTCCAACATACAAAGCATCTGGGCATTGTTGGCACATGATGGCATATATGATGTTAGTTGAGGAACATGAGAATGTGCCCGTAATTCTGTGACTAACCTGGTTAGGTCCAGTGATGATATCCCCAGAGTAGATATGTGGACAAAGCTGGCAGCGGGCTTTGTTGCAAGGAAAAGTCCCAGGACTGGTGTTCCTGCGGTACAGACTGTGGCTGTTAGTGAGAATCCTCATAAGGTTGGGAAAAATGTTGCCAGGAAAGAATTACAAGTTGTTGCAGGATTTGGCTGCATTGGTCACTGTCAGAGTACCCCAAGCCATGGCAGCTCCACAGAGGGACCCCAGAAGGGTGCAGGGGTGTCCGGGGAAGCTGTTGTACCCAGGGTGGCTCTGTATTTATCCCACCACCTCAACAGGCTCATGCACTCCCTGAGTGTCACCCCATTACAGGCAGAGGCGAGCCAGGGCTCCCCAGCAGCCGGCTAGCAGCAGCAAGACGGTAGAAATAAATGCTGCTTGAGGAAGGCCCCACAGTAATGGCGCTGGGAGAGTCCTTTTGCCAATGACTCTGCATATTTCGCAGCCCTGGGAGCTATTTCTGCGCCAGAGGCCTGGGGCGAAGCCGGCTTTAACGAGGCAGTGAATCAGTGAGTTATAATAACACACACTCATAAGCTCCATGGTCATCAGAAATCCCTGGGCATCCTGCTGGCAGGCCAGGGCTGCGGGGAAGTTTTGCTTCAGCCTGCAGCAGAAACAGGGCAGCCTGCAGAAGGGGCTGGGCTCGGTGACTCCGCCTGCATTGAACGCTGTCTCGCCGACTCCATGTGCCATGGGGACTGAAGGGGCTTTGCAGGTACCAGATCCGGTTGCTGTTCCCCTGCCTGGTCCGTTTCAGATGACTAAACATGCCCCAGACTTTCTGCACCAGGCTGCGCAGAGCTCTCAGGCTGGGTCCCCTCCAATTTTTTTTCCATCTGTGTCTGGAATGAATTTTGTTCTGTTCACTGAGGGGTGTGCGGATCTGCACCAGACAAACAGGCTGCCGGCTGTGGGCGCTCTGCTTACCAGCCAGGTGGCACCTGAATCTCTGATGGCAACTGCCCAAGTGCGCCCTGGTCTGGTCCTGCCCCTGTTGGTCAAACTCCAGGGAGCAACGAGTGATGGATGATAGGGGGACAACCCCCTTCGAGAGGGCCGGGGGTTGGTGGGTGCTCGGGACAAGAGGAGCAGGCTGTGGTGGAGGGTGGTCGGAAGAGCTAGGGGGAGGCCCAGGGCAGGGAGTGCTTCAAGACTGGAAGACTGGAAGAGGGCAAATATAGTGCCCATCTACAAAAAGGGGAATAAGAACAACCCAGGAAATTACAGGCCAGTAAGCTTAACTTCTGTGCCAGGAAAGATAATGGAGCAGGTAGTTAAGGAAGTCATCTGCAAGCACTTGGAAGGTAGTAAAGTGATAGGGAACAGCCAGCATGGTTTTGTAAAAAACAAATCATGTCGAACCAACTGATAGCGTTTTTTGACACGATAACGAGACTCGTAGATAAGGGAGAAGCAGTGGATGCGGTATACCTAGACTTTAGTAAAGCATTTGATACGGTCTCGCATAATATTCTTATCGACAAACTAGGCAAGTCCAACTTAAATCGCGCTGCAATAAGGTGGGTGCATAACTGGCTGGCTAATCGCACCCAGAGAGTAGTTGTTAATGGTGCTCAATCCAGCTGGAAAAGCATAACAAGTGGGGTTCCGCAGGGGTCTGTTTTGGGACCAGTTCTGTTCAATATCTTCATTAATGATTTGGATATTGGCATAGAAAGTACGCTTATTAAGTTTGCAGATGATACCAAGCTGGGAGGGGTTGCAACTACCCTGGAGGATAGGGTCATAATTCAGAATGATCTAGATAAATTAGAGAAATGGTCTGAAGTAAACAGGATGAAGTTTAATAAAGATAAATGTAAGGTGCTGCACTTAGGAAGGAATAATCTGTTTCACACATACAGAATGGGAAAAGACTGTCTAGGAAGGAGTACAGCAGAAAGGGACCTAGGGGTTCTAGTAGATCACAAGTTAAATATGAGTCAACAGTGTGATGCTGTTGCAAAAAAAGCAAACCTGATTCTGGGATGCATTAACAGGTGTGTTGTGAACAAGACACAAGAAATCATTCTACCGTTCTACTCTGCGCTGGTTAGGCCTCAGCTGGAATATTGTGTCCGGTTCTGGGCACCCCAATTCAAAAAAGATGTGGAGAAATTAGAGAAGGTCCAGAGAAGAGCAACTAGAATGATAAAAGGTCTGGAGAACATGACTTATGAAGAAAGGCTGAAAGAATTGGGCTTGTTTAGCTTGGAAAAAAGAAGATTGAGGGGGGACATGATAGCGGTTTTCAGATATCTTAAAGGGTGTCATAAGGAGGAGGAGGGAGAAAACTTGTTCTTCTTGGCCTCTGAGGAGAGAACAAGAGGCAATGGACTTAAACTGCAGCACGGGAAGTTTAGGTTGGACATTAGGGAAAAGTTCCTAACTGTCAGGGTGGTCAAGTACTGGAATAAGTTGCCAAGGGAGGTTGTGGAATCTCCCTCGCTGGAGATATTTAAGAACAGATTAGATAGATGTCTATCAGGGATGGTGTAGATAGTGGTCGGTCCTGCCATCGGGGCAGGGGACTGGACTCGATGGCCTCTCGAGGCCCCTTCCGGTCCTAGTGTTCTATGATTCTAAGGCTGCAGAGGAGGCTGGGAGCGGAAAGCACATTGACTGCAAATCTTGCTGGCTGCAATCTCCCCCCTCCCGGCAGCCTGGCCCAGGGGCACTGCCTGTGTTAACTTCCTGCCACGGTGCCAGGCAGGCTGGTTGGGTTGGAACATCACAGGCCAGCGAACCCCAGCTGCATGCATCCCCCTGCAGAGCCTGCCTGGCTTTGCCTTCCTAGTACGACTCAGCCACCCTCTGCCACCCAAGCTCTGCTGGGGGAAAACCACTGGCTAGACGGGGGAAGGACTAGCCTAACTCCTGGGGCTGGGCAGCCTCAGGGGCAGCGATTCACCCCTGCTTCCCCCAGGGCTGGGGGCAGGAGCACCCTGGCCTCTTCAAATCCAACAGCAGACTCTGGTCATAATTTGCCCAGCAGGGCTGCTTGGGGTCACCTGCATTAGCAGCTGAGCCAGGGATCAATCACTCCAGGCAACAAATCACCTGCATCAGGCCCTTTGTGTATAGGGCACACACCTGAGGGTGGAGGGCAAGTCTAGAACCCACAGCCTCCAGCTCTAGGCCTATGGAGCAGCTCCCTTAGCCAGGTCCATGACACACCTGCAGGCCCTGTTCTCAGCCACAGGGTCTGAGCCAGGCCCGGAACAGCCATGCAAGGAAGGGGCCTCTGCCTGCCCAGCTTAATCCCCTGGTTCTTTACGGCTGCGCTTCGCAGGACGTGGGTTATTGGGCTGGCTTAACACAGAGCCCCAGAGGGACCGGCTCAGGCAATCAGTCATTCTGGGAAGAAAACAGGAAGCAGCAGTGCCAACAGCAACAAACAGCCCACGGAGCTGGAGCCCACGCCCTGCGGGGCGGGGGGGTGGCTGCTGTTCCCACTGAGTCTGCAAACACCCTGATGAAGGAAAGGAGCCAGGCAGGGAGCCCCTGAGCTTTGCAAGCCTCTCTTCTGGAGGGCCGGGCCAGCCCCAGGCCTCTGATTCACTTAGCACCTGGCAACTTGCCATCGCTCTGTCCTGGTTCTTTGCTGAGATCTTCTAAAAGCAAAGGTCAGCTTAAGCAGGGGACAAGGTGGCTGGCCAGTGAGCGGGCCAGGGTTGCTGGACAATGTCCCCTCTGATTGTTTCCACCCAGGCGTGGAATAAATTTTTCTATATGCGCCAAGGCGTGTGCAAATGGGCACCACCAGGACAAACACAAACCTTGGGGTGGGCCCTCTGCTAATCAGCTGGGCAGCTCTGGACTCTCTGCTGAGCAGCCAAACAAGCTTGCAGGGAACACGGCTGCTGCAGGAGTTTTAGCTCTGTGGCCATGACACAGTAAAGTCAGTGACAGGCCAGGGAGGCTGTCGGGCATTTGCTGCCGGCCCCTGGGGCGGAATGAGCAATGATTTCTGTCAGTGACAAGTTTTATTCATGGAGCCACTGGGGAGTGTGGCCCTGGGACCAAGGCCTATGTCACGCTAGGTGCTGTACGGACAGAGAATACAAAGATGGTCTCTGCCCCAAAGAACTGAAAATCAAAGACACCAGAGGGAGGGAGACGGCAGAGGTGGGTTAGGATTTATGGGGCCGGCTCCCTGCTTCTCTCCTTCCCCTTGGCCTAACCGTCCCCGACAGAAATTGGGCCATGCCCTGGACCCTGGGTTAAGGTAACCAGCTGTCCCAGCTTTGCAGGGGCTGTCGGTCCTGATATTTGCAGCTTTGTCTTACGCAGGTGCCTTGTTCCCTCACCCACTGTCCTGGTTCTCCACCTTGTTACACGGCTGCCCTCCCCGGCTGGCACATGCTGAGGGGCAGAGCCACAGGTCGGAGGCTGCCCTGGGTCCTCCTAGCCACCAGTGTTCTCGCAACTTTTTTTCCATCCGTGGGTGGGTTAAATTTTGTTGTGTGCGGCAAGGCATGTGCGGATGTGCACCACCCATAGAAACTCAGGCTGCCAGCTGTGGGTGCTCTGCTATCTGCTGGGCAGCTGCCCCAGTGCTCAGCTTGCAGGGAACACTGGTGGGGACACCCAGGGTTGTGATAACAGCATGGGAAGCTCTAGGCCTGGACTGAGGGGCACTGGCACAGCTGTGGGAGGAGGTGCCCAGTGCCGCTGAGTGGGGAGGGGGCCACAGATCAGTATGGACAGGACATTGTGCACGTGCAGTCGCTCCATACCGCCAGCCCCTCCCGGCCTGGACCCCCCCCGCCCACCATTTCTTCCTCCATATTGTGCAACAGTCTAACCAAGATGGTTTCTCCAGCCAGTTTGAGAGGCCGAGAGCTTGTCCGCAGCCCGACTAAAGAGCAGCAGCCAAGCAACTGTGAAGCTACAAGTCACACACTCACATTCCACCTACATTCCAGCACAATAGTAGCCCATCAGGCTGGTAAGAAGAAGACCCCATCCTAGTGCCGCCCACTGTTAAACAGATCACAAGATGGATAAAGAAAACTTAATTAACGGCATTTCGTCCGGCAGCAACGACTTATCAATGGCTGAGGTGGGACCACCGTTCTCTGATGATGGTTTTCGCTTTTCTACTGCTTTCTGTATATTCTCTGTCCAGTTTGTAACTGCGCCCGTCTGCTGTGTGATTAATTTTGTTAGCAACAAGAAGTCCTGTGGCACCTTATAGACTAACAGATATTTTGGAGCATCAGCTTTTGTGGGCAAAGACCCGCTTCAGCAGATGCATGAGTGGGGGGATGCCCACGAAAGTTTGTGCTCCAAAATAGCTGTTAGTCTGTAAGGTGCCACAGGACTTCTTGTTGTTCTCAAAGCTACAGACTAACCTGGCTCCCTCTCTGAGGATATTGTTAGGTGTAAATCAGTTAAGGTGGTGAGTTATGATTGCTGAGGTAATTCTGTTTCCGTGGGCTGTTGTTGGTTAGTAAAATTGTACTAAAATCATTGGTCAAGGTATAGCTAAGCAGGACTCAAGTTTCACTACTTAAAAACTGGGGTGCAAGAAGGAAAAGGGAGGAACAGAACATCAACTGGGGAGCAAGAAGAACAGAACAGGCGGGAGGAAGGAACACCTAAAGGACTCACCCCCAAGAGCCCCCCAAGACCCTGAGGTGCAACAACCAGCATCCAGAGAGTGACTTTGTCTGTCCCAACAGGGGACGGCTGCTCCCTTATCAGGCCTGATGAGCATGACACGGAGTGTTTAGCACGTATTCTGCTTTCTTGGTAATTGCAAATCAATCGAGAATAAGAATATTCCTGTGTGAGGCTTTTTCAGTGGCACGGAACCTGCAAACCCGCAGGGAATTATGCCCTGAGCCCTAGGAGCTGGGTAAAGGTGGGAGTTTAAATTTACAGGGTCACACCTTGAGCCCTAGGAATTGGGTAAAGGTGTGTGTGTCCCTGAGTGTGGAAGGGATGAGAAATTTGTGCGGGTAACAATTGGTCTGGGACCTCTGGCCTTCCCCTCCTTGTCTGCCAGCACCCTCAGCAGCTCCTGCCTTGGCAGCTGCTGTTCTCCCGGCGGGCGCCTCAAACACTCCTGAGCTGGTCTTCCCGGCCGGCTGAGCGCCGAGATGAGCCTCTGCCTCACCAAAGCCCTTGGTTGGGAAAAGCCCCCACGCCCCCTTGGTGGGCCCAGAGAAGGCTCTGTACCATGCTGTCCATTCAGGGGTTCAGTTGGTCGGTTACCGCAACTCACAGGCCAGAGACCCTCCACCACGCTCTCCTCCTGCATTGGCCTCCACTTCCTGGCGCATTCGGCACCTCCCCAGCCTGCCCTGGTCCGCACACCGGGCAGCCCGGCCAAGCCGAACCACCAGTAACATCTGCCCACCCAGCTCCTCTGCCGAGTTGGCTGTCCTCCCAGGGCAAGGAGAGGCCGCATGGCAGAGAGCCGGGAGCCCCGCGTGGACCCGGGGCTGGCGCTCTGGAGTTCACCCCTGCCTGTTTGCCCGGGGGCAGGAGGCACTGCCTCTGCAGTCCCTTATTGTCCTCTCTGCAATGTGAGCAGCCACCAGGCTCTGGCCACAGGACTCACATCGGGCAGGAAATGCCACACAGAGCTGAGCCTGCAGAACCAGATGAGAGCAGCCTGAGATCCTAGAACTGGCTACTGGCCCCAAGAGAGATCAGGACCCCGTTGTGCTGGGCGCTGTACAGACATGGGGGAAAGACAGATCAGGACCCCGTTGTGCTAGGCGCTGTGCAGACATGGGGGAAAGACAGAGCAGGACCCCGTTGTGCTAGGCGCTGTACAGACATGGGGGAAAGACAGATCAGGACCCTGTTGTGCTAGGCGCTGTACAGACATGGGGGAAAGACAGAGCAGGACCCCGTTGTGCTAGGCGCTGTACAGACATGGGAGAAAGACAGAGCAGGACCCTGTTGTGCTAGGCGCTGTGCAGACATGGGGGAAAGACAGAGCAGGACCCCGTTGTGCTAGGCGCTGTACAGACATGGGGGAAAGACAGAGCAGGACCCCGTTGTGCTAGGCGCTGTGCAGACATGGGAGAAAGACAGATCAGGACCCTGTTGTGCTAGGCGCTGTGCAGACATGGGAGAAAGACAGAGCAGGACCCTGTTGTGCTAGGCGCTGTGCAGACATGGGAGAAAGACAGATCAGGACCCCGCTGCGCTAGGCGCTGTGCAGACATGGGGGAAAGACAGAGCAGGACCCTGTTGTGCTAGGCGCTGTACAGACATGGGGGAAAGACAGATCAGGACCCCGTTGTGCTAGGCGCTGTACAGACATGGGGGAAAGACAGAGCAGGACCCCGTTGTGCTAGGCGCTGTACAGACATGGGGGAAAGACAGATCAGGACCCTGTTGTGCTAGGCGCTGTGCAGACATGGGGGAAAGACAGATCAGGACCCCGTTGTGCTAGGCGCTGTGCAGACATGGGAGAAAGACAGATCAGGACCCTGTTGTGCTAGGCGCTGTGCAGACATGGGGGAAAGACAGAGCAGGACCCCGCTGCGCTAGGCGCTGTACAGATGTGGCAGGAAAGAGCTCCTGCCCTGGAGGCCTTACAGCCTCATGCCCTCAGTGTTGGAGCCGCCTCACACACACACAGAAAAAGCTGCATTCATAGAACATTTCTGATAGCTGCAAAATCAAGGGCTCGGGGGGGGGGGCAGGCATGGAATTTCGTGGAAGGGGCACAGGATGGTTGGCTGCTGCGTCTCAGGCTCATCGCTCTCGTTACGGATGTTGACACGTTATCTCTGGGCATTCACAGTTAGATGCCAGTTGATATAGGTTTTACACTCTGCATATGTTCTCACTGTGATGGAGTCGGGGGTGGGTGCGTGTGAGAGTTGGGCTGGATGCGTGTGTGACAGGCAGAGAGCCCCTGGGGCTGGACCCTAAGCCTGCAGGTAACACCTCTGACCTGAACAAAGAGCCGGGAGGAGCCAGCTGGGTGTGAATCAGAGGCAGCAGCTGGAAGCTGGGGGGAGAGAGGGGGCAGGCAGCCAGCCTAGCTAGGGGGGAAGCCGCACCCCAGAGGGTCACTCCTCGGGGTCCTCTCCCCAGGATGGGTTGCAATGACTGTCTCTGCCGGCTGCACTGACACCTCTGTGCTGAGCTGGGCCTCTGTCTCCTAACAAACTTCCTGTTCTACCTGCTGAGTGAGAGTCCCTCCTGCCTGCGGCCGGGGTGCAGCGCTTGGGGACCCCCAAACCCCATCACAGTTACGCTTTTCATAATGGGTTTTTTTTTCATATGACCATAACAGAAATTTCCGTCGATTTGGATGATATTAGACGGGTTGGGGGGGCCCCTGCTAATTGCAGGGACAAAAAGTGGGGCCCAACTTAAAAAGTTTGCTCACCCCTGCTCCAGAGAGAGGGCCCGTCAGCACCAAGGCTGCTGGTCCAATGTTCCTCCAGCTCCCTGGCTCAGGATCTGCCGTGTGATATCACCTTTCATGGCGTGCTGACACGCGACCGGTTCCAAATCTCTGAGTGACGTGGAAACCTTCTCCAACGCTTTTGGCTCATGGCCCACCCCCCCCTCAGTGCGAACCTTTCCTGCACCCACCTGCCAACCACCCAGGCTGACAAAATGCCTTTTTTAAGCTCTAAACACCTTAAATACTCAACTAATCCTAGGAGGCTACAGGAGCTGTAACTTAAGGGGGTGTATATGATTGCTAAGACAGGAAATGTTAATAACCAACATGCAGATAACTAAGCCGATTTGGCACCTTTATGTTAGCTTCCCAAACTTCATTTTTCAATCAAGTAAAATAGTAATTGGTCCCCAAAACAAAGGTTTCAACATTGTCTTGGTTTCTGGCAGGGGTTGGGGTGGCTTTTCTGGGTCGGGGCCACATAAAGCAGTCAGAGCCACACAAGTGAGGGAACCCTCCCAAAAACCCTATAAAAATCCCAGCCCTCACTGATGTGGGCCCCAGTTGAGATCCCCCCACTTCCCTGTCACTCCAGCCCCATGGTGGGGGAGGGAGGGGGGAGAAGGTCAGGGGGAGCTTCCCACGGGCCATATTAACTCTTTTGGGGTCCTGGGGTTAGTAGTTTTTGTGACACGCCCCCCCCAGCTCTGGGGTGAGGCCCAAAAGGATGGGATCCATGTGCAGGGGTGGTACCAGGGAGTGGGTCAGGGGTTGGGAAGTAGGGTGCAGAAGCAGGCTGAGGGAGGGGTGGGTGGCCAGGAGGGAATACACAGGTGCTAAGGAGGGTGCAGGAGCAGGTTGGGGGGGGGTGTAGGGTGTGTGTGTGCGTGGATGGGGGAGCGGGGTCGGAACGTGAGGGCCCTGGGGGGCACTTATCTGGCACTCCCCCCCCCCCCGCTGTTCCCAGACGCTGTGCCCCAGCCATGGCTTCCTGCTCTTCCTATTGGCTGCAGTTTAAGACTTGCAGCCAATGGGTGCTGTGGGAAAAACCTCCAGGGGCCTCATCCATGCCCTGCCCACCCCACACCTGGGCGAGCGGGTGGCAGCGCCGGGAGCCCCTTGTCCCCCATGAGCTGCATGCTATGGTGTAGCTCGGGTTTTTTTCCCTCTCCCCCTTCCAACAGGTTGAACATGGCCATGAGTCGGGCACCGCTATGGGGCAGGTGGAGGTGAGGTGGGGGGGCTGTTCTTGAACCACGGCCCAACTGCAAGGCGGCCACGGAGCACTCGTGGTCCACAACCAGCAGTTTGAGAGCCACTGGCCTGACAGTCAAGTATCAGAGGGGTAGCCGTGTTAGTCTGGATCTGTAGAGCAACGAAGGGTCCTGTGGCACCTTATAGACTAACAGAAAAGTTTAGAGCATGAGCTTTCATGAGTTAACTCACTTCTTCAGATGCTGGCCAGATGCAGTGCCAGCATCTGAAGAAGTGAGTTAACTCACGAAAGCTCATGCTCTAAACTTTTCTGTTAGTCTATAAGGTGCCACAGGACCCTTCGTGGCCTGACAGTGCGAACAGCTGCGACCAGGCTCTCCGAACGGGACCTGCCAGGCCTCCACGAGAGCATTGTGCAATAGCACCAGTACGACTGGACGTACACGCCAGATAACTGCACACAGCAGAGCCATGAGGCAGGTTCGTACAAATGTGTCGCGCTTGTGCAGCACCGTTGAGGACTCCGCGAGCATAAGCCCCCCAGCTTCTCTAAGCAGTGAGCACTTTGTATCCCCATTTTACAGCTGGGAAAACTGAGACTTAAAGCGGGGCTAGGACTTTTGGTTAAGCTCACCCAGGGAATTAGTGGCAGAAACAGGAATGGCACCCAGACATCCCCGTTCCTATTTTGCTACACTCCCACACCCCTGAATGCCAGTTCCCGGAGCTCTGACTCACAGCCTGGTGTTCTACCCACCAGCCAACTCTCCTGCCTAGAGCTAAGAATAGTCAGGTGTCCTGGCTGCCAGCTTTGGCTACTAGACAGCCCTGTGGTACTTACAACCCTCTGTCTTCTCCACCTCCTAAAGCAGAGAGGAAGGCAGGCTGTAGCCAGGCCCCCAGTGCCCTTGGAAGTGGGCGAAACAAGGCCATAAATGTTGCTAAGTGGGCTCGGGAGCGGCACCACCAGCTGCTTGAAATAACGCCGCTCCTGTGCCATAATGCAGACGGGAAGAGCCATCCAGCACAGCTTTCCCCTGAGACGTGTATTTCTCTTGGCACCGGCGGCTGTAGCCCAGGTCCTGGTGCCAGGGAAAACTGGTACATAGAGTGAAGTTGGCGAGGAGGCTCAGAGGGGAGGGGTGGTTGCCAGGAGACACCATATACTGCACTTACAGAGTGAGGAAAACAACCCACACCTACCTTGTCCCTCTGTCTACCCGGGTATTTCTGTGCCAGGAGCCCAAGCAGAGACAGCCAGCTGCGATTTAACCCTCGCTCTGAACAGGGGTCCAGATGGCTCAGTCGACCTCACAATTTAGTTTCATTAGCCCCAGGTGGGGAAACTGAGGCACCGAGAAGGGCTGTGACTTCCCAGAGGTCACCCAGCAGGCCAATGGCAGAGCTGGGACCAGACGGGCAGGTGCTTGGGGCTTTATTTCCCAGGCCACACTAACCTTCCCCTAGGTGACATAAGAACGGCCACACTGGGTCAGACCCAAGGTCCATCTAGCTCAGGAGCTGACGGTGGCCAGAGCCAAGTGTCCCAGAAGGAGTGAACCCAACAGGGTACCAGCAAGCGATCTCTCCCCATCGCCTGTTCCCAGTTTCTGAACAATAAAGGTTAGGAACCCTAACCCTGCCCAGCCTGCCTAATGAATTCATCTAGCTCTTTTGTGAACCGTCACAGTCCGGGCCTTCACAGCACCCTCTGGCAGGGAGTTCCACAGGTTAACTGTGCGTTGCATGAAGAAATGCGTCTCTGTGTGTGTTTTAAACCTGCTCCCTGCTAATTTCATTGGTTGCCCTTTAGATTTTGTGCTATGGGAAGGAGTAAATCACTTTTCCTTATTCCCTTCCTCCGCACCAGTCATGATTTCATAGACCTCTCTTGCATCCTCCCAGAGTTGTCTCTCTGCCAGGCCGAGAAGCCCCAGTCTTATTCATGTCTCCTCATACACAAGCTGTTCTATACAGTGCCAGCATCCTGTCTACACAAGTCCCCTCCCCATTGCCAGCAGCCAGAGCAATAGCGGAGAGCTAGTGAGGCAGGGACAGGCAGATTGCACATGAACTAATAGTAGCAGAGAGGGAGCTGTGCTAGTCTATACACCAGCAAAACAAAAAGCAGTCAAGTAGCACTTTGAAGACTAGCAAAATAATTTATTAGGTGAGCTTTTGTGGGACAGCGTCCCACGAAAGCTCACCTAATAAATTATTTTGCTAGTCTTCAAAGTGCTACTTGACTGCTTTTTGAGCTGAGTTCTGTACTCACGTCAGCCCCCCAAGAGTTAAGGTCTGAGGCAGTTCCTGGTGAAAGGAAAGCAATCTTTTCAGTGACTTCCCCTACGCGGCTTCCCGCACACTGCTAGAGAAAGAGGTCCTTGTGGTCAGAGCAGCATGCTATGGCGTCTGGAGACCGGGCTTCCAGGCCTGGTCCGTTGCTGGTTCCCTGAGACCATCTGCGGTTTTCTCTGTTTCTTTGCCTTTGCTTTCCGTGCCGTGAGGACACACTCGGGTCAGGTTTTCAGCCTTTTGTCCACAAACCTGAGCACTTGAAACACTTTTTCCATGAAAGCCGAAGGTGTGTCTGTATTCCAGAGCCTAAGTTGACAGAGCTCTGCCAGCCTGACCCTCCCACCAGCTCACAGGCAGCCCACGTGCACAGAAGGAGTTTTTCTGTAGGTTTGCAAACACTGCCACCTCCCCAAACACAGCCCTCCTAGACCCAGGGGAAGCCGCTCAAACATCCCAAGAGGCTGGCCAGGGGCAGGACACCAGCCTGGGAGGGCAGATGTTGTCCTTCCCCTATAGCGTGTCAACTTCTGCACCATGCCCAGAGTGTCTCAGTGAGAGCAAAAGGCTCTAAGGAGAAGCAGAAGCAGAACCCTCTTCTGAGTCACCCTCATCCACCCTGAATTTGATGTGAGTGACACCTGACCCCCGGTCCCTGGTGCCAGGCTGGCTCTGATGGGCTGTAGGATCTGCTCCGTCAGGGGCTGTGGGGAGTTGGGTGTGTTCCCCTTGGGGAGTCAGAGCAGGGAATGAGATTGACTCAGGTTCACTTTCTCCTTGGACAGTGGAGATCCTGGGCACTCAAGGGGACCCTGCTCCAGCCAGGCTCATGCCTGGCCTTGGGCCCCTTCTTCTCCTCCTGGAGCAGCTGCGGGTGCAAGTCCTCATGGGGGACTTGTCCACAACCCTTGGCTCCAGAATCCCTTGGGAGGAAGAAGGAGCCAACAAACTAGCTCTAGCTCCCCTCCCCCAGCGTCTCCAGCAGAGGGACCGGGGGACGGAGACAGACTCCCAGACAGGCGAGATTGGGAGCTGGCAGGAAAGCGCTGATGGGGCCCCCTCTCCTTCCCTCCCATTAGAACTCAGCACTCGGGAACTCGGTGGCTTAGCTGCGACCGTCCACCAGCGACCAGCCGAGCACACGGGCCGGCCAGGGAGGGGATTTACCGGCTCTGCAAACTGCTGCCAGGCCGCAGGTAAGGAAACCCCACTGGGAAACGGGACCCAACAGAGCAGTGACGCTGACAGGAGCCAGGCAATGGGACCCCAGAGGAAATGTTCCATCCCCCATCTCAAACAGTCCCCCAGTGGGAAATGGGAGCCCTGTCAAAACCCACCAAATCCTCTGGGACTGACCCCCACTGGAGGATCATAGAATCACAGGGCTGGAAGGGACCTAAAGGGGTCATTGAGCCCAGCCCCCTGCTTCAGGCAGGATCAACCCCCACTAAGTCATCCCAGCCAGGACCTTGTCAAGCTGGGACTTAAAAACCTCAAGGGCTGGAGAATCCACCACCTCTCTAGGCGCGGTATCGCCTCCCTTCCTCGTGTGCCGCTGCTGCTGGCAGGGCTGAATTCCAACCTCGAAGGCCACAGAGCAGCAGCCGCTGGCCAGGCACCCAGCTCAGAAGGCAGCGCTGCCACCAGCTGCAGCACAGAACAAAGGGTGGCAGGTGATAGTATCACTGCCCTTCCTTCTGCCCACTGCTGGCGGCAGTTCTGTCTTCCAAGCTGGGCAGCCGGAAAGGCAGCGCCACCGCCAGCCGCAGCGCAGAAGGAAGGGTGGCCCGGCGAGGTATTGTCACCGCTCCTTCTGCACTGCTGCAGGTGGCGGTGCTGCCGGCTGAACTGGGCAGCCACAGCGCAACGACCAGGCGCCCGGCTCAGGCTGCAGCCCTGTTGCGATCAGTAGCACAGGTGGAAGGGAGACGTGGTGCGGTGTCGCCAGCCTTCCTTTTGTGCTGCCGCTGGCACTGGCTCTACCCTCTAAACTGTCCATCAGGAGAGTCAGGCACCAAGCTCAGCGGGCAGCCTGGCCCCAGCGGAGGTGCAGAAGGACGGGTGACATGGTCTGCTACTGCCACCCTTCCTTCCGTGCCACCACCGGAGCTGGTAACCTCCTTGGGACCAGGACTGGGTCCCGCTCGGGCCTGGGGGAGCTGCTGCCCTACGGCTGTTAAACGCTCAGTGCACATTCCAGCCCAGCCCAGAAGTGAGGCAGGGGCTTCACCTCCGCAGAGATGTTACTCCCGCCCGGCCCGGCATCCCCAGGGCTAGATCCTGCCCAGGCGCCTCCAGGCCTGGTGCACTTACCCCTTACTGCTGCCTGTACTGAGCGTCACGAGTGACAGCACTGAGCACCTGCAGGATCAAACCCCAGGTTTAGCTGGGATTGAAACAGGAACGTCCAGACTGGGTCAGAGCCGGGCCCCATGCGCACCAGGGCCCTCCGCACCCCCAGTGGCAGCCCCGGCTGCATGGGAGCACAGGTGAGAAATCCTGCAGCCAGGCACCGGGGGGACCTGCCCTGGGACTGTTTCCACCCGGCGCCAGCACTTAGCCTGGCTCTTTAGAGAAGTGATTTGGAATTTCCTGTCCCTGTCGCAGCGGTGCCTGAGGGTCTGTTAGCTGTTCCGATTGCCACGAGCGGTCCCAGCTGGTCTAGAGCCCATCTGTTGTCTGGGGAGAGGGGACTGTGCTTTCCAACGTGCATTACTTTGCACTTATCAACACCGAATTTCAGCCGCTGTTTTGTTCTCCAGCGGCCCAGTGTTATGAGATCTGTCCCAGCTGGAAGCAAACAGGGACGTAGGGACCATTCCAGCCTCGGGGATCCGGCTACAGATCTGGCACAGATGGGTACCCCCGGAAAGTGTCACACCCTGTGTGCTCTGGGGCCATCCTCCTGCACCCTGAGCTGGCCCTTCCACCCCCAGTTGATACCTGGGCACAGCTGGGGCCTGCCCTTCCCTTCAGTCCCAGGGGGCGGATCGGGCTGGTGCCCGGTGGGGTGGGGCCAGAGGGGGCAGGAGTTTGCAAAGGGAAAAGCCCTGTGATACCTTGTGCCATTTGAGCCCTCGCAGCCAGTCCCTGCCCGCCTGGAGCGGGCGGAAGGCCTCCTGCTGGGATCTGGACGTGGCAGAGCAGCCGTGGGAGCTGGGAGTGGCGGAGCACCTCGCATGTCCCCTCAGGACGACGTCTGAACAAGCCAGGAGTCTCCAGAGCTTGGCCATTGAGGTGGATGCCAGCAGGGGTGTGAATACCCTGGGTGCAATCACACCCCAGCACACAGGAGAGCCCAGGGCTTCTTGTGAACCCCAACGGCCTGTCACACTCCCAGAAATGGTGTCCAGGGACAGCTCCCAGCACGGCCTGGTCTTCTCCGCCCCCCGCCCACACCCAGGGACAGCTCCCAGCACGGCCTGGTCTTCTCTGCCCCCCGCCCACGCCCAGGGACAGCTCCCAGCACGGCCTGGTCTTCTCTGCCCCCCGCCCACGCCCAGGGACAGCTCCCAGCACGGCCTGGTCTTCTCTGCCCCCCGCCCACGCCCAGGGACAGCTCCCAGCACGGCCTGGTCTTCTCCGCCCCCCGCCCACACCCAGGGACAGCTCCCAGCACGGCCTGGTCTTCTCTGCCCCCCGCCCACGCCCAGGGACAGCTCCCAGCACAGCCTGGTCTTCTCTGCCCCCCGCCCTCGCCCAGGGACAGCTCCCAGCACGGCCTGGTCTTCTCTGCCCCCCGCCCACGCCCAGGGACAGCTCCCAGCACGGCCTGGTCTTCTCCGCCCCCCGCCCACACCCAGGGACAGCTCCCAGCACGGCCTGGTCTTCTCTGCCCCCCGCCCACGCCCAGGGACAGCTCCCAGCACGGCCTGGTCTTCTCTGCCCCCCGCCCACGCCCAGGGACAGCTCCCAGCACGGCCTGGTCTTCTCTGCCCCCCGCCCTCACCCAGGGACAGCTCCCAGCATGGCCTGGTCTTCTCTGCCCCCCGCCCACACCCAGGGACAGCTCCCAGCACGGCCTGGTCTTCTCCGCCCCCCGCCCACACCCAGGGACAGCTCCCAGCACGGCCTGGTCTTCTCTGCCCCCCGCCCACACCCAGGGACAGCTCCCAGCATGGCCTGGTCTTCTCTGCCCCCCGCCCACACCCAGGGACAGCTCCCAGCACGGCCTGGTCTTCTCTGCCCCCCGCCCACGCCCAGGGACAGCTCCCAGCACAGCCTGGTCTTCTCTGCCCCTGGCCCACGCCCAGGGACAGCTCCCAGCACGGCCTGGTCTTCTCTGCCCCCGCCCACACCCAGGGACAGCTCCCAGCACGGCCTGGTCTTCTCTGCCCCCCACCCACACCCAGGGACAGCTCCCAGCACGGCCTGGTCTTCTCTGCCCCCCGCCCATGCCCAGGGACAGCTCCCAGCACGGCCTGGTCTTCTCTGCCCCCCGCCCACGCCCAGGGACAGCTCCCAGCACAGCCTGGTCTTCTCCGCCCCCGCCCACACCCAGGGACAGCTCCCAGCACGGCCTGGTCTTCTCTGCCCCCCGCCCACACCCAGGGACAGCTCCCAGCACGGCCTGGTCTTCTCTGCCCCCCGCCCACGCCCAGGGACAGCTCCCAGCAGAGCCTGGTCTTCTCCGCCCCCGCCCACACCCAGGGACAGCTCCCAGCACGGCCTGGTCTTCTCTGCCCCCGCCCACACCCCAGGACAGCTCCCAGCACAGCCTGGTCTTCTCTGCCCCCCGCCCACACCCAGTGACAGCTCCCACCACAGCCTGGTCTTCTCTGCCCCCGCCCACACCCCAGGACAGCTCCCAGCACAGCCTGGTCTTCTCCGCCCCCGCCCACACCCCAGGACAGCTCCCAGCACTGCCTGGTCTTCTCTGCCCCCCGCCCACGCCCAGGGACAGCTCCCAGCACGGCCTGGTCTTCTCTGCCCCCCGCCCACGCCCAGGGACAGCTCCCAGCACGGCCTGGTCTTCTCTGCCCCCCGCCCACGCCCAGGGACAGCTCCCAGCACGGCCTGGTCTTCTCTGCCCCCCGCCCTCACCCAGGGACAGCTCCCAGCATGGCCTGGTCTTCTCTGCCCCCCGCCCACACCCAGGGACAGCTCCCAGCACGGCCTGGTCTTCTCCGCCCCCCGCCCACACCCAGGGACAGCTCCCAGCACGGCCTGGTCTTCTCTGCCCCCCGCCCACACCCAGGGACAGCTCCCAGCACGGCCTGGTCTTCTCTGCCCCCCGCCCACACCCAGGGACAGCTCCCAGCACGGCCTGGTCTTCTCTGCCCCCCGCCCACGCCCAGGGACAGCTCCCAGCACAGCCTGGTCTTCTCTGCCCCTGGCCCACGCCCAGGGACAGCTCCCAGCACGGCCTGGTCTTCTCTGCCCCCGCCCACACCCAGGGACAGCTCCCAGCACGGCCTGGTCTTCTCTGCCCCCCACCCACACCCAGGGACAGCTCCCAGCACGGCCTGGTCTTCTCTGCCCCCCGCCCACGCCCAGGGACAGCTCCCAGCACGGCCTGGTCTTCTCTGCCCCCCGCCCACGCCCAGGGACAGCTCCCAGCACAGCCTGGTCTTCTCCGCCCCCGCCCACACCCAGGGACAGCTCCCAGCACGGCCTGGTCTTCTCTGCCCCCCGCCCACACCCAGGGACAGCTCCCAGCACGGCCTGGTCTTCTCTGCCCCCCGCCCACGCCCAGGGACAGCTCCCAGCACAGCCTGGTCTTCTCCGCCCCCGCCCACACCCAGGGACAGCTCCCAGCACGGCCTGGTCTTCTCTGCCCCCGCCCACACCCCAGGACAGCTCCCAGCACAGCCTGGTCTTCTCTGCCCCCCGCCCACACCCAGTGACAGCTCCCACCACAGCCTGGTCTTCTCTGCCCCCGCCCACACCCCAGGACAGCTCCCAGCACAGCCTGGTCTTCTCCGCCCCCGCACACACCCCAGGACAGCTCCCAGCACTGCCTGGTCTTCTCTGCCCCCTGCCCACACCCAGTGACAGCTCCCAGCACAGCCTGGTCTTCTCCGCCCCCTGCCCACACCCAGGGACAGCTCCCAGCACGGCCTGGTCTTCTCTGCCCCCTGCCCACACCCAGTGACAGCTCCCAGCACTGCCTGGTCTTCTCTGCCCCCTGCCCACACCCAGTGACAGCTCCCAGCACAGCCTGGTCTTCTCCGCCCCCTGCCCACACCCAGGGACAGCTCCCGGCACGGCCTGGTCTTCTCTGCCCCCTGCCCACACCCAGTGACAGCTCCCAGCACGGCCTGGTCTTCTCCGCCCCCTGCCCACACCCAGTGACAGCTCCCAGCACAGCCTGGTCTTCTCTGCCCCCGCCCACACCCAGGGACAGCTCCCAGCACAGCCTGGTCTTCTCTGCCCCCGCCCACACCAAGGGACAGCTCCCGGCACGGCCTGGTCTTCTCTGCCCCCGCCCACACCCAGGGACAGCTCCCAGCATGGCCTGGTCTTCTCTGCCCCCTGCCCACACCCAGGGACAGCTCCCGGCACGGCCTGGTCTTCTCTGCCCCCGCCCACACCCAGGGACAGCTCCCAGCACAGCCTGGTCTTCTCTGCCCCCGCCCACACCCAGGGACAGCTCCCAGCACAGCCTGGTCTTCTCCGCCCCTGCCCACACCCAGGGACAGCTCCCAGCACGGCCTGGTCTTCTCTGCCCCCCGCCCACACCCAGGGACAGCTCCCAGCACGGCCTGGTCTTCTCTGCCCCCCGCCCACACCCAGGGACAGCTCCCAGCACGGCCTGGTCTTCTCTGCCCCCCGCCCACGCCCAGGGACAGCTCCCAGCACGGCCTGGTCTTCTCTGCCCCCCGCCCACGCCCAGGGACAGCTCCCAGCACGGCCTGGTCTTCTCCGCCCCCGCCCACACCCAGGGACAGCTCCCAGCACGGCCTGGTCTTCTCTGCCCCCCGACCACACCCAGGGACAGCTCCCAGCACAGCCTGGTCTTCTCTGCCCCCCGCCCACGCCCAGGGACAGCTCCCAGCACAGCCTGGTCTTCTCCGCCCCCGCCCACACCCCAGGACAGCTCCCAGCACAGCCTGGTCTTCTCCGCCCCCGCCCACACCCCAGGACAGCTCCCAGCACTGCCTGGTCTTCTCTGCCCCCTGCCCACACCCAGTGACAGCTCCCAGCACAGCCTGGTCTTCTCCGCCCCCTGCCCACACCCAGGGACAGCTCCCGGCACGGCCTGGTCTTCTCTGCCCCCTGCCCACACCCAGTGACAGCTCCCAGCACGGCCTGGTCTTCTCCGCCCCCTGCCCACACCCAGTGACAGCTCCCAGAACTGCCTGGTCTTCTCTGCCCCCTGCCCACACCCAGTGACAGCTCCCAGCACAGCCTGGTCTTCTCCGCCCCCTGCCCACACCCAGGGACAGCTCCCGGCATGGCCTGGTCTTCTCCGCCCCCTGCCCACACCCAGTGACAGCTCCCAGCACGGCCTGGTCTTCTCCGCCCCTGCCCACACCCAGGGACAGCTCCCAGCATGGCCTGGTCTTCTCCGCCCCTGCCCACACCCAGTGACAGCTCCCAGCACAGCCTGGTCTTCTCCGCCCCTGCCCACATCCAGGGACAGCTCCCAGCACAGCCTGGTCTTCTCCGCCCCCGCCCACACCCAGGGACAGCTCCCAGCACAGCCTGGTCTTCTCCGCCCCTGCCCACACCCAGGGACAGCTCCCAGCACAGCCTGGTCTTCTCTGCCCCTGCCCACACCCAGGGACAGCTCCCAGCACAGCCTGGTCTTCTCCGCCCCCCGCCCACACCCAGTGACAGCTCCCAGCACGGCCTGGTCTTCTCTGCCCCCCGCCCCCACCTAGGGACAGCTCCCAGCACGGCCTGGTCTTCTCCGCCCCCTGCCCACACCCAGGGACAGCTCCCAGCACAGCCTGGTCTTCTCTGCCCCCCGCCCACGCCCAGGGACAGCTCCCAGCACAGCCTGGTCTTCTCTGCCCCCCGCCCACACCCAGGGACAGCTCCCAGCACGGCCTGGTCTTCTCTGCCCCCTGCCCACGCCCAGGGACAGCTCCCAGCACAGCCTGGTCTTCTCTGCCCCCCGCCCACACCCAGGGACAGCTCCCAGCACAGCCTGGTCTTCTCCGCCCCCTGCCCACACCCAGTGACAGCTCCCAGCACGGGCTGGTCTTCTCTGCCCCCCGCCCACACCCAGGGACAGCTCCCAGCACAGCCTGGTCTTCTCTGCCCCCCGCCCACACCCAGGGACAGCTCCCAGCAAGGCCTCTGCTGATAATTTGCTCCCCTGGCAGGTTGCATAATGCACACCAGAGGTGACGAGCTGAGGATTTAAGGGGGCCTCCCACCAGCCATGTGCCCCATCCCCTCCCTGCCATGCTCCACCCATGCCCCTCCCTCTCCCCTTGCTCAACCCCATGCCCCACTTCCCCCACCTGCTCCTGCCCATCTCATCCCCCATAAGCGCTGTGTCGGTGCCAGTGGGGGTGGGTCACTCTCCCCCCCTGCCCCGGAGCGGCACAGCCCTAGGAAACTCCCACGGGTCTCAGCCCCACACTCGCCGGACGTGGTGCAGCTCTGACAGTGGGGGGGGGGTGACAATGGGGGGTGTGCGTGTGACCCCCGGTGCTTTCCGCCCCCCCATGTCGCCTCTGACACCCAGGCTCTTTTCTCCCCGGTCCCAGCAGTGTGGGGCTCATGCCAGGAGGCGGCGGAAGCTCTCGCCCAGTCGTTTCATGCCAGTGGGGCAGGGCACCGCCTTTGCCGTCCCCCACCTGGCCCCTTCACGCACCACAGTCGCAAGCCCCCGTGCAAACAGGACCACGTGTCCCAGCAGCTATGGGGCTGTTCCCAGGGGGTGGGGGACTCATCTGCCCCCGGGGGGGGGGGGGGCTCGTCTGCCCCCATCCTTTCCCACGCCTGGCCCAGCTAGCGGCTGTGGCTGAGAGTCCCTGGAGCCTCTAGGCAGCCAGGCCCAGCAGACTGCGGGCTCCAGCAATGAAAACCGACTCCTCGCGATCCCTGACGGCCGCTCATTAGCGGGGCGGGGGCATGGGGTGGGGAGGTGTGCATGGCAGAAAGGCTCCTGCAGGGTCTGATGGTGTGACTAGGGGGTTGAACCTGGCACCCACCCGGTCATGCTGCAATCCAGTGCACAGCACCATGGGTAGACAGAGAGATCCCAGGTCTGGGTCTCCTGTCACTTGTGCTGGTGGAAACTGGGCACAAGGTCGCTGAGTTCTCCCGGTGTCAGCAAGAGCAGGGTCAGCCCCAGAGCCCCCGTGCCAAACCTGAACAGCCCCTGTTCCCCATAACATGCAGCCCCCTGGTACTGACACCCGGGGCGGAATAAATTTTGATATGTGCACCAAGACAGGTACAGAAGTGCACCACCAATAGAAACACACGCTGGGGCGGGGGGTGCTGCTCGTCAGCTGGGCAGCACCTGAGTCCCGCCTGGGTGGCTACCCAAGTGCTCGGCTTGTAGGGAACAGCAGTTATCATCACCGCAATGGACACCTGCTGGTCAGCGGGCGAGGGCGGGTAGCATGTTTTTAAAAAGGTCTGTAACCTTGTGGATGTATTGTCCTCACGCTGCCGCACCCAAGTGCCAAAGGGAGAGAGAGAGAGAGCCAGCGTCCGCGTTGTAAACCTCTGTGGCTATCAAAACAAAGCTCGAGAAATGTAGCACTTGGAGGACTCGCAGAATGATTTATTTGGTGATGAGCTTCTGTGGGACAGACCCGCTTCTTCAGCTCAATTGCATTAAGCTGAAGCAGTGGGTCTGTCCCATGAAAGCTCGTCACCGAATAAATCATTTTTTAGTCCTTCAAATGGTACATTTCTGCTGCTTTTTTTGCTGGAGTACAGACTAGTACGGCCACCTCTCTGTGACTATTATCAGAGAGGGAGCTGTGTTAGTCTGTATCTCCAAGAACAACAAGAAGTCCTGTGGCACCTTATAGACTAACAGATATTTTGGAGCATGAAGCAGGTCTTTGTCCTCGAAAGCTGATGCTCCAAAATATCTGTTAATCTATAAGGTGCCACAGGACTTCTTGTTCTCTGTGGCTATGTAAGTCATCAGCCAGAACAGAGCCTAAGAACTGCCACAGTGGGTCAGACCAGAGCTCATCTAGCCCAGTGGCCAGTGTGCCGACAGTGGCCAGTGCCGGACGGCCCAGAGCGAGTGAACAGAACAGGGAATCAAGTGATCCCTCCCCTGTCACCTTTTTCCAGCTTCTGACAGAGGCTAGGGCACCTGCCTTGGCCAGTAGCCACTGATGGCCCTAACCTCCCTCTCAATTTATCTAGTGCTTATTTGAACCTGCAACAGTCTTGGCGTTCACAACATCCTCCAGCAGGGAGTTCCACAGGTTGGCTGTGTGCTGTGTGTAGAAACACTTCCCTGTGTTTGCTTTAAACCTCCTGCCTGTTAATTTCACACGGTGACCTTAGTTCTTGTGTCATGAGAAAGAGTAAATAACATTTCCTGATGTACTTTCTACACACCCGTCATGGTTTTATAGACCTCTATTATATGCTCCCGTCATTGTTTTTTTGTTTCCTAACTGAAAAGCCCCAGTCTTAGTAATTGCTTCTCATGCGGAAGCTGTTCCATATCCCTAATCAGCTTTGTTGTCCTTTTTCAGAACCTTTTCCAACTCTCGTACATCTTTTTTGAGATGGGCTGACCACATCTGCACGCAGTATTCAAGCTGTGGGCATAGCATGGATTTATAGATAGGCAATATGATCTTCTCTGTCTTATTCTTTATCCCTTTCTTAATGATTCCCAGCATTCTGTTAGCCTTTTCTTTTGACTGACGCTGCACATTGAATGAATGTTTTCAGAGGACTATCCACAATGACTCCCAGATCTCTTTCTTTGGCTGTAATTTAGACCCCATCATTTTATATGTGTGGTTGGGTTGTTTTCCAACGCGCTTTGCATTTATCAACATTGAATTTCATCTGCCATTTTCTTGCCCAACCACCCAGTTTTGTGAGATCCTTTGGTACTTCTTCCCAGTCTGCTTTGGCCTTCACTATCCTGAGTAGTTTTGTATCAGCTGCAAACTTTGCCACCTCATTGCTTATTCCCCTTTCCAGATCATTTATGAGCAGGGAGAGAGCCTCGTGAGAAGGAAACAACAATCTCTAAGCATCAGAGAGGTAGTCGTGTTAGTCTGTATCTTCGAGAGCAACAAGAAGTCCTGTGGCCCCTTATAGACTGACAGATATTTTGGAGCATCAGCGTTCGTGGGCGAAGACCCGCTGCACAGGTTACAGTGAGAGATTGCGCCACACACTCTGACTCATGCCCACAAAAACTCACGCTCCAAAATATCTGTTAGTCTATAAGGTGCCGCAGGACTTCTTGTTCTCAGCAATCTCAAGCTGGATCCTGCTCATTGAATGCAAACAAACGTTGTGCTAGACCAGGGGGTCTCGCTCAGCCTTTCCAGATTACTCTGCCCCTTTCAGGAGTCGGGCTCGACTGTGTGCCCCTCAATTATGCCTCACTTTAAAGCAACTTGCTTACAAAATCAGCCATAAAACTCCAAGTATCACAGCCCCCCACCTACTGAAAAATTGCGTCTTTTCTCGCTTTCCCACATCTTTATAAAATAGCCCATTTGGAATTTCAATCCTCTACCTACGTTTCCGTGCATGGACTATGGAGCAGCATGAACAAGTCGCTGTCTTTATGCAGTTTTCATTGGGGCTGACTTTTGCTAGTGTTTTTTAGGCAGCCTGTTGTAAAACTGGCTGCTCTATCGGTGAGCTGCTCTGCCCCCTGGAAGACCTCTGTGTTCCCCCAGGGGCACAGTAGCGCTGGAGGAGAATCACTGCCCCAGATAAGGATCAAAGACTCTGTTAAGTGTATTCTCTCTGCTTCCTGCCCCCCTCAGTCAGGGACCTGTGTGGGAACTGTTGCTCTCAGCTTGGCTTCTGAAGGAAGAAGATACAAATGCTGAGGACGGAAATATGATCTTCTCTTTGAACTCTGGTGGGGCCAGGGACGCTAACTAAAGCTGAGAAACCCAGGGCAGGCCCCAGTCCCCGCCAAAGACACTTTGAATGAACAGATTCTTACCGCTCTGTGGCCCTGAGAAGCCATAGTCGTTCACTCAGGTGTGTGTTTGCTTGCTTTAATATGAAAATAACTCTCCTTTCTCCTCATTAATAAAGTGATGGGCTTTGTCTACACAGCCAATGGAGCGACAAAACTTCTGTTAACAACAAGTCCTGTGGCACCTAATAGACTAACAGATATTTTGCAGCATAAGCTTTCATGGGCAAGGATCTGCTTCATCAGATGCATGAGTGGGGGGGGGGGTGGTCTCAGAGGGGTATTTAAAGAGTGAGGTCCCAGTAAGAGGGAGGGCCAGAGCTGACAAGGTCTATTCAGCAAGGTGGAAATGGCCCAGTATTAACAGCACTTATCAAAAGAGGAAAAAACAAATCTGATCAGACAGGGGGATGTGAGCCATTGTCAGAGTCTAATGGGGAGATAGTAACACCCAGAGCAGAGAAACTGCCTTTGTAAGCTGGCAGCACAGAGACTGGGAGAGGCTCGCAGTTTACAAAGGCAGTTTCTGTGCTCTGAGTGTTAATATCTCCCCATTAGACTCTGACAATGGCTCACATCCCCCTGTCTGATCAGACTTGTTTTTTCCTCTTTTGATAAGTGCTGTCGATACTGGGCCATTTCCACCTTGCTGAATAGACCTTGTCAGCTCTGGCCCTCCCTCTTACTGGGACCCCACTCTTCAAATACCCCTCTGAAACCACCCCACCCCACACTCATGCATCTGACGAAGCGGGTCTTTGCCCACGAAAGCTTATGCTCCAAAATATGTTAGTCTATAAGGTGCCACAGGACTTCTTGTTGTTCTCGAAGCTACAGACTAACATGGCTACTTCTCTAAAACTTTTGTTGTTCACAGTTGCTAAAAATCCCTGCCCTGGTACTCACACAAAAATCTCTGTCATTCCCACACTCTAGGGATACACACACCTTTACCCATTCCTAGTGCTCAAGGTGTGGCCCTGTTAATTTAAGTACCCATCTGTACCAAATTCCTGGGCTCTGTTTACAGCACCTTGCACCAGGGAAAGAGCCTCACACAATAACTTTCTTTGTCTCCATTTATTGACAATTACCCAGCAAGCAGAACACACGTGCGGCACACCCAGGGCCCTGCTCAGGCAGGAGAACCTCCCTAAGAGCCAGGCTATATCAGTTCCATCTGGATTCTAGTTGCTGCACATCTCGGTTGTGCAGAGGATTTATGGCAGCTCTGGTTTTAGGCTGCGTCTTGCAGGTGAGTTCTTCTCCCAGGGCCGCCTTCCTTTCCTGCCTTTTCCCGCTGGTCTCCTGCTTGGGTCTGAGTGCATATAGTGAAACTTGAGTCCTGCTTAGCTGCACTGTAACCAGTTATTTTTACACAAATTTTATGGAAGTGGGATGGACCTGCTTCTTCAGCTCAGTTGCATTAAGCTGAACCAGTGGGTCTGTCCCATGAAAGCTCGTCACCGAATAAATCATTCTTTAGTCTTTCAAACGCTACTTTTCTGCGGCTTTGTTTTGCTGGAGGGTTTTGCTGTGACTATTATCAGAGCGGCAGCCGTGCGTGTCTGTATCTTCGAGAACAACAAGAAGTCCTGTGGCACCTTATAGACTAACAGAAAAGTTTTGAGCATGAGCTTTGGTGAGCACAGAACACACATCTGATGAAGAGAGTCTGTGCTCACGAAAGCTCATGCTCGAAACTTTTCTGTTAGATAAATTGAGGGAGGTTAGGTCCATCAGTAGCTACTGGCCAGGGCAGGTGCCCTAGCCTCTGTCAGAAGCTGGAAAAAGGCAACAGGGGAGGGATCCCTTGTTTTCCTGTTCTGTTCACTCGCTCTGGGCCGTCCGGCACTGGCCACTGTCGGCACACTGGCCACTGGGCTAGGTGAGCTCTGGTCTGATCCACTGTGGTGGTTCTTAGGCTCTGTTCTGGCTGATGACTTACATAGCCACAGAGAACAACAAGAAGTCCTGTGGCCGTGTCTACACTTGCCCAAAACTTCGAAAGGGCCAGGCAAAGGGCCATTTTGAAGATTGCTAATGAAGTGCTGAAATACATATTCAGCGCCTCATTAGTATGCGGGCTGCTGCGGCACTTCGAAATTGACGCGCCTCGCCGCCATGCCGCTCATCCAGACAGGGCTCCTTTTCGAAAGGACCCTGGGAACTTCGAAGTCCCCTTATTCCTATCAGCAGATATCAGCAGATAGGAATCGTGCTAATGAGGCGCTGAATATGTATTTCAGCGCTTCATTAGTAGTCTTCGAAATGGCCATTTGCATGGCTATTTCGAAGTTTTGGGGTAGTGTAGACACAACCTTAGCGTGCTAGTTTCTAAGGTGTGTAACCCCTCCTGTTCACTAGCCCAGTGTGAAGTTAATCCACATAGGGGAAGCCTTGCAATTTCTTGCATAACTTGGGAGGCTCCTTGGTGTGCTCTGCGTTGTGTGTTAATCTGTGTGCGCCTCTGACCAGCCCCACTCAGCCAAACCACCAAGAACAGGCTTCATTCTGTAGAAAAACACAAAACAGGATCACAGTTCAGCAGCCCTGCTCCTCCGCCTGCAGCCTGCAGGCTGCTTCAGCTCAGTCTCTGCTGAGACCCTGCTCGGGCGCAGAGGACACATCCTGGCAGGAATTAGGGAGTTCTCCCAGCATGCTGCAGTTTGTACTCCACAACTTGTGGTTCCCAGGGCTGGGGCTGAAATGCACTGCTCCTTGGGCTGCAGGGCTGCCTGTTACCTGTGAAGCTACAGACTAAGGTGGATTGCCCTCTAGGTCTACAGGAAGAGAATTCCCTAACCAACCAGACCCCACCACCTTCATTGATTTACACTGAGCGAAGTCAATGATACAGCAGGTGGGAACAATTAAAAACCAGAGATCAGACAAGGAAAGCGAGGCCCATAATCAGAGAATGAGGGTTCCACCACCCCAGCTACTGATGAGGAGTTTCTTGCGGTTGGACTATGTTTTCTTTACAAGCACTCCTGAGGGCTGTTTCTTTGGCTGGAGGCCATAAGGCCAGGGGCTCCTTCTTAGCAGCCTGGCATTACGTTATTTTAATGCACTGGAAGCAGAATGCGAGGCGGGGCCTCCCGGCTTTACAGCTGAGGGTGGCTGCTCTTTTCATCTGGCTGCAAATGAAGGCCCTAGGCTGTGGCTTGCCAATGGGGCTACGGAGAAAGGTGGTCTCCTCACAGCCCCAAAGACCAAAACTGGGCTCCAGCAAGAGGCAGTGTAAACAGCACATCCAATGCGAATCCTGCTAGCCGGGAGGGGCAGTATTGTGTTGGTACTCAGTGTTTGCACAGCCTGATGCTTAGAGGCACAGCTACGTCGTGCGGAGGAACTTTAACCATCGTTTATTCCAGGCCTGGCTACAGCCGTTTGGCGTTAAGATAAGATCTGGGGTAGCAACTCATCTGGGGTAAGCGAATGGTATCTTGGCACTGGGAACAACCCAAACGCGGGTGATTTCGGGCGCACCTGAGCAGGGCTCTCCAAGCCCAGCTTGCCAGGGTGGTGCACAACTCCGGCGAGCCCCAGGCGCCTGTCTGCAGTGATTCAGGAGTTCACCCCATCAGCCCTGCCCTGCTTTGGACGGTGGGCCTGGAGGTGTGGCCTGCCGGTTATGGGCACCTCCAGACCAGGTGTCCAGCGGATCTGTGACTTCGGTGCCTGGAGGAACAGGTCTGAGGTTCGGGGGCAGGCTGCATCTGGTGCTACTATGCCGCAAGGCAGCAGAGTCCATGTACGCTGAAGGGGGTGCTTGGCTTGCTGGGGGTTGGGAGCTGGCCCCTGGCAGACACAGACTGGGCTCCCTCGCTGGAAGGGCAGATGACAATGCTGGGTACCCCCGGGAAGTGTCACACCCTGTGTGCTGTGGGGCCCTCCTCTTGCACCCTGAGCTGGCCCTTCCACCCCCAGTTGATACCTGGGCACAGCTGGGGCCTGCTGTTCCCTTCGGTCCCAGGGGGCGGATCGGGCTGGTGCCCGGTGGGGTGGGGCCAGAGGGGGCAGGGGTTTGCAAAGGGAAAAGCCCTGTGATACCTTGTGCCATTTGAGCCCTCGCAGCCAGTCCCTGCCCGCCTGGAGCGGGCGGAAGGCCTCCTGCTGGGATCTGGACGTGGCAGAGCAGCCGTGGGAGCTGGGAGTGGCGGAGCACCTCGCATGTCCCCTCAGGACGACGTCTGAACAAGCCAGGAGTCTCCGGAGCTTTGCCATTGAGGTGGATGCCAGCGGGGTGTGAATACCCCAGGTGCAATCACACCCCAGCACACAGGAGAGCCCAGGGCTTCTTGTGAACCCCAACGGCCTGTCACACTCCCAGAAATGGTATCCAGGGACAGCTCCCAGCAAGGCCTGGTCTTCTCTGCCCCTCGCCCACACCCAGGGACAGCTCCCAGCACAGCCTGGTCTTCTCTGCCCCCCGCCCACACCCAGGGACAGCTCCCAGCACGGCCTGGTCTTCTCTGCCCCCCGCCCACACCCAGGGACAGCTCCCAGCACGGCCTGGTCTTCTCCGCCCCCGCCCACACCCAGGGACAGCTCCCAGCACGGCCTGGTCTTCTCTGGCCCTCGCCCACACCGAGGGACAGCTCCCAGCATGGCCTGGTCTTCTCTGCCCTCCGCCCACACCGAGGGACAGCTTCCAGCATGGCCTGGTCTTCTCTGCCCCCGCCCCCACACGCAGGGACAGCTCCCAGCACGGCCTGGTCTTCTCTGCTCCCCGCCCACACCCAGCAGGGCCTGGTCCTCCCCCTCATGCCCAAGGGCAGGACCTGATCACCCCACTCTCTAGACCTCCTGCATGGCTGGACCCACCAGCTGAGTAGCCGTTCTACAGCCAGTGAATCGTTGCTTCATTTGGGGGCAGCAGGGGGAGGTCTCCTCTTGTTCCCTTTCCCACCATCCCACCTCTACCCCTGGGGTGGGGGCCAGCCTTCCACTCCATCTGCTCCCCAAAACCCTGGCCAGTCGCAACCTCAGGCCAAGCAGGCCAACGGAGGCAGAACGGCCCCTGGCCAGGAGAGCAGCCCGCCGGGAATGGGGCACCCCAGGGCCCAGCAGTGCATGGACCACACATCTCTTTGCCTCGACGCAAAAGCGCTGGGGAATGCAGCACACACAACGCCCAGACGCAGCCCCTCCCCATACAGCTGCATCTTTATTGAGCCGGGAATACACCCGTCACTACATCCTAGGGAGAGACCTGGGGGCGGGGGGGGGGGGGGGGAGGCCACAGACCAGCTGCACCTCAGAGCTCAGACGCGCACACAACACCCTGCCAGCCCGTGCCGCCTCCCATTGTGAAGGCACCATGGCTGCTTAGGTGGCTGCTGCTCCCAGCCTGTTGCTGCCGGGTCCCCGAGCCACACACCCATCCCTCTTGCAAGGGCAGGGGGTGTTGGCTGTGGGCTGGTCCCCTCAGGCCTGGGCTGGGGCGCTCCCCAGGTGCTGGAGGGTTTGGGGGCCTGCAGTGGGGCTGGGTGAGGGATGCCCACACCAGCCGTGGCTGGGAGCAGGCGTGGTGGGGCTGAGGTGTACTGCAGGGGCTGTTCCAGCCCCGGTTCAGACAGCGATGCCGAGCCCGGTGTGCCCATGGGAGTCCTTCCCTCCCCAGGTGTGGGCCTGCCCCCGACCACGGGCACCATGTGTGAGAGGAGGCAGCGCCTGGGCCCATCATCCCAGCACGGCGCTGGGGCCGCGAGCCGGTCAAGGGCTCAGCTCCAGGAATATGGTGCTCCCCAGCCTCTTCATCACTCTCCTTCCCTATCCCCTGGAGACACCCCACACCTCCCCGAGCCTGCTCCACCTCTAGGCCCAGGCTGCTCCAGGTCAGCCTCCCCCACCACCCTGGGTGCTCCCCGAGAGCCACGTGGCACCTTTCCCCGGCCTGTTGCCATGTCGCTGGTCGCCCCTTGCTTGCCCACCCTTAGCTCCCTGCTATTCCCACCGCTGCAGCCACCTGCCGCATGCCTGGGCACTGTGCAACCCATGGCTAAATCGTCCTGCCTCGGGGGTCAGAGCAAGGGGCTTTGCAGTTCAGGCCAGCCATGGAGTAAGCTGTGTGTCTCTCCATCAGCCACTAATGTTCCCCCTACTATGTCCCATCCCGGGGCGGGAGGAATTTTATGTGCGCCGAGGGGTACGTGGCTGAGCACAAACCACAGAAAGACACACTGCCGGCTGCGGGCGCTCTGCTCAGCAGCTGGGCGGCATTTGAGTCATTCCTGGGCGCCTGCCCAGGCTCTTAGCTTACCAGGCCCTCCCAGCCACCAGCCTGGGACTTGGGTTCTAACTCCACCCCCATATCACTGCGTTCAGCTGGGCTCCCACAGCTGGCAAAGGAGCATTCAGGGATCAGACCACCAGTGTAAACACCATCTCTGCCCCCTGCCCGACACAGGCCAGACACCTGCCCCCCAGGAATTCAGCGAGCCCCATAGCCACGCTTGATGGGCACTGAGGGAGACCTGACCTGGGGATGTTGCCCCAGGACCATTTACCCTCATGGTTAAACATAACAAGCAGTCCCATGGCACTTTGGAGACCAACGAACAAATCTCCTGTCTTGATTTGTCTGGTTTCAGCTCCCAGCCCTTGGGCTGTGCTAGATCTTCCCTGCAAGCCGGTTATTAAATGCTGACAGCCTGTGGGCAAGTCACCCTTTACCATTGCTCTGTGAAGCTCGACGGAATTGTAAAATCCCAGGGCTGGAAAGGGCCTCAGGAGGTCATCGAGTCCAGCCCCCTGCATAAAGCAGGATCAACGCCCACTAAGTCATCCCAGCCAGGGCTTGGTCAATCCGGGACTTAGGGATGGAGATGCCACCTCCTCTCTAGGTAACGCATTCCAGTGCTTCACCACCCTCTTGGGGAAATAGCTTTTCCTAATCTTCAACCCACAGCTCCCCCTCTGTAACTTCAGACCATTGCTCCTTGTTCTGCCATCTGACCCCACTGAGAACAGCCTCTCTCCAGCCTCTTTAGAGCCCCCCTTCAGGAAGTTGAAGGCTGCTATTGAATCACCTCTCACTCTTCTTTTCTGCAAACTAAATAAGCCCAAATCCCTCAGCCTCTCCTCATAGACTGAGCAGCACCAGGCTAGCTCTGCAAGGCAGGTTCTCAAACCCTTTAATTAGGCCCACAGCTGCTCTCTCACCCCTTGGCAATTTGTCAGCATCCTTCCAAGGGCTGGAGGTTTTAACCATGAATTGAGAGCCCACTGGCTTGGCTGCCTAGGGCACAGTCTGTTCCCCAAATCCCCATCCTGACTTAGGGGAGCCCTGTTCAAGGGGAGCCTGGGCCCCTTTGCTGCGAGTGGCCAGCTAGGGTGGTGGGTGATTATGCTGGGGGCCCAGGCTACCAGGAGCTGAATGGGGACCGACCTGGCTGGTGCGTGATTGGGAGGGTGGATCCTCGTGTTTGAATACAGGCCTGAGGGATGCTGGGCGAGAGCCCTGCGCAGGTGTGGCATGAGAGCAGGGTGGCACTGGCTGGAGCGGAGGATGCGGGAAAGAAGCTGATGGTGGAGACTGAGGCAATGAGCGACTGGAGGCAAATCTGTCTGTGCCAGGCAGCCAAGTGCCCAGCAGGCTCTGCCAGCCAAAGCGCCATGGGAGCCCTGCTGCAGCCAGCTGCCCAGGTCTCAGCTGCAGGGCAAGGCCTGGGGGCTTCTCAGCCAGGCCCAGCCTGGTCCCTCAGCCAGACGCTCACTCCCACACCCCCAGCTGCACACGGTGACTCCGCTCTGTGCCTGGCAAAGAGCCCGGGACGGGCAGGGCAGGGTGGAGGCAGCGCTGGCTTCCCTTCAGGCCCTTCTGGGCACCGGGCTGTCCTTGGCTGTCTCTGAGGGTGTGGGAACCGGCACAGGTGGTGTCCCTCGTCGCTGCTGGGCACCCAGTCACTCTGCTCAGGCAGGGCCGCGGGGGTGGGTCTCTGCTGGGAGCACCAGCTGCCGCCGTCGCAGGGCCAGCGGGTGCTGGTGACGGTCTAGGCCCAGCTGGCGTGTTCAGTCTGTGCTGTGCTGGGGAGATCCCTCCTCCTGGCCCCAGCAGGGCCAGTGTCCCACAGGCAGGGCTGCCTTACATGCCTGGTGGCCCCGGTGAGCCCGGCAGCCCCCTCACCCCGGGGTCTCCCTTTGGACCTGGTGGCCCAATCTGGCCTGGTGACCCCGGCTTCCCTGGGGTCCCTGGCTTCCCTTGTGGCCCCGCTGGCCCCTCTGGCCCTGGAGCTCCCTCTGGCCCTGGAGGGCCCATGTCGCCTTTCAGCCCCATCTGTCCCTTAGGTCCCATCTGCCCAAAGATGCCCTTGGTGCCTTTCAAGCCCGGCTGGCCTTTCGCACCGATAGGTCCTCTCTCGCCTTGTGGGCCTGAGGCGCCTGCAGGGCCTATGGAGCCATGGGGGCCGGGAGAGCCCAGACCCCCAGTATCTCCTTTCCACCCCTTGCTTCCTGCGGGCCCCTTCGCTCCCATGTCGCCTTTGAGTCCTCTGGGTCCAGGGAGGCCTGGCACACCTGTGGGAAAAGGATCAGGTGGTGAGCACAGAGCATCGCTCATCCATGTTACCTCGGATACGGTATCCAGGTAACGGGAAAGGAACAGGCTGGGAGCGCAAAGCAATGTTAACCTGTGTTACCCTGGTTACAGTATCCAGGTAATGCGAAAAATCACGTGGTGAGTACAGAGCATCGTTCATACATGTTACCTTGGTTACAGTATCCAGGTAGTGGGAAGGGATTAGGTGGTGAGCACAGAGTATCGCTCCTCCATGTTACTGTGGTTACGGTATCCAGGTAACAGGAAAAGAACATGTAGGGAGTGCAGAGCATCCTTAAGCTGTGTTACCCTGGTTACAGTTTCCAAGCAACAGTAAAGGATTAGGAGTGCAGAGCATGCTCAGCCAGTGTGACCTTGGTGACAGTCTCCAGGCAGTGGGAGAACAGGTAGGGAACACAGAGCATCAGAGAGCTCTGAGCTCTGCCTCTGGAGACCCCCTGAGCTGGGCAGGCAGCACAGGAAGGTAACAAAGGACCTAAACCCACCGGCACCTGCCCATGCAGTCAGGGGGCACCAAGTCTGTGGGAGGTACTAGATCACACCGCAAAAGCCACCTGTGCTATGCCTGCAAAGCACTCAGTAGCGAACAGGCAGCTGGCGGGTCCAGACCACGGCTTACTGCACTGTTCATAACCATCTGACTGGTACATTGTCCAACACCCTCCTCCCCGACTGTTGTATCTGATTGTCATCTCTTCTCAGCTGGTGACTCCTCTGCATCTGTCTCTCTTGTTTCCACAGCAATTGGAACAATGGCACCTGGCCCGGGTAGAACAGCCAGTAATAAATATTAACACCCAGCTGAGCGGTGGCTTTGGCAGGTGAGGCAGGAGAGGGAAAAGGTGCTGTACGATGGGACCAGCCAATCCGTTTTCACTTGTACCCGAGCTCTGTTTTGGGTCAGTGAACTGAGCCACGGGCTTCCCGGCTGCATGCCGGGTTGCAGCCAACTGCATCTTTCTGCAAAGGCGGAGAACGTCGGATTTCCCAGCAGCACGGCTGAACACAAGGAACCCCAGTCCTGGTGCTGCACCAGGTCTGCTCAGCCCTTGGGGGGAGGGGAGGAAATCTGCCTCCCCCAGTAAAACAGGACTGAGCAATTAGGTGTAATTATGGAGAACTTTTTAAAAAATTTTCCCTCCGAGGCACCTGCCTTTGGTGGCCATCGGAGACAGGGAACCAGGGCAGACGGAGGCCCTAGGGTGATGTTCCCCCCCGCCCCGCCCCGTTGCTACGTATGTGGGGCTGGTGGCTCGTCCTGCTTTCTGCACACCCCGGGGGCAGGAATAGCCCCTCTCTCCTCCTGGTGCACGCAGCCCCAGAGGCTGTCTGGAGCTCAGCAAGGGGAGAGTATCTGAGGTGCTCCGGAAGCCTCCAGTAGGGCCTGGGGTCCCCGACTGCCGGCCGGTACGGGCCACGCTCGGCAGGGCTGTCCCAGGGCATCTTGAGCAGCTGCACAGGGAGAAAAAGCCTCTGGCTGGACACACAACAGGCTGAACCGGGGCAGGACCCCCCCAACCACCCAGCACTGTCTCCTGATGCTGCGCTCCCCTCCCGACCAGCAGTGAGGGGGAGGGCTGGGGGTGGGTGTGAGGTGTGGGTGAGGTGCGTGTGAAGGGGGAGGGTTGGGTGTGGGGCGCACTGTGGGTTGGCGGAGAGGTGTGGGTGACGTGCGTGTGAAGGGGGAAGGTTGGGGAGTGGGGCACACCATGTGGTGGTTGTGAGGTGTGGGTGAAGGTGAGGGTTGGGGGGTAGGGCGCACTGTGGGGTGGGTGTGAGGTGTGGGTGACGGGGGAGGGTTGGGCTGTGGGGCACACCATGGGGTGGGTGTGAGGTGTGGGTCAGGAGCATGTGAAGGGGAAGGTTGGGGAGTGGGGTGCACCGTGGGGTGGGTGTGGGGTGTGGGTGAGGTGAGTGTGAAGGGGGAGGGTTGGGTGTGGGGCGCACTGTGGGGTGTGTGTGAGGTGTGTGTGAAGGGGGAGGGTTGGGTGTGGGGCGCACTGTGGGGTGGGTGTGAGGTGTGGGTGAGGTGTGTGTGAAGGAAGAGAGTTGGGGTGTGGGGTGCACCATGGGGTGGTGGTGAGGTGTGGGTCAGGTGCATGTGAAGGGGAAGGTTGGGGAATGGGGCGCACCGTTGGGTGGCGGTGAGGTGTGTGTGAAGGGGGAGGGTTGGGTGTGGGGCGCACTGTGGGGTGGGTGTGAGGTGTGGGTGAGGTGTGTGTGAAGGGGGAGGGTTGAGGGGTAAGGCGCACTGTAGGGTGGGTGTGAGGTGTGTGTGATAGTGAGGGTTGAGGGGTAAGGCGCACTGTAGGGTGGGTGTGAGGTGTGGGTGAGGTGTGTGTGAAGGTGAGGGTTGGGGGGTAGGGCGCACCGTGGGGTGGGTGTGAGGTGTGGGTGGGGTGGGTGTGAGGTGTGGGTGAGGTGCGTGTGAAGGGGAGGGTTGGGGGGTAGGGCGCACCGTGGGGTGGGTGTGAGGTGTGGGTGACGTGCGTGTGAAGGTAGGGGTTGGGGGGTAGGGCGCACCGTGGGGTGGGTGTGAGGTGTGGGTGACGTGCGTGTGAAGGTAGGGGTTGGGGGGTAGGGCGCACCGTGGGGTGGGTGTGAGGTGTGGGTGAGGTGCGTGTGAAGGGGAAGGTTGGGGGGTAGGGCGCACCGTGGGGTGGGTGTGAGGTGTGGGTGAGGTGCATGTGAAGGGGAAGGTTGGGGGGTAGGGCGCACCGTGGGGTGGGTGTGAGGTGTGGGTGACGTGCGTGTGAAGGTAGGGGTTGGGGGGTAGGGCGCACTGTGGGGTGGGTGTGAGGTGTGGGTCAGGTGCGTGTGAAGGGGAAGGTTGGGGAGTGGGGCGCACCGTGGGGTGGCAGTGAGGTGTGGGTGAGGTGTGTGTGAAGGGGAGGGTTGGGGGGTAGGGTGCACCATGGGGTGGGTGTGAGGTGTGGGTCAGGTGCGTGTGAAGGGGAAGGTTGGGGAGTGGGGCGCACCGTGGGGTGGCAGTGAGGTGTGGGTGACGTGCGTGTGAAGGGGAAGGTTGGGGGGTAGGGCGCACCATGGGGTGGGTGTGAGGTGTGGGTGACGTGCGTGTGAAGGTAGGGGTTGGGGGGTAGGGCGCACCGTGGGGTGGGTGTGAGGTGTGGGTGACGTGCGTGTGAAGGTAGGGGTTGGGGGGTAGGGCGCACCGTGGGGTGGGTGTGAGGTGTGGGTGAGGTGTGTGTGAAGGTAGGGGTTGGGGGGTAGGGCGCACCGTGGGGTGGGTGTGAGGTGTGGGTGAGGTGCGTGTGAAGGGGAAGGTTGGGGGGTAGGGCGCACCGTGGGGTGGGTGTGAGGTGTGGGTGAGGTGTGTGTGAAGGGGAAGGTTGGGGGGTAGGGCGCACCGTGGGGTGGGTGTGAGGTGTGGGTGACGTGCGTGTGAAGGTAGGGGTTGGGGGGTAGGGCGCACCGTGGGGTGGCAGTGAGGTGTGGGTGTGTGGGAACTGCGTACTCCAGCTCTGCTTTCGCAGGGCTCTGGAAGGCCGTGATTTCCCTCTCAATGGGTGTGCGCCCCCACCCCAGCGGTAGCAGTAACCCCACTTGCCAGGGCCGTGGGGTCTCCGCTGGCGACACCCCACAGAGGTCTGCTTTGCCCCTCGCACTAGGCCCGTTCCCTCAGGCCAAGCCCCAGAGAACCCTCCTCCCTCCTGAAATCAAGACCCTGAGGTTTTTGTGCCAGAACCAGCGTCCCAAGGCACCTCCAAAAGCCCCTGCCTCCAGTTCGGCCACGTACCAGAGTCAGCTCCCCGCTTTGGGTTGCCTGTCTGCTGCCTCAGTTTCTCTGCTGGGCTCCCTGGTGAAGGCGCACACGCTTGTGCGGCTCACCTGCACCACAGCGCTTTATCAGGTTGTTACGTCATCTGCCCGAGGGGCCTGGCCCTTTCGGGCCGCACATCCCGGGCTGAAGCCCCAGATAGGATACACCCCCGTCCAGCTCACCTCGTAAGATGGTGACGTTGCGGAGGACCTCCCCGTGCCGGACGTCCACCACTTTCATCTCCTCCATGACCATGGACAGGTTGCGTATGTCGAAGTCCAGCCGGGCGCTGAGCAGGCTGAACCGCTCCCGCAGCAGGTCGGTGGTGGCCAGCATGAGGCCGACGGACTTGTTCAGGTAGTAGAGCTCCTCGGCGTGTGAATGGAAGCCCAAGGTGCAGGAGAGCCGCACGTCATCCAGGTACTTGAGCATGCTGTGCACGTGGCTGTCCGTGGCATTGATGTTGGTGAAAATGGTGCTGATCTCGATCTCGTGGGAGGTCATGCGCCCTTCCAGCGTCTCGAACCGCTCTGCCGTCCGGTTCTGTGCGTACCGGGCGTGGTACTGCAGGTCCCGTGTGCTCTCCTCCTGGTCGTCCAGGAAGGAGGAGATATTTTCCAGCTGCATTTGCAGCCCCATCACCTGCAGCACGAGGTCGTGCACGCCTTCCGCGTTCTGGCTGACCCTCCGCGAGGCCACGGTCGTGCTGGCCTGGACGCTCTTGACCAGCTCGCTGGTCTTGGAGGAGGCGGCCCTCAGGCTGCCGAAGAGCCGAGTGTAGTTCTGCCACTCGCTCACGATCTTCTGCAGCGTCAGCGTCTCCTCGTCCGTCTTGCGCTGGATGGCGCGGATCCACTCCGAGGTCTGCCCTGCCGTGAAGTTCATCTGCTCCACCACCGCCCTGACGTCGTAGTGCTCCTGCCGCAGCCCCTTCAGGGAGCCATCCAGGGCCGAGGTGGCCGCCTGCCAGCCTCTCACCTGGGCCAGGAAATGTCCCAGGCTCTGGTTGACCTGCTGGATGGAGAAGGAGCAGCCGTCCATCTCGCTGGTGATCTTGCTGCTGGAAGCCGAGAGTTGCTGGTAGCTCTGGGAGGTCCGGTCCAGCAGGATCTCCTGCACCAAGAGCATCTTCTGTATCTCCTCCAGCTCCTCCTGCAGCTTCCTGATCTCCTGCCCCAGCTGCCCCACGTCGCGGCAGGAGGAACAGTTTCCCGAGGGTGTCTGATCTGGTAGAGATGCAGAGCTCTGTCATGCTAAGCACCAAGCAATGCCTCCCCTGACGACTACACCTCGGCGCCAGTAAGCCCTCTCCATGGCCTTCTTCCCATGTGTCCTGGGATCGCTAATGCTTGGACATGGGTACTGATGAGCCACACATGGGCTAACTACAGATCTCTCCAACTGGGGAGGCGCCAAGATCACTGGGTCCTTACCCCGACTCTGACACTGAATCCCCGCAAAGCCCTAGTCAAGTCACCTAACTGCTCCATGCCTCAGTTTCCCCCATATCTCGCTCCAGCTTTCCCATATTTTCTCATGGGAACTTTTGCAAGGAAACGGTGGCAGAGACATAGGTCTCCCACCCCGGACGTCCTCCTAGTTCTTCCTCTAGCCAGAATAGCAGCTCACGTGGAAGGTTCCCAACATCTGCCCCGTTCTATCTGCTAGAGCAAAGTGCTGCTTCCACCTAGGCTGGTAGAAGAATTGCTTGCACCACGGGCCAGCAGCCTCCCCACTCCCCTCCCACTAACACCCACGCAAACTCCTGGACTCCAAGGGCCACTCTGCTGTCCTGGGGTTCACAGCGCAGGACGAGGAGACCTACCAGGGCTGGGGCTCCATGGGGATCCAAACACTCACCCAGCTGCTGCAGGTTCTGCTGGACAGACACGAGTTTCTTCTCATAGTACATCTGGGCTGAGCTGATGTCATCAGCTATGGAATTGACCTTCTTAAAGACTGCGGGGAAGAGAGAGAGAGGGTAGCATTGGCGGGGGGGGGGGGTCATGGTCTTTCCAGAAACCAAACGGCCCAGAACAGCAGATGTTTTGGAGCCAGATCCCCAGCTGATAGAAACTGGGGAAGCTCTGCTGAAACCCTTGGAGCCAGATCACTCTCTGGTGTAAATAAGCACAGCTCCACGGACATCAATCAGGCCAGATGCCCAGGGAGCACAAATGGGTGGGGTGGCCAGAGGGCAAAGTCAGGAGCGAAAGGCTCTTGCAGAACAAGCCCTGAGCAGCAAGGGGGCACCTGACACAGCCAGAGGAACTCCCCCCAACCTAGTGGTGCCAGCGGTGTGCGGTGATGCCGCTCTGGCGCCCCAGAACAGCTGCAGGTGGCTAGAACCCAGCTGGCTGTGCCAGGAGCTGTCCAAACCAGTGTGCTTTTCTGGACGCACTGAGCAACCCCAGGGGGACGAGGATGCCTCTGCAGCCCCACATGAGCACCGGGTGCTGAACAGAGACACCAGCCCTCATGGTACAGTTGTGTACATCAGCCTGGTGACGTTAAACACCCCCGTCTTGGTGGACTGGTGTGAAGAAGCTGCTCTGCCAGGTCAAGGCTGCAGGACTCTGAAACCCCAGGTCTCTGACCTGGCAATCTCTCTTCCCACCCAGCGCAGAGCTTGAGGCCTGAAGGGACTGCCAGTCATCCAGCTGGCCTCTTGCACAATGTTCCTGCTTATTCTGAACACTCATGCACAGAATAAGTTTTGCTACAGGCACAGAGGTGTGTGTAGGGGCGCAGCAACGACAGAAACACAGGCTATGGGCACTCTGCTAATCACCTGCGTGGCACCAGACTATCTTCTGGCTGGCTGCCCCGGTGCTCAGCTCCCAGGGAACCCTGCTCTTGCACATCGCAGGTGACTCCCTTCATGCAGCACCTGCCCACAAAACTCCCCACCCAGCTGTGAAAACGAGGAGCCCTGGGGCACCTTAAAGGCTTTATTTGGGGCTAAGCTTTGGTGGGTAAGAACCACTGCGTCAGATCCATCTCCCAAAGGGCTTTTTACCCACCAAAGCTTATGCCCCAACAAATCTGTTAATCTTTAAAGTGCCAGGGCACGGGGGTCTGTACAGCTCCACCCAGACACGACCTGCACTGTGGCGCTGGCCAGGGCGGGCGGGCACTGGATATCGGCTCCAGGCGGTAAGAGCCATTTCCGTCTCGGCCGCTGGTCAGATTTTCCACCGGGGGCGGCAGCAGCTTCCCATCCGTCTCCCTCTCTCGATTTCCTCCCACATGTCATTTACAAGCCTCAAACATGACAGGGAAGGTCTGTCTTTAACGGGTGCGGAACAGGCAGGCAAGCTTCCCAGGGGCCGGAGCTGCCAGCTGTCCCTGGAGCGGAGCAGAGCAGAGCCTTGGAAACAGGTCGCTCAAATCCTCTGGGTGGACGGGACTCCACGGGCTTGGTGGAAATGGGAGGAGCTGTGGGGAAGTGGATGGTGCTTCACCACATTGCACCAGCGGGGGTCGGGCCCCCTGAGGCTGGTGACGCAAAGGACCCCCCGGTGTTGGGAAGGCGAGATAACCCGGGCATCAGCTTTGCAGAAACTCCCCTGGCTCATGGCTGCTGGGGAGGCCTTCCCATCCAAACCCAACTACAGAAGCACTTCCCACAGGGTGACCAATGGGAGTGGCAGCCTGAGGCTGAGCAGGGGTTGGGCAAGGAGCCCAGAGCGCGCTGGGAACAGACCCGCCACCGGGATCAGGGACAGGTCACCTCCTATGCAGCATTTGCTGAGTTACTGCGCTGGCCCGGGGGCTTGCAGGGGCTGGGGCTTGCAGGCTGGGGGGAGGGGAGGATGCTGGTGGGCGGAGAGAAGAGAGGCTCTGGGTTTGGATTGATGGCCCCAGCCGGACTTGCGCTCTCCAGGGCTTGCACTCTGGCCCCAAGGCTGGGTGTGCTCAGGTTCAGAGGCGGGAATGGGCGACCCTGGGGATGGCTTGTTATAGCGCCATGGGGGTAAAACCTCCCTGGGCAGAAGCTGGAGGTTGTCTGGAGTATAAGGGGGATTTGAGGGTGGGAGGCCCAGACCAGAGGACTGGACTCAATGTCACAGAAGGGTCTGGCCAGGCCTGCGTTCCCGTCTCCCACCCTGGGGCTTGCGGGCGCAGCTCCGTCAGCGGATGGAGCTCCACCGCGAAGGTTTGGCCCCGCCTCTTGGTTTGGCCCCGCCTCTCAGTTGTTCCAGGTCATCTCCAGGTACTCGCACCGGCCCATCGCCGCTGGATCTGGGCTCTTCCCAGTTGTTCCTGGATTTCGCCCCGCGGCGCCCACCCTTCGCCCCTCTCTCTGCTAGCACGGCCGAGTCCTGGCCCCTGTGCCCTGTAAGCTTAGCAGGTGAACGGCCGCCCAGTGAGAGGCCAATGCTGCCCAGCGGATTGGCAGAGTGCCCACCGCTGGGTTGTGTGTTTCTGTGGGTGGTGTACATCTGCAAGTGCCACGGTGCAAATAAAATTTAATCGGCACATAGATGAGAAAAACAGCACATGGATGGAAAAAAATTAGAGGGCCCCCTCCGAGCCCAAGGAACATGCCAGGCCTCTGCTCTGGGCTCGCCAGGCATGGGAAAGCCCCTTCACCCCCATGCTGGGTGAGGCCCTATCTAACAGCTCTGTGCTGGGAGCCTGTCTGCATCAGTCAGCTGTTCTCGGTGGGCAGCTGTCACACGGCAGGGTTGTGCTGCCACGTGACACTGTCAGTGTAGCAGCTGGCTGGTGCTGCGGGACAGGACAAGCTGGTCTCTCCTACGCCGGTGCAGTGGGCTAGCCAGATGGCAGGGGGCTGCAGGTAAGACAGGCCACAGCTCTGCTGGCCCATCCTACCCGGGGGGAGGAGAGCCCCGAGCGTGAAGCTGGCTTGGCACAGGAACGACCTGAGAACCGGTAGGAGCAGAAAGCCCCGAGGCCACCCATGCAGGGGAGAGACCAGGGCTAAGGCTGCAAGATCCAGCCCTCGGGTTACTCAGGACTTTCCCAGCCCAGCACAACCCTTGCCCGCCCAGCCTGCAGGATCTGGCAGCTCCCTCTGCCCAAAATAAGGCCCTGCAGAAAAGCCTGGAAGAAACCACCACGCCAATTGCTGGGTCTAACTGGTACGAAGGCCCTGTGCCAAACCAGAGATCCCCAGGCTAGGCTGCTGCTCCGCTGCCCGGAGGGGCTGTGGGTGGTCTTCACGCGTCATGGGAGGCAGGAACTTGCTTTCTTCATGCGCTCGGCAGGATCTCTGCCCCCCCAGTGCTCTGCAGGTCAGGGGAGCTGGGCAGGGAGATGCTGGTGAGCTGTGCCTGACCTGCCGGGTCCCGGCCCACAAGACAGGTGCTGAAATGCCAGAGGGGTATGCTGGCTTCATCTGGGTGAGCCCCAAGCGTGTGGCTTTAGTTGGACAGGCACCAGACTAGCGCACAAGGCGCTAGAGACTTGAGTTCTCTGCCTGGCTCTGGAAGGGCTCGAGGACAGCGAGAAAACAGCCACCGCTAACTGGTGACAGAAGGAGGTGAAGGGGAGAAGGTGTCACGTAAGGGGCTCGGGGGCGTGGACAGCTTTAGCAGGGTTTGGGCGGCTAAAGGGTTAATCTTGGCTAGCAGTAGAGGGGCTAGGACACTGGGATGAAGTGGGGCGTGTGAGGGTTTTATTGCCCTGGTGAGGCTGCGCGTGTTTCCTGATGTCTTGTAGTAACACCAGGGAGGTGCCTCAGTTTCCCTAGGCCTGACACTGGTGCACAGTGGTGAGGGGAGTTTGGGTGTGATGACTTCTCACCCACGCCCAATGACCCTCCATGGCCTTTGTAACTCACGCTGCCCCCTTTCTTCCCCAGGAAACACAACGAAGGCGGGAGGAAGGGCCGGGCTGGTTTGAATGGGAACTGGGCTGGGGAGTGGGGCAGTCTGGTCTGGCTGGAGAGAGAGGAAGGGGGACAGGGCCTGGCTCGGGGACCCCTCTCCCAGGGTGGATGGTACCAACGGCTGCTGGTTCCTGTGCTGGCAAGTCTGTTCCACGCTGTATCCCTGTCGGCTCATAACCCTCCTGTTCCCCCAGCTGAGTGAGAGCCACGTCTGCCCACGGAGTCGGGGGGGTGAAGGCTGGGGATCCCCCCACTCCGTGACAGACACACAGCAAAGCAGTTTGGATTCCACCCACCAGCTGTGTCCAGGGCACACATGCACCCTTAACCCAAGCAGGTGAGTGGATTTGGCACTGGTGTTAGGAGACATAGATTCCAGCCAGCTCTGCTACTGAACCACGGCATGACCTTGGGCAAGTCACTTGTCCATGCCTCAGTTTACCCACTGGTAAAACGGGGGTGACTGTCCCTGCCCAGCCTTTGTGACGTGAGGGTTAATATCATTACAATTACAGTCCCCCAGGCCTCAAGGGAATCAGGTGAGGCCTCCCAGGCAGGGCAAGCCCCCGACAGGCTGTCAGCTCGTGTCTCCTGGGGAGGGGCAGCCCGGAAGGAAGAGAAGTTGGCTTCCCCAAGGTGCTCACCCAGGGATGCCAGCACAGTCACTGCGATGATCAGCAGGATGCAGAAGACGTACAGCCCTTTGACGGCGGTCTGGAGCGTCAGGTTCCGCTGGCACCGGCTGCAGTTGGTGCGTGTCCTGCCTGAATGGGGACAATGAGGAGGGAAGGTTGGACCTTTCTGTGCAGGGCCTGGCATCCACCCCCTGGGGATGGACAGAAAGATGCAGCCCCTCAGGACTGGGGCAGCCCTCGGTTTGCCCCCGCCCTGACACGCACGGTGGTTGTGAACTCGGGGGCAGCTATTTGCATCCCACCCACGGGGTGGCTGTAAGCAGAGGGTAGAATCAAGGAATCAACCCCTGGAGGCCACCGGGTCTGACGGCATCTCCCTGGGTGCCCCTCTGGTACTGACGCCTGGAGCCTGAGGTAATGGGGAGCAGGAGAGAGGCTAAGGCCCCCTCCCTTTTGGGCTCCCCATCCCAGTTCCAAAGGGGACGAACAGGGATCCTCGCCGGCCACCCACCGCACACTCTCCGGGGTACGGTCCCACGGGCGGGCAGGGCCCAGGCTTCGGGGCAGGAGGGAATTGTTCCCCTGCTCCCACCAGGGCCAACCGGTGCTGGGATGAGATGGCTGGAGGAAGAGAGGGCACAGGGCCCCAGGCCCACATCCTCTGACAGTGAGAGAAAGGCCCCAGGACCAGGCCTAGCTGAATTTGCTCCACCCTGCATGGCCCTGAAGCTCTCGCATGGAACCCCCAGGGAAGACACAAAAGAGGAAGACCTCGGACAATGGGGAGAAGATCGACTGAGACCGAAGGACAACAACCAGGGCACTCCTGGAGCCAGCTAGAAGTTCCGTCCCAAGACAGAGTGAAGTAGAGGAGACGTGGACGTGACCCGTGCTCCATGCGGAGTGCAAGGCTGTAAGCCAAGCGAGGCTCTCACAGACTCTCAAACCCCAGCCCCAGGCTCCCAGCCAGCCCCCGCCCACCCCTCAGAGCACCCGACTTCAGCAGGCTGTGCCCAATGCACATGTGGTCCAAGTTCCTCTGCCACAGCCCTTGGGCTCTCTGTGGCTGAGGTCAGTGCCTGGGGGAACCAGCGTTGGGAGGCCAATTTCTGACCCCCCCCAGTGGGCTTCTCCTCAGTTGCCTCTTCTAGCCCATGCGGGGAGAGATCGGGGCTCTCCTTGGCTGCTTGAGGGCTGGGCTCCCTTCTCCAGCGAGCATCACGCCCGGAGCACAGGGCCTGGGACAGTCCCTGCCCTGCCATTAGGTGGTGGGACTGATGGGTACGTCAGTCTGGTGGGAGGTCATAGGGACGCTCCTGGCATACAGGCAGCAGCTCCCTCTGCGAGGGCCTAGCCCAGGCCAGGCCGTAGCCGCTGCACAGACAGCATGAGGGAATCTGGGAACTGGAGGACGACAGGGTCCTTCCCCGTCCCTGGGACCCATTTCTGTCCCCTCTGCTACCCCGCAGCCAGCGCAGGGAAAGGCCACCATCCATGGTCCAAACCCTGCTCACCTTCCTCAGACCTGCCCTGCGATAAGGCCCTGCCTCACTTCCTCCCCACTTATGGGCCCCTGGGCTAATTACAGGGTCTCCCCAAAGAGCCCTTCCCCCTTGGGGCAGAGCCTTGTGAAGGGAGCCCTGGAAGACGGACACCAGGGAGAGTCCCAGCTTGCCCGTGGGGCATGGAGCGGGCAACACCTGATGGGCTTCCCCGGCTGGCCGGCCCCCTCACCGTCTGGTCTGTATCGGAAGGACGGCATGTCGTCGTCTTCTCCCGGGACGTCTTCTTCTGGAAGGCAAGCAGAAGCCTCAGAGACTTTGCCCTTGACCCGGCTGAACAGACCCACGCGGTGGCCTGGCAGGGGGCCAGAGGGTGCCACCTGTGCCCACCCTGTACCGCTCCTCATGCCCCAGGTGGCTTCCGTGGGAGGGGTGCCCCTTGGCATGAGTCGGGGCAACAGGGTCCGGCTGGTGGGTGACGGTGCCAAGCTGGTTCCAAGGTGGCAGTTTATTTTGGGCCTTTTTCCAATAAACTCCTGGGGGCTCAGCCCCACCCCTCACCCCCTTGGCTTCTACCCAGCTCAGGCATTTGGCAGGTGGAAGAGGCCCAGGCAGGGGGCTTTGGAAATTGCCCCATCCAAGCTCGATTGTGTTTGGGAGCGAGCAGCTGCAGTCCGTTCGGTACAGCGGAGGGATCCCTGCTGGCCGCTGGCTGAGCTCAGCAACAGCAAACCAGGGTGTCCCGTTCCCCGCATTGCTTCTGCGCCTTTGCGCACAGCAATAGGGTGGGAACCAGCCCAGCAGTAACCAAGAGCTCTCCCAGCCTCGCCCTTCTCCCAGCTTGTTCCCAGCACTCAGACGCTAAGGCCAGAGGGACCATGGTGATCATCTGCCCTGAGCTGCTCCTCGCAGGTGGCAGATCCCCTCCTACCGCGCCGGGAACAGGCCCAGGCCGAGCGCTTGACATCCCCAAATCCTGACTTAGAGCCTTCAGATCGCAGAGAATTCACCGGTTATCGGGGATCCTTTCAAGCCCGCAATTAACATCTCCCAGTTCAGCTGCACTGGCTACCACCCTGCCCTGCCTCGCCCCCTCCTGCTGACGTGGGGCAGACAGGAGACCGGATACACAGAGCCCCGCTCAGTCCTGCACGCCCAGCCCCTGGATTCACGGAGTGGGGGGGGCCTCTGCTCCCTGGAGCAGGGCTGAAGTCTGTCCCCGCCCAGCCCTCATGTAGCGCTGTAAACGGGCACCGCACTGCAGTGACCGCCAGCTGCCGGCCCCTGCCCCGAGGGGCTGGGAATCCCTGGGGCGGTACGTCACCGGGGCAGTGAGACACAGCTTGTGTGCAGGCAGCTGGGGGAGACGGGGTGGGGGCGCAGAAATTGGCAGTGCACTGGAATGAACTGTGGGGGGGAGCTTTCCCTCAAGGGTGCCATCACAGCTAGCTCCTAGGAGCGTACGAGCCCTGCTCAGGTGTGTCCCTGCCCAGAGGGCGCTGGCGGAGAGCTGGAAGCCTTAGGCGGGTGCCCCGGGGGATCACAGAGCAGACACAGCAGCTGTTACCCTGAACCCGCCCAGCTAATCCTGGCTGCTCGGCTGCTGGCCTGCTTGCGGGGAGAAAGGCTCCCATTCCCAGCCCCTGCGGGGCAGGCCGGGGGGCTCTCCTGCGACGTGAGCCCCCACGGCCTGGCTGCTGGGATGTGAAACCCACATCCGCCTTAATGCAATACAGGCAGAGCTGTCTACGAGCTCAGGGCAGGTCCTCGGGCTTCACCCCCTTTTCCTTCCAATGCACATTACCCAGCCCCTGCACTGCAGCCGTTCCGGGGGCCCCGGCCAGCCCCTGGTTCGGAACACAGCTCTGAAACGCGCTAACAAGCAGAGCAGGTGGGGACACACGGCCTTGCACACCCGTTAGAGCTGGGTGTGCGTGCTCCAAGCCAGGCCGGGCATGGTTGTGAACAGGGTAGGAGGAGCGAGGTGAGGCCGGCCCATTGGCCGAGCTGCAGAACACCTTGGGCTGGGCTCGGGGGCTGCTTACCGCCTGAGACAGCTGATTGCAACCAAGGTTATTCATAGAACATCCGGTGAGAAGAGAAGGAGCCTGGGGAGCGGCACGCCTCCATTCGATTCCTTTCTTTGCCACTGCTGAGCCCCTCTCTGTGCCTCCGTTTCCCCAGCTGCAAAACTATTATGCGCTTGGAGGCCAACCAAATGGGGCCCCTTTGTGCTAGGTGCTGTACACCGCATAAATGAAAGTCCTGCCCCAGAAAGTCCACAGTGGAGCCTATCGGACCGTAATACCTCCCAAGGGCCTGGCTTTCCCATGGGGCACACTAAGCCACGTTCCTCCTGCTCCGCTCCTTCCTGCCCTCAGCACGGCAGAGTGAGACGCCACATGCTCAGCTGTGGGGCAGGTGGAATCCCACCTCGGCTGTTTGCGAAACGAGGCGTGACTGGGGTAGCGGGCGGAGCTCAGCAGAGCTGAGACTAGTGGGGCAGACGCCTTAGCTCTGCCAATATCTCCATCCCCCCAGGGCTAGAAAAAACCCACAAACCCCACTAATCTTTTGGATCAGACATTCCCAGGGCAAGAGCCAGGACTGGTCAGCTGAGCGGCTGCTACAAACTCCCATGCCCAGCAGTGGGAGCAGGAGGGAGCCAACCCTTACCACCGGCTGTGCTGTCAGGGCCGGCTTCAGCCAGGTGTTGTTAGGTGGAGGAGGGGTGCTAGGTGCTGTACGCACACACAGCAAGGAACACCCCAGCCCTGCAGCGCCCACAGTCTGAGGAATCAAAGCACACCGAGATCCAGCACCTCACCCAAGCGGCGGCAGCGGAGCCAGGCAGAGACGCCTGATCTGATTTCCCAGCTGGTGCACTAGCTCCCCCCCAACCCAGCTCGCTAGCCCGCCTGCCCAGCTCGCTAGCCACCCTGCCCAGCTCAATAGCCCCCCTGCCCCGCTTGCTAGCCACTGCACTCAGCACGCTAGCCTATCTGGCCAACCCTTTGTCCCCACTGTGCCCCAGACCAGTTCAGGGACCAGCCCACTGGCATTCCTTATTAAACAGCCGGAGGGGAGATCCTGGTGTATATCCCACAACCCCGTCCTGACTCAGGGGGCTGAAGATCTCACCCCAAGTTCTTGGCCAGTGCAGGGAGCAGAGCTTCAGCCTGGCCAGGTGGCGAGGTCCAGAGGTCAGGGGAAGCTGCATGGCCGAGGGTCTGGCCCCATTGCTCTGCGTCCACCGCTGAGTGTCATTGGAATGAGGAAGGCCCCTTTCGTATCCAGCCTCTCTTGCTCAGAAGCCGCAGGGCCATCTGCCTGCACCGACCGGGCCCTGGGCAGCCCTGTGGGGTCAGATCCCGCACCACGGGGCTGGGCAGAGCACATGGCATTGTTCACAAATGAGCAGACGCAGTCCATATGGCCGTGCCCTGCACGTGGCCTCTCCAGCCTGGCTGGAACCCAGGGTCTGCTCCCCGCTCTGGGGGGGACGGATCTTGAAACCTGGCTAGATTTCAGCACAGTGGAACCCCGAAACCTCACTGGCAGCAGAACCCCAGCTCCCCAAGTCCAGAGCTCAGTGTGTGGTCATAGGCAAACGGTGGCCCCCCAAGGGAAGGAGGACATCCGTTCCCCCCACCGATCCAGGGACAAGGAAAGAGAGAAAGTCGTGAGACGCAATCCTGGCCTCTCACGGCCCCTGGCACAGGAGAACAGCCGCATGGGATGGGGACGGATGGAAGAAAGAGCTCCCATCTGATTCTAATTTCCCCCGACACAATCCCGCTCCTGCACTGAACGGACTAATGAACCCTCATGTGCTTACAAACAGCTCCTGAGCCGTAAGACTCAGACGCGGGTTTTGCGTCCCTCAGCTGTGTCGGAGGGTGGCTGGATCCGGCGTCTCCTGTTGGCACGTCAGAAGCCCTGCAGAGCCCGTTGTGACGGGTCCCTTATGCTTTCGAACGTCTCACCAAACCCTGGGGCTGCCTGGAAGAAGATGCCGGACAGCACCAGGCTGGTGGCTCAGCCCCACCGGGCTGACCTTATTTTAGACAATTCCAAGGCCGGCGGCTTTCTCCTTCTGCTTTGGGGAGCCAAAGGGTGGGAGCGCACATCGGCCGCAGCCCTCGCTAACAGATGACACTGTGCTGCTTTAGCGATGGACCGTCACCCAGGAGGACATAAAAAATGGGGTTTATTAACATGCCTCTGGAGTTTGTTGTGGATGTTGTTCTGGAGCTGCACCCCGATTCCTGGCACTCCCCCAAGTACAGTCCTAGGCAGGCGACAGGCAACACTGACTCCAAGAGCATCCATTGGAGTTTCTTTGGAATTTCCGGATGTAGGATAAAAAACCCTCCAGAGTGAAGTGAGACTTGGGTAGCACTTAGAATTGGCACTGCCCTTCTACAGACACTGAAATTTTAGACTTGGCTACCACGGTCGAGACAGGTGTCGAATCAATTAGATGAACGCCAATTTTCCCAATCGGTCTGGGTGCCCAGAGAAATCGGATGACTGCAATGAATCATCCGTCAACCTGGCCTGGAACCAAATTCACTTAACAGATATAGCTGAAAAAATCCACTGGGGTCTCTAGCATATGAAAGAGCCACATCTCAGGGCTTTGATGTAATTACCATGCACCACAACTGTTTAGCCAAAAGGATCACATTATGCAAATAGACAAGAGTCAGTTTCCAGCTGTGTGGCTGAATCCCCTGCCAACACCAGAACTCTACTAATCAGGGAGAGACAATTTGTTATTTAAAGCTCAGAAGTGAAATTGTAACAGTGAAAAAATGATTCTCTTAATGAGGGCCCCGGGAGATTCGGGCACGTGAAACCCTGCTAGTTTTCATCTGCCTCTGGCTCAGTCTTAAAACTGACATCTTGACATACAAAACTGTCAAAATCTCCAGGGTTTGCTTCAAAACAAGAAGTGCACAAAAATAACAGAGAGAAAACATGATATTGGCAATAGCTCTCGACGAACAAAGACCGGCCGCTTGTCCACAAGTAGAGTCGCAAACCTGAGTGACTGTTTTCTTTCTAAAAAAACGTGTCGGCCTGAGGTACCATATAGACTAACAGATTTATTGGTGCATAAGCTTTCGTGGGCAAAGACCCGCTTCGTCAGAAACATCAACCTCGCAGGTTTTGAGGCTATAAATTCTGTGCCGAGTCTCACCAGGCAGTAGTCAGAAACCGCAGCGAACGGAAGATGACACACGGCTCGATTCTGTCCTCATTTATGCCTGTGTAATTTGGGAGTAACTGACCTCCCTGATGTCAGAAGAGAGATATTGGCATACAACCGAGCTGAGCTGAGAACGAGTCCACAAATCTGATGGGACTCCATAAATTAGTTGCAGGTTTGCTCAGGTCTAGATGCTTCACCGAAGGGAAAAGAGCTCTTCCAAACGCAATGACCTGCATCATGGTGTGTGCGCTCCGTTTGAGCCAACAGCTTTCGGCACCAAAGCAGAGTTTTATGCTAGAAGAATAACTCCATTATCTGGTACCAACAGTGGTCTCTGATCCCCTGGGGCTGCATAACACCCACATCGGAAGGTTACGCAGCCCACGTGTGGCTTTCGCACCGCTCACAAAACTGGATGAATTGTGCATCTTCATGGCATCCTCGCAAAAACCTCATGTTTCTCTTTGCAACAGCTGATCGCTAACAAAGTGAAATGTTACCAGACAAACACCCAGGAGCGGACAGGAAACAAGATTTTATTGCGCCTTTAAACCAGTGTGTGGTTAGACTAAAGTGTGGTCAGCCAGGCTATGTCCGCACAGCAAAGTTATAGTGAAACAACAGCTGTTATTTCGAAATAACTTTGTTGTCGTCTATGCAATGCACGGGTGTCATCACTGTCATCTACACAATACAGGTGCATTATTTGGAAATCTATAAGCCTCATTTGAGAAGGAACAGCACCTACTTCGAAATAAGCGCAATGTACTTGGACAATGGCTGTGTCTACACTTGCATTCCTCTTTCAAAAGAGGTATGCAAATAAGTTAAATCAAAAATGCAAATGAGGTACCAATTTGCATATCTGGCACCTCATTTGCATGTCCTTATTTTGAAATAGCTTCTTTCAAAAGAAGAAAAGCAGTGTTGACACGGCTCTTTTGAAAGGAAACCCCATCTTTGAAAGAATCCTTCTTCACCCTCAAAAAAGGGAAGAAGGATTCTTTCGAAGATGCGGTTTACTTTTGAAAGAGCCGTGCCTACACTGGTTTTCTTTCGAAAGAAGCTATTTCGAAACAAGAACATGCAAATGAGGTGTCGGGTATGCAAATGTGTGCCTCATTTGCATTTTCAATTTCCCTCATTTGCATACCTCTTTCGAAAGAGGAATGCAAGTGAAGACACAGCCAATGTGTTCTGAAATAGCAAAGTGCGAAACTGAAATACATTTCTGTGTGTAGCTGCGTTATTGCAGAACAAAATCTGATCTGATGATATGATCTGAAGAAGTGGGTCTGTCCCACAAAAGCTCATCACCGAATAAATCGTTTTGTTGAGCCTTTAAAATGCTACCTGACTGCTGGTTCATTTTGTTAGAATATAGCCTAACCCGGCCCCTCCTTTCTGTTACTATTTCAGAACAGTTCTGCTGGACGAGCTATTCTGGAGTAATTTATTCTGGAATGGATCTGCTGTGTAGACGTAGCCTCAGGTATCACCAAACAAACGACCAAGCAAGATAGGCTGGTCTCCCGGTTGTGAGTAAATCAACAAGCCAACTGATTTGTGCTCTGCTAATTCCCATGAGCTCCCCAGAGCTCACAGCTCCTCCCCCTTCTCTCCGTTGCCAAGGTTCCCTCTAATTTTTTCCATCCATGGCCAGAATAAGTTTTGCTCTGTGCGCCGAGGCATGGCCAAACGTGCACCATCACTAGACATAGAGGCTGCCAGCTGTAGGTGCTCGGCTAATCAGCTGGGTGGCACCTGAATCTCTCCTGGGCAGCCGCCCAAGCACTCAGCATGCAGGGAACACGGCTGCTGCCCCGAGAGGGCACACGCCACCTGGTGGTATGGTCAGGGCACAGTGCCAAGGTGGGAGGACAAGCCAAAGCGGGTTATACTCACCGGGGAGCCAGGGGGTCAGTTTGCCCTGGCACTAGCTCTGGCACTCTACATTGGAGTGAGTGCCCTGCCCCCCGCAGGACCTGACCATAACAGATTGTGGGGTGCAACGTTCCTGCTCCCTCCAGCGGTGCTCAGACGCTGCTCTCCCCGCAGTCAGATAGAGAGGGAAGAGGCTCTATGTGGATTATTCCCACCTGCTGTCACGGATGAGCAAACTGCTGGGTGAGGCTCTCAGGAGATCAGCCGAGATGCTCATAAAAAGTCCCTTTAAGGCTTCAGCATCTAACAGTCTCAGAAGCAAACCACCAACAGCCTGAAGACTAATGCTCTGCGTTCCTGCAGCACTGCCACCAGAAGACAGCAAAGGGCTCTTGCGACAAACCAGGCGCCTCCCAACCCATCGCAGAGCCACCTGCGTCACTGTCCCCGTTTCATACACAGGGAAACTGAGGCATGGGGGGAGTGACTGTCAAGGTAAGGTCAGTGGCAGGGTTGTGAATAGAACCCAGCGGCTGCGACATGCAGCCTGCAGCCTAACCACTAGGCCTGCTTCCCTTCTTCGGTCTAGCCCCTCTCTCCGCAACGCGGGAGGACGCCAAGTCAAACGCGGTCCAGATGGGACACGCAGCACGTCGAAGAAGTGAGAAGTCACTTGGCAACGCCGATCCGTCGCTCGTCCCTAGAGCCTCGGTTGCTTCCCTGGACGGCACATTTTCCACACCGAGGGAACGGGGCATTTGAACCCTCATCAGCCGTGGGCGTGAATTCGATGGCAGCTGCCCGTGTGCTCCGGGAGGTGAGACCCGCTGAGTGCAGCTTTAAGTCTGTATGGCTTCTCGGGCTCCCTCGGGGGAGGAGGAGATGTACAGGGCTGCGAATCGTCTCCGGAGTCGTGTGCCTTGGGCTCTGGGGGGCTTTGAGCGGTGGGGCATGGCGGGGCAACAGTGTGGTCCAGGCAGCGCTAAGGACTGGCTGCCCCAGCCGTACCCCTTCCACACAAGACCGTGCCCCTTCTGGGAGCACATCCACACACACCATCTCCCCCAGGGCCCAGCGAGGCCATTGGCTCTCCTGCTGGCCCTTAGGCTGGGTAGCAGTGGGCGTTCAGGATTTCTAGGGGGAAGCTGTGGTAGTCTGCAGCTTCACAAAAGACAAGCCGTTCTGTAGCCTCTTAAAGACTAGCACATTCATTTATTAGGTCATGCGCTTTCCTGGGTAACACCCTAACCCAGGAAAGCTCAGGGCCTAATAAATAAATGTGCCAGTCTTTTAAGGTGCTACAGAACTGCTTGTGTTTTGGGATTACTAAGGGTGATTTTTACTCCTCTGATGTGTGCAATAAAGGTGCCTGCCTGTGAACGAGAAAGCAGTGTGCAGGAGGGAGTGGTCCAGCTGTTTCCCCGTGCTCATGAACCTGATGACTGGGCCTGGCATGGTGTGGATGCCTTCCAGACTCAGTCTTGCAGATTTCAAAGCCAGCAGGGACGGCTGTTTTCGTCTAGTCTGACCTGCATGGCACAGGCCACAGGACTGCCCTGAAACAACTCCTGTCTGAAGCAGAGCTGTTCTTTGAGGAAAACATCCCCTCAGGACTGAAAGACTGCCAGGGATGGAGATAGGATCTCCCTTGACTTCCGAAGGCTTTGGATACCACCCCATGTGACTGTCTCCGGAGCAAACTAGGGAAAAACAACCTAGTTGGAGCTGCCATAAGGTGGGATCAAAGCTGGCTCGAAAACCAGACTCAAAGAGCAAGTGACCGATAGTTCACAGCCAGGAGGGAAGGGCAAATTGAGTAGGCTCCGAGAGGGATGTTGCCTGGATCTGCTCCGAGGCAGTAACATCTTCAGAAATGGTTTGGATAATGGCCTCCAGAGCACACTGACAAGGTTCGTAGAGCAACAAGAAGTCTCGTGGCAGTTTATAGACTAACAGATTTTTTGGAGCATAAGCTTCCGAGGGCAAAGACCTGCTTTGTCAGATGCATGAGATATGACCAACAATCACGAGTAAAGGTCTAGAGAACAATACTGACCAGGGAAGACTGAAAAAGCATGAGGAGACACAATGGTCTTCAGAGCTGTACGAGGAGCGTGGTAATTTGTTCTCTTTGTCCACTGGGGACAGGACAAGACGCAACGGACTTAAATTTCAGAGAGATTTAGGTCATGAGACACTAGGAAAAACTTCCTAACCGTCAGGGTCGCTAAGCACCGGAATAAATTGCAGCTGTAAGCTGAGGGCTTGGATGGCCAGCTGGGAGAGAATTAAGTGCCACCCAGCTGATTAGCAGAGCGCCTGCCGCTGGCAGTGTGAGTTTCTATTGGTGGTGCACAGCCCCCCAGGCTTTGGTGCTCATAAAACTTATTCCACACACGGATGGACAAAACTAGCGGGACCATTCCTAGGAAGACGGCAGAATCTCTCTCCAGGGAGGTTTTTAAGAACAAGTTAGACGAGCTTGTGGCAGGGACACTCTAGCTAGTGCAGGCAATGATGAACTCACTTTGGCACATTGTTCCAGTGATTAACGACCCAGAGCTTTGACTCCTGCTCGTTGGACCTTGCTCTGCCTTTGCCTGTTGGTTGAGGGGCACCCTAAGGTCAGAGATCTTCCATCTCCCCGCCCAGGCTGGAACACACACACTGATCCAGTCACCAGAGCAAGCTCCTGGATTCTCTCCTTGTAAGGCAGGCGTTCCAGACTTCATTAGTGCTCGTGTGGCCATAAGCAAACGCCCTCGAGTGCTAAATTAACCCGGTGTTCCACGTGGAACAGCTCCACAGGCTCTGCAAACAGATACTCCGCGAGTTTCCACCACTGGCGGCGTCCCAATTAGCAACCACTTATAAAACTCCCTCTCCCCACCTAAAAAATAAAGGAGCCCTGGAAAGGGGTTGTGGGAGCCTGGCTGTGCACATGACATTTTCCAAAGCAGGCAAGCGGCCCTCTGGCTTCCCCCTCCCTCTGGATCACACACAGCCGCAGGGCGAGGGGCTGGAGAACCTCCCCTCTGACCAACGCGCCCTGAGCTCAGCTGTGGCCACAGTTGTGTTGGAACTTTTTGCCCTCAGACAGTTGCTTCCGGGCGGCCGGTTTGGAACATGCCCAGGCCGACGCCCAGTGCGCGGGGCAGGGGATTGCTCTGTAGCCCAGGGTCAGCTGGTGCCGCTGCTTTCAGGTCCCAGGCGAACGCCTGCCTAAGGAGCTGCAGGTGGCAGGGGAACGGCTGGTCCCGCTCCGAGGAGAATCAGCCTCAGTCATCTCCCGAACTCGACCTTTAACCCCAGTGAGCTCCCACGAGAATCGGCCTCGGCCACCTCCCGAACTCGACCTTTAACCCCAGTGAGCGTTACCCATTGCATATGTGGTGGTGGGGACTGGGGGATAGCTCAGTGGTTTGAGCATTGGCTTGCTAAACCCAGGGTTGTGAACTCAATCCCTGAGCAGGCCGATTAGGGAAAACAGATGTCAGGGATGGTGCTTGGCCTTGCCCAGAGGGCTGGGGACAAGACTAGATGACCTCCCAAGGTCCCTTCCAGCTCTAGGAGATGTACATTACTATTATTATTACACATGCAGCACTTCTGACATGCAGCCTGTTCTGGGGCAGAGGGAACACACTGCCCAGCAGGCAGTTCATTTGGCTTGAAAAGGCTGAGCCAACCCTCCAACGCAGCTGCCAGGTCCTTACCCGGCCCCCACTATCGCAGCGACCAACCCCTTTGCCACCGCTAACCCCGTCTCCTGCGTTCACCTCCCTGGGAACTTCCAAGCACCCCGGCAGTCCTGCAAACCCCCTCCCTGGGGCACACCATGCTCTGCACTGTCGCTCGGCCGGGGGGAAGGTACCGCAGCAGGGATGCCAGGCCGGCACCCAGCAATCCTGCGAGATCAGATGCAATCAAAGAAGCTGCCGCGGGGTCCTCCTGCCCTGGGAATCCCCCTGCCCCCACCCCGGACCTTGTGGCCCTCCCTGAGGCCTGTGCCAGCCACTTCATGGGCACAGGGTCTGCCTGTGGCCCACAGCAGCCAGGCGTGTAACAGCCTCGCTCCCGACCCCCACCCGGGCTGGCCGCCCGCTGCGCACCAGGCAGGACGGCTCCCGCGGGGCGACGCACAGACTGCGGCTGGGCTGGCCCCCGGGACACGTGCCGCGCGGAGGGGCCGGGGTCCCTGGCGCTGCGCTGGGGGCTCCTTCTCCCACATCCCGCCCCGGGCCGACCGAGCTGGCGGCTGGGCTGGGCAGGGAGGGGTTTTCTCGCCTCTCTGCTCCGGTGCCCGGTGTCAGCCCCTTCCCCGCTCCGGCCCCAGTTCCGGGCCTGCACCCAGGGCTGCCGGCGGCCGTTCCCCGGCCTGGGTCACACAGGGAGGCTGGGCGCTGCCGGCCCTTCCGCCCGGGGGTCTGTGACTCTGCCCAGCACCCCCAGCTGACTGCATCTGCCCCCCGCCCCCGGCTGGCTCCTCCCGCCTCGCCCTGGGCTGCCAGGAGACCCCAGCGCCCCCGGAGCCTCGCAGCGGCCGCCACACCCGGGCACCCGACTCACCTTTCATGGTCCGCGCGGCGGGGCCGGGGGCTGCTCGCTCCAGGGACGCGGGCTCCGCGGGGAGCGTGCAGCGAGGGCAGCCGCTCCGCCCCTGGCCGGGAAAGGCCCCGCGGTCACGGCTCCAGCCCTCTTGCCCGCGTGCCCGGGCCGCCCCTCCACACGGGCATCCCTCGCTCCCTCCCCGGCCGGCCCCTCAATCAGCGGCCGGGTCAGCTTCCCCGCTACCCCCGAACCGCCCCGAGCAGCCGGGCTGTGCCCTGCGCCCTTCCCATGGCCGCGGCCCCGGAGCCGGGCGCGGGGGGGAGCCGCCGCCCGGACGCAGCCCAGCGAATACGTGCTGGAGAAGACGGGCTGCTCCCCGCTCTCTCCCGCCAGCGCTAATTGCTACCAAATGTCCAGGCTCCGGCCCAGCGCGGGGACGGGCTGTGTGGGAGGGACGGGGCGGGGGAGCGGAGGGCAGCTGGGACAGAGCGGGGAAGTGGCCACCCCGGAGCCAGGGTTTCACGAGCGGCAAACATGGGCTGGCTCGGGGTGGCTGGAAAACTCCGGGAGGGTTTGGAGCCCGGGGGCGGCTTCTGCCGTCGGTAGGAGTCAGGGGCGGCTGGGATAAAGTGCAGACCCGAATTCCGGGGGCAGGGAGCGGGTGGTGCTGATCCTGCCCGTCCTGGGGGCCAGATCCTGAGCTGAGCGGGCCCCGTGCTTGTGGGAGGGCAGGCTTGCAAACTGGGCTCCGGCATCAGCCCACTAGAAATGGGGGCCGATGGGGCATCTGTGTGTGTGCACGTGTATGTGTGCACGTGTGTGAATGGTGTGCGCATGCATGAGAGTGCACGCGCACGCACAAGTGTGTGTGCAAGCACGTGTGTGTGCACGCACACGCATGGTGTGTGCATAGACCTGCATGTGTGCATGGTGTGCAAGTGCATGAGGGCGCATTTGCATGCAGACGTGTGTGCATGGTGTGCGTGTGCATGAGAGTGCATGTGCATGCACAAGTGTGTGCGCGAGGCCACGTATGCGTGTGTACGCATGCATGGTGTGTGCATAGACGTGCATGTGTGCATGGTGTGTGTGTGCGTGAGTGCATGTGCATGCACAAGTGTGTGCGAGCCCACGTGTGCATGTGCATAGTGTGTACATAGACACATGCATGTGTGCATGGTGTGTGTGTGCATGAGTGCATGTGCATGCACAAGTGTGTGTGCAAGCCTGTGTGTACGCGTGCACGCATGCATGGTGTGTGCATAGACATGCACGAGGGTGCATTTGCGTGCACAAGTGTGTATTTGCGTGCATAAGGGTGTGTGTGTGTGTGCAAGTGCGTGTGCATGTGCACGAGGGCTGGTGTGCGTGTGCGCACGGGTGCGTGATGTTCTGACCTGGGGTGCAGGGGCTGTGGGTCGCAGAGCCAGGGAAGGCAGAGGAGGGGGGTTAACCGTTTCGCTGCTGCTGCAGGGCTTGGTTAGCATGTGAGGGGCCGGCAGGCAGAGACAGGGCGGGTTAAGTCCCTCTGCAGGCGAGGGGCCCACAGGAGCCACCCCCAGCTCTGAACACAGTGCTTGGGGGTTGGGCAGCTTGCCCCAGACCAGCTTGGAAGTGGCTCCCAGCGTGTCTAAGACACAACAAACCCTGCAACTCGGTGGGAGGGGGCTTAGCCTAGCCACCCCGTCAGGTCCCCTTCTGGCCCTGGGGTCTGGTGGTTCCCTGCTCTGGGCAGTCTGCAGCATGTCCCCAAGGCTCTACCGCTACTCGCTGGGGACAGCAGCAGGATCCGAGCTGCATTGAAAGAGGGGCCTCCCTGGCAGTGATGGGAGCCCCCAGGAATTAAAGCCCCAGAAGTCTGGGCCAGAGGGTCCGGAGACCAGGCTGAGAACTTCCCACAGCATTTCCAGTGGTGGTGAAGAGCCGGGCGGGGCCTTGTCGCTTTCTCTGACTCATGCTCTGTACACAGGGTCTCCCCACATGCCCTACAGTTAAGGAACCTTAAACCTCCCCAGCTTGGGTGCTGACATCTCTGGGCCTGCACCCTGAGTACCGTGAACCCTCTGCTCCAGGTGGGGGTCCCAGCAGATGTCTGCGCTGACCCATTAGCAAGCAAGGAGCCCTGCACTAGCAGGGGTGGGCGGAAGCCAGGCGAAGAGGCCCAGGCTCTCTCCACAGGTTTCCCTAGGGCACGGCTTCCCAAACTGGGGAGCGTGCCCCTCTGGGGAGGTGTGAAGAAATTCCAGGGGGGCCTGAGGCAACTCAGTCCTCCCCCATTCTCCCTCTTCCAAGAAGGAGTCGGCCTTTGCTTCCAGCTCTCAGCCCCTGCTATTTTACATGGGCGACCCAGTGCAGCCAATAGAAAAAGCAGGCAGCCGGCAAAGGCCCGTGTGGCACTAGCTGCCTCCAGCAAAGGTGTGTGGGTTGTTGGGGGGGAGGAGGAGGGGGTTAGATGGGGGCTAGGGGAGCCTGGCTCAGGGTAGAGGAGGGACTCAGGTGGGTGGCTATTGAGGCTCGGGTGGCTGGCCCCTGCTTGAGCTGGCGGGGAAGAAGCGCTCTGTATTCTTCTTCCAGTTTTGTAAATACACCCCTGTGAAAAAAGCTTTTCAAGTTTACTCACATTGAAAACGAAGCAGATCAGCTGGATGTCCAAAACCATGTGTGTTGGGCACTTCCATCTTTCCAACCTAGGACTCCCCAGCTTGTGAAGAAAATGCAGAGTCATCCTTCGCATTAAATTCATTTTCTTTCTGCTGTTTCTGCTGTTAAATTACATTTTCATTAAATTTTTGGGCCAAGAAAAACTCTCTGTGTTTATTTTTAATTTTAATAACATTTTATATCAAGTTTTTGTGTTTATTTTAAATTACAGATTGAATTTTTGGTTAGCAGGGGGTTGGATGATAGTGAAGAGGAGGTGGGGGCGTGAAGGTGTCTCAAAAATCAAAAGTGGGGGCGTGATGCTGAAAAGTTTGTGAAAAGTTTGCTCCAGAGCATGGGGACCCTCTGCTGCCTTCTGCTGGTCAAGGGCCACACTTTTCTGTGGAGGGGCTGTGGGGTCTGGGGTGGAGGTTGGGTGCAGAGAGAAGCTCGGGATCAGGCGCTGGAGTGCAGGCGAGGAGGTGGGGCCAGAGGGGGAGTTTGCATGAAGAAGAGGGCTGTGAGCTGGGGGCAGGATCAGGGTAGGGGTAGGGGCATAGGAGAGGGTTCTGGCCTGGAGAAGGGGTGCAGGAGCGTGCAGCATCTGGGAGGGAGTTGTGACCTGGGATGTGCACAGGGTCTGGGTGGTGATCTGCGGGAGGGATTTGCGGGGAGGCGGGAAGGGAGTTTGCAGGGCCAGAGGAGAGGGGGAACACTGTGCACTCTGCCCACACCCCCAGATCAATCTCTGCAGCTCCCATAGAATCACAGAATCCCAGGCTGGAAGGGACCTGAGGAGGTCATTGAGTCCAGCCCCCTGCTTCAAACAGGATCAGCCCCCACTAAGTCATCCCAGCCAGGGCTTCGTCAAGCTGAGACTTTAACTTCTCGGATGGAGATTCCACCACCTCTCTAAGTAACACATTCCAGTGCTTCATCACCCACCTGGGGAAGTAGTTTTTCCTAATATCTAACCTACACCTCCCCCTCTGTAACTTCAGACCATTGCTCCTTGTTCTGCCGTCTGACCCCACTGAGAACAGCCTCTCTCCATCCTTTTTGGAGCTCCCCTTCAGGAAGTTGAAGGCTGCTATTAAATCACCCCTCAGTCTTCTCTTCTGTAAACTAAACAAGCTCAAATCCCTCAGCCTCTCCTCATAGGTCTTGTATCGGAGGGGTAGCCGTGTTAGTCTGGATCTATAACAGTAACGAAGGATCCTGTGGCACCTTATAGACTAACAGAAAAGTTTTGAGCATGAGCTTTCGTGAGCACAGACTCACTTCTGTGCTCACGAAAGCTCATGGTCAAAACTTTTCTGTTAGTCTATAAGGTGCCACAGGACACGTCGTTGCTAATAGGTCATGTGCTCCAGCCCCTCAATCATTTTTGCTGCCCTCTGCTGAACCTGCTCCAGCAAATCCACATCCTTTTTATACTGGGGGGCCCAAAACTGGACACAGTATTCCAGACGTGGCCTCACCAGTGCTGAATAGAGGGGAACAACCACTTCCCTAGATCTGCTCAAAATGGTCCTCCTAATGCACCCTAATATGCCGTTAGCCTTCTTGGCTACAAGTTCACAATGTTTACTCTTATCCAGCCTTTCATCCACCATAACCCCTAGATTCCTTACCACTGTACTGCTGCTGAGTCAGTCGGTCCCCAGCCTGTAACAATGTTTGGGATTCTTCCGTCTGAGTTGCAGGACTCTGCACTTCTCCTTGTTGAACCGCATCAGATTTCTTTTGGTCCAATCCTCCAATTTATCCAGGTCACTCTGGATCCTCTCTCTATCCTCCAACGTATCTACCTCTCCCCATAGCTTGGTGTCATCTGCAAACTTGCAGAGGGTGCAATCCAGTCCCTCACCCAGGTCATTAATAAAGATGTTGGTTTCTGGCCAATGGGAATGGAAAGGATTGGGTGGGGGACATGGGACACGCAGCACAGCGAGGCACATGTGGGGAGCTTCCAGTCATTTTGAGCCTGCCTTGGGGTCCCGGTGGGGGAGCTGTGGGCTGGATCCAAAGGCGTGGGGGGCTGGATCCCGCCTGCAGGCCGTTCCTTGCCTGCCCATGGCATAGAGAGGGAACTCATAAAGTCAGCAGACGAGTCCAAGCCAGGAGGGGTTGCATCCGCATTGGAGAACAGGGTCAGAATTGAAAATGGTCTGGACAAACAGGAGAAATAGTCTGATGCAAACAGGATGAGGCTCAATAGGACAAATGCACAGTACTGCATGGAGGGAGGAACAATCAGTATCACACACGCATAATGGGAAGGGACTGTTTAGGCAGCAGCACAGCAGAAAGGGATGGAGGGGTCAGAGCTGACCACAAGCCGAGTACGAGTCACCAGTGTGAGGCTGCTGTAAAAAGCAAACCTGATTTGGGGACGTATTCCCAGAAGGGTTGTGAGCACGACCCAAGAAGCCATTCCTCTGCTCCACCCTGCGCTGGGCAGGCCTCGCCTCGAGCGCCGTGAGACGTGCTGGGTGCCACATTTCAGGAAAGCTGGGGAGAAACTGGAAAAACTTCAGTGAAGAGCAACTCAAACAGTCAAGTATCAGAGACGGAGCCATGTTAGTCTGTATCTTCGAGAACAACAAGAAGTCCTGTGGCACCTTATAGACTAACAAGTATTCTGGAGCATCAGCTTTCGTGTGCAAAGACCCGCTTTGTCAGATGCATGAGTGGGCAAAACGATCAAAGATCTGGAAAACTTGAGCTCTGGGTTAGACTGAAAAACCTGTCATCAGCTGGCAGAAGAGACGATGGAGAGGGGACGCGTGACACTTAGCCCTGCCCTGAGGGGACTAGCTCAGATGACCTTGGAAGGTCCCTCCCCGGCCTACCACTCTATGCATGAGGCACCTGCATATTGCTGGGGATCTGAGCCCAAACAAGATCCCAACAACAGCTGCCCAAGCAGGGCTGGATTTGAACCCAGGACCAAGGGGCATGTGCCCCTTAACGGCCCACAGCAGCAAGAAGGCTGGGGGGGAGCCCCGGGGGCTGGAGGAGAAGGGAAGGGGCTGTGGGTAGGGAAAGGGGGAACAGCTGGAGAAGGTAAAGAGAAGCCTGACTGGGTGAGTGGTGGGGGAGGGCAGGACGCCTGGGTTCCATTTCCAGCTCTGCCAACCACTAGGGTGAGTGGGAGCAAATCCCTTTCTCTCTGGGCCTGTTTCCCCTTCCGGGGGACAGGAGGTGGCTGGCTCTGAGCCGGCTGCAGGAGCCGAAGGGGGCTGGAAGGGGGCAGTGCATGAGGCCCACTGCTCGACGGAGACCCGCAGTTCTCCCCAGCTCCACCTGCCCGCAGTGGGGCAGGCTCGGCCCCTTGATTTCCCCTAAGGCACCTGGGGGGCGAGGCTGCCTTTGGGGGTGCGGAGAAGCACCTCGCTTTCCCCAGCCCCAGCGCCCGGTACCGTCGGGGCCGTGCACTCCGGCGATCGCTGCTGCCGGCGCTGGGCTGGGGGTCCCGGGGGGCTGCGGGGGGCCGGGGGACCCAGCAGCGGGAGCAGCCCCAAGGCCCCGGCTTCGGGCGCGCCCCGGGCGGGAGCGGGACCCTGGCTCTGCCGGAGCGCGGCGGTGGCCGGGGGGGCGCCCATCACCGCAGCCTCGCCCCTGCGCCCCGCTTGGCCCCGGCCGGGGTGCGGCGCGGCGCGGCTGAGCCGGCCGAGCGCGGAGCAAGGGCGCCCCGTGGCGGCCGCCGCAGCGAGCCGCAGGGGCGGGGGCGGGCCGGGTTGCAGGCCGTGCTGCGGGGGGCCGGAGCGGGATAAATAGGCGGCGCGGCTCGGCCCGGCTGGCGCAGCGCAGGACGGAGCCGCCGAGGTGAGCCCCGCGGGGCAGGTCCCCTCGGCCGGGCAGGCGCCACCGCAGATTGCTGCCGGGCCGGGCCGGGCCGGGCTGGGCTGCAGCGGGGGGGGCGTGCGGCCGCCGCCTGGGAACGGGGCGCGCCCCTCTTCTCCCGTCTGCGGGGCTGCGCGTCCTGGCGCCCGGGGGTGGAGTGGGGAGAGGCGGCAGCCCAGCCGGGGGCGGGGGGGGGGGGGCAGTCCGTGCAGCGATCTCAGGCAAAGGGGGAGCGCGGGTAGGTTTGCTGGAGCCACCGCCCCCTTTGGGGGGGGGTCCCGCGGGCTTTCTCTGGCACCTCGGGACGGGGGTGTAACAGGCCTGGACGTTGCTGGGGATGGGGAGAGTTAATTGCCTCTCCCCCACCCGCACTCCTTGCAAGGCGCTCTCCGCAGTTTCTCCTTGGTGGCCCCCCTCCCTGCAGGGTTGTCAGTCACCCGGCCCCTGGGTGGGGGTCTGTCCCATCGCCTGGACCTGAGACCCCCCCCCCCCCCAGCGACCCCCTTTGCAGCTTTAGTGACTTGGGCCGGGTGACTTAGTTCCCGGACCCAGCTCCAGGGGCCCTGGTTCGGTTCCACCAGGGATCTGCGGTTTCCTGGGCAAAATTGTTCTGCTGCTTCTTGAGCCTTCTGCGTCAGGGTTCCCGGCCTGGGGCGAGGTGGGAATTCCTGCATGTTGGCCCATCCTGGGAGCTGCTCTTGGAGGCAAGCTGCTGGGCTACAGGCCCTAGTGATTTGCCATGTCATGGCTGTTCCCAGGTGACGGTCGCACCATGGGGCTGGCAGGCCAGGCCAGGCAGGCGAGACAGGTGCGATGCTGAAACAGCAGCTCTTAGCATCCGGATCAGACTGTTCTCAGGTTTGGTCCAGCCGCGCCTCCAGAAGTTTCCAGCTCCAGATGCGCCAGAGGGAGGGGAAGGTGCTCGGAAACTTGTGGAAGGCCGTGGGCGAGTCGGTGCTGCTGTTCCTGGCTGTTTTCTTGCCGGTCTTGCGACATGCTTCTTGCGACATGCTGGTTTTCTTTCCAAACCCCAGCGAGTCCCCTCCTGGACTTGGCCTGAAAAGGGGCTGTCCAGCAGCTCTCCTCCATGCAGAGTTGCCTGAAAGTGGCAGCCTAGCTGGAGGCCTGGAAGGGCAACACAAACCATCCAGCACTTATCGGTTAGGGTTTTAATCCCCAGACTTCTGTCTGTCGGCCAGTCTCTTGGGGCTCTGACTCAGGGCCTTTAAACAGAAGGCAGATAACCACACTGCACCTCTGCAGTTGAGCAATGCTGCAGTGGGTGGGGCGGGGGGGAAATAAGTCCCCACAGGCGGCTGGCTAGGTGCCCAGTGCTGGGGTGCGTGGCGGGGGGGGAGACAAGCGATGCTGGGGGTGTGTGGTTGGTTGGGTGGGGAAACATGGCTCAGAAAGGGGACTAGTCGTAGGAGCTGGCTGATGGGAGGGGGAGAATTCGGGGTACAAGCACGAGGCTGGCTAACCGCTGCGTTGCTGTCCTTGGCGGGATCAGACTGCAGGAAGGGAGGGGGACCTCATGGGGCATATTGTTCCCACTCCTAAGCCATCTGGAAGCCATTTCTGTGGGCCCCGCGGAGCGCTGGGGTGGTGCCCAAAGCTCTCCTGCCACCGGTGAGCTGTCTCCGTCTCACCCCCCCCGAATGGGTGTTGGGGTACAGCAGATGAAAGCTAGCCTGCCCCTCCCCCTGCCCTGCAGCAGAGTTGTGGGGCCTCTAACTGCAGCAGCGGAGCAGGGCCTGTGTGTGTGTGTGGGCTCTGGGTCAGGGTTAGGGGGGCATCTGCAGCCTGGGGGGGGAGCACAGGCTGGATTGATGGGGTGGCTTCATTGCTACATGCTTCCCCATGGCTCTGAATCAAATGGGGCCGAGCACTGAGCTCCCCGGCTCGTGTGGTGTTTTTCCTTGCCCCCCCCCCACTCCATCCAGTCCCCCCTCCCTACGAAAGCTGCTGCGCCCCCCAGACTCCTCCACTCCCCCCCATTGCCATGCAAAGCTCAGCGCCATCTGAGCCAGCTCACGTCCGTCCCACCACCTCTGGCCTGGGGATCTCGTATCTCTCTGGCAAGGTCGTTCGGCGTCCTGTTATCGCTTCGGCGTCATGTGCTTGGGCTGGGTCCAGCCCCATGGCAGAGCTGGAGCTAAAGCCAGTCTGGTTCCCCCCCCGGCCCCCTTCCCGGTGCTGCTTGTGAAGGGGGCTGCCTGTGCAGAGCCTCCCTGGATGAGGGTGTCTGCCTTGATTCCTGCTGCCCCCAGATGGAGTCCCCAAGGACAGCCCAGCCCCTGTCCGCTCTGACCGCCCCTGTGGCTCAGTTCAGAGCATTCCCGGCCTGCAGCCGAGCACTGCAAGGGTAGCCCAGGGCACCAGGGGGTTTGCAGTTCAATACATGCTGCCAGCCGGCGCTGTTCCGTGAGCAGCACCCAGCTAGGGTGCAGGAGACCTAGGCTCTAATGGCGCTTGGTGTGCCTTGTGGCTTGGACCGTGCCGAGCCTCAGTTTCCCCAGCCGTAGCAAGGGGATGGTGCTGCCCACCCATCTTTTGAGGGCTGCTGCTCACAAAGGTGACTTCTGCCACCAGCCTCTGCTGTCCCTGTGTCTGAGCCACTTGCTTCCATTGGGTCCAGTGTCTGGTTTGCACAAAGGCCAGCTGGGCTCCCTCCTGCAGAGGAAAACCTTTCGGGGGTCGCTTTCCAGGCTGGAAAGTGCAGCCAGCTTTGCTCAGCCTCCAGGCATTGGGATGCATGCCCTGGCCCCGCTGGCTTGCAAGCCCACTGGGTGGGGGGCTTACGGAAGTGAGGGCTGAGCAGCGCCCCAGGACTGAGCCATGCACGGCTGCAGCGAGTTGGAGACAGCAGCCAGGGGCCTCGGCTGACCAGTCTTTGTCCGTCTCGATTCCTTAGCTCTCATTGAAACCAGGGATGAGGCAGCCCGGTCCCACACTCCCCCCTAGCCCTGCACCAGCTGAACTGTGATTCAGCAGCCTGCCGGGAAGGAGCCCCCCTTCCCTGGAACTGGGCGTCCGCCAGCCACTTGCCCAGCAGGTGGGGGGGGCTCTTACGTAAGGTTTCTGCTTGGATGTCTGGGAACTTCCCTGTGTGCAGCAGCTCTTGGCAGCTGCTCCTGGATGGAGGTCAGGGCCGCAGTAGCTTCCCCCCCTGCCCTTGCCCAGCCAGAATGGATGAGCATTTGGGTCACAGCAGGGACGCCGGGGCCGTGTGCGTGTGTAACTCGGCAGAAAGCCCTGGGTGGGGGTTGAGTCAGGAGCTGGGATTGTTCTTAGGTCTCCTGTGGCTCTTTGTTTTGGCACTAGGGGCAAAGCTCTGCTTAAACTGTCCCAATTCCCAGCTGCAGCTGGGCTGGCTCGAGGCTGGAGCAGTCACTGCTCAGTCCTTGTCCGTTCAGTTCTCTGGGTTCACTCGAATCTGGGCTCCTGCTGCAGGTAACATGGGCAAGGGATCACACCGTGCTCCTTGCCCCTCTGCAAGGCTCTCTGGCTGCCAGGGGGAGACTGGGGCTGCAATGCAGCACCCCTGCACCCCACTCACTCAGGAGGGGGTGTTGTGGAAGGGGTGTCCCCTTGGGGTAGAAGGGGAGGGGCTGGATGGTGCAAGGGGCAGAGCGGGGGCTTGCCTTCCCCAGGTGTGCCTTCACCCGCTGCCCCAGGTGCAGACCGTACTCTGCCAGTGGCCCAAGCAAGCCCCGAGCCGAAACCAAGCCTGCACCCCCACGAGTGTCACTCGGTGTCTCCAGTCCCGGCACCCACCCCAGCAAGTCTCTGTCACTGGTACAGGCCGAGAGAGGGATCTGGATCTGAACACCCCATGTTCAGGCTCTAGAGCTGTGTTTTCCTGCTTGCTGATAGGAAAAGTCCTCCCTGCAGGGTCATGAGCAGGGTAGAACCTGGATCCTTCTGTGCAAACATTGGACTAAGCGAGTACTGCCTTTGGCTGCTAGCACTGATTCACGTGGGTCAGCTGTGATGTGGAACCAGTGTTGCACAAGCATTTCAAGAGAGGCACTTTGAGGCCATTGCTGGGCCCAGCTCTGGTGCCAGAGGGCTAAATGGGCGGCTGGAACACACAGCGCTGAGGAAGGGCTCTGATGCGTTCATGGGACTGCCCAAACATCTGTGTGAGGCAGCCGGTCTGCCGTCCACTGGTGCATGGGGATAAGTGATGTGCCCCGGCCTTGGAAGGAGGCTGGGTCAGAGCCGAGGTTAGAGCCTTGTTCCCTTTGGCTTCTAGGCCTCTGGGCAGGCAGGTGGCATTTGGCTCTTAGCAAGTCCAGGGGCTGGACTCGGTGACCTGTCCAGGTCTGTATTCTGCAATACTAAATCCCAGATGGGTTTTGGCCCCATATTTTTGAATTTATTTTTTTTCTGTCATGAAGGGCCCCAGAGGCATTGGGGCTGGAGCTGCCTGTTTGCATTAACTTGGATGAAATGCGTGGGCTCCCCTAAAACCAAGTCAGGCTTTCGTTGGAACGACAGCCCGCGTTCCCTTGCACTGGGGACTGTTTGAGAAGGAAAAGGTCCCTGTTTCTGTCTCTGGGCTGGGAGTAACTCCCACAGCAGGTGGATTTTGGGATGCCACCGGATCGGGCAGAAGTGGGGTTTCACCTCAGTGGTGCTCTCCGGCCTGTCTTGGTCCAGATGTCTTCTAAGACGAAGAAGATCCCAGGGTCCCAGGTGGGAGTGTGTTCCCTCTAAGCTGAGCACTTTGGTAGCTGCCCAGGGGAGATTCAGGTGCCACCCAGCTGACAGAGTGCCCAAAGCCGGCAGCCTGTGTTTGTCAGTGGTGGACAGCCGCCTGCACCTTGGTGCACTCAACAAATTTATTCCGCCGTTGGGTGGAAGAATGTGGAGGGCACAAGGGGTGCCTGCAGTGAGGGGACTCTCACTGTCGCACACTGTCCATAGTCGTCGTCTTTTGTACTTCCCCTTCCAATAGTTTTCTTTTAAGGACCCTGGACGTGAGCTCAGGGCTGAGCCACCCACCCCTGGTTACTGTGTGCTCGAAGTCAGCCTGGCCTCGACTGTACTGACTTTGGGGCTATCTCCTGTTTGGTTGGCTTGTTAGCAAGTACAATGGCTACTCAGGCCAGCCGGTTCAGCATCTCGTCCCTGGTCCCTTCGCCCTTTGTTCCTGTAGCATCCTGGGAGCGAGCTCCTGTCCTTACCAGGTCCCCTCTGCTGGCAGGGCCTGCCTTATTTCGCCTCCCTGTCTCTTCAGGCCTGCACAGGACCTTGAAGCGAGGAAGATGAAGCTGCTGCTGCTCTGGCTGCTGGGGCTCCTCCTGGCTGGGGAAGAAGGCCAGGCCCTGGTCCCTCCCAGTGAACTGAAACGTAAGTGGCGTTGGTGCAGCGCAGCGTGGGGGGTGGGAAGTCCCCAGGTGATGGGGGGGCTGGTGGGATTGGCCGGGTGTGGTAACACGGGCTGTACGGCACTGGGACGCCGCGCTGCAGGGCCAGGCGAGCTGTCTTGGGTCTCTGAGCCCTCTTCCCTAGGCAGCTTAGCCATGGTCAGGCTCCCCTTCCATAGGCGGTCTGGTGCTGTGCCCCAGGCTCCAGCTGAGGGGCCCCTCACTAGCTACTGAGCACTGCTTTTACCCTGGCTTGGCTGCTACGGGCTGCAGGTCCACTGGCCAGCAGTTCTGGGCCCCAGGGCAGAAGACAGTGGGGCCCTGCCTCCGCCTGACTTGACCCTCCTTGTCCACGGACGCCTCAAGCAGCCCCCTCCTCAGTCAGAAGACCCACTTCCCCCACCCTCTGGAACGAGCCCCGGGGCAGCCATGTGCTCCCCCTCCCTTCCCTGTGCCCAGCCTGCCTGCTCTGGGGACAGCCACGCCAGCTGCGTGGTGCAAAGGCTTTCGATACGCCCCGTGCAGGTTCCAGGGCCCGGTTGTCCAGCCCAGGAACCTGCATGGGAGATAGCAAAAGCGTCTCTGAATCTAGAGGTGCTTTTTGGCAGAGCTGCCCCTGCACCCCAGCACTTCTGTTTCTCTCTGGCTCCCCTCGCCATTGGGCTGCCCACCCGGGAGCTGTGAGTGGGGGGGAGGGGTATCCCCTGCAAGCATGGGGGGGGCTAAGTTGGGGTGGGGGGCCCCTGGGATGTGCAGGGGAGGGGCCAGGCGAACGTGCGTTTGGCTCTGAAACCTGGGAGAGTTCCAGGATTTCGGCTGTTTCTAGGGTCTTTCCAGATTGGAAACCACAGACTCCCAGGGCTGGAAGGGAGCTCAGGGGGTCATCGAGTCCAGCCCCCTGCCTAAAGCAGGACCAACCCAACTAAGTCATCCCAGCCGGGGCTTTGTCAAGCTGGGACTTAAAAACCTGTAGAGATGGAGATTCCACCAGCTCTCTAGGCAACGCATTCCAGTGCTTCACCTCCCTCCTGGGGAAATAGTTTTTCCTAATATCCAGCCTACACCTCCCCACTGCAATTTCAGACCATTGCTCCTTGTTCTGCCATCTGACACCACCGAGAACAGCCTCTCTCCATCCTCTTTAGAGCCCCCCTTCAGGAAGTTGAAGGCTGCTGTCAAATCACCCCTCACTCTTCTTTTCTGCAAACTAAATAAGCCAAAATCCCTCAGCCTCTCCTCATAGGCCATGTGCTCCAGCCCCCTAACCATTTTGGTTCCCCTCCACTGGAGCCTCTCTCAGCTTGGTGCTGGGTGCCAGAGCTTCCAAAAGATCAAGGACGGACCTTGTCCAGTACCGAGGGCCGTGGTGGGTTCTCTGTCAGCAACGATTTTTAAATCGACTGGATGTTTCTCCTTAAGCTCTGCTCTAGCAGGACTGTTCTGTGGCTTGTGTGGGTGAGTCACCTCAGGATCTTGGAATCTGTCATCCCTGGAATCCAGTGCCCCATGGGGAGAACTGGGGCTGGCTGGGGTGGATGAGGTCCCTGTAAACCAACTTCACACCGGTGCCCCTGGCATCCGGTTTCCCACTCCAACTGGAAGACGTTACCGCACTGCAGTTGTCAGGCAGGTCACAGAATGGCCAGACCCTCTGCCCACACACCTGGGCAGGCCTGCAGGAAGCACCTGGCAGCAGGAAAGGCCTGGGTCCAAGCCAGGTGCTTGGTTGTGCGATCGTGTCTCACGCAGCTCCCACCCAGGGGTTTGCTGAACCGAGCAGCAGGCCTAGGAGCTGGCTCTTGTGCCTCTGAGAGGGGAGCGGGCTCAGAGCTGGGCGTGTCTTTGGCGTTGAAATGCAGTGGGTGTCGTTGGCCCCCTCCTTCCAGTATGGTCAAAGCCCAAATCTAAGCCAGGCTCAGGCCTCAGGGGCTGAGAATGGACCTGGGCAGAGAGGTTTGTAGGAAATTTCAGCTGAATTGAATTGGACGCTTTTTTAGACCAAAGACGCGTTGGAGGTGCAAGTATTCGGGTGGGACAGATGGCGGTTGTAGAGTCCGGGTGGCCATCTGAGAGGAGGTGCCCTCAGCAGGTGAGTGTCTTAGAATAGCTCTGCTGAGGCAATTCAGGACTCCCCTTCCCCCCCACCCAGAAATGTCAGCAACTGGGAGCAAGTTCATCAGTGCCGAGATCGAGAACGCCATCGACGGGGTGAAGCAAATGAAAAGCCTCATGGACAGGACCAGCAAAGACCATCAGGAGATCCTGACCACGCTGGAGGAGACCAAGCAGAAGAAAGAGGTGAGCGCAGGCAGGGGAGCCAAGGGGAGAACGTCCCCGTGAAGCCTGTCCTAAATCTCGCCACGATTTGGGCTGGGAGGGGGTTGACGCCGTGGAAGTCATCTTGTATAAGAAGCCATTTCACATCCCTTACTTTTGCATGCACACAAGAGCCTGTCCTGTCCTGGACCTGTTTGAGAATGGCTGGGAGGATGAGCTCTATGGAAGGCTTTGATGAACTGTTTGGAGTTGGGGAGCCAGCTCCCTTGTCCCTGTTTTTCCTGGCTGATAACTGTTTCTCTTTGGAAAGTGATTTACCATCCTCTCACTAATTGCCTCTGACGCTGGGCTTGTTTGTGGAAGGGTATAAAATACCAGAGTTAGCTGCATCCAGCAGCCTTGCTGGACCTGGTTTTCCTGGTGTCCAGTTTGGCTCATCTGTTGCCTTATTGAATTCAATAAAGCTGAATGTTAGCCGCCTAAACAGAGAAGTCTTGTGCTTGAATGCTGCGAAATAGCCACCCTCCCACGGGGCAAGCCAAACTCTGGCTTCCCCAGGCAGCTTTGATTCTCAATAGGTGGGAAGTGCACGGGCCTGAAATAAAAGGAGACTCATGTCTTATCCATGTGAGTCGAATGTCAGACGTGTAACAGACTACATCCGCTCTGGCCCTGGGGGGGTTTGAATCTTCCTGCGCGTGTGGTACTCGCTCCGCTGCCTGAGCCCGGCTCCCTCTGGGCCCTTCCTTGGAAGTCTCGCTTATCCTCTAGGTGATGGGAGCTTGGGAATAATCTCTAATGAGGCTCCGTGGGCTTCTCATGCTAGCCACCGGCTGCTTCCCGGCAGGAGTGGGGCTAAACTCTCATGCTAAGGGGGATTCTCCCTTAACTGGCTCACACCTCATGGGCCTGGGTTTAACACGTTTGCTTCCAGCAAGCCATGCAGCTGGCCAAGGACACGGAGAAGCGGCTGATGGAGAAGCCGGAGGTGTGCAACGAGACAATGCTGGCCCTGTGGGAGGAGTGCAAGCCCTGCCTGAAGCAGACCTGCATGCGGTTCTACTCGCGGACCTGCCGCAGCGGCTCGGGCCTGGTTGGCCGGCAGGTGAGCGGCCAGCTGGGCAGCTGAGGTCCTTCCTTGGTTGTGGTGGAGGAGAGCTGGAACCCCTCTCCAGGGCGTGGGATGCTGCGACAGGCTGGGCCTGGAGATCTGTACCAGGAGCTCTGTGGGCCAGAGCTTTTATGGGAGCCTTCACCTGGGCTCAGAGGGGCTCTGGTGTTTTTGATGTATGGGAACGGACTGGTGGCCACTGTCCTCCCCACCTTCCATATGGAGGGTGGAGCCTGCAGCGCACATCCCCCTGTGGCCTGCTGCCACCCCCTGGGGGAGTGGGGTCTGATTGGGATGCAGTGGCGGGGGAGACCCCAGCCCTGGGGGGGTGTATCGTGGGTTTGCAGGGGCCTGCCCAGCTCACAGCACCCCATCTTGCCTTGCTCTGGTAGCTGGAGGAGTTCCTCAACCACTCGTCCCCCATCTCCATCTGGGTGAATGGCGACCGCATAGACTCCCTGCTGGAGGAGGACCAGCAGCAGGGCCGCTGGCTGGAGGACCTGGAGGAGCGCTACAGCCTGGTGGAGGAGGGCGTGGACGACCTGTTCCAGGAGAGCACCCGGGTCTACGGCCACACGGCCCCCTTCTTCCGCTTGCCCTTCATAGGAGGCTTCCGGGGGCCTATGCACCCTCGCTTCCGTGCCCCCTTCTCCAACACCAGGGTGGTCCGGGATGCCCACCCCTTCTTCTCTCTGCCCCACCATGGCTTTCACCGCCTCTTCCAGCCACTCTTGGAGATGAGCCAGCGCATGTTTGAGAGCTCCCAGAAGGCCATGGAGCAGGAGAGCCAAGAATCCCTGCTGGGTGGGCCCATCACAGGTGGGCGATAGCTAAGGACTGCTAGGGGAAGAGCCAGCAGGGCTGGTGGGTGGCTGGGGCCAGAGCCAGCCCCCTCCCCTGGCACGAGCTAGTCAGTGGCAGTCAGGAAATAATGGTGGTCCCCTATCCAGCCCTTTCACTGTACCGAAGGCACTTTATTTCACTGTGGGGGGGATTAACCACTGAAACAGCTTATCTAGAGCTGGGGAGATTCTCATGAGACTGGGTCAGACCAAAGCTCCCTCCAGCCCAGTGTCCTGTCTGCTGACAGTGGCCAGTGCTAGTGCCCCAGAGGAGGTGAACAGAACAGGGGTCATCATCCAGTGACTCCCTCCCCTGTCCCCCATTCCCAGCTTGTGGCAAACAGAGGCCAAGGAGACCAGCCTGGCTAAAAGTCACTGGGGGACCTGTTCTCCAGGAATTTCTCTTCTCCGTTATAGTCACGGCCTCCATCATCCTCGAGCGGGGAGTTCCGCAGGCTGACTGCACCATCTGAAGAAATACTTCCTTGTGTCTGGGTTAAACCAGCTGTCTGTTCAGCACCGGGGTCACCCAATGACACTGTTCTCAGGGGGAGTAAATAACTCTTCTTTATCCAGGCTCTCCAGACCAGTCATGATTTTTATAGACCTCTTTCATCTCCCTCCTTTGTCACCTCTTTGCCAAGCTGAGCAGTCCCATCTGCCACGGGGGAGAAGATAAGCTCTTCCAGGCCGCCCGTCAGTTTGGTTGCCATGTTCTGAACTTTTTTCCAACTTCTCTTCCATCCCTGGCCACTTTTAATCCAGGGTGGGTGTTTCTCTAAAAGCTCTGAGCAGCTGTAACTCAAGGCAGGACTAGGGTATGCAGGAAGTCAGGGCAGGTGATCACAGTGGCTTCTTCTGGCTTTAAACCCTGGTGTCTCCCTTCTCCGGCCCCAGGGAGAAGGCCTCTGCCCTGGGGACTAGCAGTCCAGTTCCCATCACTGGCCTTCCCTGGCTGCCTTGGCAGAGTCTGAGACAGAGCTGGTGGCTACTCTTCTGACAATGTTTGAGTTCAGTGAAACAGCGGGTGTGAGAGTAGGGACAGTTTCTGTGTTGATTTCAGCAGAGTTTTTGGTCTAGAAACTATGTGGGGGGCAGCAGGAGAGGGCGCTTGCTAATATCAGCTGCCGAGGGTTTCGCAGTGGGATGTTCGGACTTGTCATTCTGAAATTTGTTTTGCATTTTTGCATTGCCAAAAAAGTCTCAACTGGCCCCAAACTGGCTCACTGGCTTCTGGGTAAAGTCCATTTTGAAGGGAAACTTTGAACAAAAGTTATTTGTTTATTTCCCGTCCCCTGGTTGGAACAAGACCAAAAAAATGTTGAAATTCTGCAGTTTCCCACAACCTGGAATATTCGGTGCGGGGCTGATGACGCGCAGATGGACAGCTCTGATTCTGTCCAGTAGAGGGTGCTGCTGGTTGACTCGCCTCCCTCCCACGGGTGTCCAGGACTTGCTTAGTTAGTGTATTAAGACTCCAAAGGTGCTATAAAAATTCTAGTGTTTGCCTTCCCTCCAGGGGCCATGCGATGATGTATTATTCTCCAGCCGAGCCAGGATGAGACAATCACAAGAGCATTTGCTAGCTCTCTTGTAGAATGAATAAATAAATGTCAGAGCTAGTGAATTATGGCCAAAACAAGCTGACGTTTATTTTATACTCCTCAGTAGGTAATTCACAAGCTTGAGCCCTTTTGCCAGACTTCAGAGGGATAAGAACACAGGCTGTAGCCTTCAATTCTGCCCGCTGCCTGAAGGCAGTGTTCTCAGAGCGTGAGATGCGTGCCACTGGTGGTACGCAGAAGGATTTCAAGGGGTATAGGGCAGAAAAAAAATGGCTGACATTCAGGAGATCAGCGCTGGAAGATGGGGGACGCTAATCAGGCCAAAGTCCCGAAAGGGGTACACATGTTTTAATAGTAACAGAGAAATCTGTGCTAGTTCATATACTATCAAAACAAAAAAGCAGCCCAGTAGCACTTTAAAGACTAACAAAATAACTTATTAGGTGATGAGCTTTTGTGGGACAGACCCTCTTCTTCAGACCAGAACAGACTCAATATTTAAGGCTTAATCTAATTCTTGACTCCCGCCCCGCCCCCCACTCTGATTTGTCCACCTTGATTACTGGTTTTGGTTCTCTGTGCCTTAAATATTGAGTCTGTTCTGGTATGGCTACGGTCTGAAGAAGTGGGTCTGTCCCACAAAAGCTCACCTAATAAATTAATTTGTCAGTCAAGTTGCACTTTAAAGACTGCTTTTTTGTTTTGACAAACGTTTTAAGCTTGAGAAACACTGTCTTAAGAGATAGCTGTTAATTAACAGACTCTGGTGGCTGGCTATTTGTGTTCTATTCTTCCCTGCTTTGGAAGAGCTGCTGTATTCTTTGTTTCCCATCCTGAGCTGTTGTGCAGAGTTGCTCTGCTTTGTTAACCGCTGCCACGCTCCACCCCAGAAGCAGCTGCATTTCAGCAAGGCAGGAAGGGACTCTGCCTGACTGGTACTTGACGGTAAAGCGCACGGAGTTGGTGCACTGGGCAGTGGTGGATGGCTTTGCCAGTGCTGAGAAGTAAAGCTGTACCTCCCTGGTGTGTCTCATCTTCAGAAACTCGCAACTCCAGCAACGACCGCATGGTGTGCCGGGAAATCCGCCGCAATTCTGCTGGCTGCCTGAAGATGAAGGACAAGTGTGAAAAGTGCCGGGAAATCCTGTCTGTAGGTGAGCAAAAGAGATGGCTGTAAGCAGGGGGTTGGAACAGCCAGCAGCTTTAGAGCTGCACCGCAGCAGGAGTTGAACTGGCAGCCTCTAGGTCCATGCATGGCACTGGAGAGCCCCTTCCCCTGAGGTGACTTTCCCAGCAGCAGGGAGCAGTGTTACAGGCAGCCCAATGCCACCCTCATGTGTTCTCCATGCCTGCGTGAGGCAGAACTGATTGCATGTGGGCAGCGCCTATGGGGAACCAGCGTTTGGCGCCAGGACCAGATCCTCGCTGGTGTAAACCAGCACAGGCCCAGTTACACCTCCAGAGCTGGCTCCAGACCTGTCCCTACCCCACTCATAACAGGGTGGGGCAGGAGGATGGAAGAGCGGAGATTTTCTGCCCCAGATCCCCAGGCCTCAGACAAGCAGTTCCATGTGGCGGCTGGCTCAGGGTTCAGTGATGGGGTGGGAGGGGACTCGGGGGTCGGGGGATGACCAGTGTTCCCTGTAAGCTGAGCGCTGGGGCAGCTGCCCGGGGGAGATTCAGGTGGTGCCCAGCCCATTGGCAGAGCGCCTGTAGCCAGCAGCGTGTGTCCAAATGCACAATAAAATTTATTCTGCCCATAGAATAAACAGACAATTGGGAGCATGGGGGGGGGCACTGGAGGGATCAGCAGCATGTGGTCATCCCCATACCCCCATTAGCTAGCAGGGGAGCTGGGCTGGGGCACCTGGGGGCTGTTCTGGGGGTGGGGGGGTGCATACATGGCCCAGCACCAGCAGTGGCATGGGCTGTTTGGCTTTGCTGGCAGAGAAGGACAGGCTAAGCCATGGAGCCTGAGTCCCCCTCCCCACTGATCCCTTGGAGCTGGGGGCTCTGGACCCTGCAGAGGGACCCCTTCCCCATCAGAACACGAGGCAGGAGCCAGGGTCCTGCCTCCTCCTGCCTCACAGGACCCTGGCACCTCGGTCTCCTCCGCAGACTGCTCGCAGACAGACCCAGCCCAGGGCCGGCTGCGGGAGCAGCTCGAGGACGCCCTGCGCCTGGCAGAGCGCTTCTCCCACCGGTACGACGAGCTGCTGCGAGGCTTCCAGGAGGAGATGCTCAACACCTCCAGCCTGCTGGACCAGCTCAGCCGGCAGTTCAGCTGGGTCTCGCGCCTGGCCAACCTCACCCAGCCCAGGGACGGGGCACTGCAGGTCACCACGGTGGGTCCCCGCTGCCCTTCCCCTGTGGCTCTGAGGGACGGGGGGGCAGGGCCACGGGCTGCTGAGATCTATGGGTCTCGTGCTGCCCACAGAGCCCCCGGCTGGCCCTTGGGTTCCTCCTGGTGCCCCAAGAGCCAGCTGGGCACAACGGACTGACCCTTTGCTGCAAAGGACCCAGAGTGGAGGCAGCCAAAGCAAGAGGGGCCTGCTGGGGGGCTGGGCTGCCCCTGCCTGCAGGGGCAGAAGGGAATGGGGCCGCGCACACGGCATGGGGGAGTGAGCTGTGCTGGCACCCAGGGATGCCTGGTACTTGGGAGCCCCACCCCAAGGAAGGAACGAGGCACCAAAGCCCCTTGCGAAGCAGACATCTGTGCTGCCTGACTGGCCTGCGCCCCACAGCCCCCTCCCCAGCTGGGCTGGCTGCTAGCTGTGCCCGTCCCCTGGACCACTCCCCGACCCTGTGGTGCCGCCAGGCCCAGCTGGGCACAGGGCACCGAGCTCAGGTTCCTCCCCTCCGAGTAAAGCCTCTGCCCAGTCAGCCCTCCACAAGCCTCTGATGGGAAACCCTGGGGCAGGCTCTGTGCAGTCGGCTGCTGGGTCAGGCCCCACTGGCCACAGGGAGGCTGTGGGCAGGAACTGGGGCGGGGGCTGAGATGGAGCCGGGAGGAGCAGCTTGGGCTGGGGAAACAGGGCACCAGCAGAGGGGCTCTGCGAACGCGCTGGAGGCCGAACACCTGGGATCTGTGATAACTGGCTCATCTGCCTTCTCCCCCAGGTGCTTTCCAAGGCCCCCAATCCCCAGGACCCCTCCCTGCCGGCTGACACGCAGGTGACCGTGCAGCTCTTTGACTCGGACCCACTGTCCCTGACCGTGCCGGGCGAGATCCCCTGGGACGACCCCAAGTTCATGGAGGTGGTAGCAGCCGAGGCGCTGAAGCACTACAAGCAGAATGCCCTGTGAGTGCCCAGCCCAACAGATGCTGCCCTCCGCCCAGAACAGAAAGCCCTGGCAGAGGCTGTCATGCTTTGGGGTGTGAGCGAGGGCCAGGCCTGGGCAGGCTTGAATGAATTCCACCTTCTCCCCCTACAATCCTTCCCAGCCGCTGTAAGCAGCTGCTTCTCCCATTCCTGCTCTGTCGTTATGCAGCGCTGCTCTGTTCCACTCCAGCAATGGCTGCATTTCATGAGGGGGAGGCAGAGCTTGGTAAAGGAACCCTGACATGTCTGCTCTACCTCTTTCTGCCCTGCTCTCCTTTGTTCTGTGACAGGGTGTTAGGGGCTGCAGGAAGCCCCTAAGGCCAGCCCTGCCCTGAAGAGACCAGACAGACCAACCGTAAGGGGAAGAAGGAAGGAGTATTCTCAACTCTGCAACTGGGGAAACTGAGGCAGATTCAGTTACTTGCCCATAGACTCAAGGGACCTTGAGAGGTCCTCAAATCCAGTCCCCTGTACTCAGGGCAGGGAGAAAAACTGTTCTCTGGGGCTTCTGAGGATAGGACAAGGAGCAATGGGCTTAACCTGCACCCAGGGAGTTTTAGGTTGGACATTAGGAAGAAACTTCCTACCTGACAGGCTGGTTAAACACAGGAATAAATTGCCAGAGGAGGTTGTGGACTCTGGAGGCCTTTAGGAGCAGGGTAGAGAAACACCTGCCAGGGCTGGCCTACACCACGCGTGAGCTAACTTTTTACATCAGGCTCCACTTTTTGTCTCTGCTGTTGGCAGCCCAGCTCCCAGCCTGTCTAATATCTGCCAAACTGACAGAAAAGTCAGTTGTGTTCACGGGGGGGTGGGGGGGCGGAAAGCCCTTTGGGCACCTGTAAGACAATAAGTCTGTAGATAACAAAAAAAACACCCTTTATTCATGGGCTTATAAATGTGAACACAGACACAAAACCAGTAACAGATTTCAACACTACTAATGAGCTGCATGAAGCTCAGCCCCCGCAGTTGCTCAGGTTGTGCCCCAAATTTCCTACCCCCACCCCACAAGGGGCACACTCCAGTTTTGCTCATCCCTGGTTTAGAAGCAGCTTGGTCCTGCTGTGAGGGCACAGGGCTGGACTCTCTGACCTCTGGAGGTCCCTTCCAGTTCTCGTGTCCTGTGGCAGCCTTGCCCAGCCATCAGAGGTGCTTGTCTAACTAGCTCTTAATCTCTAGCGATGGGACCTGACAGGTAAGCGCTGCCTGGGGCAGCTGTCTAGTCCCGCTCCAGGCCAGGCGTGCTCTCCGCTCAGACCTCTGTCTCAGGGCTTTGCTCGTTAGGCTGGGCGTCTGATTTCCTTAGCCCCTCCCCTGGCTAAGTGTAATGCGCCTCCTTCTCTTCTCTTCTCTCCAGCAGCGAGTGACGGCCTGAGCTGCCGGCCTGCGTTCAGAAGATAAGCCATAGCCGTCAGCAATGCCCTTCTCTGTGCTGCATAGCCCCTAGCGCTGCAGAGCAGGCCCTGGCCTGGCTCGCAGCCCTCATTCTGTCTGCACTCGTAGGTTGAACACTGTACTGCCTGCACTTTGCTGCTGGGTCGTAGGGACCCAAAGAAGAAATAAAGTTAGATCAGCCGTGGAGAAGCCGGCCTGGCGTGGGGTGGTTACGGGCTCGGCCAGTGGGAGCACGGCGACTCTGCAGTGTCTGAAGGAGGTGGGGGGCTATACAGGCTGTTCAGACCCACCGGCCCTTAGTGCCCTGGTCATTATTGCAACAGAAGGCCCAGGCTCTGTGTCTTCTCCAGGGAGCACCCTCAGAGGGGGTGGGACCGAGAGCAAGGCCAGGGTGCTGGGTGAGCACAAGCTGGCTGCACCAGAGCAAAGGGCACAGCTCTGCCGCCTGCAGGCCATGGGGAGCCCTGAGTTGATGCACTTACGGCCATCGCAGCCCAGGAGGGGCAGAGTGGCTTAGGACAGCTGGCCAGAGCCCTTTACAAAGCCAGTCCTGCAAAGGCCCCACCCTTCATCAGGTGATGCCGGCAGGCGCTGGCGGCTCCCCATTGGGAAATCAAAGCTCTGTCCAGTCCAGCCCCCGGGAGGCAGGGGGCAGCGGCTCCCGCAGGAGGTGCCTGTGGGCAAGAACCACCCAAGCTGACCCAGTGCATGGCCACCTGGGGGAGGGGGGATTCTCCTGTGGCCTCCTGCTGCTGTCAGCAGGATCTCTGGCCCCAGCTTTAGGCAGAGGGAGCGCAGGTGCAGAGGGTAGGGCAGCCCAGCCATCAGCCCTGCTGTGGGCTCTGCAGCTGGCTCCTGCAGGGGTCCTGTCGCCACCCCCAGACTTGGCTGGGAGAGAGTTGCCAACTCTCCCAGGCTGGCCAGCCCAGAGGCTGGCTGTAGCAATGGACGCTGGAGTGTCATGTCCAGGAGAGGTGGCAACCTGATCTCAACTGGCTCCAGCTGCAGGGAGGGGAAGGGGCTGTACCAGAATCCCAGGGCCTGGGAGCCACAGCTGGCTGTGGCTGCTGCCTCCTGCAAGGGTCGCCGCTAGTGGCGGCCCAGCGCCAGGCGCCCGAGAGCGGCCGCCACGGAGGCGACGGCAGTGGCGTTGGCCTGGCAGCGGTAGAAGCCGGACTGGGTGGAGAAGCAGCTGTCGACGGTGTCCAGCAGGCCGGGGTGCTGGGCCTGCCCCTTGCTGCTGGCGTAGAGCTCGGCCTGCTCGTTGGGCTGGTGATGCAGCACCACCAGGACGGCCTTTCTCGTCGCTGGGCCGGGGGGAGAGAACAGCGTTAGGGGCAGAGGCGGATCCAGGGCCCCGGGTCCCACCCAGGGGGGTGGGGGTCCCCTGTGCCTCCCCCCACACCCATTCCACCAGCAGCATGGCCTGAGCTCCATCCTGGCCCCACGGCAGGGAAGGGGTTGTGGAGGGCCGGGGGCTGGACCTTCCTGCAGGGCAGGGGAGCAGGGTCCCAGCCCCGGGGCTTCTCCATGCCCTCCCCCCCGTGCTTCTGCTGGAGGGGGGGCGGCTGCTGCTGCTTCCTGGCAGGGCAGAGGCATTGAGGGGCGGCTGAGAGGGGCAGAGGGCTTCCCCTGCTCCAGCCAGCCGCTGCCGCCATGGAGCCCGAGCACAGCATGAGGGCTTCCCCCTGCCCTGCCACCCAGGGCTCTGGCCTTTGCGGGGCAGCAGTGGATTTTGTCCCCCCCGGGTCCCCCCATTGGCTGGGGTCCTGCGCCTCGGCTGATCCACCGCCCTATGCTCTGCCCCCTCCTTAAAGACGGGGGCAGGGATAAGCACTGACAGCTGCATCAGCTGGGCAATTCCCTGCCTACCCCAGGCCTGGGCCAGGCTGGCCTGTTGGGCCCACCAGCTGAAGGAGCGGTGCCCTCGGTCCCCTTGTTCAAGGGTAGTGGGGCAGAGACCGGCCCGGCCCCTGCCGGCGCCAGGGCCACTCACCTGGGATCCCCTCCAGGGCGTTGCTGATGTCGGTGCCCGCGCGGGTGGAGATGGGGCAGAAAAGCAGCAGCGGGTGGCTGGAGTGAGGCTCGTACTCTCCTGCCTGGAGGGAGATGCCCTGGGCTGCCAGGAGATGAGCCAGCTGGTCCACGAACTGCCTCTCGCAGCCAGCCGTCTTCCCGCTCACGCGGACCTGCAGGGGCAAGGCTGGCAGGGAGCGGGGCTGGTCAGAGAAGAGGGAACACGAACAGGGGGCGCAGCAGGGGACCGTGTCCGGCTGCGTGCTAGTTCCCCCCCGTTCCTGTGCGTGGTGGTCTGCTCACTGGGGGGCTGGGGCTCCGGAGGAGTGGGTATAAGCCTCAGAGCCACTACTGGTCAGGGAGACTCCCCAGTTACCCGGATGCTGCACCAGCTGGTACCCAAGGGAGCTGTCGGTTCTACCCTTGTCATGACCCTGAGCTGCTCAAGGGTCACTTTGGTTAGGAGGGTTTGAGGACCCTTGCTCAGTCGCACAAGGCATGTCCTCAGCCACACCTGCCCCAACCCTCCACTGCCCTCCTACACCCAGCCCTCCCTTCCCCCCACACCCATTCTTAAGCCCATGGGGGCTGGGAAGCCACCAGTGTGGCATAAATCCCACAGAACAGTTGGGAAAGCAGGTCTGATGGGGGCAGGTGATTAAAACTCACAGGTAAGTCATAACCACTGAGACCTGGGAAATGGGTCAGAAAGAGCGGGGAGCATGGGCTCTAAGAGCAGTGATAAAGGAGACACGAGAGAGAACTGGGGGCAAAAGCAAACCAACATCTCAGGTGACAGTAAATACACGAAGTTTGGGGAACACACAGGAAGACCTCGAAATCACAGAATTGTAGAACACTAGGACTGGAAGGGACCTCGAGAGGTCATGAAGTCCAGCCCCCTGCCCCAATGGCAGGACCAAGTACTGTCTAGACCATCCCTGATAGACATCTACCTACCCTGTTCTTAAATATCTCCAGTGATGGAGATTCCACATCCTCCCTTGGCAATTTATTCCAGTGTTTGACCACCCTGACAGTTAGGGACTTTTTCCTAATGTCCAACCTAAACCTCCCTTGCTGCAGTTTAAGCCCATTGCCTCTTGTTCTATCCTCAGGGGCCAACAAGTTTTCTCCCTCCTCCTTATGACACCCTTTTAGATACTTGAAAACCGCTATCACGTCTCCCTTAATCTTCTTTTTTCCAAACTAAACAAGCCCAATTCTTTCAGCCTTTCTTCACAGGTCACATACTCTAGACCTTTAATTATTCTTGTTGCTCTTTTCTGGAGCCTCTCTAATTTCTCCACATCTTTCTTGAACTGCGGTACCCAGAACTGGATACAATACTCCAGCTGAGGCCTAACCAGCGCAGAGTAGAGCGGGAGAATGACTTCTCGTGTCTTGTTCACAACACACCTGTTAATGCATCCCAGAATCATGTTTGATTTTTTTGCAACAGCATCACACTGTTGCCTCGTATTTAGCTTGTGGTCCACTATAACCCCTAGATCACAGAATCATAGGGCTGAAAGTCTGTGGGCCCCACTACCAGCCCCTTAATCATTTTTGTTGCCCTTCGCTGAACCTGCTCTAGCAAATCCACCTCCTTTTTATACTGGAGGGCCCGAAACTGGACACACTATTCCAGATGTGGCCTCACCAGTGCCGAATAAAGAGGAATAACTACTTCTCTGGATCTGCTCGAAATGCTCCCTTTCTGCTGGAGTCATTCCTAGACAGTCTCTCCCCATTCTATGTCTGTGAAACTGACTGTTCCTTCCCAAGTGGAGCACTTTGCATTTGGCCTTATTAAACTTCATCCTGTTTACCTCTCCAATTTATCCAGATCATTTTGAATTATGACCGTATCCTAGTCAATAAACATAACTCTGACAGCAACAAGAAGTCCTCTGGCACCTTATAGACCACCAGATACTTTGGAGCGTCAGCTTTCCTGGGCAAAGACCTGCATCTGATGAAGATGCGTCTGACGAAGTGGGTCTGTGCCCATGAGAGTTTATGGTCTAAAATATCTGTTAGTCTGTAAGGTGCCACAGGACTTCTTGTTGCTCTTGCAGATACAGACTGACACGGCTCCCTCTCTGATACTTATGACAGTTGACATCACAGAGATTGGTGGGATAATACACAAGTGGAATATTTGTATAGCTGGGTACTTTATGCAGGAAGGGCAGGCAGTGGTGTGGCCTTATGTCAAAGATGCATACACGTGGGGTGAGGCTGAGACTGATGTAGGAGACAGACCTGTTGAGAGTCTCTAGGTGAGGATAAAACGGTTTTGTCAGGGTGGGGGTCTACAACATCTACCTGACCAGGCAGAAGAGGCAGATGAGGCTTTTTTTTAACAAAATCATCCAAAGCACAGGACTTGGTGGTGATGGGGGATTTCAGCTACCCAGACATCTGCTGGGAAAGTAACACAGTCGGGCACAGCTGCTCCAGCATGTTCTTGGAAAGGATGGGGGACCATTTTTCACTTCACAAGGTGGAGAAAGCTCCTGGGGGAAGGCTGCTCTAGGTTTGATTTTAACAAATAGGGAGGAACTGGCTGAGAATTTGAAACAGGCAGGCAGCCTGGGAGAAAGTGACCATGAAATGATCGAGTATGTGATTCTATGGGACGGTAGGAGAGAGGAGAGCAAAATAAAGACAGTGGATGTCAAGAAAGCACACTTCAGCAAACTCCAGGAGCGGGTAGGTAAGTGGGTCCATGGGAAGCAAGACTAAGAAGAAAGCAAGTGAAAACAATTGACCATTTTTCAAAAAGACATTAAGGCTACGTCTACACTAGCACACTACGTCGAAATAGCCTATTTCGAAGTTAGGACATCGAAATAGGCTACTTCGACGCGTATCGTCTACACGTCCTCCAGGGCTGGTGCCATCGACGTTCAACGTCGAAGTAGCGACGGGGAACATCAAAAGGAGCAGCCCTGGAAGGAAATGTGGAGCATCCACACACACAAGTGCTCCCTGTCGAAATAAGGAGCCAGCAAAGCCCCAAGCCGCTCCCTTAAAGGGCCCCTCCCAGACACACTCGGCCTGCACAGCACAAGAGCCACAGAGCCGACAACCGGTTGCAGACCACGTGCACGCAGCATGGACCCCCAGCTGCAGCAGCAGCAGCCAGAAGCCCTGGGCTAAGGGCTGCTGCGTGCAGTGACCATAGAGCCCCGCAGGGGCTGGACAGAGCGTCTCTCAACCCCTCAGCTGATGGCCGCCATGGAGGACCCTGCTATTTCGAAGTAGCAAGACGCGAATCATCTACACCCGCCCTACTTTGATGTTGAACGTCAAACATCGAAGTAGGGCGCTGTTCCCATCTTTGGATGGGAATATCGATTTCGACGTCTCACCGCCTAACATCGATTTCAACATCGAAATAGCTCACGGCACGTGTAGACGCGACGCGCGCTATTTCGACGTTGTGCCGGCTACTTTGAAGTAGCCGGCTAGTGTAGACGCACCCTAGGGGTGAAAAAGCAAACTATTCCACTGCAAAGAAGCCAGGAAGTTTGGCATGAGGCTACCCTAAAAATAAGTTTACATATGGAGATACATGTCTTATAGAACTGAGAGGGACCTCAGGAGGTCATCAAGCCCAGTTCTCTGCCTTCTTGGCAGGACCATGCACCATCCCTTTTTTTTTTCCCCCCAAACTCCAGATCCCTAAATGGCACATTCAAGGACTGAACTCACAACCCTGGGTTTAGCAAGCCAATGCTCAAGCCACTGAGCGACCCCTCCCCCTCCGGCTTTACCCAGGAGAGCCTGAATGACCTAAAAATCAAAAAGGAAACCTTCAACAAGCGGAAAACGGATCAAAGTACGTAGGAGCTACGCAAACAAATAAAAGTCTGTAGAGGCAAAATTAGAAAGGACAAGGTACAAGACACACTCAAATTAGCTAGAGACATAAAGGGTAACAAGAAAACATTCTACGAATACATTAGAAGGAAGAGGACAATCACAGACAGGGTAGGCCTATTACTCAATGAAGAGGGAAAAACAGTAACAGAAAATGTGGAGGTGGCAGAAGTGCTTAATAACATCTTTGTTTTGGTTTTCACCAAAGTTAGTGGTGCTTAGACACCTACCCTAGGGAATACCAGTGAAAATGAGGTAGGTTCAGATGTTAATATAGGAAAAGAACAAGTTAAGATTATTTAGATAAATTAGATGTCTGTAGATAACTTAGATGTCTACCCAGGCCCAACAGGTAGTGGTCAATGGCTCAATATCCGGAAGGCGGTCAGTTTCAAGCAGAGTGCTGCAAGGCTCAGTTCTGAGGCTGGTGTTGTTCAACATCTACATTAATGACCTGGCTGAGGGACTGGATTGCATCCTGAGCAAGATTGCGGAGGACACAAAGCTAGGGGGAGAGGTAGATACGTTGGAGGGTAGAGAGAGAATCCAGAGTGACCTGGATAAATTGGAGGACTGGGGCAAAAGAAATCTGATGCGGTTCAACAAGGAGAAGTGCAGAGTCCTGCACCTGGGGCAGAAGAATCCCAAGCATTGTTACAGGCTGGGGACCAACTGGCTCAGCAGCAGTACGATGGAAAGGGACCGAGGGGTTATGGTGGATGAAAGGCTGGATATGAGTAAACAGTGGTCCCTTGTAGCCAAGAGGCTAACGGCATACTGGGGTGCATTAGGAGGAGCATTTTGAGCAGGTCTAGAGTAGTAGTTGTTCCCCTCTATTCAGCACTGGTGAGGCCACATCTGGAATATTGTGTCCAGTTTTGGGCCCCCCCATTAGAAAAAGGATGTGGATGTGCTGGAGCAGGTTCAGTGAAGAGCAACAAAAATGATTAAGGGGCTGGAGCACAAGACCTATGAGGAGAGGCTGAGGGATTTGGGCTTGTTTAGTTTACAGAAGAGAAGAGTGAGGGGTGATTTAATAGCAGCCTTCAACTTCCTGAAGGGGAGCTCTAAAAAGGAGGGTGAGAAACTACTCTCAGTGGTGACAGACGGCAGAACAAGGAGCAATGGTCTGAAGTTGCAGAGGGGGAGGTGTAGATTGGATAGTAGGAAAAACAACTTCCCCAGGAGGGTGGTGAAGCACTGAAACGTGTTGCCTAGAGAGGTGGTGGAGTCTCCATCCCTCAAGGTTTTTAAGTCCTGGCTGGACAAGGTCCTGGCTGGGATGACTTAGTGGGGGTTGATCCTGCTTGTAGCAGGGGGCTGGACCAGATAAGCTCCTGAGGTCCCTTCCAGCCCTGTGATTCTATGAAATCACCAGGGTCTGATGAAATGTATCCTACAATACTCCCCCAGTGCTGGCTGAGGAGATACTTGACAGCCAGAAAATAGTAAGGAGAATTTTAAAGAACAAATGTCAAACCAATGTGATCGCGTTCTTCGACAGGATAACAAGCCTTGTGGATATGGGAGAAGCGGTACATGCGGTGTACGTTTACTTTCTCTTTAATCAAACTAGGGAAATATAACGTAGCTGGAGCTCTACTACAAGGTTGCCTCATAATAAGTTGGATAACCTTCCCCAGAAAGTAGTTATCAAAGGGCTCACAGTCACGCCAGAAGGGCATAACCAGTGGGGTTCTACAGGGACCAGTTTGGTGACCGGGTCTCTGCAATATCTTCATCAAGGATTCAGACAGAGGCACAGAGGGCACCATTCTAAGGTTCGCTGACAACACCAGGCTGGGAGGGGCTGCAAGTGCTCTGGAGGATCAGATTATAATTCAAAATGATCCAGACAAATTGGAGAAATGGTCTGAGGTAAATAGGACGAAATCCCGTAAGGAGACATGCAAAGTGCTCCACTTTGGAAGGACCAACCAATCATAGATCCCAGGGCTGGAAGGGACCTCAGAAGGTCATTGAGTCCAGCCCCCTGCATAAAACAGGACCAACCCTAACTAAATCATCCCAGCCAGGGTTTTCTCAAGCTGGGACTTACAAACCACTAGGGATGGAGAATCCACCACCTCTCTAGGTAATGCATTCGAGTGCTTCACCTCCCTCCTGGAGAAGTAATTTTTCCTAATCTTCAACCTACACTTCTTCCTCCGTAACTTCAGACCATTGCTCCTTGTTCTGCCATCCATCACCACTGAGAACAATTTCTCTCCATCCTCTTTCGAGCATTCCCTCAGGAAGTTGAAGGCTGCTATTAAATCACCCCTCACTCTTCTCTTCTGCAAACTAAACAAGCCCAAATCCCTCAGCCTCTCCTCACAGGTCATGTGCTAAAGCCCCTTAATCATTTTTGTTGCCCTCCGCTGACCCTGTGTCACACGTACAAAATGGGAAGTGTCTCCCGAGACGGAGCACTGCAGAAAGGGGATATAGGGGTCATAGTGGACCACAAGCATAGGACAAGAAGCAAAGGGCTTAAACTGCAGCAAGGGAGGTTTAGGAAGATTTTCCTAATGCCCAGCCTGTCAAGGCGGTCAAACACTGGTATCAATTGCCCAGGGAGGGTGTGGAATTTCCATGACTGGAGATATTTAAGAGCAGGTTGGACAAGCATCTGGCAGCGATGGTCTAGGTAGTGTTTGGTCCTGCCCGGAGTGCAGAAGACTGGATTTGATAGCTTCCTGAGGCTCCTTCCAGCTCTGTGATTCTAAAGATAGTCAGGGCAGGAGGAAGGGCTGCAGAACATCGTTCAACCCCTTGGCGAGGCACAGCCCAATCCATGGAGACACACCCAGCCCCACTGCTCCCTCAGCTTGCCCACCTGTCCATCGCTGGTCCCTGCTTCTCACAGGTGGAAAGAATCCCCCCCATTGCTGCTCAACCCAGGCTCCCTGGGTTAGCCTGGTCAGGGGAAGTGCAGGTGCTTACCTGTTTGCTGGGTGGCCCGGGGGAACGGTGTCTGGGGAGTCCTGGAGAGCAGTGGCCAGCGGGTTGGGAGCTGGATGGATGGATGTTGGGACGCTGGCGCTGCCAACCTGCCCTTCGTCTCCTCCAGCTCCCGCCGTAGCCTCTGGTTCTCAGCGAGCACACGGCTGGCAATTCGGAGGGGAGCTTCTAGAGCCTGGAGGAATTCCAGTGTCTCTGGGTTCGAGGAGCCTTTCAGAGCCTGCGAGGAGCAGCAGGGACTTAGCACATGGAGCAGGCACCAGCCCGGGATACAGGGAGATGGTGCAATACCCAAATCTGACCAAAGCATGGCTGGACTGGGACTCCTGGGTTCTATCCCTGACTCACTGCGACACCTTGGGCAAGTCTCTCAGGAAGCCCAGATCCTTGCAGGTGTTCAGACATCTAACTCCCAGTGCCGTGATCTCTCTGTGCCTCAGCTTCCCAGCTCTACAATGTGGTTAACTGCACGCCCAAAGGGCTGGGTGGTGGGGCGGAAGGATAGACGCACTCCAACCCCTGAGGTGCTGAAGTGCCACTGCAACAGGTAAGTAGCTGGGACAGATGGGAACTGGAAAAATCCAAGCACAGTCTAAACCCAGAGAGGGGCCACAGGGCAGCCAACGGGACAAAGGAGTGATGGAGGCCTACCCCATATATGGTTTTTTTTACCAGTGTCACGATGGGGTACAGAGGGCTTATTCTTAACTGAATCATGCTGTTAAAACCCCAGGATGGACCCAGTGATATCAGGATAAAGATGCTGGACCAGCAACCCCTGTAATCCGAGCACTGGGGTAGCCACCCAGGAGAGATTCAGGTGCTGCCCAGCTAAGTAGCTGCACACCCACAGATGTCTGCATGTGTTTCTATTGCCAGTGCACATCTGCACATGCCTAGGTGCGTGTAACAACATTTATTCCACCCCTGGATGGACAAAAACAGAGCGAACACGAGCAGGGACTTTTCTCTGGTGTTTTGTCCAACACCCAGAACAATCCTGGTCCAGGGCTGGGACTCAGGAGATCCTACCAGAGTAGATACAAATGAGAGCTGTATTAACTAAGTCAGGGGTGTGCAAAATGGGGAGCGGGCCACTTCAGGGGGGCACAAGATTTCATTGGGGGGCACGGCAGGATCGGCTGCTGGGTCTCCAGGCCTGTCCATCTCATTACAAATGTTGACATCTGTTTCTGTGTGTAGTACCAGAGAGGGAGCCGGGCTAGCCTGTACACTATCAAAACAAAAAAGCAGCCCAGTAGCACTTTAAAGACTAACAAAATAATGTATTAGGTGATGAGCTTTCGTGGGACAGACCCACTTCTTCAGACCACAGCCAGACCAGAACAGACTCAATATTTAAGGCACAGAGAACCAAAACCAGTAATCAAGGTGGACAAATCAGAAAAAAAATAATCAAGGTGAGCAAATCAGAGAGTGAGGGGTGGGGGGAGGAGGAGTCAAGACTTAGATTAAGCCAACTATGCAAAAGAGCCCCTGCAATGACCCAGAAAGTTCACATCGCGGTTCAAACCATGTGTTAATGTGTCACATTTTAAGTCTGCATCTTACTAAAGAGGAATTTTCACAACAGTCTTGAAAGAGAGGCTGCTGAACTCTCTTTTATATTCAAATTCGACACATTAACACATGGTTTGAACTGGGATGTGAACTTTCTGGGTCATTATAGGGGCTCTTCGGCAGACTTGGCTTAATCTAATTCTTGACCCCTCCCTGGCCCTGCCCCTCTAGTCTCTGATTTGCTCACTTTGATAATTCTTTTTCTGATTTGTCCACCTTGATTACTGTTTTTGGTTCTCTGTGCCTTTAATATTGAGTCTGGTCTGGTCTGGCTATGGGCTGAAGAAGTGGGGCTATCCCATGAAAGGTCATCACCTAATAAATTATTTTGTTAGTCTTTAAAGTGCTACTTTACTGCTTTTTTGTTTTGTTTCTGTGCGTGTGTGTGTTCACTGTTATACACCAATTAATACACTTTTTACATTCTACCAACTTATTTTCTTGCACGGCCGAAAGGGGTTTTCCCATTTGAACACAGCGAAAATTCCGTCGGTTTGGATTCCATTAGATGGGGGGGAGGGGGGCTGTTAATTGCAGGGATGAAAAGTGGAGCCTGACGTAAAAAATTTGCTCACCCCAAACTACTTCTCCTCCTCAGCCCAACCCTGGTGCACACGGACCCCGGCTCAGGCCCAACGGCAGCGTGTTGCATTGCCTGGCGCTTCTCGCTCGGACAGGCACGTGATGCTCTGTTACCAGTACCTGCAGGAGGTTTTATCAGCTGGACAAGGTGAAGCTGGTTGGCCAGTCCCTCACCTCCAGCTGCATCTGCAGCCTCTCTGCCGTCTTCCGAATCTCGCAGGCCGTTCCAGCTGCCTCCCACTCCCGCCGCGCGCCGAGCTTAAAGATGAAGAGACACGCGAATTGTAGCAGCAGGCTACAGGCGCCCGGCCTGCTTTCAACCTCCTTGTCCTTGCCCATCACTTGAGCATCCTGAACAAGGCTGCCAACATCCCCCCATAGGGCCCAGGGCAAGCTGTGGGGTGGGCCTCCAGAAGGGGCAAGTCTGGGAGCCAGTGTCCCCCCAGCTAGCACTTCAGCAGTGCTCGGCCCATGCTGTTCAGGCTGCTGGTATTCTCACAGGAGCCCAGGGCCCCTTTGCAACAGTGGACCCCAGGGCAGCTGCCCCCTTCCCCCTCGTCAGCGGCCATGGGCATGGGGGTGGATCACTTCAAACTGAGGGATCAATCGACCCAGAGGTGCTGGCACGAGGGGTGCTGCAGGCAGCCCCCTGGCCTGAAGTGCTTTCCATTGCTGTTTGGTTCACTGGCTCTCAGTGCCCCCGCGTCAAGCAGTGGGACAGTCACTCTGTGGGCATATCCACATGGCCCACAGCCCTGGAACATGGCTGCAGGGACAGGGGTGCATCAGATGGGCCTAAGAAGGGAGCCAACTTATGGTTAAGGAACAGGACCCAGACTCAGGACTCCTGGGTTCTATTCCCATTCCGCCACTGGCGGACATCCCTGCTTTCTGCTTCCTTTCCCCCATGCGTAATGGAGCTCTGGCACTTCCCTGCCCCACAGGAGAGTTTAGTGACAACACATGCATAAACAGGAAGCTGACATAAAAATCGGGGGAGTGGTAAATAACAAAGAGGACCCAGTCACTGCCACTCAGCAATCTGGGCTGCTTGGTTAGCTCGGCACAAGCCAACAGGACCTGCTTTAAGAGGGCGTGAGGTCCAAGGCCTTTTTCTGCAGCCACATTAAGAGAGCAGCAAGTCAAGAACCAGGAAGTCACATCGCTGCAGACCCTCGAAATTACAGCCAAACTATGTAACTTCAGCTGCTAAGAAGCTGCCCCTTCGAATAGCACGGACCCACCTCACGTAAGCGAGAAGTTTTTAAAAACCTTCATTTGATTGCATTCTGTCTGGCAAAGAATCGCTTAGCAACCATTGGTCTGAAATCACTACTTCGCTATTCTCCATTGTTTTGGGCTCCTGCCTCTGTCTGCTTCTTTGATTTGTTTCTGGCTGTTGCACAAACTGGGCGATTGTTTTTAAGTCCTGGGGGAAGTCCATTAGGTCTAGACTGCAGGCTTCTGTCGACAAAACTTCAGAGCACATGCCCTGATGGCAGATCTGTGGGCAGCGATGTGCCGGCCGGGAGTGTTCTGTTGACACCTGGTTCCACCAGGAAGAAGGGCTGCCTCAACAGGGGGTTTTTCCGACCTTGGGCCCTGGGGCGGATGGGCCAAATGTCGGAAAAGCCTCTCCCGACAGAACTGTCAGCAAAAGGGACGCAAATCCATTGCACCATTTGTGTCTCTTTTGCCGACAGTCCTCGGCAATGGAGACATAGTCCTACCGTTACTCTGGCTCCCAGCCCTAACGCAGCCCCTCTCCCACTCCCTGGCCATGGCTGTCATCCCAGGGCTGCAGCGCTCACACAAGGCACCCCCAGAGCGGCTGGCAATGGATTAACCACCCCAGGTAGGCCAGGCCCCTGCCTGTGCCTTCCCACCCAGCCCTGCCATGCAGCCAGCTCTGGGGCGGAGTGCAGCAGCGGATTATGGCGCAGTGCTACACCCTGGTGCCAAGGCAGCGCGCAGCACACATCTCGGGGGGAGGCAGGGCAAGTCCCCAGAGGTTATGCGGAGGGGACACACCCTCCCAGGCCCCAACGCCAAACCGGGGCTGGGGCGGGCTCTGAGGCCCGTCCTCACCTGAGCGTCCGGCTCCCCGCCCGCCCGGTCCCGGCGGCTGGACGCCTCTGGGCCCATGCCGAGGAGGCAGAGCAGCCGGAGCATGAGGGCGCCTCCCCGCAGGTCGGCGTCGTTCCGCTGGGCCGCGCAGCTGTGCGCCCCCGGGCCGGGCCCTAGGCGGTACCCCGGCTCCGCTGCGCTCCCGGGGCTGGCGCGCTTGTCCGGGGCGGCTCCTAGGCGGCTGCCGCTGGAAGTGGCGGACTCCGAGCCCTGGGGAACCGGCGGCGCCGTCCCCGCACAGCCCCAAGCCGGCGGGCCCCTCTGGGGCTCGGCCCCTGCGCCCTGGCCACCCCGTGCGCCTTGGCCACCTGGGCGCCCGGGCTCCCAACTCGCCCCACCGCTGCTGGAATCCCCCGCGCCGGCTCCAGCCCCCGGACTCGGCGGGGCTGACCCCTCTGGGGTGCAGCGCCAAAGCTCAGCCATTTCCCGGCAACCCAAACGAAACGAAAGCGAAAGCAGGGCCGGGCGGCGGCGCTCCCTCTGCAGGCGGCCGGGTCACCAGCCAGTCCCGCGGGGCGCTCCGGCCTCCGGGGTGCAAACCCGCCCTGGCACTGACGCAGCGAGACACAAGGGGGCGGCCTGCTCCTGCCCAGGCTGGAGAGATTTACTCTGACCTTTGCGGCCCTAATCCCCTGGGCCTTTGCTGGTGATGACCCTTAGACTTCTTGTTTGCTAGTAAACTGGGTCTTCGCCCGCGAAAGCTCATGCTCCAAAATATCTGTTCGTGTATAACGTGCCATAGGACTTCTGGTTGTGCTCAAGAGAGTTAAGATCAAAGCATCGGAGGGGTAGCCGTGTTAGTCTGGATCTGTAACAGCAACGAAGGGTCCCGTGGCACCTTATAGACTAACAGAAAAGTTTTGAGCATGAGCTTTCGTGAGCACAGACTCACTTCATCAGATGCTGGGCTTGGAAATCTGCAGGGCCAGGTATAAATAAGCCAGAGATCCAGACTAACACAGCTACCCCTCTGATACTTGACACCATGCAAGGCACTGCATTTAGCTATATTGAATGGAAATCTATCAACCTCACAAGGAAGCTTGCACAAACCCAGACAGACATCATTTTTCTCTCCAAATGCAAACGAATGGACATCATCAGCTGCTGGTAGTAAGCCTCACCCTTGCTGACTGAGCAAACCTTGTTATCCCCACCCTTGCTCTGGCTTATTTATACCTGGCCCTGCAGATTTCCAAGACCAGCATCTGATGAAGTGAGTCTGTGCTCACGAAAGCTCATGCTCAAAACTTTTCTGTTAGTCTATAAGGTGCCACAGGACCCTTCATTGCTGTTAAAGATCAAAGCAGACAGGGAAGAGCTTGGAAAAGAGCTCAAAAGCTGAGTGATTGGGCAACCAGAGGGCCAAGGAAATGTAATGCTGTGAAATGTAAAGTAATATACACTGGAGAAAATAATCCCAACTAGACAAACAAACTGATGGGGGCTGATTTAGTTATAACTACTCAAGAGCAAGATCTTGGCCTCATCCCGGATAGTTCTCTGAAAACATCAAAAAAGCAAACAGGATGGCAGGAATCATTTAAAAAGGGATAGAGAATAAGACCAAGAATATTTTATTGCTGCTGTTCGAATCCATGGGAGAACCATGTCTTGAATACAGTGCACAGATGTGGTTCCCTCATGTCAAAAAAGATATTTTAGCTTTGGAGAAGGTTCAGAAAAGGGCAATTAAAAAGATGAGGGGTTTGGAACGGTGACACATGAAGAGAGATTAAAAAGGCTGGGACATTTCAGCCTAGAAAAGAGTGGAGTAAGGGGGATATAGAGGTCTATAAAATCATGACAGATTTGGAAAAACTAAATAAGGAAATGATTTACTTGTTCCCATAAGAAGTAGGGGTCACCAAATGAAATTAACAGGCTGCAGGTTTAAAACTAACAAAAGGAAGTTTTCTTCATGAAGTGCACGGTCGGCCTATGGAACTCCTTGTAGGAGGCTGTGAAGACCAGAACTTTAACAAGATTCAAAAAGAGCGAGATAAATGTTTGCATGGTCGCTGGCTCGTCACTGTTGATTTTTGATGTTTCAACATCTGTTACCAGTTTAGTGGTTACCCTGGGACAATAAGCTGGGGTCAAAGCCCCTTCTTCCCACGAGGTACTCACTGAAATTTTCTCAGGTGCAGGAAATGAAGGAGGGCCCAACAAAAATTCACAGGCTGTCAATGGCAAGATAACAACATAAGAACAGCCACACTGGGTCAGAACAAAGGTCCATCCAGCCCAGGGTCCTGTCTGCCAACAGTGGCCAATGCTGGGTGCCCCAGAGGGAGAGAATGGAACACGGAATCGTTAAGTGATCCTTCCTCTGTCATCCATTTCCAGCCTCTGACAGATGGACCTAATTATTTAAGGCAGGGGTTGCCAAATTTTTCAGAATCACACTCCCCTTTTGTTGTTCAAAAGACCTTTGTGTCCCCCACCTCGTCTTTACCATCATCCAACCCCCCTTTAACCCAAAATTCAATTCATAATTTAAAATAAACACAGAACTTGATATAAAAATGTTATTTAAACTTACAAAGAGGCACAAACAGTTTTTCTTGGCCCAAAAGTTTAATAAAAAGGGAATTTAACATGAGAAACAGCAGAAAGAAAATGAATTTAATGTGAAGGATGACGCAGCATTTTCTTCCCAAGCTGGGGAATCCTAGGTTGGCAAGATGGAAGTGCACAACGCAAATGGTTTTGGACATCCAGTCGATTTCTTTGTTTCGTCTGTAATGTGAGTAAACTCGAAAAGCTTTTCTCGCGGGGCGTATTTGCAAAACCAGAAGAATGATACGGAGCGCTTCTTCCCCAGCTTTCAAGTGTATTGGGAAATATTTTACCCAAAATTCCTCCATGCTTGAGTGTTTTGAAATTCTTTTGCACTTGAAGCATGTTTCGTTTCGAGTGCTTGTTCTTGCAGTACTTCTGGCGGTGTATCGACATCAGTGTTGAATGGATTTCATACTAATTTATGAATGGGGTTGCCAGAAAAGCTGTCTGGAAAATAGCAGACAGCAGACTCAACGGAGCCGTGCCACCCTGCCCCCACCCCACGCGCCAACTGCCGAACCCTTAATGCCCCCCCCCGATCTCAGCTCCCTTACCTCCTGCTGGACCTTGACTCCAGCTGCACTGACACCAGCCCAGACGCAGGCTGTGAAGACGGGTTTCAGCCCCATGCTGGACATCGCCTGGGCCCCATGAACACCAGCTCCAACCCAAATGGGCTGCTGCCATGGCCCCAGAACTGCAGGTGCAGCCTGCGCCCTGCGGAGACCAGCTGCAGCCCTGGCTGGGGTGCTGGACACTGTGCTGGGCCTGTCCCAGCCCGGAGGCTGACTACGGACCAGCCCGGCTAACGGCACAGCCCGTCTTGCGGCTGCCTGGTGCAGCCCCAGCTGGCCAACTGCCTAAGCCCTGTGCCAGCAGCCAGAGCTGCCAACGCCAGCCCCCCCGGTCCCTGCACTGCCTGAGCCCTGTGCCAGCAGCCAGAGCTGCCAACGCCAGCCGCCCCGGTCCCTGCACTGCCAGAGCCATGTGCCTGCCTGCCAGGGCCAGCTGCCTGCTTGCCCGCCAGCCAGCCAGCCACCAGCCAGCTCAAGCTGGGCCCAGCTGCCCGAGCCCAACAAGCTGCCCACCCGAGCCCCTCCCCCCCCTCAAAGCCAGGCACCACCAGCTCCCTGCTCTTACCCCATCGCCCTCCCTTCCCCCAAGCCAGGCTCCCCCAGCCCCCCCTCTAACCCCATCCTCTTCCTCCTCCCTCCCCCACTGACCCACAGTCCTTTGCAGGAGGCAGCTAGCTCCATATAGGTCTTTGCCGGCAGTCTGCTTTTTATAGCAGCTGCGCTGGGTCACCCCTGTAAAATAGCAGGGGCCGAGCACTGGAAGCAAAGGCCAGCTTCTTGGAGTAGGGGAAATGAAGTGGGGGAGGAGACTGGATTGCCTCACGCCCCCCCCCCCAATGGGGCACACCCCCCAGCTTGGGAAACCATGATTCAATGTCAGTCGGTGGTGTGATTCAAAAAGTTAGAACTTCATAAACGGTCAAAACACCAACTGTCGAGGTTACATGTCAAACCATACACTGTAAATTACCCTTCAATCAACAAAGCAACCCTGGTTGTATTATTCATTCATCCATCTGTTCTCAGCCTCATTTAAAACCCTAAATCACTTGATTTTGGCTCTAGTTAAGTTTTCAAGCAGCATTTTTCTAATTTGTAATTGTGTACATGTTGGTTGCCGACAAAGACATTTTTTGTTCTGTGTGCGAGTCTGGTGAAATGGGGATTTTGAATCCTCCCAAATCTGCCTGTAGTGCTAGCATTCCTATTGTCGAGAGGGGAAACCGAGGCACAGAAGTGTATCGCTCAAGAGGATAAAGGGATGCTAAGGTAGAGGGAGGAATTGAATGCCTGTCTTCCAAATCCTAGGTCACCTCCCAACCTCATCCTAGCTGTCTGTTCATCTGCTGCCTGCTACTTTAGAGCGTCAGCTGTTTGAGGCATGGGCTCTCTCCCTAGGGATCTGTACAGCACCTAGCGTAATGGGGCTCCCAACCTAGCTGGACATACTCCAAGCACCACCCCCGTGAGCTGCAGGTCACCAGCGAGTGTGTGCACAACTCATTTAGAGTTGCAAATCCCGCACCAGCCGCTAGAAGGGACCTGCGAGGCTCCTTTCACCTGGCTCATGGAGGGGGGAGAAGGAAGGCAGCCCCCATTCCAGCTGCCCTCTGCTGCACCTTCCTGTCTTCTAGGGTCTGCACTGGCTGCCCATCATTGAGGTAGCCAAGCGCCTTCTGCGGGCTGAGGGCAGCACCCCTGACTGGCAGAGTGGGGTCACAGCACCAGGGTCCGGCTCAGATGGGATGCACAGAGCAGAGCAGGCTACCTCGGCAGGGTAACAGGCGGGGATGGACACATCTCTGCTTACCCAACCAGGTGGCGCTTTACTGCCAAGGAAGCTAACCTCCCCAGGCTGCACTGCCACCGCTTTCGCTGAAGGGCCCAACAAACCCTAGACCCCGGCTGGGAGAGAAGGTGGAACACACATCCCCCTGCAGGCCCCACCGCTTCCAGACCGGGGCTGGCATCCTGGGTGGGGTGATTGTATTGGGGGGGGCATGCAGCTGGGCACCTGGACATGCAGGGTCCCATCCTGAGTGCAGTACGATAGCTCATGGCATGGCCTGGGGCAGGAGGAGCCAGGCAGTGCAGCCCTGCCAAGAGAGCTGGAAAGCAGGGCATGGGCCGGGGTGGGGGGGTTGCTGGTGAAGAGGGAGAGAAATGGGGGGGGGGCGGCTTTTGTTGGGCAGGTTCTGAATGACTTTGGGGGTTAGGCGGCCGTGCAGGAAGGAGAGCCTGAGTTGGGGCGGGGGGAGGAGGGCAGAGAGAAGCCAGGCTTGCTGGCCACTAGGGTGTGGCTCAATGAGTGAGCATTTGAGGGAAGATCAAGTGGTCCTAGGTTCAAATCCAGGTGCCCCCTTTTAAGTATTAGTTTCCCTCCAGCCTGATGTCCTCCTGGATAAACCTGGGGGGATTCAGCTCACAGTAACTGGGGCTTAACCCTCCCTTGCTCACAGAGGGACAGGTGGGTTTGTGTTGTACATGCTGGTGTGTGTGTGTGTTACTGTGGCAAATGCCTCACAGAGAGGAAGCAGAGGTCCCTCTGGGAAGAAACATGCGCACAAGTTCAAATCTGGTTTTCCAGGGGGCTGCAGGCTGGATTTCTGGATAACCAACCTGGTTTACACACACACAGGGCTCCTGAGCCAGCCCTAATCCTGGGGGAAGAGGGATGGATCTGCCCCACAAGATGGGGAGCCTGGAGCAGTGACAAGCTGGAAAGACCCAGAAGGCAGGTGAGGGAGGGACTGAGCTCAGGAGCAGGCAGCTGGGTGCTCACACAGGTTTCTCTGCAGCGCTCTTACCTCACTTGGGCCAGCAGAGGCTGTAGTTATGACTAGGGGCAATCATGGGGGGGACCAGACTGGGGGAACAAGCAGGCCAGCCAGGGCAGCTTGGCTGTGCTGGGTCCCACCCAGGGACCTGCTTAGCTGGGAAACATCCCAGTCTGCAGGGGAGAGATGAAGGGGGAATACAGGCAGGGCAACTCTGAAACAGGTTCAGCAAAGAGGGCCCCACCCTGCAGATGGCTTCAGCCCTGAGCAAGGAGAAGCGCAGAGCTCTAGGCGCAGGAGGGCTGGGAGCCACAGGCATCACCCCTCCTTGCCCAGCTGTGCTGGAGGGGGAATCCCCTCAGGGCGTGGGGCACACAGGACCAAGGAAGGGGGGGGTGGGCCTGTCCCCCCAGCCCTGCAGAACAGTTTCCCCACATTACACTGTGAGCAGAACTAGGTGGTCAGAGCGAGCCCTCCTCCAGGGAGTCCTCCCGCACGAAGGTCCCCACCAAGCGCCCACGTGAGCCTGAGCCCAGGGGTCCCGCAGCTCCATGAACCCATCACAGCCTGGCCGCTGGCCCTGCGCGGGGCACAGAATGGTGGTGTGACCCCTTGGGGGAAGGGCTGTGACACCTCTGCAGCCAGGCAGACCTCCTCTGGGGCCAATGCATGGGGTGGGGGGGACCTCCGAATCCCCTCTGCTGTCCTGGAGGAGCTGTGCCCGCCCACCTGACAGCCAGCCCAGTCCAGAGAGGCAGGCTCGGGCGGCCCAGCCCGGGCTGGGGAACCTGGCGCCCGGCTCCTCAGCTGTCCCCGTTGATGGCCGCCCTCTCTCCCCTCAGCAGATTCTCTCGCTCGGCCTCGGAGCCCAGGGCAGCGGCCGAGGGCTGGCGCCAGGGCAGCCTGGCAAGCAGGGGCCGGTGCAGGCCATTGTAGAGGGCGGTGCCGGCCAGGAGGATGAGGAACCCCAGTATCTCCAGGCCGTGGAAGGCCTCCCAGCCCAGAGCCAGGCTGACGGCCCAGACGAGCACGGTGCGCAGGCTGTCCAGCACCATGCGGGTGGTGGCGCTGATCTCCTTGGTGACGCTGATGCCGGCGAAGTTGAAGAAGGCGATGCTGCTGATGTTGCCCAGCAGGGCCAGGGCGATGAGGGGCTGGCGGCCGATCTGGCAGAAGGCGTCCAGCGCGTCCTCCAGCACCCGCCGCGGGCCGCCGCCCAAGCTGCCTGCCGGGATGTAGTACATGGGGACCAGCAGCAGGGACAGGATGACGAAGCCAAAGAAGCCTGCGGTGGGGGAGGAGAAAAGCCGGGAGCTGCCGGTTGGGGCTTATTCCCACCAAACCTGGGGCACTTCCCCGCCGGGGCGCCGGCTCCGGGGTTCGCTGGGGGGTGGATTTCAGGAGACCGCAGCAGGGCTCTCTGGCTCAGGCAGGCTCTGGCACCCCTCGGCCAGAGCACGAGCTGCAAGGTTTAAATGAGACCCCCACCCCCCGCCACCAGAGCCATGTCTATTCCGACCTGCCAGGCCCCCCCCCCATCTGCCCCATGCGGCAGAACCCCCCACCCGCTGTCCTGGTTAAGGACAGTTCCTCTGAGCACCTGCCCCATGGCAGGAGCAGCCCGGAGCCCAGAGCTGCCTCCCCCTCCTGGCCCCGCACAGGGGTGCCCCCGCCGGGCCCCCGGCCTGCAGCCACCACATACCCTCCGTGCCCACAGCCCGCAGCGGGTGCACATCGTGCTTGTAGATGAACTTCTCCTCCAGCACCATCTGGATGGCTACGATCACCTGGGCCATGATGATGAGCAGGTCACCTGGGGGGGTGGAGGGGAGGGCGTGGGGATCTCCAGGCACAGTTCCACCCCGATGCCCACCACCCACCGGGCGTGAGCTGCTGCATTCCCGCCGCCAGCCCCGCCGCGCGCTGCAGTTGGAGTTGCTGGCTCTCCACAAGCACAAAACCACCCTGTCCCCGCCCCTCCTCTATGGCCCCGCCCCTTCTCCAGCCCTGCCCCGCCCCTCCTCCATGGCCCTGCCCCTTCTCCAGCCCTGCCCCGCCCCTCCTCCATGGGCCCACCCCTTCTCCACAGCCCCACCCCTTCTCCAGCCCTGCCCCTGACCCTCCTCCATGGCCCCACACCTTCTCAGCCCTGTCCACAGCCCCACCCCCTGCCCCTCCTCCACAGCCCCACCCCTTCTCCAGCCCCACCCCCTGCCCCTCCATTCTCCCCACCCTCACTGGCTCATTTTCCCCAGGTGGGTTCAGTGGGCTGGGGGCTCTGGCTCTGGGGGGGGGGAGGGGGGTCAGAGGGGGCTTTGGGCTGAGGCAGTGGGTTGGGGGGCAGGGGAGGGTGAGGGCTCCACCTGGAGGTGCAGGCTTTGGTTGGGTTTGGGGATTCGGGGTTTGGGGGCCTCCGAGCTGGGAGCGAGCAGAAGTGGGGGGCACAAAGGAGGGGGCTGGGGTACAGACTGCGAGCTGCGCTTACCCTCAAGTCTCTTCCAGAAGCAGCCGCACGGCCCTGCTCTGGTCCCTAAGCAGAGGCTCAGCCAGGCGGCTCCATGCACTGCCCTGTTCACAGGCACCCCTGCCGTGCCCACTGGCCACGGGTCCCAGCCAATGGGAGGAGCGGGACCGGCGCCTGGGGCGGGGACCGTGTGTGGCGCCCCCTGGCTGCCTCTACATGGAACCTACAGAGGCGGGACGCGGCGCGGGGGGCGGGCTAGCAGGGAGCACCACCAATCAGACAGTCAATGGCCAGGTCAGAGCTGCCGACCGGAGCCACCAGGATCCCTGTCGGATCAGGTCAAAGCCCGGAGCCCGGCTCCCTGAGCTGCAATCCCAGTCGGACCTGCTGAGAGATCTAGCACCAGCCACCGCCCCCTCAGACTCCATCCTGGTCTCCCGTACCTGTGATCACCTCGCTCAGCTTGTGCGTCTCGGCGTGGCTGCTGAGCATATCCGCCAGCCCCACCACCACCAGCCCGGCCATGGTGACCAGGATGCCCAGCCACTGGCTCGGCACCAGCTTGCGGCCCAGGAAGGCCACCGAGAGCAGCCCGGTGAAGATGATCACTGCCCCACGCAGCATCTGGAAGCTGGAGGCGCTGGTCATGTTCAGGGCTGGGGAGAGAGAACATGCGTGTGAGTGGAGCTGCCACGCCAGGCTTGTCCCTGCCTGCCCCCCCAGCTCTAGTGCCACACCCCATCCCCTGGCTACCCCTGCCCACCAGCTGTCTGCCTCCCAGCCCATCAGAGGAGCCCCCCTAAGCGTGGGTTTCCCCGCAGAGCAGCTCGGGGGTGCGTGGCTACGTCGCCCTCCGCTGGCTTGAAGCTCAGGGGATAAATGCCCTTATGCCACTCCAGCTCATTGCACTCGGGGCCTGGTTTGTCACAGCCGAGGGGCCTGGTTCGAGCCCCCAAAGTGCAGCAGCCGGTGAGGCGTTGAACCTAGGGCCCGGGGCGGCCACCGTACCTGGCAGAATATTGGAGCTGCATCATCGGGTCGTTCAAAGCCCCTCCCGCCTGCAGCAGGTGAGCACACAGGCCGGCCACTCAACAGGATTTAATCAGCTCTATGGCCAGCCAGGCTCGGCCGCTCTGCTTTCACACGTCACGTGGGGGGGAGTCCCCGGCTCAGCTCAGCTCAGCTCCCCTCCCCTGCCAGCCTGGGGTTGTTCACGGGAGTGAGGCCCGGCAGAAAGGGCCTCACCCTCGCTTGTGGGAGGACCAGCCTGTGTTTTGTGGGGCCCAGTTTTATCTCCTGATCTTCCCGCCAGCGAGGAGCCCTTTCCGTGGCTCCGTCCCACACCTCTCCTCGCACCACTGCGTCCGCCAGAGATCAGGGCCGGTCTAGTGACACAGCCCCCCAGCAGCTACGGATTCTGCCTGACCTAGGGCCACCGTAGCGGGCGAGGTTCCCACACTGGCTTCTGCAGCACGCCGGCAGTATCGCCGCAGCTGTCGAGCGGTCACTGGGGGTGAAACATCAGCTGCAAGTTCTTTAACTACAAACTCAGTTAGGGGCCAGTTCGCCATTTGGTTCCTCCGGTTTTACACCAGCATAAGGATCTGGAGGTGAAGGGGCCTCTCTAGCTGCGGAAGAAGTGGGTCTGCCCCACGACAGCTAATACATTATTATTAGAATAATAACAAACACAAACGCATTATTTATGATTAATAGATATTAATGATATGAATAAATCTGGAATAAATAGTTAAGTTATTTTGTTAGTCTTAAAAGTGCTCCATGACTGCTTTTTGCCCGCGAAGGAAGACCCATGGGCTGACCTTGGCCGGCCAAGAGGCCACAGAGAGCTCCCGCCCCTCTCTTCCTCCGTTACCCCCTCTCCTGGCTCTGCCTCTGAAGGGAAAGCCTCTTCCCCCCCACGTCCCATCCACTCGGGCCAGGCTACAGGGGGATGACTCAGGTGCAGGCAGAGGGGGATTGGGCCCAGAGTTTCGAGGGGGGATTATGGACATTGGAAGAGCCATGTGTGGATACAGGGCTTCCGGGCTGCGCTAGTCTGGTGTGGGGAAGGGAGTGGGGGCTGGCTTAGCTGGAGAGAGGAAGGACAATGCTGCAGTTAGGAGGCTGTGTTGGCAACCAAGAGAGCAGGATTCAACTCCCAGCTTCGCCACAGAGCTCCGGCGTGGCTGTGGGAACGTCACTGCCCTCCCGTGCCTCGGTTTCCCCTCTGTATGCTAGCACTAATAGCTCTGCCTGAGAGAGGGGACATGGTTAAAGCGACGTTCCGGGGGGCGCCTGGATACTACGCTACTGGGGCCCCATAAGTACGTAAGATAAGGTCAATTTCTGCCCCCCCGGGGAGAGCACCCCCTGCAGGGAGCAGGCCGCCCTCCGAGATAAGGCGTACTCTCTGGGGAGCTTAGAGGAGACCACGCCCAGCTGGGCTGCCTGGGGGTTGGTTCTCTTTGCAGAACAGATGAGCAATGCAGCTGGGCTTTGCTTTTCTCTTTTCCGGAGCCAGACCCGGGAGGTGAAAGCCCCCGGGAGGGCCAGCTGCAGAATACTGGGACGCTTCACTGAGGTGCAAAGACAACTCCCCTTGCCCCGGTGTGTCCAGGGTGCCCTGTGGCCCCAGGCCCAGTGCCATGTCGGGGCGTCCAGCACTCACCCACATACATGATGCTGGTGCCAGTCATGTCGCAGAGCGCTGGGGGCAGGAAGAGCAGCGGGTTGAAGGGCTGCGGGGGGCCCATGCTGGGCTCAGCTCGCCGCCGGTCCCTGCAGACCAGGAGGTAGAAGGCAGCCAGGCAGGAGAATTCACCCAGGAACATGCCCACGGCCTGGAACGCAAACACAGCAGCTCTGTAACAACAGGGCAGGGGGAGGCAGCTCGGCAGAGACCAGGCATGGTGTCTCCAGGGCCAGCCGCGCTCCTCACCCAGGGACTGTCCCAGGAGCTGGACAAACGGGAGAAATGGGCTGAGGCAAACAGGCCATTTGTTCAATGAGGACAAATGCAGAGTCCTCCGCTGATGGAGGAACAATCAGTTTCACACACGCAGAATAGGAAATGACTCCCAAACCCAGCGCACTGCAGAAAGGGACCTGGGGGTCACTGTGGACCACAAGCTAAATATGAGTCAACCGTGTGACACTTGCAAAAGTAGCAAACATGACTGTGGGCTGCATTAACAGGAGAGTTGTGTGCAAGACACAGGAAGCCATTTTTCCGTTCTACTCTGCGCTGATTAGGTCTCAGCGGCAGCATTGGGTCCAGTTCTGGGCATCGCATTTCTGGAAAGATATTGAAAAAAATCGGAGGCGGTCCAGAGAAGAGCAACAAGAATGATGACAGGTTTAGAAAATGATATAACCTCTGAGAGAAGATAAAAAGAACTGGGTTTGTTTAGCTTAGAAAAGAGAAAGCTGAGAGGGGACGTGATAGCGGTTTTCAAGTACCTATAAGGGCGTTACAAGACGGAGGGAGAAAACGTGTTCTTTGCCTCTGAGGATAGAACAAGAGGCAACGGGCTTAAACTGCAGCAAGGGAGATTTGGGTTGGACATTAGGAAAAAGTTCCTAACTGTCAGGGTGGTCAAACAGTGGAATAAATTGCCAAGGGAGGTTGTGGAATCCCCATCGCTGGAGATATTTAAGAACAGGTTAGATAGTGTCTGTCAGGGATGGTCTAGACAGTACGTGGTCCTGCCATGAGGGCAGGGGGCTGGACTCGATGATCTCTCGAGGTCCCTTCTAGTTCTAGTGCTCTGTGATCCTACGGAGGGACACAGACCCCGGCAGCTCTCCCAGGGCCCGGTAGCCTCCCCTGTAGCTTTGCTGGGGGATCCCGGGACAGGCCAGGCCAGGGCTTAAAGCGTGACACACACATGGCTGTGCAGCCCTGCTCATCTGGAGGGAGTAGAGAGCCAGGGTGGAGGTGGAAATGCCTCTCCCCTGACTAACCCAGCCCAGTCTAACCCGAGCTCGCCGGGCATTCTGACTGGGTGAGGTGCCAGAGCCCCTGCACAAGCCAGGGCTGGCACCGGGGGTGGTTGGGGGAAGATCTGCAGCTGGCCCCCCCCAGAGAGGGGCAGAGCCACGCAGCTGGTGCCCCCGCTGGCAGGGCAGTCACAGAAAAGGGACGGGAGCTGCTCTTGCTTCCGACCTGCCGGAGACCGTGCCGGCCCTCCCCAGGAGGGTCTGCCAGCAGGGCTGGCCAGGCAGGAAGCAGAGTCAGCAACCTGGTCAGGTGCCCCTGGCTGGCTGGAGCTGCAGCCCGGGGGGGCGGCCGTACCTGGAGGAACGGATGCTGGAAGCTGTGTTCCGGCGTCTCACCGCAGCCCCCCGCGCTGAAGTTGTCGGCCCACCTGAAACAAGAGGGGGGTCGCAGTCAGAGCAGGAAACCAGCAGAGATAGAAACCGGGCCCAGCCCCTTACACCAGTGAAGCAGGACAAGCTACAGCGACACCAGCCGCTGCTAATCGGGGTGCCCAGACTTTACCCTCCACCCCCGGCAGTGCCCCTCCAAGGCAGGGCTCGGGGCACAGACAAGGGAACAGACTGGCGGCTGGGGGCAGAGTGAAGACCGGGAGCTGGTGCCAGCAACCAGGACTGGGTCGAGGACAGGAGATGGGCGGGCGGGGGCCCTCCCTCGCTGCCCCCTGTGGTGCTGGCTGGGGCCCAGTGTTCCCTGTGAGCTGAGTGTTTGGACGGCCACCCAGAGGAGATTCAGATGCTGCCCAGATCATCAGCAGAGTGCCCACGGCCTGCTGCACATTTCCAGTGGTGGTGCACAACCTTTGGTGCACATAACAAAATTTATTCTGCCCACGGATGGGAAAACTTAGAGGGAACACCACCTCTCCCCCTCACCCCTGAATGTTCCTCCATAGGCATGCACTGCCTCACAGCTTGGGGACCTCTGCCCCAGGCTCTGCTTGGGCCAGCAGGCTGGAAACCAGGGTGAACAGCGGAAAGGCCAGGGCTGGATTTGGGAGGCACTAGCTGAGTGGTTTGAAACAGTGGGACGGGCCCATCAGCTGTGGGGTATTTTAAGTGATTGGCAGTGAAATAGTTGGCAGTTGAAGTCTCGTTGTCAGTAGGTTTCAGAGTTAACATGCCAAGCCAATGGGCGCTATCCATCCTTGCCTCAGAGCGCCTTTCAGCCTCACTGCTGCCTCAGGAAACTATGTGGCATCTGCCTGCATTTGAAAAACTTGCCTTAGACATTCGCAATTCTGGAGCAAAGGCCAGATTTTCAGCTTGGAGCTTGCTACAGTATACACAAGGCCCGGTCCTTTGGACAGATACTGTTGCTGTTTCTAGCCTAGCGTGTCACCAGGACTAGAGGGACGATGAAGTGGATGAGAAGTGGATGCCCAGCTTTCCGTTCCTAGAGAGTAAATCCAGCTTGTTCACACAAGGTCAGCAGGCTGGAGCCAGTCTCGCTGGTCTGGGACAGCGAAGCTCAGAGCTCTCTTTGAGGGGAGCCTTCAGGCACGTGTCACATGCTTGCTAGCTATGGGGAAGTGGTTACGAGCAGCAGCGGGCTCAGTCTAGCCAGGGAATAAAGGGAAGAGCTGCTTTAAGACAGCCTTGGAGCTGCTGAAGCACCATCCTCGCCCAGCAGGATCTGTAGGTGAATCACAGGACGGGGTTTGAGCATCGTCACAGGTTCAAATCCCACGCAGCTGAGACTCCCACACAGAGCAACAACGCAATCTCAGGGCCTCCTCCCAGCATGGGAGAACACAGCCCCCCCAATTGCCTGCAGGCTGCCAGTGCTTTTGAGATGGGCTGTAGGTGGGCCACATGTTCCACCCTTCATTTGGGGCAGGCGGCAGAGGATTCGCTGAGTTCCAGCGAGTGCCCCAGAGGGCAGCAGTTCTTGTGCTCGGCACAAATGCGCTTCCCCCAACTTGGGATTATTTTCAAGGCTTTTAAAATCTTTTAGCCACCCAGAACCAGAACCACAAAATAGCAGAAAACGCCTGGGGCCAAATGAGCCGTAAGAAGGTTTTGTTTGGGGCAAGCAAAGTGTTTCCTTTTGACCGTCTCTTTTTTTAAAGCTTCTTTTCAGCCTCGCAAGCTTCCCTTCTGCAGCAGCCACTTCGAACCAGGCAACTCACAGCAGCCGAAAGGAACAATCCCCCCAACTTTTGTGCAACTTTTTCTCACCCTGGGAGCCGTGGCCAAACCAGCCCCCTCTCGCCAACTCCTTCTGCTTTCACAATTTTTTTTTTTTTCAGACAAAACGTGATTCGGCGTAGAGCTCCCAGCCAGCTTTCCCGGTTACAAAGCACCTGACGAGCAGCCAAGTCAGAGACTTCCCAGGCAAGGCAAGTTTGCTCTCCTTGGGGCCTGCAGACAGGAGGGCCGCTGCTCGGCCAGTCACTCTGCAGACATGGCTGCGAGCCCAGCGATTAGCACAAAGCTTGAGGGTTCCTGGCACCAGTCCCCAGGGAGGAGTGACAGCGAAGCGAACGGGACACCCCTGTGTAACAGACAGAGGAAGCGAGCCAGGAGCTCGGGAATCAGATGTCAGCACTGCAGCTACGAGGGATCCCTCGAGTCGGGGCGCAAACAGGCGGTGCCGTGCGAGCGAGGACTGGACGGGCCACCCTTTGGGAGGTGAAGGGGGTGGCAGCTGCCCCCGAACCCATCCAGCCATAGGCAGAGGTGGGGAAAATGTGGCCCTGCCTTTTGCACCCCACACGCCGCTCCAAGTGGCTGGCTGTGGGGGCCGTGTGCTCCACGCATGGGGAGCCTCTGGGCAGAGGGCAGCCGCATGTGCGGCCTTCACAATCTCACAGCTCCCATTGGCCAGAAAGCAATGGGAGCTGCGTGGGCTGGGCTTGCAATGCACGACCCCCCCACCCCCCTGGGGCCTGTAGCATGCAGAGCAGCCGGTCCCTTTGAGTGGTGCGTTGGACGGGGCAGGAAGGGAGTCTGCCCCAGGGTCACACAGGGCAGCTGGCTGCAAGCCGCTTAGGTAAGCGCCTCCCGGCCAGCGCCTGCACCTGGTACCCAGCCCTCTGCCCCCCCTGTGTCACAACTCAAACCTGCTGCATCCCCCCTCCTGCACCCACCCCCTCCTCCCCCAGCCTGCCCCCAAGCACCTGCCGCAGCCCACAACCCCCTCCTTCTTCCAAGCTCCTTCCCACACCCCGACCCGCCTCTGCACCCAGCCTCCACCCCAGACCCTGCACCGCCCCCAGCGACATCGTGGAAAAGTGCAGCCCAAGATTGAGAACTGACTGCCCAGCCCCTCCAGAGACAGGTTTCTGCCCCCTGGCAGAGCCAGGCTGGTGAGCTCTGCCCCAGTGTCTCCCATGGCAGCCCCACCCAGCACGGCTTACCCACAGACTCCGCCCAGGAGTTCACCTGCTGCGGGGCAGCATCGGGGCCCTACAAAACAAAACCCTTTGCCCCAGGACGGGAGCTGGGCAGAGCGTGATCCTGGGCCCGATTCCCTCAGCCCTGCAAAGTCACACCCAGCCAGGAGAGAGAAGGGCCCCGATTAACTTCTTTCTCTGATGATTTCATTCTGTGTGACCCCCACAGCCTCATCGCTTCATTACCAGCTACGAGCCAAGCGAGGCAAGATGTGGTATACCTAGACTTTAGTAAAGCATTTGATACGGTCTCGCATAATATTCTTATCGACAAACTAGGCAAGTCCAACTTAAATCGCGCTGCAATAAGGTGGGTGCATAACTGGCTGGCTAATCGCACCCAGAGAGCAGTTGTTAATGGTGCTCAATCCAGCTGGGAAAGCATAACAAGTGGGGTTCCGCAGGGGTCTGTTTTGGGACCAGTTCTGTTCAATATCTTCATTAATGATTTGGATATTGGCATAGAAAGTACACTTATTAAGTTTGCAGATGATACCAAGCTGGGAGGCGTTGCAACTACCCTGGAGGATAGGGTCATAATTCAGAATGATCTAGATAAATTAGAGAAATGGTCTGAAGTAAACAGGATGAAGTTTAATAAAGATAAATGTAAGGTGCTGCACTTAGGAAGGAATAATCTGTATCACACATACAGAATGGGAAAAGACTGTCTAGGAAGGAGTACGGCAGAAAGGGACCTAGGGGTTCTAGTAGATCACAAGTTAAATATGAATCAACAGTGTGATGCTGTTGCAAAAAAAGCAAACCTGATTCTGGGATGCATTAGCAGGTGTGTTGTGAACAAGACACGAAAAATCATTCTACCGCTCTACTCTGCGCTGGTTAGACCTCAGCTGGAATATTGTGTCCAGTTCTGGGCACCCCAATTCAAGAAAGATGTGGAGAAATTAGAGAAGGTCCAGAGAAGAGCAACTAGAATGATAAAAGGTCTGGAGAACATGACTTATGAAGAAAGGCTGAAAGAATTGGGCTTGTTTAGCTTGGAAAAAAGAAGATTGAGGGGGGACATGATAGCGGTTTTCAGATATCTTAAAGGGAGTCATAAGGAGGAGGGAGAAAACTTGTTCTTCTTGGCCTCTGAGGAGAGAACAAGAGGTAATGGACTTAAACTGCAGCAAGGGAAGTTTAGGTTGGACACTAGGAAAAAGTTCCTAACTGTCAGGGTGGTCAAGTACTGGAATAAGTTGCCAAGGGAGATTGTGGAATCTCCCTCGCTGGAGATATTTAAGAACAGATTAGATAGATGTCTATCAGGGATGGTGTAGATAGTGGTCGGTCCTGCCGTCGGGGCAGGGGACTGGACTCGATGGCCTCTCGAGGCCCCTTCCGGTCCTAGTGTTCTATGATTCTATGACATGTTTGTCAGCATTCAGGGAGGTCCTCCGAGCACTGATCCCCCATGCCTGGAATTCCCGGGAGTCAACTATTAGCAATGGTTTCGAGCAGGGCAGGTACCGTGTTCGCCAGCGAACACCCTGGCTGCAGGCAAGGCTGAAAGCAGAGCTGGAAATGCTCAACCTGGGCAGTGGAGTGCCAGGGCAGGACACAGCCCAGCAAGAACAAGGAGAGGTACCGTGCGGCTTTGCTTGCCTGTTCCAGTGGAAAGCCCTATCCTCCAGCGGCAGCTCCCCGCCCCTGCCCGACAGGATTCCCTCGTTACCCCCTGTGCAGGTAGCAGGCCAGCCGGTACCCCAATCTGCCCTCAAAGACACCAGCGATTCCCTTCTTGGCAATGACCGGCTGGCAGCTCATTGCCGGGAACCAAGAAGCTGCATCCGCTGCACATCACAGAAACCAGGGGAGTTGGACTACACTGTCCAGACAGCAAACAGGCAAAACCTTTTTGTGTTAAAAGATTCAAGCAAGAGCAAAAGGGCTGGACAGGGCGGCAGCCGAAGCAGGGTGCATTTGGGACTTTCCATTGTGGCTGTTCCGGTTCCTGACCTGTTCCACTGCCACGTACAAAGACCTCCTTCGATCTCTCCTGCTCCATCAGCCCACGGGCGTAAGCACAAGCCCTAGTGGATCAGCAACATCCTGGAGTCACAAGGCACATGGGCCATTGACCAGAATCTGAAAATCCACCACCAAATTCAACTGCCCAGGGCCCAGAGGCCTATGGGAGTGGGGAAGCGAGAAGAGGTGACGCTGAGTTTTCTGCAGATGCAGAGAGCTTGTGTCTTGCACCAGGGGTGAAGGCAGCATCTGCTCTGTGCCACAGGCACCAGGATGTGTGGGAAACCCGTAAAATGGAGCCTCAAAGCTCCTTGGGAAAAGCTGGAGGGACCTGAGGGCACAGCCCGGGAGTCCAGATGCAGGGCCGGGCGCACCGCAGTACGCCAGAGCAGAACTACTTTCTTGGCTGTGCACAGGACGGTCCAGCTAGGCCAGAAGAATTTCTGCACAAGTCACGGCAGAGCATGACTCCACCTGCCACATGAGCAGACAGGCCGGGCCCAGCCCAGAGACCCCCTACGCTGACTCAGCTCTGCATTTTGCAAGAGGCTTTAAAAAAAAGTCTAATCAGCAGGTTCTGTGGAGACACAGTTTGCCAAGGCAGGGACTCAGCAGAGGGTGGTCACCTCCTGGGCCACGTTGGGCGAGCTGCTTTAATTGCCCTGTGCCTCGGTCTCCCCATCTGGTATTTCATTCATTGTGGCCAGGCGCTCGGGCTCTGCAATGACAGGCCCAGGAGAACCACCCGTCTACGCCCAGGCCTCTCTGGGGCCAGAGCCTTGGCCCTCCGAACAGCCTGGCAGCGGAGCTGAAAGCGCCTGCATGTACAGCACTGGGCACACCCGGCACAGCAGCTGGAGAACTGAGGCATGTGACGCACCTGTCCAGACACCCCGACGCTCCCCCATTTGCTGAGGGCTGGGGAGTGACCCAGGAGAGGCACTGGGGGGGCCCGAGATCAGAGCTGGTCTTGTATCTTCCCACCCTGCTCCTCCTCTGCAGATCAGGGCCTGGCTCACTTCAGCCCAACAGATCAGTGGACGGGACCAGACAGACAGGGGGCATGAAGCCCAGAGGAAACACCCCCTTGCTGTGCTCCCCAGGTGGCTCTCCGAGAGCAGGTGAGGCCCCCCCTCCCCCGCAGCTCCCTGCCTTAGGCGCTGAGATCTGGATGCAGAGACCCCCCTCCTGCTCCTAGATTAGGGCGCAGCCGCCCCCTGAGTCTTGGAGATTGGGGTTCAGGGCCCCCCCAGCCCCCATGGCTCCAGGAACCCGGCCTCGGCCCCTGAGATCGGGGTGCAGGGCCCCCCCCAGCCCCCATGGCTCCAGGGACCCGGCCTCGGCCCCTGAGATCGGGGTGCAGGGCCCCCCCCAGCCCCCATGGCTCCAGGAACCCGGCCTCGGCACCGGCACCGGCCCCTGAGATCGGGGTGCAGGGCCCCCCCCCACTCACTTGGCCGCGAGGGTGTTGATGGAGCCGGTGAGCAGCATGAGCCCGGCCAGGCCGAGCTGGTACCGGCTCCAGGCCATGCCGCCGCCGCCGCCGCCGGAGCAGGAAGGAGGGTCACATGACCGCAGTCAGCTGCGGGACCCAGCCCCGCCCTTGGGCGCCGCGTGTTCCCCGCCCCCGGCCCCGATCCCGATCCCGATCCGGCCGCAGCGGGGCTGGGGGGGCTCGGAGGCGCCAGGCAGCCTGGGCTGGGGCTGGGGCTGGGGCTGGGGCTGGCAGGGCCCCCGGGGGCTCCCGGCCGGGTGCGGGAGCCGCGCTGGCTGCGCGCCCGGGAGAGGCGCCGGTGCCCCCCGCCGATGAGCAGCCCGGGTGGTTCGCATCGGGCCCTGCCTTGGCGCACGTGACACTTATTCCACCCGCGGAGGGGGGAGCATTAGAGGGGGGCCCTGTTGCTGACCCCCCTGGGCAGTTTCCTCGCATCACATCGAGGGGTTGTCCTCGCTCTGCTGTGGCTGCTGCCCCCCCCCCACTTCCCACCCTCACCAGTGGGACCCCCCTGTGGTTAATTCCTCTCTGGCAGCTGGGGGCCGCATTTCCCATTGAATTTCCCCAGTGACAACTCCAGCCATAGGGCCCTGCTAGGCCTTTTCCCGCCAGGGGCTCTTTCTGCTCGGTTCACGCCTCTGGGCCCCGGGCGATGGACGCTGGCTTGGATGGATCTTTGCTCCACTCCGGCCAGTCTCATGTGCTTTGGTAACACAAATGTTTGCTCCCTGTGGAGGTAAATACAGACTGTGAGCGAGTGGCACTGTAACCCGTCTGTTAAGCTAAACAGCTGGAGCTCCTTGGCTCCCTCCTTGCAGGGCAGACTTAGTCCTTTAATCATTCTCAGGGCTGATCTCTGAACCATCTCCGGTGAATGAGCCTTGAACTGTAGACACACAGAGCTGGATGCAGGACTCCCGCAGCGGTCGCACCTGGGCCAAGGACAGGCAATATACCAGGGATTCCCAACCTCTGGGTTGAGACCCAAACACGGATCGCAGTTAGATTTGTTAAGGGTCGCCAGCAGCTCGGAGCTGTATGGGGTTCTTTAAGGAGCCATCTGCAGCTCCTTATGCTGCGACTTCCGGAGAGAAGCAGTTATACATAATAAGGACCACTTTGATATTTGCAATGGCAACGAAAGGTCCTGTGGCACCTTATAGACTAACAGAAAAGTTTTGAGCATGAGCTTTCGTGAGCACAGACTCAACTTCATCAGATGCTGGACCAGCATCTGATGAAGTGAGTCTGTGCTCACGAAAGCTCATGCTCAAACCTTTTCTGTTAGTCTATAAGGTGCCACAGGACCCTTCGTTGCTGTTACAGATCCAGACTAACAAGGCTACTCCTCTGATATTTGATATTTGCAGTCATCCCAAGCAACCCACGTAACAGACTCCTGCAAAAAGTCATTTTTGCCCCCTCCCTTCCCCTCTTTTGCCCCCTCCTTCTTTTCTATGTTGCGGATGTCAGTTTTCATAATTTTGTTTGTATCTTCCCCACCCCTGAGTGTGACTCAGCCAGCTCCTGCGTGTGGGGTTGTGATGGAGTGGGGGATGGGTATGTGTATGTGTGGGGCTCAACAGAGGGTGTGGGGCTCCTGCTGAGGGTAACCAAGGGGACCAGGTGACACCTTTGTACTGCAGACAAAGCGGGAGGTGGAGCCTGAGGGGTTTGAATTGGAACTGGGAGTTGGAAAGCGGTTAGTCTGGGCTAGGGGAGGGAGACAAAGGAGGGGGCAAGGCCCTGGCTCTGGGGGCCCACTGGGGCCTCCTGTCCCCAGCGTGGATTGGACTGGCTGTCTCTGGCAGCTGTATGGACTCTGCTGTACGACCCTGTGTCCTGTCAGCTAATAAACTTGCTGTTCTCCTGCTGAGTCAGAGTCACTCCTACCTGCAAACAGGGTGCAGAGCTTGGGAACCCCTGAACCCCATCACAGGGGTTCAAGCTGGAGGAGCTGAGTGGGGAGTGGTTTGAGGATGAGGATCTTTCCCCCACCACAACTCAGATGAACTATAATAATAAAATAATAATTAACAATAACAAATGTAGTATTATTAGTTTATTATTATTAATGTCTTTTCCTTTTTTCTATGAAAGATCTACTCCTTATATAAACACGAAGGGGTGCAATTTTAGAGGCTTGCCTCAGGCGCATAATTCACTAGTTACATCTCTGCTGCCCCCACAGTCCCATTTTTGATCTGCCTGGGGTCACCAGGTGTTCCTGAATTGTTGGAATGGGTCCCCACCTACAGGAGCTTGGGTGAGTGTGGGATTTGGGGGGCTGTGTGGTGAGCTGGTGCGTGAATGTCTGTCTGCAGCTATGTTACTTTGCAGAGAAGGGCAGTTTGATCAGCTGCTGTGTGCCTGAGCAGTTTGCAAGGTGTGAATTGGGGGAGTTCCCTGCCAGGTGAGCCTTCAAGGGCTGATCAGACTGGAGGCAAGGCTTTGAGCCAGGCCTAACCAGCTAGCAGCTCTCTCTATAAGAAGGGAGCTTTCAGCAAACACTGTGAGCAGCAAACAGGGGCAGCAGCTAACAGGGAAGGGAGTTCGCCTCTGGGAGTTCGCCGAGGGAGGAACCCCATGTTTGTTGTCCTTTTCAGGTATGGTGTTCCACCTGTGCCCTGCAAGGCAGCACTATCAGGAAAAGGAGTCTCTGAAGAAAAGAGCCTGAAGAGCGATGGGGGAAGGTGGACCTGGGGGCACTGAGAGCAGCTGGGGGGAGAGGGGCCAGTACAGTGAGGAGGGCGGACATGGGAGCAGATGGGGGTAGAGGGTTGGGGAGGGTCCTATGGTGATAGTAGCTGGCGGGGGGAGGCGAAAGGTGGGGAGGAGGGTCCTGGGGATATGAGGTCATTGCTCCACAGGGAGCTCTGGTGACTTGTGGTGACAGAGAGGTATGAAGTAGTGGGATCCTTAACCACATTCTCCACACCCCACTGCCTTGTGGGTTATGCTGGGAAGGAGCAAGGCTAAGGGAGTAAACCCTGACAGAAAATCCGGAGTGGAGTCCGAAGGCGGTTCGGTGTCAACTTCTGGCGCTGTCCCGGCAACTCCTGCAGCTGAGCTGGTACCAGACGTGGAGGTTATCCTCTCCTTTGGACTATATCAGTAAAGCCGAGAGGGGGACACTGGTGTCTGGGCAGCCCAGAGTCTCCATAATAAGTGCCCAGGCTCGCACCCGGAGAGGTGCTCTGGCATCACTGAACAGCGTTGCATCAACACGGGAGGCAACAGATACTGGTTATAAGCTCTTGCTCGACTGGCGTAGAGAACGAGCGACAGGGGTTGCCTTTGACAGTGGGAGAGATCCTTGCATCTCACTGGACAGTCACCGCCTGCCTCAAGCTGGGCAGCCCCCAGCCAATAGGGTACTGTCCCACCACAGTTCACCTGCCTTGCTGGATGCGTGAGGCTTAAGGTTCCTGAACCTGACAAGTGACTGAAATTTGGGCACCAGGCAAACCAATAAGAAAATCAACATGAAATGAGAAACATCAACAATTTAAGCTTGCTTGCTGGAATGTGCGGACCGTGCTGACCAGCTTGACTGAAGATCTTCAGGCTATCAGTGACACCCAAAAGACCGCTGTCATCAACAAGGAACTGAAGAGGCTCTGAGCTGATATCGCTGCACTGCAAGAGATGCGACTTGCAGATTCGGGATCTCTAAAGGAAAAGGACTACACCTTTTTCTGGCAGAGTAAAGCACAAGAAGAACCCAGGGAGCATGGTGTTGGCTTTGCTGTCAGAAACACCCTTCTACAAATGATGGAATTAGTCATGGGCGGATCAGAAAGACTTCTTCGGATCACGCTTCAAACTTGCGTCAGTCCTGTCCACCTGATCAGCGCTTGTGCTCCAACCCTGTACGCCACACCAGAAGTAAAAGACAAGTTCTATGATGTGCTTAGTGCTGCTGTAGCGCAAATACCTCCTCGTGAACAACTGTACATCTTGGGTGACTTCAATGCAAGAGTTGGAGCTGATTGGGCCTCATGGCCTTCTTGCTTAGGACACTTCGGTGTGGGAAAAATGAATGACAATGGACAGCGTCTCCTTGAACTGTGCACGTACCACAATCTGTGCATCACAAACACATTCTTCCGAACGAAGCCCCAGCACAGAGTGTTGTGGACACACCCACGCTCCAAGCACTGGCGTCAACTAGACGTGGTCATCACTAGGCGTAATAACCTCAAAAACGTCCTTCTGACACGCAGCTATCATAGTGCTGACTGTGATACAGATCACTCGCTAATTTGCTCCAAGCTCAAGCTGAGACCCAAGAAGCTGTACTGCTCTAAACCTGCTGGAAGGCTCCGCATTGACGCCAGAAAGACGGCAAACTCGGAGAAATCTGAAAAGTTCAGAGAGACCCTCCAGGAAAATCTGCGCAGCGGCCCTGGGGGGCACCGATGCAACACTCAAATGGCAACATCTGAGGGATACAGTTTACAACACGGCCTTGTCGGTGTTTGGAAGAAGAGCTAGAAACACGAACGACTGGTTCGAAGCTAACTCCGATGAGATGATTCCAGCCATTGAAAAGAAGCGCGCTGCACTCCTGGAGTACAAACGCTCACCGAGCCAGAGTACCCAGCAAGCACTTAGAGAGGCCAGAAGAACAGTACAGCAGACAGCCAGGCGCTGTGCCAACAACCACTGGCTCCAGCTATGCAGCAGCATCCAGACCTGTGCCGACTTTGGTAATCTCAGAGGAATGTACGAGGGTATGCAGAAGGCATTAGGACCCACCCAGAACAAGATGGCACCTCTGAAATCCACTTCTGGTGAAGTCATCGCTGACAAAGCCAAACAGATGGAGCGCTGGGTTGAGCACTACTGCGAGCTGTACTCACGCGAGAACGTTGTGGTTGACGCAGCCCTCGATGCCGTCGAGCTCCTACCAGTAATGGACAAATTGGATCAGGAACCGACTGTGGATGAACTGAAGAGAGCCATCGAGAGCATTGCAGCAGGAAAGGCCCCTGGCCAGGATGGTACCACCAGAGGTAATCAAGTGTGCCGCGGACACACTCCTGGAACCCCTACATGAGCTGCTGTGCCTGTGCTGGAAGGAGGGTGAGGTTCCACACGATATGCGCGACCCTAACATTGTAACGTTGTATAAGAACAAAGGAGACAGAAGCAACTGCAACAACTACCATGGAATCTCCCTCCTAAGCGTCACTGGTAAACTGTTCGCTCGCGTCATCCTTGGCAGACTCCAGAAGATTGCTGAGAGGGTGTACCCCGAATCGCAGTGCGGATTCCGCGCAGAGAGGTCTACCGTTGACATGGTCTTCTCTCTAAGGCAGCTGCAGGAGAAGTGCAGGGAGTAGAGGAAGCCACTCTATATTGCCTTCATCGACCTGACCAAGGCCTTTGACTTGGTCAGCAGGGATGGTCTGTTCAAACTGCTCCACAAGATAGGCTGTCCTCCACGGTTACTCAAGATGATCCAGTCGTTCCACGAAGACATGAGAAGAACCATTCAATATGATGGCGCATTATCAGATGCTTTCAGAATCAGGAGCGGCGTCAAACAAGGATGCGTGCTTGCTCTGACGTTGTTCGGGATCTTCTTCGCACTCGTCCTGAAGCATGCCTTTGGATCTTCAACAGAGGGCATCTTGCGGCACACAAGATCTGATGGGGAAACTGTTTAATCTTGCAAGGCTGAAAGCCAAGTCTAAGGTGTGTTGTCAGAGTTGCCACCAGCGTGGTGCTCTGCTCTCTCCAATGTATCACTCGGCTGCGTGCGTGTGTTGCCTCTGTGTGCTGCCCCAGCTCTGCAGATAGCTGACACAGCAGACTCAAAGAGAACCCCCAATGACCACAGAGTCTAGTAAGGTGTGAAGGCGCATCGGCCAGGTTTATTGCCGTATTGGCTACAATAGTAGGTCCCTGTAGATTTCTTAGTCTAAGTCAGGGCACACTACAAATATGCACCCACGGTCAATGGACTCGGCTTAGTCAGTGGCAGGACTTTCCACTGCCCCCTCAGCCGGACCCAGACCACATCCCAGGATTACATTCTTATACACAGGTACAAACAACTTACACATCACTCCTGACGTATTGAGGTACAACCCTTCTACGTAGTTAGGTGCCACCTCCCCCTTTGTACATGTTGGTTTGAACAAAACAACTCTATCCATCATATTACCCATTTGCCCCTGTCATGGGGATGTATTGGCCTATTCTTTCTTATCTGTGGGATGTTCCAGGGTAGGGTGTTCTGGTACCATGTACCTACTTCACTATGCTGGGTAGCTATGTTTATGCAACATCAACCCTCTTCTTGCCAACGTCTGTGAGCCGTGCATTCCTTTAGCTCACAGCTGCACTTTGCTTTCTGTTAGCAAAGTCTTGATCATTACTTTGGTTCAGGCCTAAGGCCTCATACTGGGCCAGTACTTACTACATTCCCCCACTTTTTGTCTTTTTATGGGGAGGATGTTTACCCATCGTCCCAGAAAAGCATAATGTACGGACTAGAGATAACCCAGTGGGCTAAACATTGTTGTGTGGTTATCTTATGTTACCATCCATACGTTCATGCCCCATCTGTCTTTTTAGTCTGCACATTCCCTCTTACAACTATTAGGCAGATTTTATTATCCAATTATTTTTTAGTCCCTTATGGTGGGCCTGGGAATATTAGGACCGGGACCTTGAGTTCATGGGGGGTGGGGGGGTCAGGCACCTATTTGTTGTCCTACTGAGGGCTTCGTGGGATATAAAGACTATCCCAAAGATACAAATGTGTGTTATGGAATATATGTGCATATGGAATATATAGGATATAGGTTTTATAACTTTGTGATATACTAATGTAGGTTATGGATATATATGGAGTATATAGAATATATATGGAATATATGGAATATAGGTCTTATAACTTCTCACTCCATGTGATGACTGTTTGGGTGTACCACAGCAGCGTTGATTGCCATTTCCATTCCTTTGTTCAACCGACCTTGTAACTTAGCTTTCTTTGTCTGACGGATCATGTAGCAGCACATTCCTATCAACACAACAACAGTTAGTGCCTGGATCCCCATTAGGAATACACTTAGAGTGCGGACCACTGGATGTAAAGTCCCATCCTCTGGAATCGCCCACCAGGGTGTTTCCACCTCTCAGTGCACCGCATCAATTTCATTTATCTGCTGTTGAATCAATTGGGATAACCCAATTCAATTGGGAAGTCCTCATCAGAGACATGCTGTTCGCAGATGCTGCTGCTGTAGTGTCTCACACAGAAGACCAGCTTCAAAAACTGCTGGATCAGTTCTCCAAAGCGTGCAAGGACTTTGGGCTTACCATCAGCCTAAAGAAGACAAACGTACTCGGTCAGGATGTTGCTGAATCCCCATCAATCAGCATTGACAACTATACGTTAAGAGGTCATCCACGAGTGCGTTTACCTCGGGTCCACCATCACTGACACCCTGTCGTTGGACACTGAGCTAAATAGGAGGATTGGAAAAGCGGCCACAACTCTGTCCAGACTCAGCAAGAGAGTGTGGAATAACAACAAGCTGTACACTCACACCAAAATGCAAGTCTACAGAGCCTGCATCCTCAGCACCCTCCTCTACAGCAGCGAGACCTGGACCCTGTTTGCTTGCCAGGAAAAGAGGCTGAACGTCTTCCACTTGCGCTGCCTCAGGCGCATCCTTGGAATATCATGGAAGGACAGAGTGTCCAACACAGCTGTCCTCGAGCAAGCTGGAATCCCAACCATGCACACCCTCCTCAGGCAGCATCAGCTCCGCTGGCTTGGCCACGTCCACAGGATGAATGATGGAAGGATTCCAAAAGACATCCTGTATGGTGAGCTAGCCTCTGGCAAAAGACCTCCCGGACGCCCCCAGCTGCGCTACAAAGATGTCTGCAAGAGAGACCTCAGAGAGGTAGACATGGAGCTGGACAACTGGGAAGAACTAGCAGACGACCGCAGCAGATGGAGGCAGGGGTTACACAAGGGCCTTCAGAAGGGCGAGATGAGGATCAGACAGCTAGCAGAGGAGAAGTGAGCGCACAGAAAGCACAGTAAGGACTTGACAGACACCCACCACATCTGCAAGAGATGCAGCAAGGACTTTCACTCTCGTGTGGGTCTTCATAGTCACAGTAGATGCTGTAAATGAAGTCCTCAATTGAAACTATAAAGGGCGCGATCCATAGTCTATGCAGACTGAAGGATGCCTACATTCTACGTCGCTTTTCTTCTTTCGAAAGAATATGCAAATGAAGCATCAGATATGTAAATCTGCACCTTATTTGCATTTTCAATTTCCCTCATTTGACTCTTTTGAAAGAGGAAAGCAAGTGTAGACACAGCCTTAGTGTGGCAATTTTTTGGTATGAACCCTGACCGCCGGACAAAGATGTTTCTGTTCCATCAATATATTCCAAGCCCAAAAGTATTCCGTGGCCAAGTTAGCTTGGGAAATGCTGCCTTAGCCAGTTTTAAGCCATATAATGTTTGCCATATTAATTGGTATCATTTTAGCTTTTTAATCAAAATCTTTTTTGCCACCATTTCAGAAGTCCAAATGTGTTAGATCAGCCTTATTACCGTTTATCAATTCAACTTGTAATCTCAAAAATTCAAATTAGTTTGACAAGATCTGTTTCCATAAATCCATATTGATTTTCATTAATTACAGTACCCTCCTTTAATTCTTCAGCAGTTGAGTCCTGAATCAGCTGTTCCATTGTCTTGCCCAAGGGTCAATAGCAGGCTGACAGCCTATAACTACTTGAATCATCCTGTGTAGTTTTATAAAATATTGTCACAGTATTAGCTTTCTTCCAGAACTTTCCCATTTTTGATAATCCTCATTCTGGCTAGCGCCAAGCTAGCTCCTCGGCCAGCTCTTTAAAAACTCTTGGATGCAATTTATTCAGAACTTACCAGAAAGGTACTTGGCCTTTATCAAACTTCCTTGGTTTATTCCAATGTCCATCACAACCCTGTAACCTGGCTGCCGTCCTTGGATAGACCTTTCTGTAGGCTCTAACTTCTGGACTCTCTAAATCTTGCTGATTTTTTTTATGCATCACATCTCTAGTTTGACTTTTCTTCTCCATGCCCACAATCATATCTCTCACCCTCCTCCACCTTGATTGCAGCAACACCCTCCTCTCTGGTCTTCGCAGACCCAAGCCTGGCCTACCCAGATCCACCCAAAATAGTGCTGCCAAATCATGTCCTCACTCCAGTACTTTGTACCCTCTGTTGACTGCCCTTCCCTTTGTACCAAACAGAAGCTGTGTGTCTTTGCTTTCTAGGCCTTCCTTAGCCAGTCCTCACCTGCCTCTCTACAGGGCTGTCCTGCTGATACAGAAAACACGCAGCCTTGTAGGGCACCCAATTGTCCCAAATTTCATGGTGCCCTATGCAGCTGCGAGCTGTATCTGGGTTCTGGCCTCCTGTCCCAGCTCAGTGCTGGTGTAGCAGCGCCTGCCCCATCCCTGGCCACACCCCATGGTTCAGGACCCAGTCCCCACGCGCCAGGTTGAGGATAGAGAGAGCAGAAGGCAGCCGCGCAGCAGGTGTTAGCCGATGGCCAAGGATGTTTGGTGAGGTGCCAGCTATGCCCGTTTTATACCATCCGTGACTTTAACCGCTAGGACGCACTGTCCCTTCGCGGCGGGCAGCCCGGGCTAGGCTGACGGATGCCCCAAGGTCCTAACCACCCATGACTTTAACTGCTAGAGCTCAGAGCTCCTTCGCAGTGGGCAGTCAACACTGACTGACAGGTGCCCCAATGGCAGCACTAAGAGCCTTTCCACACCCGTGACTTTAACTGCTAGAGCTCAGAGCCCCTTCGCAGTGGGCAGTCAGGATTGACTGACAGGCGCCCCAAGAGTTTGCCCTGTAGAGGCGGCACAACTCAACGCTAGGCTCTTAGTACTCTCACCTAATGGCCAGGCTTTATAGCCAAAACGGCTGAGGTTCTTTAATTGTGTTGGCTGCTTTACAGTAAACCAGAGAAACAAGTCAGGCTTATGCACAAATGGTTACCAAAATTTATTAAACTAGATTCTAATCATGTGGTTACAAAATTGCTAGTGCCTACTTATTTAAATGTATAGATGTTACACACACAAACAAGTTACAAAGCTGAAGCCACAATCCCAAAGAAAGACAACAAAGTATAGAGCTCTATTTCAAAATATGTGTACACTAAAGATAGGAGATCAGGTGTGGGTGCTTCTTACCCTCCTTGCATCTCTCGATTCCAGCGGTGCCAAGCCAGGATCGGTCACTCAATTCCGCGGAAAGACGAATAAGGGACAAGGCTCAGGGACCCTCTTAGCTGCAGAAGCCTTGGGAGGCTGTCACTTATCTGACCAGCAGATAGATAGTGAAAAGCACTCAAAAATCATGGTGCTGTAGGTCCCATACTTATACCTCTGTACTCCTTTATTCTCTTTCTCCTTTCTTATGCCAAATTGGGGCTGGTCTGTCTGGGCGACGCCAGCTCTCGCAAGAGTAGTTTACACTTGCAAGGGAGAGAAACAATAAGTTTCGACTACTGGACATTCTTTTATTAGGGTAAATATTTTCCCACCTAGGATGTGGGTGTGTGTGCATCACGTTATTTAGTAGGGGCTAAGAGCCATGTCTGTCACAGCTTCTCCGTCTGCTGTGAGCCTAATCGTTGTATATGTTCCCAGAGGCACATTGCAGCAGCACACCTGTGCTTCTCACAGCTTCAAAGGCTGTGCTGGAATTTATGTTAAGTGCCCTGTTGTTTTGGCTCCCTTGTGTTCCCAGCAATGCTGGTCTGAGAGGGGGCTGGCTGTCTGGCTACAGCAGGCGACTAGACTGCAGTGGCTCTTCCCTCTTAAAAGTGCAACTTCTCTATCAGCTGCAAGACCACCTGCTGCTACTCTGGAGTCCTTGGGCCTGTGCCTCTTTCCTGGCCCTGCCTCGTGTTGCCAGCTCCCCCATTCACCCTGGTAAATAGTGACCCCTTTCTCCACAGCTTCAGTCCCTGCTTCCCTTCTGTGGCGTGCCCACCCCCCCGGGCGTGGGTGCTACTGCTGAGCAAGGAGACTGCCCCAGCCTTTCATCCACTACTGAAAACAAACAGCTGGCCTGTCGCACTTTAAAGACTATCAGAATAATGTATTAGGTGATGAGCTCTCGTGGGACAGACCCATTTCTTCAGCCCAGAGCCAGACCAGAACAGACTCACTATTTAAAGCACAGAGAACCCAAAACCAGTAATCAAGGTGGACAAATCAGAAAAAAAAATTATCTAGGTGAGCAAATCAGACAGCAGAGGAGCAGGGGGGAGTCGAGAATTAGATTAAGCCAAGTATGCAAACCAGCCCCTGTAATGACCCAGAAAATTCCCATCCCAGTTAAAACCATGCATTAATGTGTCGAATTTGAATATAAAAGAGAGTTCAGCAGCCTCTCTTCCAAGAGAGAAGAGCAGGGGGTGTAGGGTGAGGAAGTTATGAGTTCCATAAAACAAAGCATGTAAAAGAGTTCTTCTAATGGGCCAGGTAATTGCTGTCCCCATTCAAACCATGTGTGAATGTGTCAAATTTGAATATAAATGACAGTTTATTGGGAAAAATAACCCCAATTATACATACAATATGATGGGGGCAAATTTAGCTACAACAGATCAGGAAAGGGATCTTGGAATTATAGTGGATAGTTCTCTGAAAACATCCACGCAGTGTGCAGCGGCAGCCAGTAAAACAAATAGGATGTCAGGAATAATTAAAAAAGGGATAGAAAATAAGACCAAGAATATCTTACTTCCCCTATATAAAACTATGGTACGCCCACATCTTGAGTACTGCGTGCAGATGTGGTCTCCTCACCTCAAAAAAGATACATTGGCATTAGAAAAGGTTCAGAGAAGGGCAACTAAAATGATTAAGGGTTTGGAAGGGGTCCCATATGCGGAGAGGCTAGAGAGACTGGGACTTTTCAGTCTAGAAAAGAGGAGACTGAGGGGCGATATGATAGAGGTATATAAAATCATGAATGGTGTGGAGAAAGTGAACACAGAAAAGTTATTTACTTGTTCTCATAGGATAAGAACTAGAGGACCCCAAATGAAATTAATGGGTAGCAGGTTCAAAACTAATATGCGAAAGTTTTTCTTCACACAGCGCACAGTCAACCTGTGGAACTCCTTACCAGAGGACGCTGTGAAGGCCAGGACTCTAAGGCTACGTCTACACGTGCACCCAACTTCGAAATAGCTTATTTCGATGTTGCGACATCGAAATAGGCTATTTCGATGAATAACGTCTACACGTCCTCCAGGGCTGGCAACGTCGATGTTCAACTTCGACGTTGCTCAGCCCAACATCGAAATAGGCACAGTGAGGGAACGTCTACACGCCAAAGTAGCACACATCGAAATAAGGGAGCCAGGCACAGCTGCAGACAGGGTCACGGGGCGGACTCAACAGCAAGTCGCTCCCTTAAAGGGCCCCTCCCAGACACACTTTCATTAAACAGTGCAAGATACACAGAGCCAACAACTAGTTGCAGACCCTGTATATGCAGCACGGACCCCCAGCTGCAGCAGCAGCAGCCAGAAGCCCTGGGCTAAGGGCTGCTGCCCACGGTGACCACAGAGCCCCGCAAGGGCTGGAGAGAGAGCATCTCTCAACCCCCCAGCTGATGGCCGCCATGGAGGACCCCGCTATTTCGATGTTGCGGGACGCGGATCGTCTACACGTCCCTACTTCGATGTTGAATGTCGAAGTAGGGCGCTATTCCCATCCGCTCATGGGGTTAGCGACTTCGACGTCTCGCCGCCTAACGTCGATTTCAACTTCGAAATAGCGCCCAACACGTGTAGACGTGACGGGCGCTATTTCGAAGTTACTGCCGCTACTTCGAAGTAGCGTGCACGTGTAGACGCAGCCTAACATAGTTTAAAAAAGAGCTCGATAAATGTTTGGAGGTTAGGTCCATAGATGGCTATTAGCAAGGGGTAAGGTATGGTGACTAGCCTTTTGTCGAAGGCAGGAGATGGATGGCAGGAGACAAATCGCTTGATCATTGTCTTCGGTTCACCTCCTCTGGGGCATCTGGCACTGGCCACTGTCAGCACACAGGATACTGGGCTGGATGGACCTTTGGTCTGACCCAGTATGGCCGTTCTTATGTTCTTATGACAGTTCTGAACATTCACGCTGCAGACGGTTGTTAAAGTTCCTTTTCAGCAAAACACGGACTTTCAGGTCTTTAACAGAACGGCTCACGCCATTAACGTGCTGCCTGGCAGGTTTGTGTGTTTGGAGCTTTTTGGTGTCTGTTCTGTGCCCATTCATTCTTTGGCAAAGAGTGTTTGCGGTTTGCCCTATGTGCATGGTGTGTGGGCATTGTTGGTACATGATGGCATATATGATGTTAGCTGAGGAACAGGCGAATGTGCCCCTGATTCTGTAAGTAATGTGGTTAGATTCAGTGATGGTATCTCCAGAATAGATACATGGACAAAGTTGGCGATGGGGCTTGTTGCAAGGAAAAGTTCCAGGCTTAGTATGACTGTGGTAAACCTGTGGTTGCTCTGTCACTATCCACTACTGATTTCCTGACTCCCAGGTCGCTGCAGGGACGGATGATGGCAGGATGGGCGTATGGACCTGCCGCCCTCCGAGGAGACATTCGGGTGGCCGGGACCCTCCAGCTTGGATTAATTTATGATTATCACCGAGCCAAACGGGAGGCCAAGCTGTGTCCCCAGGAGTGGGATCAAGGCAGCCCCAGGCCCCACAAGAGCTGGTGAGAGGTGCCCAGGTGACTCCAGCTGGAGAGCCACACCCAGGCTGCGGCGGGAGATGAACCCCCTCCGGCACCCTGCCTGTCTGGCCTGTGGGAAACTGCCTGCCTGCTGCAAATGCCCCCTCAGTGCTTAGGCCTGGAGCGGGCAAGCGCCATCCCCAGCCAGGGTTTGAGATCTAACACAGGGCCCAGCACTCCCCTGCTGACCAGGAGGGCAGAGTGATGATGGTCAAGGGCCATGCTCCAGCTCCTCCAGGCAATGGGGCGAGAGGGGGCTGGGACAGGCTCCCCACGGCTGGTGGCCAATCCCCTGTAGAACCCACCATCTCCAGCCAAGTCCTGGCTCCTCGCCGGGGCTCTGAGCCATTCTCCCGCTCCCTGGCTTTAGCTGTCACCAGGCGTAATAGGACGGGGTTTCTGGGCACAGCTAGAAAAATCAGTCCCACGTCATAAGACACCAGGGCGGGTCTGATCCCACCCTGAAGGGATCTTCTGCATGGAGGGTGATGGGCAGCCCTCCATGTCTTCTGGGGCCTCCCCGGAGGGGCGCTCCTGAAAACCCTTCCCGGTCTGCAGGGGTGGGCTGGGAGCTGAGCCCCTTGGCATGCAGGGGAACAACCCCCCCGCAAGCAAAGATGGGAAATTCCCACAATGCTCTGGGCTTGCTAACTCCCATACAGTGCGGGCTGCAGTTGCCTGGCCCTGCTGAGAGGGAGTGGGAGAAGGGGAGGGGCAGCCCCCGCCCCAGAAGAGGTGATCTCCCCAGCCCCAGGCTGCAGGGCTTGGGCCCCTCTGAAGGCGCTGAAGTGTGAGAGGAGGAGCCTGGAGTCTCCAGGAGGAAGGACGGGGTTGCCTGTGGCTGTGATGGACCCAGCCTCGGAGGGCCTGGGTGAAGCCCACATTCTGGGCAGGCTGGGTTGATACCCACTCTGCCAGCATGGCACAGGGAAGGATCGGCATCAAGGCCAGGGTCCGGAGCACCTTTCGCTGCATCCCCAGCGCCTGTCTCCAGCTCCCTGCGTTTGCAGCGGGGGTCTGGCCGCCAGCCTCTGGCATTCTCGGTGCTAGGTGCCTCACCAGAGCCGTGGCCTGCCAGCTGCACCTGAGAGCTGAGTGGGGAACCCAAGGGGGCAGCTGGCACAGGGCTCCCCCCAAGACCTCCACATCCGTTGCCGCTGGCATCAGAGCAGCAGGGCAGGTGGGCAGGGGTCCAGGGTCCCCACTCTCCCCCGCACTGAGCTGGGTGTGCTGGGGTTCTCTCTCCCAGCAGATGGCACTGCTACAGTGGCTGTGGGAGCAGCCCGTCCTGCGGCCCAGAGCAGAGCTCCCTTTCTGGCTGCAGACCAGACAGCAAAGCCGAATTTGCTTTGCAGCCCTGTGCGCTCAGGGTCTGCCAGGGAAAGGAGCTATCGCCAACCTATCATGCCCCTGCCACTGCCCTCCCCCCAGTAAAAGTCGGGAGATAGTAATAGTAGTAGGCATCCTTCAGTCTGCATAGACTATGGATCGCGCCCTTTAAAGTTTCAATTGAGGACTTCATTTACAGCGTCTACTGTGACTATGAAGACCCACATGAGAGTGACAGTCCTTGCTGCATCTCTTGCAGATGTGGTGGGTGTCTGGCAAGTCCTTAGTGTGCTTTCTGTGCGCTCACTTCTCCTCTGCTAGCTGTCTGATCCTCATCTCGCCCTCCTGAAGGCCCTTGTGTAACCCCTGCCTCCATCTGCTGCGGTCGTCTGCTAGTTCTTCCCAGTTGTCCAGTTAAACGTCTACCTCTCTGAGGTCTCTCTTGCAGACATCTTTGTAGCGCAGCTGGGGGCATCTGGGAGGTCTTTTGCCAGAGGCTAGCTCACCATACAGGATGTCTTTTGGAATCCTTCCATCATTCATCCTGTGGACGTGGCCAAGCCAGCGGAGCCGACGCTGCCTGAGGAGGGTGTGCATGGTTGGGATTCCAGCTTGCTCGAGGACGGCTGTGTTGGTCACTCTGTCCTTCCATGATATTCCAAGGATGTGCCTGAGGCAGCGCAAGTGGAAGATGTTCAGCCTCTTTTCCTGGAGGGCATACAGGGTCCAAGTCTCGCTGCCATAAAGGAGGGTGCCGAGGATGCAGGCTCTGTAGACTTGCATTTTGGTGTGGGGCTTAGCAAACATGAGGTTTTTAAAACAATAACTGTTGGGGCTGCATCTTTGCTGGGTGGGGGCGTCTGCGCCTTGTTCCACATGGGCAGGGACTCCCCGGCTCTGACCCGGCTGGGTGATCTCTGACAAGCAGCTAGGCCAGCCTGTGCAAGTCCGGCAGCTGTGAGGTATCTGCTGGGGTGAGGGGTGGACCGTGGGTGGCCGGCTCTAGTTATTTCTGTCTGGGTCAGGTCTTACGACTGACAGCGGCTGGGGTGAGGGTCAGTCTCTTTCCCCCTGGTGGGGGAGCCCTGAGGGTGCCTGGGGGCTTTGTTGGAGTTCCTTAGAACTGTGCACCCTGGGCTGGGCTCCAGGCAGCGAAGGCCGGTCGGAGGAATGGGCCTGGCCCATGGCGGCAGAGGCTGGGGTGGGGTTGTGCTGGTCCATCCTGCCTGGGCGAGGTCGGTTCACAGGCGCGGCCCGGCCTCCAGGAACCTCAGCCCCGACCTCCGGCACTGAGTCGTGACCGTAGCAAGTGGCATGGGGCCAGAGGAGCAGACCTGTCCCCTGCTGCCTGGCTCAGAGCCACCTGCCCCAGGCGTGCGCCGGCGCTTGGGGGGCGCCGAGCTAGCTCGGGCCTGGGCCGTGGAGCTGCCGACCCGGAGCCCACGTTCGAGGGGAGGCAGGCATGGTGCTCGCGGGGGGTGCCCATTGCTAAGCTGCTCCGTGTTCACCGCCGGTGTCCCCAAGGGCTGTGGCCGTCCCGCCCAGGGGCATCGCCACTGGCGTGATTCCACGCTGCCCCTGTGCTCGGTCGGGTGCCAGCCCACAAGCCCTGGAGCTTGGGATGGTGTCCAGGGAGGGGAGCTGGGGCACTGGGGTGCCGAGGGGCCAATCGCTCAAAGGGGTCGATGAGTGTGGCACATGGAGCCTGCTGCAGGACCCCCGAAGGCCTGGGGCAGCAAAGACAACCCCAGCTCCCCTGGGGGCCGTGCTGCCCCCCAACACACCTACGTATGGGTCCGGCAGTGGAGAAGGGCTGCTGCAGAGAGCTGCCGGCATTAGAGGGCCACAGACTGGCTGGTCTGTCCCTGGGGGCTGGCTCCATGCAGGTGTGGGCGGGGGGAAGAGCGCCCCCTGCTGGAGGCCAGTGCCGCTCCCCAGGGAGCCCAGGGTTCGCTTCTCTACCCTGCTCAGATCCGGGGGACCACTGTGTCCCCTGGGCAGAAGGGAGAGTAGCTCCCCACTGACAGCCCCCCCCAGAGTTACCTCGTCACCCCTGCAGCTGTTCCTTTGGGGGGGCAGGTCACCCTCTGCAGCCCATTTCCCTTGGTGGGCAGGGTCACCCCTTCCGTGGGCTCAGCTCCCTGCTCCCCAGCAGATCTCACTGCCCAGAACCTTTAGCCGCTGTTCCCTGTAGTTTTCTCCTCTGCTCAGTCTCATCCCCTGGCTCCCAGCAGGACCCCCCGGCGCGCCGGCCGGGATGTGGCATATGTCAAGAGCTGGGGCCTGGGAAGGCCATGCTCGCACCTGGTGCGGATCTCTCCAGGCAAGCAGCTAACCCCCTGGAATTACGCTGCTGCCTCACACTCCCACTGGCCCCCTGCCACGCCAGCCCGGAGATAAATTGTTTTTCCATCCCACGTCAGCCTCTCTGGGCCGTGACCTGCAGGAGGCTGGGGGGAAACCATGGAAAAACACTCAAAAGGCCTTTGCCAAGGTTATTTTCATTCCTTGGCTTCCATCAGCGGGGAAGGGAGCCATGGCCGGGGCAGGGCTGCAGGTTGCGAGGGAGGCAGGTGTGTTCCGGCCCACTGAGGAGACACACTGTCCCTCCCTGCACACTGCGCTTTGGCCATCAGGATCCAGCCCCTCTGGACAAGGAGGGAGGTGGACTGTAATTACCCAGAGGCCTTTGCTCACTTACATGGCCCCTTTCGCCTGCCACTGAAATGCAGCCACCTCGGGGGTGGAACACGGCAGCTGTTTACCCGCATACAGTAATGCCAGCTAAGGGGCACAGACAGATAGGCAGAGTGCAAAGGCCACAGCAGACTCAAGTCAGACCGCAGGGAAAAGTCCCACGTGGCATTGTATAGCACCTAGCCCAGTGGGGCCTAGAGATCGGGGGCATGTACATGGCCCTGTAGCCACCACTGCAATGCAACTTTCAACCCTATGAGGGCTCTTCAATGCCTGCAGAGAGTTTTGCTTTCCTGTCTTGCCTCCAACACCACCTTGCCAGCTACTGGGGCATCAGCTGAGAGGGAAGCATGCCCCCTCCCTGCTCCCCAATGCAGCGCCCTGCTTTTCCTCGGCATTCTCTCGAACGTCCCAGGTTTGCCTCGACCCAGCCCCTAGCGGTGCAGTAGTACCGACCTGACGTAACCCCATGGGCCTGCACGCACCGAGCGGAACCAGCGCGTCCCCGCTTGCCTGTCCAATCACCTCTCACTTGAAAGTGCTCAGCGCTGTACGCAACTCACAAGAAATTACGGTCCCAGCTCTGGGGACCCGCGGGTGAAATGGCCACACTGCACAGCCTGGCCGAAATGCCCTGCCGCTCCCAACGGGCTGGGAGCTCCGGCTGTCACCCTGAGCTGCTCCAAATGGACCCCGCGCCAGGGATCCAGCTGCACGTCCAGCAAACGAGCCTACGTGGTTGTGGGTGGTGCGGGCCAGCCCCCATGCAGAGGGGGAAGCCCTGGAGCTCTGGGCAGCACCGCAAAATCACATGGGAGCGATGTGGCCTTTCCCAGTTTGCTCTGTAGCCAGGCACTAGGCAGGGCCCAGCTTCGTGTTCAGTTCTTTGGGTTTGGTTTTATTCACCAAGAAACCTGCAACCACGTAAAGTGCAGCTGAAGCTCTTTCCCCCGGCTGTGGGATTCCTCCCTTGGGCCAACTCAGCCCGAACCCTAGATCCTCTCTCCCTAGACCTGCTCCCCGACTCCTTCATAGCCAGGGCTCTTGCCTCAGGGAGGCAACAGAACCCATCTAACCCTGTCCAAGTGGGCCAAACCCTTTGTCGATGGGGTGTGTGTGTTCTAGGCAAACCGCACAAGCCTGTTCCCCTTTCCCCGGCTGGACTGTCCCCTGGAGAGCTCTAACGCCCGGCTGCTGACCCTGCGCCTCCCTTGAGGCATGGAGCTGTGGCGGCCGCCCCCGGCGGCAGTCACGTTCCAGCGCGTGGACTAAAAGAAAGGGAAAATGACATAAAAAACAATCAAAATGCACCGTGTCCTCTCTCATTCCCCCAACCCTGCAGCTCGCGGCTGCTCCCTGGCCCTGTAGCCTCATTGATTTCTCCTTCTTTGGTGACACTGAGCGCCGGCTCATTTTTCATAATCCCTCACTCGAGACAGAAAGACAAACACTCGGAGGAGAGGGTTTAGAGATTTATAACCAGTGGAAAATAACAGGAAGATAAGATCAGCCCTGGTCCCTCTGTGATCCCGTGTGCGTGTGTGTGTGTGTGTGTGTGTGTGTGTGTGTGTGTGTGAGAGAGAGAGAGAGAGAGAGAGAGAGAGAGGAAGGAGGGGAGGTTTGATAGGCAAAGTGGTGGGGGTTTGCTCTGTGCCAGATGGAGCAAGCGATGTGTTTGCAAAGGGGGATTTCATTAGCTCAGGCTTGATTAAAACCTGCTTCTCTGGGGGGGGGAGGGAGGGAAAGGGTCAAGGCTGCGGTTTCACAGCTGTTGTGTGAGCAGGCACGAGACCCAGAAGCACAGACCCCGCCGGCACTTGGGCATGAATCTCTCTGCCACCACCTCATCTAAGTGTGTCACAAAGGAACTGACCTTGGGAGCCCATCTCTGAGGAAGGTCAGTACTTGCACCCCTGTTTTACATAGGGGGAGCCAGGCCTGACCTTACCCTATGTCTCACACACACTGTCAGTGGCAGAGCCAAGAGATGAATCTCAGTTTCTGGTGCCTTCCTCAGGGTCTGACGTGGGATCTGCAGTACAGGGCATAGGAAACACAATAGAGCAGATTTAATTTAGTTGAGCATTAACCGTATATCCCTCCATTTATTCCAGCTCCCACACATGGTATTACTACAGACAATGCAGTGCAGAGCGCTGGCCATAGGGAAATATGTCTTTTCTCAGGTTAGCAGTGGACTTTCCCCGAGTGAGAATATTTGCCTGCTAATTAATTAACAGACTCCCAGGAAGGGAGGAGGTTCATGTTGATCTTTGCAAAGTGCTTTGAATGTGGCAGTCGCTGCGTAAGTGCTGGTTATTATAACCCAGCCGCGGCAGCGTGGCTCTGTTTAGGAAACATGTAAAGAGAGGATGCAGGAACCCACGCGCTGCTGTGTACAGGCAGAGCAGGGTGCTTGGTTTCTTGGTGCGCTCAGCGCTACCTCTTGTGCAGGGACAATGGCTGGGTGGGAGACCCATAAGCAAGACCGGCTTGGTGCTAGGAGATGCATTCTTTGACCCCAGCAGCTAGGGGCTGATGTGATCACAGGCACTGAAGCTCCTGCTTGCTGGCTGAGCAGGAGCCGAGCTCAGAGCTCCCACGGGGATGGTGGCTTGCAGGAAACTGGTGGGCTGGACAGGAATGAGTGAAGCGGAAAGGTCAACTGCCTGGCTAGCTCCAGGAATGTGTATGCAGTTGTACCACCTGCTTTGCTGCTTTCCAGTAACCCCAGGTTGGTGTTTATTTATAGCCGCCTTCGACAAAAGGCTAGTCACCATACCTTACCCCTTGCTAATAGCCATCTATGGACCTAACCTCCAAACATTTATTGAGCTCTTTTTAAACTCTGTTAGAGCCCTGGCCTTCACAGCATCCTCTGGTAAGGAGTTCCACAGGTTGACTGTGCGCTGTGTGAAGAAAAATTTTCGTTTATTAGTTTTGAACCTACTACCCATTAATTTCATTTGGTGTCCTCTAGTTCTTATATTATGGGAACAAGTAAATAACTTTTCTGTGTTCACTTTCTCCACACCATTCATGATTTTATACACCTCTATCATATCGCCCCTCAGTCTCCTCTTTTCTAGACTGAAAAGTCCCAGTCTCTCTAGCCTCTCCGCATATGGAACCCCTTCCAAACCCTTCATCATTTTAGTTGCCCTTTTCTGAACCTTTTCTAATGCCAATATATCTTTTTTGAGGTGAGGGGACCACTTCTGCACACAGTACTCAAGATGTGGGCGTACCATAGTTTTATATAGGGGAAGTAAGATATTCTTGGTCTTATTTTCTACCCCTTTTTTAATAATTCCTAGCATCCTATTTGCTTTACTGACTGCCGCTGCACACTGCATGGATGTTTTCAGAGAACTATCCACTATAATTCCAAGATCCCTTTCCTGATCTGTTGTAGCTAAATTTACCCTCATCATATTGTGTGTATAATTGGGGTTATTTTTCCCAATGTGCATTACCTTACACTTACCCACATTGAATTTCATTTGCCATTTTGCTGCCCAATCACTCAGTTTGCTGAGATCTTTTTGAAGTTCCTGTTCCTACAGATTTCTCTTGAGCTGAGGGATGTGCTCTGGGGGCAGGAAGATGGGAGATCTTGTCCAAGCTGCTGCCAGGAAGTTCAAAGGGGAAGCAGCAGGGAGTGGTGAAAGTGACAACGGTCAAGTCTCTGGCGTCATCAGTGCTATTACTTACCTTAACATTTCTGCCAGGAGCTGTGACCCGGGCAGAGCAGGCACCAGCCCATGTCACAATCTCAGTGGCTGGTACGAAGCTGGATTCTGACTCACGGGTGTATTAAAACAGGGGGCAGGCAAACAAGAAGGTATTAGTGTTTAGACCACTGAGTGCTTGTCAGAGGCTGCCTGCATACAGCTCACCTACAACATCTGTCCTGTGCCCTGTATTGAAGGGTAAGATAGGCCCGGTTGCATGGTGAGCATCATGGTGAGACTGGGTACATCAGGAGCCAGAGACGTATGCTCGGATGAAGAATGACATCCTGCCCAACAGGAAAGATCCATCCGCACCAAACGGAGTAGCTGGGGGCGTGTTAAAAAGGACAAAAGCCACTGGTTGGTGACCCAAGTTAAGCGGACAAAAGATTCCACCCTCTCGAAGACAAGCTGTTATTATTGGCTTTGGAAAGTATCTGCCAAGAAGGGACAGGTCGAAACAGGGAGGCTGGTGGATTCCATTTCTTACTCGCTTCGTCACAATCACTGTTCTCTCTTGCAAGCTGACTGTTGGAAGCACCCGGGTCGGGAAACAACGCATGCAGATACCTGCTGCAACGCTGCTAGACCTCTGCATCTCAGTCAGAGCTAGCCCTGACAACGTCCTGCAAGAAGCCAGGGGAGAGAGGCTGTGGGGGGGGTTATGGAGCTGGTGTGTGTGTGGTGAGAGGGGCTGGGGGGGGCTGGGGTTATAGGGCTGGTTTGTGCAGTTATGGGGCAGGCGTGTGGGGCAAAAGGGTCTTGTCCCAGGAGCGAAAAGCCGGGCTGGGGGGCAGCAGGCGGTAGCTGTGGGAGAGGAGAAGAGGGAACCTGGCCCGGGGCCATGGCTTGAGGCTGCCGAGGTTGGCAGACCTGGGTGGGGAGAGATGTCCTGCCCTGTGTGTCACAGGCTGGCCTGGCAGGTTGCTGGGGCGCTGCTCCAGGGCACAGAGCCTATGGCAGGAAGGAAGCTGCAGGGACTTTCTCCCTTCAGACCCACCTGGGACCAAAGAGCAGCCCACGACCCTGGTTCTGCTCAGCCCTGGGCTGGCTACGGGGCTGGGAGTGCCAGAGGTGCCAGCCTGGACGGAGGAGAGCTTCCCCGTCGGCAGCCAGCGCCCCACCTCTTCTGGAGGCAAAGCAGCAGCCCGGGAGGGAGACCCGGCCGGCTTCGCTCGGAGCCCTGTTCTACGCTGCCCCAGCCAGCGAGCCCCACTCAGCAGCTGCCCTGGCACCGGCTGGCCCTTCCCAGCAGCTCCCATGACAAACTGCCCTGGCCAGGACACAGCAAGGGGCAGGAAGGAGTCCTGGGCTGTGTTCCTGAAGGTGAGTGCTCGAGTGGCGCTCAGGGCAGAGTCAGGTGCCACCGAGCTGAGCACCCCCAGCCGGCTGCCTGTGTTTCTGTTGGTGGTGGACATCTGCACACCCCTTGGTGCACATAACAAAATTTATTCTCTGCATGGAGGGACAAAATTAGAGGGCCCACCAGTCCAGTGTGTGGAGAAGGGGAGGAGGCATGAGGCAGACAATGGAGACACAAACAAGCTCCCTGTGCGTCAGCCATCAGCCCTGTGGCTGCTGCGGAGCCGGCAGCTGCAGCTTGATCCTGCTCAGATTAGCCAGGGATTTAGATAGCTGTTGACTAAAACAATATCATCCCGGCTGGCGCATGCGCCCCCGGCCGGCCCCGGTGTCAGGATCAAAGAAGCCGTGGCTTGGAGCTTCAGCATGGGACGTAGCCCTCGCTGGGTCGGCACACGCCAGCTGTCTTTCCAAGGCCCCCATCCCCAGCTGGTTTCAACCAAAGGGGGCAGAGGGAGCCCCATGGCCTAGTGCTGGTGATCTTAGCCCTGCTGTGCCCTGGGGAGCAAGGGGGAAATCCTCCCTGGCCCTGGATGCTCACTCAGGCTCTGCAGCATGAGGACTCACCTCTGGCACCCTAGCTCTCATAAGCTGCGTCTACACGTGCACGCTACTTCGAAGTAGCGGCACCAACTTCGAAATAGCGCCCGTCGCGGCTACACGCGCCGGGCGCTATTTCGAAGTTAACTTCGACGTTAGGCGGCGAGACGTCGAAGTCGCTAACCTCATGAGGGGATGGGAATAGCGCCCTACTTCGACGTTCAACGTCGAAGTAGGGACCGTGTAGACGATCCGCGTCCCGCAACGTCGAAATTGCTGGGTCCTCCATGGCGGCCATCAGCTGCGGGGTTGAGAGATGCTCTCTCTCCAGCCTGTGCGGGGCTCTATGGTCACCGTGGGCAGCAGCCCTTAGCCCAGGGCTTCTGGCTGCTGCTGCTGCAGCTGGGGATCCATGCTGCATGCACAGGGTCTGCAACTCGTTGTCGGCTCTGTGGATCTTGTGGTGTTTAGTGCAAGTGTGTCTGGGAGGGGCCCTTTAAGGGAGCAGCTGGCTGTTGAGTCCGCCCCGTGACCCTGTCTGCAGCTGTGCCTGGCACCCTTATTTCGATGTGTGCTACTGTGGCGTGTAGACGTTCCCTCGCAGCGCCTATTTCGATGTGGTGCTGCGCAACGTTGATGTTGAACATCGACGTTGCCAGCCCTGGAGGACATGTAGACGTTATTCATCGAAATAGCCTATTTCGATGTCGCCACATCGAAATAGGTTACTTCGATGTAGGCTTCACGTGTAGACGTGGCCTATTAGACAGCAATTTACACGGCTCTGCTCCCAGCACAGGGCTTGTAAAGGAGGGACCGGTGAAGGGCCAGGGATTGACCCTCCTTCTCTGCCCACTCAACCACGGCTGCGTCCTCGGGGAGCAAGCCTGAGCCTCGTTCGACACGCCCGGCATGTCCCACGCCTGCCCCATCCCCTGTACTGCGCGAGAGCGAACACACCTCCGGTCCACACAGTGGAGGAGCCAACCTCCTCTCCACCCTGCGACAGGGCCCCAAACGCACCCAGCTCCCCTCCCACCCATTTCACAGCCCCCTCCTGGTCCCAGGAAGCCAGGCCACAGAGCTGCTCAGGCCTTGTCTGCAGGACTGCGGACATGGACACAAGTCACAGCCCACGGTGAGGGGAGGGGGCCCCCTCCCCTCTGAGCAAGGCATCTTCCCGGGTCACACAGCTGGGGGGCCACATGACCTGGGGGGACGGCTGTCTCCCCACTCCCTCTTTGGCTGGCTGGCTGGGCAGATTGCAGGCAGTGGCTGCATTGTGCTTTCCGAGCAGCACGCCCCAGCCAGGAGCTCAGCTGAGCTCTCTAGATCTGCCAGGCTGCACCGTGCCACTCGAATTAAAGCTCTGCTGAGCTCAAAGTGCAGGCACGGCTCCCGTGAGCAGCAGGGGCCGAGATCCATGGGCACCGGTGGGAAGCAGCCAGCCTGGGTGCTGAGTGTCCTGGATTGCACACGGATGCCAAATTTTGCTCCCCTGCCCTGAGCTGAGCAGGCCGAGGTAATCCCAGTGACTCCAGAGGCTCGGAGACGTGAGACCTGCAGCACTGGCAGGGGCGGTGTAGGGTCTGCGGTGCCCCTCTTCACATCCTGGTGACCGTTGGCTTGGAAGCAGTGATGTTTGCCCCCTGCACGGTTCACAGGGCTTGACGGGCCCTTCTGGCCTGGGGGTTACTTGCGCACGAGGACGTGTGCATGGACACGGACATGTGCATGGACTGTGTGCAGACACGGGAGCCCATGTCCCTGGGCAGTAGAGCACATGGGCAGCATTCACAGATGCCTGCAGCTACGGTTAGGTCCATAAATGGCTATTAGCCAGGGGTAAAGTATGGTGCCCCAGCCTTCAGTACAGGGGCAGGAGATGGATGGCAGGAGATAAATCACTTGCTCATTGTCTTCTGTTCTCCTTCTCTGGGGCACCTGGCATTGGCCACCGTCGGCAGACGGGATGCTGGGCTGGATGGACCTTTGGTCTGACCCAGTATGGCTGTTCTTATGTTCTTATGTTCTATATGAAAGTGTTTGTGCCAGGGGGCTGTCCAGGATAACAACCCACTACTGCCAACAGTGACTGAAGGTACTCCTCGAGTTCCACAGCCTCACCGCCAGGCAGGGAGAGCTCAGCCTCGGCCTCGCGGCTTTCAGGGAGGAGAGGAGGTGTGACGCACGCTGAGCTGGTGGGCTGAACCATCTTGCTCAGCTCTTCCCGGAAAGATTTGACCTCAGAGTCAGTCGCAGGTCAAAGCACCAGCCAGCCTGCAGCAGGCTCCCCGCCTGCGGCGCCTTGCGTGTCCTGCCAGTGCCCAAGCTCTGCAGGGGGCTCCTGCTGCTAACCCAGACACAGACACAACCAGGGAGGCCTGGACGTGGTCAACACCCTGCCCAGAGCCTGTGGCCTCCATCAAAGGCCATGCCCCATTCTGGTTACCAGGCAACCCAGACACCAGGTGATGCGGGTATCTAGCACTCCCTGGAAACTCTCAGGGGTCTAATGGGGCCTTCAGCCTCCAGCTTATACGTGCATTAACGCTCTGTGTGTGGCTCATGCTTGGAAACAGGATAACAGCCTACGACTGCTGCCGGCACATGGTGTACTCTGGGACTGAATGTGGAGGTGAGGACAAAAGTGATAGCCAAAGACTAACTGAGACAAATTCTCGTGGATACCAGATACTCTGGACGAACACGGCCGTTAAACAAGAGCAGATACGCCCCTGATCCCACTTGGGCAGCTGAACTGTATCCAAGGTAACAGCTTACTATTCATCCAGCTAATGGAGTTACTCCTCTAGTAGAGATCCACGCTTTGGCATGAAGCTCCCTGGGTTCTCGCGCTTCTGACTGGGCCAGGGTGGACCCACTGATTTCACAGAATCATAGAACGCTAGGACTGGAAGGGACCTCGAGAGGCCATTGCGTCCAGCCCCCTGCCCCAATGGCAGGACCACGTACTGTCTAAACCATCCCTGATAGACATCTATCTAACCTGTTCTTAAATATCTCCAGCGATGGAGATTCCACAACCTCCCTTGGCAATTTAGTCCACTGTTTGACCACCCTGACAGTTAGGAACTTTTTCCTAATGTCCAACCTAAACCTCCCTTGCTTCAGTTTAAGCCCATTGCCTCTTGTTCTATCCTCAGAGGCCAAGAAGAACAAGTTTTCTCCCTCCTCCTTATGACTCCCTTTTAGATACCTGAAAACCGCTATCATGTCCCCCCTCAATCTTCTTTTTTCCAAACTAAACAAGCCCAATTCTTTCTTCGTAAGGCATGTTCTCTAGACCTTTGATCATTCTTGTTGATCTTTTCTGGACCCTCTTCAATTTCTTCACATCTTTCTTGAAATGCGACTTCCAGAACTGGACACAATACTCCAGCTGAGGCCTAACCAGCGCAGAGTAGAGCGGGAGAATGACTTCTCGTGTCTTGGTCACAACACACCTGTTAATGCATCCTAGATTTGTGTTTGCTTTTTTTGCAACAGCATCACACTGTTGACTCATATTTAACTTGTGGTCCTCTATAACCCCTAGATCCCCTTCTGCCATACGCCTTCCTAGACAGTCACTTCTCATTCTGTTTGTGTGAAACTAATTGTTCGTTCCTAAGTGGAGCACTTTGCATTTGTGTTTATCAAGCTTCATCCTGTTTACTTCAGCCCATTTTTCCAATTTGTCTTCGCTGGAGAGTCCAAAGGACTGTGCATCCAGTGGCCGATAGTTTGATTTATCGATTTTCTGCCTAATGAGCTAAAATCCCCAACTGCTGAGAGATTAACAAGGGTACCGGTGCAAGAGGCTCCTTTAGCCTGTTTTTCTGGCACCAGCTTTTCCATGCCTGGTCTTCTTCCATTTTGTTGTCATAAGAGGCAATTTTTCTCCCTGCCAGATTTCTCGGCAATAACACCAGGGTCTCGCACACCGCACCTGCTTGCACTTGAGAACAAAGGGGAATTAAAGTTAAAAGCGTCGGCACAGCCTTGATGTGAGGGCTGTTTATCATACGAACAGCACTCTCTGCTCCAGCAGAATTAATCAGGACATATGTCCCATGCTCTTCATTAATAGAACATTCAATTCTTTTTATCTCTCTGCCTCTCCCAGGCGAGGAAACAGGCCAGCTAAGTAATCTGATTTGCCAGCTCAGAGCAGCCAGGGTGAGGTGCTGAGAGCTGGAGATGTTACATGACATCTCCTCGGTAATTTTAGGGGCCTTCCTTTTCTGCAGGGAGAAGGGCTCCAGTTTTATTCTTTAAAATAGGGGGTGAGCAAACCTTTTACATCGGGCTCCACTTTTCGTCCCTGCAATGAGCAGGGTCCCCCCAACCTGTCTCATGTCATCCAGACTGATGGGAATTTCCGTTTCGGTCAGAGGGGCTTTCAGCAGGTGTAAGAAAATACGTCCATAGCATGGAAAAGCTTTATTAATCAGTGAATCATGCACAGACATAAATCAGCATCCGACTCCAGCAGTCACCACGCCTTTTGCTTATAGTTATGGATCACAGAATCCCAGAATCCCAGGGCTGGAAGGGACCTCAGGAGGTCATCGAGTCCAGCCCCCTGCTTCAAGCAGGATCAACCCCCACTAAGTCATCCCAGTCAGGACCTTGTCCAGCTGGGACTTAAAAACCTCAGGGAATGGAGAATCCACCACCTCTCTAGGCAACGCACTCCAGTGCTTCACCACCGTCCTGGGGAAGTTGTTTTTCCTAATATCCAACCTACACCTCTCCCTCTTCAACTTCAGACCATTGCTCCTTGTTCTGCCATCTGACACCAGTGAGAACAGTTTCTCACCCTCCTCTTTAGAGCTCCCCTTCAGGAAGCTGAAGGCTGCTATTAAATCACCCCTCAGTCTTCTCTTCTGTAAACTAAACAAGCCCAAATCCCTCAGCCCCTCCTCATAGGTCTTGTGCTCCAGACCCTTAATCATTTTTGTTGCCCTCCGCTGAACCTGCTCCAGCAAATACACATCCTTTTTACACTGGGGGGCTCAAACCTGGACACCATATTCCAGATGTGGCCTCACCAGGGCCAAACAAAGAGGAATAACTACTTCTCTAGATCTGGATTGGATTATGCTAAAAGCAACAAGCAGACACCAGAGAGGTATTCAGTGGACCTTCTCTCGTCAATTAGAGGATATCGATTTTGCTGATGGCCATCGCTCTCCTGGCGCATCGGCATGAGCATATGGACAGCAAAGCTGCAGCCCTGGACAGCACTGCCTCAAAGGCAGGCCTGAAAATCAGTAGATGTAAAAGTAGAACTATGAGGGTCAACCACCCCAAACAAGACAACATCACTTGAGGGGGAGAGACCCTCACAGACGTCGAACAATTTACTTACAGGTAGTGCTGTGAATAAAGATGGTGGTACTGACCTAGACATCAAATCCAGGATTGGCAAAGCCACAGCTGCATTTCCAAGTCTGTGGCCAGGATGGAGGTCACCCAGCATCTCTGTCGAAACAAAGCTGAGAATCTTCAATTCACATGTAAAGTCCGTCCTGCTGTGTGCCTGTGAGTCACGGCGCACCACAAAGTCCTCAACGCGCAAACCGCAGATGGTTTCGAATAGGTGCCTGAGGTACCTATTACAAATAAGATGGCAAGACAAAGTCACGAATGAACATCTGGGGACACGAACAGGCCAAGAGCCAGGGGGGATCCAAATAAAAAGGAGAAAATGGGGATGGCTGGGACATACTTTGAGGAAACCCCCATCCAGCATTGTTCGACATGCCCTGAAACGGAATCCTCAGGGGAAACGCAGCCGAGGAAGACCCCGAATAACATGGAGGAGGTCTACAGTCACGGAAGCACAAGAACTGGGATATTCGTGGGGCCAGATTGAAGCCATTGCCCAAGACAGAACCAGGTGGAGGAGCCTTGTGGATGGCCTATGCCCCACTTGGGGCTCACGGGTTTAGTAGTAGCACTTCAGCATTCGGAACGAGATGGCTGAGCCACAGACCCAGCAGCTGATCACGCTGCGCCCCCTTATGAAATTCCCGCCCTGCACTTTGCATACCCCAGGTTTAAAGCACCAATCACCACCCTGAGCTGAAGTGGAGCTCAGACACCTCGGCTTTCAAGTGAGAAGGATCTACCGGTCTGATTGCCTTTAGCACAGGAAGTTACCCACTGGGGTTCCCTGTAAGCTGAGCACTTGGGCGGCCGCCCAGGGGAGTGTTAGGTGCCCACCTGGCTGATTAGCAGAATGCCTACAGCCAGCAGCATGTGTCTCTTGGTGGTGCACATCCTCACACACCTCAGTGCATGTAACAAAATGTATTCTGCCCTGGTTGGAAAGTATTAAAGGGAACACTGCCAGCCCCCCACTCCTATCTTAGGCCCCTAACCTCCGGCTGTGGGTTCCCCCCCGGCCCCCAGGACTGTATTAACCTTTCTCACGGATGTCTCACATTAGTGCCTCATAGGCATCCTGTGGTGGAGCTCTGCAGCCAGGTCTTTCTTCTCCTCCACGGCTGTTTCCAACGGGTACGTCCCCGGCGGGCAGCAAACAAAATCTCACTGTTAGTATCTACGTGCGTAACCTCGCACTTTGCACCATTAAATTACTCCTCTGCCTTGGCTGTGCCTCCTCCCTTTGGGTCAGCGGCTGACGTTACCAGCACACACCCACTTCTTGGGCCAAGGTCACTAATAGAAGTGTAAGATAAGGCTGGTTCCAAGCCTGGCCCCGGACAAGATCTACCAGTAACTTCCATCCCCTTTAGCTTGGTCCCTAGCCACTTTATAAGTCTTGGCTTAATCTCCATCTTCTCCAGTGTCATTACTAATATCCTGCATGGAACTGTATGAAATCCTTTACTGAAATTCAGGTAGATTAGCTCTATGTCGTTTCCTTGGTTTAAAAAATATCAGCCAACTTCTCCATGAAAGCAATCAGGCTGGTCTGGCACGATCTCTCTCTTGCAAGGCCAGCTCGTACGCTACCCCACGTCTGGTTCCCTTAATGTCCCTTACTCCCTTACCTTTTGAAATTTCTCCCAAGACCACGCATACAATCGAGAATAATTGGACCGACCTGTAGTTTCTCGAGTCACTCGTTTCTCTTGAGAACGTGACCTACAGTGTTAGCAGCTGTCCAGTCACAGGGCGTGACCCCTGAGTTTACAGATCCATTAAAATCCTTGCTCTTGCCTGGCAGCGTTGTGCCAGTTCTGTCCCTGTTCTTGGGTGATCCAAGCCCCGATTTGTCCCATGAGGCTGTTTGCATTTGACTCCCACCGCGCATGTGCTAATATCTCCATCCATAGCGTCATTTCCATTAGCCATCCTGCTACACCCCCTGAGCTCCTCATTAGCCTTGTTCAAAACAGAGGCAGAGAACACGCTTAGGCATTGGCTCATACCTAGATGGGCTTTGAGTCCCACCCCAGCCTCAGCTCTGGGTCTCCCATTTCTTCTTTCACTGGTTTCTATTTATGTGTAGGTCTCTAGGATCTTGTGCAATTGGGTTTCGTGCCCTCTGCTTGGCTCTGGGCAGGTCTCACGTTCCCCTGCACTCTCTGACTTCCTGTCCTGCTTTCCTCGCCGATGGAAAGTTGCTGTTTCTCATAGACTGGCTTCCCCGCTATTAGCAGTGGTGGGAAATCTGTATTCTCTGGGCTGAGTCTCTCAGGTATTCTGGCCTGCGCCCAGGAAGCTGAGGATGTAGCAGTACAAACTCAGGGATGGTGGGACCTGGCTCCACCCTGCTCCGCCAGCTCCCAGGCCAGGTGACTGTCATGCGGCAGCCTTGTGTCCGAGTAACACAGCTGGAGCAGTGTGTCAGTTGCCTGGGCTGCTCCCTGCTAGCGTCTGGGGGAACTGGGGCCTTTTCCCAGTCTCCTTGCTGGGCAGGTCCACTCCTTTGCCTCTTGGGCTTGTTCAGCCTCCCAGGGCAGCCAGCCTGGCTCCCTGAGTTTACAGGCCCTTTACAATTCTTGCTCTTGCCAAGCAGCGGCAAGTGCCAGTTCTGTTAAAACTCTTGGGTGATCCAAGTCCCCAGTTTGTCCCATGAAACTGTTTGCATTGGACGGCTGCCAGCCCCTGCTTCCAGGCAACCCACCCAGTCACTGACCTGCTCTTGGCCCCTGCCACCAGGCTCTGCTCCTGGTCCCGTCTGGGCTCCCTGTCTCCCACCCCTGAGCTGCCAGTCTAGCTCCATACCTGGCCCTGGCTTGGCTCCTGATTGCCAACCCCTCTGCTGCTGGCCCCCAACTCCCCAGCCTGGCTGTGATCCTGGCCACCCCTGACTGCCAGCCCGGCCCCAGGTGGGATTCCCACCATTGGACCAGCTCTGCTCCCGGCCACCAGCCCCCTGGTCTCCAGACTAGCTTTGCTCCCGACCCAGCCAGGCTCCCAGAGACCGACCCCTCTGCCGCCAGACTCCCAGCCATCCTCCACTCCCATCCGCCAGGGCTCTCTGGTCCAGGGGCTCGCTGGCCCTGCAGGACCACAGATGTGGCCAGCCTAGAGCGTCCCACACCAGAGAAGTTCCACCTGTACAGCCTGCCCTGCCCGTGTCCTTCCTGCAAGGGGGTCGGGGCAGGGTTAGCTGAGCCCTCCAGCGTGACTGACCCCCCGCATGCCAGGACCAGGCCACTCTGCCTCATTGCACAGATCCACCCCCTCTTCCATTCCTTGGTGGCTTTCTGATTCCTCTGACTAACCTGCGTGAGACGGTCACTCGTCCAATCTGGCCTGCAGCCCGTCCCTCCCCACAAGCAGTTCCCCTTGTGTGAGCTGCAGGATTCAGACACCTTCTAAAACTCAGACTTAAAACAATTCCCAGCCTCGCCCTGGTTCAGATCTCTGAGATCTTCACTCCCTTCCACTCCCCGCACTAATTCCTCACTGGACCTAACCAGGTTACTCACAGAATCACGGGCACTTACTCATGCTCCTCCACTAACATCACATATGCCATCATGTGCCAACAATGCCCAGATGCTTTGTATATTGGACAGACGTCTAACTCCCTTAGGCTACGTCTACACGTGCACGCTACATCGAAATAGGCTATTTCGACGAATAACGTCTACACGTCCTCCAGGGCTGGTGCCGTCGACGTTCAACTTCGACGTTGGGCAGCACCACATCGAAATAGGCGCTGCGAGGGAACATCTACACGCCAAAGTAGCACACATCGAAATAAGGGTGCCAAGAACAGCTGCAGAAAGGGTCACAGGGCGGACTCAACAGCAAGCTGTTCCCTTAAAGGGCCCCTCCCAGACACAGTTGCACTAAACAACACAAGATCCACAGAGCCAACAACTGGTTGCAGACCCTGTGCGTGCAGCATAGATCCCCAGCTGCCGCAGCAGCAGCCAGAAGCCCTGGGCTAAGGGCTGCTGCACACGGTGACCATAGAGCCCCGCAGGGGCTGGAGAGAGAGCGTCTCTCAACCCCTCAGCTGATGGCCGCCATGGCAGACCCTGCTATTTCGATGTTGCGGGATACGGATCGTCGACACGTGCCCTACTTCGACGTTCAACTTCGAAGTAGGGTGTTATTCCCATCCCCTCATGGGGTTAGCGACTTCGACGTCTCGCCGCCTAACATCGATTTCAACTTCTAAATAGCGCCCAACACGTGTAGCCATGACGGGCGCTATTTCGAAGTTGACACCGCTACTTCAAAGTAGCGTGCACGTGTAGACGCGGCCTTAGACAAAGTAACAGAGAGGAAGCCGTGCTAGTCTATACACTATCAAAACAAAAAGCAGTCAAGTAGCACTTTAAAAACTAGCAAAATAGTTTATTAGGTGAGCTTTCGTGGGACAGACCGACTTCTTCAGACCATAGCCAGACCAGAACAGACTCAATATTTAAGACACAGAGAACCAAAAACAGGAAGCAAGGGGCACAAATCAGAAAAAGATAATCAAGGTGAGCAAATCAGAGAGTGGAGGGGTGTGGGGGAAGATCAAGAATTAGATTGAGTCAAGTATGCAGACGAGCCCCTATAGTGACTCAGAAAGTTCCCATCACGATTTAAACCATGTGTTAATGTTCCGAATTTGAATATAAATGTCAGTTCGTCCACTTCTCTTTCTAAAACGGAGCGATAATTCTTTGTCAGTAACACACATACCTTGAGGTCATTGACAGAATACCCCATTCCATTAAAATGTTGACTAACTGGTTTGTGGATCTGGAGTGTTTTGATGTCTGTTTTGTGCCCGTTGACCCTTTGTCTAAGGGAGTTAGAAGTCTGTCCAATATACAAAGCATCTGGGCATTGTTGGCACATGATGGCATATATGATGTTAGTAGAGGAGCATGAGAAAGTGCCCGTGATTCTGTGAGTAACCTGGTTAGGTCCAGTGATGGTATTTCCAGAGAAGATATGTGGACAAAGCTGGCAGCGGGCTTTGTTGCAGGGAAAGGTTCCAGGACTGGTGTTCCTGGGGTATAGGCTGTGGCTGTTAGTGAGGATCCGCATGAGGTTGGGAGGTTGTCTGTAGGAGAGAACAGTCCTGTCACCCAGGGCCTTCTGGAGTGTAGCTTCCTGATTAAGAATAGGTTGTCGGTCTTTAAAGATTCTTTGCAGTGGTCTGAGTTGGGGGCTGTAGGTGATGACCAGTGGTGTTCTGTTCTTGGCTTTTTTGGGCCGATCTTGGAGTAGCTGGTTTCTGGGTATGTGTCTGGCCCTGTCGATTTGTTTTTTTACTTCTCCTGGTGGGTAATTCAGGTTTATGAATATTTGGTAAAGTTCTTGTAGTTTTTGGTCTCTGTCAATTGGATCAGAGCAAATGCGATTGTGTCTAAGAGCTTGACTGTAAACAATGGATCTAGTCACGTGTGCAGGACGGAAACTAGAAGGGTGTAGATAAGTATAGCGATCAGTAGGTTTTTGGTACAGTGTGGTACTGATCAGGCCATCCTTGATTAGTACTGTAGTGTCCAGGAAATGTATCTCTTGCATGTTGTAATCGAGGCATAAGTTGATGGTGGGGTGTAGATTGTTAAAGTCTCTGTGGAATACTTCTAGAGCCTCTGTACCATGGGTCCAAATCATAAAGAGGCTCAATGGGCACAAAACAGACATCAAAACACTCCAGATCCACAAACCAGTTAGTCAACATTTTAATGGAATGGGGCATTCTGTCAATGACCTCAAGGTATGTGTGTTACTGACGAGACATTATCGCTCCGTTTTAGGAAGAGAAGTGGACAAACTGACATTTATATTCAAATTCGGAACATTAACACATGGTTTAAATCGTGATGGGAACTTTCTGAGTCACTATAGGGGCTCGTCTGCATACTTGACTCAATCTAATTCTTGACCTTCCCCCCCACCCCTCCACTCTCTGATTTGCTCACCTTGATTATCTTTTTCTGATTTGTCCTCCTTGCTTACTGTTTTTGGTTCTCTGTGCCTTAAGTATTGAGTCTGGTCTGGTCTGGCTATGGTCTGAAGAAGCGGGTCTGTCCCATGAAAGCTCATCACCTAATAAACTATTTTGCTAGTTTTTAAAGTGGTACTTGACTGCTTTTTGTTTTGATAGTGTATAGACTAGCACGGCTTCCTCTCTGTTACTAATTCCTTTGGCTTTCTGCGAGCCAGGGGCCTGGCTGTGAAGCTGTGTTGGGTTTCCCTGCCCTTTAGTTTAAACTGAATTAACTCATGATCTCTCCAGCCAAGGTCGTCCTCCACAACCAGCTCTTCTGTGAGGTTCTTGCTGCTCATCGATACCAAATCTGAAACGGCGTCACCTGTTGTGGGTTTGGCAACTCTTTGGTGAACAAGCCTGTCAGCTATCACAGCCAGGGAAACCAGGCTCGACTCACTTGATTTAAACCCTTGTTCTCCAGATGGAGCATAGGCCATTTACAGGGCAACAAAAATCATTAAGGGGCTGGAGCACATGACCGATGAGGAGAGGCTGAGGGATTTGGGCTTGTTTAGTTTACAGAAGAGAAGACTGAGGGGTGATTTAATAGCAGCCTTCAACTTCCTGAAGGGGAGCTCTAAAGGGGAGGGTGAGAAACTGTTCTCAGGGGTGTCAGATGGCAGAACAAGGAGCAATGGTCTGAAGTTGAAGAGGGGGAGGTGTAGGCTGGATATTAGGAAAAACTACTTCACCAGGAGGGTGGCGAAGCACTGGAATGTGTTACCTAGAGAGGTGGTGGAATCTCCATCCCTTGAGGTTTTTAAGTCCTAACTTGACAAGGTCCTGGCTGGGATGACTTAGTTGGGGTTGATCCTGCTTTATGCAGGGGGCTGGACTAGATGACCTCCTGAGGTCCCTTCCAGCCCTGTGATTCTGTGATTCTATGAAGTCTCCTCTGCTTCACTCTGTCTTGGGACAAAACTTCCAGCTGACCCAGGATTAGTCCAGTCGTTACCCTTCAATCTCAGTAGATCTTCTCCATGTTGTCCGAGGTCTTTCTCCTTTGTGCTTTCCTTGTGGGTTCCATGTGAGAGCTCGAGGGCCTGTGCTGGACGATGGTTTTCTGAGAGCGTGGCCTGGCCATCCCCACCTTCTTCTCTTGGTCGCCTTGCTGTTATCAGTAGCACTTCTTTTCCATTCTGCATCTGTGAAGCAAAAGCCTTTTGTAACCACCTAACCCCCCCCCCAGTATATATTTCATTAAAGGGGTCTCTGGCTATACCCAGATTGGAGCCTGGGGTCTTCAGCAGACCCAGCACTAGCCAAGGGGAGCCCCACTCATGGCTACACTTCCCACACGTTTCTCTTCTCCCTTATTAGGCCTCTGCATTACCCAGACGGGACCCCACGGTGAATCGCCTGCCTGAGACAGGAGCCCCAGCTGTGCCAAAAGACCCTGAGAACTGTGAGAACTTTTGTTAAATGCTTCAAACCATAAACTGTCTCAGAAGGATTATTTTTGCCTAATTCCACCCCTCCCTGCTCTGCTCTCTCCTTATCTCCACCCCGGACTTCCTCCCCCGCACTCTGGCTCCATCTTTCGTTTATAAGGCCTGTCTCTGGCTACACAGAGAACTGATAAACCAGGCTGGTTTTAGCAGGTATAATAATAGGCTAACAATATGCGTGAGCTATGATAATAACACGCATAGCTAGCTACGTAACCCACGTGTATGGGAACGTATGCGACTCGCTCTTCGGAGAAAACAACGGCTTGTCACCCTTTTCCCCGGTGCGTCATTAATAAATCTGGCTGGTGCTCGGTGCATGGCTGGATTCTTGGGAAAAGTCTTTGCTCAATACCTTCTGCTATCCGCTGCCACTGCCTGCCCCAGGAGTCCGAGTGCCCCCACTTGTCCCCCGGGGCTGTGCATTTGTGTGCAGATTTCTTAGTTACTTCTGCCCAGTTTTGCCCAGACGTCTCACCTGATTAGGTCCAGTCGTTGAGCTGCTTGCCAGTATCACTGGCCTCTTAAGCTGTGTCTACACATGCACGCTACTTCGAAGTAGCGGCACTAACTTCGAAATAGCACCCGTCGCGGCTACACGCGTCGGGCGCTATTTTGAAGTTAACTTCGACATTAGGCGGCGAGACGTCGAAGTCGCTAACCTCATGAGGGGATCGGAATAGCACCCTACTTCGACGTTCAACATCGAAGTAGGGACCATGTAGATGATCCGCGTCCCGCAACGTCGAAATTGCCGGGTCCTCCATGGCGGCCATCAGCTGGGGGGTTGAGAGATGCTCTCTCTCCAGCCCCTGCGGGGCTCTATGGTCACCGTGGGCAGCAGCCCTTAGCCCAGGGCTTCTGGCTGCTGCTGCGGCAGGTGGGGATCCATGCTGCAGGCACAGGGTCTGCAACCAGTTGTCGGCTCTGTGGATCTTGTGTTGTTTAGTGCAACTGTGTCTGGGAGGGGCCCTTTAAGGGAGTGGCTTGCTGTTGAGTCCGCCCTGTGACCCTGTCTGCAGCTGTGCCTGGCACCCTTATTTCGATGTGTGCTATTTTGGCGTGTAGACGTTCCCTCGCAGCGCCTATTTCGATGTGGTGCTGCGCAACGTCGAAGTTGAACATCGACGTTGCCAGCCCTGGAGGATGTGTAGACGTTATTCATCGAAATAGCGTATTTCGATGTTGCTACATCGAAATAAGCTTTTTCGATGTTGGCTTCACGTGTAGACGTAGCCTATGTGTCCTTGGCTCCTGCATGATCTCTGCTCTGCTCCGGCCTCTCACAGTCGGCTGTCCCGTCTCCACGGCTGCGTCCTCTCTTGTCTTTGCCCCCTGCTCACTGTTAGGCTCAGGAGTGGAGATCACAGGAGCCTCTCCCAGCCGTCGACCCCAGCTCCTGGGTTCAAGTTCTTTCAATCAGCCAGGCCAACCTCTGTCCCAGATGGCTGTTTCCTGCCCTGCTCAGGGGAGTCCATCCCATGAGAACTGCAACCCCAAGAATTCCCGACACCACCGCTGCCGGAGCCACCTGCTGATCAGCACAAGCTTGGCTTGTCCTTGTGTTCTCCTCCTCCTCCAGGGAACCTCACTGAGCCTCTGTGTCCTGAACCCTCTTCCCCAGCCAGGCACGTCTCCCTCGAAACCTTCCGGGGGAATCTCACAGTGTCATTGGCTCCCAGGTGAAGGACGATCGGCCGATTCCACCCTGCTCCCCTTAGGATGCTCTCCTGCCTCAGGCCCACATCCCGTATCTCAGATCCCAGCAGACGGCACAGCCGCCTGCTCTCTGGGTCAGCTGTGCTGATGGGCCCACTTGTTCTCAGCAGGGACCCCCAGTCCCTCAGACCTACCTCTTCCTGGTGTTGGGACAGTTCTCTGGAGCAGGGCTGGGACACCGGGGCGGATGGAATTCAGTGCCAAGGGAGCACAAGCCTGGGCAGGAGAATCTGCCCTCCCTCCACACGCTGATGGCTCTGGATTCGGCAGCTATGGACTCCCTTTCCCACCATCAACCAGAGCTCAGAGGAGAGACGGGCCAGCAGCCACCCCCTCAGCTCCCAACCTCACCCCTGCCCTTGGGTGGGGATTCAACCCCCAGCTCTGGTCCGAAGGAGCCCGGCCCTTCCAGGGTGCTGGTTCCCAAGGCCAACCAGGAACTGTCCAGCACTGGAAGCTCCTGAAGGCCAGAACAGCACCGTGATGCTCAGAGAGGACTTCGGGGAGCTGGGGAAGGATGGTGGGCAGTGTGCCTTGTAAGCCGAGCACTGGGGAGGCCGCCCAGGGGAACTTCGGTGCCACCCAGCTGATTAGCAGAGCGCCCCCCGCAGCCGGCAGCGTTTGTGTCTATTGGTGGTGCACGTCCCCGTATGCCCAGTGTACAGAACAAAACTTATTCCACCCCTGGAGGGAAAGAAATAGAGGGAACCCTGGTGCTGGGGTGCCCCCACTTTGCCTGTGCAGCTGGTGGCCCATCGGCAGAATGGTGGGCGAGCCTGACCCCCATCCATTGAGGAGATCTGCTCTCCCCGGGCAGAGAGCTCTGAGGGGCGGAGCTCGGCGATGCAGAAGTCCCGTCCCTTTCTGCGTTCATTCCCCATAAACTCGCTGCAGAAAGAATTTGCTGTCAGCAGAGCCAGGGAAGGGGTGGGGGTGTGACCGGAGAGTGGGGACCATTCACGGGGAGCGAAGGTTGAACTGGACTTTGCCCTGGGGATGCGGGTTGCAAGCAGTGTAGGTAACTGCTCAGTTGGTGGTTCTGCCTCCCAGTGTTACCAGGCTCCACGCTGGCCATGAAGGACACGAATCCTGGTCCTGGCCCGGCAGGAGCAGGTGATGGATGCTCAGAAGCCCAGGACCAGGCTGCAGGACAGAGGACTTCTCTGGGAACGGCTGAACCTCAAGAGGGAACCACAGAGTAGATGGGACCCATGGGCCAGGCTGTCTCCTCCCACCACATGCTGGGAGAAGCAGCTGGTCTTGCAGGGCCCTGCTCCTCCGTGTGGTGGCTTTTGTTTTTTGGTTAATCCGCTCGCTGTTTCAGACCCGAGGGGCCATGTGCCCAACCGAAGGAGCAGACAGGTAGGGAGTAGCCTGCCTGGGCTCGCCGTAGGGAGAGCAGCTCTGATGTTACTTCCCACAGGCCCTGGGCTGGTACCTGGTGAAGGTAGGAGAGTCCAGGTCCCTTTCCTACACCCCACAGTCATGCTGAGGCTAACATACTTCCTGTCTTGGGGCAGTAGGCAGGCACCTGTCTCTCCCCTGCAACAGCGGGAGAAGGGGCTGGCATACAGACCCACTAACTGCTAGGCCACCTGGCCTTCTGAGCACCCTACCATGTACCCCTATTGCTGTCTCCTCCACTGAGGATGCGGGGCAGCTACAGCCCCCAGCTCGGAGATTTTAGCTGAGCACAGAAAGGCTCATGCTCTTGGGAGGGCCTGGGTCATATCACCAAGCGCTGATCCGACCCAAGAGCCCCTTAATGCCAGCTGACAAGGCAGTTACCGGCAGGGATACGCCAACCTGAAACAAATCCTCACCAGCCACTACAAATCACAAACCATTGACTCCAGGCCTGGAACCAGCCCCTGTAGCAAACCTCGCTGCTAACTCTGCTCACATATCTATACCAGTGACATCACCACAGGACCTAACACCAACCATATCATCAGGGGCTCCTTCACCTGCACATCTACTGATATATGCCATCATGTGCCAGCAATGCCCCACTGCATTTACATTGGCCAAACTGGACAGTCTCTCTGTAAAAGAATAAATGGACATAAATCAGACATCCGGAATGGTAATGGACAGAAGCCTGTGGGGGAGCACTTCAATCTCCCTGGACACTCAGTGGCAGATTTAAGGGTGACAGTCCTGAAACAAAAAAATTTCAAAAATCAGATGGAGAGAGAAATCTCTGAGCTGCAATTTATTTGCAAATTTGACTCCATTAACCATGGATTAAACAGAGACTGGGAGTGGCTCGCAGCTTACAAAACCAGCTTCTCTGCCCTGGGCGTTAATATCTCCCCATTAGACTCTGACAAATCCTCACATCCCCCTGTCTGATCTGACTTGTTTTTTCCTCTTTTGATAAGTGCTGTTGATACTGGGCCATTTCCACCTGCTGAATAGACCTGGTCAGCTCTGGCCCTCCCTCTTACTGGGACCCCACTCTTTAAATACCCCTCTGAAACCACCCTCCCCCCAGCTCATGCATCTGATGAAGCAGGTCTTTGCCCACGAAAGCTTCTGTTCCAAAATATCTTAGTCTTTAAGGTGCCGCAAGACTTCTTGTTGTTCTCAAAGCTACAGACTAACACGGCTCCCTCTCTGATACACGTATTCTTGTTTCCCTAGCAGTGGACTCCAGGGCTGCGGGGTTCCGCAAAGTGACCTGGCTCCTACAAGCTGGCATGTTCTGTTCCTTTGGGGCCAGCAGAGCTGGTAGTGCCGGGGCTGGATACCGAGCCCGTCAAAGGGACTCAGGCTTGGGAGGCACCTGTTGTTAATTGGCAAGGCCGAATAAGGCCTGGTAGTGGGGCCCACAGACTTCCAGGGCCCCTGGGCAAGTTGGGGGCAGGGACAGCTCCACACCCCAGAGGGGGCAGGGTCTCAAAAGGTAAGGCTGGGGCTGGCCTCCCCAAGCAAGTCCTTAGTGCTGCCCAGGAAGTGCTGCTGTTTCTATTGGTGGTGCACATGCACACAGGCTTGGTGCATGTAACAACATTTATTCTTCAAACGGGCAGGAAAAAAATAGGTGGAACTATGCGGTTAAGGCTCATCTCCAACATAGCTCAGGCCAGGGGGTGTCCTGGGGTTGTGCTAAAGCAGCTTGCTCAGAAAGGAACACCCAGGCTTGATTTAAAGACTCCATGAGATGGAAAAATCCATCCGGCCCCTAAGCGGCTTTGTCTAACCCGCTTGTGCAAATGCGTTCAGTCCCTGGGCCTGGCAGAGCATCACTTCTGCTGAAACAGTGCCCTCCACACGCAGCTCCCCAGGTCTGCTGCCCGAGCCTGACTCCCTCCCATGACACAGATGCTCTCTGGGATGGGTGACACGCTGGGGGGAGGCAGGCTGCTCTTTCCTGCGCACAGGTAGCAATTAGATTGCATCACCACAACATCTCTGAAGCTGCTGCTTCTGGCGTGCTGCAGTCCTGGCTCTGTGAGTGGTCTGCATGCTGAGTGCTTTGCAAACCTCTCCCGGGGCTCTTCAAAAGGAAAGGTGAGATTTGTGGGTTGGAAATGGGGAACTGGAGGCGGCTGCTTCAGATGCTAACATTTAAATCATTTTGCACCGGCACGACCGGCTAAGCTGCAGCCTCTGAAGCCTTCCTTTGGAGGAAAAAAAACAGGCAGGCAGAATGACGCTCTTGTGGTTATGAGGCAGGAGCAGGTTTTAGGAAATGTGATTTCTTTTCCCATCTCTGCAGCTGTAATCTGGGTGACTTTGGGGAAATCACTTCACCTCTTGCTTTGTTCCTCTATAAACCAAAGCTCATGATCCCTAGAGCACAGGCTCATTGCAAAGCTAATTTAATTGGTTTCATACAGTGCTTTGAGCTCCTGGAATGGAAGGTGCTACCGAAGTGAAAGGGAATTGTAATGAACTGGTACATAAGTGAGCGAGAGAAAGACAAAGAATGTCGGGAGCGGGAGAGACACCGCTACCTTCTAGTGGTTGGAATCAGACCCTCTGTACTGTGTGTCATAAGACCTATATTGCTAGCAACCGCAAGGAACACAGAGCTTACCCTCTAATGGGGAGATGATCTGAGTTAGTGCTGAAAGCAAACCAAAGGAAAAGAGACAAAGTGATTGGAACAAATCATGTCTTTCCTCAGCTCTGAGCGTAGTTCCCACCTGAAGGGCTGCCGTGCTTGTGTTACGGAGAGACGGCACCTTCTCAAGAGAAGAATCTGAAACTGGGGAGAGCTCAATTTTCCACACTCCCTAAATCGTGCTCCCAAAGTCAGATTATCCTGAAAGACAAAGGGTCAAGTCAGGATCCGGGGTAGACTCTGTTAGGAACATTTAAATTCATGTAGCCTCAGGGTCCCAGTGATACGGGACACCCTAACTAATGAGTCATTATTAAAGCAGCAAAAATCCCAAGTGTGCTGGTGCACCGATAGACGCTAACGTGCTGAAAGCACCAGCTGTGACCGAGGCCGACAACTGCTGTCTGCCCAGGGGTGAAAGTTACCCTAGGTGATCTGCCCCCCCAGGTGTTGGCCTGAACAGGCCCAGCAGCAGTAACAGTGAAGCAGGTCTTTTCACGGAAGAAGGCGCTCGTTGGAAAGAGGAGGGGAGCAGCATCTGGGAAAGGCTGGCTGCAGCGTGAGGCGGGTATCTGCAGAAGGATCTGGGGGCAGACAAGACAGAAATGTGGGTGAGAGCTGCCCCTGAGGGTGAAGGCACTGGGGCTGCAAAAGCAGCTTCTGTTAGACGAAGGGTATGGGAGCACATCAGCCAAGCGCTGCTTCCAGACATGTCACAATGGACAAGCAGCGGTGCACAGACCAGCCCCGGCAAAGGCTGCGTGAAAGATTCACGTCTGCGGGCAGAGAGACTGCGGCATCCAAAACACACAAGCCTCCCATAACCGCCTCGGTGTCAGTGAAACCTTCTGGATGCAACAAATGGGGTCAGTTACTCCTGCTGCGATGGCTTCTCTGCAGCCACCAGCAAGGATTTAGAGCCAGGTAACTCCCCTCATGAAAGGCACTGGAAAAACAACAAGAAGTCCTGTGGCATCTTATAGACTAACAGATATTTTGGAAGATAAACTTTCGTGGGCAAAGACCCACTTCATCAGATGCATGAGAGGCACTTCAGCATTTTACTGATCTTCGTCAGCAAATATGAATGCGCGAGACAGCCTAGAGAATAAGATTATGGCATGGAGCGCATTAGGAGGAGCATTGCCAGCAGACTGAGGGAAAGGATTATTCCCCTTTAGTTGACACTGGTGAAGCCACATCTGGAGTATTGAGTCCAGTTCTAGGCCCCCCCGGTATAGAAAGGATGTGGACACATTGGAGAGTCCAGCGGAGGGCAACAGAAATGATTAGGGGGCTGGAGCACATGACCTACGAGGAGAGGCTGGGGGTTTGGTCTTATTTAGTTTGCAGAAGAGAAGAGTGAGGGGTGATTTAATAGCAGCCTTCAGCTTCCTGAAGGGGGGCTCTAAAGAGGCTGCAGAGAGGCCATTCTCAGTGGTGCCAGATGGCAGAACAAGGAGCAATGGTCTCACGTTGCAGCAGGGAAGGTCTAGATTGGATAGCAGGAAAAACTGTATCGTAGTGGCGGGTCTACACGAGACGTTAGCATTGACTGTGGGTATGCAATTCAAGCCACAGCAATTGTACAGCTGGAAGCATCGTGGCTGCGGTGAGGGGTAGCGAAGTGGTTAGCACCTTGGCCTTGTATTTTTATGAAGAAAGGCTGAAAGAACTGGGCTTGTTTAGTTTGGAAAAGAGAAGATTAAGGGGGGACACGATAGCGATTTTCAGGTATCTAAAAGGGAGTCATAAGGAGGAGGGAGAGAACTTGTTCTTCTTGGCCTCTGAGGATAGAACAAGAGGCAATGGGCTTAAACTGCAGCAAGGGAGGTTTAGGCTGGACATGAGGAAACAGTTCCTAACTGTCAGGGTGGTCAAACACTGGACTAAATTGCCAAGGGAGGTTGTGGAATCTCCATCGCTGGAGATATTTAAGAACAGGTTCGATAAGTGTCTATCAGGGATGGTCTAGACAGTACTTGGTCCTTCCATGAGGGCAGGGGGCTGGACTCGATGGCCTCTCAAGGTCCCTTCCAGTCCTAGCATTCCATGATTCTATGATTCTATGACTTACCTGGCCGTCCTCACTGAGGGAGGGCAATGGGAGAAATGTTCCCATTGACCTCCATTGCACTATATGCGCGAAATGAAACCCTGGAAGATTGACCCTGACTATGTCCGTCTCCTGGCCAGTGTAGATGTACCCTAGGAGAGTGGTGAAGCTCTGCAATGGGTTACCTGTGGGAGTTGTAGAATTGCCACACATGGAATTTTTAAATCCAGGCTTGACAAAGCCCTGGCTGGGATGACTTAGTGGGGGTTGACCCTGCTCTGAGCAGGCAGTTGGATGCTGAGGTCTCTTCCATCTAGTGTTCCCTGTTAGCTCAGCGTGTGTGCTGCCCACAGATTAGCAGAGTGCCTACAGCTGCTTTAAACTTTCAGTGAGAGAACTTTTCTTAACCCGCCCCCTAAAATAATTACTGGAAATTGTTTTGAAAAACCAGAATATGTTTGGCATCTGATTTTTTTTTTTTTTAATGAAAAGCCATGCTTTTCTCCCCACTCCCCTGGGAAATTAAAAAAAAAAAAAAAAGTCACATGTTTTCCCTCCAAATCGCCCACAATCCTTACCTGGTGCTTTTAGAAGCTCAAAGGGAAGTGAGCCAGACTGGTTCCATTGCCCAGGGCCCTGCACAAAGGCAGACACACAGTGGGGGGATGATCTTCACTGAGGCTACGTCTACACTAGCACACTACGTCGAAGTAGCCTATTTCGACGTAAGAACATTGAAATAGGCTACTTCGACGTGTATCGTCTACACGTCCTCCAGGGCTGGTGCCATCGACGTTCAACGTCGAAGTAGCAATGGGGAACGTCGAAAGGAGCCGCCCCGGAAGGAAATGCGGAGCGTCCACACACACAAGCACTCGCCGTCTAAATAAGGGACCAGCAAAGCCCCAAGCTGCTCCCTTAAAGGGCCCCTCCCAGACACACTCGGCCTGCACAGCACGAGATCCACAGAGCCGACAACTGATTGCACACCCTGTGCACGCAGCATGGACCCCCAGCTGCAGCAGCAGCAGCAGCCAGAAGCCCTGAGCTAAGGGCTGCTGCACACAGCGACAATAGAGCCTCGCAGGGGCTGGACAGAGTGTCTCTCAACCCCTCAGCTGATGGCTGCCATGGAGGACCCTGCTATTTCGACGTAGTGGGTCGTGGATTGTCTACACGTGCCCTACTTTGACACTGAACTTCGAAGTAGGGTGCTATTCCCATCTTTGGATAGGAATAGCAATTTCAATGTCTCGCCGCTTACCATCGATTTCAACGTTGAAATAGCTCATGGCATGTGTAGACGCGACGCGTGCTATTTCGACGTTGTGCCGGCTACTTTGAAGTAGCTGGCTTATGTAGATGCACCCAGAGAGATACAAATTAGGTTGTTCTTGTCTCTTTTCAGCCAGGTTTGGGAGGAAGCGACTGGCCGAAAGGCAGATGACGAGCCTCTGGCTAGCTCAGGCCCTGACAGCAGACACCTGTGCACCAAGTCAGTAGTCACCAGACAACCCTTTCTCAGCCAATGGAGGACCAGAGCTCAGCTTCCCATATTGACAGATATCTGGGATATCCCACATCCCACAGCTAAGGACAGCAGCGGGGGTGATACCAGAGGTAGCTACATTGAGAGGCAACCAGGTTCTGCACCACTCATGCTCAGGGATGTGAATGGCCTCACTGCATTGTAAATCTGCGTTAACCACTGCTGGACACGGGTCTCACAGCCTGGCTAACACGTCTGCACCAGGTCTGGGGCGTGAGCTGCGTCCAGGGTGCAGAAGGCCAGGGCTCAGAGCTGAGTCGCAGCGGGACATGGACTGGGTCTCCGTGCTTGCTGTCCTGAGTCAGACAGATTTGTGAGGGGTGTGGCAAAGTTGGTGGTGTGAGGATTTTATTCCCCTGCTGAGGCTGTGTGTGTTTCCTGATGTCCTGTAGTAACCCGGGGTGGGTGCCTCAGTTTCCCTAGGCCCAGCATCCGTGCATAGTGATGAGGGGAGTTTCAATGTGAATCCGTAGGCCAGCCCCTCCAGGCTCTTTGTAACCTAGGCAACCAGGTGACACCTTTCTCCCCCGGGAAACAGGACAAAGGTGGGAGGAGCGGGCCTGGCTGCTTTGAATTGAAGCCGGGCCATTGGGTTGGGGACTCCTGGCTGGTGACAGGGGATGGAGCGGGACTCAGCCCAGGTTTACAAGGCACGTAGACATACTCACATGCCAGGCAAGTGACACCTATTCCTCAGTGCCCCATTCCTCTGCTGAACGCCCTTGCCTCTGAGGTTCTCAGTTTATCAATTCACCCCCAGATTCTCTGCCCTTAGCTGCTGCTCAGCAGCATTTTCGTTTGCACTGAGAGCTGACGAGAAGCAGCTGAGATGCCTAGCTGGGTGCTGAATGATGTGAATTCTCCTCACTTGTTTCTTTAGCGTCACTTGGGTTTTATTCCCAAATTAAGCCAGCAGCCGAAATTACCACTAATTCTCCGATAAGGCAGCTAATGTTCTGCCGGGCAGCTGTTGCACGCTCGAATCGCAGGGAGGAATTTTAAATACTTACAGTGGGTTGTAAATATTTGTACAGCACTACGCAAGGAAACTGGTGAGTTCGCAGGGTGAAATTCAGCCCTGTCCAGGGGACTGCGTAGGATGCTTGGGCAGCATTCGAGCCCCATGTTGGGCCTCAGCTGATGCCAAGAGCTTGGGCTGGGTTTGCCGCTGTGAGGCATGCGGGAGAAGAGCGTCTGAAGCCAGCCCAGCGCGCTTGCTCTGGGAATCGGGATTGGGTGGGGTCATAAGGACGGCCATACTGGGTCAGACCAAAGGTCCATCCAGCCCAGTATCCTGTCTGCCGACAGTGGCCAGTGCCAGGTGCCCCAGAGGAGGTGAACTGAAGACAATGATCAAGCGATTTGTCTACTGCCATCTGTCTCCAGCCTTTGACTAAAGCCTAGGGGCACCATACTTTACCCTTGGCTAATAGCCATTTATGGACCTAACCTCCAAAAATTTATCGAGCTCTTTTTTAAACTCTGTTCGAGTCCTGGCCTTCACAGCCTCCTCCGGCAAGGAGTTCCACAGGTCCGAAACTGGATGGAAGACGTTTGGGGAAAGGAGGGAGAAATAGCTATCCTAGGCTTGGGCCCAGCACAATGACTTGGCCTCGGTGCACAGAGGGTTAGACTGCGCAGTGCCTGTCTCTTCAGTATCAGGCCACTGGGGCCCCTCAGCCTCAGCTCCCCATGCGTTGTGTGGCCTGAGCTGCTCTAAAAGCGACGTCCCACAGGCATGTGAGAATCCACCCTGAGTGCAGCTGAGCCAGCCCTGCCCCGGAGCAGACAGTGCTAGGTCGGCGGCCGAATTCTTCCACCTGCCTCGCTATTGGCTGCTGGGGAGAACCGGGAGCTGCCTGACTGCCGCAGCAGCGAGCCAAGCGTGGACCAGCCCGGAGAAGGGCAGCCACAGAAGGCAGCAGCAAGCTGAGCAAGGAGCTCTTCGGCTATCTGGTTGGAAGTGCTGAGGAGAGGGTGTTGCGGAGTGGGGGGGTCCCCAGGCCCTGCTCCCCCCCACCCGCAGGCAGACGTGGCTCTCACTCAGCAGGAAGAACAGGAGGGTTATGAGCCAACGGCTACGTCTACACGTGCACCCAACTTCGAAATAGCTTATTTCGATGTTGCGACATCGAAATAGGCTATTTCGATGAATAACGTCTACACGTCCTCCAGGGCTGGCAACGTCGATGTTCAACTTCGACGTTGCTCAGCCCAACATCGAAATAGGCACAGCGAGGGAACGTCTACACGGCAAAGTAGCACACATCGACATAAGGGAGCCAGGCACAGCTGCAGACAGGGTCACGGGGCGGACTCAACAGCAAGCCGCTCCCTTAAAGGGCCCCTCCCAGACACACTTTCATTAAACAGTGCAAGATACACAGAGCCAACAACTAGTTGCAGACCCTGTATATGCAGCACGGACCCCCAGCTGCAGCAGCAGCAGCCAGAAGCCCTGGGCTAAGGGCTGCTGCCCACGGTGACCACAGAGCCCCGCAAGGGCTGGAGAGAGAGTATCTCTCAACCCCCCAGCTGATGGCCGCCATGGAGGACCCCGCTATTTCGATGTTGCGGGACGCGGATCGTCTACACGTCCCTACTTCGATGTTGAACGTCGAAGTAGGGCGCTATTCCCATCCCCTCATGGGGTTAGCGACTTCGACGTCTCGCCGCCTAACGTCGATTTCAACTTCGAAATAGCGCCCAACACGTGTAGACGTGACGGGCGCTATTTCGAAGTTACTGCCGCTACTTCGAAGTAGCGTGCACGTGTAGACGCAGCCAACAGGGACACAGCATAGAACAGACTTATCAACACAGACACCAGTACCATCCATCTTGGGGAGAGGGGCCCAGAGGGGTCCCCGAGCCGGGCCCTGGCCTCCTTTCTCTCTCTCCAGCCAGACCACACCAGACTGCCCCACTCCCCAGCCCAGTTCCCATTCAAACCAGCCAGGCCCCTCCTCCCGCCTTCGGCCTGTTTCTGGGGGATGAAAGGGGTCACCTGGCTGCCCAGGTTACAAATGGCCTGGAGCCCCATTGCTGCTCTGTGAGAAGCCATCGCACGGAAACTCCCATCACCGCTGTGCCCTAAGGCTGTGCCTAGGGAAACTGAGGCAGCCCCCTTGTGATGCTACAGGACAGTAGGAAATACACGCAACCGAACCAGGGGAATAAAATCCTGCCCCCACACACTTGGTCACGTTGGGGCAAACACCTTTGTTCACCATGGCCGTGTCCCAGTGTACGCCTACCCTGCAGTTAACTTTCCCCCTGCCCACGCAGTGGCTGGCCTGAGGCAGCTGACTTGGCCATTGGGCTCTTTATTGCTATGTAGAGGTTTGAACTGCTCTGGGACCCTCTGCCCTCTGGGGGGCCCTGCAGCCCAGCCCCCAGCCCAAGCCCAAGCACCTACACCACTAACAGCCGCACCGTCTGAGGTCCACAAGCCTGAATCTGCGACCCTGGGCCAGCCCCGGCTGTTGAACTGCTGTGTAGACGTCTCCTTTGTGACCAGGAAGGTCCGAGGTGAGAAAGCCAGGCAGGAGGTGGCTGGGTGCAGTTAAAGGCCGTCTGTGCACAAACCAGGCACAAGCCTTGTGCTGGCGGCTAGTTCTATACTTTGATTTCACCGACCAGTTACCCTATGTGAACTTCCCAGAACTATGACGGCCCTAAGGTAAACAGGAGCCTGTCCCACTATTGTGGGGAAATTTCCCGGCTTCTGCACTACCCCAGTGAAAGGGACCAGCGAACGGCTATGAGTCCTTACTCCCACTCCCTTTACCCAATGGCCTCCCTGACCCTGAGGGCTTCCCTTCCACTCTCCTGAGTAGCAGGGTCCTTGAAATCCCAACAAGGCTGGGCCCAGGTTTCCTGGGGCTGAACCCCCAACCTCGCAGTCACTTAGGGCAGGGGCTAGGGTGTCCCCACGCCGGGGCACTCTCTTTACACTGGAGGCTTTCCTGAGCCACAGATCACATCGTGCAGTTCAAAGCGAGTACAATTGGTTAAACAGCAACTGATTAAAAAGCAAGGGGTGAGGAAAAACGAGAAAGGTTACAAGAGAACACACAGCCCCACTCTGTGGCATGGGAACATCACGACCAGCAGCCTGCTGAGTGGGACCACTGTTCACAGTCTGTTCCTCATAACTCCCGGGGCTGTCTCTCAGGCCCTGGCTGTGCTGCAGGCTGAATATGTTTGCTCAAAAACAGCAAGAAGTCCTGTGGTACCTTATGGACTAACAGATATTTTGCAGCAGAAGCTTTCGTGGGCAAAGGATCTTTGCCCACGAAAGCTTCTGCTGCAAAATATCTTGTTAGTCCATAAGGTGCCACAGGACTTCCTGCTGTTTGTGAAGATACAGACGAACTCGGCTACCTCTCTGATGTTGTTTGCTCAGGCAGTGACCAGAGGACTTCAGGCTCTAAGTGGCAGGGCCCCGCTCCCAGTTGGAATTACAATCCTTCCCCAAGTCCGCCTTACAAGGCCTCTTGGCTGGTGGTGTTTCCCTGCACAGAGCTTCTCCCACCACTTCGCTGGTCCCAATTGCTCACCACACCCAGCTGCAGACTAAGTTGCTTTGCCAGCCTCCAGCTCCTTGCAAGGCTTCTCTGACCCCTTTGGCTGTCTGGTCACTGCAGGGCTGCTTCTGAGCACAGGATCGGCGCTCCTTGGGCTGTGTTTGGTTCTGGCTCTGTCACTGCAGCTCTGCCTCCCAGCACAGCTGCCTTCCTTGCCGCTCTTAGTTCTCTCTCCTTTTCCCCGAGAGACCCAGTCAAAACCCAGCTCATGCGGCAGACAGGACCTGGCCTCCTGATTCCCTTGTTGGCCTGTCCAACCCGACAGTCTGGCTGACCTGGAGTGTTGGCCTCTTTCGATTGCCCCTAGGGACCGTCCATCTCAGGGCCCTGGTTTCTCATGGACCCTTCCCCTTTTAGTACTGGGAGCTAGCCAAACAAAACTCCCCACTGAGTTTTAGTAAGGGGCCAACAGTCCCCTTACGCTACCACAGAGTCGCAGATCGTCTCCTTGAGCGCTCAGATCTGTCTTGCCGGGTGAGCCTTCCTGTGAGACAGACACCAAGGGTCACAGCAATTTCCAGCTTACTCCCAGTCCCAAAGGGCCAGTTGCTTATCCTAGGTCAACTGCACCTTAGATCTCACACCAGTGACATGCTTGTAGCCCATCTTATAATAACTTATCCAAAGATTCATTGAAAAGGATATCAGAGAGTTATCTGCAAGGCTAAAGCAGGTAAACATAGACACACAAACGAGTTACACTCAAGTTTCAGGTATCAGAGGGGTAGCTGAGTTCATCTGTATCTTCAGAAACAAGTTCTCTGGCACCTTATAGACTAACAGATATTTTGGAGCATAAGCTTTCATGGGCAAAGACCCGCTTTGTCAGATGCAAGTTTTAGAAGGCAATAGAAGCATCTATACCACGGTTTCCCAAACTGGGGGGACGTGCCCCGCGGGGGGGCTTGAAGAAATTCCAGGGTGGGTGCGAGGCGACCCAGCCCCCTCATATTTCCCACCCCACCCCAAGAAAGAGCTGGCCCTTCCTTCCGGCTGTCAGCCCCTGCCATGTCACATGGGCTACCCTGTGCAGCCGCTATAACAAGCAGGCAGCCGGCAAAGGCCCATGTGGAGCTAGCTGCTTCCTGCAAAGGTGAGGGAGTGTGGGTTTGGGGGGAGGAGGAGGAGGATGGGGCTAGATGGGGGTCAGGCAGTGCCTGACTTTGCGGGAGGGGAAGGGCTCTGGCGGGCAGCCCTGGCAGCGCAGGGCTCAGGCGTCTGGCCATCTTGGGCTGCACCAGGCACTCACAAGGCAGGGCCTGTGCCTTTAGCCTGGAAGGTCCATAGTCGGTCTGCTGGGGTTTCCCAGCTTATGAAGAACATGCAGCCTCGTCTTTCACATCAAACGCATTTGTTGCTGCTGCTTCTGATGTTCAGTTACAGTCTTATTAAACTTTTGGGCCAAGTAAAACTCTCTGTGCCGATCTGTCATTTTAAAATCACATTTTTGTATCAAGATTTTGTTTATTTTAAATTATGGATTGAATTTCTTTAAGGGGGGTTGATGATGGTAAAGAGGTGGGAGGTGTGAGGGTTTCTTAAAAATCAAAAGGGGGGGCGTGATGCTGTAAAGTTTGGGAACCACTGCTCTATAACATGCAAGCTCTCTATGCCCTTAAAAGCTAACCCAGGCTAATGCAGTGGGAATCTATTTATGCCTAGAAACCTGTGTCCATGCAGCAGCAAGCCATACAGTTCCTTCTTCTCTGGGGCTGTGTTCTCTCCTGGCTGAGGGCAGGAGTCCCCTGCGTGTCTCAGGAAGGAGGCAAAATACCAGCCACAAAGACAGTTGCCCTCTTGTTGATGGCACATTGAGAAATTCCAGGTGCAACATCTGACAATAGTCCCTCTGGTATGGATGGGCTTTGCCTTTTGGGAAAGGCATCAGGCCTCCTGTTAAGATCAACTCCTCATGCATAATTAGCATCGCTCTCCTGTCTGGGCTCACAGGACAACTCTTCAGCTATTACCCACCATCTGGGGTGCCAGGGTTACAAGGGAGATGCAGCAACTCACAACTTTCCAACCAAATCTGCACACAAACCAAGCTTTTATCACGCCTCTGTCAAGCCCATGAGCATGCCTGGGAACTAGCTTGAGTCCAATGTCTCTTCCCCTGTGACATGGGGCCTTTGCCATGAGCTGGCACACGGCCTGCCAAAGCCACAGGAACGCGGTGTCTGTGGTGGGTCAGAAGGGAGCTGGAAGGCAGAATTCAACGGTGCCTTGCTTTGGCAGTTACTGCAGTGGGCCCAGGTTTCCTGGGGCTGAACCCCCAACCTCCCAGTCACTTAAGGCAGGGGCTAGGGTGTCCCCACGCCGGGGCGCTCTCTTTACACTGGAGGCTTTCCTGAGCCACGGATCACTTCGTACAGTTCAAAGCGAGTACAATTGGTTAAACAGCAACTGATTAAAAAGCAAGGGGTGAGGAAAAACGAGAAAGGTTACAAGAGAACACACAGCCCCACTCTGTGCCTTGGGGACATCACGACCAGCAGCCTGCTGAGCGTGAGCACCGTTCACAGTCTGTTCCTCATAACTCCCGGGGCTGTCTCTCAGGCCCTGGCTGTGCTGCAGGAAGAATACGTTTGCCCAAAAACAACAAGAAGTTCTGTGGCACCTTATAGCCTAACAGACATTTTCGAGCAGAAGCTTTCGTGGGCAAAGGGTCTTTGCCCACAAAAGCTTCTGCTTCAAAATATCTGTCAGTCTATAAGGTGCCACAGGACTTCTTGCAGTTTGTGAAGATACAGACGAACTCAGCTACCCCTCTGATATTGTTTGCTTAGGCAGTGATCAGAGGACTTCAGGCTCTTAGTGGCAGGGCCCCTTTCCCAGTTGGCGTTACAATCCCTCCCCAAGTCTGGTTTGCAAGGCTTCTTGGCTGGCAGTGTTTCCCTGCCCAGAGCAGCAGCTCACTGAAATCAACAGCATCTGTTAGCGCCTGGTGGGTTGCTACGATTCAGAGAGTTGCAAGAGGAATGGGAGAAAAATCCACTGCTGGCGTCTGACACTCAGGGAGTGTCTGATACCAGTGCCTGGTAGTGCCTGAATCCTGCGTGCACAAGGGACGGAGAGTCTCTTAAGATAAGCAGCTCTGGCAGTAAGCCATTGCCAAGCAGATTTCTCCCTTTCAGGGCTTGGTGTTTATCAGAGGGGATGGTGTCTCTGGGCGGGTTGTGGCTTGGTGGGAACGGAGCAGGTATAGAACGAGTGCTGTCAGGAAAGGGCAACGGTTGTAAAGATTAGCCCCAGGTCTGAGGGTGCGTAGCTCGACACGTTGTGGAAGGCAGGCATGGAGTCAGTGGGCATGTACACAGAACTGGGAACCCCTCAGGGCCTCACTAGCTAACCAGGGGTGGGATCTGAGGGGGAGCGCTCCCAGGACGCTGGGGGAAGACGGCTGTGGCTCAGTCACGAGGGGGCGAGCTTTCCAGGGACATATGCTGGAGGGTGCGGTGCTGGGCCTGCTGGAGGGGCTGCCTTTGGGATGATATGTGAAACCGAGCTCCTGCCGACACAGTCAGTACGGCATGTGGGCAGTCACCTTCCCAGACGAGGCGCAAACCTACGGGTCTTGGCCAGAACCCACCTCAGGCAATTTTTCCTGCCCCTCCCCTCCTTTGGAATAGAGATTCAAATTATCCTCTTGTCCCGGATGTGTTGGATTTGCCGTCCCTCACGTGTATCCCTCTCGTGCCAGGACCCGGGTGGTACCTCTGGACCCCATCTATGCCGTGACTGAACCTGAAACTGAAACATCCCTCCCCAGGTGTGAGACACCGGGCCTGGCGGGTGGGCTCCAAAACCCAGCAGCAGGGGACATTGAGGTCTGGGGCAATAGACTTTGCTGTCATACACGTCGCCTCACACTGGCCCCGTGAGGGCCTGGACACAACCCTCTCTTAACCATCAATCTGCTTCAGCCGTAGGCCAGGCAGAGCAGGGGCAGGGCTCTCTGCCTTGTCCTCCCCACAGCACCTTCAGACCTTTCCCAAAGGCTCCTGGCAGCTGGGGTTACTTATGGGTCTGTCTGGTGCAATGATGGGGTCCCCAAAAGATCCCTGATGGCTGGGAGCCTGGGGCAGCTGGGTGGAACACTGGGGCTCTCAAGTTTCCCCGGCAGCTGGAGGGTGGTTGGGGGTCAGGCAATGGAACATGGGGGCTCTGAAGGTTCCCAGGGAGCTGGGGAGCAATTAAGGACTCGTCAATGGAAGATTGTTGTACCAAAGAGCTGTATAAGCTATTGATTTAGTGCATCAATTAATTTTGGACCTGCAAGGTGGGGTGACAACTGGGCAGCTCCACTGCATAAGGAAGGTGGCCAAAGGAAGGGGGTAGGAGAGACGTTCTGGAGCTTTGCTCTGTAGCTTAGACACCTGCTTTTCTCTGTATGTTGGCTCAGTAACGTGGGCCCTGCATGGGAAGTGGCTGTTCCCCTCTATTTGGCGCTGGTGAGGCCACATCTGGAACATTATGTCCAGTTTTTGGCCCCCCAGTATTAAAAGGATGTGGATGTGCTGGAGCAGGTTCAGTGGAGGGCAAGAAAAACGATTAAGGGGCCCATGATTAAGGGGCACAAGACCTTTGAGGAGGGGCTGAGGGATTTGGGGTTGTTTAGTTTACAGAAGAGAAGACTGAGGGGTGATTTAATAGCAGCCTTCAACTTCCTGAAGGGGAGCTCTAAAGAGGAGGGTGAGAAACTGTTCTCAGTGGTGACAGATGGCAGAACAAGGAGCAATGGTCTGAAGTTGAAGAGGGAGAGGTGTAGGTTAGATTTCAGAAAAACTACTTCGCCAGGCGGGTGGTGAAGCACTGGAAATTCGTTACCTAGAGAGGTGGTGGATTCTCTATCCCTACAGGCTTCTAAGTCCTGGCTTGACAAGGTCCTGGCTCGGATAACTTACTGTGGTTGATCCTGCTTGAAGCAGAGGGATGGACAGGACAAGCTCCTGAGGTCCCTTCCACCCCTGGGATTCTGTGATTCTATGGCCCAGAAGAGGAAATATTTAATGAGGGGTAGGATCAGGGACTTGTTACCCGGTGGCTTGTCAGAACATCCCCCATACTCTCCAGAAGGTGGCCTGGTGGGAACGCCCATGTCATATTATGGGGCAGCCAGTCCCCAGGTATTCCCCTGCTCCCCATTTTACCAGCTATGACATCAAGAGAGGCGTTTCCTGCCTCAGTGACTCTTGCTGCTGCCCTAAGCTTGGTGGGTCCAGCACATGGTGGGAGGCCCCCCCCACCCCAACTTTAGCTTGCTCTGGTAGATTTGGGGATGACGGATCTGAGCTGGAAGGTCCAGGGACACTTTGGGGATCAGACCCACGGACATGACTGCCCCTTTTTGAGAACCGTATTGCAGTCAGACACAGAGGCACAAATCAGGAGCATGGCCGAGGAGAAGAGTGGCCCAGGGGCTAGGGCACCAGCTTGGGGTGAGCTCCCTTTTCTGCTACAGACTTTCTGCATCACCCTGGGTAAGTCACTTGGTCTCCCTTTGCCCCCACTTCCCATCTTCACAATGATGAGCTTGGCACAGCCTCACTTCACAGGGAAGTTGGCAGGATGAAAACGGTGAGGAGCTCAGATACTACGGTAACAGGGGCCATGAAAATAGATAGCTGGGGGCACTATTAACACAGACCAAGAGTCAGGTGGATTACTTTATTGTTTTGTGTTTGTACAGCACCTGACACAATAGACTCCTAGGAACCATAGGAAGATGAATATTAGAGAAGAAGAAGAAGAAGAAGAAGAAGAAGAAGAAGGTGATGTTGCAAACAGCAAAACTGGGGAGGAAGGATGGGGTCAAATTGGTCTGGTAAATTCTGGTATGTCTCATCAGACCACAAGGGCTTACACACGCCACTGATGGTTGCCAGGAAATAGAAGAAGTTAGGCCACTAGATTTATGCTCCTTAGACCAGTGATTCCCAAACTTTTCAGCATCATGCCCCCCTTTTGATTTTTGAGAGACCCTCACGCCCCCCACCTCCTCTTTACCATCATCCAACCCCCCTTTTAACCAAAAATTCAATTCATAATTTAAAATAATCACAAAAGCTTGATATAAAAATGTTATTTAAAATTAAAAATAAGCACAGATAGTTTTTCTTGGGCCAAAAATTTAATAAAAATGTAATTTAACATCAGAAACAGCAGAAAGAAAATGAACTTAATGTGAAGGATGCTGCTGCATTTTCTTCACAAGCTGGGAAATCCTAGGTAGGAAAGAAGAAAGTGTGCAAAGCAAATGGTTTTGGACATCCAGTTGATTTTTTTGTTTTGTTTTTAATGAGACTAAACTTGAAAAGCTTTTTTCACAGAAGTATGTTGACACAAATGAAAGAATAATACGCAGTGCTTTTATCAGCTTGCAAGGACATTGGGAAATATTTTATCCAAAATTCTTCCAAGCTTGAGTTTTCGAAATGATCTTTACCACTTGAACCATATTTTGTTTTGCGTGCTTGTTCTTGCAAGACTTCTGGCAATGTACCAACATCAATGTCGAATGGATTTCGTACTAATTTATGAATGGAGTTGCCTAAAATGTTGTCTGGAAAATAGCAGACGGCAGACTCAGTACAGCCGTGCCACCCTGCCCTGAGCGGCACCCCACTCGCCAGAGCCTTAGTGCCCTCCCCAGCCCCGGGGCCCCCTGATCTCCTGCTGGGCCTTGACCCCTGCTGGGCTGACACCAGCCCAGCCGCTGGCTATGAAGGCTGGTTCCAGCCCCATGCTGGACATGGCTCTCTCCCTGTGGGTACCCGCTTTGCCTCGAATGAGCTGCTGGCATGGCCCCAGAGCTGCAGGCGCAGCCAAGGCCCTGCAGAGACCAGCTGCAGCCCTGGGTGGGGTACGAGACACTGCGCCATTCCCGTCCCAGCCCAGAGGCAGACTTTGGAGTGGCCAAGCTCATGGCACGGCCCCCACCTTGTGGGTGCCTGGTGCAGGCCTTGCTGGCCAGATGCCTGAGCCTAGTGCCAGCCGCCACAGCTGCCCACGCCAGCCAGCCAGCCACCCACCCGAGCCCTTCACTGCCACAGCCACCCACCCACTCACCAGACACCCACCTGCCGGCCGCCTGAGACACCCACCCAATTTGCGGATCAGCCACCTGAGCCTTGCTCTGCCAGGGCCAGCCCCCCACCCGCCAGCCTAAGCAACCCAAGCTGGGGCCAGCCACCTGAGCCCTGCTGTGCCAGGGCCAGCTGCCTCAGCCCCACGAACCACCCGCCCGAGCCCCTACCCTCCCCGAAAGCCCGGCACCACCAGCCCCCGACTCTTACCCCCTCCCCCTCCCTTTCCCTGGAGCCAGGCTCCCCAGTCCCCCATCTAACCCCATCTTCCTCCCTTCTCCCCACAACCCACACTCCTTTGCAGGAGGCAGCTAGCTCCCCTCGGGCCTTCGCCAGCTGCCTGCTTTTTATCGCCGCTGCGCCGGGTCGCCCTTGTAAAATGGCAGGGGTTGAGAGCCGGAAGCAAAGGCCGGCTTTTTTTTGGAGTGGGGGAAATGACGACAGATGGGGGGTGGCTGGGTCACCTCATGCCTCCCCCCAGAAATTCTTCATGCCCCCTGGGGGGCACACCCCCCAGTTTGGGAAACCAGGCATTAGAGGGCTACGATCAAAGCGAGGCCTGCCGCCCCTGCTGTCATGTGTCCTGCTGAGTCACAGTGTGGTGACAGGCCTGGATGGAAATAACTGAGGGCTTCTGGAATCACCCGCCGCTCTAGGTCGTTTGGAGAAGATCTAATGGCTGATCAAAGGGGACAGAAGTCCTGGACAAAGCCAAGGTTGCAGTTTTTTTCTTGGGAAATGTCGGGAGGCAAGAAAACATGCCGTTCTGGCAAAGGAACCTTCACAGTCTAGTGGTGCACAAGTAAATGCAAGTGCCAGGAAATAGCAGCTATTTGGACCTCACTGATGGATGGCTTAAGGTTAGAGGCCTGGCCTCTGAGAGCTAGGTTGCTGGACCCTCATACGCCTGGCCTTCTTTGTGCCTACACCTGTCGGCCACTGTGATCCCATATCCTTTGTTCTCCATCTCTTTTCAAGGCTTCCCAGGCCCCTTGTTCTCTGCTCTCACATCTCTCTCTCTCACCACTGCAGGGCTCAATGCTCTGTGAACACCCACCTCACCCCATGAGTGTTGCCCCTTGGCTCCTGTGGTCATCCATTCTGTTCTCTTTGCTTCAGTTCAACTATCCAGCTTCTCCTAGTTTTCCCCATCTCCCCGGCCCTTCTTGCAGCTCCTGTGCCGTGTGATGTCCTGACAGATCTCCTGCTCTCTCAGTTGTTGACAACTGTTCAGCTGCGTGCATGTGCTCGGGCTGTGTGCTGCCCCAGCTCTGCGCGGATGGCCAGAGGTACCCCCGTAGCACACCGTCAGGTAAGGTGCAAAGGTGCCAGGCCAGGTTTACTGTCCATGAAGCGCAGTAACAGTCATCAGCAGATTCTGCTGGATCACTGTGCCTGTGTGTTCCCCGACAACAGACAAGCGCAGTCAGGGGTGGGTTTTTCATGTGTCTTATATTGGAACCACAGATTGTATCAAAGAGGTCGTATGAAGTGTCTAATTAAAGCTAATGATGCCCTGAATTTATATACGTGGCTTATAAGTCTGTATCATGTTTGTCTGTAAATTGTATAAATTGTATAAAGATTGTGATAACAATGTTTGGACCTCTGTGCTTTATATATTGAGTCTGTTCTGGAAATGCTATAGATCTGAAGAAGTGGGTCTGTCCCAAGAACGTCCATCACCTAATAAATTATTTTGTTTGTCTTTAAATTGCTACAGGATGGCTGCTTTGTTTTGACAGAATACACACTGACATACCCACCTCTCTGTTACTATCCTTCAAAAGGATGTTTGCAACGACTTTAAAGAATCAGCATATAATATCGCTGACCTGCATAAATGACTTCCTCTGAGCCCCGCCCCCCAACTCATGCATCTGACGAAGCAGGTCTTTGCCCACGAAAGCTTATGCTTCAAAATATCTGTTAGTCTATAAGGTGCCACAGGACTTCTTGTTCTCAAAGATACAGACTAACACGGCTCCCTCTCTGATACTTGGAATAAATGTGTGTAAAGTATCGCTTTAACTATTTCTCTCTAACCCTGTTCTTTCTTTTTGTTAGTGAACCCTTAGGCCGTTTCTACACAGGCCACTTTCTTTGAAAGTGGCATGGTAATACGCGGCCCAAAATATGCTGATGAGGCACGGATGCAAATTCCCCGCGCCTCATTAGCACACGTTCACGTGATTTGGAGTCCAGAAGACCATTCTTCCGGACTCCAAAACACCGTTTAGAAACGTGGCCCCCGGGGGGCTCTTCTGGAAGGAAGTCCCTCTTCCGGATGTCCCTTCTTTCCAAAAATTTTTGGGAAGAAGGGGCCTCCGGAAGAAGGACTTCCTTCTGGAAGCTCCCCCGGTGCTGCGCTTCTGCACGGCATTTTGGAGTCCGGAAGAACGGTCCTCTGGACTCCAAATCACGTGATGTTATGCTAATGAGGCGTGAGGAATTTGCATCTGTGCCTCATTAGCATCTTTTGGGCCATGTATTACCATGCCACTTTCAAAGAAAGTGGCCTGTGTAGAAACAGCCTTAAGTATTAGATCCAAGGATCTGGGGAAAGAGCCAAGTGTATATTGAGCGGGGGGCTGGGGCTGGGCCCTTTGGGGTCTGGAAGAATCTGTGTGGTGTTGGGTGAATCTGGTTTAATAACCGCTCACCTTAATTTGGGGGTTGTTCGTCTGGGTTGGTAGAGCAGCTGGGAAGTCTGTGGGTTTGCCTGTGTGGCTTCTGGCTGGCCAGTGGGGCTGGCAGAAGTACTGCTGTGGCTGGTTGAATTTGCTGTAAGTAGCCCAGTTTTTAAGCAAAGATAACCCTGGGTTGACTTCTCTCGCTGTGCCTGGAAACTCCATCCTATCAAGTGCATTGGTCCCAAGCTGTTTCCTAAGGGGGTGTTCTGGCACCATCCCGCTGGAATGTGCCTATGACCGCTTCGGTCTGTGTGTTTCTACAATATGAGATCTCTTCTTGCCAGATGCCAGGAGCAATGCCCGCCTCTAGCTAGCTTGCAGCTTAATTTTGCAAAGCCTGGAGTACTTTCTCTGGGCCTGGGGCCTCACCCCAGGCCTAGGATGCGTTAGATCCTTTTTCTTACTCTGCGCAGAAGGTGTTGGGAGTTCAGGCAGGGAACCAGGTGAGACTAGAGGCCAGCATCTCCCAGCACGGCTGCTCATAGCAGGTATTTTTCGTGGACTTATCTGACTGCGGTGAGGATAAAATCTGGCTCTAGTTTGGACCTGAGAAGTAGTGTGGGGCAGTAGGTAGGGCCTAGACCTCAGGACTCCTGAGTGCCACACACAGGTCTGCTGGCTGCATTGGGCAAATCCCTCCTCCTCTGTTCATGGCCTGTTTACGTTCTTAGCGCTTCAAATGAGAGTCATCCCTCCTTGTGTGCATGCGCAGCAGAGCTTCTCAACCAGGGGTACGTGTGCTTTGGGGGCACACCAAAGTCTTCCAGGGTACATCAACTCATCTAGAGATCGGCCTAGTTTTATTCAATGGCTTCTTTCTACCACTTTGGTGCCTTGCTCTGAAACGTAAGTGCAATATTTCTCTTCCAATTCACTGATTTGATCAGAAGATGGTAGGCAGTCAGCAAGTTTTCAGTAGCAGGCTGCTGTGAGATTTGTGCCTGCTTTTGTAAGTAAGTAGTTTTTAAGTCAGGTGTAACTTGCGGGTATGCAAAACAAATCTGACTCTTGAAAAGGTACAGTAATCGGAAAAGGTTGAAGGGCACTTGTTTCAAAACCTCAGGTTACCTTAGGACCACGTTTCTCAACAGGTGGTATGTGTACCCTTAGGGTATGTGAGAGAGGTCAGGAGATACTTAGCATTTTTTTTTTTTGAAAAAGGGGAACTTTATAAAAAAACCTTGAGAAACACTGACGTACAGCTCCCAGCACAATGAGGCTGTGAACTCAACTAGGGCTGCAACAGCGCTGCAAAGAATTATAAATCAGTTGAATATATTCTGGATTGTCCATAATGAAGAAAAGGCGGCGGCAACCCTGAGCTTTGAATCAGACTTTATTTCTCTCGCTAATGAAAGTAAAACAGCAGTACAAATATGCTTTGGCATGAGAAACAGACAACCTTTTCTGAGGTTTAACCCCCACTGGTTCTAAAAAGGAGAAAAATGCTAAGAGAAAACATCCCAGAGTCATCCATACCTTGTTCCATATTCCACCCCCACAATGCGCCTTTACAGTCGATATTCATAAAGGGTATAGGGATATGATGAACACAGCTTTATCTATAATAAATATCTTCTCGTCTCTAACAGTATGTACAGGTCATCAAGTATTCAAAACACGTTTTGCGTTCAGTAAAGGGTGAGAGACGGGTTTGGCTCGTGCTTTGAAACTGATGCTCTGGGACTAGGTGGGTTACAGCCTTTGTCACCGTTCACCCAAATAAATAAAGGGTGTGTGTGTGGGGTGTCATAAAATCACCCGAGAGGAATCTACAGCTTAGTGCATGGTACCGCGTCATCCCCCTAGAGGTGGCAACCGCTGGAAAAGCCCGCTGTCTGCCCCAGGCTAACGGAGTGATGCCTTTCACTCAAGGACACTGAGCGCTGTGCTTTTGGTGCCGAAGGTCCCAGGTACCACCTCCTCTCCTGGCTTTGGTGGCTGTGTGCATGGAGCCATGGAGGGATGGACTTTGGGCGTCTCCAGATTGGAGTCAGGCAAGGGGAGAGGGAAGAGAGATTTGCTTTTGCTTTGCAAAATGCCATGAACTTCGAACCAGACAGCTGTGACCCCATGTAGAACTCCCAAACGTCCTTTGGCTGCCACACAGGGAGCTCTGGACACAATTCCTTCTGCCTGGCCCAGGAGCCTTTTATCTGGGCTGAACCTAGACTCCCCCTGTGACAGCTTTTCAGAGAGTCTGGTGAAAACCAGCCTAGGGGTTTTCTTCTTGTGTCCAAAATGCTTCCTTTCTCCCTCCAAACTGTGACCTCTGTGAGCTCTCCCCCTGCCTTTGTGGCTGCATGTGCGAGGAAAGAGAGTAGCGGCGGCTTCCATTTTTAAACAGAAAGCGATATCTCCCCGGAACCTGAGTGCAACTGAACTCCCTTCCCATCCTTCACACCTGCCATAAACAGGAACCGTTATGGACTAAGGTTTCCACCTCTGCCTGCTGTTCTCCCTGTGACCACACCCCTGCCACCTTCGTGTAGTTCTGCAGAAAAGGACCTGGGCATGAAAGTCCAGAAGCTGGGCATGAGTCAACCATGTGCCCTTGTAGCCAAGGAGGTTAACAGCATATCATGCTGCTTTAGAAGGAGCAGTGCCAGCAGATCTAGGGAAGTGATTATTCTCCTTTATTCAACAGAGGTTAGGCCACACCTGGAATATTGTATCCCATTCTGGGCTCTCTGTTACTGAAACGACGTGGACACATTGGAGAGAGTCCAGTGGAGGACAACAAAAATGATGAGGGGGCTGGAGCATGCGACTTATGAAGAGAGGCTGAGGAGTCTGGGCGTATTTAGTCTACAGAAGGGAAGAGTGAGGGAGATTTGATAGCAGCCTCCAGCTGCTTGACAGGGGTTCCAAAGAGGATGGGGAGAGGCTGTTCTCAGTGGTGACAGACAGCAGAACAAGGAGCAATGGTCTGAAGTTACAGAGGGGGAGGTGTAGGTCGGAGATTAGGGAAAACTATTTCCCCGGGAGGGAGGTGAAGCACTGGAATGTGTTGCCAAGAGAGGTGGTGGAATCTCCATCCCTAGAGGTTTTCATGTCCCAGTTTGACAAAGCCCTGGCCGGGATGGTTTAGTTGGGTTTGGTCCTACTTTGGGCAGGGGGTTGTGTTTGATGACCTCCTGAGGTCCCTTCTAGCCCTACGATTCTCTGAGTACATCAGTCTGTTTGGATGAATCTCACTCCTGGAGGGTCAACCCAGCCTTATTAGCCAAGAAGGGTTCCCCTCAGCCTCTTATTGTCAGAACCTGGGACTGGATGACCAGGGAGGGGTCACTTGATATATTGCCCTGTTTTGCTCACTTCTGCTGAAGCACCTGGCCCCAGCCAGCCCCTGTTGGAAGACAAGATGCTGGGCTGGCTGGCTGGACCCAGACTGACTCTGCCAGCCTGCGATGAATGTGCAGCCCAAGCTGAGCACAGAAAGGCAGGTGACAATGCCCTAGAAGCACCTAAAATCTCAAGGTGATCCCTGTTTATCCTAGGGCCAGTCTGTCCATTGTCACCTACCAGCTGCCCTTGATTGTGCTTGCTGCCACGCTCTCTTGCCCACTTGCCCTGTGATTGGCTAGCACTGGCTGTGTAACATCCCCCATCACTCCCGGCACTGTTGGTGCGTGAGTTAACCTCACAGGCAAGTTTCTTTAGGTTGTGGCTAGCAAAAGGCCCGGGCTACCCCCAGGCTTCAGATCCAGCCGCTCCGAAACGTAGGAGAAGAAGAACCCTTGGAGCTGAGCTGCCCAGACTTTGGCTTTGGATCTGACTCCAGCCTCAGCTCCATCTGGTCATTACTCTGGTTTCGCTTTCACAGCTGGCCCGTGAGTCACAGGTGAATGCCCTGCACCCTCCTTCCATTAAGCGTCCATGGAAGCCCAGAGTCAGGGATAAGCTGTGCTTCTAAACATGCACAGCAGCCAACACCTCCCTCCAAGCTCTCCCTCAGCCTCCCCGGGGATGCCCCCTTAGGAGAAGATCAAGCGTTCCTCTTCCAACCCAACCTTCTTGGGAGCGAGTGCACAGTGCACACACAGAGGAGACAGGCCCGTCTGCCTCTGCACCGATAAATGGTGGAATGCAAAGGGGGTGATGCCCAGCCGGCTTTGGCTAGTAACCAGCGACAGGCCCCAGCTCATTCAAACTCCTCTGCGTGGATTCACTCTCTCTCTGTATAAGGGGCACCGCCAGAGCCTGCAAATGAAACACGCTTGCCATGTTCCCTGTCTGAGGGCACTTCTGCTCTGCAGGGTAAGCCCACAGCTGGGGGATTTGGGTCGGCTGACCCAGCTATGGAGACCCTAGGTGGGTCCCTGGGGCTCCCCTGCAATGCGGCCACTCTCAGCCAAGGGGAAAGTAGCACACTGTGGGGAAATGGCACTGTCTGCCTTGCGTTTACCAGGAAGCAGCTCCAAAGTTTCACTCTGAGCTGCAAACCCAGGAGGGGTCTCGGATGGGGCGCTCGCAGGTCAGGGATCAGGGAAGAAGGGGTTAATTCTCCTAGCCGGAGCTGCTGCTTACTTACTGCTGCCAAGTAAGGTGTCCAGGTCAAGAGAGTGGGATGCAGATTGTGGGGCAGAAGGCTGTCCCATGGAATTGTGGGATACTTCCAGATGACCCCTGAGTAAACCAGGGCTATGGCTACACCGTAGAGCAATGGAGCTTGGAGCTTGGACCCTGGCTCCTGGCTTGACGCGAGCTCAGACTCTGCAGCCTGGCTCCCAGCCCTGGGTTAGCACACTTGGGCTACGTCTACACGTGCAGCCAACATCGAAATAGTCTATTTCGATGAATAACGTCTACACGTGCTCCAGGGCCGGCAACGTCGATGTTCAACTTCGACGTTGCTCAGCCCAACATCGAAATAGGTGCAGCGAGGGAACGTCTACACGTCAAAGTAGCACACATTGAAATAAGGGTGCCAGGCACAGCTGCAGACAGGGTCACAGGGCGGACTCAACAGCCAGCCACTCCCTTAAAGGGCCCCTCCCAGACACAGTTGCACTAAACAACACAAGATACACAGAGCTGACAACTGGTTGCAGACCCTGTGCCTGCAGCATAGATCCCCAGCTGCCGCAGAAGCAGCCAGAAGCCCTGGGCTAAGGGCTGCTGCCCACGGTGACCATAGAGCCCCGCACGGGCTGGAGAGAGAGCATCTCTCAACCCCCCAGCTGATGGCCGCCATGGAGGACCCAGCAATTTCGACGTTGCGGGACGCGGATCGTCTACACGGTCCCTACTTCGACGTTGAACGTCAAAGTAGGGCGCTATTCCTATCTCCTCATGAGGTTAGCGACTTCGACGTCTCGCCGCCTAACGTCGAAGTTAACTTCGAAATAGCGCCCGACGCGTGTAGACGCGACGGGCGCTATTTCGAAGTTGGTGCCACTACTTCGAAGTAGCGTGCACGTGTAGACGCAGCTTTGCAGTGTAGGTGGAACAGGGATTAGCCCAGAGCCGGGGCTCAAGCATGGAATTACAGTGCAGCGTAGCCACCCCTGAACTCTGGGCATTTCCGTCCCACTTGCAGACGTGCTATCTCCCCGGCCTTTGCTCTGCAGCACGATGCATGGCCAGTGCCTCCCCTGGGCACAGGAAACATGACACAGAAGCCTGTTTCTCATCGTGACCATTTGCCTCTCCATTTAGCTCATTATGTCAGGGTGGATCCCAAGGATTGGGCCAAGCACACTGGCGTAGAGGAGAGTTACACAGGCCTGTTGGGCTGCGTGCATTTCTTTGCAGCTGTAGGGTTGCTAGCAGTTGACTGTTGGTTGTCAATTTTCTTTGAGGACATGCTTGGGTGACCTGTACTGCCCTGCCCAAGCAGGGGTGCCAACTGTCAGTAAATTCACGGCCAGTCCGTAAAAATTTAGCCCAAATTGGACGCGTCCATAAAAAAAAATGTAGGTGTCCGTAAATTTCGTAAAAGTGCAATAAAATTTAAAAAAACCATCAATTATTCTATAGCATGTCTGACAAGATTTGCAAAAACAATTTTCCAGAACAACAACAAGAAGTCCTGGGGCACTTTACGGGCTAATAGATTTTTGGAGCATAAGCTTTCGTGGGCAAAGACCCACTTCATCAGATGCATCAATCTTAGCACTTCCACATTGAACTGCAGAAGTGGAACACGTTTTCTCAGCTGTTACTCTCACCACAAAAAGTATACAAAATAAATTGCCACTCCTGTGCTTGAAGGATTAATGATTGTCAGAAATGGATCTGGGACAACTACTTCAGCAATGGTTAACAGCGTCAATGTTCGGACGTAGGATCACAAAATGGAAAACTTCCAGGACGATGACTAACGAAATGAAAGTGAGTTAAGTAGAATATTGTTCTTGAGATGTATGAATGACAGCAATTACTTTTCTCTTTTGGCTATTTATGTCATCTTAATAATAGTACAAAATTTATGTCCGGAAAAATGTTTTCTGTCCGTAAATTTTTCTCATTTTGTCCGTAAATGAAATTTCTGCAGGTTGGCAATGCTGCTGCCCAGACGGTGAGGTTTTTGTGAATGAGCTGCGCACTCGGGCAATGCCTGGCAGAGAACTGAGACCACTTCCTTTGCCCTTCTGTCCTTCAGGCAACTCAGGGAACTGGTTTTGCTTTTGGCTTCCTTGCATTTCAGCGCTGCAGTGCCTAGGACAGACCAACCTCCTGGGCGGTATCTGTGTCAAAAGAAGCTATGAGGCCTGCCACAGCTCCTTTGAAATCAACTCCAGAACTCCCCCAGTGTCAGGAGGGCCTGGCTTTTACCCTGGAGCTTTTGAGGATGTATTATTTCATTGTGTTTTGACTGACTCACTGTCTTGGGCAATTTCTCCCCTACTTTAGGGGTGGAGTGGTAGATGAGTACAAGCAGAGGTTTGGCCTGGGGATTCTTACGCTGTAGGTATCTTGTGACTGATGGGGCCATTGAGGGAGGGGGACTGGGCAGCTTACTGTGTGGATGCACTGGGGGCCCCAACTCCCCCAAGACTGGGGGGTCTGCAGGTGCCTCCTGGCTTTCTCACAGCTGCCTGTCTCCTGCATCTCTTTGGTCTTGCATCGTAAGGTCGCCACTGATGGATGGAGCAACAGGAACGAAAGCTGAACCGCAGATCAGCAACTAACCGAAGCAACGATCTACATCCCTAATTTATGACCAACTCTTCTTCTCATGACAGGGTAAGAGCCACCGATTGCCAATGGGCGACAGAAAACAGCATGAGGCCTGCTTGTCCCAGCCTCATCTCAGCGATACCTGCCTGCCCGCACAAGTAGGCGCTGGACCGAAGAAGGGCATGTACCAAAAAGGCCCTGGGAAGACGCTCCCCAGATAGGGGCGAGGGAGGACAGAAGGGGGCGTGGCAACTCTTTGTGCAGGCAGTTGGGCAATGAAGAAGTCCCACCCACTTGAGTCCTGACTCCTCCCTGCCAACCGAAAAGTCCTAGCAGATCTCACCTGTGGAACCCTTCCTTTGCTCAGATTTCATCCATCGTCCTGGAGAGGAGCCCAGCTGTGGAAAAACAGCCCCTTCAGATTTGCTCTCCAGGGGTAGCCCTATGTGCTGCATATGGTGACAAAGGTCTGTTTCATTCCCAGCAGAGCTCATGGGAAGGGCTGGATTTGTTCTTTCACAACGGACGTTCCTATTGCAGTAGTTGATGTGGGAGGAAGAGAGACCCCAGCTTGCCTCTCAGCTCCCCTGGGTCCCTCTAGGAAAAGCAACATGGTGGTTTGCAAAGTGAGTGTTGCACAGTCTCTTGTCAGAGCAGAACCAGACGTAAGGGGATGGCACAGCAGCAGCCTCTTTGCAAGCAGTGTCAAGCATCTAAGAAGGAAAATCTCCCCAGCCCAGCGATGTGCAATTTATGTCCCCTTGTGACTAAGACCTGGCAAGACAGACAGTTTCTGTAGCTACCTGTGCGTAAATGGTTAGGTACAGAAACTTGTACATAACTCCCATTCCTATTTCATTATTGCTTATGATGGAAGAGCCTCAGGCACCATCAGTGACGGAGCAAACACACGCTTCTTCGGAACACGACAGGATTATATTAAATAATAAACAGAAAGGATTGGGCACTTTAATTTCTCAGCCTCATCTTGCACGGCCTAGGGGTCCTCCAAGCTTCCCTGACCAGGACAGATACGCTGGTTTGCTTTAGACGGCACTGACCCGAATTGAAGAGGAGGGACCCATCGCCTCATCTTAAAGGACCCCTTGGAACTTTCAGCCGCCTCTCAGCTGGGATATTTACGAAGCCAAAAACCCATGGTTTGGTGAGCAGGAAAGAGTTAAAATGGACCTCTCCTGGCCTGGCTCCAACTTCCATCCCAGCCCTGTTTGAATCAGAGAGTGGACTACGTGCCACCTGGCTTGTTGTCTGAGACTCAGTGGCAGGATCACGTGCAGTGAAATATAAAAAGCTGCTGCCTAAGATGCTCTTAGCCTGATTTGCCTGGTGATGCAGACGTGACTTTTAGCCAGGGTGCGTTGCTGCCCCGGCATCCCTTTTTTCCTCCAAACTGATGACAGCAAATGCTGTCGCGGGGACAAGAGCTAATGCTGGAGAGAGGAACGAGGAGATGGGTCAGGGCCATTAATGCTCTTAGATCTGAAAGTCGGAGGTGGGAGCCATCGAGCTGTGGAAGTCAGTGGTTGTAACTTGCCTGCAGAGAGGGTAAAAGGGAAGGCAGCAGGGAAGCAGCTATTCTAGCCGGAAGATGTAGAATCAGCTAAGTCCCCTTCCCCTGGCGTGTAAGTTATGACTCACTCTGACTTAGTGCGTCAGTTACATCAGTGTTCACTTCACTTTTGGCTTTGATCCACCAGTAGAAAACATACAACCCTCGTCTAAAACCCTCTCAGACTGGGCCCAGACGACCTCCTCCCACCCCCTGCCGCCAGCTCCTGCCATTTGCAGCACAGTCCTGCGTCCCACGGGATCTGAGACCAGCCAGCGGATTTCAGCAGGATTATCTGGGATGTTGTGTCCCGACGATGCAGCCGATGCCAAGGTGAGATGTTATTGCAGCATGGCCTCTTCATGATCTGGGAGGTGGCAGAGGCCAGGAAGCCGGAAACAACTTTTAGTGAAACACAGTGAAGATCACGGAGAAGGAAACAGGAAGAAGGCTCTGTCCAAGACCCCTGAGGCTCCACTTGCTGGGAATATTTTGTGTTTGTAACCGACCGAACCGCACAAAAGTTGGGATTGCACATAAAACACACAGGCACACGCCTCTGTCAAGATTCTCTTAACCTCCATTGCAGCTGCAAAGCTCATCCCAAAGGGCATGAGGTACCGACTCAGGGAGATGGGCTGAAAGGATGCTAGGTCCACCAGTCAGTCCAGAGAGGTATAAATAGAGCGGTGCAAATGTGGACGGGATCTGCCTGCACCAGAGCTGTTCAGGGCTCACCCCCTCCGCCGGCCATTTGAAAAGCTAGCTCTGTATTTGCTTCAAGTTTCACATTTCATGGAGTTGTTGCAAAATGATGCAAAAGAGTTTCTCAATGAAAAGAGCATTCTAGACCGCTCACCAGCTTACACCTGTGCGTAAATGTCCCTGTCCCACCTTGCAAATATATCCTTCTGCGTGTACGTTTGCCTACCTAATGTCCTCCTGGTCCGCCGGGCTGTCCCTTTGGAGATCTGCCACTCTCAGCCGAAGCTGAATAAAATCTGAAGGTTTCTCTTCACCTGGTTTCTCTGGTCTCCGTAAGTTTCCTTTCTAGATAAAAGAGAGCGTGTGCTTCGGAGGCAGGGGTGGTTACACAGAGCTGCGGCGCTTCATGAGTCCTTGGAAGGCTGAGAGGCTGTGCAGCCCCGTGGAGACGGAGCTGATGGCCGATCGCTGGGCATTGCAGAAGCATCTGTTGGATGGGGTGTCGGGGTAGCGGCTAGGGAAGGAATGACTCTGCTCCACGCATGTGTCGGAGGTGGACAGGTCCCTGGGGATGATCATCGGGATAGAGTATTGCAGCTTCTGGCGGCTCTTGTACCACAGGCAAGAGCACATGGACTGGAAGTGGAGCACCTCGGCGTAGACGTTGCGGAACCCACCGCCTCCCCCGCCACCTCCTCCCACCGCGGGGGTGGATGAGGCGGTGTCCGTGGTGTGCGCGCTGCTGGCCTGCCCGTTGCGGGTGAGCAGGGCCCGGTGCTCAGCATCCCGCTTCTCGTCCTCGGCATTCATGGTCATGAAACGCAACACCACCAGGTTGAGGAAGGCCCCGATGACCGTCAGCCCCGTCAGGATGTAGACAAAGCTGAAGGCCACGTACTGGGGCTTATTCTGCAGCGCCTCGTCCTTCTGCAGTGCCACGTAGTCCCCGAAGCCGATGGTGGTGAGGGTGATGAAGCAGTAGTAGTAGGCATGGAAGAAGCTCCATTGCTCGTAGTAGGAGAATGCGGCCGCCCCGATGCACAGGGTGCTGATGCAGGAGAAGAACCCGATGGTGACCATGTTGGCCATGGACACCTCCGCCCGCCTCAGGCCAAGGCACTTCTTGATGCGGTGCAGAAGGTATTTAACGAAGGTGTTGATCCTTTCGCCCAGGCTCTGGAACATGACAAGTGTGAGCGGGATCCCCAGCAGGGCATAGAACATGCAGAAGACTTTCCCACCGTCGGTGCTTGGAGCTGCATGGCCGTACCCTGGGGAGCATAAATACAAAACACATTGCCTGGTTAGTATAATCCAAACATTCCTCTCTTCCCATCAGCCCTTTTCTTGGCTGCTGCTCACGGATGCCCAGACCGGGCCATACTGATGGGCACCCTGAAAGGCACTGGAATAATCCACCAATGGAAGTGAGGTTTTCTCCATCTCCTGATGGCTTTGTGTCATGATTGGCTGCCTTCCCAGAAGACACTGTAGTCAAACACAAATTATAGGGCTCAGAGGAGGTGGAATTGGGTGAAATTCTCTGATCCTGTGAGGTACAAGATCCTCTGAACCTCCCTTGCAGCTGGTCTTAACATTTGTGACTCTATGAATCCTTTCGGCAGAACATTATTACGCCTCTTTATTACGGTAGCCTCAATCAAGCACAGGAGCCCACTGTGGCGGGCGGTGCATGGAAACAAGCCATCCCTGTCCCAAAGGCTCTTACATTCTGCAGAGACAAGACCGAGGGTGGGATTTGCAGCTTCCTGAAAGGATGATTAGAAATTACTTGTTGACCGAGTCCAACAGTAATAAAAAGCGGCAGCTGATCAGCTGCTTTTTCATCCTGCAGTTACAGGAAATAATTAGGGACGGTTTTACAGGCTAAGAGGCTAGTGTGAGCACAGAATAAATCAATAAATAAATAAATAAATAAAAACCCAACAGGAAAGCACATAAAGAGCCCATGGCACAATCACAAACCCAGCAGAGGATGAGACGACCAGGGTTCTGAGAGAGTCACTGGCCTCTGAGTTCAAGGAAAATGCTTGCTAGTAATCAATTGTCCTGATCCAGACCAACCCCCCACCAGAGCTCCTCGAGTCCTTGCCCTGCGTGAACACGAGGTCGTCTTAGAACACAGCCTTGAGGAACCATAGAACAAAGCAGCAGTCCTGTAGCACTTTGAAGTCTAGCAAAATGACTCATTGGGTGATGAGACGGACCCACTGTCTGCGACAGACCCACTTCTTCAGATCTGGAAATTCTGATCGCGCTTTAGACACAGCAGACCCTGCATCGTGGCAGGGGGTTACACTGGATGACCCTTGCAGTCCCTTCCAGCTCTGTGGTTTTCCATGATTCTAACCTGGGGTGAACACTGGCCCAGTTGAAGTCAGTGGCAGAACTCCTGCTGATTTTAATGGGGCCAGGCTTTCACCGTCATGACTGGCACTCGGTGTGGATGGGTTCTGGGGCATTTAGCCTCACACGGTGGTTGATGGTCAGGTTGACTCTAGGATTCTAACAAGCTTTACCCAGGAGCAGTTGGCTCTGGGTTGACCCTATCTGTACTGATGACAAAGTCATGTTTAACCTCCTGGGTAATGTGACTTTTGAAGGTTATGATTCTGTATCCAGCGAAGACAAGCCCGAGGAGGAGGCTGGCTCCAGACCTGGGCCTGAATTTGGCATTTGATCCCTTATCTGAAGCTGAACTGACTCCTTGGATCTAAATGTCCCCCATCCAGACCATGGGGGATGGATTACTCTTTAATTACCCTGTTCTGTTCGTTCCCTAGGAAGCACTGGACATTGGCCACTGTCAGAAGACAAGATACAGGGCTAGATGGACCTTTGGTCTGACCAGTACGGTTGTTCTTCTGTACGTCGCTGTCCTCTTTATAACACCTCATAGCATCATGGGCACCAAGTTGGTATAACTTTTGGTGGTGGCCAGAATGGGTCCCATCAGAGCTGTCCTGTCCATAGGATGGACCAGGGCAACTGCCCCGGGCCTCGTGCTTTGCTGGGGGGCATGCTTCAGGGGTCCAGGTGGCCTGGAAGGTTAAGGGGGTCCTGGCAGCAGCAGCTGTGAGTGACCCACTCCAGCCCACCTTGCTCTGTCCTCCTGGCTGCTGGGATCGCTTGGGGGAGGGGTCAGAAGCCACACAAAGGCAGGATGGAGGTTTGAGGGGAAGAAGTGGGGAGGGGGGCAGGACCAGGCAGGGTGGGGACAGGAGCATGGGGGAAGAGAGGGTGCGGGTGCAGCTGAGCAGGGTGAGCTGAGGATGGGTCATTTCATGTTGCTGGCACCAGGCCTCCTGCTAACCCTCAGGCTGCCTTGCAGCCCATGTGCCCCTGGACTGCAGGGCTCCCAAAGTGTGAGGCTTGGGCCAGTTACCCCAGTCCGTCCTCTGGACAGGAAAACTCTCGATAATATAAGCACAAACGCTGGGGGAGCCAGGCCCACGTTCCTGAATATTGGTGGCCCACATAACTCACTGCCAATCCACAACACACATAAACACGCTTGTCAGGTTCCCCCCACCGGCCCGCTCCTCTCAGGGCTAAACCCGGCCAGCACTTTTAACCTCTCCTCACAGGTCAGGTTTTCAAACCTTTGATCGTTTGGTTTGGTGAGTTTGTTTAGTCTGGGAACGAGAACAGTGCGCAGGGACATGAGAACAGCTGGCAAGTCCCGAGAAGGAGGGAGAAAAATTATTCTCTTTAACGTCTGAGGACAGGACAAGGAGCAGCGGGCTGCAGTTGGAGCAGGGAGGTTTGAGTTGGCCTTGGGGAAAAGCTTCATAACTCTCAGGGCGGTTAAACACTAGAACACATTGATTGGGGGTGTGGAGTCTCCATCACTGGAGATATTTCAGAGCAGGTTAGATAGAGACCTGTCAGGGATGCTGTAGTTCAGAGGTGCTCAGCCTTTTTACAGCCATGTTCCCCATATTTTATTGCACTTGTGTAGCGACCCCCAAGGCCCCAAACCCACTGCTCCATCCCCAGGCTTTACCCTCCATCAGCCCCAAACCCACCCCCATCCCCAGGCTTTACCCTCCGTCAGCCCCAAACCCACCCCCATCCCCAGGCTTTACCCTCTATTAGCCCCAAACCCACCACCCCATCCTCAGGCTTTACCCTCCATCAGCCCCAAACCCGCCCCCCCCATTCCAAGGCTTTACCAAACATCAGCCCCAAGCCCACCCCCCATCTCCAGGATTTACCCTCCATCAGCCCCAAACCCCCTGCTCCTCCACAGCCACTGCCTCCTGTCCCCCATTGCTCCCCCCTCCGCCTCCTTCTCAGTGCGGTTCCAGCAGGAGAGGCTCAGCCGCCCCTCCTGCAGCCTCAGTGTTCCCCCATGTGCAGCGCACAGGAGGCTCCCTGCCCTGCCAGCTTCCTCTTTGGGGTTCCCCGCCACCGCTGATGCCACTTGCAGCTCTGGAGGCTGGTGCCGCTTAAAGTTTAAGTGGCGGCAGCCTCCAGAGCTGCAGATGGAATCAGCGGCAGCAGCACTCAGAGCCGCCTGTGGCTCCGGAGCCATGACCCCCAGGAAGACATCAGACCCAGGGGCTGAGCCCTGTGGCTCTCGACGGTGCCTGGCCCGACTGGACTCGATGACCTCTCAAGGTCCCTCCCAGTTCTAGTGTTTGATGAGTCTAGGATTTTTATCGCTGTCCAGTTTGTCCCCCTGCTCCAGATGGGACCTCTCCGGCAGCGAGGCTGACAGCCACTGCAGGCCCCAGGGCAAGGTGGGTGGGGGGCCTGGCTGCACGCCTCAGAAGGTGTGGGGCCAAGGGTGGAAGGGGTGGGGCCTAGGGCAGGCAGCAGCTGTGCCCCCCCACTGTGCAGAGTAGCGCTGCTGGCAGTTCAAAGGGGCCTGGCTGGGACAGCTACTGCTCTCACCTAACACACACACCACCTCGGCGGCAGCTTTTCTCACCCCTGCCTCTCTTTGCTGGCGCACGTTCAGCTTACGATCCGCTCCGCCCCCCCAGATCCTGGCAGCCCACAGGGGACAGGGCAGAACGCAGCCCACACCTCACGGAGCCGCTGAGTTCCCAGGTCCTGCAGAGTGGCGGGAGCCCTGGGGGAAGTCACTGGCCGTCGGAGCCCCCCCACCTCTGCTAGGCCTCCCGCATCTCCTCAGAACCCGGGGGGGCGGTGGGAGGGGCGGGGATGGTGCGGGGCAGACGGGCAGGAGGAAATGAGAGGGGAGATGTACAACAGGGGAGCAGGGCAAGGGGCCGTCACTTCCGTTGACAGCGAGCTCTCTGCTGCAGGGTCTGGCACATTGGTTACCGCCCCGAACACATGGGAGCTCTGCCACGTGCTGGGGTCCCTGAGAACCAACTCAGTGAGAATCAGGAGTAATTGGGGGTACCCATGCAGGGGTCCCTGGGCACCACCTCGGTGAGAATCAGGAGTAATCGGGGCACCTGTGCAGGGGTCCCTGGGCACCACTTCAGTGAGAATTGGGAGTAATTGGGGGCACCCGCTGAGTGCCTCCAGGGAGATAATGTTCTTGCAAAGGCCTTGAATCCAGCCAGATTTCACAGAATCAGGATCCCAGAGCTGGAAGGGACCTCAGGAGGCCATCGAGTCCAGCCCCCTGCCTAAAGCAGGACCAGCTGCAACTAAACAGTGGAGGGATAGCTGGGTGGCTGGCACATTGGCCAGGGCTATGAGTTAAGGGACCTTCCAAGGGCATGGGGCCGGTTAGATTTCAAAAAAAAATTGTCAGGGATGCTGATTGGCCCTGCTGTGAGTGCCAGGGACAGGACTTGATGACCTCTTGAGATCCCTTCCAATTCCATCAGATATATAGAAAGAAATCATCCCAGTCAGGACTTTGTCAAGCTGAGACTTGAAAACCTCTAGGGATGGAGATTCCACCACCTCTCTAGGCAACGCATTCCAGTGCTTCACCTCCCTCCTGGGGAAAGAGTTTTTTCTAATATCCAACCTACACCTCCTCCCCTGTAAGTTCAGCCCATTGCTCCTTGTTCTGCCATCCGACACCACTGAGAACAGCCTCTTTGGACCCCCCCGCCTCACTTCAGGAAGCTGAAGGCTGTTATCAAATCCCCCTTCACTCTTCTCTTCTGCAAACTAATCTAATTTCAATACATCTGTTCTCTGCACTGTACAAACCATGTGCTAAGTTGGGGTAAAAGGCCTTATCTGTGCCTAATGGAGCTCGGGCACGTGTCGGAGCCTTGTGGGAAATGTGCTTGACTCTCGGGGTACCACAGAAACCTGGTAACAGCTTGCTCCTTACTGACCATGCCTTCCCCTGGGTATAATACTCCCAAACAGCCTGGAATTTGGATCAGGAGCTGCTGTTTAACAGGGGTTTTCCTGCACCCACAGCTCAGCTTTCTCTAGAGCACGGGGTCAGAGTTAGCAAGGGCTGGCCAGAAGGAGTGACTGGGGGGTAGGGGGGTGAGCTGCAGGACTGGGGCTAAGCCAAGGAGCTCCCCCCCACCAGGGGAATCAGGTGCTTCACCATTAAGAGAAGCAGGTGGCTGCGCTAACGACCAAGAGCCAGGCTAAGCAGTGATAAAGCCCAGCTGGGGAAAGAGCTTGTCGGAGGATTTTCCAGGCAGAAATTTGGATGAGCAAGGAAAGCTGGGGGAGTGCCAGGCCAGGGAGAGACCCTAAGCCAGGAGGAGAAGGAAGCTGAGAATCTGGGTAGGAAGGAGTCGGGGAACTGCTAGACCCAGCATAGAGGTGGCTCAACCAGAGGCCTGTGTTGCTGGTGGAGAAGCCGCAGACCTCACGTGATCGTCTACAGAGCGATCATACAGAACGGCCAGAGCTGCTGTGCCATGCCTGGCCCTGTGGGGGGGACTGTAGGGGTGCATGTGCCCCTTTATGGTTGGTTAGAGTCTGTCTCCCACCCAGCACTGGCTGCATGTCAGCAGCGCTGGGCACAGGGAGCTCCTGTGTGCTGTGGGGATGCAAGGCTCTAGGGGCCCAATTCTCCACGGTGCTGAACTCCCAAACTCCCTCTGAACCCGTCAGCAGGTTTGAAATCAGGTCCTCGGTGCCTGTAAAGTGCCGCACAGAACTGGTGAACTGGGGGTAGGTCCCACCCAGCTCACCAGCCCCGGGGGCATACCGGAGCCACCAGTCCAGAGAGGGAACTTCTTCCCCATCTGAGGGCTGTGCTCGTTGCTGGTGTCTTTACACGCAGCCACGTCCCTGCCAGGGACCAAACGCCCAAGACGGGACCTTGAGCGGATCTGGGGTGGCAGAGCAGGGGGGCCAATCGTCTGATCCGGGAGGCCAGAAGACCGGCTGGGCCAAGCTGCACCAGAGATCAGATGCAGCAGGGTGAGGGCTGCGGTACCAGACAGTCTGCTCTGAGGCCTGGCAGAGGCTTGTGTCAGGGCCCAACTCTGTGCTGGGGGGGTATAACATCCTACCCTGCACAGGGGTGGAATTTTCTACCCATTCCCGTAGAGCTAGGCCAGGGCTAAAGGAACTGGCTTCTGTTTCTGGGGCTCTGCCCCGGCTGCTGTTGAAATCAGGAGGCGTCTTCTTGTGGCTGGGCTCTGAGTTGCCATCTGGGCCTGATTCAGAGTGGTGCTGTGAACCCCCAGCTCCTGGTGACCTGAACGAGGCGTGTGGGCAGGTCAGCCCCACTTTGGGCCAGGACTGCGAGCGACTGGGGGGGAGGACGTGTGGCCAGCTCGTCGGTTCTGGGCAACGTCCAACGCTAAGCTGGCAGCCCAAGTTGCGTCTTTGCAAACTGCAGAGTGCTGGGATGTGAGGGGGAGACAGGGCTGTGGGTGCGTGGGACCGAAGCACAGGAGCTGGGCTGGGTTGGGTGGGAGGTTCTAGACGGGGCCGGCTCTTGTGGGATGAGCTGTAGGACAGGGCAGCAGTGTGGCACTCAAGCCGGCCCCAGAGCTGCCGTATGTAGGGCTCTCCGGTGAAACCGACAGCCTGGCATCGGCCCCACTCCTGAGTGGCTCCCCTGCGCCCCCCGCAGCCGGCTTCCCTACAGCCAAAAGTAACGAGAAGCTCAAACACTTTGAGTTCCGTTCCAAATCCCCATCCCACCCGTGTCTCTTGGGTCCGGACCCCTAGGCAAGCAGGGCCCCGTCGATGATCTAGTCTGCACGCCTGCATAGCACAGGCTCTTCCACTCTGCCAGATCCCCCCTGCTTTGAGCCCAACAATTGCGTTTGGCGAAAGTCTCCCCCAGAAAGGCATAGGTGGCACGAGAACCACCCCTGTTCTGACCGAAGTCACGCCCCTTCTGACCAAAACCACACCCCTTCTGACTGAAGCCCCACCCATGCCCCACCCTTTCTGAGTCCCTCCCCCAGCTGAGCCCCATAGCTCCCTGCCCTCTCTCTTCTGCAGCTGGTGGAGCTGTGGTGAAACCATCCCACACCTCAGCCTGCCTGCCCCATCTGCACTGAGCTCCCTCTGGTCCAGGGGTCAAGGCATGCAAGGGCAGAGCCTTGGGCTGGAGTGTGGCTAGACCCACGGCCTTGGTTAGCCTCCCCTGGACGGTCATACCCGCTATCTATGCCCAGTTGTCTCTGGATCTGTGGCTGTCAAGAGATGAGAATCCCGCCCCCCGCCCTTAGCAGCTGGTTCCCATGGCTGATGGCCAGCCGTGGTAACGGTTTGTGCCTTTTTCACTGGGACGTCGTGCTTTGACATAGAGCTGTGGCTCTTGCTCTGCCCATCTCCACTTGGCTAACGTGGCTTTTGGTACCCAGCATTTTCCTCCCACGGCGGTTCTTCTTCCGATCCCGTCGCCCCGAGTCTCCCCGTGGCTGCAGCTGCCACAAGGGAGGCCTGACTCAGACCCAAAGCCGTGCCTAGAAATCTCAGCTCTCCACAGCCTGGCCCAGCTGGCCCTGGGAAGGCTCTGCGGGTGGCCCGAGATCTGATTCGGAGCAGGATCCCCACAGTGCAGCCCAGGGGTCCCCAGCAGATGCTTGCGGCTCAGGCTTGCGGGGAGAACTCTGCAAAGCCAGCTGCCTGGAAGTACAGAGCACTCCCACTCCCTTCCCAGCTGTCTTGTCCTGACACATCACCCTGTGATCTGAGGCAGGAAGCGGCGAGGTGGGGGGGGATACCAGTGATCCCCTCCCCCTCCCGTAGGCTGCTTGTCCTCATTCGTCCCCTGTCTGCAGGGAGCTTTGCCAGTTAGCCGCAGAGAAGCAGGGGACGTGTAAGGCACTGAAAGAGATGGTTGGTTAAAAACCAGCCAAGCTTTACGTGTTGGCCCATCCGGTCTCTGCAGCCACCCTGCCACCCCGCACCCGCCTGGCATCCCGCTCCCTGAAGGTCATGCACGCTTTGTGAGGGCAACCTCATGCACCCCACTGGTGCAGCAGCAAACACAGACTGGTTCTCTGCCCTCAGCCCAACCCAGCATCCATGCTGGGGTGATGATGCACCGTCGAATTGGCTGGGAAACTATTTAATCTCTTTGGTTGTGCCCAGATCTGGAGCCAAGCCCCTCAGAAGGACAATTGTTGAGTTTGGCTCTTGACACGACCTCCCGTTATTCAACACAAACAACATTTGGGCATTTTGGGATCAAACTCGCCACTTGGTGGAAAAGCACGTTTGTTTCCTTGGGTGTTTACCCAGCTGGTGCTCGTCACTGCTCCGTTAGGATGAAAAGCTCCCTGCATATTGTTCTCCACTCCCTCTACCAATGGCCTGTAATATTTCTGGGGGGTCTGGGCCCAGCTACAAGAACCAATCCAGGGTAATTTGCTTAAAATTGGGCCACTTACAGCCCAGGCTGTGATTTCTTTCTCACTAAAGCAAACCAAACCAGACACAAAAGGACCTCTGCCAGCCCCACTGGCCAGCCAGAAGCCGCACTAGCAAAGCTACAGATTCTCCGTCTGCTCCTAATGCCCGAAACAGCAACATTCTTACTCAGGTGAGAGGTTATTAAAACCTATTTCTCCAAATCCACACAGATTCTTCTGGGCCCCAAAGGGTCCAGCCATGTCCCCAGGTCAATATACACTTGGCTCTTACCCAAACCAGCATGCTGGGCCAATCCTTTAGAATCTAAAATCTAAAGGCTTATTAACAAAGAAAGAAAGAATAGGGTGAGAGAGAAAAATGGTTAAAGTAATACATTACACACATCATCTAAAGCTGTTGATGCAGGCCTAAGAGGCTGGAGAGAGGCTGTTCACAGTGGTCACGGATGGCAGAACACGGAACAATGGTCTCAAGTTGGGTTTGAAAAGGTCCAGGTTGAACATTAGGAAAAACTTTTTCACTAGGAGGGGGGTGAAGCATTGGAATGATCTACCCAGGGGAGTAGTGGAGTCTCCATCCCTGGAGGTGTTTAAGTCTTGGCTCGACAAAGCCCTGGCTGGGCTGATCTGATGGGTTTGGTCCTGCCTAGGGCGGGGGGCCGGACTCATTGGCTTTTTTAGGTCTCTTCTACCCCTATTGTTCTATGAGTCTATGATTCTATGCCATATGCTGATTTATTGAAAGGTTCTGAAAACACATCCCAAGAGAGACAGAACCCTAGTTCACACAGGCTTAGTTCATGAAGTCTGGAGACAAAGATGGCTACTGCCAGGGCCATCTTTATAGCTTGCCACGTGGAGGGAAGAAATTCCTTTCTTCTTCCATAGGCAACGGAGGGCGACCCGACCAGGTGGGCTGCTTTAGCACCATTGGCCGCATCCCAGCTGACAAGTCCCAAATTGCTGTGAGGTGTATTTAACATCTGAGTTTTCATCCAGCATCCCGGCTGGGAGAGCAACCCACCTCCCACTGTGAACCCTTAGCTCTAAAACATTTCGGATACAACTACCGAGCCAATAACTTCACCAGCAAACATGGCACAGTTGCGGGGCATTACCAGCTTTCATTAGACACCTCCCTTGGCCCCTTGGCACAAGATTTGGTACAAGCCTAGTACAATAATCACTGAAATGGTTTCACATTGAGCTTAAAAATCCAGGAACGTCGCTCTGCCCCACAACAGACATGAGTGGCTAGAAATCCCCCCCAGGGCCCTCTGCCCAAGGTTGGCCGCGCCTGGGATGGGTGTGGCTGACACAATGGAGATGACACTGGCACCCAGGAAGGGCCCAGGATAAGAGGACAATATGGTGTCCTAGGCCAAATAACTTCATCAGGGCCCTGCAGATGTTGGGAGCACTTCCCATTCCCCCCTCAAGCTCTCCCATCAGCATCATGCTAGCAACCTGTCACCTGTATATACAAGGGAGCCAATGGACGTGCTGGGTCCCTGGGCAAGGTGTGTGTGGGGGGTCTGTGCTCCCAGAGGGGTGGGGCCTTGGGCAGAAGGGGTGGGGCAGCAGACAGCCCTCAGCGCCAACAGAACCATGCTGTGCCTCCCACCGCTGCCACCAGCCCTTCGGCCCTGCCCGTGGCGCTGGTAGCAATTTAAAGGGCCAGGGGCTCTGGTCACCACTGCAGTAGCGGTGGCTGGGAGCCCGGGGCCCTTTGGAATCGCCAGGACCCAGGGCAGTTGCCCCTTCCCCGCACCCGTCCCTGGCAGGCCTCCATCTGTACGCCAACGTCCAAGCAACACCACTGCAGTGGCCCCACTGGCAGGGGACATTGCGGTGACATTTAAGCCCTGAGAAGATGAAGCTGCAAGGCTCCCAGCTGGGATCCGACCCAGCCGTCCTCACCTCCAACAAGCCCTTGCTATGCCACAGCCAGCCACCGCCTGGCTCTTCTCCTAACTTCCCCAGCCCACTGGGCTCCCTGGCTGGCCCCATACGGGTCCGTCGAGGTCTGTTCCTCCCTTCTTTGTGGCCTGCACCAGCTCCAGGCAGTTTGTCATTCCAGCCCCCCGCCCCTTCTCCTTGTCCCCTTCCCTTCTCCTTGCCGTTTTACCCCCCACTGGCTGTGCTGTTTCTCAAGGGTGACTGGAAGCTCTCCGAGAAGCAGAAGCTGCCTTTATTCCTACAGCTGCCGGCCCGGAGGGACCACTACGCCTGTCTCGCCAGCCGTCCCGCAGGGCGCAGGCGGGTGCGTGCTGCCCCCGGCCCAGGCGCAGATATACAAGCAGCACAACCAGATTCAGGGCATCCCCGGCTGTGACCAGACACGTCCTGCAGCTCACTTGGTACAAGAGCTGGGGTGAACCTGATAGAGTGGGTTACAGATTCGGTTTTCTGTTGATTGTAAAACTCGAGTCACCTCCCAGGAGTGGGTGGTTTGGAGAGGGAGCCCAGCCTGTGCCCGTTCGGTCTGTCACCCGCCCTTCTGACAGAAGGCAGCCGGGCCAACCCTGTGTGGGGCTGCGTCGCCGTGTGCCAAGCGGCTGAGCAATGGAGAGACTCCCACGGATGCTGGTGTCGTAGCCCTGACCGGTTCTGAACCCCCCTGAGCATTTGCCTCTTTTTCCACAATCGCACAACCCAGCAGCCTTGCTCTGAGAACCACCCACTCGGGGAAAACTCACAGCCAAATGTGCAGCCCCGTCCATTGGTGCTTTCGGTCCGGTCCCGCTCGCCCCAGTACGCGCAGCCGACAGATGCTGCTTCTACGTCATTTTGCATGGTAGGACTCCCGCCACCCTGAGCTGTCCTCGCATGTGCACTACCACCGATGGGCCAAGGGTGCTTCTCTGTGATTGCAGACAGTGAGAGGCCACCAAGGGTGGCTTGAGACGGCCTGGAGGTGGCTGCACCACGGGAGGGAGTGGAGCCGTTTGCTGACATGTGCTGGCTGGGTGGAGAGGAGCAGGAGGAAGGTAGGTAAGGCTGGCTGGGAAGAAGTGGCTGTAGCTGAGGCACGAGAGGGGGGAGGCGTCAGAGAGAGCAGGGTGGAGTGTAGTGACCCGGCCTGTGGGGAAGGGTGGAAAGGGAAGAGGCGGGAGCTAGTGGAGGAGAAAAGTGAGGGACGGGAGCTTTCTGGGGAGGACAGAGGAGAGCTCCACCCCGGTCCTCTTGAGTTGGAACACGGTTTCCCAAGCTGGGGGGACGTGCCCCCCGGGGGGCATGAAGAAATTCCAGGGGGGGGTGCAAGGTGACCCAGCCCCCTCACCTTTCCCTTCCACCCCAAGAAAGAGCCGGCCCTTGCTTCCAGCTCTCAGTCCCTGCAATGTTACCTGGGCGACCCCGCTAGCCGCTATAACAAGCAGGCAGCCGGCAAAGGCCCATGTGGAGCTAGCTGCTTCCTGCAAAGGTGAGGGAGTGTGGGTTTGGGGGACGAGGAGGAGGAGGATGGGGCTAGATGGGGGGCAGGCAGTGCCTGGCTTTGCGGGAGGGAAAGGGCTCTGGCGGGCAGTCCTGGCAGCGCAGGGCTCAGGCATCTGGCCAGCTTGGGCTGCACCAGGCACTCACAAGGCAGGGCCTGTGCCTTTAGCCTGGATGGTCCATAGTCGGTCTGCTAGGGCTTCCCAGCTTATGAAGAACATGCAGCCTCGTCTTTCACATCAAATGCATTTGTTGCTGCCGCTTCTGATGTTCAGTTACAGTCTTATTAAACTTTTGGGCCAAGAAAAACTCTCTGTGCTGATCTGTCATTTTAAATCACATTTTCCTATCAAGATTTTGTTTATTTTAAATTACAGACTGAATTGTTTGTTGGGGGGGTTGGATGATGCTCAAGAAGAGGTGGAGGGGGGCGTGAGGGATTCTCAAAAAGCAAATGAGGGGTGTGATGCTGACGCGTTTGGGAACCCAAGTTGGAGGGGCACTTTGGAGGAGACACAAGCCTGTCTCCTGCAACGAGGACGGGTGGTCTCAGAGCAAAGACGGGAAAGCCAGGTCCATTTCCCAGCTGGCCTATTGAAGCCTGCTGGGATGTTGGGTGGATCCCATGGGCTGGGCCTACTTTGCGGGGGGTACCACATGCACTAGCTAGCATGCTAGAAGCAGAGCCAAAGCCACTGGGGTACAAGCGGTGGGGGCCTCACCACTCCAGCACGCAGCTAGCCTTGCGAGTGGGCTCAGAGCATGTGGGGTGCCTAGCTGCCCTAGTTCTAACACACTAGCGTGGGTATGCTGGCTGAGGGGAGGAGGGCTGAGGAGACCAGCTGGGCTGTCCAATCAGCTGGGGTGGATTTGCTCAACCATCAGAGGGTGAGCCTGCTGGGCAGGGGAATCGTAGAATCCCAGGGCTGGAAGGGACCTTGGGAGGTCATCTAGTCCAGCTCCCTGCCCAAAGCAGGACCAACCCCAACTCAATCATCCTAGCCAGGATCTTGTCAAGCCGGGACTTAAAAACCTCTAGGGATGGAGATTCCACCACCTCTCTAGGTAACACATTCCAGTGCTTCACCACCCTCCCGGGGAAGTAGTTTTTCCTAATATCCAACCTACACCTCTCCCTCTTCAACTTCAGACCATTGCTCCTTGTTCTGCCATCTGACACCACTGAGAACAGTTTCTCACCCTCCTCTTTAGAGCTCCCCTTCAGGAAGTTGAAGGCTGCTATTAAATCACCCCTCAGTTTTCTCTTCTGTAAACTAAACGAGCCCAAATCCCTCAGCCTCTCCTCATAGGTCTTGTGCTCCAGCCCCTTAATCATTTTTGTTGCCCTCTGCTGAACCTGCTCCAGCAAATCCACCTCCTTTTTATACCGGGGGGGCCCAAAACTGGACACAACATTCCAGCTGTGGCCTCCCCAGTGCCAAACAGAGGGGAACAACCACTTTTCTAGATCTGCTGGAAATGCTCCTCCTAATGCACCCCAACATGCCATTGGCCTTCTTGGCTACAAGGGCGCGGTGTTTACTCATCTCCAGCCTTTCATCCACCATAACCCCTAGGTCCCTTTCCGCTGTACTGCTGCTGAGCCAGTCGGTCCCCAGCATGCAAGGCACTACATTCAGCCATTTGGGGCTGTGATCTGAAGAAGTGGGTTTGTCCCAGGAAAGCTCATCACCTAATAAATTATTTTGTTAGGCTTTAAAGTGCTATGGGGCTGCTTTTTTGTTTTGATAGCCTGTAACAATGCTTGGGATTCTTCCGCCCCAGGTGCAAGACTCTGCACTTCTCCTTGTTGAACCACATGGGATTTCTTGTGGCCCGGTCCTCCAATTTATCCAGGTCCCTCTGGATTCTCTCTCTACCCTCCAACGTATCTACCTCTCCCCCTAGCTTCGTGCTGTCCGCAGACTTGCTGAGGGTGCAACCCAGTCCCTCAGCCAGGTCATTAATCAAGATTTCTTGAGATTTAATCTGCACTCGAGTCTGACCCCAGTGCCTCTTGTCCTGCCCTCCATGGCAAGAGAGGGCAACTTTGCTCCATCTTTTCAGGGCTGCCCCTCAAGGCTGCTGTCAGATCCCCCCTTTCCCAAATGAACCAAGCCCCGTTCCTTCAGCCTGTGCTCAGACTGCTCGTGCTCCCTCCCGAGGATCATCTCTGGCGCTCGCTGCTGCATCCACCCCAGCTCCTTTCCATCGCTCCTCCATGTTAGTGGTGAACACTGGACACTGTGCTGCAGCCGAGATGTAAGGGGGTGAAGAACAGCAGGGTTGTTACTCCCCGGGGCTGGCCTGAACTGGAGGCTGTGGTGGATTCTCCAGCACTGGCTGCCTGTACAGGAAGGCCTGGCCACTCAGGGGGGTTACAGTCCACAGGAAGCTGCGAATGGGGAAAACCGCACCTTCCGGGAGATGGGTGCGTGTGTGTGGGTGTTTGCAACACGGAAACAACACACTGCCTGCAAAGACCCTTTTATTGCCTGCAGGCAGCAAGCCCATTTAACTGAATTAACAGCCAAATTGTAGTACCCAGAGGTACTGAGACCTCATCTGGGGTGAGTGAAGTCTCTGCTTGAGAGCCAGCTGGCCTTTAGCTCGTGTGGTGGAGTGCAGGGCTTTAGACCCTCTGCCTGCAGGTTCTGTCACCGGTGCTGGCAACGTGGCTCTGTCAGTGTTACACAAGGCTAATGCAATCAGCTTCAGCTGTAATCAGCCAGAGCAGGTCCATCAACTCCCTGCCTAGGAACCCGACTGCTCCTCCAGGAGGGGAAGGTTAAGGGGATGAGTTCCCAAAGGAGCATTGTGATGGGAAGTGGCTTAGTTTGCCCTCTGAGCCCTTTCAAATCCCCTGCTAGGGCAGCATTGCAGGAACACCGGCCTTGCATTTTCCTCCTTTTTAAAAATATAACGCACCGGAGACTCGTTAGTGCGGTACAGGCTAGATCCTGAGGTTGCCGCGTGCCGACAGCTGATCCACTAATTTGACTTTCTGGCCTACTGTCGTCACCTTTTTTCCCGTCTCAGCCTGTTGACCATTGTCTGCATCACTCACTTTCCTTCCGGGTGCTGTGTCTGGGCAGGAGCTTGGAGAAAGAGTGAGCAGCCTGACTCCTGTGCTCGGGACGGCTCGGTGCCACGCCGCAAGGGACAGCACCGCAGGGAGCTGCAAACTGCAAACAAGCGAAACGACAAATCTGCAAAGGGTGAGGCTGTCCGGTAATTCACCATCTGGTCCTCTTCTAAAAGCCCTGCACTCGGGCAGGTCTCGGGCCTATGCTAGGCAGAGTCGGACTGGATGCTCACAATGATTCCTTCTGGTCTTGGGCTCTAAGAAAGGGCACCTGTCCCTTTGATGTCTCTGTGCCTAAGCTGTAACATAGGGATCGTTTGATTGGAAATTCTTTGAGGTAGGAGCTGCTGTCCAATTTATGTACGTACAGCCCCTAGCGCAATGGGATTCTGAGCACCGCTGGAGCTCCAAGGAAAAAGACGCAATGCATTCTGCAGCTAACAGCAAGGGAAGTAGCGCTGCCTGTTGGTTAGAGCACCACATTGGCTTTCTTCTGCTGGGGGTTCTAGCCTCACCTGTGCCACTGACCAGCTTTGGGCTGCCCCCAGCATTCAATTCTTCCTTCTTCTCCAACCTGCCCAAAGCTGGGTCAGTTCCCCCTCCTGCCCAGTCGGAGAACAGCCCCACCCTGGAGCCCTTGTGGCTCTGTGGCTGTGCAAGGCACTGGCAAGCCCAGCGTGCAACTTTCCCGGGTGAGCTGTTGGAGCAGAATGAAGCCTGCTGTGTGTCCTGCCCTTCTAGATAGCGTGCTGAGCTTCTCAGAGGTTCAATACCTCGACATATGTTCGGAATCAAAGAGAACGTCTGAAGATCTCCCTGTCCCCCCGCAGAGGATGATTGGTTTGATGGCTAAAACAAGAGACCTGTGGCCCTACAGACCAGTCAGTTTAGCTTCTGTACTGGGAAAGATAATGATGCAATTAACCAAGGAATTCATCTGCAAACATCTGGGAGAAAATAACAGCCAGCATGAATGTGTGAAGAACAAATCATGCCAGACCCATCTGATAGCTTTTTTTTGACAGGATAAGGAGTCTTGGGGAGAAGGGAGAAGTGGCACAAGTGGCACACCTAGACTTTAGTACGGCATTTGACATGGTCTCACATGATCTTCTTATCAATAAACTGTGTTTGCCTGGGTGTGAAAACCATTTTGACGTGACGCCGTTATTTACGAACAAGGCCCCTGCAATGACTGAGCACACAGCTGCAATCTGCACAGGTAACTCTCCCACTCCTGTTTCTCTGGTTCCTGATTCCCCGACCCCCTGGGCCATCGTATTTAACCCCGAAGGTGTTGCGCTCTCGCTCTTGGGCACTGTAGAAGAAATGGAAGGTGCCCGCACACAGCCGGCTGGCCAATTGTGGCAATACGCTGCACATCTCGTAGGCCTTTGAGAAGGCTAAAAAAAATCAATCCCCCATTTTGCATAGGGGGAAATTGAGGCACCTAAATCTCCTAAGGCTCCTGAAATCAATCAGAGCTGGGCACCTATCTATCACAGTGACGCTGGGTGTCCAAGGCTGTACAAGGAGGTGGTGGTAGGGCCACAGGTCTCTTAACCATAAAACCAATCATCCAGCTATTCAGGCGTTCTCTTTCTTACTGAGGCCACAGGTAGCTTCCTAGAGTGGAAGGCCAGAAGGGGCAAGTAGGTGCAGATTGCTGGAGCACATGACCTATGAGGAGAAGATGAGGGATTTGGGCTTATTTAGTTGGCAGAAGAGAAGAGTGAGGGGCAACTCGATAGCAGCCTTCAACTTCCTAACAGGGAGCTCTAAAGAGGAGGGTGAGAAACTGTTCTCAGTGGTGTCAGATGGCAGAACAAGGAGCAATGGTCTGAAGTTACAGAGCAGGAGGTGTAGGTTGGATGTTAGGAAAAACTTCCCCAGGAGGGAGGTGAAGCACTGGAATGTGTTGCCTAGAGAGGCGGTGGATTCTCCATCCCTAGAGGTTTTTAAGTCCTGGCTTGACAAGGTCCTGGCTGGGATGACTTAGTGGGGGTTGATCCTGCTTGAAGCAGGGGCTGGACTAGACAATCTCCTGAGGTCCCTTCCAGCCCTGGGCTTCTATGATTGTATGATCTGGTCTGACCTCGTGTCTAGTGCAAACCATGACTGCTGGTTGGACACCTTTTTGCAGCAGTGGGCTCAATCAGATGGTGGCCCCGTGCAGTTCTAGCCCTGGTGGTGGTGCCCGCATGCGTGGGCAGCTACGCCCATTTCATAAGGGGCTGGCGCCCACATTGCCTAACCCCTGGTGGTTCCGCCAGGCTGGCCTCAGACAGGTCAAGGGAGGGATGGCCCCGGAGACCAACCTTGCCCCAGAGGTGGCCCCTGCCAGCCAGGGCTGAGGGATGGGACAGAGTCACAAAAAGGGATGGCTTTGCTTGAACACTGCCTGGGGCCGTAGGATAGCCCCTCAGCTGGGGAAATGGAAGCACATTGACTCCTCGACCGGCCGGAGCCCTGGAGAGCTGAGTCCTGGTGCAGCTGGGACCTGATCTGTCCCGTCTCCAGGTGCTGGGCTGGGAGCCCTGCCATGTTTGCTGGGCAATGTGCAGAAGACCCAGGGCTGGGGTGGGACACAAGGTGGGGAAGGGGCACGGGGGCACCGGCTTCCTTTAGGAGCACACCCCTCTCATTCACGACAGCCAGCCACTGGCTCCGCACACCCAAGAGCAGCCCGGCGACTGGCCTTTGGCCTGGGCTTTACTTTCTCTCCTCCCTCAGCCCCTCTACTCCCCAAACCTGCCAGCCCCTGGCTCCAGCCAGCTGGTGCCCCTCAATCTGCCTGTGCCCCCAACAGCATCCCTGCCCCCCTCCATGCTGCCCCCCACGGCCCCTGCCCTCACAGCACAGAGCACAGCCCTGCTCCATGGAGTGCCCCCCTCTTCTGGGGGTCCTGGAGGGTGCAGGTGCTTGGCTGCATAGGGCACCCAAACCCCTAAGGACGGCCCTGCCCCCAGGTCCCATCCTCTCTGTGCCGGGGCAGCAAAGCTCATTCGCTGGGTGTCGCCAAATTCCCAGCCCTCCTGCTGGGAGGCCAAGGGGGCTTTGCAAATACCACACCATGGGACCGGCAAGGAGGTGACCTAGGGCCCCAGAGCGAGGGATGCCACGTCCCCTCGGCCAGTCCTTAGATGTGGGGGGCCCTAGGCAGTCCAATAAACCGGTGCCCCTGGGCCATCCCTGGCAGCGGGGTTGTGTGCGCGAGTTTTTAGAGACGTGATTTTATAACCTCCAGCCACGCACGAATGAAACGTTTTTAAAACAAGGGTTAAACGAAGGTCCTGCCGACTGACGCAGGCAACTGGGAACCCAGCAGTGCTTGGCAAATGCCCATTAAACATCTGCCTTACCTCTCGAGTGGCTCTTTCACAGGCTGTGCTAATAGCTCTGGCGGCTTTTCCCCGTTACTGTTAATCAGCTCCTCTCCAGAGAAAGCAGCGTCGCAGAACAGGGAGATGAAGCGGTGAGGGGTGGACATTAAGACACAGCGGTGCCCCAAGTTTCTAGGTGCCCTACATGTTCTGCATGACAGTACCCAGCACCCAGGTGAGGCAGAGTCTCAAGGAGAGGCAGCAGCTTGGTGCAGGCTGTAAGGGGCTTTCTGCTCATTTTCCTGCACAAGTGGCTGCCTGGGCTGCACGAGGGGCTCTGGCTTTTTACTTCCCTAGAATCACTATGGATAGTAATTCCAAGCTCTACCGCGCTGGCTTGGCCACGTCCACAGGATGAATGATGGAAGGATTCCAAAAGACATCCTGTATGGTGAGCTAGCCTCTGGCAAAAGACCTCCCGGACGCCCCCAGTTGCACTATGAAGATGTCTGCAAGAGAGACCTCAGAGAGGTAGACATCGAGCTGGACAACTGGGAAGAACTAGCAGACGACCGCAGCAGACGGAGGCAGGGGTTACACAAGGGCCTTCAGAAGGGCGAGATGAAGATCAGACAGCTAGCAGAGGAGAAGCGAGCACACAGAAAGCACACTAAGGACTTGCCAGACACCCGCCACATCTGCAAGAGATGCAGCAAGGACTGTCACTCTCGTGTGGGTCTTCATAGGCACAGTAGACGCTGTAAATGAAGCCCTCAATTCAAACTATAAAGGGCGCGATCCATAGTCTACGTAGACTGAAGGATGCCTACTATTCTACTAAGAATATAGCAGTAGGGATACATTATCGACCGCCTGATCAGGACAGTGATAGTGATGTGGAAATGCTAAAGGAGATTAGAGAGGCTACCAAAATAAAACACTCAGTAGTAATGGAGGATTTCAATTATCCCCATATTGACTGGGTTCATGTCACATCAGGACAAGATGCAGAAATAAGATTTCTCGATGCCATTAATGACTGCTTCTTGGAGCAGCTGGTATGGGCACCCACGAGGGGAGGGGCAATTCTCGATTTAGTACTGAGTTGAGCGCAGGATCTGGTCCACAAGGTCACTATTACAGGACCGCTTGGGAATAGTGGTCATAATGTAATAACATTTAATATTCCTGTGGTGAGACCTCAGCAGTCCAACACTCCAGCATTTAATTTCAAAAGAGGGAATTATGCAAAAATGAGGAGGTTAGTTGAACAGAAATTAAAAACCAGAGTGACTAGAACAAAAAACTTGCAAGCTACGTGGAAGCTTGTCAAAGACAGTATAATAGAGGTCCAACTTAAATGTATGCCCCAAATTAAAAAACATACTGAGTTCGAAAAAAGACCCACCATGGGTTAACACCCATGTAAAACAAGCAGTGAAGGATAAAAAGGCATCTTTCAAAAGGTGGAAGGCAAATCCTAGTGAGGTAAATAGAAAGGAACATAAACACTACCAAATTAAGTGTAAAGCTGTAATAAGGAAAGCCAAAAAAGATTTTGAGGAACAGCTAGCCAAAAGCTCAAAATGTAATAACAGAATGTTTTTTAAATCCATTAGAGGCAGAAAGCCTGCTAAAAAACCAGTGGGTCCCCTAGACGATACAATACAAAGGGAGCAATCAAGGATAATAAAGCCATTGCGGAGAGACTAAATGATTTCTTTGCTTCAGTCTTCACAGCTGAGGATATTGGGGAGATTCCCAAACCTGCACCGTTTTTTGTGGGAAATAAAACTGAGGATCTGTCCTGGATTGAAGTGTCATTAGAGGAGGTTTTGGAACAAATAGATAAACTTAATGTTAACAAATCACTGGGACCGGATGGCATTTATCCAAGGGTTCTGAAAGAACTCAAACGGGAAATTCCAGAGTTTTAACACCAGTTTGTAACCTGTCCTTTGGATCAGCTTCTGTACCTAATGACTGGGAGATACCTAATGTGACACCAATCTTTAAAAAGGGCTCTAGAGGTGACCCTGGCAATTACAGACTGGTAAGTTTAACGTCGGTTCTGGGCAAACTGGTTGAAACAATAAAATTGTCAGGCACGTAGAAGAACATAATTTGATGGGCAAAAGTCAACATGGTTTCTGCAGAGGGAACTCATGTCTTACTAACCTGTTAGAATTCTTTGAAGGGTTTAACAAACATGCAGACAGGGGCGATCCAGTGGATATGGTATACTTAGATTTCTGGAAAGCCTTTGACAAGGTACCTCATCACAGGCTCTTGTGTAATTTAGATTGTCATGGGATAAGAGGGAAGGTCCTTTCATGGATTGAGAACTGGTTAAAAGACAGGAAACAGAGGGTGGACATAAATGGAAATTTTTCCAAATGGAGGGGGGTAACTAGTGGTGTCCCCCAAGGGTCAGTCCTAGGACCAATCCTGTTCAATTTATTCATAAGTGATCTGGCGAAGGGGCTGAGCAGTGAGGTGGCAAAGTTTGCAGATGACACTAAACTGTTCAAGATAGTCAAGACGAAGGCAGACTGTGAAGAACTTCAAAACGATCTCATCAAACTGAGTGACTGGGCAGCAAAATGGCAAATGAAATGTAATGTGGATAAGTGTAAGGTAATGCACATTGGAAAAAAATAACCCCAACTATACTTACAATATGATGGGGGCTAATTTAGCTATAACTAATCAGGAAAGAGATCTTGGAGTTATCATGGATAGTTCCTTGAAAACATCCACGCAGTGTGCAGAGGCCGTCAAAAGGGCAAATAGGATGTTAGGTATCATCGAAAAAGGGATAGAAAATAAGACAAGCAGTATCTTACTGCCCCCATATAAAGCTATGGTACACCCACATCTTGAATACTGTGTGCAGATGTGGTCTCCTCACCTAAAAAAAGATATCCTGGCACGGGCAAAAGTTCAGAAAAGGGCAACTAGAATAATTAGGGGCTTGGAACAGGTCCCGTATGAGGCGAGGCTAAAAAGATTGGAACTTTTCAGCTTAGAAAAGAGGAGGCTGAGGGGGACATGATAGAGGTCTATAAAATTATGACAGGTGTGGAGAGGGTGAATAAGGAGAAGTTATTTACTTGTGCCCATAATACCAGAACTAGAGGACACCAAGTGAAATTAATGGCTATCAGGTTTAAAACTAATAAAAGAAAGTTCTTCACTCAGCGTGTGGTTAACCTGTGGAACTCCTTGCCAAGGAGACGGTGAAGGCAAGGACTATAACAGAATTTAAGAAAGAGCTAGATAAATTCATGGGGGTTAGGTCCATAAAAGGCTATTAGCCAAGGGTAAAGTATGGTGCCCCTAGCCTTTAGTCAAAGGCTGGAGACAGATGGCAGGAGACAAATGGCTTGATCATTGTCTTCGGTCCACCCCCTCCCCCCCCCCGGGGCACCTGCCACGGGCCACTGTTGGCAGACAGGCTACCGGGCTGGATGGACCTTTGGTCTGACCCAGTACGGCCGTTCTTATGTTCTTCTTATGTTCTTCTTATGCCTGGCGGAAATTGGGTTCAAGGGATCAGATCCTACTCTCCGGCTATAGTTAAGGAGGTCGGGCACCGGCCTGTTCTCCCTCTGGCCAGTCTGCCTTAGCACCTGGGGTGGCCTCTGTTGCCACAGTACCTGAACTATTTCGAATCGCCAGCGTATTAATTGTCTTAGCAACACTGTGATTGTCCCTATTGTAGAGATGGGAAACTGAGGCCCTGCGTGGTTAAGTGACTTGCCCAGGGTCACTTGGGAAGTCTGTTGCACAACAGCAAATTGACCCCATCTCTCCCAAGGCCTCGGTTAGCACTAGCCTGGGGTAAAGTGATGGCCCACCACTGCAGTAGGCTTTCCTTCCTCAGTGGTTACACCAGGGGATGCTGCTCATTTCCTGGCTGTGCACAATCCTTGCTCAGAAACCCAGCAGCCTTCCCAGGTCCATTGGCACTGCCTTGTAAACTGAGGTCTGACGGAGCTCTACTCAGCCACACTGCATTGTAAGCCTGGGCCCGGGGCTCACAGCCATGCTCACATGTCCACAGTGCACCACGCAGCTGTTCTGGCTTGAGCTGTGTCCACCCTGCGGACTGACGGGGCTTGGACCTGAGTCACAGTAGGATGTGGGCCTACCAGGGCATTAGGGCCTGGGACCCGAGTACGGGAGTCACACCTGACCCAGCTGCAGCCAGCCCTGTGCAGAGGAACCTGGGCATTGCAGGGGGTGTCAGACCAGGGCACTGCCCTGGCTCTGCAGAGGACACTGGAATAGCCCCACTGTGGGCAGCTGTTGGGCAGTGGGAGGCTCTCCCTGCTCTGGCCCTGGGTGCTTGGCGGTAGAGTCCTGCCCTGAGCTCAACGTTCACGCCCTTCTGAATGTTGATCCCCCCTCACACCCTCGCTAGGTTCCTCACACTGCCTATGATCCCTGGATCCCCTCCTGAGCCCAGGCTCAGTTCAGAGCCTTGCCCTCCGAGCTCCCTCCCTCCCCTGCAGCCTGATGCAAAGCTGCTGAGCGCCCGGGAGACACCCCAAATCACACCTTGCAGTGCTGTGGGTCCGGCTCGGTGGTGTTAACATGCATTTGTCCCGCTGGGGTGGTCGGTTTGCAAGTGTAGAGCCCGCAGGCGGGGAAGGACAGACAAAGGCCAGGAGACGGGGAAACTGAGGCACGGGGGCTTAGCTGTAGTTAGTGGACTCACTTCCACTGAACTCAATTGCGTTAGGAGGCTAAATACCTCTGAGGAGCTACAGCCCCAGTGAGAGGCTCAACCTCCCATGGGGACAAAGCCAGCTCCCGGGTCCTACCCCATTGGCTTAATGCTAAGCCCATGCTGGGAGGCTGGAGAGGCTCTGTTTGCAGCAGCAGGCCAGGACTTGGCTGCTTAGAGTTTGCACAGATCTCTGTGTCCCCTGCAGTCAAGAAGAGCGAGGGAACGAGGCCCCCAAGTCTGATATATTCTGCAGCTCGGCCGGGCAGTCGCCTCCTGGGTATTGCCCTGCCAGCAGTGTTCCCTGGGAGCTGAGCGCCTGGGCGCCTGCCCAGGAGGGAGTCAGGTGCCACCCATTTGATTAGCAGAGTGCCCACAGCCAGCAGCATGAGTTCCTGCGGTGGTGCGCATCTGCATGTGCCGTGGTGCACATAACAAAATTTATTCCACCCCGGGATGGAAAAAACTAGAGGAAACCCTGCCTGCCGGCTGTCCTCTGTACTTCGGCAGCAAAAGCTCGCCCGGCTGCCGGGCTGGGCTGTGTCTGCTGGTGGAATGCACTGAGCGCCAGCGGGGACCTCCGTCCTTTCATCTCCCGCCAAGGGCCTGTTTTCCATCCTGAATTCTTAAGCTTCTTAATGGACTCTGCTCAGGCACCGGGCACTGGTGCACTATCAATCCTGAGCCCGAGGCTGACAGGAGAGGCTCGGAAGAAGGAGCTGCTCTCCCCCTCCCGCGAGCTGTTTCTCACAGAGGAGAAGTTCAAATGAATCCCTCCCCCAGCTGATCCCCTCTCCCGATCTTTCCCTGGGCTTGTTAAAGGGCCAGTCCTGCAATGTGTGGGGCCAGCCTGACATGCTTCTCCTTCCATCGGCTGTTCCTAGACACGGGGGGGAAAGACCTGCAAAGAATTAGGCCCATGCCAGGGCGTTGCCTGCAGGCTGTTCTGCCCCAGGACCACCTGTTGGGGCATCTCCCAGTTCATTTGGGGTCTCTTCCCCCACTTGACAGGACTCTACAACCAGCCTCCTAGGATACCTGGGGAGTAAGGAGTATCCTTCCCACCAGGCAGGAGGGTAAACTGAGGCACTGAGCAGTTATGTGGCATGAAAGCAAAGGAACTAAAGCCTTTTGGAAAGTGAACTCCTGGGACAGATTCCCGGGGCAGGGACTGGCTTCTCTGTCAGCTCAAACCTTTAGCTCAAGGCCGAGCGGCTCTTTCATAATGAGACGCTCTAGTTTAATGGGACATTGTGGGCCAAGGGCAGGCCACACATCAGCTTACCGCGGTATGGAAGAGCAGAACCCAGGGCTCAGGGACTTTGTCCGTGGCTCTGCTTCTCCAAGGTTGACAAAGCACAGGATGGGACGTGTCCATCGTTAGCCAACAGATCGGCTGAGTCAACGTAGGCCACCCTACAGCCATGCCTGGGCCTGACAAGAGGTTGCCGGGCCTGGGTTTTTCCTAGAGTGCAGTTCTCTCCCGCTAAGCCCTGTCCCACAATCAGAGAAGCCGAGAACAGAACCTCAAGAGGCCATCGAGTCCAGCCCCCACCAAGTACTGTCTAGACCATCCCTGAGAGACACTATCTAACCTGTTCTGAAATATCTCCAGCCGTGGAGATTCCACAACCTCCCCAGGGAATTTATTCCACTGTTTGACCACCCTGACGGTTAGGAGCTTTTCCTAATGTCCAGCCTGAACCTCCCTTGCTGCAGTTTAAGCCCATTGCCTCTTGTTCTGTTCTCAGAGGCCAAGAAGAACAAGTTTTCTCCCTCCTCCTTGTAACCCATTTTTGGTATTTGAAAGCTGTGATCACATCTCCTCTCAGTCTTCTCTTTTCCAGACTAAACAAACCCAGTTCTTTCATTCTTCCTTCATAGCTCATCTACTCTAGACCTTTACTGGGGTTGTGTCTACACTTGCATTCCTCTTTCAAAAGAGGTCTGCAAATGAGGTACATTGAAAATGCAAATGAGGTACACATTTGCATATCGGACACCTCATTTGCATATTCTGATTTCAAAAGAAGAAAACTAGTGTAGACACTGCTCTCACAGAGTCACAGAATCCTAGGGCTGGAAGGGACCTCAGGAGGTCATCTAGTCCAGCCCCCTGCTTCAAGCAGGATCAACCCCTTCTCAGTCATCCCAGCCAGGACCTTGTCCAGCCGGGACTTAAAAACCTCAGGGGATGGAGAAGCCACCACCTCTCTAGGCAACGCATTCCAGTGCTTCACCTCCCTCCTGGGGAAGCAGTTTTTCCTAATATCCAACCTACACCTCTCCTTTAACTTCAGACCATTGCTCCTTGTTCTGCCATCTGACACCAGTGAGAACAGTTTCTCACCCTCCTCTTTAGAGCTCCCCTTCAGGAAGTTGAAGGCTGCTATTAAATCACCCCTCAGTCTTCTCTTCCGTAAACTAAACAAGCCCAAATCCCTCAGCCTCTCCTCACAGGTCTTGTGCTCCAGCCTCTTAATCATTTTTGTTGCCCTCCACTGAACCTGCTCCAGCAAATCCACCTCCTTTTTATACCGGGGGGGCCCAAAACTGGACACAATATTCCAGATGTGGTCTGACCAGTGCCAAACAGAGGGGAACAACCACTTCTCTAGGTCTGCTGGAAATGCTCCTCCTAATGCACCCTAGCATGCTGTTAGCTTCTTGGCTACAAAGGCACACTGTTTACTCATATCCAGCCTTTCATCCACCATAACCCCTAGGTCCCTTTCCGTCATACTGCTGCTGAGCCAGTCGGTCCCCAGCCTGCAACAATGCTTGGGATTCTTCTGCCCCAGGTGCGGGACTCTACACTTCTCCTTGTTGGACTGCATCAGATTTCTTTTGGCCCAATCCTCCAATTTATCCAGGTCACTCTGGAAAGAAGGGGGCCTGTATTGGCCATGAATCAAACATGGGCCTCTCACGTGGCAGGTGAGAATTCTACCAGTGAATCACCAATGCAACAGATGGGGTCTCCGCTCTTTCGAAAGTAAACCCCACCTTTGAAATAGCCCTTCCCTTTTTTTATGGGAAGAAGGGTTCTTTCAAAGATGGAGTTTACTTTCGAAAGAGCGCTGTCTACACTGGTCTTCTTTGGAAAGAAGCTATTTCGAAAGAAGAATAGGCAAATGAGGCGTTAGATATGCAAATTTGTACTTCATTTGCATTTGCAATTTACCTCACTTGCATACCTTTTTCAAAAGAGGAATGGAAGTGTAGACACAGCCTCGCTCTTGTTGGTCTTCTGTGGACCTTCTCTACCTTGTCCACGTGGCTCCTGAAATGCAGAGCCCGGGACTGGACTCAGTACTCCAGTGGAGGACTAATGAGCAGAGCAGAGGGAATGAATTACTGCTTCTCTCTTGCTTACAATGCTCTTGTTAAGACATTCCAGACTGCACAACTTGGCCTTTAGCACAAGGCAATAGGCAACTTGTCAAACCCAATAGTAACAGAGAGGTAACCGCATTAATCTGTACTCCAACAAAACAAAGCAGCTGAAATGTAGCCCTTTAAAAACTAACACAATGATTTATTCGGTGATGAGCTTTTGTGGGACAGACCCACTTCATCACCTCAATTTATTTCCAATACAGACGGACATTTATAAGTACAAAAGGCCCCAAAAAATTGCAATAAAAACTGACAAATCAAATAGGATGGAAGGAAGGGGGTGAGAAGTGGGGGGACATTAATTGTCCTGTCTGAGATAATTACGAGCCTCAAAGGAAGTGAAACCCAAGATCTGTTCATTCTCTGTCTTAGTACAAGCCAGGAAGGGCCATTCTCAGTGCAGAACCTGGAACGCTACTGCCTCAAACTAGGTGTAGAACAAATGAAGGAACTGGGATGAACTGATGGGCTGGATTTGAATGATGTGGAGAGAGTTCTGTAGCTGGTGTAATCCTTTAACTCCTCATTAACTCTCATGAACAAGACACGAGAAGTCATTCTTCTGCTCTCCTCTGCTCTGGTTAGGCCTCAGTTGGAGGATTGTGTCCAGTTCTGGGCGCCGCATTTCAAGAAAGATGTGGAGAAGTTGGAAAGGGTCCAGAAAAAAGCAACAAGAATGATCAAAGATCTAGAGAATGTGACCTATGAAGAAAAGCTGAAAGAATTGGGCTTGTTTAGTTTGGAAAAGAGAAGATAGAGGGGGGACACGATAGCGGTTTTCAGGTATCTAAAAGGGTGTCACAAGGAAGAAGGAGAAATCTTGTTCTTCTTGGCCTCTGAGGATAGAACAAGAAGTAATGGGCTTAAACTGCAGCAAGGGAGGTTTAGGCTGGACATGAGGAAACAGTTCCTAACTGTCAGGGTGGTCAAACAGTGGAATAAATTGCCTGGGGAGGTTGTGGAATCTCCGTCTCTGGAGATATTTAAGAACAGGTTCGATAAGTGTCTGTCAGGGATGGTCTAGACAGTACTTGGTCCTGCCATGAGGGCAGGGGGCTGGACATCATGACCTCTCAAGCATTCGACGATTCTAGGATTGCCCCTAGCTGGGCTGCGTGTCTCTGGGAGCACGCTGGCAGACCGGGTGCAGGTTGCAGCGCTGCATGGGCCTGCTTCCTGCAGCTGCTCTCGTGCAAAACCGGGTTTCTGTCCCACAGTGGTGGTGGCTCTTTGGTCTCTCGAGCGCCCGGCATAATGAGCCGAAGTTCCGTCCCACGACCGACCGTGCAAGGCGCTGATAGCGCTGGGGTGACACGACAGGAGATGTGCGTGTGGGGAGGACCACCAGGCTGGCGCATCAGTCTACGTGTAGACGTGCCGGACTGGATCGACTCCCTGTTGCTGGGCAAATGATAAGCGTAACGGTGCACAGCTCAGTGGCCCACTGCGCATCCCTTAGATGCAGTCCACCTGCCTGGCCCCAGCCACCTGTGAACCAAGCTCCTCTGGACAGCAAGATGGGGGCTGGCAGCTGTCCGTAATGCCAGGCCAGATCCCGCCCTGCTTTGGGAACAGCTGAGCAGCCGGCGCAGCTGGGAGTGTATTACCAGAGCAGGGGTGGGACTGGTCGGCTGCTGGAGGGGACAATCCAGGGGCTGCAGGGAGTGGCAGTTCCTGAGTCAGGCCCCAGCCCTGTGCTACCTTCCTCCTGGCTCCTTCCTGCTTGTGCATCCCTTGGCCTTCTTTGCAAGAATGGGGGGCATCAGCCGGGTTGCATTCCAGCCATGTGCTGCCTACAGATTTCCCCTGCTGCCACGCTGGCCCCTGGCGCCGTGCTAAATCAGCGTGGGAGCTCAGGAGAGCCACATGTGTGTGCCCAGCAGCCTCCCTCCAGAATCCCCTGGACCGCCATCACAGCCCGTTGGGGTCCCTGCCCCACCAGGAATGGCTGCAAGCCCGCCAGGCCGGGCGCGAGGTGCAGGTTTCAGAACAGAATCCTGCAGGGAGTTAGTGGGCCTGGCCCAGCCCGGCTGTGTGCAGCTTTCTCCAAGCGTGACTGCGTGCGAGGTTATTACGGGCTGGAGGAGGGGCAGAGCCGGCCTTTCTCGAAAAGGCGACCTGGCTTTGGGGACGTGACGGAGAGGCTGGCGGTGTGCCCTGGGGTCCCGCCGGGCTTCTGGGAAGTGACTGGGAGACACCTGACCCTGAGGGATTGGCAGCTCCCTGGGCCGGACCAGCTGCATTCCTTGCCATGTATTTCCCCGGTTTGCGACAGGCTTCTCGCTCTGCGGCCCAGCCAGGAGCAGGCTCACTGCCCAGAGAGCCCAGCTCCCCTGGCCTGCTTTCTCCCCTCTCCGCCTGCTTCCCACGGTTCTGGGTCAGCCGCTCTGAGCTAACTTCCCAGCACGCCCTGCGTTGCCTCCAGCCTGGTCTGTGGCTGCTGTTCATCCTCCCTCTCCAGCTCCTTCCCCAGGTACTGGCTGCTCCGGGTGTGGCACAAAGGCCAGAGGTCCGCCAGGTTCACAAGGCAGCTCAGTACGCTGGACCCATGGTGGGGGCAGGCCCTTTTGGAAACCTGCTGGAGCGATCGTGGAAAAACCCGGCTTCTGTTGTGGAGCCTGTGAGCAGCGAGCCCCAAACCCCGGCCCTCAATGCTCAGCTTGGGCTGCCGGACACATGACCAGCAGCCAATGGCCTGTCAGGCTTCAGGGCACAACAAAAGGACAAACATCCAGAGTTGTCACTTCCCTGACGAACTGCAGAGTCCTCTTGGCCTCTTTCACGAGCCTGTTATAGCTTCCTACTCTCACCAACCAGGGCTTTCTCATCAGCTCATGGGAAGATCGTGCAACAAGAAAGAACAAAAGCAAAGTCCCTATGTGACAGAGACGTTGCCTCTCCTCCCTCAGGTGTCCTGCCTCCTGGCATCGCAGCTGCCTCCGTGCAGCCCTTAGAAATGCGACGGGGCAGGATGTGACTCAAGAATATACACGCCACAGGGGAGTTAATTGCGATGTGGGCCCTGGCTCCTTCCTGGGACTGGCTTCGAAAGTGGCCTGGTATTCTCTGGGGGCTGGTGACTGGCATTGATTTGGCGGATGGGCTGGAACAGCTCCTGGGCTGTCAGGTGAGACAGAACCTCTGGGATTATGCAGCCCAGCTCCCTCTGCCGAGGAAGAAGGAACCTGCGAGGCTGCTGGCCAGATAATCTGATGCGTGTGCCATTCTCCTGGCTGACACGGGAAACCCCACTGCTTGGGCAGTTAATAAGCCAGGCTGGGCAACGGCCTGCAAAGCAGGCAGTAGGGTTAATGTCCCTGGAACTAGCCAGATCTCTCCTTTCTCTCTTCTGCTGGGAATTACCCACTGAGCCTTGGCAGCAGGGTCCCGCTATGCTTTTCCATCCATGGGTGTGTAGTACCCAGAGGCACTGAAACCTCCTATTAGGGTGAGTGAAGTCTCTGCTCTACAAGCGCAGCTGAGAGCCAGATGGCCTTTAGGTCCTGTGGTAGAGCACAGAACTTTAGCCCCTAAGGTTGCAATCCCTAGTGCTGGCAGCCAGGTCTGTTGATGTTACCGGTGGAATAAATTTTGTTGGGTGCACCAAGTTGTGTGGATGTGCACCACCAATACACACAGGCTGTCGGCTGTGGGTGCTCTGCCATCAGCTGGGCAGCACCTGAGTTTCTCCTGGGCAACCACCTAAGTGCTCAGCTCACAGGGAATGCTGCTGTTTATTCCTGGGCAGTATAGTGAGGGATGAGGAGGAGCCTGACTTGGGCTGGCTAAGGCAGTGCTCTCTGTAGGCTGCACACTTGGGCAGCCGCCCAGGAGAGATTTAGGTGCTGTGCAGCTGGTTAGCAGAGCTCCCCGAGCCAGCAGCCTGTATTTCTACTGGTGGTGCACATCACAAAATGTATTCTGCCCCGGATGGGATAAAGAGAGGGACTCCTGCCACGAGGGATGGAGAAGACAGACTCCCAGGTGCAGTGGGTCTGCGGGGAGGCGGGCTGGGCTCTCCATAGGGGTTAAAGGCGGTGCTCTAGTTAAGACAAGCCTGTTTCTCACCCAGAAGCTCTGGGGCGGGGGAAAGTGCACCCCTGCGCTCCAGCCCCATGGCACAGTTCCGGAGGGGAGGCTGACGTGAGATGCTAGTTCAGGCAAGTTACGGTCCATGCAGTGAGCTCAGTAGCCAGTGGGGAATCGGGCCTGTTTGGCCTGGTAGCAAAAAGCCTTCCTACCAGCTGGGGGTGGCCTCACGCCCCAGTGACCTTTGCCTTGAAATTGACGGCGCTGCTGCACTAATGGGTGCTAATGCAACCCACATCAGCAGCATGGGAGAAGGGGCGGGTGTCCTTCTGCCAAGGGCAGATGCTGCCGTCTTTGAGGCAGCTGCAGGGCAGCACCTCCACCCCCAAAGATGGACACGTGGGGTGGAACTGATCCACCCAAGTCCCTCTCCCTGGCGCCTCCGTTCTGCGTGGCAGGTCTCCTTGTGACCCACAGCCCACCACAAGCCCAGGGAAGTAAGCAGGGTGTGCCAGGGGGCGGGCGGACTGATTTAGGGGAGCATGGGGAGAAACTGGGCATGAGAAGTGAAGGGACAGTGGAGAAACAGGGGCCCTGCCCCCGGGGGCTGCCTGGAAGTTGGTCACTGCCTGTTCATCCCGTCTGTGCTGTTTCTTGTCTGTCTCCTCTGATCGAGTTATAAACTCACTGGGCCACAGGCTGCCGCTCACCACAGCTATGAGCAGCACCTGGCGCGAGGGGGTCCTGAAGCCGGTGGGGGTTTCTGTGCTTCTGCAGTTCAGGGAGCTGCAGGATCAGTGCCTGGGTCCCTAACCCCAGTCCTTCCCGCGGGATGGTGGTGGTGATCATTTGTTGCTGAGCACGATCATCTTCGGTGGGAGCTGTGGAGCCACAGGTAGCTGATGAGGTCTGTCCTTGAACCCCAAGTTCTGTTACAGTGAGATGTTTCCAAGTACAGCAGGAGGCTGTTGACCATGACTGGAAGCCGGTCTCTCCTTCCTCCTGCCCCTCGAGTCCGCCTCAGCTGGTCAGCAGGCAAGTTCAAAACACAGGGGACCATCCCGTAGGACTTCTCTCCATTTTGAGCATCCCTGGGTGAGTGTCCCCCAGGCGTCAATGTTGATACTGCACTTCTTCAAGTTATCCTTCAGCAAGCTCTTCGCGTGCTTCCATTGCCCTCGTATGTTACGGTACCTTCTGTCAGTTGAGAGAACAGGACCTGTTCTGGCAGGTGATGGTCTGCCATCTGGACATGACCAGTCCAGCGGAGTGGCTGACGGATGCTCATTGCCTGAACAAGGGTGGTCTTTGCCTCTTCCAGAACCCTCATGTTGGTGCGCCTGTCTTCCCATTTGATTCTCAATATCCTGCAGAGGCGGCTCTCGTGATGCTTCTCAAGGACTTCCAGATGATATCTGTAGCTTGTCCAGGTTGCAGATCAGAGAATCACAGAACACTAGGACTGGAAGGGACCTCGAGAGGCCACTGAGTCCAGCTTCCTGCCCCAATGGCAGGACCAAGTGCTGTCTAAACCATCCCTGATAGACATCTATCTAACCTGTTCTTAGATATCTCCAGCGATGGAGATTCCACAACCTCCCTTGACAATTTATTCCACTGTTTGACCACCCTGACAGTTAGGGACCTTCTCCTAATGTCCAAGATCCATACGACAATGTTGGGAGAACAACGGCTTGATAAACAAGAAACATGGTGTCTCTTTGAATGTCTTGATCTTCAGAAACTCTGTGCCACAAACACAGGCTGCCCTGGCACAGCTCAGACGGCGCTGGATTTCTGAATCAATATCTGCCTTGGATGAGAGATGACTTTCAAGGGAGAGGAAACGCTCGGCATTTTCTAGTACTTCTCCATTGATTTTAATAGTCTGAGCATGCGGTGCCCCATTTGGGCAGGTGAACCACTCTGGCCTTCGAGATGCATAAGCATCGGCAAACACGCTCAAACGATCCAGGTCCTTCCCCAAAGCCCGGGACGATTAGCACCGTCTTAAGAGCTGCTGCAGGAATTCTCGCTCGGATTAGCTGTTGTGGGGGAGGAGGTGCATTTATTCTTCATGGGAAGCTAGTGCTTTGCATGCTGAGTTCTGTCATCTCTGCAGGCACCTACTTAAAGGCAAGCCCAGCCACGGGGGCTGCATCTGGTCTGCAGATTGCATTGTGAGCAACCCATTTAGCGACATTGATTTTCAGTGCAAAACTGCAAGCCAACCCGTAGAATCATTAACGTCTGAGTCAGCCAGCAAAGGAGAATTAAACGCCGCTCTGGGTTATAAATTCTCCCGCTGCTGAATAATACATAACCCTATTCCGTTTGGTTGTCGTTAACACACGGCACGTTTCCTCGGCTGCCTATTTATAGCATACGGGTTATTTTTCCCCATCTGAGTTGTCAGATTTTGGTGTCACTTGACACTACATAGAGAGGAAAAGCGGCTTGTTGGAATGAGTGCTACCGAAAAGGAATAGCAGGGGGGAGGGCACGACCCAAATTAAACTCTGCTTTGGTTTGTCAAAGAAAGTAATACGGTTCCCAGGAATCTTCTGGGCAGGCCTAGCTAGCCCGGTCCCCTGCCTCTGCTGGCTGCTGCAGGACAGTGAAAGGAACCCCACAGTGATGGCGTAACCTGCCCTCAGGGAGTGTTTCCCTCTGCCAGGTAGAGGCTGGTTAACACCCTGCGGTGGCAGCAAGGTGGTCCGATGGCTGCAGGAGTCGCCTCCGACTCTGGCCAGGTGGGGTCAAGTTCATGCTCTGCTCCAGATGTTCTCTGTGACCTTGGTCAAGTTAATTAAGCTTGATGTGCTTCAGTTCCTCCTCTGTCCAACGGGGCACTGCCTTACTCACAAGACTGTCGACAAACAGCACAGGCTGGTCCAGCTGTCAGTGAACTGTAGGCTGCGTACACGGACTGCCTTTGGGGGGCGGCGGGGGGGCTACACTGGGCCATATCTCATCTCTGCTCTGCATGGCTCCGGGGTAACCACGCCCTGCGCCATGGAGCACAGCAGCATGGGGAGATTTCTCTGCTCTACACATGCTACCTGGCACCCTTCTCTGGTGCTGGAGTGACCCAAAACACAACAGACACGCGCCCCATCTCGGTCGCATTTCTGCCTTCACTGACCCAGCCCCAGCCCCCTGCTGGCCCGGAGCACCCTGTGAGCTTTCAGCGCAGTGCTGGGAGGCTGGCAGGGGATGCAGTGTGTGAGCAAGGGAGGGAACAGGGTCATTTATACAGCACTAAAAATGCCAATTCGCTAATTTAATCCCCTGCCTCCGCAAACCTCCAGAGCTACCCCAGGTCTGCACTGAGCTGTCTGCCGCTCCCAAGCCTGCTGCAGCCTGCTGAACAGCAGCTCGGGGGTGAGGCTCTGGGCTGGGGGGTAGGAAGGATTAGAGGGAGATATGTGAAGGCTCCAGGCTCCTCATCGCCAGCTGCTCCCTGCAGAGCACCAGTCACACGCGCAGGGGTGCTCGGAGGGCTAAGCTCTGAACGTCATCTGGCAGATGTCTTTGGGAACGAACTCATTAGGCGCCTGCCAGGTTTCTGTCTCTTTCGAACAAGCACCGGCCTTTACGAGACTGAACGTAATCGAACGCGTGGCAGGACCCCGAGATGAAAGGGAGACGGCCCTCTGAGCTGAGACGCAGCCGTTCGTCTGCAGAAACCAAGAGCCAGTGCCGGTTTATCTGCACGCGGTCAAGGGAGTGTGTCTTCTCTGCATCCTATGCACCGGGGAGGGCTGGAGGCAGAGAGGCTACTGGGGCTGCTCACCCACTGTGATGCGTGACACAAAATGGGCCTTAGGCACGCCAGCTCTGCCACCAACTCCCTGTGTGGCCTTGGGCCAGTCCCTGCACCCAGCTGCACACCCAGGCTAGTGAAGTGTCTCTCAGGGCAAGGGCTGTCTCAGCATATAGAATCATAGAATCACAGAACACTAGGACTGGAAGAGACCTCGAGAGGTCATTGTGTCCAGCCCCCTGCCCTCATGGCAGGACCAAGTACTGTCTGGACCATCCCTGAGAGACACTATCTAACCTGTTCTTAAATATCTCCAGAGATGGAGATTCCACAACCTCCCTTGGCAACTTATTCCACTGTTTGACCACCCTGACAGTTAGGGACTTTTTCCTAATCTCCAACCTAAACCTCCCCTGCTGCAGTTTAAGCCCGTTGCCTCTTGTTCTATCCTCAGAGGCCAAGAAGAACAAGTTTTCTCCCTCCTCCTCATGACACCATTTTAGATACCTGAAAACCGCTATCATGTCCCTCCTCAATCTTCTTTTTTCCAAGCTAAACAAGCCCAATTCTTTCAGCCTTTCTTCATAAGGCACGTTCTCCAGACCTTTGATCATTCTAGTTGCTCTTTTCTGGACCCTCTTCAATTTCTCCACATCTTTCCTGAAATGCGGCACCCAGAACTGGACACAATACTCCAACTGGGGCCTAACCAGCGCAGAGTAGAGCGGGAGAATGACTTCTCGTGTCTTGCTCACAACACACCTGAGCCGTGTCTACACGTGCACGCTACTTTGAAGTAGCGGCACTAACTTCGAAATAGCACCCGTCACGGCTACACATGTTGGGCGCTATTTTGATGTTAACATCGACGTTAGGCGGCGAGACGTCGAAGCCGCTAACCCCATGAGGGGTTTGAAATTGCCGGGTCCTCCATGGCGACCATCAGCTGAGGGGTTGAGAGACGCTTTCTCTCCAGCCCCTGCGGGGCTCTATGGTCACCGTGTGCAGCAGCCCTTAGCCCAGGGCTTCTGGCTGCTGCTGCGGCAGCTGGGGATCCATGCTGCATGCACAGGGTCTGCAACCAGTTGTGGGCTCTGTGGATCTTGTGTTGTTTAGTGCAACTGTGTCTGGCAGGGGCCCTTTAAGGGAGCGGCTTGCTGTTGAGTCCGCCCTGTGACCCTGTCTGCAGCTGTGCCTGGCACCCTTATTTCGACGTGTGCTACTTTGGCGTGTAGACGTTCCCTCGCAGCGCCTATTTCGATGTGGTGCTGCCCAACGTTGAAGTTGAACGTCGACGTTGCCAGCCCTGGAGGACATGTAGACGTTATTCATCGAAATAGGCTACTTCAATGTAGGCTTCACGTGTAGACGTAGCCCTGTTAATGCATCCCAGAATCATGTTTGCTTTTTTTGCAACAGCATCACACTGTTGACTCATGTTTAGCTTGTGGTCCGCTATAACCCCTAGATCCCTTTCTGCCATACGCCTTCCTAGACAGTCACTTCTCGTTCCATACGTGTGAAACTGATTGTTCCTTCCTAAGTGGAGCACTTTGCATTTGCCCTTATTAATCTTCATCCTGTTTACTTCAGACCATTTCTCCAATTTATCCAGATCATTTGGAATTTTGACCCTATCCTCCAAAGCAGTTGCAACCCCTCCCAGCTTGGTATCATCTGCAAACTTAATAAGCATACTGTCTATGCTAATACGTAAATTGTTGAGGAAGATATTGAACAGAACCGGTCCCAATGAGACCCCTGCGGAACCCCACTTGTTATACCTTTCTAGCAGGATTGAGAAACATTAAGAACAACTCTCTGAGTACGGTTATCCAGCCAGTTTTGCACTGAGACCTGTACAGCACTGAGCTCAAGCAGGGCCTGATTGCGGACCAGGCTGCTGCGGCAGACCAACAATTAGAGAGCTAATCACTGCAGGATGGCCAGGGACCTGGGCATCTTTGCAGCTGGCTGAGCTGGGCCATAGGGTGGAGAGAACGTCTGACCTAGAGAGGCTTGTCAGCAGGCCCAGTTCCAGCTCAGGACAGCAATGCCCAGACATGCTCGCTTTGTTTGGTGGCCTGGGTGCAATGAGTTGGGAGGGTTCTCAGCTCAGTTCCCAGAGGAACAAGGGTGCACATCCCCAGACACCCCCGCTGCCTGGCTGTCATCACCCACTCTTGTTGGCAGTCTCAGCAGGGAGTGTGGAAACAAGCAAAGCCCCCTGACCTGGGAAAAGGTGCTCGCCCTGGTGTGCACCTGTTCCTGGAGGATAGCGCAGTCCCTCCCCCAGCACTAACGCCTTCGCCCCAGCTGGCTATCTCCCTTGATATCCCTCCCCACCGCCTGGGTGAAAGCAGCCCCCTCCCTGGGCCCAGCCCTGTGGTGGGCAGCACCCAGGCCTGAAGCCATAACGATGGGCTTCAGACCATAGGTGTTCCAGGCCTGCAAGCGAGGGGAGCTGGCATAGAATCAGAGAATCACAGAACACTAGGACTGGAAGGGACCTTGAGAGGCCATCGAGTCCAGCCCCCTGCCCCAATGGCAGGACCAAGCACTGTCTAAACCATCCCTGACAGACATCTATCTAACCTGTCCTTAAATACCTCCAGTGATGGGGATTCCACAACCTCCCTTGGCAATTTAGTCCACTGTTTGACCGCCCTGACAGTTAGGGACTTTTTCCTAATGTCCAACCTAAACCTCCTTTGCTGCAGTTTAAGCCTGTTGCCTCTTGTTCTCTCCTCAGAGGCCAAGAAGAACAAGTTTTCTCCTTCCTCCTTATGACTCCCTTTTAGATACCTGAAAACCGCTATCATGTCTCCCTTCAATCTTCTTTTCCAAACTAAACAAGCCCAATTGTTTCAACCTTTTTTCATAGGTCACATTCTCGAGACCTTGAATCATTCTTGTCGCTCTTTTCTGGACCCTCTCTAGTTTCTCCACATCTTTTTTGAAGTGCGGTGCCCAGAACTGGACACAATCCTCCAGCTGAGGCCTAACCAGCGCAGAGTAGAGCAGAAGAATGACTTCTCGTGTCTTGTTCACAACACACCATGGCCCTCAGTGCTCAGCAGGCTGTGTCCGGGCTGGTGGTACCCCCTGGCAAGGGGCGCGTGACTGGGTCAGGTGCTGGGAATGGGGGTGTCAAGCAAGGAGGGGGGAGGGCAGGGGCATGCGCCATCCTTGGTGTGTGGGACCTAGGCTAGCTTACACCAGGGTATAATGGTATGAGCTGTATCTCTCTCCCCTCACAACAAAGGGGGAACCCACACCCAGGAATGAAAGTCCCTGCTGGGGCCCCGTCCCCCAGCCCCGGGAGCAAGGGTCCTTGCTGTGGGTCTGGCAGCCAACCCCCCTGCACAAGTGACTGCACAGGACTGGAGCAGCTAAGCCTGGGACTCAGGGTTGGGGGGCTGAGGCCTTGGCCCAGAGCAAGGGAAGGAGGGGCAGGCAGGGCCCTCTGGGAGTGGAACTGGAAACTCTTGTAACCCTCCAGCCCTGGAATGCCTGATTCCCTGGTAATCCCCCTGGTTCCCTGCTAGGCGCCGGCAGGACGCCAGGGCTCAGACCTGGAGGGATTTGGGGTCGGGCCGGACTCACACCATGGCCAGCAGCCAGTCACACAACGTGCCTGAGGGCTGCCTCCAGAATGCACAGGGGTGGCTTGGGAGCAGAGACATCCCCCACTAGTCCCTCGAGAGTCCCCCAGCCACAGCCTCTCTTCTGCGTTCTGCCCTCTGCACTCGTTTCCCAGGGCCCCGGGAATGGCCCCACTCCCCACACGCAGAGCTGGGTATTGCAATGATGACAAGCTGACATTTGGACAACGTCTCTTGCCCCAGTGGGCTCCACACAATGGCCATACAAAAGGCAGCCACCTCTGGGGTGGAACACGACAGTGACCCAACACAGCGGCATAGGACAGGAAGTGCCGCCAGAGCCTGAGTGTAGAAAGGATATGGACTTATTGGAGCGAGTCCAGTGGAGGACAATGAAAATAATTAAGGGGCTGGAGCACATGACTTATGAGGAGAGGCTGAGGGATTTGGTTTGCGGAAGGGAAGTGAGAAGGGGGATTTGATAACAGCCTTCAGCTTCCTGAAGGGGAGCTCTAACAAGGCTGGAGAGAGGCTGTTCTCAGTGGCGTCAGATGGCAGAACAAGGAGCAATGGTCTGAAGTTACAGAGGGGGAAGTGTAGGTTGGATATTAGGAAAAACTCTTTCCCCAGGCGGGTGGTGAAGCACTGGAATGCGTTGCCTAGAGAGGTGGTGGATTCTCCATCCCTAGAGGTTTTTAAGTCATGGCTGGGATGATTTAGTTGGGGTTGGTCCTGCTTTGGGCAGGGGGTTGGACTCGACCATCTCCTGAGGTCCCTTCCAGCCCTGGGATCCCATGAGTGTATGGTGAGGGCAGCGCTGTGGCTGCAGAGAACTGTGTGACTGGCCTAGGTCAGGCGTCTGGGGGACTGCTGACAGCGAGCCAGGCAGCTTGGGAGGTGCACAGGCACACGTGGTCGGGAAGGGATGGGTTCCCACGGCACCAGGTTGCGTACATGTCCTCAGGGACCCCCTCTCCCCTCCTTGTCCATTTCCCCAGGGTCTGGGCAATCAGCTGTTACCCACCTGCTCCAAGCCCCTGCCCTAGGCACTAGGGAGATGGATCCCTCCAGGAGCAGGGGGCCAGCCAAGCAAACCCAAGAGCGGCCAGTATCATGGAAAATCCCAGCTGCAGCCAAGGGGAGTGTTTGTGCCGACCGAAACTGGCGATTTTTTGCTTTGTGTTGGAGGCCAGCCAGGCCCATCCTGGGCTGGTCTCTCTCCAAGCGCTTCCCACCGCTCAAGGCAAACATTCCTTCCCTCGCCCATCCCCGCTGGCTAATGCAACGGGGTCACCACGACCACAGCTCTTCCCCGAGCCAGCCGGATCTGCACAGCTACCCAGCAGCCCACGACTCGGCCCGGGACTGCAGCCACCAGGAGAGCCCGGCTGAGAACGCCCTGGGGGATGGCACTGAGGGACAGACGGCCCCATGTCACCGCGCAGCCCTGTCCCCCCGCACCCGGTGTCCTGTCCCCAGCCAGGCACTGAGGGACAGACGGCCCCATGTCACCGCGCAGCCCTGTCCCCCCACACCCGGTGTCCTGTCCCCAGCCAGGCACTGAGGGACAGACGGCCCCATGTCACCGCGCAGCCCTGTCCCCCCGCACCCGGTGTCCTGTCCCCAGCCAGGCACTGAGGGACAGACGGCCCCATGTCACCGCGCAGCCCTGTCCCCCGCACCCGGTGTCCTGTCTCCAGCCAGGCACTGAGGGACAGACGGCCCCATGTCACCGCGCAGCCCTGTCCCCCCGCACCCGGTGTCCGGTCCCCAGCCAGGCACTGAGGGACAGACGGCCCCATGTCACCGCGCAGCCCTGTCCCCCGCACCCGGTGTCCTGTCCCCAGCCAGGCACTGAGGGACAGACGGCCCCATGTCACCACACAGCCCTGTCCCCCCGCCCGGTGTCCTGTCTCCAGCCAGGCACTGAGGGACAGACGGCCCCATGTCACTGCACAGCCCTGTCCCCCGCACCCGGTGTCCTGTCCCCAGCCAGGCACTGAGGGACAGACGGCCCCATGTCACCGCACAGCCCTGTCCCCCGCACCCGGTGTCCGGTCCCCAGCCAGGCACTGAGGGACAGACGGCCCCATGTCACCGCGCAGCCCTGTCCCCCGCACCCGGTGTCCTGTCCCCAGCCAGGCACTGAGGGACAGACGGCCCCATGTCACCACACAGCCCTGTCCCCCGCACCCGGTGTCCTGTCCCCAGCCAGGCACTGAGGGACAGACGGCCCCATGTCACCACACAGCCCTGTCCCCCCGCCCGGTGTCCTGTCTCCAGCCAGGCACTGAGGGACAGACGGCCCCATGTCACTGCACAGCCCTGTCCCCCCGCCCGGTGTCCTGTCTCCAGCCAGGCACTGAGGGACAGACGGCCCCATGTCACCACACAGCCCTGTCCCCCCGCCCGGTGTCCTGTCTCCAGCCAGGCACTGAGGGACAGACGGCCCCATGTCACCGCACAGCCCTGTCCCCCGCACCCGGTGTCCTGTCTCCAGCCAGGCACTGAGGGACAGACGGCCCCATGTCACTGCACAGCCCTGTCCCCCTGGCCGGTGTCCTGTCCCCAGCCAGGCACTGAGGGACAGACGGCCCCATGTCACTGCACAGCCCTGTCCCCCCGCCCGGTGTCCTGTCCCCAGCCAGGCACTGAGGGACAGACGGCCCCATGTCACCACATAGCCCTGTCCCCCCGCCCGGTGTCCTGTCCCCAGCCAGGCACTGAGGGACAGACGGCCCCATGTCACCACATAGCCCTGTCCCCCCGCCCGGTGTCCTGTCTCCAGCCAGGCACTGAGGGACAGACGGCCCCATGTCACCGCACAGCCCTGTCCCCCTGGCCAGTGTCCTGTCTCCAGCCAGGCACTGAGGGACAGACGGCCCCATGTCACCGCGCAGCCCTGTCCCCCTGGCCAGTGTCCTGTCTCCAGCCAGGCACTGAGGGACAGACGGCCCCATGTCACTGCACAGCCCTGTCCCCCCGCCCGGTGTCCTGTCCCCAGCCAGGCACTGAGGGACAGACGGCCCCATGTCACCACATAGCCCTGTCCCCCCGCCCGGTGTCCTGTCTCCAGCCAGGCACTGAGGGACAGACGGCCCCATGTCACTGCACAGCCCTGTCCCCCCGCCTGGTGTCCTGTCTCCAGCCTGGCACTGAGGGGCAGACGGCCCCATGTCACCGCATGGCTTTGTCCCCCCGGCTGGTGTCCTGGCTCCAGCTAGAGCCATCTCTGATGCTTCAGGACAGCCAATACACCAGCGCTATGGGAGCTATTGGTGTCCTTTCCAACCCCAGCTGGGAGCTGAAACCCTGAACATGACGCTGCCGGAGGAGCTGCCGGGAGCGAGAACCAGGGCTCACATTCAGCCGAATCTCACTGGAGCAGAGCTCTGGCAAATACTTCAAATCCATGGGAACCTCGATGCCTTCTGCAGGGCTTCAGCCCCTTGGCAGGCACTGGGATTGGGGGCTTCAGCCCCACCGTGCACCCCAGAGCCCAGGTTTCAGCCCCCTGGGTGAGGCCAGAGCTCAGAGTTTCAGGTCACGAGGCTGAAGCCCTACTTCCCAGCACTGTCCTCCTGCAGGGAGAATCCACCAGGAGATAATGGTGGAGAGTCCCAGCTCAGCTAGGATTGTGGAGGCAGTTGAGCCCTGCTTTCTCTCCCCCTACCCATGGGTGTCTGGGTTTGCACAACCGTGCAGTTGCACAAGTACTTGTGCACACGTCTGGGCGTGCAACTGTTTGTCCAGAAGCTGCCCCCGGCCCTCACTCCCCCGCCGACAGCAGGGAGGGTTATACAATCGAAGCCATGGCCGTCCCCGCTACTGCCTCGCCCCTGGCCTCCGCAGGAGGATTTCGGTGGGATTGGGTTACCACCCGTCTGGTTCCGCTAAGCCACGGCCTGCGAGAATGACTGGCCCAGCAGCTGAGGACACGTGTGCTCGGGCCAGCTCTGGCCGGCCAGCCGCCAACATCATGGCCCAACCAAAGGGGCCCAGGTATGTACAGGGGGTACTTGGGTCGGGCAGACAGAGCTCGGCCACGCCAGGGCCCCATAAGTGAGCAAAGCAGAGAATGAGCTGGGATGGGGGGTGGACAGTGACACCCCTGGGTGGGTGCAGGCTCCCCCCTAGTCCAGCCAATGGGATGCTGTGCTGCTGGGGTAGACACCTGTCTCTGGACCCCACCCCCCACAACTCCGGGGGGGTGTAGCAGATCCCCAGTATTGCCAGCTTGAGCTCTCTGTGCCACCTCTGTCTGCTCCACCTCTGATTCCCCCTGCCCGCTGAGGGGTCGTCGCCTCTGCCCCCTGGTTAGCCACCTCCTCCCCCAGCAGCAGGGGCGTCGGACAGCAGGGGAGCAGTTTGGCTGAGCTAAACTCATGGCAGAGTGTCCCTGGAAACCCCTGTGCCTGGCAGCGGGGCTGGGCAGTGTCTGCAGTCCAGCCCCGGAGGAAGGCTCCGGGGATGAGGAAAATGCCCCCAAGGAGCTGAGTGCAGCGCTGTGAGGTAGGGACAGCGAGTGCCTCAGAAGGCAATAGTCCCTCCTGCAGCCCCTCTCCAGAGCAACTTCAGCCCTCGCTGACGTGCGGCCACCTCTGGGCTGCAGCCGGGCAGCTGTTTACCCACACACAACAGTTCAGGTCTGAGAGCAGGGCACCCTCCCCCCCCGGCGTTGGCCAGGAGCCCCCACTGCCTTTGTGAAAGTGCCTGTGACTGCCCCTGCCACGCAGCCGCCCCATTCACAGCACTCTGGGCCACCAATCTCTGGGGGGTGCAGCGGCCAGGAAGCAGGACCAGCCCTTTGGCTCTTAGCTCTGGGAGTCCCTGGCTTTACCCCGGCCTGGAGGGGAGTTCTCCATGCAGAGGGGAGCGCCGGGTCGGGGCCCCATATGTCGCTGTCTCCCACAGGCGCCTCGAGGAAACCGATTTGTCAGAGACCTCCTGCTGCTTGTTACTCTGGCAGATGCTGGGGAGCTGAGGAGGCTGAAGGCAGGAGGGGCAGGGTAAGTTCCTGGGGCTGTGCCACAGGCCGGGGCAGAATAGCGAGCTCAGGCCCAGAGCCAGCCCTTCGTCTCCCTCCCTGGCTGGGCTGGCTCACAGGGGGCTGCACAGACTCACCCCACGGCCCCGTTCCCGGGTGGATGAAAGGGAGCTGGCATCACAGGCAGGGGGCTGGGACACGGGTGCTTGTCCCTACCAGCACCACCTGGGATGGTGGGGGGCGAGGCACATGGGGAGAGACTGAATGGGGAGAGACTGTCTAGGAACGACTACAGCAGAAAGGGATCTACGGATTATCGTGGACCACAAGCTAAATATGAGTCAACAGTGTGATGCTGTTGCAAAAAGAGCAAACATGATTCTGGGACGCATTAACAAGTGTGTTGTGAACAAGACAGGAGAAGTCATTCTCCCGCTCTACTCTGCGCTGGTTAGGCCTCAGCTGGAGGATTGTGTCCAGTTCTGGGCACCGCACTTCAAAAAAGATGTGGAGAAACTAGAGAGGGTCCAGAAAAAAGCGACAAGAATGATTAAAGATCTAGAGAACGTGACCTATGAAGAAAGGCTGAAAGAATTGGGCTTGTTTAGTTTGGGAAAGAGACGACTGAAGGGGGACACGATAGCGGTTTTCAGGTATCTAAAAGGGAGTCATAAGGAAGAAGGAGAAAACTTGTTCTTCTTGGCCTCTGAGGACAGAACAAGAGGCAATGGGCTTAAACTGCGGCAAGGGAGGTTTAGGTTGGACATTAGGAAAAAGTCCCTAACTGTCGGGGTGGTCAAGTACTGGAATAAGTTGCCAAGGGAGGTTGTGGAATCCCCATCGCTGGAGATATTTAAGAACAGGTTAGATAGATGTCTGTCAGGGATGGTGTAGATAGTGGTCGGTCCTGCCGTCGGGGCAGGGGGCTGGACTCGATGGCCTCTCGAGGTCCCTTCCAGTCCTAGTGTTCTGTGATTCTATGATCTTTCCCCTCCAGCTACGGGGACTGCACCAGCTCCTCCATCTGTCTCCCACCAGCAGGGAGCGTGCGCTGCCCAGCCAGAGCTCTTTCACAGGTGGGGAAACTGAGGCACTGAGCAGCCCACAAGCACCTCAAAGCTGAACCTGGGGAGAGACCTCAGGTCTCCTTCCGACATCCTCCCAGTGCACCATGCTGCCTGCTCTCTCTTCCCCTACCCAGCTGCACCTGCCACGAGGGACAGTCGCCCTACTCTCAGAGACGCTCCCCAGCCCCCTGAGGGACTGGCACTCTGGTTCTCAGCAGCTGGCTGCAGATGCTCTGAAGAAGTGGCATGCGGGGCTGGAGTAAGATGAAGGGGCCCTAGCTCTGCCCACGCTCCTGGGAAGGAGGGCCTGCCGGAGTCTGCAGAGCGCCTGAAAGAAGAGCTCTCAGAGCTCGGAGTGGCCCCTTTGGTAGTGACCCCGAAACCTGCCACCAGCCCCCGTAAGGATGGGGCTTAGCAGGAAGGCGGAGCCATTGCATGGAGGACCCCAAATTACCTTAATTCAGCTGGAGAGGCTGGATACTTTCCTTCCCGGAGACTGACCTGTCCTGGCTCCACGGAGAGCCAGGTAAACTCCTGCCCAAGACACAACAGCCCTGAACCACCTCAGCCTGACAAACGACCTTCTCCTGGCTGATTGTCTCCCGTCCCTCGGCCCCTGAGTCGGGGCATGGGCAGAGCTGGTAGCTGCGAGTTATGATTCCTCATTTGCAGCTTTCTGCTCACCCCCCACTGGGGAACCCCAGGCCCGGTCACAAGCATCTCACACCCAGGCAGCTGCTCCTCCGGCTCTTGCCTTCCCAGCACCTTGCAGGCTGGGGCTCCCTCCCCATAGCCACCACTGGGACACCTGCCCTCCTGCTCCCCCATATATGCCCTGAAATACATGGCTGACAGGCCAGCTCAACGGAGTAGCATGGGCTGCACCCATTCTCTACGAGTGTGGGTAGATGATCGATAGATAGATCGATGGATGGGGATAGATAGATCGATAGATGGGGTGTATGGTGATAGATGGATGAGGGGTATGGAGATAGAAAGGTAGATGGGGTGTATGGTGATAGATGGGTGGGGGGTATGGGGATAGATAGATAGATAGATCGATAGATGGGTAGATAGATAGATCGATAAATGGGGTGTATGGTGATAGATGGATGGGGGGTATGGAGATAGAAAGGTAGATGGGGTGTATGGTGATAGATGGATGGGGGGTATGGAGATAGAAAGGTAGATGGGGTGTATGGTGATAGATGGGTGGGGGATATGGGGATAGATAGATACATAGATAGATGGATGGATGGATGGGGTATATGGGGATAGCTGGATGGATGGGGCATATGGGGATAGATAGATAGATAGATAATCTCTTCAAACAAGAACTCATCCTATTCTCCCATTCACTGTAAGGAAAAAAAAACCAGGAAACCAGCCTGGAAATAGGGTGACCAGATGTCCTGATATTATCAGTATCATGCTGATATTAGGGGCTTTGTTTTACGTATGCATCTGTTCCCCCCTCAGAAAAAAAACTGCCAATTTTTCATGTTTCTGTCTCATCACATACCTGGAGATGATGCAAGAAACCCAAAACAAGGACAAAAACAGCCCCTGATGACAGCCGTCCAACACAAAGACAAAAAAACAGAGCCAGCTATAAACCCACAACAAAGCACCAGCTCCAGGAGAAACCGCGACACTCAGATCCATCAGGTGGATATTACAGGACACTCCAACGGCAGCAGCCTGTGAAGAGTAACCCTGACAGGCCAGAGTTATCGGTCCCCTCCAAGGGACTGAACTCCTGTCCCACCACGGAACCTCACATGAGGCTAACGTGGCGAATGCTTTCACCGACTCTTCAAACAACACGTTCACAGCCACGATAGAATCATAGAACACTAGGACTGGAAGGGACCTCGAGAGGCCATCGAGTCGAGCCCCCTGCCCCAATGGCAGGACCAAGCACCTTCTAGACCCTCCCTGATAGATGTCTGTCAAACCCGCTCTGAAATATCTCCAGCGATGGAGATTCCATAACCTCCCCAGGCAATTTATTCCAGTGTTTGGCCACCCTGACAGTTAGGAAGCTTTTCCTCACGTCCAACCTAAGCCTCCCTTGCTGCAGTTTAAGCCCATTGCCTCTTGTTCTGTCCTCAGAGGCCAAGATGAACAAGTTTTCTCCCTCCTCCTTATGACACCCTTTTAGATACTTGAAAACCGCTATCATGTCCCCCCTTAATCTTCTCTTTTCCAAACTGAACAGCCCCAATTCTTTCAGCCTTCCTTCATAGGTCACATTCTCTAGACCTTTAATCATTCTTGTTGCTCTTTTCTGGACCCTCTCTAATTTCTCCACCTCTTTCTTGAACAGCGGTGACACCACACATAACCATCCCATCTCCACCAACAGTGGTAGAAAGAGAGAACCATCTGACTGGACACTCCCCAGAAGACAGAACCACCCACACAATCATTACAGGCAGGTCAGTGGCTGCATCCAGAACAAAATGTTTCCCAGGAGTCGGTCACTGTCTAACTTCCCACCCGACACAAAACCTTCCCTTCCAGGGTAACAATAACTCCTGCCTCTCCCTTAGCCACAGCTGGATATCCTGAGGCTGGGAGAAACCACGGAGCTTCATGGAAGAGGTAGTCCGGCTTGGCTGCTGAGCCCTTAGAATAGAACAGAGGAATGAGGGCCTCAGAAATGCAACTCCCATGGGGCCCCATGGCAGCTCAGCAGGACACGGGGATTCCCCTCAAACCGACAAATTCACCGTTTTTCGCATTTTAATTTGTCGAAAACATTTAAGATTTTGAGTCAAACAATCGGAAATGCACAATTGTCGATTGTTCCCCGACGGGAGGTGCTGGGGTGTGAACGGTCAGCCCAGGGCTCTGATGAGTCCCCGGAGCTGCAGGAAGACCCTCCAGGCGGCTGGAGAGCTTTCACAGATGGTGCTTTCCTGGAAAAGGAGGGTTGTTTTGTAACAGCTCATGATGGGGCTCTGATCAGCTTCCCGGGGCTCTGTCCCTACCCCTACTACGCTCCTGGCCCTGCTTGCCCCTTGCTCCCCTGGAGCCAGCCGGCTGTTTGTATTCCTGGAGCGCGGAATGACACATTCATTGTCTGCTTTTGCAGCTCTCTCTCCTGCCAAAGACAGGCTGGAATGGCACTAAAGAGGTGGTGGTTAGCACCTACCTGCCTTTTACAAGGCCATTCCAGACTTCCACGTGTTACCCTCAAGTGACGGAGAACTGGGTGTTCAGGAGAGAGCGGCCACACCAGAAGACAGAGGAGCGCCTGGCCCTGCTGCATGCTGGTTATTTCACTGGCTTCCCTAGGCAGCGTGGCCTAGTGGCAAGGTCGTTTAGCGGGGGCTTAAGACGCCTGAGTTCTAGTGCTGGCTCTGCTGTCTGGCTTCGGTGAAGATGTCTCTTTGCTCTGTGCCTGCCGGTTTTCCAGGCAGGGCCAGACACAAGCTTTGGCAGAGCAGCCAGCTCGCTGGTCTTGGCTGGGTGTAGAAACGGGAGAACTTTTTCAGCTGAAACTTGTTTTAGCACTTCTCTGCCCCGCTCCCTCCCCCACTGATTCAGGGACCCCAAAATATTTTGCAGATGGATGTTCACTGCACCACACTGTTAGTGTTGAAAAAAAAGGACAAACAAACCCACCCAGCCCAGATGCAGGAAAAATCAAACGCTTCTGCCTTTCCGGTGCAAAATTCCCCTCCGGTTGATTTTTAAAAATGGTAAATGTTGAAAAATACTGAAAGGAGAAGGGCAATGTACGCTTCTGGGTCCAACAAACCAGTTCACCCAACATGACACAAGGTGCTAACAATTCTTTAATTCACTGACGAATTTGGAAAATATGGGCTTTGGTTCAACCGCCAGTGATTTTCCCTGCCCTCAGTTGTTGGCATTGCCAGGGAATGGAAGGGTTGGTTATTCACACAGCTCTTGCTGGGAGTTCTGGGTGCAACTGCAGGTCTCACAGGTCAACCACCGTTCTGGTTCTAGAATAAACCAGCTAGTCTCAAAGCTTAGGCCCAAGAGTCGCCCATGTCAGCTGCATTAGAGGGAAATGTGACACCCCCAGGAGATCAATTTTACCCTCACCCCGGCGAGTGACCTGTTTGCACCTTGAGGAATGAGGATTTCCAGCCTTTGCAGCCTGAGCCTCTGCACTCATTCAGCCAACTGACCCAACCCTTTAAGAAAATATTGCTAAATCATATCATGTGGCAGTGAGTTCCACAGGTTAACACACTACATGACTCTTATTTGTCTGCAACTCAGTGGTGCCAAAACCCTCTGATTAAGAACTTCAAACATCCCCTCTCATCTATCCCAAGCGCAGGGGTGGTTAATCAGTTAGAGACTAGAAGCCAAAATAGCTGAGGATAGAGTGCAAAGAGGTTCATATTATCTATCTATCTATCCACCTATCCCCATATGCCCTGTCATATATCTATCTGTCTGTAGCACATCTGTGTTCATTGCCTTATTCTGCATCCGAGAAGACTTTGAGTTTAAGGTGCTTGAACCCTTCTGCTCTAACCCAATGTGCCCAACCCTTCCCCAGATCCAGGCATACACTCCTCCCTGTTCTAACCCAATCCCCCTCCCCTCCACAAGAGCCAGGCATGCCCCAGCCCACCTCCTCTAACCCAATGCATCCCACCCTCCTCAGAGCCAGCCCTCCCCGAGCCCAATGCCTGGATCCCTCCAGAGCGTGGCAACCTTGTGCTTCTCCCGCAGGCGCTGGGGCACATGTTCCGAGCAGTCCAGGCACATGGGTCTGCACTAGAAAAAGCTCACATGTGAGCAAAGAGCCGTGTGCAGCTCAACTGTGGGTGCCCCCGCCCCGGCCTCCCAGGCCCAGCTTTAGGGTTTAAGACCAAAGACAGGGACCTTTCCAACCATCTAGCCACACCTCCAGCATAACACTGGGCACGAAATTTCACCCCTGCCTTCCTCTATCCCCAGAACCGCTGGCTGGGTGAGCACGTACCTTTCCGAAAGGCAGACAGCCTTGACTTAGAGGGCTCCAGCCGAGCTGTGCCAACGGTTAATTACCCTGGTAACAAACAGCACCGTTTCCAGTCTCAAACGGTCTCATTTCATTTTCCAGCCCCTGGATCTTGATCTGCCTTTGCTAGACGGAAGAACCCTACCCCCGGGGTACTTCCAGGCCCAGATCAAATTACTCCCTAACCGCCTCTTTGATAAGAGAAACAAACTGAGCTCTGCAAGTCTCTCCCTATAAAGAGTGTTAAGGTCGATCAGGTTGAAATTATCCCTCCTGTTGCAGAAGGAAGAGAAAGTAACAATGTTCAGCACTTCCCATTGTTTTACACCCCTCTGCTAATTAATTGCACCCCTCCAGGTAAGCAACTCTCCCCAATCTGTATTTTACTGCTCTTAAATAAATGGTGACTATTCTTCCGGGACTGGCACAAGGCTATGAGCTGTGGGGCTCCCAGCACTTTGCGGACGGTGGTTATCATGAACCCCATATTGCAGGTGCTAAAGGTCTACACTAAAAACAATAGTGCTGCTCTGTCCCTGCCTGCAGGGTTTGCCGCACAGAAATAGCCTTTGGCACCAACACAGGTGCCACAGCAAAGCTGGGGAGTGAACCCGGGCATTCTGCCACCCAGGCCTCTGATCAGCACCCTCCACGCCTGCTCATGCCTCTCCCTGGGTTATTCTCACTGAGGAAGAGGGCCACTGCCAAAGAGGAAGGCTGAGAGGCAGGGCAAGTGGGAATCAGTTCTTAGCTCTGCCATGAGCCAGGGACACAGGGTGGACATTCTCAAAGGGGAGTCACCCATGACTGCCTTTGTGAAATGTCCCCTTAAAAAGAAATCTTGCTGTGCCTCAGTTTCCCACTCTGTGAAACAGGAACGATAACTCTTTCTTTCATAGAATCATAGACTCCTAGGGCTGGAGGGGACCTCAGGAGATCATCGAGTCCAGCCCCCTGCCCAAAGCAGGACCAACCCCCACTAAATCATCCCAACCATAACTATGTCAAGTCAGGACTTTAAACCTCTAGGGATGGAGATTCCACCACCTCTCTAGGCAACACATTCCAGTCCCCCACCACCTGCCTGGGGAAATAATTTTTCCTAATATTCAACTTATACCTCCCAATGGCTGCATCTACACGTGCACGCTACTTCGAAGTAGCGGCACCAACTTCGACGTTAGGCGGCGAGACGTCGAAGTCGCTAACCTCATGAGGGGATCGGAATAGCGCCCTACTTCGACGTTCAACGTCGAAGTAGGGACTGTGTAGACGATCCGCGTCCCGCAACGTCGAAATTGCCAGGTCCTCCATGGCGGCCATCAGCTGAGGGGTTGAGAGACGCTCTCTCTCCAGCCCCTGCGGGGCTCTATGGTCACCGTGGGCAGCAGCCCTTAGCCCAGGGCTTCTGGCTGCTTCTGCGGCAGCTGGGGATCTATGCTGCAGGCACAGGGTCTGCAACCAGTTGTCAGCTCTGTGTATCTTGTGTTGTTTAGTGCAACTGTGTCTGGGAGGGGCCCTTTAAGGGAGCGGCTTGCTGTTGAGTCCGCCCTGTGACCCTGTCTGCAGCTTTGCCTGGCATCCCTATTTCGATGTGTGCTACTTTGACGTGTAGACGTTCCCTCGCTGCGCCTATTTCGATGTTGGGCTGAGCAACGTCGAAGTTGAACATCGACGTTGCCGGCCCTGGAGGACGTGTAGACGTTATTCATCGAAATAGACTATTTCGATGTCGCAACATCGAAATAAGCTATTTCAATGTTGGCTGCACGTGTAGACGTAGCCAATCTGTAACTTGAGACCATTGCTCCATGTTCTGCCATCTGCCACCATTGAAAACAGTCTCTCTCCAGCCCCGTTACAGCCCCCTTTCAGGAAGTTGAAGGTTCCTAGCAAATCCCCCCTCATGCTTCTTTTCTGTAAATTAACCGAGCTGAAATCTCTCCTCACGGTTCATGAGCTCCAACCCCTTAATCATTTTTGTTGCCCTCCACTGAACCCACTCCAATGTGTCCACGTCCATTCTATACTGGGGGGCCCAGAACTGGATGAAATACTCCAGATGTGGCCTCACCAGTGCCAAGTAGAGGGGAATAATAACTGCTCTAGATGTGCTGGAAATGTTTCTCCTAATATGGAACCCCAATATACTGTTAGCCTTCTTGGCTACAAGGGCACACTTGACTCATATCCAGCCTCTCATCCACTGTGATCCCCAGCTCCTTTTCTGCTGCACTGCTACTTAACCAGGGAGTTCCCAGCCTGTGACAATGCTTGGGATTCTTCTGTGCCAAGCGCAGGACTCTGCATTTGTCCTTGTTGAACCTCACCAGCTTGCTTTTGGCCCAATCCTCCAATTTATCCAGGTCACTCTGGACCCCCTCCCTGCCCTTCAGTGTATCTACCTCTCCCCCAGATTAGTGTCATCTGCAAATTTGCTGAGGGTGCAATCCAACCCCTTCTCCAGGTCATTAATAAACCTATTGAACAATACTGGCCCTAGCACTTTGCCATCCTTGGCTTGTGCTGTCCATACAGAGGCTAAGTTCCCAAGGGCAGGGGTTCTCTCTTGACATTTGCCTTATGGCCAGTTCTGATCTTGGCTTCTCAAATAACAAGCAGCCCTGTGGCATTTTAAAGACTAACCCGTTTCTTAGGTCACATCCTTTTGTGGGTTAAAACCCACTTCCTCAGATGGAAAATGAAGAGGAAAAGCAGAATCCAGAGTTTATATTGGGGGGAAGAAAAGAAGAAAGGATGGATTTGAAAGAAGCCCTTCTTCCACAGAAGAATTTTGCCATACGGTTGCAGAGGGAGACATCTGAATTGGAATTCAGTTGCAAATTTGACACCTTGAACCTGGGTCTCTGTAGAGATCTTCTCTGGCTTAGGCATGACAAGAGCAATTTCCCAACCTCTGGTTTTCACAGGAATGAGACACATCCAACTTCATTGGCTTCATTAACTGGTCTTAGGAGTGACAGGCAGGCCCCCTCCCCCCTCCCACTAATAAATGCGTTAATCTTGCCACAGGACTGCCTGTTACTGGTGAAGCTACTGATTAATGTGGCTCCCCTACAGAGGTCAGGAGGGGAGGGATAGCTTGGTGGTTTGTGTATTGGCCTGCTACACCTAAGGATAGGAGCTCAGTTCTTGAGGGGGCCACTGGGGGCAAACAGATTAAAAGGGAAAAAAAAAAAGATCAGTCTGCAGGGGGCTGAATTTACTGACCTGCTAAAAGTCTTCCAGCTCTATGAAAGGGGTAAGCAATGAATAGGAGCACTTTTGCAGCAATTATTTTGCCTTTATATAAATCCCTGGTACATCCACATCTGGAATACTGGATATATTGGAACTGGAAAAGGTTCAGAAAAGGGCAACAAAAACAATTAGGGGTATGGAGCGTCTGCCATAGGAGGAGAGATTAATAAGACTGGGACTTTTTAGTTTGGAAAAAAGACGATTCAAGGGGGATATGACAGAGATCTATAAAATCATGACTGGTGTGGAGAAAATAGATAAGAAATTGTTATTTACTCCTTCTCCCAACACAAGAACTAGGGGTCACCCAATGAAGTTAATAGGCAGCAGGTTTAAAACACACAATAGGAAATATTTTTTCACACAGTGCACAGTTAACCTGTGGAACTCCTTGCCAGAGGATATTGTGAAGGCCAAGACTATAGTAAAGTTTAAAAAAGAACTAGATAAATTCGCGGGGGATAGGTCCTTCAATGGTTATTAGCCAGGCTGGGCACGGACGGTGTTCCTAGCCTCTGTTTGCAAGAGGCTGGAAATGGGCAACAGGGAATTGATCACTTGATGATTACCTGCTCTGTTGATCCCTTCTGGGGCACCTGGCACTGGCCGCTGTCGGAAGACAGGACACTGGGCTTGATGGGCCTATGGTCTGACATAGTGTGGCTGTTCTGATGGTCTTAAAAACAACAGGAAGTCCTGTGGCACCTTCTCGACTAACAGATATTTTGGAGCATGAGCTTTCATGGACAAAGACCTGCTTCGTCAGAAACATCTTCATCAGATGCAGGTCTTTGCCCACAAAAGCTTCTGCTCCAAAGTCTCTATAAGGTGCCACAGGACTTCTTGTTGTTTTTGAAGACACAGACTAACCCGGCTCCCTCTCTGGTACTTGTCACTGTGCAATTCTGTTGTATATAATTATTATGATGCTTTGTATCATTGCAGCCCTCAGAGGCCCAGTGCTGCACGAGGCCTCCAGCACACTAGGTCAGGAACCTTTCTGAGGTGGAGGGCCAAAATTTAACCTTTGGTCCTCTATGTACAGGCCGAGTGCTGGTGCTACTTTTTAAAGTCACAATGGGTGTGTCTGCACTTGCATTCCTCTTTTGAAAGAGTGATGTAAATGAGGCAAACCGAAATTTCAAATGAGGTGTGAATTTTCATACTCAAAACCTCATTTGCATATTCTAATTTCAAAAGAGCTTCTTTCAAAAGAAGAAAGCCCGTGTAGACGCTGCTCTTTCGAAAGCAAACCCCATCTTCGAAAGAATCCTTCTTCCCATTACATAAAGGGAAGAAGGATTCTTTCGAAGATGGGTTTACTTTTGAAAGAGCAGCGTCTACCCTGGTTTTCGTCTTTCGAAAGAAACTCTTTCAAAATTAGAATATGCAAATGAGTGCTGAATACACAAATGTATATCTTATTTGCATTTTCAGTTTGCCACATTTGCATACCTCTTTTGAAAGAGGAATGCAAGTGCAGACACACTCAAATAGTCCTTCTTACAACCGCTTAATTAATAAGCGAATGAAGAGGCAGAGGTTTACCATTTAGGTGGTGGGTAGCACTAGCTGGTTTTTGTCAATCCCCAAGCGGCCTGCCTTTGAGCAAACTCCTGCTGCATGGAGGAGGAGGGGTGGGGCTGAGCTCCTGCCCCACATGCAGATGAAAACTGGCTTGTGTGCCACTCTTGGGACCCATGCGGGGGATCTGACGCCTGCGCTAGGTGCTGTACAAACACAGCCCAAAAAATCCCGACACCAAAGAGCTGAGGACGGATGTATGAGATGAGACAATGGATGGAGACAGCGTCCACAGACAGTCTGCTGGGCTGGGCTCTCCTTGGTCTCCCTCACACCAGATTCTGCCCCATCCCTGCCTCCCTCTGCCCCGGCTCAGATTTGATTGGAATGCAGGACTCACAAAGAACGAACTCCTCCCCCGTTTCTGACACGACAGGCCCCAGGAGGCATGGGGGGCTTTAGCAGAGGAGCCAGCGCCCGCTGGAAGTCGACCGCACCGCCATCCCTTCAGCACGAAAGCAGCTTGGTGAATATTTAATCAGCCTTGTAAATCAGGGCGCAGGAGAGGAGCCACCTCGCTTCGCCAGCCTGTGTGTTTCCATGGCCCGCTCCAGCCTGACTGCGGAGCAGCCCCCTGAATAAATCATCCCCCTCCGAGTTCCTGGTCTCTGGGCGTGTGCTGTTTATGTGTGGCGCTCACTCAGTCTTTCCCCAGCAAGTTGAGCGATGCAGAGGGAAGCCAAGGTGGGTGGGAGGCAGGAGTCTCTGTTGCTATTAATGGGTGTTGTCTCTTTGGGACGCAGAGGCGGAGGAGGTTTATGGACAAGGTGGGAGCAGGGGGACAGGCCCGGAACGCTGACAGGCTTCAAAGCAAACACAAGAGGCTCTTTTTTGGGGACAGGTTTTCCTGCGACACAGGTCCCAGCTGGCTGCCCCGCGAGGGAGCGGAGCAAGGGCTGGGTCTGGACGGAGGTTTGGCGTTACTGGAGGCCTAGCCTGGGAAGATGCTCAGAGGATGGGAACACCGGGTAGTACAGCGCTTTCCCGGCTGGAGAACGGAAGACAAGCAAAGAGCCTGGGCCTGCTGGGAACCAGGCACCCACGGGAGCCGCTACCAAGGCACATGCCAGGAGCAGAGAGTGCGTGAGGGGACGTGGATAGCTGTGGACAGGGCGGCTCGAAGCCGGCCAGCCAGGAAGCAGGCGGTGGAGGGAGCTGCTTGACTCGTCACAGGCCGGCAATGCATCTTTTCCGGGGGCACAGGCGCCCGCGGAAGTCACAGCATCGGAAGTCCCCACCAGGGGGAGCAGGCGGGGATGGTGCCAAGCGCTTTGAGCCCTGCGTGCACCTGCCCTGGTGTGGGGTGAGGTTTGCCAGCCGGTTGGGGTGGAATGAGCTCTGGCTGGCAGGGGGCTGAAGTGCAGAGGACCCCGCCCTGGCAAAGGAAGGAGCAGAAACAACAAGCTGCCCCATCGACCTCCTGGAGAGATGCAACCAGCAGCAGGGGTCCTGGGGGCCCAGGGAAGTGAGAATCAGCTGTCCCGAGGCCGGAGGGGCACCTGTCTGGGTCTGCAGGGGATGTGGCAAGGCCCACACATAGGAGAGAGGCTGGAGAGGGCGAGAGCCCAGCCAGGGGTTACGGAGATTAGCCGGCGAGGGAGTTCAGAGCCAGGAATTAGGGAGGGAACTGGAGCTCAGCGCTCGGAGGGAGGGCAGGCAGCTGGTGAAGCACCCCAGGGCAGAGAGAGCGCTGATGGAAGGAGACAGCCAGCCCCTCACTGCAGGGTGAGGGCAGAACCAAACAGCCACCAACTTTTACCGCACCCCCCAGCAACTTCCTGGCCTGTAGCGGGAATGGCAGACGTGCAACCAAGCTCTGCAGCTGGACGTGCTTTGGGGTGGGGTTCTGTGAAGGAGTCCTGCAGAAAGGGGTCTAGGGGTCATAGTGGACCACAAGCTCTGCACCAGGCTCGGCCACCTCTGGCCAGGACTTCTCAGTCCCCAGGAAATGCCTTGCTTCAGAAGCCACAGTCCAATAAATACACCCCGCCCCACGAGTCGGGCACTGGGAGTTTCTATCACAACATTGACCTGTCAGATCCTGCAGTCAGCTGGGGGGGCGCAGGGGATTTAGGAGCCATTAGAGGTCACCTTTCCTGGCTTTTCGCCCCAGGGCGAGGCACAGAACAGTAGCTGAAGTCCCTGGGTAAGTCCCAGGACTCCTGGCAGTGCAGCCTTCAAAAAAACCCACCAAAATCACGAGAGATGTGGTGCTAATCGTAGAATCCCAGGGCTGGAAGGGACCTCAGGAGGCCATCTAGTCCAGCCCCCTGCATAAAGCTGGATCAACCCCCAACTAAGTCATCCCAGCTGGGGCTTTGTCAAGCCGGGACTTAAAAACCTCTAGGGATGGGGAATCCACCACCTCTCTCGGTTACATATTCCAGTGCTTCACCACCCTCCTGGGGAAGCAGTTTTTCCTAATATCCAACCTACACCTCCTCCTCTGTAACTTCAGACCATTGCTCCTTGTTCTGCCACCTGTCATCACTACGAACAGTCTCTCTCCATCCTCTTTAGAGCTGCCCTTCAGGAAGTTGAAGGCTGCTATTAAATCACCCCTCAGTCTTCTCTTCTGTAAACTAAACAAGCCCAAATCCCTCAGCCTCTCCTCATAGGTCTTGTGCTCCAGCCTCTTAATCATTTTTGTTGCCCTTCACTGAACCTGCTCCAGCACATCCACCTCCTTTGTATAAGGGTGGGGGGGGCCCAAAACTGGACACAATATTCCAGATGTGGCCTCACCAGTGCAGAGTAGAGGGGAACAACGTCTCTAGATCTGAATTGCCAGAGCTGCAGTGCTAATCGCGAGAGCCGGCAATGCTGGAAACCGCCGGCTATGGCCAGAGAGCTCCCTTTAGAGGGTGCACTGGGCATGAACTGTCCCCCCGCCCCCCAGCCTGCAGTGAGTGCAGCTCCAGCAATGTCGAGAGCAGGAGTCTAACCCAGTTCCAGGAGCTCTGCCCAGCTGGCTGGGAGCATTCGCGGTGCGCCAGCTCGCTGGGCAAAGTGATTTCCTGGGTATTGGGTCACACGCCGGCTGGAGGGAGAGAGAAATTAGCCAGGCAGGGGCAGCAGGGTGGGGGGCGAGGGGGTACCCCCCCACCCCCCCCAAGCCCCTCCTTTGCTCTTCCTCTTCCCATCCCCACTCGCCCCCTGGCCTCGCTTCACCCCACCCACCCCATCCCCAACTGTGTCCTGCCTCGGCCCGACCTGCAGCCCCACTACCCCAGCCCTGGGCACCTCCCACAGCTCTGCCAGTGCCCTCAGTCCCATCCCATAGCTCCCCACTATCCCAGCCTGGGGGTCCCCCCCGCAGCTCTGCCAGTGCCCCCCAGTCCTGACCCCCTCCCCCAGGGACCTCTCTGCTGTCCCAGCCCTGAGCTGTCCCATGCCCCAGGCAGCTGGCTTGCACCCTGGCGAGGTCGGAGCAGATGGCTAGGCTGTAGGAGGGGCAGTGGAGGGGTCTGTATTTAACCGCATACCGGGTGCAGGGGGATTTCTGTAACTGAAGGACGCACAGGGCAAGGCTCAGCCAGGAGAGGGCCAGGAACTAACCTGGCAGGGCCTGGCGCCCCTCAGCCGGCAAAGGGGGGCGCAGAACAAAGGGCGCATCAGGGCTCCCAGCTCCCATTTAACAAGGCTGCTTCCCCCCCACTCTTCGGCCAGTGCCCCTCACTCCCAACCTGGAGCCCCCGATTCCAAGCCAGGGTGTCCTGTCCACAGCTCTCCCAGCGTCCCTCCAGCCCGACCCGCAGCCCCCTGCTTCCCCAGCCCCAGTCTCACCCGACAGCTCTCCCAGCGTCCCTCCAGCCCGACCCGCAGCCCCCTGCTTCCCCAGCCCCGGTCTCACCCGACAGCTCTCCCAGCGTCCCTCCAGCCCGACCCGCAGCCCCCTGCTTCCCCAGCCCCGGTCTCCCCCGACAGCTCTCCCAGCATCCCTCCAGCCCAACCCGCAGCCCCCTGCTTCCCCAGCCCCGGGCTCCCCCCACAGCTCTGCCTGCGTCCCTCCATCCCGACCCGCAGCCCCCTGCTTCCCCAGCCCCGGTCTCACCCGACAGCTCTCCCAGCGTCCCTCCGGCCCGACCTGCAGCCCCCTGCTTCCCCAGCCCCGGTCTCCCCCCACAGCTCTCCCAGCGTCCCTCCAGCCCGACCCGCAGCCCCCTGCTTCCCCAGCCCCGGTCTCACCCGACAGCTCTCCCAGCATCCCTCCAGCCCGACCTGCAGCCCCCTGCTTCCCCAGCCCCGGTCTCACCCGACAGCTCTCCCAGCGTCCCTCCAGCCCGACCCGCAGCCCCCTGCTTCCCCAGCCCCGGGCTCCCCCCACAGCTCTGCCTGCGTCCCTCCAGCCCGACCCGCAGCCCTCTGCTTCCCCAGCCCCGGGCTCCCCCCACAGCTCTGCCTGCGTCCCTCCAGCCCGACCCGCAGCCCCCTGCTTCCCCAGCCCCGGGCTCCCCCCACAGCTCTCCCAGCGTCCCTCCAGCCCGACCCGCAGCCCTCTGCTTCCCCAGCCCCGGGCTCCCCCCACAGCTCTCCCAGCGTCCCTCCAGCCCGACCCGCAGCCCCCTGCTTCCCCAGCCCCGGTCTCACCCGACAGCTCTCCCAGCGTCCCTCCAGCCCGACCCGCAGCCCCCTGCTTCCCCAGCCCCGGGCTCCCCCCACAGCTCTGCCTGCGTCCCTCCAGCCCGACCCGCAGCCCCCTGCTTCCCCAGGCCCGGTCTCACCCGACAGCTCTCCCAGCATCCCTCTGGCCCGACCCGCAGCCCCTGCTTCCCCAGCACTGGGCTCCCCCCACAGCTCTGCCTGCGTCCCTCCAGCCCGACCCGCAGCCCTCTGCTTCCCCAGCCCCGGGCTCCCCCCACAGCTCTCCCAGCGTCCCTCCATCCCGACCCGCAGCCCTCTGCTTCCCCAGCCCCGGGCTCCCCACACAGCTCTGCCTGCGTCCCTCTGGCCCGACCTGCAGCCCCCTGCTTCCCTAGCCCTGGGCTCCCCCCACAGCTCTGCCTGCGTCCCTCTGGCCCGACCTGCAGCCCTCTGCTTCCTCAGCCCCGGGCTCCCCCCACAGCTCTGCCAGCGTCCCTCTGGCCCGACCTGCAGCCCCCTGCTTCCCTAGCCCTGGGCTCCCCCCACAGCTCTGCCTGCGTCCCTCTGGCCCGACCTGCAGCCCTCTGCTTCCCCAGCCCCGGGCTCCCCCCACAGCTCTCCCAGCATCCCTCCAGCCCGACCCGCAGCCCTCTGCTTCCCCAGCCCCGGGCTCCCCCCACAGCTCTGCCAGCGTCCCTCTGGCCCGACCTGCAGCCCCCTGCTTCCCTAGCCCTGGGCTCCCCCCACAGCTCTGCCTGCGTCCCTCTGGCCCGACCTGCAGCCCTCTGCTTCCCCAGCCCCGGGCTCCCCCCACAGCTCTCCCAGCATCCCTCCGGCCCGACCTGCAGCCCCCCACTAGCCTCGCCTGCTCATGAACCTCCCCCAACCTTCAGCGCCACGAGCCATTCTCCATCTGCCCTGACCCCTGTTCTGCCAGCTCCCCTAACACAGACCTGCAGCCCTACTGCACCCCGAGCCCTCCCGCTGCTCCAGGCCTGGCCCGTCTCAGCACTGCCCCTCCACCGCCGGTGCTACGAGGGATGCAGTGGGGAATGGGACTCCATCTCCTTGGGAGCCCCCTCCAGGTAGTCGAAGGCTGCTATCAAATCCCCACTCACGCTTCTCTTCTGTAGACTGAATAACCCCACGTCCCTCAGCTTCTCCCCAGAGGTCATGTGCTCCAGCCCCTGAACCATTTTCATTGCCCTCTGCTGAATCCTCCCCACTACGTCCACGTCCTTCCTATCCCGGGGGGCCCAGAACTGGACGCAATCCTCCAGATTTGGCCTCACCAGCGCCAAGCGGAGGGGATAATAACTTCTCAAGCTCCGCTGGCAACGCTCCGCCTAATGCACAAACACTGCCTTGCAAAGGCGTGCGTGCCAGCCCGTCTCTCGTTCTGCAGGACGACCACGCTGTGCTGCAGGGTCTCAGCCTCTCTCCAGGGCCATATTGGCTTCCTCTTTTCTCTGCAGAAGGAAGCCAGGCATAAGATTGGGGCTGGGGGGAAGCAGGAGCTGGGGGAGCGGAAGCCCCATTTGGGTGATGTTAGCCCACCCGCACAAGGGACTTCCAGGCAAGCTGAACAGAGGGGCACCCGGACTGGGGGCTAAGCTTGGGAAGCTCCCCCTGTGAGCAAGGCCCCCTGGGCAGCACTCAGAAGAGCAGTGGTGGTTCTGGCTGTACCCAGCACAGCTGCTGTGTGCCGGATGCTCTGGATGGGAGACAGAGACCCCTCTGCACCCTGCCCCCCTTGCGTGCCCCCAGGGGGAAGATCTTCCACATGTAACTGCCCACGGGGGACTCCCACCTGGGACCTTTGGAGCTCAGGGCAGGAGATGCTACATTTGAGCCACCTGCTTCTAACCACCTGCACGTTAACACTGGGTGAGTTGGTGGCTACTGAGATGGATACGGGGAGGCCTCGCAGCCAAGGAGGCTAATGGCACATTGGGGTGCATTAGCAGGAGCACTGAAAGCATTTCCCTGCTAGGACCCAGGGGCAGCCAGAAGCTGGGACCCAGCTGCCAGGACCTGCAGCCAGTGAGGAGCCGGATGGGGGTGGAGGGAAATGACTTTCCCTCTTTTGGAAAATCCTCTTATCCGGCTCGGGTCGGGTCCCCAGGGCGCTGGGGAAGAGAGGTTCAGCCGGCAGTGACGGGCGGCAGAACAAGGAGCAATGGTCTGAAGTTACAGAGTGGGGGGTGTAGGTTGGATATTAGGAAAAACAACTTCACCAGGCAGGTGGTGAAGCACTGGAATGTGTTGCCCAGAGAGGTGGTGGATTCTCCATCCCTTGAGGTTTTTTAAGTCCTGGCTGGACGAGGTCCTGGCTGGGATGACTTAGCGGGGATTGATCCCGCTTGAAGCCGGGGGCTGGACTGGATGGCCTCCTGAGGTCCCTTCCAGCCCTGGGCTTCTATGATTCTGTAATCCTAGTTTTAACTCTGTGGCCGGGAGAGCCCAGCACAGGGAGCAGCTCTGCCCACGGACCCAGGGCTGAGCGCCGGGCCAGGAGATGACTCACAGCTCCTCTTCGTCTCCAGTCTGCTCACACCCCAGCCCCGGAGGGTGGCCGTGCCGTGCCGTGCCGTGCCGTGCCGTGCCGCGCCGCGCCGCGCCGAGCGCCTGACGCAGTCACTGCAGGGGTCGGATCGAAGCCTGAACAGGCTCAGCTGACGGGGCTAATTGTCGGGTGCAAGGGGTGTAAAGCTGGGAGCTTTGCCAGTGAGCCACGAACAACCGGCCAGCACCAAACCCTCAGCTCCGCAGGGGCCGAAGCACTGGGAGACATGTGACCCACATACCTCCCTGTCCCCTGCAGTGGCACCTTGACCCCTTACACGGTGAAGGAACAAGGCTCTGCTGCAACCTTGCCTGAGTGGCCTTTAGTGCAACTCTAGCTCCTGCACTAAGCTCCTGAAGTCCCAGGTTTGAGTCCGCCCGGGGGCAGTTACACAGGCTCCTGCCTTAGCAGGGTGGACCCGAGGCTTGCAGGCAGGATCCCCAGTGGCTGTAAATCAGAGAGCTCTGCCCTGAGAGGTAAAAAGTGAGGCCGGGGGATGGCTTGCTGGAGCCCAGAAACACAGAGGAAAGAGGCCCTGGGGGCTGTGGCTGGAGGTGACCCACGACCAGGATATTAAGGAGCAATGACTTGCGGCCAGCAGGGCCCAGGCATGTGGCCTGGCTCAAATAGCAGGCCTGGAATGATAAACACTGGTGTGATTCAGCAAGAACAGCTGCACTCAAATCCCCTTCAGCTTGGCTGCAGGGGTTACATGGCAGAGCAGGCTCACAGGGCCCCAGGGCCAGCCTGGCCAGTCCCTCTGCAGCCAGATCTCCCCCCGGGGTTTGTGCCTGGTGGTGGTTCTGTTTGCACCTGGATGCTGGCTGCCTGAGAACAGGTTTGTTAGTAGCTGCAGGGAGTCCCTGGCGGGTGCTGGGCTCACAGGGGTGCTCCCCTGCGTGACGGGCCTGCATACTCCTGGAGCTGCAGCCTCGTGCCCCCCTGGCATGGGGCTGTGCACATGTGGGCCATGGCACAGGAGAGCCCTGGTGGTCTGTGCTGGGTTCAGACCCTCCCTGGTGCACAGCCTCACACACACACTTGTTATGCATTCCTGCCCCAAAGTGCCTACAGAGCCTCGCACAGGGAGCTGCTGCTGGTGCCCTCGTGGGCACGCACACCGGTGCCAATAGGCACATTCTCCCTCCCTGCACGCACCTCTCCTGGAGACGGGGAACCTGGAGGTCAGCTTTGTAATTATCAAGGCTCTTCCACACCACAGAACAGCGCCATTACCCACAGGGTCTGCCCCACCCAGGGCCCACAATGCTGCTCCTTGCGCGCCCCAGCGGGAGAGGCAGGGAGTTAACCTTTCCACTCTTGGTGCAGCCCTGGGTGAGCTAGAAGAAGCAGCCTGGGCCCCTCGTGAGCGATAAGTAGGGCAGTAAGGAACCCACTGGCTGGGGGAGGACACGGCAGATGGCAACGCTGCCCTTAATGCCTGCTGCCTGCTCCGGCCGCAAGCCGAGAGCCGCAGGGCAGTGGACGGTCTGCAGCCTGGGCGCGGTTTCCACAACCAGCCCTCCTAAGCGGAGCGCAGACCGACAGGGCAGCACCAGGGCCCTGGTCGTTCTGACCCTGAGCAGGGGAAGGAGCAAGTGCAGCCCCAGCACCTAGGGGTGGGGGTCACCCTGCCCTGGAGTGGCACCTCCCCCTTACACAGCAGAGACTTCATCTCCCCTGCAGCCTCTGCTGAGCACCAGCCAGTTTTCAGCCCAAATGGCCGAGGCTCCTGCACTGAGGTCCTGAGTTTGAGGCTGGCTGGGGGTGTTCACACCAGCAGCCTCCCTGTAATTTGGGAGTAACCCGCCTTGGGTGGAACTGCCTCCCAGCAAGGGGCTGGTGCAGGTTTCCTCCAGTTGGAGGGCTCCTTGCCAGCCTCCCCCCCAACGCTCAGCCCCACCCCCGTCCCCCTTCCAGCCAACAATTTCCAGCTGCTCCAGCTCCTTGCCCCAAGGGGCAGGGGCTCGGTGCTCAGGGGAGGAGGTAGACACCCATAGATCCTGTGCAGGGGGGACAAGGCCTGCGGTGACATCAGGCCATTCTGCCTCTATGCAGCAGAGAAGATGGGGGGCAGAGGAGGATAGGAAGGGGAAACCCTGACCCCCCATGATCCTGTTAGGTGACCCCCTTCTCCATCACCGCAGGCTGGATGGGACTGACCCACTCGGGCGAGCCTAGACTCTCCCTTTGCCATTGCACAGTGAGCGGTTGCAAAGCCATCAGCCCTTCCTCCTCAGGCTGCTGGGAGACCCTTTGGCACACAGGGCGTCCCCTTGCATTTTAGCAGGGCACGGTCTTTACTGCCTTTACCCAGCAACCCCCGGGGGAGGCAGGGCAGGGCAGGGCTGTCACCCCTCTTGCACAGAAGGGGAAACTGAGGCCCAGAGCGGCTAAGTGATGAGTCTGATGCCGCGCTGAGCATTGTTGGCAGGTCTCCCTTCGCCCAGCCCAGCCTCTCTAACCACTTGGCACTACTTCCTCTTCCACGGCGGGGGGACACTCGGTTGCACCCACCAGTGGCTTGCCCAGCTCTCTGAACTTGCTCCGGATCGACACCAGATTAAATGAGAGCCAGGTGCAATGGTGAGCCCCCCCCGGGCAGGCAATCTGGCCCTGCTTTCGCCAGGTGTAATGCTGTCCTCGTGCACCCTGCGACTCTCTGCCTCTGCGTGTGCAAAGCTGGGGGGGGACACTAACTGTACCTCGGCCCCTTTGCCACCCTCCACCACCCTTTCCCCCACCTCTCTGCTCCCACTGGGAGTGTGCCCTCGCGCGCATTTCCATCCCCTCCCACCGCATACGCCGCTCGCATGTCTGATCTCCTGCCCAGCAGCAGCAAGGGCAGCCAATCGCATCTCCCTTAATAGCAGCACAAAGTTCAATGTAATAAATACTGAAAACAAACCTTCTGCTGGACACAAAGCAGCCTGGTTGCGAAAGCACCAGCTGCCTGGCGCAATAAGCGGCCGAGGGAAGAGATTTCCCCTTCCGAAAACGGCCAGCAAAAGCCCCTGTTCTATTGCCTCCCTGAAGGATTGCGGAAAGCTGGCTGTGACGCTGTCAGAGCTGCCAGCTCATGGGACACTCCTTGCTCTTTCCGTGAAACCCCAGCTCTGGGCTTATGGAGCCTGGGAAAATCTTTTGAAAGAAGCCAGAGCTGTGGAAAAAAGCCCGAGATTGTGACTCCTGCCCAGTACAAAGCCACAAGGTCCATGCAACCAACTTATGATGTGTTATTTTTAACAGGGGGCATTTTAAGCCAATCTCATGAATTTTTGGGGGGGGATGGGAGGGGAAGGGCCTGACTCAGGATTCTGGGACACATAAGAACAGCCACACTGGGTCAGACCAAAGGCCCATCAAGCCCAGTATCCTGTCTTGTGACAGTGGCCAGTGCCAGGTGCCCCAGAGGGGATCACCAGAGCAGGTAGTCATCAAGTGATCAATTCCCTGTTGCCCATTTCCAGCCTCTAGCAAACAGAGGAATACCTAGAATACCCTCCGTGCCCAGCCTGGCTAATAGCCATCAATGGGCCTATTCCCTTTGAATTTATCCGGTTCTTTTTTAAACTCTACTATAGTCTTGGCCGTCACAACTTCCTCCAGCGACGAGTTCCACAGGTTAACTGTGCAAAAAAATATTTTACATTGTTTGTTTTAAACCTCCTGCCTATTACTTTCATTGGGTGACCCCTAGTTCTTGTGTTGCAAGGAGTAAATAACAGTTTCTTATCTATTTTCTCCACACCAGTCATGATTTTATAGACCTCTATCATATTCCCCCTTAATAGTCTTTTTTTCAAACTAAAAAGTCCCAGTCTTATTAATCTCTCCTCGTATGGCAGATGCTCCATGCTCCTCATCATTTTTGTTGCCCTTTTCTGAACCTTTTCCAATTCCACTATACCTTTTTGAGATGGGACTACCACATCTGTACACAATATTCCAGATGTGGAAGTACCATGGATTTATATGAAGGTAATATGACATTTCTGTCGTATTATCCATGCCTTTCTTAATGATTCCCAACATTTTGTTAGCTTTTTGACTGCCACTGCACACTGAGTGGATATTTTCAGAGAACTATCCACAATGACTCCAAGATCTCTCTCTTGAGTGGTAACAGCTAAGTCAGACCCCATCATTTCATATGTATAGTTGGGATTACATTTTCCAAAGTGCATTACTTTGCGCTTATCAGCATTGAATTTCATCTGCCATTTCGTTGCCCAAACACCCAAGTTATTAAGATCCTTTTGTAGCTCTTCACAGCCTGCTTGAGACTTAACTGTTTGGAGTGGTTTTGTGTCATCTGCAAATTTTGCCACCTCACTGTTTATCCCTTTTCCCAGATCATTTATAATATGTTGAATGGGACTGGTCCCAGCACAGACCCCTGGGAGACACCACTATTCACCTCTCTCCATTCTGAAAACTGACCATTTATTCCTATCCTTTGTTTCTGATCTTTTAACCAGTTACCAATCCAAGAGAGGACCTTCCCTCTTATCCCATGACAGTATCCCATGACACCTGGGATGAACCATCACATGAAATTACCAGCCGCTCCTTGTGCAGGGTGAAGGTCAGGAAAGAGGCTGGGATTCACCTCCGCATCTGATCAGCTGGTGTCATGCCACCCATTTCAGCCAGGCGGGGGTTAAATTTGATGTCCACGATAAGCCCACCTGTGACCATTGGCCAGGACAGAGCCATTTTGCACCCATGGCTTCTTGCCAGCAGAGAAAGCTGTGCCCAAATTCCAGGCCATTCTGGCAGATCTGTGTTCAGTGGCAGGCCTCAGAGAAATCAGGTTGAATCTCAGCTCACCGGCAGATCAGGGGCCTTTAAAAACACAACAAAGGGCCTCCTCTTCCATTGTCTTTAGTCCTTTTCCTTATTGAAGAAGCTTTCCCTAGGGAGCCCTAAGCCATGCTGGTCCTCCTCTGCTAAGGGATTTTGGTGATTCCTCTATTATCATCCCTGTTGGGGATATGGGGAAACTGAGGCACTGGATGGTAGGAACAGAATCCAGGCGTTCTGAATCCCTGCCCCCTCCTCTCTCATTGCTAAATAACACCAGCTGTAAGAGCAACACCTTTCTTCTGAGTGGCCGGAAAACATCCGCTCTGCTCCAATCCGAGGGAGGACATCTGAGCACTCTCATTTCAGCATTGGTGCGAACCTGCCAGCTGGGATGGCTGGACTCCCAGGAGCCCTGTGGTGGGACAGGAAACAAAGCCCTTGGGACAGAGCCATCCTCAAAGGACCCACAGCTGAAAAGAATCATCGCAGTGTTTGCTGGCAGTTCAGACAGGGCTTAGAGTGAACACAAGCAGGGCAGCAAGGGGGCTGCGAGAGGGGAAAACAGAGATCTCCAGGGCCACCGGAGAAGTAGGTTAGGAAACGGTTACAGAGATAAGAGTGGCCAGGAGTAACTGCCAGCAACGAGCAGGGCTGGGGTGATAATGCCAGGTACAGGGATACCAGGAATACCGTACATTCTGTACAGAGCAATCCATGTTTTACAGCGTTGCAAGGCACCAGAGGCCCAGAACCTCGCCGGGCGGATGCACCCAACGCTGGGCTCACTTTCCCTCCCTGGTCCACAGTGCAGCCAGGTCAGAAGCTGAGAGCTAGCATGACATCACCAAGCCCCCTGATGTGCTGGCCACACAGATGCGACTGATGCTGGGCAAACGCACAGAGCAGCGTTCCCTGTAAGCTGAGTGCCGGGGTGGCTGCCCAGGACAGATTCAGGTGCTGTCCAGCTGATTAGCAGAGCGCCCACAGCTGCCTGCACTACACAGTGTGTTTCCATGGTGGCGCACATCAGCACTTGCCTTGGTGCACACAACAATATTTATTCTGCACATGGATGGAAACAACAGAGCAGAGCGTGAGAAGAAGTGATGTTACCCCAGACCCACGCTCCAAACCCTGTGGGCTGGCCTCAGCGGGCACTTCAATGCCGATCAGTGCAGGGCCACCTGCTTAGAACCAGTGTGAGATCAGAACCAAGTCTGTGTCATGTAGACAAAACAAACCTGTGTGAAGACAGTACCACCAGAGCATGCGCGCAAGAGAGAGCTGATTAGCCAGGAAAGCTGGCGTCAGAAGGTCAACGAGCACTTGGAAGATGCCTTTTGGTCACTCCACACCTGTTAAACCCAACCTTTGTTCTGTACCAGGCAAGCATGCACTGACCCCTGGAGATGGGGGAGACGGGTACTGTGGTCACTTCCCACCTTAACGTCCCAGAGCTTATGAGCTTTCTATCCAGGGCCTGTTGCCACCTTGTTGGGTGCAAATTGCCCTGTTTGCCTCCTCAGAGGCAAAAAGGCACCCTTTCATGACTGGAAGTTAAATCCTGGGGAGGAAAGTAGAAAGAAACATAAGCTCTGGCAAGGGAAATGTAAAAAATATAAGCAGGAAGGCCAAAAAGGGATTTGAGGAACTTCTAGTCGAAGACCCAAAAAAAGAAACATCAGAAAGAAAAATGGTTAAGTACATCGGAAGCAGAACGCTGGGGGGCTGGCAGGGACATTGGATAATCGAGATGCTAAAGTAGCACTCAAGGACGATAAGGCCATTGCGGAGAAATTAAATGAATTCTTGGCATCAGCCTTCAGGGCTGAGGATGTGAGGGAGAGTCCCACACCCGAGCCATTCATTTTAGGTGACAGATCTGGAGAACTGTCCCAGATTGAAATGTCATTAGTGAGGGTTTTGGAACAAACTGATAAATTAAACAGTAATAAGTTGCCAGGACCAGATGGCATTCATCCAAGAGTTCTGAAGGAACAGCAAATGTGAAATTACAGAACTAGTAACTGTCAGCTGTAACCTGTCATTTAAATCAACTTCTGTGCCGACAGCCAGAGGATTGCTAATGTGAGGCCGATTTTTTGCGAAGGCTCCAGAGGCGACCCTGCCTAACACAGGACAGTAAGTGGCCCTATTCAATTTACTCCTAAAGGATCTGGAAAAGGGGGTAAACAGCTCAGAGACAAAGTTTGCAGGTGACAAAGAAGATTGTTATGTTTCAAGCAGACAGTGAAGATTTATAGAGGGACCTCCCAAAACTGGGTGACTGGGCAAATAGCAGATGAAACTGAATGTTGATAAATGCACAGCAGCACCCATTGGCAAATATAAACCCGATGAAGTATACAACACAGCTGGGACCATTCTACAGACAGCCCTGGCAGTCACTCTGGCTAGTTCTCGGAAAACATCCGAGCAGCCCGCAGTGGCAGTCGGAAGAACTAACCGACTGTAAGGCCCATTAAGAAACTGACAGAGAATCAAGCAGATAGTTGCATAATGCTGCTCTATAAAGCCATGGGGCGCTCACACCTTGCATATTAGGTGCTGTTCTGCAGAGAGGTCTAAAAAAGACAGTACAGAGGGGGAGCTGGGTTAGGCTGCAGCTTCACCAAAAAACGAAACAAAACAAAACAAGAACACATCCCAAGCTGTCCTGTAGCTCCATAAAGACTAGCAGTGTTAGTTGTTAGGAAACATGCAAACCAGGGGTCACCCAAGGATACGAAGAGGCAACAGGTTTAAAAGAAACAGCTAGAAGTTCCCATCAAAGGCTATGAGCCAAGATCATCAGGGACATAGACCCCAGACTCTTGGTGTCCCTAATTCTCTTATTGCCAGAGGATGGGAGTGGAGAACAGGATAAATTGCCCTGTTTTGGTCCATTCCTCTGGTCGCTGTCAGAAGACAAGAGTCTGGGAGAGGGACTGTCACTCTGACCCAGCCTGGCCTTTCTCACGTTCTGCATCTCCATAACTCCTTGAGTTTAATGTGAATTCTGCCTCCAGGCCATATTCCTGGCTCAAACTCACCAGGAAAACGGCACTGCTGTGTTAAGACCAAACTGTTAAAAACTCCACCCCGGGAGCAATGTCCTGGACAATCACACACCATAACCCGCCAAATCTACCAGTGCCGTCCCAGCCCGCCAAGAGCAGGAGTCGAATATTGCACAGCAAAGTACAAGCTGCAAAGCCTGAAGCATCAGCGTGACGGGATCCCGATGCCATCGCCTCACCAAAGCATCCGCTGACCGAGAGACTGCCGTGTCCAACCACAGCAGCCGACCTGCACCTGCGCCAGGAGAGGCCAGCTTTGCTGTCAGAGCCTGAGGCACAAAAGACCAGTCCCTAATGATTTCCTTCCCTTGGGACCTATGTTCCCCGTAAGCCGTGTGCTAGGGCAGCCGCTCAGGACAGAGACAAACACCGCTAGGTGTTACATTTGGGTGGTGCACACCATACGTGTCTCAGGGCGCATAAAATTATTCTGCACACAGATGGAAAAGATGAGACAGAGCATCATCTGGGGAGTCCCTGCCAAATGCTGACCTGGCTCCGTGCGACACAGCAGGGGCTTTTCGGATTCCACAGCTAGAAGGGATCCCTGCAGTCGATTACTCTGACCTCCTGCCCCACAGTAACCCCCAGAGCAGAGCTGTTAGAAAAGGAGAGTGGGTTGAAACCTCGCCTGTGACAGAGAATCCAGCATGACAATTGGTTGCAGAGGTTCATTACTCTCCCTAATTAAAACACACTCATGCTCACTTCCTCTCTCAATTTGTCTAGCTTCAAAATCCAGCCATTGGCTCGTGTCAGACCTTGCCTGGCTTGTCTGAAGAGCCCAGGGTACAACATTTCTTTTCCGGGGAGGTACTTACAGACTGTGACCAGTCGTCCCTTCACTTTCTCTTTGCTAGGCTAAGCCAGGTGAGCTCCTGGGCTGCCACCGCACAGGGTACGTTTGCTAAGCTTTTAATCATACCTGCCGGCTCTTGGCTGAACTGCCTCCAACTTCTCAACATCCTTGTGGCCACCAGATGTGGCCCCAGGATCCCAGCAGTGGTCTCATCCATGGCAGAGCCAGCGAATAACCTCTCTACTCCTACTTAAGGTTCCCTTGCTTACGCATCCCTCGGTCCCATTGGCCACAGCATCGCATGGGAGGCCGGCCCGTGTTCAGCTGATTATCCAGCCTGTGCACCAGATCTTTATCCCAGTTGCTGCTATAGAATCACAAACACTACAACTGGAAGGCACTTCAAGAGGTCACCACATCCAGTCCCCTGCCCTCATGGCAGGACGAGGCACCTTCTACATCATCCCTGTTAGACGTCTATCCAACCTGTTCTTAAATATCTCCAGTGAGGGAGATTTTACAACCTCCCCTAGGCAATCTACCTCCTGGCAACCACCCTCTTTTCTTCCTCCTGCTTTGTCAATTGCAGCCCCCTACGAAGGCAGTAATTGTTTTGTTCCAGGATGGAATAATGCCCCGCTGCTTGAGTTTGCTAGAGCTTCAGTTTTACAGTACTACGAGGAAAAGCCCAGCCCAGGGGAGATATTACTTCCTGGGAAAGGGTATTGGCTCTTGCACGTTTCAGAAGAGCACCAGGTCCTTCAAGAGACTAGAATCACGTGCTTAGACAGCCCCAGGCTGCTAGGCCTGAAAAACTGCTGTTCTCCAACTCCCTTCATCCCCCTCTGGAGGATACAGTCAGAGAGCTACATCGGCAAAATCCGGAGCCTGTCCGGAAGCACAGGATATCCCAGGTGGTCCAGCACAAGCCTCGCACCATTGCCATGTCAAATCATCACAGACCAGGCATGAGCTCCATGGGAGGTATTAAAAAAAATCATTCTTTGAAAGCCAGGTTCCTTTCATCAAGGCCAAACATTCTTTCCCTGCTGGACCGAAAGAATGCGTGCAACAGGAGGTCAGACTCCGTTCTGCAATAAACACAGCGCAGAACACGTGGGAACGAGAGCCGTCAACAACTGAAACTCCTCATTCTGAAAAAGGAAGTTACTTGAAAGCACCAGATGGATTTCTCTAAACTTGATAAGCATTTTCCACAGCAAGGCCACGGACAAGGGTATGGTTATTACAGGGCTGAGACTACAAATCCCAGAAAGCAACACTTAACTCTTTCAGGGCGTTCTAAATGGATGTCTCAGGGCTAGAATTAAGCATCTACTCAGTGCTTGTCATCCCTTGGAGGAACATTTTCTGGGAGAAGGTTTTCCCATCAGGAAATGCCACTTCACTGAAGTCAAAATTTTTCAGGGGACCGGGTCAGTTTCATTTGGGAAACAGATATGCAACAGAGAGAAAGCCGTGCTAGTCTATATACTATCAAAATAAAAAAGCAGTCAAGTAGCACTTTAAAGACTAACAAAATAATTTATTAGGTGATGAGCTTTCATGGGACAGACCCTGTGCCTTAAATATTGAGTCTGTTCTGGTCTGGCTATGGGCTGAAGAAGTGGGTCTGTCCCACGAAAGCTCACCACCTAATAAATTATTTTGTTAGTCTTTAAAGTGCTACTTGACTGCTTTTTTGTTTAAATACACAACAGAATATTTCAAAGCTGTTTCACATTGCTCGGGATGTACTGCCGCACCTGGTCGGTATTTCAAACTTAATTTTATCTTAGCAATCAGAATACACGTTTTTTAAAGCAGCACTGTCAAAACAAAGCTGTTTGATTTTTCTAAAGCAGAATGTGGCAGTGGACCTGCAATGAATTCTTTTTTCCCAAGATTTTGTTTTGTGGGAAATTTAGAAATTTTTTTGTTTCGTTCCAATCTGGAATAAAAACACATTTCAAAATGTCAGGAATGTCTGATTCCCAGCCAGCTCTTCTCAGTGGCACTACCTCCTTGTTACAAGCAAGGAAACTGAGGCAAAAACAGGACAGGGACTCACTGAAGGGCAATCAGTGGCAGAGCCAAACAATGCCCTGTTCTCCAGACTGCTAGTCTGGTAGCAAATCCACTGGGCCACGCAGAAAGTTTTGAACCAACTCATTCTCACCAACAGGGCAGATACCTCAGTGACGTACCATTAATTAGAAACCTTTAAAACCCAGCTATGCTCCACTCCTGAGCTGATTGCATTTCAGCGGTGTGCCAAGCCCCCTCTGCTCTTTGGAACGTAGGTAACCAGGTGCCCCCTTTCTTCCCCAGGAAACAGGACAAAGGCGGGAGGAGGGGAGGGGCTGGTTTGAACTAGAACTGGGCTGGGGAGTGGGGCAGTCTGGTCTGGCTGGAGAGGGAGGAAGGGGGACAGGGCCTGGCTCAGCGACCCCTTTGGACCCCTCTCCCCAAGAAGGATGGTACTGACAGCTGCTGGTTCCTGTTCTGACAGGTCTGTTCTATGCTGTGTCCCTGTCGGCTCATAACCCCCCTGTTCTCCCTGCTGGTTGAGAGCCCTGCGGGTGAGGGGCAGGGCCTGGGGAACACCCCCCACACACTCCATGACACATGGAACTGAGGGGGCCTAGGTCTGCTCCCCTCTGACAGTTCCTGTCAAAGCCACACACGTTACCGCTCAGTCTTTCCAGTGCTTTCTGTGCTAAACAGCTGCTGTGCTCCACCCCAGAGGCAGCTGCATTTAGCAGGAGGTGAGCATAACTCCTACCCGAGAGGAAGAAGAGAGGACAGGAGGTACAGCAAAGAATGAATGGGACATGAATGAGGCCTCCTGGTGGCCTTGGCTCCTAACACAAAACCCAGGGGGCCATTCAAAGCAGCAAAATGTTGCGTGTTCAGCATAATGCAAAGGCAACACTTCGCACACCAATGAGGTGGCCTGTGGAACTCACCGCCACAGGAGAGCCCTGAGGGTGCGTAAACAAAGGGCTTGGGCATTTCTCTGGGCCATGAGAACATCGAGAGTTCTAAGAAGACTTCAAACACAAGTGAGCATCTGGAAAGGTTAGTTATCAACCTCCCTAGGCTTCAGGGCAGGAGCCGACCTCTCCCTGTTTTGGGTCAGGAAGATACTTTCTGAGTTGTTACCCTCCAAACCACCCATTGCAGAGGGCTCTGAGTAGCCAACGCTGTGCAGAGCATGGTGTGACACAGAGGGGGGCTGTGGGAATTTTGTCTCCCTGGTTAGGTTGCATGTGTTTCCCAGTAGCAACCTGAGGTGGGTGCCTCAGTTTCCCTAAGCTCAGCATCAATACATAGTTGGTGATGGGAGTTTTGGCGTGATAACTTCTTGCCCATGTGCCAAGCTCCCTCTGCTCTTTGGAGCGTAGGTAACCAGGTGACCCCTTCCTTCCCCAAGAAACAGGACAAAGGCAGGAGGAGGGGCCTGGCTGGTTTGAACTAGAACTGGGCTGGGGAGTGGGGCAGTCTGGTCTGGCTGGAGAGGGAGGAAGGGGGGCCAGGGCCCGGCTCAGGGACCCATCTGGGCCACTCTCCCATAGATGGATGGTACTGATGTCTGCTGGTTCCTGTGCTGACAAATCTGTTCTATGGTGTGTCCCCATCACCCCATAACCCTCCTGTTCTCCCTGCCGGGTGAGAGCCACATCTGCCTGTGGGTGAGGGGCAAGGCCTGGGGAACCCCCCCCCCACTCCATGACACATGGAACTGAGGGGGCCTGGGTCTGCTCCCCTCTGACAGTTCCTGTCGAAGCCACGCAGGTCACCGCTCATTCATTCCAGAAGCTGATTTCCAGGGGATGTGAAATGCACTGCGCAGAGAACTGTGTTGGGCAAAAGGAAGCTCTGGTAGGGAGGAACCGGCACTGCCAGCTGAGGTTCATGGAAAGTCTCCTTGGTCAGGACGGAGAAATGGTTTGCGAGGTCAAGAGTGGTAATAGATGGAAGCAGTTGAAAAGGGCACTCGGAGGAGGCGGGAAGGGATGTGGCATCCAGCCACACAGATTACCCCTGCTCACCCTCCAGGGCTGCTGGGAAGTATCCCCAGCCAGCCAGAGAGGAAGGCGGAACACCAGGCAGCTGAGTGAGTGGAAGCCAGTAAGGGGGTCACTGGAGCTGCGGGGGGAGAAAGGAAGTTTTATCAACCTGCTGTGGAGACATTGGCTCCCGGTGAGGGGAGAGGGCTGTCAGGCCCCAGAGCTCCAGGAGGAGCTGCAGAGGGGGAAGCCCATGAGGCTAAACACAGCCCTGGTATGCCGGCACTACAGCTGGTGAGAACTAGAGTTTCCACCACTCACGCTCCCTCAGGGGCCAAGACATGCCTGGGACAATTGGATCCACATCAGGCTGTGCACACCTGTCTCTACATATCCAAAGGAGGCCAGCTGCAACCTGCTCCTTTAATGCAAATTACAGCCCCCAAGCAGCCAGCTGCTCCCGGCAAGAGGCTGAGTGCCCAGGCTATTTGGAAGGCAGGAGCTGCCCTGCCGTGAGTTGGCGGATGGAAGTCACGGTGCTGGGGGCCTGTGCGGTGAAGGCCTTGGCTGCGGATGCCCTGGCTTAGGGACTGCAATGATGGAAAGCACTGGGAGAAAGGGGTAGTAGACATGGGACTCAACGTTCTCCTCCCAGAACAGCCAGGCTTGCTACGGGAGGGATCCTGCCCCTGTCCCATGGATCCTAACAGACCCTCTCTGAGCTCCCAGCTGCCCCTTGGCTGCTTCAAATCTGCTGAACCCCAGCTCAGCCTGGCTCTCCACTGGCCTGGCCTGGCCCAGCCCAGCCAGGACAGAAAGGCCCCCCAGAGGGCACATGCTTTATGGCCAGGGGCTGGGCCAAGCAGGAAGGGCCAGGAAGGGGAGCCATAGAAAGATACCAACCAGAAGGCACTCAGGCAGCTGTGCTGAGTCCACAGACAGGCTCACAGCCAGGTGAGTGCCTCCCACCTACTCCCGCTCCAGAGCAGAGCAGGATGAATCCAGGCCAACTCAGCAGGCTGGAGCAGAGCTAAGGGGCATCGCCAGGGCGTGTGTGGGGAGGGGTCCAGGCCTGGGGGGGTGGGGCAGGACTGCAGGGCATTGGCACAGTGGGGTGGCACTGGTTGTTCCCGAGCCAGAGCAGGAGCCATTCCAACTCCTGATGGAGGCCTGCCCCACCTCTGACCCCACAGCCTCTGTCTGCACTACGGCCAGCCAGGGAGGGGCCACCAGCCACCACCAGAGCTTCTAAGCCCACCTCGCGGAACCCTGCTGAGAGCCGAATTCCACCAGAGAGGCTTGGAAGCACCAGCGTCCTATCTACACCAGGGCTCATGGGGCTGCTAACACTGGTGGTGCTTGGTGGGGGGCGGGACTGGGTCTGCTGGGGGCCCCTCCCTGTCACAGGCCACATCTGGGGGAGGGGAAACAGCAGGAGCGATGGGCGCTGGGCTAGCCCAACGAGACCCTTGTGGGGTGGGGGGGTGACGCCGAGGGGCTTTATTCTAGGGGGGACCCGCTGCACACCCCCGGGTGCTGCTGGCAGGTGTTACCAGCAGGGGAGGAACAGGGTGCTAGGAAGGTTCTTCGGGGGTTTCCCAGGGGGTTCTGCAAACCAGACACCCGGGTCTGCTCCAAGGGGCCCTGCCAAGAGCTGCACAGGCTACAGGTGGGACTGCAGCCCTGCTCCACAGCCAGGTCCCTCCCTCACCTCCCCGGCACCTGCTCCTGCTCCTGCTCCTGCTCCTGGCAACAGTGAAACCCGGAACCACAGCAGTGGAAAAAGAGTGGGAAGCGGAGCAGGGTGTGGGCATTGTCCCTTCCCGGGCGGCTCCACCGCCAGTCAACAACAGGCAGCTGGGCGAGCTCCGGGGGGTGGGGGGGGGTGAGAGTCGGGGGTCGCTTCAGCTCCCGCATGACCCCTTTCAAAAAGCCTCCTCCTCCCAGCCCCCCAGAGCCAGCCCGGGACAGGGCCCCTCCCCCAGAACCAGCCCGGGACAGGACCCCTCCCCCAGAGCCAGTCCAGGACAGGGCCCCTCCCCCAGAACCAGCCCGGGACAGGACCCCTCCCCCAGAGCCAGCCCGGGACGGGACCCCTCCCCCAGAGCCAGCCCGGGACAGGACCCCTCCCCCAGAGCCAGTCCAGGACAGGGCCCCTCCCCCAGAACCAGCCCGGGACAGAACCCCTCCCCCAGAGCCAGCCCGGGACGGGACCCCTCCCCCAGAGCCAGTCCAGGACAGGGCCCCTCCCCCAGAACCAGCCCGGGACAGGACCCCTCCCCCAGAGCCAGCCCGGGACAGGGCCCCCCCTCCCGCGCCCCTCCCGCGCCCCTCCCCGCTTTCCTGCCTCGCCGCCCCGCAGCCCGAGAGCTCAGTGTGCAAACACGCCCCTTGCACGCGCGCCCCTTGCACCACGGGCTCACCAGCGGCGCGCAAGCGTGACCCGGGGTCCCCGCCCCCCACGGCCGTGGCGGAGGGAAGTGCCGCCGGACGCACTTTGCAACCCCCCCCCGCCCCTCCCCGCGGCGCGCTGGCGGCTCAGCCCCGCTCCCAGCCGCGCCAGGCCAGACCTGCGGGCAGCCCCGTGCCCCGCTCACCCGCTCGGCCCCCCCACACGGCTCTGCCAGACTGGGGGGGTCTCCCGGGGTTCGGAGAGCAGAGCGGGAACCCGGGACGGCCCTGGGGTCCCCTCCCAGACGCCCCGTGGACGGGCGCTGGTACCCGGGCTCCCCGCCCAGACTCCCCGGGGATGGGCGCTGGTACCCGGGCTCCCCGCCCAGACTCCCCGGGGATGGGCGCTGGGATCCGGGGTCCCCGCCCAGACTCCCCGGCGATGGGCGCTGGTACCCGGGCAATGGGCGCTGGTACCCGGGCTCCCCGCCCAGACTCCCCGGGGATGGGCGCTGGAATCCGGGCTCCCCGCCCAGACTCCACGGGGATGGGCGCTGGGATCCGGGGTCCCCACCCAGACTCCCCGTGGACGGGCGCTGGGATCCGGGATCCCCGCCCAGACTGCCCGGGAATGGGCGCTGGTATCCGGGCGATGGGCGCTGGTACCCGGGCTCCCCGCCCAGACTCCACGGGGATGAGCGCTGGGATCCGGAGTCCCCGCCCAGACTCTCCGGCGATGGGCGCTGGTACCCGGGCGATGGGCGCTGGTACCCGGGCTCCCCGCCCAGACTCCACGGGGATGGGCGCTGGGATCCGGGGTCCCCACCCAGACTCTCCCGCGATGGGCGCTGGTACCCGGGCTCCCCGCCCAGACTCCCCGGGAATGGGCGCTGGTACCCGGGCTCCCCGCCCAGACTCCCCAGGGATGGGCGCTGGGATCCGGGGTCCCCGCCCAGACTCCCCGTGGCCGGGCGCTGGTACCCGGGCTCCCCGCCCAGACTCCCCGGCGATGGGCGCTGGTACCCGGGCTCCCCGCCCAGACTCCCCGTGGCCGGGCGCTGGTACCCGGGCTCCCCGCCCAGACTCCCCGGCGATGGGCGCTGGTACCCGGGGTCACAGCCCTGACTCCCCGGGGATGGGCGCTGGAATCCGGGGTCACCGCCCAGACTCCCGGGGATGGGCGCAGGGATACGGGGTCCCCACCCAGACTCCCCGTGGACGGGCGCTGGGATCCGGGGTCCCCGCCCAGACTCCCCGTGGCCGGGCGCTGGTACCCGGGCTCCCCTCCCAGACTCCCCGGCGATGGGCGCTGGTACCCGGGCTCCCCGCCCAGACTCCCCGGCGATGGGCGCTGGTACCCGGGCTCCCCGCCCAGACTCCCCGGCGATGGGCGCTGGTACCCGGGCTCCCCGCCCGCCCCCCGCGCCGGGCACTGACCGATGGTGGTGATGACGGTGATGGCGAAGTAGAAGGAGCCGGCGAACTTCCACTGCACGCCGGCCTTGTGGGGCTTGAGCCGCAGTACCACCCGCTCCAGCTCCTGGTACCCGGCCGCGCTCAGGTTGTACTTGGCCGCCAGCTCCCGCTGCCGCCGCTCCAGCCGCCGCCGCTCCGAGGTCTCGGCCTCGGACTCCAGCGCGTCGAAGACGGCGGCGCCCACCAGCAGGTAGGCGAAGGTGCAGCCGATGAGCGCCAAGGTGCGCACGTTCTGCCGCTTCATGGTGCGCCGGCGGGCGGCGGGCCTGGCGCATGGCTGCAGCCCCCGGGCGGCCGCGGCGCTGCAGCCCGGCCGGAGCTCGCCGGCCGCCGTGTGGCGCGGGGCGGAGGGGCGCCGCGGGGAGCTGTTCCTTCAGCACCACCCCCGCCGGTCCGCCCGCGGCCCGCCCGCGGGCCATATAAGGGCAGCGCTCGCGGGGTGGGGCGGGACGGGGAGACACACACACACACGCGCGCAGAGCGGGGACGGACCCACAACGGCGAGAAAGACGCACACTGCGGGACACACACACACGCACATCGGGGATGGACACACAATGGGGGGAAACACACACAGCAGAGACGGACACACAGCAGGGGGAATGCACACTGCGGGATACAGAAACACATAGAGCGGGGATGGACACACAATGGGGAGAAACACACACACTAGGGGACACACACATGCAGCAGGGGCGGATACACACACAACGGGATACACACAGCAGGGAGCAACACACTGTGGAACATGGACACACACACAACGGGGAGAAATACGCACACTACGGAACACACAGTGGGGATGGACACACACAGAGTGGGGGGACACACAACAGGGAGAAACACATACAGTGGGAAGAAGCACACACATATACAGCAGGGATGGACACACACAATGGGGTACATACAGTGGGGAGAAACACACACAGCAGGGATGGACACACAACAGGGAGAAACACACACTGTGGGACATACACAGCGGAGATAGACACACAACAGGGAGAAACGCACACTGTGGGACACAGAAACACACAGAGCGGGGACAGACATACAACGGGGAGATACACACACACTACAGGATACACACACAGAGTGGAGGGACACACAGCAGGGAGAAACATACAGTGGGAAGAAACGCACACATGTACAGCAGGGATGGACACACACACTATGGGGCACACATAGTGGGGAGAAACACACAGTGGGGAGAAACGCACACACTATAGGACACACACTGGGGATGGACACACACACATACAGAGTGGGGGGACACACACAACAGGGAGAAACACACACAGTGGGGAGAAACGCACACACTATGGGACGTACACAAGCAGCAGGGACAGACACACAACGGGACATACACAGCCATGAGAAACACACACACACATATACACAGTGGAGACGGACACACAACAGGGCACACACAGTGGGGAGAAACACACACACTACGGGGGACACACACACACAGCGGGGACGGACACACAATGGGACACACATAGCAGGGAGAAATGCAGACAGTGGGGAGAAACACACCCGTACGCAGTGGGGAAGGACACACACAAGAGGACACACACAGAGGAGAGAAACACACCATGGGACACAGACACACACACAGCTGGGAGAAACACACACTCTATGGGACACAGACACACAATGGGCACAGACACACACGTACAACAGGCATACACACAGCAGGGGAAAACACACACAAGGGGACACAGACTCACAACAGACAGAAACACATACACACAGCAGGGACATGCACACAGTGGGGATAAACACATACACATAGCCAGGACACACACACGCATGGGGGAACACACACAACAGGGAGAAACACACCCATTTGGACACAAACACACAATGGGACACACACACACAACAGCATACAGACTCAGTGGGGAGAAACATGCACACAACAGGGACACAGATACACACAGAAGGGCGACACACACAGAGCAGGGACACACAGTGGAGAGAAACACATACAGCAGGGAGAAAGACACACCCAGTGAGGACACACGCACAGTGAGGAGAAACACACACGGGGGGCACAGACACCCACAGTCAGGAGACACACATTGAACGGGGAAACACACAAACATTGTGGAGCTGGCAATACACACATACTGAGCGGAAAGGTCCCAGACACACAGGGAGCAGGGAGACACACACACACACACACACACAGACACACTCTCTCTCTCTCTCTCCGTGTAGGGAGAGACATACACCTAGCAGGGAGGCGCACACACACACACACACACTCTCCGTGTAGGGAGAGACATACACCTAGCAGGGAGACACACATACAACGTACTGTGGGGACTGGAGCGATCACACAGAGGGAGACACACAGCTAGGGGCAGATCACACACACACGCACACACACAGATAGGAGACACACACACAGAGCGGAGGCAGGAGAGACACACAAGGGGGAGATCACACACAGACACGGAGCAGGGACGCACACAGAGATCACACACACACACACACACAGATAGGAGAGACACACACACACAGAGCGGAGGCAGGAGAGACACACAAGGGGGAGATCACACACACACACACACACGGAGCAGGGACGCACACAGAGATCACACACACACACACACACAGATAGGAGAGACACACACACACAGAGCGGAGATGGGAGATCACATGCACAAGGACACACACAAACAGGGAGAGGGAGTCGCACACGCGTGGGGGACGGGGATTGCCAAGGGAGACAGCTGGGGGGGGTCTGTTACATGCCCCTCCCCCCCAGCCCTCTGGCCTGTCCCTGGTGCGGCGGCGGGGACTGGCTGCTGCTGGCTGCAGAGACCTTGGGGGAGCCTGACTCCAGGCTGGTTTCCCCTGGGCTAGAGCGCCGCGCAGGCCGGCAGGAGCAGGGGCTCGGGCGAGGCAGAGACCGGAGGCTGGGGGTGTGAGGGGCATGGATGCTGCTCCGGGGATGGGCCTGGCAGGGATCTGGCTCTTCCTAACACCCAGGCTGCCAGGACAGAACTGAGCTCCAAGCGGGTTGATTCCTGGATTGTGGCTTGGACGCTCTGGGTCAGGTTCCGATCTCACTCACGCCGGGTTAAAGCAGCCCCCTGCGTTCTGAGCTCCCCAAGGTTCATCCCCCTCCTCGTTAAACATTCCCACCTTCGTCCCAACCGCCATTCACCTCGCTTCAGCTGCCAGCCTGCGAGGACTGCCAGTAGCTCGCTCCCATAGCCCTCTTGCTAAGACAACACTGTTTTTTTTTACCCATTATGGCTGCCACTAAATCCTTCTGAGCTGTCACCAGGGTGTGCAATCACTCAGGCCTTCCCCATCACCAGCGGGGATAGGATCCATGGCCTCTTGTGCCCAAAGCCCATGCTGCCGCCACCTGCTTGCACAAGGGAATCTCCCCCCAGCTGCTGACCATACAGGGGCTGTGACACACAGGTGAGCAGTTCTGGCACTTCTGCATCTTGGCCAGACTTCTGACACTAAGGGATGAAGGAAGCCAGTCCGTTAGCCCTAATGAGTTCTGTGCCTACCTTATGTGGTGTGCCGCAGCTGAACCCATTATAGCCTGAGTGAGCTGGGAAATGCAGCAAGAGCTATTAATATTTAATAAACAGGGTGACTGAATGACTCAGAAAAGGACGCGCTTCTTGGTCACTCCTTGGCTTCTGGTTATCTCAGTGGACTTGCTGCTGGGCCAGCTGTTGGCTCTGGGGAGCAGCAGAAGCGGCCTGTTACTATCAGGGCTGCACTGCAGGTGTCTAGCTGCACTGAGATCCGCCCCTACAGACAGGATTTACCATGGGCCCAATGCATCAGACCTTTTAATCGGGCTACATGTGGAGCACGCCAGTATGTGTTTTAATGCGACTAAATATAACCACGTGCCTGCGGGAACAAAAGTCTCTGGCCTCCTCCATTCCTGGCCCCTCTCTGGGTGGCTCACACCAGCTCACACTCAGTGTCAAAGCGGAGGAAGGGGGGAGCTAGACCTGCGTAAGCGGGTCTGAGTCACCATGGGGCTGGAGGCTGAGGAAGCAGATGTGAGTTGCTCCTCCAAATCCAGCTGTACCACCTCGTGCCCCTTGCAGCACTACCAACCCAGCAAGGGAAGCCGGTGGGCAGCCTTGGGGCTGCTCTCAGTCACTCCAGGGATCCAGCCCACAAGCAAGTGGCTGTTGACTTGGATGGCTCTGGGGCTGAGCCCCATGCCTGGACAAGCCCGTGGAGACGTACAGCTCTGTGCACGTTGCTTTTGTTATCCAGGGCAGCCCATTGAGTCATCAGATTTGAATCCCAGTTCCAGCACTAACTTAGGGTGAGTTTCTGGGCCTCTTCTAGCCAGATGTCGAACATGTTGGGAAAAGGTCGATCTCTGCCTTTTACCTCTGCACTCCCTTGTGCACCGGGGCCCTGGTCTCAGCAGGGCCGTATCTCACCATCGTAATACCCATAACAGATCCCAAAGTGCTCACCTATTTCCTACTGTGCCAAAACCATGGTAGCATGGACGGGAGTTTTGCCGAAAGAGGACTGAGTGAAGTCCCTGGTACAGGGCCCCCAATACCCTTCCATGCCCTTTCCTTTGGTAGCAGAGTGAGTGGCGTTCCAGGACACGACTGGGCCCCTTTGTGGGAGGCGGCCCCATTGCTCAATGGGGATGATGGTGGGATTGGAGGATGAGTTCCCAGCTCGGTGGGTTATGCTGCTTGTAGCTGCGTGCTCAGGACCTCAGCTCAGAGCAGATTTTGGCCCTGTGCTGCTGGGTGTTGTTCTGCTTTTGCTTACACCTTGCTGTTTGCCAAATGGAGCCAGGCAGCTTTACAGAACAGACTGCAACACAATCTGTCCACGCCAGCTGTCCCCGCACCCACTGCTGCGGCTGGCTCTCAGGCGAGCTCAGGAACCAGCACAGTGCAGGGCCCTCTGCTCAGCAAAGTGCTCACTGGCGTTAGGGAGAATCTCTGTTCGGAATGGACGTGGGCCTGGCACTGGGTCACCGGCTCCTCTGCGTTGGGGCCAGGTAGCTCAGTGGATGTGGGACACGGCAGGACATGGATTTTCAGATAAAGCCGGACGGGATGACTGTGATTAGCTAAGAGTTACACTCCTTTCCTCATGCCGGTGGCCCTTCTCTGAGCTTGCTCCAGTTTATCAACGCCCTTCATGAGTCGAGGGCACCGGGCACCAGATTCCAGCAGCTCCCAAAACATGTCAGCTGAGCTGCTCCTCCAGGGGCGTTAGTCCCAGCATCACTGCTGGGGACCTTTGACAGGTCACGTCCCTCCCCGTGCCTCAGTTTCCCTATTTGTAAATTCATGATAATGATACCAGCCTCCCTTTGTGACCTACAGTGAAAAGTGTTGTTATAGGAGCTAGATAGTATTAACCGTCCTTGCTCTTTCTGAACTCCAGTCCAGGGTGTGCAAAGGGAGGGGTTGGCCCCCTGGGGGGGCATGAAATTTCCTAAGGGGGGCACATCATGATTAACTACTGTATCTCAGGCTCATCCATCTCATTAAAAATGTTGAAATATGTCCCTCTGTTTAGGGAGAAGTATTCACATTTGTGCTCCGGTTAATAAGATTTTACATTCTACAGACTTATTTTCCTAAATGTTCAGAAAAGCTTATTGTTTTTTACATAAGGAATGTGCCAGCAGAAACTCAATGCTGCCGAAGGCTGGGAGGAATGTGTCTCCCAGAGATCATTTGCATGAGAATGCAAAGGTATGTATATGTATGTGATACCTTGCAAACAAAGCCTGATGGGTAGCAAGGAAGCAATGAGCTTTTGTCTATCGTAAACAAGTTGTAAAATCACAATTTATGCTGATGCTCAGTATAAGAACTGTAACAGCAACGAAGGGTCCTGTGGCACCTTATAGACTAACAGAAAAGTTTTGAGCATGAGCTTTCGTGAGCACAGACTCACTTCATCAGATGCTGTACAAGAACTGTGAACTCTCACCAATGCTCCAAGTCAGTTGGCGGGGGGCAGGGAGGGACAGTGCAGTCATCATAACTGTGTAAAACATGGATTATACAGGGCTTCCCTGGGTTAAAGCATTGCAAGGTAGAAGAGGAGGGAGAGGGGTTAAACCAGCTAGCTTAGTGGTCTGGGCCCTATTGCTTTTATCCTGGTTTGACTAGCTCTTCCCATCTCTTAAAAGTTAGAGCTGGATGCTGGTGGTTGTATCTTATGGGAAGTTCTATTTTGGTAGATGCCGTCAGCTGAAATTGCAGGGTGACAGCTAAGAGCTGAAGTCCCAGGGTTTTGCCTCAGGCCACACCCACAGTGTGGACAGATGGCATGACAGGTGGATGGCTGGTGTGGCAGTTGGCAAGGAGCAAGCAGAAGGCCGGACCAGTGCAAAGGTGGCATTGTCTCAGGTTCCAGGAGGGAATGCATCAGTGTGAGGTGTCAGGGTCTGCAGGGACTGGACCGAGTTGTAAGTGGGGTATTTGAATAGGGGGTGCGGAGAAAGCTGGTGTGTGGATTGGCTGGTTACAGTATTGGACTGGTGAGCCTGAGAGGCCAAGGATGCTGGGACGCTGCTCAATCCAGTTGAGCTGGGACAGTTGCTTGAGGATTGGTTATGAACTCTGAGTGTGGTAGTTTCCCAAGCTTATGCTAATTGACCTTTCTGCCTCTTTTATTAAAAGTTCTTTCCTACACTCAGACTCCGTGGTGGCGAGTGGGGAAGTATTGCCTCTATGAGGCGCCCAGGGGTGTGTGAATTTCCCAGGCTGCTGGGTGGGGGCTTGAGCCAGTTCTGTGTGAGATGGATGAAAAGGAACCTCTAGTTGCTGAACCCGGCCCTGGCTGCTGCTGACTCCTTCCAGCAGAAGGGTTACATTTCCATGAACATAATTGAAATTTGCATTGGTTTGGATTAAATTAGACAAGTTGGGGTGGGGTGGGGGGGTGCTGCTAATTGCAGGGACAAAAAGTGGGGCCTGGGGTAAAAAAATTGCTCACCCCTGCTCCAATCTAGAACAATTCAAGCCCCTGCCTGGCCTCAGTGTAATTTAGAGCAGCCTCCCAGCTGCTCTACCATATGCTCTGCCTCTCACAGCCACTGGGGAGCAGAGAACAGAGACAGTGTAGCACATGCCGGCTGTGGCCCTGCTGTGACCCAGACACCAAGAAGCACCCTTGGAAGGGCTCTCTGTGCCTCCGTCTGTCGGTGAACTGGAGGGGCAGACAGACAGACTCAGACCTTGCTTGTGTGGCTCAGAGGCCCCATCCCAGCTGCTCTGGTTAGGTTTTGTGTAAGTGCTGGGGTCACCCAAGCCTATTCGCTCTGTAGTGTGACCAGGGGGTGAGGCCAGGGAGTGGGGGCCTTTGCCTGGCGCTGCAGGAGCTGGAATCCCCAGTACTGAATTGGGGGGGAGCTTGTTGACCAGAGCTGGCACTGTGGTGGGGGACAGTGGCATGGCCCAGGACAGGGCAGAGGTGGCAGCCACAGGGGCGTTGTTCGTGGAGGCCACGTAGCACAGGCCCTAAGGCTGGAGATGGCCCTGTTCTGGAGCAAGCCCAGGCTCTGAGGCTTCGCTGTACCAGCAACAATCAGCCTGCCCGCTAATCTTATTCATTCATGGGTGGAATAAATTTTACTATGCGCACAAAGGCATGTGCACCACCAGTAGAAACACAGGCAGCTGGCTAGGGACACTCTGCTGATCGGCTGGGTGGCAGATGAATCTCTCCTGGGCAGCGGCCCAAGCGTGAAGCTTTCAGGGGCCACCACTGACCGCCCCGAGTGTGGATCACTGGTGCGTGGGTGGGGAAATGGTATGTGAAAGGAACAGGTGTCCATCAGGCGTTTACACTAGCAACTGGGGAAACTGAGGTAGGAGGGCAGTCCCCTGTGGATTTCTTGGTGCTGTGTTTTCCCATGTTAGGGGCATGTCCCTTTCCCCCGACTGAAGCTCGCTCCCTGGCCAGGTGCAGGTTTCTGGGGCTGGGCTCAAACCAGAATGCTTGCAACATTTAAGTGGCCCCCCCTAGAGATGTGAACGCAGCTCTGTCTGCTTCCAGCAGCACCAGGGCTGTGCATAGATCTGCCATCCCCCTCCCAGCTGGGATAAGGGCACACGGGGACACACTTCCTGGCCAGCTGGGCCTGCCAGGGAAAGAGGGATCAGGCTGCTCCCAGGCGATCCTCGACGGCCCTGGAACAACATTAAACCCACTCCCCGGCCTTGCCATAAGCTCCTTGCTGCCCATCTGTCACAGCCCTGCTGGGAGCAGGCTGGGAGCCGCACAGAGCGGAGCTGGCAGGTGTGGGGTTGATGGCCCAGACAACAGGCCGGGGGGGGCATAACCCCCTCAGGGAACTGGCTCCATAGCAATGCGCACCCTTCAAAGCTCCCCAAAGCCTTGTTTGCAGGGTTGCATTGGCCTCCTCATGCCTGCAGGGCCCAGCCAGCCGAGGAGAGAAGAGCTCAGCTGTTCCCCTGGTCTTCTGCTGCCAGCCTGGGAAGGACTCTGCCGCATGGGCGAGTGGGCGGGAGCGGCTCCCTTGGGTCGGCTGGCAGAGTCGTCCTGTGGGATCAAGCAGAGGCTGAGCTGGGAATGGGGCTGGGCTTTCCGAAGTCAAAAGAACTTGTTGCACAGTGAGCACAGTTAGGAGGTGACTTCTCGCTGTGCTGGCCCTTGGGGACTGCAGCCAGGGAACTGGAATGCAGACGAGAGCTGGGCCATTGCTTTTCTAAGCTTCTCCGAGCCCAGTGCAGGGGATTGGGAGCGCAGCTTGTACTGGCTGAAGGGTTGAACATCACTGTCAACCACAAGTTGTTGGGAGAAGCTGCTCTCCCTTCGGCAGCCTGTCTGCAGCTCGGCATTCTCAGGGAGGGCTGCCCCACTCGGCCGAAGTCCTAGCTGCTGGAACTGGAGTGGGCGGGTAGGAATGGGGTCCCATCCACTGGTCTCTGTGTGGGGTCTGAGCCCCGTACCCATGGGCTCTGCTGTCACCTGGGGTCCCGCTGCTGGGCCCTAGCTTGGGAGCTCCATGCCTGCCCCCAGCTGTAGCCTGAGCCTTCCTTGCCCTACCCACATCCCTGCCTCCTGGAGCCAGGGGGCAGCGGGAGGTCAATAGGGCGTAAGGGGGACGTTCTAAAACCCCCACCCTGGGTCACTTCACCTGCAGGCTTTGCTGTCTGTTCAGAGCGGGCTGGCACAGCATGGGAAGCTTTGGGGCCCTCAGCATTGAGGCAAATCAGCCCCGAGGGCCCTGCCCCTGTTATCCCCCCACCCCACACACACTTTTTCCTCCCTCCAAGGGTGCAGGTGTTAGAACTTGGGGACGCTGGGAGTGTGTAATGACCCACAGGGGGGACTCAAACCTGCCACCTCAGTGCCGGAGCCTGTACAGTTGGAGCTAAAGGCCAGCTGGCTCTCAGATAAGACTGTGGAAGAGACTCTCTCTCTCTCTGTGTAAGTGGCCTGGGTGCTCCTCCATGGGACAGTGACCCCCTCCCCAGGAGGTGTGTGAGTTACAAGTGTGCTCAGGGGAGCGACGGGCACAGCAGCCCGGGGGACGGGTCCGTGGCAGCTCGTCGAGGGTACATGCTGCTCCTGTGGCTCGCTGGGTGGATCCTGCTGTCCAGGACGCACCAGGATGAGATGGCAAATCCCCTGGCAGCCCTCAAAGGGAACAGAGGCAGGAATTTCAGAACTCGCCTTCCAGCCAGGGACCTACACTGGGCCAAGCTAGGGGCTGCCCTGCTCTGAGCCTGACTCTGCCACCAAGTCACTCTGTGGGCGTGCCCATGGTGGGCCTCAGTTTACCCAGCTCAAAACCTACTTCCCGGGGTCTTCCTGAGTATTAAGGCATTTAGCTGCCGGCTTGGTCCCCGCTCCTTGCCCGTAGCACTCATGGGCCCATTGCCAGAGTGCAGGTCACAGAGCTCTGGTGAGTCAGCACTTGGGACTGTTCCAAGGTGAGCAACGAGCAGGGAGTTTGATTCAGCAGAATCTCCTGTGGGCAAAAAAAGCAAACATGGTCCTGGGATGCGTTAACAGGTGCCTTGTGAGCAGGACAGGAGAAGTCATTCTCCCGCTCTCCTCTGCGCTGGTTAGGCCCTACTTGGAGGATTGTGTCCAGTTCTGGGCACCGCGTATTCAAGAAAGATGTGGAAGAATTGGACAAGGTTCGGAGAAGAGAAACAAGAATGATCAAAGGACAAGAGAACATGAGCTATGAAGAAAGGCTGAAAGAATTGGGCTTGTTTAGTTTGGAAAATAGAAGATTGAAGGGGGACACGATAGCGGTTTTCAGGTATCTAAAAGGGAGTCATAAGGAGGAGGGAGAAAACTTGTTCTCCTTGTCATCTGAGGATAGAACAAGAGGCAATGGGCTTAAACTGCAGCAAGGGAGGTTTAGGCTGGACATGAGGAAACAGTTCCTAACTGGCAGGGTGGTCGGACACTGGAATAAATTGCCTGGGGAGGTTGTGGAATCTCCATCGCTGGAGATATTTAAGAACAGGTTCGATAAGTGTCTATCAGGGATGGTCTGGACAGTACTTGGTCCTGCTGTCAGGGCAGGGGCTGGACTCGATGGCCTCTCGAGGTCCCTTCCAGTCCTAGTGCTCTGTGATTCTATGATTTGTGCCAGGTGCTGGCTGCTGACCTGCTGTTGATGCTCCAGCCAGGTGGGGCGGAGAGACAGGGGCTCGTGGCTCGGGGCTGGAGGGGTTGGCTTAGGCACAAAGGCAACAGAGAGGGACATGCTCACAAGGCATCCCACCCCATCCCCTGCCCCCCATCCCAGCCACCAGCTCCCATGCCAGCCCCTAGTCTGCCTGGCTGTCCTCCCACTGAACAGTGGGGCTCAGTGCAATGAATTTGCTCTGATTGCAGATGTCGTTCCAACACAACGTGTTGCTTAGCAGCCCCCAGTGCTGTGCGATCATTCCCGCTCTTAACACTCGCCTGTTGCAGCCCAGATTTGTATGGCTGGTGAGTGAGAGCCTGCCGAGCTGCGCTGACAGCTGGCTCCAGATGCAGGTACTGCTGCCGCTTGAAAGCCAGGAATACGTTTTCACTCCAGCTAGAGAATCGATTCCCCCTCTCCAGCAATGTTCCTCTTCCCCTCACTCTGCAGCGCTCTTCAGAGAATCACAGAATCCCAGGGCTGGAAGGGAGCTCAGGGGGTCATCGAGTCCAGCCCCCTGCTTCAAGCAGAATCAACCTCAACTAAGTCATCCCAGCCGGGGCTTTGTCAAGCTGGGACATGGAAACCTCTGGGAATGGAGATTCCACTATCTGTCTCGATAACGCATCCCGCCCTCCTCCTGGGGAAATAGTTTTCCTAATATTCAACCTACACCTCCCCCCTCTTTAACTTGTGACCATTGCTCCTTGTTCTGCCACCTGACACCACTGAGAACAGCCTCTCCCCATCCTCTTTAGAGCTCCCCTTCAGGCAGCTGAAGGCTGCTATTAAATCAACCCTCAGTCTTCTCTTCTGCAAACTAAATAAGCCCAAATCCCTCAGCCTCTCCTCATAGGTCATGTGATCCAGCCCCTTAACCATTTTTGTTGCCCTCCACTGAACCCTGTCCAATGCATCCACATCCTTTTTATACTGGGGGGCCCAGAGCTGGATGCAATCCTCCAGATGAAGCATCACCAGTGCCAAGTAGAGGGGAATAATCACTTCTCTAGATCTGCTGGAAACGCTCCTCCTAATGCACCCCAGTGTGCTGTTAGCCTTCTTGTCTACAAGGGCAAATTGTTGACTCATATCCAGCCTCTCATCTACTGTGGTCCCCAGGGCCTTTTCTGGGGCACTGTGACTTAGCAAGTCAGTCCCCAGCTTGTAACAGTGCTTGGGATACTTCCGTCCCAAGTGCAGGACTCTGCACTTCTCCTTGTGGAACTTCATCAGATTTCTCCTGGCCCAGTCCTGCAATTTATCCAGGTCACTCTGGACCCTGTCCCCATCCTCCAGTGTATCTAACTGACCCCTTAGCTTAGGGTGATCAGCAGACTTGCTGAGGGTGCAATCCCTCCCCTCATCCAGGTCATTAATAAAGATGTTGAACAGAACCAGCCCTAGAACCGATCCGTGGGGCACTCCACTTGAAACCAGCCACCAACCAGACACTGAGCCATTGACCACTACCTGTTGGACCCATCTGTCTAGCCAGTTTTCTATCCATCTTACAGTCCATGTATCCCACCCATATTTCCTCAGTCATGGGCAAGAATATCGTGGGAGATTGTATCAAAAGCTTTGCTGAAGTCATCCCTACAGCTCTTTGTCCTGGATGAGCTGTGCTGGCATACGCTGAGTTCAAGTCACGAACCACAATTCACACTGGACATGACTAGGCAATGCCATTCCATCAGGTCTGTGTACTTATGCTGCCAGCTGCCAGCCACGCCCCTCTGCCATATACATTGGACAAACGGGACAGTCGCTGCACCAAAGGATGAATAGACACAATACAGCAGAAGGGACCAAGGGGTTATGGTGGATGAAAGGCTGGATATGAATAAACACCGCGCCCTTGTAGCCAAGAAAGCTAATGGCATGTTGGGGTGCATTAGGAGGAGCATTTCCAGCAGATCTAGAGAAGTGGCTGTTCCCCTATTCGGCACTGGTGAGGCCACATCTGGAATATTGTGTCCAGTTTTGGGCCCCCCAGTATAAAAAGGAGGTGGATTTGCTGGAGCAGGTTCAGCGGAGGGCAACAAAAATGACTAAGGGGCTGGAGCACATGACTTATGAGGAGAGGCTGAGGGATTTGGGCTTAGTGTACAGAAGACTGAGGGGAGCTCCAAAGAGGATGGCGAGAGACTGTTCTGAGTGGTGACAGATGGCAGAACAAGGAGCAATGGTCTGGAGTTACAGAGGGAGGAGAGTAGGTTGGATATTAGGAAACACTACTTCCCCAGGAGGGTGGCGAAGCGCTGGGATGTGTTGCCTAGAGAGGAGGTGGAATTTCCATCCCTAAGTCCCGGATTGACCACGCCGGGGCTGGGATGATTTAGTTGGGGTTGGTCCTGCTTTGAGCAGGGGGCTGGACTGGATGACCTCCTGAGGTCCCTTCCAGCCCTGGGATTCTACGATTCAAGTATTCTAGGACACAAATCCAACATCAGGAATGGGAACATCCACAAACCTGCAGGGCTGCGGTGCCCAATATGTTCACCACTCACCACGCATGACAAATCAGACACAGTGTGGTGGCCAGTTCATACCCAGCTCATAAGAAACAATAATTCTACAACTTTGTGACACGTGCAGCAGACGACTAGCACAGGTGCAATATAGCAGGCAGCGGGGAAACCCTGTGGGCACCACGTCATCCACGCAGAGGGCCACAGCAGGGCATGGCGAGGATGGGAGGCTGGTAACACGTCCTCTAGTGTGTGGCTGCTGTGCTGCTGTCTGGGGGTGGGGGGGTTGTTACAGGCTATGCAGGGTTCCAAGCCGTTCCATAGTCAGCCTTTCTCTGTCCAAGAGTCAAGACGAAGGCAGACTGTGAAGAACGTCAAAAAGATCTCATCAAACTGAGTGACCGGGCAACAAAGCGGCAAATGAAATGTAATGTGGGTAAGTGTAAAGTAATGCACATTGGCAAAAATAACCCCAACTCTACTTACAATATGATGGGGACTAAGTTAGCTATAACTAATCAGGAAAGAGATCTTGGAGTTAGGACGCATAGTTCTCTGAAAACATCCATGCAGTGTGCAGAGGCAGTCAAAAAGGCAAATAGGATGTTAGGTATTATTAAAAAAGGGACAGAAAATAAGACAAGGAGTATCTTACTGCCCCTATATAAATCTATGGTACGCACACATCTTGAATACTGTGTACAGATGTGGTCTCCTTACCTGAAAAAGATACCCTGGCACTGGCAAAGGTTCAGAAAAGGGCAACTAGAATGATTAGGAGCTTGGAACGGGTCCAATATGAGGAGAGGCTAAAAAGATTGGGACTTTTCAGTTTAGAAAAGAGGAGGCTGAGCAGGAACCTGGTAGAGGTATGTACATATGACAGGTGTGGAGAGGGTGAATAAGGAGAAGTTATTTACTTGTGCCCATAATACAAGAACTAGAGGACACCAAGGCTACGTCTACCCTAGCCAAAAACTTTGAAATTGCCATGCAAATGACCAATTCGAAGTTTATTAATGAAGTGCTGAAATACATATTCAGCGCCTCATTAGCATGCGGGCAGCCACGGCACTTTGAAATTGACACAGCTCACTGCCGCGCGGCTCGTCCAGATGGGGCTCCTTTTCGAAAGGACCCCTGCTACTTCGAAATCCCCTTATTCCTATGAGCAGATGGCCATTTGCATGTCCATTTTGAAGTTTTTGGCTAGTGTAGACGCGGGCCAAGTGAAATTAATAGGTAGCAGATTTAAAACTAATAAAAGAAAGTTCTTCTTCACTCAGCGCATAGTTAACCTGTGGAACTCCTTGCCAGAGGAGACGGTGACGGCTAGGACTGTAACAGAATTTAAGAAAGAGCTAGATAAATTCATGGAGGTTAGGTCCATAAAAGGCTATAAGCCAAGGGTAGGAAAGGTGTCCCTGGCCTCTGATTGTCAGAGGCTGGAGGTGGATGGCAGGAGACAAGTTGCTTGATCATTGTTTTTGGTCCACCCCCCCAGGGCACCTGGCACTGGCCACTGTTGACAGACAGGCTACTGGGCTGCATGGACCTTTGGTTTGACCCAGTACGGCCGTTCCTATGTTCTTATGCTGCAATGAGTCGTGTTGCCGTACTTCTGTCTGTGCTGAGTCCGTCAGCTCACAGTTTTGTGGGAATTCAAAGGCCAGAAGGTATTTATTTTTCTACTATTATTTAAGGCAGTTTTGTGTAATATAATGTGGCGAATAGGGAAAGACCACACGCACAGATGTGGTGAGCGTTGATTTCCTGTTGGATATTGCTGCCGGAGGGGAACATGCTAACCTCCCTGAAACAACAAGCAGTCCTGTGGCACCTTATAGACTGACAGATATTTTGGAGCATGAGCTTTCGTAGGCAAAGACCCGCTTCATCAGAGTCTTGTGAGACATCTTGTTGTTTTTGAAGATACAGACTAACTCAGCTGCCCCCCGATACTCTGACATCAGATCTGATATTGCCAATAACGGATTTAGAAGTCGCCATTCTCTGACAAAAGAATCTTACCACAAGCAAAAAGGGGGAGACGTGAACTGGAATTCAGTTGCAAATTGGACATTTTTAAACAAGGCCTTAACAGTTATCTCAATGTCAAAAGGGGAATTTTCCCCACCTTTGATATCCTCAGGAACGGCAAACATCCCACTTCATCTACTGGCCCTATTAGTGACTGGTAACCCCCTTTCCCCCCGCCCCCCCGCTATACGAACCCTGGAGTCTAGTTGGCTGCCCCAAAACCCACAGGAGCTCGTGACCTAATAAATGTGTTAGTCTGTAAGGTGCTCCAGGACTGCTTGTTGGCTGCGAAGGACTCGGATCACAGCAGCCCTGCCTGGAGGAGCTGGCACTGGCTAGGAGCAGCGATGGTGCCGGGGAATCCAGAGGGGCCTGCATCGGGGTGCCCTGGGATGAGCCGAAGTGGGGAGTAGCTGTGGCTTCCTGGGCACAGCTGTGCTGTGGATGTCCCATCCCGGTCACAGGTGTGCCGGGGCGCTATACTTCTCGCCCCACTGGGCCTCATGACACCAGACAAAGTGCCCAGCCCGCTCAGCCCAGCCATCGCAAGGGGCCACCGGACTCGGCGATGTGTGTGCCAGCTGGATCGAAAGTGAGGGGGCATCTAAAGAGGCTGTTGGTCATTCTCTGAGCTGGAACCAAGCCAGCACCCCAAGTGTGGGGAGTAGGCCCAGAGTTTCTAAGGGACGCAGGCATCTAATGCCCTTTGACTCCAGTAGGAGTGAGGCACCTCTGAGGACCTCGGCCTTCCCTCGCATAGCCCCGCACCCCTAGCACCACACTAGGCATTCGCCCAGAGCACAGGCTGCTCTCTTCCAGCAGCCTTGCCAGGGCTCCCAGCCGGGGCCACCACTAGGCTGACCCAGGGCAATTCCCTGTCCCACCCAATCTCCCCAGCTCCACCCTATGCAACCAGGGGGCTCTGGTGCAAGGTGGCAGCAGGGGTCAGGGACTCCATATGCATCACGGCAGCAGGAAGTGGAGCACCCTGAAGTCTCCGAATCCCACCCCTCCCGGCTCCCATCCACAGAACTGCTGCGGTGGCCACCATGGGGCTTTCCAAAGCACAGGGCCTGGGGCAGCCACCCCAAACCACCCTATGGGCAAGATGACAGCTCTGCTCCCATCCATGTTCTGAACCCCCCTGGCCCTGCTTAGAGTACGAGCTCTGCCAGGGCAGGGGAAGACAGGCAAGCAGCTGGTTATTTTCAACGCCTGCCTGTGGACAGCTGAGTATTTTCTACCCAGTTAGCTGGCAGGGGCCGGGAGCTTCACACTGCCGGGATGGGCTATTTACAGCCTGTCTTTTCAGGGAACAGCTGAGCCCCGAGTGCCAGGCTGCAAACTGCCAGGACTGCCCTGCCAGGTGGGCGTGTGCCTGCAAATGGAGCAGGATCTGCGAAGGGAACAAGGCCGCTTTGGAAAGGGCATTTAGGCAGGATAAGGATGAGCACCTCCCTTTCCTCCCCGAATACAGAAGCTGGAGTTGTGTCTGCCCCAGACCAACAAGAGGTGACAACTTTCAGGCTGGAATTGAGGGGACGGGATCAGGGATACGCCAGCAGTTGCTCTGGGTTTCAGTCCAGCCCCAGTTGCAGTAGAGCATGTCCAGTGTATGGGGCTGTCCCTGCTAAGCCCAGAGGGTATGTTCTGGCACTGCCAGCTGCAGAGCAGGTGAAATCCATGTGGCACAGTTGGCACCTGAGTGGCACAGTTCCCTGAGGCACTGCTGGCACCAAGAGCAGTAGCAAAGCAGCCTGAGCTCTGGACAGAAGTCTGAGCAGCAAGAGAAAGTGTTTTCTCCCCAGCTGTGGCCTCCTTGCGAGCTCGCTGCCTAACCCCAGCCACCTTAGTACCTGAGTGCCACTTCTCCACTGCTCCTGAGCACTGCTGCTGGGAGGGAGGGCATCATCGTAGCCACTGCAGAACAGGCAGGAAAGCCTGGCGAGATTAAGTGACTTGCCCAAGGTCATGCAGGGTGTCTGTGGCAGAGCCAGGGGGCTCAAACCCAGATTGCTATGTGGGCCTCTTCAGCTATTATCCCATTGCCAATCTCTTACTCCTGTGCAAAATTGAGAAAGTAACAGCCACCAAGCACCAATAACGTGCTGGCTCGGCACAACCTGCACCCCTCCCAACCGGGCTCAGACCTGGGCAGAGCAGAAACCACCCTAGAGGCACTCGAGCCCAAACGCCTTACGGACACAGGCTGGATTTCTCTGTAGCCGTTGGCAGTGCACTACAAGGGCCCAGCTAACCTGCCTACGCTGCAGAGCAGGAATAAGTGGCTCAGAGTTACAGACTGGAGAGCATCCAATCATCTCCCATCATCCAGCCATAAGAAGGCCACATGCAAAATGCTCCTTTTAGGAAGGAACAAGCAGATCATCATCATCATCATCAATAACTGTGGGCTCAGCGCCCATTGGTGTCTGATGCCTCTCTCACTATTTCCTTCCATCTTTCCCTGTCCAGTGCAGAGTGGCTTAGTTTCTGTAGACCAGCTCCGCACCAATCTACTACATCATCTACCCATTCCCTGTGGGGTTTGCCTCTCCTATTCCAACCATCCATTATGCCGAATACCAGGGGCTTGATTTTTCATTCGTCCATTCTGCAAATATGCCCAAATAGTTGTAACTTCCATTTTATAACCTTCTGCGGCAGGTTCTCTTTTGGCTGTATCTTCCTATAGAATTCCTCATTGGTGACCTTCTGCACCCATCCTATTCTCAGGATCTTTCTATAACAACTCCTTTCAAATGCCAATATTCTTCTTTTCAAACCTTTTGTTATCACCCATGTCTCACGTCCGTACAACCTGCTGCTGAATATACACGTCTTCAAGACACCCAGCTTCGTTCTTAAGCTAATTGCTTTGCTTTTCCAGATCTTATCCATTGCCTTCAACCTACAAACCGGTGAGTGCAAGAATGATGGTTGCATGAGTCGAAGCAAAACTGTTCAACATCTCAGTCATTCAGGTGTATGCACCCACGTCGGACAGTACGGAGGAAGAGATTGGGCTAGTCTATAACGACTTGACAAAGACGGTGGAGGAGATACCGAAGGGAGATGTGTTGATCTCGGAGGAGATTGGAATGCGAAGGTTGGAACAGATAAGGAAGGTTGGGAGAGAGTCATGGGAAGGTTTGGATACAGAGAAAGAAATGAACGAGGCAAGAAACTAGTTTGCTATGGAGCACGAGATGGAGATCTGCAACACAATTCCAACAAAAGGACTGTAGGAAGTGGACATGGCAATGGAATGATGGGAGGTCCAAGAACATGATAGATATGACTTTGGTAAGAAGAAGATGGATAACATCAGTACAGCAGTGCCGAACAAACAGCTGCACACATACAAAATGGGAAGCGACTCCCTAGGAAGGAGCACTGCAGAAAGGGACCTAGGAGTCACAGCGGACGACAAGCTAAATAGGTATCGACAGCGTGACACTCTTGCCAAAAAGCAAACATCGGTCTGGGATGTATTTGCTGGAATTTTGCAAGCGAGACGTGAGCAGTGATTCTTTCCCTCTGCTCTGCGCCGATTAAGTCTCATGTGGAGTCTTGTATCCAGTTCTAGGAGCCACGTTTCCGGAAAGATGTGGACAAAACTGGAGAAAGTCCAGGGAAGAACAAAAAAATGATTAAAGGTCTAGAGAATGTGACCTATGAGAGAAGACTGGAAAAACTGGGTTTGTTTAGTCTAGACAAAAGAAGGCTGAGAGGGAACATGATAACAGTTTTCAAGTACTGTGCGTAAAATGCTGTTCCAAGCTGGAGCGAGAAAAATTATTCTCCACTGCTGAATGTAAGGCATGAAGCAACGGGCTTAAAATGCAGCTAGGATGGACATCAGGAACACCTTCCTGTCAGGGTGGTTAAACACTGGAATAAATTGCCTGGGAAGGTTGTGGAATCTCCATCTTTGGAGATAGTTAAGAACAAGTTAGACACACCTATCAGCAGTGGTCTAGGTGGTGTCTGGTCCTGCCATGAACACAGGGGACTGGACATGACCTCTTGAGGTCCCCTCCAGTTCTATTATTCGGAGCCTCTGCGGCTGCACTCAGGAAGTGAAGATGGCTAATTGCTCCTCCTTGTACAAGGTTCCTCCTTCTCACCAGGTTCCACATACATCTGTGCTACCCCCTCTTTGCTTCGGTGTCTATTTGAGACCACAGGGAGAGATCATAGACTCTCAGGACTGGAGAAGACCTCAGGAGGTCATTGAGTCCAACCCCCTACCCACAGCAGGACCAGATCCTGAGAAGCCAAGGGCTTAGCTGCTGACAAGATGCTGATCACACTCAACACTATGCCTCATTCTCAGCCTATGCAACCACCGCTGCACCTCAAACGTTAGCCGGCCTGCAGGAAACCGGCCCGTGGATGACGAGCAGATGGCTCAAGCAGAACCCAGGTGAGACCAAGGAGAAAAGCCTGGGCAGAGCTGGTCAAGAAATTGTCTCCACCTTCCACTGAAAGCACAGGGAGCTCATTGGCTAATGTGGTTGTCACACTCGCCAGGGGTCACCAGGCTTGTGAGCCACTTCCCATAGCGCAAAGCAGTCTTGTCTGTGCCAGGGGTGGACCATCTCCCTAAAACCAGAGCATCTGCTGGCATGAGCTTTGCCCTCCAGGCTTCTGCAGGTCCCATGCTGCGTATGGGTAGCAACACACACAACAGGCTCCACGTCCTTCCTGTCTCTTCCCATTGGACACTCACAGGACCACTTCCCTTTCGCCCACGGCACGGAGGTGCCCTGAGAATGAAAAGAACAGGGTCATCATCAAAGCCTGAAGATCCCAGGCATACAAATATGGATACTGGAGCCAAATGGTGACAGGTGCCTCCAAAGCAGACCCTCTCTTCTGGAGAACAACCCGAACTCCTGCTCAATTTCTGATGAGTGTTTAACTCTTTGGTCCTAATCTTCCGAGCAATTAATGGCTCAAGCGAAGGATAAAACCCCATCAGACCAGAAGAAGGGCTATGCTAGGTCAGCCCAGTATCCTGTCTCCGGTCAGATATCCCCTCCGACCTCGTCTCTCCACATTTAACCCAATCCCTTTCGAAACACAGCGTTAGCAAACCCGATGTGAGCACGGGTGACGCCTTAGGACGCACTGGGAAGTGGGGAGATGCCTGAAAGAGAACTTCCAGTGAGGAATGGTCCCAGCAGTTTGAGTTTATAAGGCACAGATCCCGCCAGGCAAACTCCGGCATTTCCTGGTGGAGGTTCTGCCCCGTTCAGGGATGAAGGAACTGCAGCAGACCTGGGTTTTAATCATGCCTTGGAGGAAGCTGGCGGAGCGATCCCCTGGGAAGGCTAATGACAAGAGGAGCTGAGTGGAGTTGGCCCAGGTGAGGAGAATACTCAGTGGGTTATAATGAAACGCTAATTTCTGGCCAGGGTTAGAGACAGGACACTGGGCTGTGACCAGGTGAGGACTGTGGGAATTTTAGTCCCCTGGTTTGGTTGCATGTGTTTCCTACTGTCCTGGAACAACCCAAGGGGGTGCCTCAGTTTCCCTAGGCACAGCCTCAGGGCCCAGTGGTGATGGGAATTTCGGTGCGATAACATCTCACACATACACGTGTCCCTGTCACCTCCTAACCCTCCTGTTCTCCCTGCTGAGTGAGAGTCACGTCTGACGGCCGATGGGGGCCGGGCCTGGGACCCTCACAGTCTGTGACATGGGCTAGCTGGATTTGGAGCTGGTACAGGCTCACAATGCCCATCTTCCTATCTCGTTCTAAACTGGAAGGAGGTGCTGGTTAGATCCCAGGTACAGGGGAGGGACTTCTGGCTTGGGAGCTGTTGAGAGCCACCAAGGTGGAGCGCGCAAAGCAGGCTAAGACAATGGGAAGCTGTCACGGGGGGGCCTGCCCACCAGCCGCAGGCAGACGAGGCTCTCGCTCAGCAGGGAGAACAGGAGGGTTATGAGCCGACAGGGACACAGGGTAGAACAGACTTGTCAGCACAGACACCAGCAGCCGTCAGTAGCATCCAGCTTGGGGAGAGGGGCCCAGAGGGGTCCCCGAGCCGGGTCCTGTCCCTCTTCCTCCCTCTCCAGCCAGCGCAGACTGCCCCACTCCCCAGCCCAGTTCCCATTCAAACCACCCAGGCCCCTTCTCCCGCCCGTGCCCTGTGTCTGGGGAAAGAAAGGTGCCACCTGGTTGCCTAGGTTACAAATGGCCTGGAGGGCCTGGCCTACGTGTGAGAAGTCATCACAGCAAAACTCCCATCACCACTGTGCCCTGAGGCTGTGCCTAGGGAAACTTAGGCGGCCCTGTGGGGTTACTGCCGGACAGTAGGGAACACACACAACGAAAGCAGGGGAATAAAATCCCCACACACCCACTTCCACACAGCAATAGTAAGAACGCCTAAAGTAGTGAGTGACCCAACAATCTCAGCATCGCCCTTCCCTCCCACGCCCACATCCCAGCATTCCCCGGGCTCGGTGCAAACTTTAGCCCCGAGGCACAAACCACGTCCAGCTCAGCCACGTGGGGTTACGTTCTGTCACAGCTGTGCCCTGTAATTCAATGGCCCCTCCAGCCAACGCGATGTAGCCCTGGGAAATGGCTTGACTTCCTGGTAAGATTCTGGCTTGAAGTCGTTTCTCTCCCGGAGGGTTCTTTCTCCTCTTCAGATCAGAGGAGTGAACTCTACCTGGGAGAACTGGCAGGCTGTCTCAGCAGGGAAATGAGCCAGGAGTGAACGGAGCCGCATGCCGGGTCCTCCTTTCCCAACAAACCTCGCCGCATGCATCACCACGTGATGGGAGCAGACCTGTTGCACTGGAAAATAAATCTCCCAGAACATTAAGTGCTTCTTTAAAAAGCAAACAGAACACCAAGCACAGCATTATTCATGACATCTGGAGCAGAAGAAAATGGAATGTTAATTAAAACCTCCTGGGTTGGCTTCTATAAATACACCCACTTGCTGTAAGTGATTCACCCACTGGGAGCAAAGAGCCTGATCCTGGACTCAGTGAGAGGAACAGGGTTATATCTCTGGGAGTCAATAAGACCTCATCTCAAGCCCATGGAAAGACTCACTCATTTCAGGGTGTGCTGAACCTCCAGCTACACCTTTGTCACAGCTCCTATTGAAGGCTTCATCAGTCAGAGAGCAAGAGGGGACAGTCTTTCTCTGCAATTGATTGACAACTCCCGCACACCTGGGTGGCCTGTTGACTCTGAAGCCTAATGATCACAGTCTGGTGTGTGTGTGAAGTTATCAATGCAGATCCCACTTGGACACTCGGAGTACAGCATGTGGGGACCCATAAACTTTAAAAATCCCTTGCCTCTATAGGCTCTGCTTAAAAAAAGCTCCCCACATTCACAGATTCCCTGACCCTGGGGGAGGGGGGTAATCATGGCCACCACCAAGTGAGAAAGGCCCTCTTAAAATTCAGAAAGACACACTTGGATATCTCCCTGTGGGGTAACCTCAAGCTTCCCCCTCCCTTAGGAAGGACTTGGAAACAAAGATAAGAAATTAAGCTGTAATCTGTAATCGGGCTAGGCAGGTGTGATGGGGTTCAGGGGTCCCCCTGCACTGCACCCTGTCCGCTGGCAGGAGTGACTCTCACTCAGCAGGTACAACAGGAGGTTTATTAGGCAACAGATGCCCAGTTTCTCACAGAAGCGTTAGTACAGCAGTCAGAGACAGTCCTTCCAACCCGTCCTGGGGAGAAGAGCCCGAGGGGTGTAGTCAGGTGGGAACTGGGTATCATGCGGCCCGGTGCCACCACCCCGGGTCGGGCCAGCGTCACGTCAGCGCCTGTGTCCCAGAACCCCGTGACCTTTTTCGCGTCTACCGCGAGGGGTGTGAGACACTCGCTCCGCAGAGGCAGTGCCGCCCCCCCTCTGTAAACTGACCTCTGAGCATTTGGTCCCCCTGCGGAGCTGGTCTGTGGGGTGGACTCGGCCCAATCCAAGTACCCACTGTTAGCACCACCCCCTTGGCCGCCAGCCCCTCTGGCTTCTGGGACCCCACCCAGTTGACTCCATGACCCCCCGGCCTGCTCAACCTGTCTGGGAGCTTGGGGCACTGGGCTGCTCTATGCCCCTTTCGCCCACAGCGATAACAGCCTGGGTCGTGTTGTGTCCCTCGGGCCAGCTGCTCTGCCCAGGCTCTGCTTGGCTCTCTGGGGGGTGGGTGGCCGGCCCCTCTTTCCTGGTCTTGCCCAAGAGGTGGTGCCCTCTGTCGTACAGTCAGGAACCGGTCTCTGAGATTCTCGGTCTCTCCGGGACTCCCTCTCTTGTCGGGACTCCCTCTCTCTTCGGGACTCCCTCTCTTTGTGGGGCTCACTTTCAAACATGGCCAGGCTGTTTGTGAAGTCATCTGCCAGTTTCCCTGCATTGTGTATATCCCCAGGCCTCTGGTCCACAAGCCACACCCTCAGGTCAGGTGAGCACATCTCGTAGAATCGCTCCAGGACCGCCAGCTTGACCAGGTCCTTTACGGACTGGGCTCCCATCCCGAACACCCACTTCCGGTAGTATTGCCTCAGGCAGGAGGCCGCATCTACATAGGTTTCCTCTGGCCTCCTCTGCGCCTCCTGGAACCTCTTCTTGTACATCTCCGGAGTCAGCCCGAACTTATGCAGCAGGGCCTGTTTGACCTGTTCATAGTCCCCAGGCTGCAGCCCCTCCAGCTGGCTGAGCACCACTGTGGCCTTCTGGCCCAGCAAGGGGGTGAGGTGCCGGAGCCATTTGGCTGGGAGAACCTCGCACAGCTCACAGGCTCGCTCAAAGGCGGTAAGGAACTGGTCCATGTCCCCTGGGTCCTGACACTGGGCCAGCACGCGCGTCTCCAAGTGACTGGCCACCCCGAGCTGCCTGGCCGTCTCCCCGCTTACCGCAGCTGGGGCCTCTTGGCGTCTCACCTCCGCCATGGCCCGCTCATGCTCCCGCTCTCGCTCTCTCTTCTCCCGCTGTCTCTCTTGTAGCTGGTGCTTGTGCTCACGCTCTCTTTCCCGCTCCTGGCACTCGTGCTCATGCTCTCTGTCCCTTCCTGGTGTTCCAGTTCCTTTAATCTCACCTCGAGCTCCAGCCATCGCAGCTCTGCAGCGGGGGACTCTGCCCATGATGGACTACCGCTAGCTGAGTGCAGCCTGGCGGGCACCGTGTCTGTCTGACGGTGTCGAGCCCCTGCTCCTGTCGGAGAGTCCGAAACGCTTCCCAAGGGTGACCGGCCACTTCCAGCCGGGACAGGATCTGGCCCCCTGGAATGGTCATTCTCTTCCAGCTGGGCAATCAGCTGGGCCTTGGTCACCTTCCCCGTGGTCAGGCCCCTCTCTCTGCACAGCCCTGCTAGCTCTGCCTTCAGGAGTCAGGTATAATCCATCTCCCCACTGTCTCCCGGGGTATCCACTTACCAGCAGCAGCTGCAGGAATTGCTCTGTTCCACCTCTGGCTCTTGTGAGGCCCATTCCTTCTCTTGTGCTTAGCCACTGCTGGGATCTCATCCGTGGGTGCAGTGCATCCCACTGCTGACACCAGTGTGATGGGGTTCATGGGTCCCCATGCACTGCACTCCGTCCGTTGGCAGGAGTGACTCTCACTCAGCAGGTACAACAGGAGGTTTATTAGGCAACAGATGCCCAGTTTCTCACAGAAGCGTTAGTACAGCAGTCAGAGACAGTCATTCCAACCCGTCCTGGGGAGAAGAGCCCAAGAGGTGCCCCTCTGGGGTGTAGCTTTCCCCCTCCTCAGGCTGGCTGCCTTCCAGCTCCCTCTCCCCCTAGCCTCTAACTGCCGCCCTCGATTCAAAACCAGCTCGGCTTCACCCTCCTCTTTGTTCAGGGCTGAGGTGTTACCTGCCAGCCTAGGTTATAGCCCCAGGGTCATCCTTAGCCACTGGGAGCTGCTCTGCTCGTCTCCCACACATCCAGCCTGAGTTTCACACATGCACTCCCCCAACTCCATCACAGCAGACATTCACACAGAAACATCTCTAGGACACAGGGATTAAACTATTGCCATAAAAAAGTACTTTATTAACAAAACAAAAGATGAAAAACACCAAAAAAACACATAAGCATACTTGTCTGCTGGGTGTAATAAAAAGCAACTAAAAATCACCAACCACAGAGAATTACTTCCCCAGGATTCATCTTAGAAGTTATAGAGTACAGGGGAAAAACACATCAACCAGCTGAGAAAGTCCCACACCAATCCAAAATAAAAATAATCTGATCGTGTCTAACTAAACATTTCCTTTCTACTTACATATCTATGTTCCGATTATGATGTGGCCAGGAGATTTACTTGATTAAGCCTGCTTAAAGTCCATCATCTTGGTCTGTTTCTTGCTGCATCAGCCACACAAAGACTCCCTCTCAGCAGGCAATTGTTTCAGTTTAAAAGAATTATTCTTTCTCCACATTGGCTCCCCTGACTGCTGTCCCCCCCAACCCCCAAGAACCCTGTCTCTGGGTTTAACCCTTTACAGGCATTCCTTCATTGCAGAGGTTCTGTCATTATTTGTGTCTGTCTGTGTGTTCCTTGACAGGAGTGTAGGCTAGAAGGCTATGCCATTTACATGTGTCAGAGAGGTTGCCATGTTAGGCTGTATCTGCAAAAATGATGCGAGGTCCTGTGGCACTTTATAGGCGAAGAGATTTTTGGAGCAGAAGCTCTGGTGGGCAAAGACCCACTGTGTCAGATGCAGAGCAAGGCCTTGCAAAGGGAATTAACACCAATAGCAAAAAGATTCTGTAGCTGTGTAAACAGAAAAAAGAGAAGTAGAGCTGCTAAATCCTGAGCATGGGGTGGAGATTAGGGGTTGTCTAAGCACGGGTCCTTCTGGCCTTAAAGCAGATGGAGAGAAGGTTTCTGAAGGTTCTTGCAGTTTGTGAACAAACACGCACCAAGGGCCAGGGGCTGGAAGCTGGAGTCTGATAAATTCAGACTAGAATTAAGGTGCTGTTATTTTACAGACAGAGCGAGTACCATGGGAACAATGTACTGTATCCAGGGACAGGGTGAATTCCCCATCATTTGACAGCTTTAAATCAAGACTGGATGTTGTAATACCACAGCGGTTCTGGGCACTGCCAAGAGAACCTAATCCACAGCCAAGAGAACTTAAATCTGGGCACTTGCAGCCCACGCCGTGATTTTCTTCTCACTAAGACAAACCAAATCGGCCACAAACGTACCTCTGCCAGCCCCACTGGCTAGCCAGAAGCCACACAAGCAAACCCACAGATTCTCCAGCTGTTCCAAACACACAGAGCAGCAGCCCCATTTACTCTCGTGTTAAAACCTTTTTCACCAAATCCACACAGCTTCTTCTGGGCCCCAAAGGGTCCAGCCACAGTCCCTGGTCAATATATACTTGGATCTTACCCAAATCACAGTGTCGTGCCAATCCTTGGGAATCTAAAATCTAAAGGGTTATTAATAAAAAAGAACAAATAGGGTCAGAGAAAAATTGTTAAAGTGATACGTTGCATACATCAATTGCAGCTACTGATGCAGGCCAGTGGTGTTTTTGCTGATTTCTTGAAAATCTCTGAAAACACAGGCCATGAGGGGTGGGATCCTAGGTCATATAGGCTTAGTTCATGGAGATGGGAAAACTGAAGACCAAGCTGGTCACTGCCAGGGCCTACTTTATAGTTTTCCATATGGAGGGAAAATTTCCTTTCTTCTTCCCATAGGCAATGGAGGTCAGGGTCACCTGACCCAGGTGGGCTGTCGTGGCAAACTGCCATTGGTTGCCAGTTTCATCAGCACGTACATTTATAGGGCATGTGGAATGGATGTCTGGGTTCAGCCCAGGTCACCTGACCAGGTGGGCTGCTGTGGCACTTTGCCGTGGGCTGCATTTCATTGACAAGTCCAAAATTCCTGAGTTGTGTATTCGACGTCTGAGCCTTTGCTTAGTCCATCCTCCTGGCCGGGGTGGTGATCTCACCTCCTGTTGTGAATCTTAGCACTGAAACATTTCTACTACAGCTACAATATCCATAACTTCACCTACAAACGTGACACAGACTTACAAGTAACACAGACAGATTCGGGGCATTGCCAGCTTTCATTAGACACCTCACTTGGCCCACCTGGCACAAGATTTGGTGCCACCGTGTACAATGGTAACCCACATGGCTTCCATCATCCATTTAAAAACCCAGTGATGTCACAGATGTGTCTTTCCATAATCTCTCCTCTACCTGCAACAGAAGTTTTGGGCTTGGTCCAGGAGTCACAGCACAAGTTCTCTGGCCTGTGCTGGGCAGCAGGTCAGACTGGCTGAGAATACTGGGCCACATAGTTCTAGGAATGTCGGATGAGAGTGGACACGTTGCTATGGTTGACCTATTTCACCGCCAGTCAAAGCATGCAAGAAACAAATGGCTAACGATAACCAGCTGGCACTGCACACACTGTGCCTGGAATGGGAGAGGGGCTGTCCGGTTATGGAGCCCTGCCCGTTATACCTTTTATTTTGGGGTCTCCTGGGGGGGAGTGTTTTGTGGGGACAGCTTGGGAGAGGACCACCACTGCCCGCTACCCCTGGTTTGTGTTGGACTCTGACTGATCCTTAATGCCCACTCCTAGGGGATACGCCTGGAATAAGCAGTATGTGTAACACTGGCCAAATGTATGTTACACCTCCTGCCACCAGCTGCACCAGGAGAAAAACACCCACCTGCGAGCCAATGGAGTTACTCCTTTAGCTCACCTGGTCTGTGCTAAGAGACCAAAATTCAGTCCCTGCTGTTCCACCCTGTGGGGGGTTGGTTACCAGTGAAATGCCTTTTCTTTGGACTGGATGAAAACCTGAACTGACCCTCATGAGATTCTGAGTTCCAGCTCCCAGGAATTAAGATGAACAAACCACAGAGCTGTCCCCTCCGGTCACCACAACACTGTTCTAATTTTTTCCATCCGGGGTGGAATACATTTTGTGATGTGCAGCTGTGCACCCTGAGGAGAAACACAGGCTGCCCACAGCGGGTGGCTGGAGGAGCTCGACTAATCAGCTGGGTGGCTCCTGAATCTCTCCTGGGTGGCTGTGCCACTGCTCAGCTCGCAGGGAACCCTGCACCAGAAACATCAGTATGCTTGTCATAGCAAGGAGAAGCTGGCATCTAACGCCTTGCGATGTTGCTACTGAATTCTTGGGTGGTCTCCCCAAAAGAAACACACACCCATATGCAACCTTTTGACCTATCCCACCTGGGCTTTGAAGGGGTCCCACTGCAAGCCTCAAACCTGAATTAGTAACATTCAAAGCACCGGAAGAGGCTGGCTGCTACTCCTGCTCACACAGGGCCACTTTTAAAGTCCAGCTGAAATCAGCTGAATGATTGGCTCAGCCAATGGAGCAGGCCCCAAAAGCACCTGTAATTAGGATAAATTCACAAGGGCTTTTCAACCCTATGCTTCAGGACAAACCCAGCTGGTGGGAATTTCACTTCCCTGTCCATAATTAGTATTTAGGGCCAGGGAGGTGAAAACTGTCTCTGAAACTTTCATTGCAGGCTAGGAATGGGCCGACAAGATGGCCCTATGGTTGTTCCCAGCTGGTAATTCTCACGGGCTTCTAAAATACAAAAGTAAAGCTCACGTTTGCTGCCTGGTGTGACCAGCTGTGCCAGTGGGAGAGGTGTTGTCCTGTCTCATCCTGGGCTGCTGGCCAGGTGAGCGAGGCTTAGGCTACGTCTACACTACCAGATTTTATTGAATTCTATTTTATACCACTGGGTTTTATAAATTTGATTTTGAATTGCTTCATTTCCCGGCAAAGTCCAACCAAAGTCGCGTGAGTGCCGCCACATGGAATGGCCAAACATCGACTGTTGCAGCAGTGCATTGTGGGAACCTATCCCACAATGCCCTCAGCCGCGCATTCTGCGCCCTTCCCCGGGCCCTGCTGTACCTCCGCTGCCAGCAGTACCCACCCTGCTGCGTCGTTCCCAGGTCCCTGCAGCTTGTGGGAGCTGGGAAATTGACCAGCGCTGCTGCGCCTGGTTTGCTGGAGCTGGGAGCCAGGCAAAGCAGGTAGCCAGGTGCAGCAGTGCTGGTCAGTTTCCTGGCTCCCATGAGTGGCGGGCAGCCGGAAGCCAGGTACAGCTGTGCCACTCAGCCTCTGGAGGCGAATGAATTCGATTCAAAGACATTGCGCTTCCACACCAGCCTTCATTCCAACTTTTAAATTCAAACTTGACGCTACACCCAGCCAGGTTCAATGATGTTCTGATACGGGTATCGAGCTAACGGTATTTACGGTGCTGACAGTCACTTGGTACAATTGAGCCAACTGCCTTAAATGTGAATTTATCTGGTGGTGTAGACGTAGCCTTAGGGCCAAGGGAACTGGGTGACACAGCAGAGTGGCCTCTCTCCATCCTCTTTGTAATTCCCCTTCAGGTGGTTGAAGCTTGCGATCAAATCTCTCTCTCTTCTCCTTTGTAGATTAACGAAGCCTCGATCCTTCCAGCTCTCCTCATAAGTCATGTGATCCTACCCCCTAATCATTTTTGTTGCCCCCCCCGCCACTGGACTCTCTCTAGTGCATCCACACCCTTTCTGTAATGGGGTCCCCAGCATTGGACAGAGTATTCCAGCCGTGGCCTCATCAGAACATAAGAACGGCCAGACCGGGCCAGACCAAAGGCCCAGCCAGCCCAGCATCTTGTCAAAAGACAGGTCAAGAGTTCAGCCAGAGCAATCCCTGTTGCAGGGGCTGTGGAATTGTCGATTTGTTGCCCGAGGACTCTTTGTAGCAGTGTAAACAATGCAGTGTTCACACAAGCGTGGTGCCGGTAGAAAGATGGCAGCAGACAGCTGATGAACGTGCTTGGAACGGGTTGAACTTCACCAGCAGAAGTGCAGGGTTTTGCCTGCAGGACTGAAAAGGGCGCATGCACTCATATAGGCTGTCAGAGGGCCCATTTTGCCTGTAAAACTTTGCAGCGTAGCCCAGGCCTGAGCACATCACAGCTACAGAGTTATCTCTATCACCCAAGCATGTCATCACATCATGGAATGCAATCATGTTGGTTTATTATAGAATGAGGGGGGTTGCGCTACAAAGATGTCTGCAAGAGAGACCTCAGAGAGGTAGACATTGAGCTGGACAACTGGGAAGAACTAGCAGACGACCGCAGCAGATGGAGGCAGGGGTTACACAAGGGCCTTCAGGAGGGCGAGATGAAGATCAGACAGCTAGCAGAGGAGAAGCGAGCGCACAGAAAACACAGTAAGGACTTGCCAGACACCCACCACATCTGCAAGAGATGCAGCAAGGACTGTCACTCTCATGTGGGTCTTCATAGTCACAATAGACGCTGTAAATGAAGTTGTCAATTGAAACTTTAAAGGGCGTGATCCATAGTCTATGCAGACTGAAGGATGCCTACTACTACTACTACTACTAATACTGAGGGGGGTTGCCATTAATATGTTCTTTTCCTTTAATTCCTTATTAGATGAATCCTGTACCAACTTCTCCTTATTTTATGTGGGACTGATGTCAGGCTGACTGGCCTACAGTTACCTGGGTCATCCTGCTCTGCTCTTTTTGTCTTTGAATGATATCAGCATTCATGTAGTCTTCTGGAATTTCCCTGGTAGTCCACGATCCATTAAAAATTAATATCAATGGGCCAGAGATCCCCTCAGCCAATTCTTTTCTCACTCTTGCATACAGATTCTCTGGGTGTGCTGATTTGAAGCTGTTTGTTCCGAGTAGCTGTTGCTTAACATTCTCCTTAGTTACCAATGCTACTTCATCCTCCTCAAGTGATGCTGGTATAGCGTCAGCCTCATCCTCCCATGTCTCTGAAGTCTAGGATAGGCAGCTCAGGCAATTCCATCAGTGTTATTACTTCGTGACTTCCTCAGAGGAACTGAGAGATGCTCACTAGTGTCTCACTTGTTGTCTGAGATGTGCTAATTAAATGCATGAAAGTCCTTGGTCCTCTGCACCGAAGAGCTGCACAGAAGAGCTGGGTACAGCAAGCCAGTATCTCCGGAGCAGTTTGGTTCTTTGGGACGTTTTCTCTCTGGAGTACATCTCCCCAAATATCCCGGATTCGGAAAATCACCAGACATGGCTTCATGGCCCCCTGGGCAGCCACCTTTTGAGGGGCTGAAATGGCAAGCCTTTCTAGAGGACCGTAGCCGCTATGCATCCTGGCCTTTACTCATCCAGGACCAGGGGTCAACTTGGAGTGAAGCCAAAGTGTAATATGTCACATTGGAAAACCTCAGAATCCTTTAAATGCAGCTTTTCAATTTCCCCACGCCGGAGCCTTTGCTTCCCTGCTGAAGAGAACAGCATCGTTAACACTGACACCCCCTCCTCAACCCCTGACTCATTCAGCTCCATCCGCACAGATTAGCTTCAGTATCAGGTGCCTGATAGATGCCACGGTGCTAGGTGTGGGACATACACACAGAGACAGACTTTGCCCTGAAAACCTTCCCAGGATCATCTGTCTATTAGAGATGGCGACTGACAGACACTCAACCAAGGCCCTGCAGCAAGTCAGTGGCAGAGACAGGAACGAAGCCCAGAACTGCAGATTTCTAGGTCTTAGCCACTGGATCATCCTCCTTCGCTCCCTCTTTGGAGCAGCCAAAAATAGCCCGAGAGATACAGCTGGCACCGCTCTCCATCCAGCCGTCCCACACCCGCCTCTGGCCAGCTCCACGCTCGGCCGTCTCAGACGAGAGTCAGTTTGCCGGGCAGGGTTATTCATTTCTTTGTGACGGGTAATAAATAAAACAAGCAGCATTTTCCACCTCCAGGAGAGGAGACTTCTGAGAAACGAATCCCGACCAGTCCGTCTTTCCTCCTCACACCAGCGCCTCCCAAATGTAATGTGGGAAAGCGGATTGTGCCATACAGTGGGCCCCCGGAGCCCAGCCACTCCTCAGTGTCACAGCAGCCGGGCCAGCTGGGACCCGTTTATTGCATTGCCTGGCATGCAGGCCTGCAGAAGGAGTCACCTGGGAAGCAGCACACTGGCCGGGGTGTGTGTGGAGAACACACGGGCTCGTCAGCTGGGGAGGTGGTGATCATTATTTAGAACTTGGGGGGCTGAGCTGGTTCAAGGAAACAGACCCAGCCCACCGGTGGTACCCCCGCCTCACCCCTTGGCTGATTAGGAGAATGGGGTGACATCTGGGGTTTGCAAAGAGCCAGGCAGCCAGTGAGGAAGGGGCAGCAGCATAAACTCCCCTGGGAGAGGAGGAAATGCCTCCCTCCCCGCGCCCCAGACGAAGCACTCCGAGAAACAGGCAAGGAAGAATCCCCCGAGCAGGAAGGATGAAGAAGCACAAAGAGGCAAAGCCCCTGGGAACAGGAGCTGCTGGCTGAGCATGTGGTGCCTGGCCAGGGCCGGGGGGTGGCTGGGAATTCCTCAGGCTGGTGAGCAAGCCAGTGGCTTCCCTCAGGCTGCACTAGTTCATGAGGCTGAAGTTAATTATGGGCTTTGGTGGACACTCTGAACCGAGCCTTGATCGAGCATCTAGCATAGCGCATGGGGAATTTTGCTCCTGATTTACACCAGTGTAAGGGGAGTCGGAGTCAGGCCCAGAGTTCTAGGCACCATCTTGCTTTTATTAGCAGCTTCCTGGCCAGCCTGGGTTGGAAAGCCGAGAGGCGGGGAGATCTCACAGGTCACCTGTTCCATCTCCAGGAGTCCATCACGCCGCAGCAGCCAGGAACGCTGCAGGCCAGCTGCCTCCTACTGCAACAGGCCAGAGAGTCAGTCCCACTTCAGCCAGGACCCTCCGGTGGCCTGGCCCCAGCAGCCTGCCCCCAGGACTTTAGAGGAGGCTGAGAAAATACGCTCTCAGTGAGGTGTCTGCCTTCTCCTGAAATTCTGGCCCCTCCCCTGCACTTCTGGCTCCTCCCCATGGGTGGAGTTACAGGGCTCGGCTCACTTTATAAAGGGGCTTTCCCGCCTCCCTGGTAGTTCTCCACGGAGGTGTCCCCTGGGCCACAGGCCTTCGCTAAAGCACCACCAAGAGTTTTGCCCCCAGGAGCAGACTGTGGTGAGAAAGGTGTTTCATTTTGAAAGGAAAATGCTGCTGACTGACTGGGTTCTTGTCTCTCGACTGTTTGGGTTTTTTTCTTTTGAACCCGTTCCATTTTCTAGGGTTGCCGTATTTGACCTTCCGAAAGAGAGGACCCCCTGAGCGGGAGTGTATCTGTATCAGTACCTACCAGCTCACCTTGTGTTAATGTGTTATATATACATGTAACCCTTCTGTTAACGCCAGATGCCTGCCAGAAGGGCCGGGTTCAACTCTTGTGGGGTTTTCCTATCAAGGATACAACCAACCGGCTCGAGCCCCCACCCAGTGGCCTGGGACAATTTCACCCCCGTGCTGGGTGCCTGTAAGGCGGTTCTCCCCCCGCCTCGCAAGCACAGAGTCTGAGATAGAAATGGCTTGTTTAATGACCGTAACCTACCCCAAGGTTACAGCGACAGATGCAGTATATCTAAGCAAAGAAGAGACAAAACCCCCTTCACCCAGATACCATCCCCATATGCAGTAGAACCCAGTCTCTTGCTGGGGCTCTTGGCCCTTTTCCACACACACACAGTTACAGGGTGTACCCTCTGCAGTGCAGTCCCAAACTCAAAGCCCACAGATACATCACCACGGCAATACTAGCTGTCCACTTGTCTGTAGCCTCCCCTTGCTGTCACCAGCCATCTGCCAGTCACCATCATCGCTCCTGCCAGCCGCCCGCCATCATCTGCTGCCATGCCACCGCTCCTACCAGCCACCCGCTGGTCCCGCTGTTGTCTGCCAGTCCTAACCCCACTGCTTGGGACTGCCCTAAGGCAGAACCCAGTGATTTCAGCTCTGTGTGGCCCCAGCTGCCACTCTGTGGCTACGTCTACACGTGAACGCTACATCGAAATAGCTAATTTCGAAGTAGCGACATCGAAATAGCCTATTTCGATGAATAACGTCTACACGTCCTCCAGGGCTGGCAACGTCGATGTTCAACTTCGACGTTGCTCAGCCCAACATCGAAATAGGCGCAGCGAGGGAACGTCTACACGCCAAAGTAGCACACATCGAAGTAAGGGAGCCAGGCACAGCTGCAGACAGGGTCACGGGGCGGACTCAACAGCAAGTCGCTCCCTTAAAGGGCCCCTCCCAGACACACTTTCATTAAACAGTGCAAGATACACAGAGCCAACAACTAGTTGCAGACCCTGTATATGCAGCACGGACCCCCAGCTGCAGCAGCAGCAGCCAGAAGCCCTGGGCTAAGGGCTGCTGCCCACGGTGACCACAGAGCCCCGCAAGGGCTGGAGAGAGAGTATCTCTCAACCCCCCAGCTGATGGCCGCCATGGAGGACCCCGCTATTTCGATGTTGCGGGACGCGGATCGTCTACACGTCCCTACTTCGATGTTGAACGTCGAAGTAGGGCGCTATTCCCATCCCCTCATGGGGTTAGCGACTTCGACGTCTCGCCGCCTAACGTCGATTTCAACTTCAAAATAGCGCCCAACACGTGTAGCCATGACGGGCGCTATTTCGAAGTTACTGCCGCTACTTCGAAGTAGCGTGCACGTGTAGACGCAGCCTGTGATTTCAGCTTTTGGTATCTCTAGTGCAGGGTTTCACAAACACCCTAGTATCCAGCTCTATCTTTTAACAGGTGGGGAGGGTTAGTGAAGCCAGGCTTATAGCTATTTGGCCAAGGTATAGGCAGGACCAAGACACTCAGCAAGCTGGCTCAACCAGTACCCCTCCCCTCCTCTCTCACAATGCTTTAAACCGGGGAGCCCTGTGTAATCAATGTCATATGCAGCTAAGGCGACTGCCCTGTCCCCCACAACAACCCAGAGCATTGGTGAGATCTCACAACTCCCACATTAAGTGTCAGCTTAAATTGTGATTTTACAACTACATGTTTACAATAGACCAAATCTCATGGCTGACTTGCTACCCATTAGGCTTTGCCTGAAAAGGTATCACACATGCACACCTTTGCATTCTCATGCAAATGACCTCTGGGAGACACATTCCTCCCAGCCTTCAGCAGCACTGCGTTCCTTCTGCCACATTCCCTACATCCATGAGTGTTGAATCAGCACAATCTCCGACAGTCCACTAAACTGAAAGTGTACGAGGCTGTAGTCCTGACCAGCCTCCTGTATGGCTGTGAAACCTGGACCTTGTACAGAAAACATATAAAACTGCTGGAGCACTTCCACACACGCAGCCTGAGGTCAATACTGCACATTCGATGGCAGGACAGAGTTACGAACCTGGAAGTCCTGCATAGAGCAGGAACCATGAGCATCGAATCCATGATTCGGAAAGCCTAGCTTCACTGGACAGGGCATGTAATACGAATGGAGGAGTCGAGAATCCCCAAGCAACTTCTCTACGGTGAACTCTCCCAGGGCAAAAGGCATCAAGTCAGGCCTCGCAAGAGGTATAAACACTGCATGAAGGCCAATATTGCTCATGCTGGTTTAAAACCAGATCAGCTAGAGCAGCATGCAAAAGACCAAACAGGCTGGCGTGCTCTCATACGACACACATATGACAACTTGGAAGAGCAGCGACGCGTACGCCTCATTGATGCTCGTGAGAGGCAGAAAGCAACAGCAGCAGCCGCACCAACAGAGCCAGGACAATTCCCTTGCCCCCACTGTGAACGCCCATGCCGTTCAAAGCTGGGACTCCTCAGCCACATGCGAGTCCACAACAGATGAGCCTGTGCAAGCTCAAGACGTCATCGTCAGACACGATGGACTACCTACAATATACGGTGATGCATTAATACAACATGAGTTCTGCCATCTGTCACCACTGAGAGCAGCCTCTTGCTGTCCGCTTTGGAGCCCCCCTTCAGGTAGTTGAAGACTGCTAGCAAATGCCACCCCTGAATCTCTCTTGGGCGGTCACCTAAGCAGCCAGCTTACGAGGATCACTGGCCCCGACCTGGCTAGGTTAAGGCATAGCCTCTACGGGCCCATGTACAGTGCCTGAGCTGCTGGAGTCACGTGATTATGTCAGGGTCCCATATTTTTGGTTTGATGGGTGCGGGGTGGGAGAAGTACATTTCTGGCATGTGGGGTGCTGAAGAAAAGCTGCCAAAGGCAACCGAAAGGGCAGCAGCTGCCTGAGCACAGACAGCCTGAGAATACACCACGGAGGCATCTCCCCAGGGGGTGAGCTGCACAGATGGCTGTTTTGAGGGAACCTGCTGATGCAGAGGTAAATATGGGGGAGCCCCCAGGCCTGGCCCCTGCCTCTCTCCACACGCCCACCACTCTGCGGGAGAAGAGGGACACCCCCAGCCCCTGCGACTCCCAGTGGCAAGGGCGCAGCGGTGGGGGAAGGGATGTGTCGGAGGCCCTCACCTGTGCTCACAGAGTCCCAGTACAACTCCTGGGGGGCCCTGCCTCCCCGCTGATCCTGGCTGTGTGGAGTCTCTTAGCGCGGTAATTGTTCTGACAGGCTGCCCGGCAGGGATGCCGCGCAAAGTCGTTAATGACCGGCGACGGAGCACTGGGAAAATGAGAACCGGCTATCGAAACGTGAGCGATGAGTATTATCCCTGGGGGTCACCTTCTGCAGAGCCCGGCAGGCGCTGATCCTGGCTCCAGCGGGAAGCCTTTCGTCCGGCCCGAGTGGGGTGCTTTTAATCTACCTCACAAATCCGCTCTTCCCAGCCAGTTCATGGTGGCCGAGGCTCTGCCCCCAGATCTGGGGCTGTTTGAGGGAGCTGCTCAGGACCGCGTGATGCCCTGGCAAAATGGGGCCGGATTCTGCACGGGGTGCGGGGGTGAATGGACACCGCTCCTCGCAAGCCCTCTGTGGTGCCTTAACGAAGGATACCGAGCCCCAGGCAGTCAGGTCAGGGCGGGTTAGGGGAGAGCCCTGGCTTTGCTCACGCACCCAAGCAACCCTTGATGTGGCGGGGGACTGAGGCGGCCCTGTGAGGCCACTTCTGCAGTGTCAGCTTTGGGAACCCAGCGGCCCTCTTGCGCCTCAGGGGGCCTCATTCTGACAAGGCGAGAGTCCTTCCTGGCTTCCAATGGCTGCACCATTCCAGCCGTCCAGCCTGTACCCTGACCCAGCCTTGGTAAATCCCCTCCTCAGCCGTCGTAAGGTTTTCTCCCAAAATGCTTACTAAATCCCCAACCCAGCCAGCTCCCCCATCAGCCGAATGGCGTCTTCCGGAGCCAGGATCGCCGCAGAGTTATCAGAGGACTTAATTCCATTTTAATTGCTCGGCCGTTCTTCCAATGACATCATCGCTTTCCTCCTGTCGGGAGTAATTACCTTTTCTTATTGTGTGCCTCGCCAAGAGACATAAAACGGTCTGAGCCGTCGCACGTCTGCAGCCTGCAGACAATTTCCGTCCGCCCGAATGGGTCCGCATAAGGGCCTTTTGCAGTGTCATCCACCCTGAGAAGGCTTCTTATTGGCTGAGGCGGATGGGAAATGTTGGAATAATAACACAAAGGGGCTATTTTAAGCAAAGCAAGATTATGCACAAGCCCCCACGATCCCCCCTCACGTTTCCCCCCAAGGGGCAGCTCAGCTCTGTAGAGTGCATTGGTTTAAAATGATCCTTGCTGACCAATTTAGGAAAAATTATATGCACACAGACTCAGCCCTTGGCTTTGCTTTCCAGAGCCCTTTCATGGGACACCTCCCCATCCACGCCACCAGGCCTCTTGCACGTGGTCAATAACAGAAGCAGTAAAAACTGTTCCCAATCTGCTCCCCAGCCTGGAGGAGATGACTGTGTGACCTGAGCGAATGTGTCTGTGTGGGCCCGTCTACACTACAGAGTTATTCCAGAGTAGCTTATTGTGGAGTTGTTATTCCAAAACAAACTATTCTGGAATAATGCGTCTACACTACAGAGAAGCCCCAAATTAAGCAAAACTTATTCTGAAATAGTAACAGAGTGGTAGCCATGTTAGTCTGTATTCCAACAAAACAAAGCAGCAGAAATGTAGCACTTTAAAGACTAACAAAATGATTTATTCGGTGATGAGCTTTTGTGGCACAGACCCACTACTTCAGATCAATTTCATTTCCAATAGACTGACATCTTCTTTGGTTCTCTGTATTTATAAACGTCAGTCTGTGCTGGAAATGCGATTGATCTGAAGAAGTGGGTCTGTCCCATGAAAGCTCATCACCGAATAAATCATATTGTTCATCTTTAAAGTGCTACGTTTCTGCTCTTTTATTCCGAAATAGTGTGTCCACACATAATAGAGCCTATTTCAGATTAGAGCCCCTGGAAACACTGCTACCAGGGATGCTAATCCAAAATACTCTGTCTACACAGCCACGTTATTTCAAAATAAAGTATTTTGGAATAAAAAAGCAGCCCAGTAGCACTTTAAAGGCTAACAAAATAATTTATTAGGTGATGAGCTTTCGTGGGACAGACCCACTTCTTCAGACCACAGCCAGACCAGAACAGACTCACTCGCTGAAGAAGCGGGTCTGTCCCACCAAAGCTCATCACCTAATAAATTATTTTGTTAGCCTTTAAAGTGCTACTGGGCTGCTTTTTTGCTTTGACAGTTTATAGACTAGCTGGACTCTCTCTCTGTTACTATTTTGGAATAGTTTATTTTGAAATAACCCCTAGTCCCTGCCTTCTCAGCCCCGTTCTGAAATACCTGTTTTGATATAAACAACAAGAAGTCCTGTGGCTCCTTATAGACTAACAGATATTTTGGAGCATAAGCTTTCATGGGCAAAGACCCACTTTGTCAGATGCATCTGACGAAGCAGGTCTTTGCCCATGAAAGCTTATGCTCCAAAATATCTGTTAGTCTATAAGGTGCCACAGGACTTCTCGTTTTTGAAGATACAGACTAACTCGGCTAACCGCCTGCTATTTTGGTATAGGCGCTGTTCCTCGTGGAATGAGGTTTACCAACTTCAAAATAAGATGGCCACTATTTTGAAATTATTTTGAAATGATTTCCAAATAGGGGTTGCATTGCGTAGACGCTCGCAGCGTTATTTCAAAAGAGCGTCTGTCCTTTCCAAATAACTTTGCTGTACAGACACTCTCTGTGCGAGGATGCAGAGGGAAAGGTGGGTCAAAGAGATGGGCTTTGCATTTGGTCCTGAGGCCCAGACCTGTGTTCCTGTCTGGGAGAGAGCTCCTCTGGCTTGGCCCACTGACGCATCCCGCCCAGGTGGATGGGTTTTTCATTCTGCTGGATCACCGCTGTGGTAGGTGGGCCTGAGACGGGGGCAGGGTCTCTCCTGTAGCCCAGGCCACAATAGGCTCGTGCATGAGGGCAGAAGGCCTGGATGCTGTGCCCTAAGGGTTGCCAGTGCAGGGTGATGTACTATGGAGCAGAGGGGCAGCTGAGTTCTGTCCCACTGGGGTTCTTCAGGCCACACGGTTTTGTTCCTCGATAGAATGAGCTGCAGCAATCCAGCCTACAGCTCATGAACGCTTGTCTCAGCATGCCCAGGTCTGTGCCAGCTGTGGCAGGAACTCATCTGCTCACCAGTTGCAGGTGGATGTGGGAACTTTCCACGGCTTAGCCTAGGTAGGCACCTGGGAGCCTGGAGGAGTCCAAAACACTATTCTGAGAGCAGCGTTTAGCTGCAGAGTTGCTAGTGTGGAATACACGTGTATCCCAGAATAACCGCTGTAGCGCAGCCATAGCCGTGGGTCTTTAAAGCAGGCCCTCAAGGCTGCAGCAAGGCCTAACAACTTGGCATAGGGGTACTATGGGGGAGGTGTGTTCTCACCTGAATCTCACCTGAGTTCAGCTTTAGCCCATGGCCCTTCATCCAGGGCTGATTTCAGCTGGCATAGGCTGGGGATACCTTTGGTTTTTATGTGTTGTTCTAAACCGTTTTGTTCTTAGAATTGCTGTGTCCGGTGCCAAACAGACTCACACACTGCGCTCTCCCCTAGAAACTTTACTTTTGTTCTTTCTTGGCTCTGCCTCCCACCGTATTCTAAAAATTAATGTCATTAGATCTGGCTACCCCTCCACACCCCTAGGCTTTACAGGGATCTACATAGCACTATTAAACCGGTGCCCTTATGCCCAACAGCAGCCGGGGGGAGAGGGATGGTTTTTAAAGACAGGCTTTTACACTCTTCAGCAAAACGTTAATGTTTTTAAAGTAAATTTTAAACTAAGGGCCTGTAGTCTAACACAGTAAAACTGACAACGCACACCCGGTGACTGGCTTCATTACCAACTGAGTGGCTCTTGCACAAGCCCAGTGTCCTGCTAACAGGCCTGCTGGACGGCTATTTCACTTTTAAGGTAGCTAGTTCATCTCTGGAGGGAGGCTCACGAGGCTGCAGCAGCCACAGAGCAGGGATAGCAAGAGGAGGCTGGGTGGGCATTAGGACCCAGTGGTGCCCCAAATTTCTGAGTGCCCTACGCAGCTGTGTGTTCTGTGCATGGGTGAGAATGGCCTGGCACACACACACACACACACACACACACACACACACACACACACACACACACACACACACACACACACACACACCCACCCCCCGCCAGGTGGCTCAACATTCATGTCTCTTTAATGACCCAGATGATAGATACGTAATGCAATACAGTATATGAAATACTAGATTTAATGTAGCATGTCATGGATGCAGTGTGTGGAATACTAGATTTACCCACCATTGCCTGGGTCCTTAACTCAATTAATTTGTGGTTTTATTGGACAATGAAATGAAAATGTACATTTAAGTCATTGCTGGGGAGGAGGGGGTGCAGAGTGCAGCCTGCCCCAGGGGAAGAGGACTACCCTGGCCCTCTCTCCCTTCAGCAGCTGGGGGCCAGGTGAGAAGTGCTTCCCCATGGCTGCTGCAGCTCCTGTGAGCACAGCCAGGGCAGGGGTGCATGTCCCCTCTCCAGCTGGGGCAGGTCCAGGTTCATCTGCTCCCCGGCACTCCCTAGCCAGAGGGAGAAGTGCAGCAAACTGTGTTCTTTCCCTGGCTCTCTGACGAAGGGGAACAGCCGTCCCTGTACAAACTGGGATGGGGAAGCTGCAGTGAGAGGCTCAGGGCTGGGGCAGTCCCAGGTGTGGGGTTGGGGGGTTAACCTCAGCCACGTGCTTTCACCAGCCTGGTGATTCTGTCTCTTTTCCATCTGGTTTGACGGGAAGCAACCCCATTTCAGGCACACCCTGTTGTCCTGGTGCAGCCGAGCCCTGCCTTTGCTTTGAGCGATGAGACAGAGCGGCTGCCTGCTGCATGTGGGAGCCTAGTGCTTACTGTTTCGGAAGAGTTCTGGGGCAAACAAAGGAGCTCTCTCAAACATAGAGCCCGTGTCTACACTAGCCCAAAACTTCGAAATGGCCAGGTAAACGGCCATGTCGAAGTTTACTAATGAAGCACTGAAATACATATTCAGCGCCTCATTAGAATGCCAGCAGCCACGACACCTGGAAATTGACGCGGCTCACCACTGCACGGCTCGTCCCGACGGGGCTCCTTTTCAAAAGGACCCCACCAACTTTGAAATCCCCTTATTCCTAACAGCAGATGGGAATAAGGGGATTTTGAAGTTGCCGGGGTCCTTTCGAAAAGGAGCCCCGTCTGGACGAGCCGCACGGCGGCGAGTCACATCAATTTCAAAGTGCCGCGGCTGCCGGCATGCTGATGAGGCGCTGAATATGTATTTCAGCGCTTCATTAGTAAACTTTGAAATGGCCACACTTGTATTCGTCTTTCGAAAGAGGCATGCAAATGAGGGAAATTGCAAATGCAAATGAGGCACAGATTTGCATGTCTGGCACCTCATTTGCATATTCTTATTTCAAACTAGCTTCTTTCGAAAGTAGAAAACCAGTGTAGACGCTGCGCTTTCGAAAGTAAACCCCATCTTCGAAACAATCCTTCTTCCCATAAAAAAGAAGCTATTTTGAAATAAGAATATGCAAACGATGGGTCAGATATGCAAATCTGCACCTCATTTGCATGTTCGATTTCCATACCTCTTTCAGAGAAGGAATGCAAGTGTAGACACAGCCAGAGTGAATTAACAATGCCCTGTCCTGGTGCCCCCCCCCGTGGGCTACACTTAGGGAATATGACCCGTCTGACCATCTCCAAAAGAGTCAGGGGACAAACCAAGCTTTGAATTCTGGCATCCTGCGTCCCACAGTCCTGTTGGAACCATTAGCCCACCGCTTTCTGACTGCAGAGCAATGCACCTGCCTGGTCAGAGCCTTGTTGCCGCCTGTCCTTTGGTGGCACAGGCTTGTAGTGCACTGAATGTCCCACTCTTGCAAGGGAAGGGTTAAGACCCCTGGAGCACCACCTGCCAATGAGTGCAGGGTTTGCAGAGGCAGCCAATCAGAGGGCAGCTTGCTGGAGCGGCCTTGCATATAAAGAGCTGCTCCAGCAAAGCTGGGTGAGTTAGGTGGGGGCCAGGGAAGGTGCAGGATCAGCTCCTAGTGTGCACCAGCGCCTTAGGCAGAACAGGCTCAGAGGAGCCAGGGAGAGGCTGCTGCTGGCCCTGACAGAGAGCCCCCGAAGGTGCAAGGCATCGCAGGGGAAGTAGCCCAAGGGCTAAGCCAGTGAAGGGGAGCGAGCAGGAGGGCAGGACGTGGCTGCTGCCAGGGGGTCACTGGGCCCAGGCTCTAGGTAGTGGGTGCGCCTGAGTCCTTTCCCTTGCCCTGCACCCAGCCACACCACCTGCGGCTTGCCCCCGAGGTAGGGGGCTCGCCAGAGTCTGTAGCTGGCCACACTGGTGAGTGCCCTGAACGTGGGCTGCTGGGATCCCCCAGAAGGTGACAAAGGTCTGCAGTCGGCGCAGGCCCCAAGCAGACAGCAAGGCTGAGCGGTGGCAGACGACCCTCCCGCCAGAGGGCTGCGCTGGGCTGGAGAATGAGCTCACTCCTTCACTGACCAGCAGGAGGCGCCGTGGGGCGGAGTTTGCCCCACGCCGAGGCTGGTTTGTTTTACTTCGTCAATGGGGTACACCCACCTCTGGTGTTTTCCCCACGGTGCTCCCTGTGCAGTTCCAGACAGGCGCTAGTAAAAGTCCCCCTGCTGGCAAACATCCAAGTGTTGTCAGAGGAGCAAAACAAACAAGCACAAAACATCCACCGCCTGGCTGCTTCTCTCCTGCAACGTGCCTCCCCGAAGGACTGTTCTGGGCTGGGGCGGAAGGCTGCTTGTACTCGACGTCTTCCAGAGAGCAATCCCAGGCCAAACCCAGAAGGTATTCAGGGATGGTAGAAAACAAACCCGCTGATTGACAAAGCGGCTTGTCAAATTAAAGAACAGCAAGCCCAGTTTCGCTCAGTTGTAGAACGCCAGGGCTGGAAGGGACCTCAGGAGGTCGTCGATTCCCGCCCCCGGCCCAAAGCAGGAGCAACCTCAACTAGATCATCCCAGCCAGAGCCTTGTCAAGCTGGGACTTAAAAACCTCTAAGGATGGAGATTCCATCACCTCTCTCAGGAACGCATTCCAGTGCTTCAGCACCCTCCTGGGGAAGTAGTTTTTCCTAATATCCAACCTAGGCTTCCCCCACTACAGCTCTTTGTCCCTTCATCTGTCACCACGGAGAACAGCCTCTCTCCATCCTCTTTGTAACCCCCCTTCAGGAAGTTGAAGGCTGCTATCAAATTCCCCCACACTCGTCTTGTCTGTACACTCAGTTGGCCCAAATCCCTCAGCCTCTCCTCAGCCATCATGTGCTCCAGCCCCTTAATCCACGTCAAATCAGATGTAAACTGCCTCAAAGTCAACAGAATAAATTTAACATGCATAAAAGGAGCTTCTGTTATGTTTGCAGCAAGAGCCAGACGACAAGCTGTCATATATCATGAAAGAGCATCTCGCTGTTGACAGCCACCCTCCAGGGTCATCAGCTGGCTTTGAGCCTGAGCATGGCAGTGTTAGAGCACAGACGTCAACCCCGGAAAATGAACCTTGTCCGCAGACAGCAGTAGGAGGCTGTTATCTTCTGTGAGTCAGTCACTAGACAGGGACATAACACGAACTTTACATTAAAACAAACAAGCAGCACTTTGAAGAATACAGGTACATCTAGGCTGTGTCTCCGCTAGCCTAAAACTTCAAAGTGGCCATGCAAATGCAAATGGCCATTTTGAAGATTGCTAATGAAGCACTGACATACATATTCAGACCTCATTAGCATGCGGGCAGCTGCGGCAGTTCAAAATTGCAGCGGCTCGTCCAGACAGGGGCCCTTTTTGAAAGGACGCCACCAACTTCAAAATCCCCTTGTTCCTATCAGCAGATATCAGCAGATAGGAATCAGCAGATAGGAATAGGGGGATTTTGAAGTTCCCAGGGTCCTTTCGAAAAGGACCTCTGTTTGGACGAGTGGCGCGGCAGTGAGCCGCGTCAATTTCAAAGTGCCGCGGCCATCCGCATGCTAATGAGGCACTGAATATGTATTTTAGCACTTCATTAGCAATCTTCGAAATGGTCATTTGCATGGCCATTTCAAAGTTTTGGGCTAGTGGAGACATGGCCCTACACTTGCATTCCTCTTTCGAAAGAGGCATGCAAACGAGGTAATTAGAAAATGCAAATGAGGCACATATTTGCATATTTGGCCCCTCATTTGCATATTCTTATTTCTAAAGAGCTTCTACCAGTGTAGACTCTTTTATAAGAAGAAGGATTCTTTTGAAGATGGGGTTTATTTTTGAAAAAGCAGCTTCTACACTTGTTTTCTTCTTTTGAAAGAAGTTTTTTTGAAATAAGAATATGCAAATAAGGTGCCAAATGTGGAAATATGCACCTCGTTTGCATTTTCAATTTCCCTCATTTGCATACCTCTTTCAAAAGAGGAATGCAAGTGTAGACACACCCTAACAGAATAATTTATTAGGTGATGAGCTCTTGTGGGACAGACCCACTTCTTCAGACCATAACCAGACCAGAACAGACTCAATATGTAAAGCACAGGGGTCCAAAATATTGTTATCAGGGCTGGCAAATCAGAAAAATTGTTATCAAGGTTGGCAAATCAGAAGAGCAGAGGGGTTGCAGGAGGTGGGTGGGGCGAAGAAGTTCAGAGTTAGATAAAACAAAGTATGTAAAAGAGTCCGTATAATGGACCAGGTAACTGCTGTCCGGGTTCAGACCTGGCCCGTTATAAGGATTCTTTTACATGCTTTGTTTTAGCTAACTCTTAACTTCTCCACCCCACCCCCCGCCTCCTGCTGCCCCTCTGCTCTTCTTATTTGCGTCTGTTCTGGTCTGGCTGTGGTCTGAAGAAGTGGGTCTGTCCCACAAGATCTCATCACCTAATAAATTATTTTGTTAGGCTTTAAAGTGCTACTGGGCTGCTTTTTTGTTTTGATGGAATACAGACTAACACGGCCGCCTCTCTGTCACACTTTAAATTGTGATGGGATCGTTATTGTGCCTCAAGTTACCAAGCAGAGCCCATCACTAATTAGCAGTCATTATGCATAGGCTAGAGGAGGCTGGACCTTAGGGTCATATGTTTGCATCCTGCTCCCGCTTCCCATGCGGCAGGAAGATCGGGAGCAATTTGTACAAGGGCCGGGGGACCTGCAGCCCATCAAACGTGTAATTAGACAGCAGAGCTCATTGCCACTAGAAGTCACTGGCAGCAAGTCCTGCCAAAGCTCAGGGAGAGACTGGTCACGTCTGTGGGTACCAGGAGCAGCCAGGGGCTATAACCCCAAATGCTAACAAGCATTAAATCTGCTCCTGCAGGGTTGAACCCAGCCTCTGGGGATGAAGTGCTGCGGGGAGGCCAGCACAAGCCACAGGAGGTCTCACCTCTGGTTTTCTTGCACCTTCCTCTGGCCAGCATGAGAGCTGAGGCGGCTGGTGACTAATTTAGCTATAACCACTCAAGAGCAAGATCTTGGCCTCGTTGGGGACAGTTCTCTGACAACGGCCCCTCAACGTGCTGCAGCAGTCGAAAAAGCAAACAGAAGGGTAGGAATCATTCAGAAGGGGTAGGCCAGTGGGTCCCAAACTTTGAGGCATCACACCTTCCTTTTGATTTTTGAGACCCTCACGCCTCCCACCTCTTCTTTACCATCCTCCAACCCCCCTTTAACAAGCAATTGAATTCGTAATTTAAAATAAACACAAAAACTTGATATAAAAATGTTACTTACAATTAAAAATAAGCACGGAGAGTTTTTCTTGGCCCCTTGTGGATGACTGGTGTAGCTCCAGCTGGACAGCTGCCTGAGCCCAGTGCCAGCTGCCAGAGCTGACTGTGCCAGCTGACCACCCGCCTCAGACTTGGGCTGCCAGAGCCGCCCACCCAAGCCCTGCGCCACCAGGGCCAGCCACCCGCCCGCCCGCCAGCTGTTGGGGCCCAGCCACCCGCCTGCCTGCCGGCCGCTTGAGCCCCACACTGCCAGGGCCAGCCAGCCACCTGCCAGCCCAAGCCACCCAAGCCCCATGCTGCTGGGGCCAGCCAGCCACCCACCAGCCTGAGCCCCGTGACCCGCCCTCCTGAGCCCCTCCTATCCCCCAAAGCCAGGCACCACCAACCCCCAGCTCTTACTGCATCCCCATCCCCCTCACCCAAGCCAGGCACCCCCGGCCAACCCCATCCTCCTCCCCCTTCCCAACCCACACTCACTCACCTTTGCAGGAGACCCCCAGCTCCATGTGGGTCTTCATCGGCTGCCTGCTTTTTATAGCGGCTGCACCAGGTCGCCCACATAAAATAGCAGGGGCTGAGAGCCGGAAGCAAAGGCCGGCTCTCTTTTCAGGTGAAGGGATAATGGGGGCACTGGGTTGCCTTGTCCCCCCCTCTGGAATTGCTGCATGCCCCCCAGTTTGGGAAACCAGTGGACAGAGAATAACATGGAAAATATCTTATTGCCTCTGAATCCATGGGACGCCCCCGTCTCGAACACTGCGCCCAGATGTGCTCGCCTCAGCTCAAAAAAAAAAATCTCGGCATCGGAAAAGGTTCAGAAAAGGGCCACAAGAATGAAGAGGGGCTTGGATGGGTGCCACGTGAAGAGAAATGAGAAAGTGTGGGGCATTTCGGCTTAGAAAAGCAGAAACTAAGGGGGGACCATGCTTAGAGGTGTATGAAATCATGAAGGTGTGGACGGAGTGAATAAGGAAAGTGATTTACTTGTGCCCCCAAGAACGAGGGGTCACCCAATGAAATGAATGGGCAGCAGGTTGAACCCTAACACAAGGAAGTTTTCCTTCACGCAGCCCAGGGTCGGCCTGCGGAACTCCCGGCCAGAGGAGGCTGTGAGGTCCAGGCCTTTAACAAGGTTCAAAAAAGACCTGGATAAAGTCGTGGAGGACAGGGGCCTCAGGCTGGAGTCTCATCAGGGCAGGGCTGCTAACTCAGGTGTCCTGGGTCAGCTTATGCCTGGGGATTGGCATCTGCTTTGCAGCCCCTGCACCCCCACCCCAAGATGCGCCGCTAGCGTAAGCCAGGGCTGGAGTGGTGTGAAGGCGGGGGAGAACTCTGCCCTCCCCGGCTCCTGGGGCTGGTCGTGGGGGCCAAGGCAGGACCTCAGCAGCCGTGGGGAGCCAGAAATGCGGCCAGGGCTGGGATCAAGTGGAGGGGTCTTGGCCAGGCGAGCTCGGTGCAGCAGGGAGGTGTGGTGGACTCCTCTTCTGACTCCGTGGGAGGCGGAAGTTGGAGGTGGAAGGACTAAGGAGTGGACCTGGACTAAGGAAGGACTAAGGAGCTGTGGACCTGGCGGGCCAGTAAGGGGTAAACAGGGATCCCTTCATGTGGATTCTGTGTCTGGCACTCACAAAGCAACTTTCAGAAAGCAGTTTGGCAGCAAATTCCCAGATTGGCCTGGGAGAGAGAGAGAGAGACAAAGGAGGGGGCAAGATCCTGGCTCCGGGGTCCCTTGGGGTCTCGTCTCCCCCACATGGATTGGACTGACTGTCCCTGCCTGCTGTACTGACTCCTCCGTACAATGCTGTGTCCTGTCGGCTAATAAACCCGCTGTTCTCCTGCTGAGTGAGAGTCACTCCTGCCTGCGGATGGGGTGCAGAGCCTGGAAATCCCTGAACCTCATTACAGCAGGGCAAGTAGGAGAAGGGCTCTGATGCCAGGTGTGGCCCCGAAGGGTTCCCCTCATGCCAAGCAGTGCTCTGAGGGCTGGTCAGACCAGCTAGCCACCTTGGCTTTCTTCCTAGGGCAGAAACAGAGCATCCTGGCGTCTCCCTGGCTCTTCCCCTGCCTCGAGGTTCCTCTGTCCACCCCTTCTCTGAGTCACCCCCAATGACTCCTTCCCCCTTCCTGGCTTGTTCTCCCACTAGCTCCTTTTCCCCAGGGTGGGTGGGAGTGGCAAGGGCTCTGCCTGGGAGTGCAGGCAGTGTGGTGGGGTCGGAAGTGGGTCTGGCCTGCAGGAGGGGGCTCTGGGGTGGGGAAAGGGGTTGGGGGTGCAGGCTGCAGTTGGAGGTGTGGGGCAGAGGTGTTTGGAGTAGGGGGGGTGAGCTCCAGGCTGGGGCAGGGGGTTGGGGTGCAGAGGGTTGAGGGCTCTGGGCTGGGGGTGCAGGTTCCAGGTTGGGTCATAGAATCACAGAACCCCAGGGTGGGAAGGGGCCTCAGGAGGTCATCTAGTCCAGCCCCCTGCATAAAGCAGGATCAACCCCCACTAAATCATCCCAGCCAGGGCTTTGTCAAGCCGGGACTTAAAAACCTCTAGGGATGGAGATTCCACCTCCTCTCTAGGTAACACATTCCAGTGCTTCACCACCTCCTGGGGAAGTAGTTTTTCTGAATATCCAACCTACACCTCCTGCTCTGTAACTTCAGACCATTGCTCCTTGTTCTGCCACCTGTCACCACTGAGAACAGTTTCTCTCCATCCTCTTTAGAGCTCCCCTGCAGGAGGTTGAAGGCTGCTATCAAATGGCCCCTCAGTTTTCTCTTTTGTAAACTAAACAAGCCCAAATCCCTCAGCCCATCCTCATCGGTCTTGTGCTCCAGCCCCTTAACCATTTTTGTTGCCCTTCACTGAACCTGCTCCAGCACATCCACCTCCTTTGTATACGGGGGGGGGGGGGGGGGGGGGCCCAAAACTGGACACAATATTCCAGATGTGGCCTCACCAGTGCTGAATAGTGGGGAACAGCCACTTCCCTAGATCTGCTCGAAATGCTCCTCCTAATACACCCCAAGATGCTGTTAGGCCTGGTGACGAGGGATGTGGAATGCAGGAGAGGGCTCCAGGCTGGGGCTGAGGGGTTTGGTGTATGGGCTGGGGCTCAGGGCTGGGACAGGGGGTTGGGTGCAGGCTATGGGCTCCAGGTAGTGCTCCCAGGACATGGTCAGCCTGTCCCTAGGTGCAGGGAGCTGTGGAGTCAGTGCTGAGATAGGGGGCAGTGTGAGGGGTCTCTGAAGCCCTCCCTACACAGAGGAGCCAGAGCTCTGCCAGGTGCTAGGTAGGGAGCTCACCAGCCCTCTGAACAGTGCAGGGAGTGGTGCTGGCCAGGGTGCCAGGGCCCTTTTCGACCGGGTGTTCTGGCCAAGAACCAGACCACCAGTCACCCGGACATCCTCTATGATTCCTCCAGTGGGAAAGGACCTGTCCTGCTCCACCGCTGCTGCATCCTGGCACAATGCCGCAGCTGCAGAGTGCGACCAGTGCCGACCTCAGGTACACAGCCTCTGCCCCAGAGTATTGCACTAGGGGTCTCCTGATTTACACCAGCCTGAGATCAAAGAACTGGCCTGGCCGGCACCTGGTCCCTCTCGAGGTCCTTTCCAGGTGCAGTGTTCAATGATGTTCTTGCTTGCAGGACTTTTGGGCCCAAACTCTGCTCTCTGGTGTGACTCCACAGGCTTTGCACAGCTGGAACCTGATTGGCTTGCACTGGACTGAAAAAGTGTAAGTGCCAGTGCATTGCACCAGGTGTGAACAAGAGCACGACCCAGGCAGGGCACAGATCCCAGGCGCTCTCGTCCATGACAGTTGTGGTAGCGGCCGCATGTCCAGGCATCCGGCTGCCGTGGCTCAGCGCTGGTTATCTGACGTGACTCAGCCCATCGCTACTGTTCTCCTGGAGCCATTATAACACTGGGGAGCCTGTGGTGCAAAGACACCTCCCACCGGGGAAATGAGCTGCTAAAAAGAGCAGCCCCCGGCTTCAGCGCAGACCGGAGCTCCCCTCGCCGACTGACGACGCGCTGCCCCGGCCTCAGCGCCAGGTCACTGGCTGCTCCTGTGACTGCATGTCGAGCCCGGCTGTCAAGGGCCATCAAGGTCAATGGAGGCAGAGCCCAGAACATGAGCCAAGATAGACCTGCCAGCTGGGGGCATGCACGGCATTCGAGAGGCAGCGTTGCCTAGTGGGTTGGGCACTGGCCTGGCGTCTGGAACTAGCCCAGGCTGTGCCACTTTGCTGCCGTGTGACCGGCCCTTGGGCAGCTCTGTGCCTCCGTGTTCCCCCGCAGCCTTAGTCTGGCTTTTCGACCGTAAGCTCTGATTCCAGGGACTGGCTCTGTCTTTGTGCCTGCACGGTGCCTAGCCCATGAGGCCTCTATCTTTCCATAGGGCCTGCAAGCACTGATCCGAACAACAGAATCACTCAGTAACGGACTTGCACAGCACGCAGGCCTGCAGCGGGTCCTGCGCACAACTCCCACGTGGACCAAGCCAAGCCTGGCAGAACCCCCTGCGGTCTAACCCCCTGGACCTTGGCAAACTTGCTCCGGCGTCCGCATAGCCAGCACCAGCCTTTACCGCAAAGCAATTTCATGGCACTCGAGACCAGAAGGGACCAGTGTGGTCAACCCTGCATGACAGCCTGAGTCCCCGCGCAGCTGCGGGGGGGTCATTAAAACAGCCCAGGCGGCATCACAAATGGTCAGTGACAGAGACCCTGGGGGAAGGGTGTTAGCGGTCAATTACCCTCGTGGGATAAACACACACCTCTCTGCCAGGCTGGGGGATCTAGCTGCAGCTTCTGGGCACTGGTTCCCCATTGTGGATGCTTAGAGCCAAGGCTACAGTTCGGTCACGGATTGTGGGACTTTCTGGGACTTTTGGAACGTGGGAGAGGAGTTCCAGGCTGCAACTGAGGAGTTCGGTATGTGGGCTGGAGCTCAGGGATGAGCTGGGCTTTGGGGTTTGGTAGGGGGCCAGGGAATGAACTCCGGGCAGTGCTCTCTGGGGCAGGACCAGAGCAGCTGGCAGCCCCAGGGCCGTTGGAATGGCTGAGCGGTAGCCAGCCCTGGGGCTCCTGGAGTTGGGTCAGCCCTTGGGTCGGGAGCAGCAGGAATCAGCCTTTGCTGCAGGACTTACAGGGATGGGACCAGCTGCAGGCCCGACTGCACTCTCTTTGCCCCAATGCACATTTACTGCAAGTCAGAGGCAGGCCGTGGGCATCCATGAATTTTTGCTGTGGCCTGTCCACGACTGTGACTAGAAATACCCCCGCTAAGACCTCTGTGTGATGGAGTGGGGGATACGTGTGTACCTGTGTCTCACACAGGGTGTGGGGCTCCTGCTGAGGGTAACCTGGCGACCAGGTGACACCTCTGGGCTGCAGACAAAGGGGGAGGTGGAGCCTGAGGGGTTTGAATTGGAACTGGGAATTGGAAGCAGTGAGTCTGGGCTGAGAGAGAGCGAGACCAAGGAGGGCACAAGGCCCCGGCTCTGGGGGCCCCTCGGGGCCTCCTCTCCCCAACATGGATTTGACTGGCTGTCTCTGCCGGCTGCACTGACTCCTCTGTACGACGCTGTGTCCTGTTGGCTAATAAACCCGCTGTTGTCCTGCTGAGTGAGAGTCACTCCTGCCTGTGGCCAGGGTGCAGAGCTTGGGGGACCCCGAACCCCATCACACTCTGCCTTACTCCTAGACTGTGATCAAGTCCCACCTTGGCTGCCTTGCGACATGAAATAGAACTCCTCCAGTCTGGCCCTGCAGGGCAGGTGCTCCGACCCTTTAATCAGTCCCAGGGCCCTTCTCCGGCCCCTCTTTGATTTATTCTGGAGATGCTGCACCCAACACCGGCCACAGGGGTTCCAGCTGCAGTCGCACAGCGCCAAAGACAGAGCTGAGATCACCTCCTTGCTCATGCTCCAGCTTCCAGTGCTGCTCAGACAGGTAGGGCATTGAAACAGGCAAGCCAGGCAAAGGGGCGAGAGGGGAAACTGAGGCAGAGCGAGGGGGGCGGGGCGTGGCCTGCTCAAGTTCACACAGCAGGGCAGCAGCAGAATCTAGCTCTGCCTTAACCCTTTGTAGCCCCCTCCCCAGCCCCTTCCTCCAGCACCACAGCACGGCCTCAAGAGAAGCCCCGTTTGCAACGTCACTTTCATACTCGTTCCTTGCTGCTGCTAAACGAGCCCCTGGGCAGCCTCAGCCGGGGAGTCGGTGGAAGCCCAGCAGCTGCGTATATAATCAAAGTCCGTTGGGGCTGGTTTGATGGAGGTAAGACGGGCCGAGCCACAAGCCCAGAGTTCTGTGCCGCTGAGTCGTCCCTCCCCTGCAGGGCCATTTCCTGATTTCACGATTGATTTCGAGCTGCTGTCCCTGGCAGAGCCGCCTGCCGTTACGGCCCAGCACCAGAGGCTGGTGCAGAGTGCCGCTGCTGGATGGATTCCCCTGCGGCGGAACGGCCATCGGAGCGCTTTGCGTTCCCCTCCTTCGCTGGCTGCTGCACCCTGGCACCCTGGGCACCTGCCCGCCCAGCTGGAGCTCTGAGTGCCAGCCCACGTCCAACGGCAGCTGGGCACCTCTAGGATTCTGGCCCCACGTCCACAGCTCTGTACAGCTGCGGGAAGGCTCCTGGCTGGCTCTCCGGTCCCCACCTCCACTCCTGGCGCCCCCCGTGTACACGGCCAACTGGCGAGATTGGCCTGGGGTGTTCCCATGCTCTGGCTATTCCCAGAGTTCCCACACTTCGGCTGTCCCCGAGGCTGCGATCAGGCAGTGGCTCCCAGCGCTGAGGAGAGGCAAAGGTCTCAGGACTGCTGCTGGGACACAAAGGGGAGGCCACTGCTCCTGTCCCCTCCATCTCTGCACCAGTCTCAGCTCAGGGGGACCTGGGCCTGCGCTAGCCCAGATCTGTGACACTGCAAGGCAGGCCCGGCACTCCAGAGAGAAGCCACCTCCCCAACCAGCTGCCCTGGCTTCCTGCCCCTTGGGGATCCCTGGGCTGGGCTCACAGTGCTGCTCTCTAAGGCCTTTTTCTGCGGCCCCTTTGAGGCAGCAGCTGCCATAAACATATCAAGAAGCAGAGGGGCGGCTGTGCTAGTCTGTACCCGCAACAGCAACGAGCAGTCCTGTGGCACCTTCTAGACCGACGGATTTTATGGAGCGTGAGCTTCCGCGGGCAAAGACCCAGAGGCATCTGATGAGACACCAAAGCTTATTGTCCAAAAAATCTCTCAAGGTGCCGAGAAGCAGAACGTCACAGCTTCTCCTGCCCTCCAAATTACATCGAAACACCTGGACAGGAGCTACTGCTGTCCCCCAAAACCAAGCGGTCCTGGAGCACCGCAAAGACCAGCACTTTGATTTCACCTCCCGTCTCCAGAGAAAGATTCGGCCCTCAAGCTGTGCCCAGAGAGCTTTGTCTGATCGCCTTCGGTCTGGCAAGGGAGCCCTTCTCCAGAGCACGAGCCTGAAATCGAGACAGCTTTATTGTCTCGCCTTTCTGCTCCCTGCTTCGCTGCTATTTGTATTCTGGCCGGGTCTAGGCTCGTTTCTGGCTGGGGCATAACTCATTTGGCAAGGTATAAATGGCGGCGGGGCGTGATAGGGCTGGAAGAGGCTGGGATTGGGGAGAACTGCTGTTGGGGAGGTCTTTGGTTCGACACGATTGGTTCAGGTTCAGCTGGGCAGGGCTGACTTTTAACTATAGAAGCCAGGCTCCAAGGGGGAGGTCTCGGGAGCTAACTGCAGGGTACAGAGTGATGTGCCAGACCTCAACACCGTCCCGCTATCGCGGGCCGCAGCTGGGGTGCGCAGGAGAGCTGACCGTGCCTGGCACCCTGTCGTACTGGGAGCGGTGAGCAGGGGCTGCACCAGGCTCAGGGTATTACTGTGTAAGGCTCTTTTGCAGCACGAGGCCGGCAAACCCACAGAGAAGCGAGCCCTGAGCACTAGGAGCTGGGTAAGGGTCCGTGCCTTTTGCCGGGCGCCCTAGGAAGTGGACCATGACATGTTGGCACCTAGGCTAACTGGGTTATCTGCAGACAGATGAACTGGGGTGCCCAGAGTACAGGGGCGTCAGCTCAGGTCGGGGGGGACAATGGGGCTGACAGCCACCCCAGGCTCCAGAGCAAGGCTGGAGGCAGCCCAGCCTCCACTCCTGCCGAAGAGGTGGGGCTGGGGCAGAAGGGGCGGGGCTGTGTGTGGAAGGGGCGGGGCTTAGGGCAGCCAGCCTTCAAGCCCTCTCCCACGCTGGCGGAGCGGCAGGAGCACAGCATCGCCCCAGCCCCTGGGAACTGCTCCGGGTGGCAGTTCAAGGGGGCCAGGAGACCCCAGACATCCCTGAAGAGCTGGCCTGGGGCAACTGCCCCTGCTGTTGTGGGGGGCTGGGCTCTCCCTTCCCTCCAGGTGGCTGTGTGCACACGCCTGCGTTAGAACCGCCCCCGCTAGTGACAGATGGGTGTGGTGCCGTGGGGCCCTCGTCTGAACACACACGCCTGCCCCCAGGGATGGCGCCCATGGCGAAACGCTGCTCGAGGATGAAAAATCTTAGTGGGAACAGTGCCCCACACACCCCCCGCCCTGAACCCCCACCCCAACCCCCTGCCCTGAACTCCCACCCCAACCCCCTACCTTGAACCCCCATCCCTTTGCCCTGAACCCCCCCAACCCCACCCTCTGCCCTGAACACCCCACCCCCTGCCCTGAACCCCCCAACCCCCTGCCCTGAACCCCCACCCCCACCCTCTGCCCTGAACACTCCCACCCCCCCGCCCTGAACCCCACACCCCCACCCTCTGCCCTGAACACCCCGTCCCTCTGCCCTGACCCTACCAACCCAACCCCCCTGCCCTGAACGCCCCATCCCTCTGCCCTGAACCCCCACCCCAACCCCCTGCCCTGAACCCCCCAACCCCCTGCCCTGAGCCCCCACCCCAACCCCCTGTCCTGAACCCCCCACCCCCACCCTCTGCCCTGAACACTCCCACCCCCCCGCCCTGAACCCCACACCCCCACCCTCTGCCCTGAACACCCCGTCCCTCTGCCCTGACCCTACCAACCCAACCCCCCTGCCCTGAACGCCCCATCCCTCTGCCCTGAACCCCCACCCCAACCCCCTGCCCTGAACACCCCCATCCCTCTACCCTGACCACACCACCCCAACCCCTTGCCCTGAACGCCCCATCCCTCTGCCCTGAACCCCCCACCCCAACCCCCTGCCCGGAACCCCCCATCCCTCTGCCCTGAACCCCCCACCCCATCCCTCTGCCCAGAACCCCCTGCACTTCACCCAACACTTACATTTCTCACAGGCACTGTTTTGTCACAGTGGGGGTCGGGGGAAAGGTGGGGACAGTCCACTACCCATAAAAATGTGTTACTTGCACCCCAGGTTATGAATAAATGCAAAGATTGGAAGGAGGTTCCAGCCCAAGTGTTTCTCTGTTGATTTGAGAGTATAAACACCATCACCGTGACATTCACAGAAGATGCTTAAGTGTAAGAGACTCTGCCGCCCTCAGAAATGTTACAAAGTCCACAGGAGCTAAGCTTATGTACCAGCTGGAAGAGAAGCAGAGCACAGGAGACACCCAGCTATAAAATGGCTGGGTGTTAAGTGCAAGGAGTGGTTGTTTCTGCATAGTGCCCACTAGCAAAGGGGTTCTGGGAGAAAGCCTGTTTCAGGGGGAGGGATAGCTCAGTGGTTTGAGTGTTGGCCTGCTAAACCCACTGTTGTAAGCCACAGAATCACAGGGCTGGAAGGGACCTCAGGAGGTCATCCAGTCCAGCCCCCTGCTTCAAGCAGCATCAACCCCTACTAAGTCATCCCAGGCAGGACCTCGTCCAGCTGGGACTTTAAAAACCTCAAGGGATGGAGAATCTACCACCACCCTAGGCAATGCATTCCAGTGCTTCACCACTCACCTGGTGAAGTAGTTTTTCCTAATATCTAACCTACACCTTTCCCTCTTCAACTTCTGACCATTACTTCTTGTTCTGCCATCTGACACCTCTGAGAACAGTTTCTCATCCTCCTTTTTAGAGCTCCCCTTCAGGAAGTCAAAGGCTGCTATTAAATCGCCTCTAAGTCTTCTCTTCTGTAAACTAAACAAGCTCAAATCCCTCAGCCTCTCCTCATAGATCTTGTGCTCCAGACACTTAATCATTTTTGTTGCTCTTCACTGAGCCTGCTCCAGCAAATCCACCTCCTTTTTATACTGGGGGGCCCAAAACTGGACACAGTATTCCAGATGTGGCCTCACCAGTGCCTAATAAAGAGGAATAATTACTTTTCTAGATCTGCTCGAAATGCTTTTCCTAATGTACCCCAGTATGCCGTTAGCTTTCTTGGCTACAAGGGCACACTGTTTACTCATATCCAGCCTTTCATCCACCATAACCCCTAGGTCCCTTTCCATCGTACTGCTGCTGAGCCAGTTGGTCCCCAGCCTGTAACAATGTTTGGGATTCTTCCGCCCCAGGTGCAGGACTCTACACTTCTCCTTATTGATCCGCATCAGATTTCATTTGGACCAGTCCTCCAATTTATCCAGGTCCTTCTGGATTCTGTCTCTACCCTCCAACGTATCTACCTCTCCCCCTAGTTTTGTGTCATCTGCAAACTTGCTGAGGGTGCAACCCAGTCCCTCATCCAGGTCATTAATAAAGATGTTGAATAACACCAGCCCCAAAACCAAGCCTTGCGGCACTCCGCTTGAAACAGACCACCTTCCAGATATTGAGCCATTGACCGCTACCCGTTGGGCCCGACCATCAAGCCAGCTTTCTATCCATCTTATAGTCCAAGGATCCAATCCATATTTCCTTAACTTATGGACAAGAATGTTGTGGGAAACCATATCAAAAGCCTTGCTGAAGTCAAGGTATATCACATCCACTGACTTCCCCATGCCCACAGAGCTTGTTATCTCGTCAGAGAAGCTAATCAGATTGATCAGGCAGGACTTGCCCCTGGCGAATCCATGTTGGTCCAACCCTTGGAGGGCCATCTATAGATCTGCAGCAAATGGATTGAAAAAAAATCTGCTAAAGATGGAGATAGGTCCTGCTGTGGGTGCTGGACCCTGGATGAGATGACCTCTGAGGGTTCTCCCAGCTCTGTGAGATAGGTATATCCCTATAATTCAGAAGGGCATTTGCTACCCTGCTGAGGAATCAACATTTGTGTGTAACCAGCTGGGGCCCTCCCCGTCAGCTGACTCAGCCCATTTCCAAGGAAAGAGTCTCTCAGGCAAGGGTGAAATGAAACTAACTGGAAGAATAGGTGCCCCACGCTGTCACTCCCCCCAGAATTGGTGACTTGGAATAAGAGGGAAGTTTTCAGAGAAAGATCCCAGCAAATGGTCCTTCTTTAGCCCTGCTGCTCTCACAGTGAAGCATTTCTAGGTGATAGAGCAAAGAATGACCAGTCGGGGGGGAGGAGGGTGGCAGAGAAGAGTGAAGTAGCTTTTTCAATGAGTGTGGCTGGAGGTAGGTGGGGGACTCAGAGAAACAGCAGAGCCAGAGATGCTTAAAGGACGTGTCCTGCCTTCCTTCCACTCCTGGGCAGAGGGGAGGCAGGAGCCAATGTCCTGCAGTGTCAGGGCTCTTGCTGGGTGGGGGGGCTGTCTCCCTCACTCCCAGGATGTCCCTACTGCAGTGTGTGGGTAAAACTGTGCCCCCTGGCCAGTGAGCATGGAGCCCATTGGTACAACGCACGGTTGGACCCGCCGTGGCTTGGTAGAATTAGCGTTCGCCAGTGTCTGATGATGCTGAGGGCCTCACGGCTGCAGGGGAAACTGGCGAGGGAGACCAGAGCCTCCTCCATCACGGAGCTTTGCAAAACCACCCCCCGTTGCTCAGCCTGTGCCTCCTCCAGTGAGCAGCTGTCCTGCTGCTGCTTCTGCCACCTCCCGCCTTGGCTGGGAGCCGGCAGCTGGCGCTCCGGTTGCAGGAGGGAGATGCCAGAGCGCAGCCTGTCAGGAGTGAGGCTGTTAACGGCAAAGAAAAGAAATGGGGTGTGTCTACACTTGCATTCCTCTTTCGAAAGAGGTATGCAAATGAGATAAATAAAAAATGCAAATGAGGTATAAATTTGCATATTTGGCAACTCATTTGCATATTCCAATTTCAAAAGAGCTTCTTTCGAAAGAAGAAAGCCAGTGTAGACACTGCTTTTTCAAAAGTAAACCCATCTTTGAAAGAATCCTTCTTCCCTTTATTTAATGGGTGCGTCTACACTAGCCGGCTACTTCGAAGTAGCTGGCACAATGTCAAAATAGCACATGTTGCGTCTACACGAGCTGTGAGCTATTTTGACGTTGAAATCGACATTAGGTGGCGAGACATCAAAATTGCTATTCCTATCAGCAGATGGGAATAGCGCCCTACTTGGACGTTCAACGTCGAAGTAGGGCGTGTGTAAATGATCCGTGTCCAGCTATGTCGAAATAGTGGAGTCCTCCATGGCAGCCATCAGCTGAGGGATTGAGAGACACTCTGTTCAGCCCCTGCGAGGCTCTATTGTCACCGTGTGCAGCAGCCCTTAGCCCAAGGCTTCTGTCTGCTGCTGCTGCTGCAGCTGGGGGTCCATGCTGCATGCATGGGGTCTGCAGCTGGTTGTCGGCTCTGTGGATATCGTGCTGTGCAGGCCGAGTGTGTCTGGGAGGGGCCCTTTAAGGGAGTGACTTAGGGCTTTGCTGGCCCCTTATTTCGGCGGGGAGCGCTTGTGTGTGTGGACGCTCCGCATTTCCTTCCAGGGCAGCTCCTTTCAACGTTCTCCATCGCTACTTGGATGTTGAACGTCGATGACACCAGCCCTGGAGGGCGTGTAGATGATACGCGTTGAAGTAGCCTATTTCAATGTTCTTATGTCGAAATAGGCTACTTCAACGTAGTGTGCTAGTGTAGCCGTAGCCAATAAGAAGAAGGAGTCTTTCGAAGATGGGGTTTAATTTTGAAAGAGCAGTATCTACATTGGCTTTCTTCTTTCGAAAGAAGCTCTTTTGAAATTAGAATATGCAAATGAGGTGTCAAATATGCAAATTTATACCTCATTTGCATTCCTCTTTCAAAAGAGGAATGCAAGTGTCGACACACCCAAAGGGAAGAAGGATTCTTTCCAAGATGGGTTTACTTTTGAAAGAGCAGCGTCTACACTGGCTTTCTTCTTTCAAAAGAAGCCCTTTTGAAATCAGAATATGCAAATGAGGTGCCGAATATGCAAATTTACACCTCATTTGCATTTGTGATTTGCCTCATTTGCATTCCTCTTTCGAAAGAGGAATGCAAGTGTAGATGCACCCCATGGTGGCGGTGGAAACACTGCTTCCCTGGGGCCAGCTGTGGCTGCTGACGAGGGCCGGCTCCTCCATGGTGAAGCCACCTGCCCTGCACTGCAGGCTCGTCCCCTTCCCCCTTCTTTCAAGACCCCGGGGGCCACACCGAAGAGCGGGGAAGAAACAACGCAAGCTGTCAATCATTGCTGCTTTGGCCGGCAATGCAGAGCTGCATTTATGTGAGCTGTTGATTTGCCTGTGGCCTTTGCAGCAGGGACACTGATCCCTGAGCTGTTTCCATCTCCTCCACGCTCTGCGATTCAGGGCCGTATCCGCAGCTGACCATGTAAACCAGCACCCTGGGTGTCCACAGAGCCCTACCCAGCCTGGTGGGCTCCAGAGCAGCCCCAAACTTTCCGCCGAGAGCTCCCCAAGAGCGGGAGCGTGGGGGAAATGTGCTAAGAGCAGCTGGGGTGTCGTTTAAATCCCAGCTTGCTCACAGGCAGGCGGGCGTGGATGGGAAAAATGCTGCAGATGCCATTTACATCAGCCAAGGAGCCTGTGGCGTTTGCTGGGGTGGCTTGCAGGGGGATGCAGAGAACAGCCCCTTGGAAGCAGGAGGTGAAGTGGGTGTGATCCTGAGACCTGGACCGAGCCCAGGGAGTCACGAGAGCTGGGTCCTGCCTCAGCTTTGACGCGCTGCAAGGCCAAGGGCAAGTCTGTCTGCTTGCCTCGGTTGCCCCATCTCATGGTGCCGCTGGGTGCGAAGCGCTTTGAGTTCTGGAGCACGTGGCTGGTACCAGTGAGACACCAGACTCCGGCCTCTGTCTCCCGGTTCCCAGGCCTGGGGCTTGGAGCCGGACCGGGAAGGAAGGGGGTTATTTTGAGTAACCGCTTGTGCGAGGCCGATCTGGAAGGGGCTGTGAGAGGAACTCTGCTCGGTCTCCTGGCCAGAGGAGAGCGACTGCCAGCGATGTGCCAGCACAGGCTGGGAGCTGGAGGGTGGTGGACGATAAGAGGGGGAGAGAACCCCAGTGCTCTGTCAGCCTGGATCATTCCACTTCGGTGCCCACACGTCCCAATATAGGGCACCTTGTCTTAAACACTCAGCTACGCGCCTCCCCACCCGTAAAAAGTGCCGTCATCCTGTACACTTGCTATCTGCTCACTTGATACGAGGCTAGAAGGCCCACCGCCCTCTGGGGACCACCAGGGTGTTTGCCACAGATGGCAGGGCTGGGGAATCTTATACAGTCTCTCCCCAGAGCTGCCTTCCAGCTCAAGGGATGCCAGAGGTCTTGCAAGCTGCATCAGTACAGACTCCCTGAAAGGCAGCCACCTCTGGGGAGGCCAGCAGAGAACAGGCATGAACCTCTGCACAAACAGAGAAGGCAGCGTCGGGTGGGGGGGCGGAAACGGAACCACCCCATGGGCCAAGAAGGAGGTCGCTACACCCCTGTCCTGCACCCCCTCCCGCCCAGAGCCCGCACCCCTCTCCTGCACCCCCAACACTCATCCGAAGCCCCTGTTGGATGAAACAAGTTCCGTGGGGGAGGCTCAGGGCCCTGGTGATGCCATCTGAGCCCCCTGGCTGGGACAGGCAATAACAGCGGGAGGCTCTGGCCCTCTGGGCTGCGCAGAGCAGCCTGTGGCTGGAGCCCCCAACAGCTGCACTTACTGGCTAGTGCAGAGGGCCGGAAGGGGACCCAGGTCCGCCCTGCTCCTCAGCTGGCAGTGCCGTCCCCTCCCAGTCAGTCTGCACAGGTCATCCACAGCAGAGTCCGGCTCCATCGTCCCACTTTCTGGGGGGTCACAGCACCGCAGCAGGAGCCTGCCCCACACGCCTTTGCTCCTCCTCAGCTGTCCATCCCCCTGGAGCAGCAGGGGCGGGGGGCGTGGCCGGCTGGGCCCACAGTGATGGCTCAAGCCCTGGTGGCCCCGTCCCCAGGAGGGCTGTGGGATGTTGGCTCCAAGGAAGGAGATGGGATGTTTAAAAGGGGGAACAGGTGGGACCTGGAATTGAATTCTCCTTGTCAAAATCACAGGCTGCCAGGAGACAAGGCTGCCATTGACCCTGGAGAACAACAAGAAGTCCTGTGGCACCTCATAGACTAACAGATATTTTGGAGCATAAGCTTTCGTGGGTAAAGAGCCGCTTCATCAGATGCTTGAGTTGGGGGGTGGTTTCAGAGGGGTATTTAAAGAGTGGGGTCCCAGTAAGAGGGAGGGCCAGGGCTGACAAGGTCCATTCAGCAAGGTGGAAATGGCCCAGTATCAACAGCACTTATCTAAATAAGAAAAAACAAGTTAGATCAGACAGGGGGATGTGAGCCATTGTCAGAGTCTAATGGGGAGATATTAACACCCAGGGCAGAGAAGCTGGTTTTGTAAGCTGTGAGCCACTCCCAGTCTCTGTTTAATCCATGGTTAATGGAGTCAAATTTGCAAATAAATTGCAGCTCAGAGATTTCTCTCTCCATTTGATTTTTGAAATTTCTTTGTTTTTGTCCTCAGCCTTAGTGGGGGTTGATCCTGCTTGAAGCAGGGAGCTGGACAAGACCACCTCCTGAGGTCCCTTCCAGCCCTGGGATTCTGGGATTCTGGATCCCTGGCTGATTCCCTGTTCTGTTCATGCTCTCTGGTGCACCTGGCATTGGCCACTGTCGGCCGACAGAGTAGATAGACTTAGTTCTGACCCTCTCATGCTGCAGGTACAGCTCTGGAGAGCCTCAGGGTGGATAACCCTGTGAGGGGGCTGATCTACTAACGCTGGCATGCAGCCAGTAACAGGAACTGAGGCAGGCTGGCTTTGGACCAGTTTCTGCCTCAGTTTCACCTTCCTTGGCCAGCTCATTCTCCATGCAGGCTGCACCGCCAGGGCCCAAAGAGGACTGGCTGTGTGAGGCCATTTACGCTGTGGGATGGGTGAATTCATACCCCTCCTCACCTCTGAGACACTCCCTCAGGGAGCCCTGGCTGCCCAATTTATCACTCAGCGGGGCTGGGTCCGAGTTATTCGGCCCTAACTACGTGACCTCTGAACTAAATCTCTTTATCACAGGTGGAGGGGTGCACCTGGCACAGGTCAGGCTCCACCCCAACCCTCCTTTCCTCCTGAGAAACGGTTCCACCCCTACGAGAGTAGACGAGTTCAGAGGACGGCCATGGGAGTGGTTACTACTACCACTGCTTCACCCTTGTACTCCGCGTGGAGCACAGGTCATCTACACGTGTCCTCCACTTCATCTGCCTTGGGACAAAGCTTCTAGCTGACCCCAGGAGTGCTCTGGTTGTTGTCCTTCAGTCTCAGTAGATCTTCTCCACGTTGTCCGAGGTCTTCCTCCTTTGCATTTTCCTTGAGGGTTTCGTGTGAGAACTCGACGGGCTGTGCTGGGTGATGGTTTCCTGAGAGCGTGGCCTGGCCATCCCCACTTTCTTCTCTTCATTTCAATGTCAGTTCGTTCTTGTCCTGCTCTGTTCCCAAGCTCCTCAGTTGCAATCAAGTCTTGCCATTGGATGTGACGGACGTACCTCCAGCATCTCTTCATGAATGTCGGTAGCTTGTGACCTGAAGACTTTTTAAGCACGCCAGGTCTCGCGTCCAGGCAAGAGCGCACTCTTCACGCTTGTGCTGAGGATTCACAGTTTCATCTGTGCAGATATTATTTGTGAATTCCATATGGGATGGAGAGCCTTGAATGCAGCTGCTGCTTTCTCTATCCTGGCACTGATAGCTGTTCCTCCATCTCTGCCCATAACGCTCCCCAAGTAGGTGAACTGCTCCGCATCTTCCAGGTCATCCCCTCCCAGTGTGAGGGTGGTGGTGTTGGGCTGGTTGATCTTAATTATCTTGGTCTTTCCCTTGTTAATGCTCAGTCCAGTCAGTGAGGGAGTGGATAGGGGCTGGGAACAATTCTAACATGACCAGCCATTGAAAGGGTTGGGACTGCGCTGTTTAGAAAGGAGACAAATAAGAGAAGCTGCAATGCAAGCAGTGAAAGTAACGAATGGTTTGGAGAAGAGCCATCTGGAGCTTCTGCTGTCCCCCATTCACGTCGTGAGCCGGGGGGCTGGCACTGAAGTCAAAGCAGGCAAATGCCAACCTGCTCAATGGAAATACTCGTCTACAGAGTACTTAGACAGGGGAGCTCCCCACCACCAGCCGGGCACTGCCTCCTGGCCTCTGCGGGGGTTAGCATCTGAGACAAACACCCTCGCCCACAGTTTGAGGGGCATCCCGCTGCCTGGCCCTCTGGTCTGCAGCTTCCCCCTTCTCCAGGAGCTGCAGGGTCTTCTCCAGGACGTTGCCCAGCAGCAAGGCCACTCAGCACCCCCCTTCCAGGGAGAGGGTAGCAGCAGTCCTAGGCAGGGGCCCCATTCACTGCCTGAGAGCTCTGCCTCACCCTCTTTGGGGTCCCAGTCCAATAACCCTCAGCTTAACAGCTGTGAGCTTTCCTCCTTCTACCCTGCCTGCCATTTCCTGCCTCTGGTTCCCCTCCTTTCTCCGGGCCTGCCAGCTCCAAACCTCCTCCCAGGGCTGCCTGCCTTCCTGCAGCCTTTCCCGCTGTGGCCCTTCTCTGTTACCAGCTACCTGGTGGACAGCGGAGCCTGCTTTCCACTAACTCCCTGCTCCCCGCTCCAGGTGTGGCCTATGGACTTAGCTGGCTCCTTCAGCCCCCTCACAGGGCCATCCACCCTGAAGGTCTCCAGAGCTGTACCTGCAGCGTGAGAGGGTCAGAACTAAGTCTATCCACCCTGTTGGCTGACAGTGGCCAATGCCAGGTGCACCAGAGAGCATGAACAGAACAGGGAATCAGCCAGGGATCCAGTATCCCAGAATCCCAGAATCCCAGGGCTGGAAGGGACCTCAGGAGGTCGTCCAGTCCAGCCCCCTGCTTCAAGCAGGATCAACCTCAACTAAATCATCCCAGCCAGGACCTTGTCCAGCCAGGATTTAAAAACCTTGAGGGATGGAGAATCCACCACCTCTCTAGGCAACGCATTCCAGTGCTTCACCACCCTCCTGTGAAGTTGTTTTTCCTAATATCCAACCTACACCTCTCCCTCTTCAACTTCAGACCATTGCTCCTTGTTCTGCCATCTGACACCACTGAGAACAGTTTCTCACCCTCCTCTTTAGAGCTCCCCTTCAGGAAGATGGAGGCTGCTATTAAATCACCCCTCAGTCTTCTCTTATGTAAACTAAACAAGCCCAAATCCCTCAGCCTCTCCTCATAGGTCTTGTGCTCCAGCCCCTTGATCATTTTTGTTGCCCTCCACTGAACCTGCTCCAGCAAATCCACATCCTTTTTATACCGGGTGGCCCAAAACTGGACACAATGTTCCAGATGTGGCCTCCCCAGTGCCAAACAGAGGGGAACAACCACTTCCCTAGATCTGCTCGAACTACTTCTCTTAATGCACCCTGGTTTGGCGACAAGGGCGCACTGTTGACTCATTTCCAGCCTTTCATCCACCATAACCCCTAGGTCCCTTTCCGCCGTACTGCTGCTGAGCCAGTCGGTCCCCAGCCTGTAACAATGTTTGGGATTCTTCCGCCCCAGGTGCAGGACTCTGCACTTCTCCTTGTTGAACCGCATCAGATTTCTTTTGGCCTAGTCCTCCAATTTATCCAGGTCACTCTGGATTCTATTTCTACCCACCAACATATCTACCTCTCCCCCTAGCTTTGTGTCCTCCGCAGACTTGCTGAGGGTACAATCCCTCCACTGTCACCCACTCCCAGCCTCTCACAAAGTCCAGGAACACCAGCCCTGCCCAGCCTGGCCAATAGCCACAGATGGAGCTGTCCTCCAGGGATTTATCCAGCTCTTTTTTGAACCGTGTTACGGTCTTAGCCTTCACTACATCCTTGGGCACAGTCCAGTAATACATTTGGCCCTGTCCACGTTTCTATAGATACTGAAGTGCAGCCCAAGAGCCAGCCATGACCGGCAAATCCCTAGAGTCGCGACTGCCTCCCTGGGATGAGAGCCAGGACAAAGCAGGCCGTTTGATGGCTTTTAGAGCTGGTGATTTCAAGCTCTGCTGGAGATACAAGTCCTGGCAGCTGTTAGGGTTGTGAGCAAAGTTCCTGTTAGATTACAAAGGTTCCACCTGTTCACAGCTGTTCGCAGACGATGCTGCTGTAGTGTCTCACACAGAAGACCAGCTTCAAAAACTGCTGGATCAGTTCTCCAAAGCGTGCAAGGACTTTGGGCTTACCATCAGCCTAAAGAAGACAAACGTACTCAGTCAGGATGTTGCTGAATCCCCATCAATCAACACTGACAGCTATACGTTAGAGGTCGTCCACGAGTTCGTTTACCCCGGGTCCACCATCACTTACACCCTGTCATTGGACACTGAGCTAAATAGGAGGATCAGAAAAGCAGCCACAACTCTGTCCAGACTCAGCAAGAGAGTGTGGAATAACAACAAGCTGTACACTCACACCAAAATGCAAGTCTACAGAGCCTGCTTCCTCAGCACCCTCCTTTATGGCAGCGAGACTTGGATCCTGTATGCCCGCCAGGAAAAGAGGCTGAACGTCTTCCACTTGCGCTGCCTCAGGCACATCCTTGGAATATCATGGAAGGACAGAGTGACCAACACCGCCGTCCTCGAGCAAGCTGGAATCCCAACCATGCACACCCTCCTCAGGCAGCGTCGACTCCGCTGGCTTGGCCACGTCCACAGGATGAATGATGGAAGGATTCCAAAAGACATCCTGTATGGTGAGTTAGCCTCTGGCAAAAGACCTCCCGGACGCCCCCAGTTGCGCTACAAAGATGTCTGCAAGAGAGACCTCAGAGAGGTAGACATCTAGCTGGACAACTGGGAAGAACTAGCAGACAACCGCAGCAGATGGAGGCAGGGGTTACACAAGGGCCTTCAGAAGGGCGAGATGAGGATCAGACAGCTAGCAGAGGAGAAGTGAGCACACAGAAAGCACACTAAGGACTTGCCAGACACCCACCACATCTGCAAGAGATGCATTACGGACTGTCACTCTCGTGGGGGTCTTCATAGTCACAATAGATGCTGTAAATGAAGTCCTCAATTGAAACTTTAAAGGGCGCGATCCATAGTCTATGCAGACTGAAGGATGCCTACTAGACTACTACTACTAGATGTACACTCACACCAAAATGCAAGTCTACAGAGCCTGCATCCTCAGCACCCTCCTTTATGGCAGCGAGACTTGGACCCTGTATGCCCGCCAGGAAAAGAGGCTGAACATCTTCCACTTGCGCTGCCTCAGGCGCATCCTTGGAATATCATGGAAGGACAGAGTGTCCAACACTGCCGTCCTCGAGCAAGCTGGAATCCCAACCATGCACACCCTCCTCAGGCAGCGTCGACTCCGCTGGCTTGGCCACGTCCACAGGATGAATGATGAAAGGATTCCAAAAGACATCCTGTATGGTGAGCTAGCCTCTGGCAAAAGACCTCCCGGACGCCCCCAGCTGCGCTACAAAGATGTCTGCAAGAGAGACCTCAGAGAGGTAGACGTTTAACTGGACAACTGGGAAGAACTAGCAGACGACCGCAGCAGATGGAGGCAGGGGTTACACAAGGGCCTTCAGAAGGGCGAGATGAGGATCAGACAGCTAGCAGAGGAGAAGCGAGCACACAGAAAGCACACTAAGGACTTGCCAGACACCCACCACATCTGCAAGAGATGCAGCAAGGACTGTCACTCTCGTGGGGGTCTTCATAGTCACAGTAGACGTTGTAAATGAAGCCCTCAATTGAAACTTTAAAGGACGCGATCCATAGTCTATGCAGACTGAAGGATGCCTACTACTACTACTACAAAGGTTCCACCTGTATGCAAAAGTCGTGCAGAGACTGGCACTGGGCATTTAGTGCCCCTTCTGAATAGCGTGCCACCAGACCCTGTCACCAGACAAGGGGTGTGTTATCCCCTTTGTGTGTTCATGGAGAAACCGAGTGCATTCATAGGAGTTCCGGGCCAGTGGACAGATTCCATGCTTGCCAGGACCTGGGTTCTGGCAGGTTTTCTGGGGTAGTTTCTGGCTTTTATGTCTGAGTTGAAGATGGCCCCAGACTCACCTGCAGCATAGAGGCTGCCGCCAACAAAATTGCAAAAAACCAGCAAGAGAGCCACTAACGTGTGAGATATAAAATACAAGGCAAAATGCTGCATTCCTGCTGTGCAAGGGGTCGGGCTTTGGGTGTTCTGTGGGGCACTGCACAAGAAAGCATTGTAAAGTGGGCCGCAGGGCCCCTGCCTCAGAACCCCACTAAGACAGCGACGCAGGGGGTCAGGAAATACATTACCCAGGGAGGCAGTGGAATCGACCTCACTGGGGGTGGGTTTAAGAGCAGGATGGACAAACGGCTGCCAGGGCGGGTCTAGACAACATCCAGTCCTGCCCGGAGTGAAGGGGCCTGGGCCAGACGACCTCTCGAGGTTCCTTTTAGTCCTACGAAGCTATCGGGATGGAGGGGTGGGGAGGGGCGTTGTCGGATTGTCCCACGTCTGCCCGAGACAGCTTCCATGGAAGCAGCTGGTGCTACCACCGCCAGAGACAGGGCATGGGGCTAGGTGGCTTGTTCTGCTTGGGGTAGCCCTGTGCCCCTCCGCTGCCCTGCTCTGTGACACCTCTGTTCAGACCGAGGCGCAGGTTGTCCAGTGACCGGACGATAGAAGTGATGGTGACACCCAACCTCAAGGAAGACTCACCAGCAGCCACACGTCACACCACAGAAATACTAACCCGGGAACCTATCCCTGCAACAAGCCCCATTGCCAGCTCTGGCCACATCCCCATACTGGCGATAACCACAGCAGCCACACCACCAGGGGGTCGCACACCTGCACGTTCACTGCTGTGATCTATGCCCCCAAGTGCCAGCTGTGCCGCTCTCCCATGTGCATTGAACAAACGGGACAGCCTCTGCACCCAAGAGTGAATGAGCATAAAGCTGACGTCAGGCACCGGCACACTCACAAACCCGGCGGGGACCTCTTGAATCACACAGGACGTTCCGTAATGGACCTGAAGGGAACCAGCTTATCACGAAGGGGTTTTACCACCGGATTACCAAGGGCGACCTCCAAACTGGAATTCGTTTGCAAATGTGACACGTGTAACCTGGGGATTAACCAAGATCTCAATGATCTTACACATCACAAGGACAATTTGCCCATCGTTGATGTTCGGATGAATGGCACCTACCCCACTTCATAGGAACATAAGAACGGCCAGACTGGGTCAGACCAAAGGTCCATCTAGCCCAGTATCCTGTCTGCCGACAGTAGCTAATGCCAGGTGCCCCAGAGGAGGTGAACCGAAGACAATGATCAAGCGATTTGTCTCCTGCCATCCATCTCCCGCCTTTGACAAAAGGCTAGGGGCACCGTACCTTACCCCTTGCTAATAGCCATCTATGGACCTAACCTCCAAACATTTATCGAGCTCTTTTTTAAACTCTGTTAGAGTCCTGGCCTTCACAGCGTCCTCTGGTAAGGAGTTCCACAGGTTGACTGTGCGCTGTGTGAAGAAAATCTTTCGTTTATTAGTTTTGAACCTGCTACCCACTTCACTTCATTTACTCTTCCCAGAGGTCCTCTTAATGATCAGTGACTTCCCTCCCTTTTTTCTGTTTTTCCTTTTTCTTTTTCCTTTCCTTCTTTTTCTTTCGTCCCCACTCCCTGCTCTATATTCACCCCGTTCGCTCAGTTCAGCTCCAGAATCTGATGAAGTGGGTCTTACCCACAAAAGCTCCTTACCCAATAAATAAAATTGTTGTCTGTAAGGTGCTACAGGACTGCTTGTTTTGGGGATTTTTTGCATGTGTGCGAAACTGCAGACTAACATCACTCCCGCTCTGAGATTAACGCAGACCCAATTTACACAAGAGCAAAGCTTTGCGCACCAGGACATGTTGCACTGGTGTAAACTGTGTGTGCACGAGCCTTTACACCACTGGCTAAAATCTCTCAGGAAACAGCCTTGACCTCGCATGAGAGCTGAGCCAAGCACGGCTGACGATGCCTGTGAAATCAATGGGAGTCGGATTCAGCCCTTTGCAGAGTTGAAATATGTTCGTGCCAACCCTCCTTCTTATCTAATGTCTGTATTTCTCGGATGCCAGCCGCCACCCCTCAGTCCCTGCCGAGCCGGTGCTGTGTGCAGCCGGCTTGCTCTGCTTTCCAAGCTGATCGATAATAAGCTATTTAAACGGTGCTGTGTTTGGGGTAATGGCATTAGAGAGTCTGGATGGGAATTAGAAAAACAACACCCGGCTTTATTAAGAAGCTTAACTCAATTGCCCTGAAGGAAAGTTGAAGCTTTGTGCCTTGATCTCGGCCCCCGCCGCTCTCCCTGCAGGGTTCAGGGTGGCAGCAGCGGAACAGGGCAGAGAAACAGACCGAGCAGTGCAATCTCTGTATTGCCAAAGCGGTTGGGCACCGTGACAAAGCGGACATTGTGTGAATTTTAAGTCAGGTGGTGTGTGCTTCCTCCTGGCCTGTAGTACCACCAGGTGAGTGCCTTAGTTTCCCAAGGCACAGCACCAGTGCACAGTGGCGAGGGGCATTTTGGGGGGGGGACTTCTCACATGGCCCTCCATGGCCTTTGTAACCTAGCAACAAGATGCCACCTATTCCTTAGGAAACAGGACAGTGGAGGGAGGAGGGGCCTGGCTGGATTGGAGCTGGGCTGGGGAGTGGGGCCGTCTGGTCTGGATGGAGAGGGAGGAAGGGGGCCAGGGCCTGGCTCGGGGACCCCTCTGGGCCCCTTTCCCCGGGGTGATGGTACTGACAGCTGCTGGTTCCTGTGCTGACAAGTCTGTTCGACGCCTTGTCCCTCTTGCCTCATAACCCTCCTGTTCTCCCTGCAGAGTGAGAGCCACGTCTGCCTGCGAATGGGGGGCAGGGCCCGGTGTGCCCCCCCGGCTGCATGACAGCTCCTGTGGCCAGGCTGGGGCATGCTCTCGACTGCTGTACTGGGAGACGGCTGCAACAAGGCGGAGTCACCTCCAGTCCTGATGTCACGTCTGGGGGAACAGGATCTGCCCTTAGGGGAACACCAATTCAAGGCCAAGCTCTGCTCTCAGCCATGGCCCTGTTTGTGCATCCCACTGTGAAGTGCCTGCAAGCTGCCAGGTGCAGAAGAACAGAAGGGCCACACTGGGTCCAACCAAAGGTCCATCTAGCCCAGTGCCCTGTCTTCCAGCAGTGGCCAGTGCCAGGTGCCCCTGAGGGAGTGAACAGCACAGGGAACCAGCCAGTGATCCCTCCCCGGGACCTGGGCACGCTGGGCATCATGTTTCCAGAACGACTTAAAGTGACCAGGGAGGGGCGGCACATAACCCAAAAATAATAGGTAACTGAGGGCCCATCATTGCATCTTCAAAGCAAAAGAAGAACAAGCCCAAGCCACTCGCTCAGGAAATGGCCAACTGGCTGGCCAGCTTCTCAGGGCTCTCCCAGGCCGGGGTTCTGGGCAGGTCCATCGGAGCCATGCAGCTGGTGCTGGAAAGGACGCATGAAGCACCGGGAAGACAATACGGCACATGTGCTGGGGCGCTCTGATGTCACTGGATTTTAAAATGAGCACGAGAACCATTATTGTAGCCCTTGCCCTGGGTGGGCACCAAAGCTTGTGCCACGAGGACCAAGTGAGGTGTCTAATGGGAGCTGGGGATCCATTGAATCTGGTTATGCTGCTCACATGTTTGTATCATTTTGATGTGTGGAGTTATAAGGCTGGCTCTGGGCTTGTATGGGAAATGTGAGTTTCTGGGTGACCGCAATAGGAGACACGGGAGCAGGTAAAGCAGAAATTAACTCCAATCCACGCCTGAGGAATTTGGCTGTGGACATGTCGCCCGGGAGACTGCCAATAGCAGAATGCCCAAAATGGACATGGACAGGTGACCTGCTCGTGGACAGGCTCCATCTCCGACGTGCTTCCACACAGGAAGGAACAATGGAATTCCCTCCACATGGGCAGGGGCGTAAGCGGACCCTGAGGCTCCTCCATCTTTGTCTTCAGTCCAGCCCCTCACTTCAGGAGCACCTCTGCTGTGTGCTGAGCCCGGAAGGATTGCTGACCCATCTGAGCAGAGGAGGTGCTCCAGAGACTTCTACGATAGCAGCCTCTGCTGCAGCCTGCATCAAGCACTTTGTGACCGATGTGCGTAATTTGGTTGCTTTAACAATTTGACTCTCACCTTCTCCTTTCTGTTTATTAATAACCCTTTAGATTTTAGCTTCTCAGGGGCTGGCACAGTTTGCTCTTTGGGGTAAGATCTGAGGTATATTTTGACCTGGGAATGTGGCTGGTCCTTTGGAACTGGAAGAGCCTGTTTGGATTTGGTGAGGTTGGTCTTCATAACCTCTGTCCTGAGTGAGGAGGGGACTGGCCGTGGCACAAGAGAAGCTGGAGTGTCTGAGGGAATTGCTGGCGTGACTTCTTGCCAGCCAGTGTGGCAAGAGAAGTGCTCTGTGATGGGTTTGGTGCCTTATAGTGGAGGAGTCCCATTCTTGGGCTGCAAGAAGGCTCGTTTAAGCAATTTACCCATGTTTGGCTCTCTCAGCAGTGCCTGGGAAACCTCCGATATTACAGGCCCACTGCAGAGGTGTGCCCTGAGCGACAACAAATGTAGGTTTTCCCCTTCGATGGTGGAACTTCTGCTGCCGAGGTGTTACTGGAAAGAGGTATTTTTATCTCTCTCGATGCCTCCTGCTGTGATGCTAACGTCTCCTGCTGTGGCAGTCTGCAGAGACAGTGTCACACCGCAGCTGTTTTATCACGCCTAGAGAGCTGAGGAGGGTAACCCTGTTACGGAGCCGCTTCTTCGGGAGGCTCGAATGATGAGGTCTTGATCTGCCCTTGCCGCACAGGAAGGGGCTGGGCTGCTTGTGGGTGACGGGCGGGGCCATGTGGAGGGCAGCTGGCCCGTGCCACATGCCACTGGTGGCAGAGCAGGGGGGAGGCACTCGGTGGCAAACAAGGGAGGTGTGTCTGCTGTGGCATGTCTCTTCCCCAGCTGCAGCGAGGTAGCTCACATGAGAACGGGATGGACTCCTCCGACCTGCAGTGCCGTCTCTTGTCCGGCACCTGGCGCCAGGGCTGTCCCATGCATCCACTCACTTTGCTGCTCCAATCTGCACCCCACTTCCCAGCCCTCATCAGCCACACCCTGCTCACACCACTGGCTCCTCAAGGGCCCAGCCCACGCCCCCAAGCTCCCATCCCACCTCCCCCGGGCCACCAGGCCTCAGCATGCATCCCTGACTTCAGCGTTACCTCCTCTGCCCAAGCATCCCATCCCGCAGCTGGGCTCACGCTCCCCACAGCACTGCTGCCTCGGCCTCCTTGCAGTCCCACTGAGGGCAGGTCTGTGTCACCGGTATCAGCCACCAGCAACTTCGCTGGACTGGTGACACGGTTTGGACGTCTGATCGGCGCTGCCCAAAACCGAGTCTGGTTTCCGAGTTGGAGGAACGCCAGAGGAGAAGAACATGGCACTTTGCAGCCCAGGGTGAGCCAACTCCAGAGTCAGGCTTGGCCCCTTTCAGCACAGCCATGCAGGCAGATGTGGTTCTCCAGGGCTGGGGAGAACCCTGCTGGCCAGAGAGGTGCTGTTTGAGGCCGGGTGGGCTGGAGGTACGGTAGCCAGACCCCACGAGGGGGGACAGTCTGTGAAACCTCCTTGCGTGAGAGTTCATTGGAGGGGGAAACTGAGGCTGGGGTGTTGCCATTTGTCAGGCAGTGAGGGGGTCCCCAGGCCTTGCCCCCACCCGCAGGCAGACATGGCTTTCGCTCAGCAGGGAGAACAGGAGGGTTATTAGGTGACGGGGACACAGCGTAGAACAGCCTTGTCAGCACAGGGACCAGCAAGTATGATCCACCTTGGGGAGAGGGGCCCAGAGAAGTCCCCGAGCTGGGCCCTGTCACGCTTCCTCCCTCTCCAGCCAGACCAGACTGCCCCACTCCACAGCCCAGTTCCCATTCAAACCAGCCGGGCCCCTCCTCCTGCCTTTCTCTTGTTTCCGGGGGAAGAAAGGGGGCACCTGGCTGCCAACAGCCTGGAGCCCCATTGCCTCCGTGTGAGAAGCCATCGCACCAAAACTCCCATCACCGCTGTGCCCTGAAGCTGTGCCTAGGGAAACTGAGGCACCCTCCACACATTACACATCTCATAGGGCTGGAAGGGACCTCAGGAGGTCATCTAGTCCAACCCCCTGCCCTCTTGGCAGGGCCAAGCACCATCCCTGACTGAAACCTATTTGCCCCAGACCCCTAAACGGCCTCCTCAAGGCTTGAGCTCACAGCCCTGGGTTTAGCAGGCCCATGCTCAGGCCACTGAGGTTGCTCCAGGATAGCAGAAAGCACACGCAACCCAGCCAGGGGGATGAAATCCCCCCACGCACACGCACTTTGTCACACCACTCTGAGCAGCTGCGACTGTGTTGGAGCAGTGCCCAGGACAGCAGCAGCCCAGTTGTGACTGGGTGATCTCCGAGCGCCGGAGCAGCCTAAGGGCCCTTTCCACCACTCCCCAGGGCCGATAGGAGACGGGAGTCCTTCTCGCGCACGTCTCAGCCCTCGGCCATCGCCGTTTTGTTCGGCAGAAGTTCTTCCAAAGCCTCCTCGCTGCCAGACCCGGGGCCCAGGCGCCTGTCGCCGAGTCGCTGGAGGTGAAAGGGGAGGGGGTCAGTCGTGGGTGTTCTTTAGCTCACAGGGAGGAGATCGCCGTGGGTCCGGGTAAAGAGGGACAGGAAAGAAGAAGAGCCAGTAACTGTGCAGGGCAGAGGCTGCACGTGTTCTGGCAGTGGCCGGGTGCGTCAGCCAGAGGACCCCATGAAAATCGTAGCGTCACAGACCTATAAAGCTGGAAGGGACCTCGAGGGTCATTGTGTCCAGTTCCCTGCCCAAAGCAGGACCAGGCTCCATCTATAACATGGTTTCCCAAACTGGTGGGGGTGTGAAAAAATTCTGGGGGGGAGGTGAGGTGACCTGGCCCTCCCCATCATTCCCCCCAGCTGAGGAAAGATCCGGCCTTTGCTTCTGGCTCTCAGCCCCTGCCACGTTACGTGGGCGACCCGGCGCACTGGCTGTAAAAACAGGCAGCTGGTGAAGACCCATGTGGAGCTGGCTGTCTCCTGCACAGGTGAGTGAATGTGGTTGGGGGCGGGGAGGATGGGGTTAGATGGGGGGCTGGGGGTGCCTGGCTTTGGGGGAAGGGAGGGGTTCAGGTGGACGGCTCGTGGGGCTCAGGTGGCTGCCTTGCAGGACTTGCAGGGCTTGGGCAGCTGGTCCTGGCAGCGCAGGGCCCAGGCAGCTCGGGCTGGTGGCTGGTCCTGGCCACGCAGGACTCAGGCAGCTCGGGCTGGCAGGTGGGTGGCTGGTCCTGGCAGCGCAGGACTCAGGCAGCTCGGGCTGGCGGGTGGGTGGCTGGTCCTGGCAGTGCAGGGCCCAGGCGGCTTGGGCTGGTGGCTGGTCCTGGCAGCGCAGGGCTCAGGGAGCTTGGGCTCGTGGCTGGTCCTGGCCGCGCAGGACTCAGGCAGCTCGGGCTGGCGGGTGGGTGGCTGGTCCTGGCAGTGCAGGGCCCAGGTGGCTTGGGCTGGTGGCTGGTCCTGGCCGCGCAGGACTCAGGCAGCTCCGGCTGGTGGGTGGGTGGTTGGTCCTGGCAGCGTGGGGCCCAGGCAGCTTGGTCCTGGCAGCGCAGGACTCAGGCAGCTCGGGCTGGCGGGTGGGCAGCTGGTCCTGGCAGCTCAGGGCTTGGGCAGCTGAGACTGTCATGTGGGCAGCTGGCCTGGCAGCATAGGGCTTGGGGCCGCTTAGGCAGCTGGCCCCAGCTGCACAGGGCTTGGGTGGCTCAGGTGGGTGGCTCTGTCAGCATAAGTCTCGGGCAGGCAGCTGGCACAGGGCTCAGGCACCCGGCCAGCTGGGGCTGCACCAGGCACCCGCAAAGGGCCAGAAAAACCGTATTTATGCTTATTTTAAATTTGAAATAACATTTTTGTGTCAAGTTTTTGTGTTTATTTTAAATTAGAAACTGAATGTTTTGTTAAAGGGGGGTTGGATGATGGTAAAGAAGAGGTGGGGGGAGGGTTTCTCAAAAGTCAAAAGGGGGCGCGATGCCAAAAAGGTTGGGAACTCCTGCGCCAGCCCATCCCTGACAGGTGTCTGTCTAACCTGCTCCGAAATATCTCCACTGATGGAAATTCCACAGCCTCCCCAGGCAATTTAGTCCAGCATTAGATCCCCGGCCACCTTGGCTGACAGCCATGGATGGATCCTCCCCTAAGCTTACCCAGTTCTCATTTGAAGCCAGCTATAATTTGAGCCATGCCACATCCTATGGCAATGAGTTCCACAGGTTACTTGTGCGTTGAGTGAGAAAATACCTCCTCTTCTTTGGATTGTTCCTGATGCCTCTTGATTTCATCCCTGCTTCTGCACTAACTCACACTTCTCTGCTCACTTTTTCCACACCGTTCACGATTCTCTCATACCTGCCCCATCGTTGTCTTTTCTCTAAGCTGCGCAGCCCTCATCCCTTTAGTCTCTCTGATACAAACCACTCCACATCCTCCATCACCTTTTCTGCCCTTCTCTGGACCTTCTCCTGTTACTTCCCAACTTTTCTGAGTGAGAGCAACAGGAACTGGACACTCTTTTCAAGGCGTGGGTACAGTAAGGATTTATATAGTGGCATTGCAATATTTTTCTGTCTGATTATCTGTCCCGTTCCCAGAGGTTCCTAACATTTGGTTAGTTTTTGGCCTGCCACTGCTCCGTGAACAGCTGTTTGCAGAGAACTACCCACGGTGACACCTAGATCTCTTTCGTGAGTGATGACACAAGTCCCATCATTGCCTGTGTGTCACTGGAATTATTTTTCCCAACTTTTTTTTTTTGCATCTCTCTGGGCTGTGAGGTGCTGCTGTGTCACAGGCAGGGAGAAGGCAGGAACTTGGATCAGCCCTGATACCGGGCAGAGCTTTGGCACTGTGATGGAGTGGGGGATTCCTGTGTGTGTGTGTGAGTGGCTCACAGAGGGTGTGGGTCTCCTGCTGAGGGTAACCTTGACAACCAGGTAACACCTTTGTACTGGAGACAAAGGGGGAGGTGGAGCCTGAGAGATTTGAATTGGAACTGGGAGTTGGGAAGCAGAGAGTCTGGACTGAGAGAGAACGAGACCAAAAAGGGGGCAAGGCCCCGGCTCTGGGGTCCCCTCGGGGCCTCCTCTCCCCAACATGGATTTGACTGGCTGTCTCTGCCGGCTGCACTGGCTCCTCTGTACGATGCTGTGCCCTGTCGGCTAATAAACCCGCTGTTCTCCTGCTGAGTGAGAGTCAGTCCTGCCTGCGGACAGGGGGCAGAGCTTGGGGGACGCCGAGCCCCATCACAGGCACGCCTGCAGAGAGAATGAAATGTGACTCTCCGGGGATGTCTACACTGCAGTGACCTGGCCTGTGCCAGCGGATTGGTGCTGGCTCTGACTGCAGGGCGATTTCACTGCCACGTAGGCATGCACCTGGGGTGACGCTGCAGCTCAAGATCTGGGACCCCCGCACCTCGCCGGGTCCTAAAGCCTTGCAGCCTCCCAAGACTGAACATTTACGCTGCTGTAAAACAGCTCTAGCTCGAAGCCCATGAGCCGGGCTCAGCTGGCACGGGCCGGCCGCAGGGTGTCCCTTTGCATTGTAGCCATCAAGCGTTTGTGTTTATTTTAAATGACAAATTGACTGTTTTCACCATGGCGCTCACCATTACTTTGCTAGTCTGCTCCGGGGACAGCGGTCTCCAGTGGGGAGTGGCTGGGCGGTGCAGGCACAAGGTTGATTTTGCTGTCCAAGCAGGGAGGGGAGAAAAGAACAGCACTTCCCTGCAGGGCGGTGACTTGTAGCTCCGCTGACATGGATCCATGAGGACCGTGCGCTGGCTCCGTCTGAAAGCACCGTTAACTGGCGGACAAGCCGGCCTCAGCTGCAGTAGCCGGGGCTGGGATCCCAACACATCCAAGATCTGGCTGAGCAGACGTTGGGGCAGCAGTGAAGCCCTGTGCAAGAAGTGCACCGCACAGTCCTGTAGCAGGAGGGCAGGTCCCCTGGCTCCAGTGCAAAGACAGGGGAGTAGCAGAATGCTTCCTGGACGTCCACTGAGCACAGGGCTCATGGCTGTGGCTGGCTCTCGTATTGGACATGCCAGGGGCCAGGGCTCTGTCTTTGCTCAGGGACTACCCAGCCAGCTGACGCTGAGCTGGCATAACTGTTCCCCTGTCCCTGCTCATCTGCCCAGCACAGGGGGCGTTGATGGGCAGAGGGTGTCCAGGACTCAGCACCCAACGCTCTGCTGAAAATGTCACCACCTTCCATCCTAGCCAGCTGGAGCAGTGAGTGGTCAGTGGTCTTGCACACCCGGCCCTGGGGCCACCCAAACAAGCAGGCATCCCAAAGATGTGGCAGCTCTTGGGCAAAGTGACTTGCCCATGGCTATGAGGTGAATCAGTTGCAGAGCTGGGATTAGCCTTGAGGACCTTCATGCTCCCTGCCCCATGCTCAGAGCATTCACCCTGAGCCAGTCAGACTGTCAAGGGCTGCTTGCGGAGAGAGAAGCAAAACAAACAAACTCCTCCATGACAGTTTCAGTAAACCCCCCCAGCAGGTCTGGCAAGGAACAGCTGCCTGAGACGTGCGCTTTCATCCGGTCTGCTGCAGCAGCGAGCAGCTTAAGGGATCTGATGCTGGTGAGTTTTGAAATGGTAAAGTTGCAAAGAAAGAATTGGCCGTGCTGTGACATTCCATAACCACTTCTGCAACGCACGCAGGAGGCAAACAGATTAATCGCCCATAGGACGGGAACCCAAATGCGTGTGTGTGGGTGGGGTGGGTGTTTATTCAGCTTGATCCACACTGTCCTGCTCCCCCCCCAGGTCTGCAGAATAGCTGAGCTGCCTGTTCTGTCTTACATCGGCGATGCTTTGATGGACAGATGTCACTCTAGTGTCTTACCAGCACCCTTCCAGAGGGATTGGCCCAGCAGTTCTGCTTGCGGCGGGGAGCGGTGTGGAGTAACATGCTCAGTTCTTTCTCCTTTTTCCATTGTGCGGGGGAACCAGACATCCAGTCTGCCGTTTGGAACCAGGGCTTACTGCCAGAAAACCAGCACCCCCACCCAAGCGACGAGAAGCAGCGTGTCTTTCCCGGTGCTCTGTGAAGCAATGAGTCATTATTTGATTTGATTTTTGCAGCGGCTCTGAGCCCCTGGGGCTCCCACAGCACCCAGGGAAATTCAAGCCAATTTCTGATGCCCCAGAAGGGATCCGGTTCTCTGTCGGATGAACTCACCCCAAGCATTTTACAAAAAATCACATCTCCTGTGTTTTCCCTTTAGTCTCGTGCCATCTGTAAGGAATGTGCCAGCAGGAGCTCAGTGCTGCTGAAGGATCTGGGGAATGTGTCCTCCAGAGGTCATTTGCATGAAAGTGCAAAGGTGTGCATATGTAATGCCTTATAAACAAAGCCTGATGGGAGCAGGCAAAGCAATGACGTTTTGTCTATTGTAAACAACATGTTGTAAAGTCACATTTTATACTATCACCCACTGTAAGAAATGTGGAGTCTCAACAATGCTTGAAGTTGTTGTGGGGGTACAGGGGAGCCACCAGTGCTGTGTAAGATATAGATTGCAGAGGGCTCCCTCCCTCAAAGCATTGTGAGGAGAAAAAGGGGGTGGGGGACAGTGGTTGAACCAGTTGGCTGGAACCTGTTTGGCTATACAGCTGTAAGACCAGTGTGACTAGTTCTCTCCCCAGCTCCTGTTCAAAGGCAGACCTAAGGGTAGGTCTATATTTTTTTCTGTGAGAATCCACCTCGGTGGATACGGAGATGCTGTGGCTAGGCCCATGGCTGAATGCCACTATGAGCTGAAATCGCGGGCAGCTGAAGCTATGAAGAGCTAGAATCACAGGGTCTTACCTACAACAAAACCCACAAGACATCAGTGGGTGGCTGGCAGGTTTGATTGGCAGGCAGGCAGCAGGCGTGACTGGGAGACGGCAGGTAAGAGAAGCAGTGGGAGGCAGGCAGGAGCAACCGGTGGGGCAGCTGGCAAAGGCAACCAGAAAGCCGGACCAACACAAAGGGGGCATTGCCTCAGGTCCAATGAGGGAACGCATCAGGGTGAGGGGTCAGGGCCTGCACGGACTGGGCCGAGTTGTAAGTGGGGCAGTTGAATTGCGGGTATGGAGAAAGTTTGGGTGTGTGGATTGGCTGGTTACAGTATTGGACTGGTGAGCCTGAGAAGCAAAGGACACGGTTCAGTCCATTTGAGCTGGGACAGTTACTTGAGGGTTGGTTATGAACTCTGGGTGTGGTATTTTCCCAAGTTTATGCCAATTAACTTTTCTGCCTTTTCCATTTAAAGTTTCTTTTCTACACTCAGCCTCTGCGCTGGCGAGTGGGGAAGCATTGCCTCTCCGAGGCGCCCAGGGGTGTGTGAATTTCCCAGGCTGCTGGGTGGGGGCTCGAGCCAGTTCTGCGTGAGATGGATGAAAAGGATGTTAAATCCAGCCCTGGTTGCTGCCAGCTCCTTCCAGCAGAAGGGTTACACACGTCTCTCTCTCTAAAAGCAACCGTGGCTACTACGTACCAGTCTCTCCGGGCCTTAATGGTCTCTGCCGTCTGCCACTTTCATCGAGAGAAAGTTCTAATTGTGGTATCAGTAAATTTAGCTGGGGGACAGGGGCAGAGTGTTATTCTCCTGGATGAAAACGTCGCAGGAAAGCTGTCATTCTCTTGCCCTCTGCCATATGGTTTCATTTTCCATACGGCTGTACAACAAAAATCTAATCAGGAGAATTCTCAGCTCCCTTCACGCTTGGTGGCTCAGTCGAAAAGCCCTGCAGAATTATAACACCTCCACTGCCACGGAGATGGAGAAGCTAGTGGTACTTTTCGCCGGTAACTCTGCACCGGATGGTGAGAGAGAGAAGGGTTGTGTGATGGGGTGCAGTCACAGCGGACCCCTGGGGATGTTCCCTGGTGTTCTGACACCCACCTTCTCGCTCTTTGGGGCTTCCCCCCACCCCATTCTGCTGGGTCAGATCCTCTGGTCTCCCCCAGCTGAGGCACAGTGTTGGGGTTACCACCCCCCTGCAGAGCAATGCTGCCACTGGTTAACCACAGCTCTGGGGGGAGGCAGTCGTAGGGCCCAGCACTCAGGGAATCAACCCCCAGAAGGGATAAAACCCCAAATGTCTCTCTCCAGGCAAAAGAAGTGCACAGGGAGGGTGGGTTAGCGAGACCTTGGAATTAGGGGAAGGAGACATGCCCGGTGCTAGCCCTCCCCAGGTGACAGCAAAGTACTCGGGCCTTGATTATAGGCAAAAGAGTTTTTATTAAGCAAAACAGCAGACCAGGGTCAGCGACCCTTCCGAGGCGGCGCGCCGAAATTTCACCTCTGTGTAGAGCTGGTCTTGGGGGCTGGCAAGCCGGGCGGTCACCACTTTCACGGGGCTGCCGCACATCCGGTCTGGGCTTGGCTTCTGTCTCCCCTGCGCTGGGCATCCCCAGCAGGCACTCGGCTCCCACGTGGCCCCCGACACTCCGCCTGCACTCTGCTGCTGGGCAGGGGCTCTGGTCCCAGGCCAGCCCCGCCGGGCTGTGTGCTCCAGGATTGGCCAGCTGCGGGGTGTGGAGGCGGGGTGGAGCGCTGGGCTTGGGGTTATTGTGGGGGGCCGCCCTTTTCAACCTCAGTCCCCTGTGCTGAAAGCTCAGGGCTTCCAGAAGCAGCTGATGGCACTGGGGCTGCAGCGAACCACCTTTAGGGTACTAGCGGCCCCCTGGGGGGCCCGTGAGGGCTCATGCCTCAAGAAGGTGTTGTGTGCCGGGGCAGGGATCCATCCACTTGGGTCTGCCAGGCCTCATCCAGACTGAGAGCACTTCAATCTCCTGGGCCACACAGTAGCAGACTTAAAAGTAGCTATCCTACAGCAAAAAATTTCAAGACCAGACTCCAAAGAGGAATTTCTGAGCTACAATTCGTCTGCAGATTCGACACCCTCAGCTCAGGCTTAAACAAAGGCTGCGAATGGCTGGCTGAATACACAAGCAGCTTCCCCTCCCTTGGTGTTCACACCTCCAGATCAACTGCTGGTAGTAAGCTTCACCCTTCCTGACTCAGCTAACCTTGTTATCCCCAGCCTTGCTCTGGCTTATTTATACCTGGCCCTGCAGATTTCCAAGACCAGCATCTGATGAAGTGAGTCTGTGCTCACGAAAGCTCATGCTCAAAACTTTTCTGTTAGTCTATAAGGTGCCACAGGACCCTTAGTTGCTGTTACAGATCCAGACTAACACGGCTACCCCTCCGATACTTGACATCCAGCTTCCCGCGTGCCAGGGACAGCTCCCTCTTGGCCTGCCCAGCCCCTATGTCTCCCACTCTTGGTCCAGGTGCCAGCAAGCGCAGAATTTGCAGAGCGCTCTGGTATAGGGCCAGAGGAGCGAGGAGGTGCTGTAGAGAGGCCCAGCTGGCAGCCGAGGGGCACGTGGGGCAAAGGGACTCGCCTCCCAGTAGGAGGGCAGGGGAGAGGGCATGTGCGGTGCCCACGTGGGAGGCCTAAGAAGGGAGCCGAGGGAGTTGAAGCAGGTGGGGAGGCTGGTGTCTTGCCAGGGTGCCTGGGAAGAGACAAGAGTCTTTCTCCTCAAGGAGGAAGTGAGATTGTCAAGCCATGAGAAGTCATTCTTACTCTCTACTCCGCGCTGGTTAGGCCTCAGCTGGAGGATTGTGTCCAGTTCTGGGCACCACACTTCAAGAAAGATGTGGAGAAATTGGAGAGGGTCCAGAAAAGAGCAACAAGAATGATCAAAGGTCTAGAGAACATGAGCTATGAAGAAAGGCTGAAGGAATTGGGCTTGTTTAGTTTGGAAAAGAGAAGATAGAGGGGGACATGGCAGCAGTTTTCAGGTATCTAAAAGGGTGTCATAATAAGGAGAGAGAAAACTTGTTCTTCTTGGCCTCTGAGGACAGGACAAGGAGCAATGGGCTTAAACTGCAGCAAGGGAGGTATAGGTTGGACATGAAGAAAAAGTTCCTAACTGTCAGGGTGATCAAACACTGGTATGAATTGCCTGGGGAGGTTGTGGAATCTCCATCTCTGGAGATGTTTAAGAACAGGTTAGATAGATGTCTACCAGGGATGGTCTAGACAGTACTTGGTCCTGCCATGAGGGCAGGGGGCTGGACTCGATGCCCTCTCAAGGTCCCTTCCAGTCCTAGCATTCTGTGATTGTATGATTGTTCTCCCGGTGCATTCACTGCAAGGCTTCCTCCTCCTGGATCCAGACCAGGAGTGCTCAGAGACCCTGGAATCTTGGGGAGTGTTGTACCTGTGGCTGGGGTGGGGCCAGAAGGCCTCTGGGGAGCCTTGCAAGCTCTGCGCCCCTGTAGAAAAAACCGTTGCATGTGGCACACACTGCACCACTCAGGGTTCCCAGGGCGGCTTTCGAGAGCGCCAGGCCCCTCCCAGTGACGCTCATGGAGCAGACGTTCCCTCTCGTTTTTTTTCCATTCACAGGCAGGATAAATTTTGTTCTGTGCACCGAGGCTTGTCCAGATGCGCACCTCTCTTAGAACCACACACTGCCAGCTGCAGGCACTTGGCTAATCATCTGGATGGCACCTGACTCTCCTCTGGGCAGCGGCCCAACTGCTCAGCTCACGGGGCTCATGACCTGTTCCCATGTTCTCTCAGGCAAAACTCCTGAGCCCACAGCTGGCCTGCGGCTTAGTGACCTGAGCCTGCATACAGGCTAGCAGAGGAGGGCATCTAAATGGGTTGGTCACCTTTTGAGTTCCAGCCTGGCTGAGGTCGGGGCCCCTTAGCGCTCGGCTCTGAACAGGCGCGTATTGAGAGACTGCCCCTGTCCCGAACAGCTTGTGGGCTAAATAAATAAGCCAAAGAGTGGGGAGGAAAGTACTGTCTTCCCCACAGGTAAGAGGGGAAACTGAGGCACAGAGCGGGACTGTGACTCCCCTGGGTCTCTCAGGCAGCCTGTAGCAGAGCAAAGAACCGAACCAAGATCATTTGGATCGAAGTCCAGTGCCATAATCCACAAGGGGATTCCTCCTTTCTAGCCCAGAGACCCCCGTTACTGCCAGCTCTCGAGCCCCAGGGGAGAGCTTACAGCTGCTTTCGGAGCTCTGCATGCGAACGCCTGGACTTTACGGAGACTCATGATTAGGCTTTTGTGAGCACTCCGTACGTGGGTGCGTCTGGGCAGCCATTCATCTAGTAAGCCCTTAATTCAGCTCCTGGCACTGTCCACTTCTCTGGGGCCTATCTGGTGCCTTAACGGCCGTTCCCTGGGTGCCAGCATTCGCATAGTGCACCCGCTGTGCAGGGGACGAACGGCAGGGTGCAGGCCGCACACTAAGCTCCGACGTTTGTCGCCTGGCCTCACGGCGCTCTGATGTATGGCAGGCTCTCACGTGCCCAGCGTGGGAGGAAACTGTGCAGTAACTGACTCCTCAGGCTTTTTCCTCTCCCTCCATCGTGGCTGTGAAGACGGGGAGGTCACTTCATCCCTGACGGACATGGAGTCAGAGCCCCGCACACAAAGGAAGCTGCGGCGTGGGGGCCGCACAGACTCCAGCTGCACCCCTGGTCAGCTTTCCGCACGAGGCAGACCCTTCTAGTAGAGTTTTGCCCATTGGGGTTTCCATTTGGGGTCTCCATCGAATTTGGGTGGGAGGTGGTTTGAGTCAGACCCTTCGATACCGTGGATAGACAGAACAGAGCCCAATGTAACCGCCCAGGTCTCTACCCAGCCCTCTCGACCCGCATCCGACCCCCTCGCACGCTTGCCTCTGTTGACACAAGTGGTGTCTGCGCCTCCTTCCGCGTGTGTGCGGAGGTTCTGCTTTGTTAGGGTTTTGCTTGTGGCGAGGGAGATTATTATGGTCTACGCAAGACGCCAGCAAGGCCTGGCACAGGTGCCATGACTGGCACACAAGCTAATTTTCATCGGCACCCAGGGTGGGAACTCACAGAATCCCAGAATCCCAGGGCTGGAAGGGACCTCAGGAGGTCGTCTAGTCCAGCCCCCTGCTTCAAGCAGGATCAAACCCCACTAAGTCATCCCAGCCAGGACCTCGTCCAGCTGGGACTTAAAAACCTCAAGGGATGGAGAATCCACCACCTCTGTGGGCAACACATTCCAGTGCTTCACCTTCCTCCTGGGGAAGTAGTTTTTCCTAATATCCAACCTACACCTCCCACTCTGTAACTTCAGGCCATTGCTCCTTGTTCTGCCATCTGACACCCCTGAGAACAGTTTCTCACCCTCCTCTTTAGAGCTCCCCTTCAGGAAGTTGAAGGCTGCTATTAAATCACCCCTCAGTCTTCTCTTCTGTAAACTAAACAAGCTCAAATCCCTCAGCCTCTCCTCATAGGTCATGTGCTCCAGCCCCTTAATCATTTTTGTTGCCCTTCGCTGAACCTGCTCCGCAAATCCACATCCTTTTTATACTGGTGGGCCCAAAACTGGACACAATATTCCAGATGTGGCCTCACCAGTGCCAAATAGAGGGGAACAACCACTTCTCTAGGTCTGCTGGAAATGCTCCTCCTAATGCACCCCAATATGCTGTTAGCCTTCTTGGCTACAAGGGCGCACTGTCTACTCATATCCAGTCTTTCATCCACCATAACCCCCAGGTCCCTTTCCGCTGTAGTGCTGCTGAGCCAGTTGGTCCCCAGCCTGTAACAATGCTTGGGATTCTTCAGCCCCAACTCAGCCCGGCCCTTCTTCCTGTAGGGGGCTGGGAGCTTGCTTAGCCCCACCTGCAGATTAGCGAAAGACCAGCTAATGCTACCAAGCGCCACGTCCCCAGGAAAGCTCTGCCGCTTAATCAATTTATGAATAAAGCTGTTGTAAGTAGGACTATTAGTGACTTTAAAAAGTCTCACCAGCATTGGGACTGTACACAGTTCTCTGCTTCCACCAGGTAGCTGGCCCCCTGGTCCATGCATTGATTGCTCTGTCTCGCATGAGAAAAGAAAGGTGCCTGCTGCTTGGCAGAAAGAAGGGGCAGGTCCTTATTTCTGGGGGGAGTCTGGGACTGGTCCCCAAGGGCTGTTGTGTGTCTCATAGAGGAGCTTTACCCTGATGGTCAGGAGCTCATTATCTCCATACCTATAGCCTTAGCCTCTTGCTCATTAAGGCCATTGTGGTGGTGGGTTTTGGGATACGGAAGTTTTGTACGTTGGGCTGAGACCCATCAAACTCATTTCACCTGGGCCGTCTGCCAGGTCTGTGTGGTGAATAATTCACTGCTTCCCAGCCTGAGAGGACAGGCAATAGCTAATGGAGGCCTGGGCCTTAAAGTGGCTAAATCAGTTCAGGACAGAGCTGGAAGGCAGAGGGCAGGGCACACGGACAGCCAAGATCTGGGAATGGGGCCCCGGGGGTGGGCTGAGGAGAAGCCCTGAAGGACAGAAGAACCTACTGCTCTGGAAGGAGACATTTCTGTTATGACTTGGTTGGAGGCTAAGCCACAGCTCCAGCCCAGATAGGTGGGGGGAGAGCTTGAGGAAGGAAACTGAGGCGGGGGAGCAACCCCCATGGCACCATGGAAGAGCCAACTTCTCTTGGTTGCCACTGAGCAGTACTGGGTTCTAACCAATGCCCAGGAGGCAAAAGTCTGCAGCCCATTGTCAGCTGTCCTGTTCCCCATTGTGAAAGATGGGCCGGCAGATATTAGCAAGGTAGTAAATCACATTATGCATTTATCAGGGCTGCCTCCCACCTCTGACACTCTGAGTGCACAAAGAGGCGGCCTGCAGAAACCTTAAAAATCCCTTGCCTCTATAGGCTCTGCTTTAAAAAGCTCCCCAAGGTCACAGATTTCCTGACCCTGGGGAGTAGTTGCTACTGACACCACCAAGTGAAAAAGCCCCTCTTAACACTCAGGAAGACACACTTGGATGCCTCCCTGTGGGCTAACCCCGGAGCTTCACGCTTTCCTTGGGAGACGGCTTGAAAACAAAGAGCTGCAATCGGACAGCTGACCTTGCTCTAGGCAGGCATTCACACAGACACTCCTCTAGGACACAGGAATCAAAGCACTGCCTTAAAAAGTAATTTCTTCACAAAACAAAAGATGAAAAAATGCCAAGACAGTAAATAAACATACTTGGTTGCTAGATATAATCAAAGCAAGTAAAGACTATCAATATTAGCACACAGAAAATTACTTCCCTGGGATTCAGCTTAGAAGTTACAGAGTACATAGGAAAAAGCATCAACCAGCCTGAGAAGTCACTCACCATATCCGAAATACAAATAACCTGATCGCGTCTAACTGACATTTCCTTTCTATTCACATATCTATGCGCTGATTATGATGTGGCCAGGAGATTTACTGGATTCATCAGTATTTTTGGTCTCTCCCTGCTCCAGGTGCAGAACCAAGACGAAGATCCTTTAGCCTACAATGGTTCCATTCAAAAAATTAGCTTATCTGGGTGTGCCCTGCAAAGACCTCCCGCCCCTCTGGGTTTGCAGACATTCATTCACGACAGCATTAAACATCTGAATGTTGATTCTTGACTGGCTTTCCTCCCCTTCAGCTCCAACACAACTCTGGCATGTCCACTACTGACAAGCTGTTTGTTACATAAAACACTCCTCACTTCTCCACTGTCCGGGTATTTCGACACAGTTCACAAATGGGAGAAGGCTCATTCTGGAGCCTGCCCAGCCCGTCCCTGTGGCTGCCAGGTGGCTCCCTCTAACTCAATGTCCTTTTTTGTAGCATTTCTGGAACTTGCGCCCCAAACTGAAAGACGGTGGAGAAGTGAAACTGACCTCGGAGCAGACAGAAGTGCACCTGGCCAGAGCTGAGGGTAAGCCCACAGAGTCCAGATTGCGCCCGGCCTTCAAACACGAGGAACAGAAAACAGCCTGCAGCCAGCATCGTGATGTTCATGGACAGAACCTTTGGAGGCCCAGGGGAACTCAGGGTGGTCTGTGCCTTGCAGTGGGTGGCTCTGTATTTAAACTAGAGCGTGGGAATTGGACCATCCAGGTTCTCCTCCTAGGTCTGTCACCAACCCCTCATGTCACCTTGTGTGAGTCCTGTCACGGCTCCGTGCCTTGGCTTCCCCTTCTGGAAAAAGGGGACAATGAAACCTGCTTCGGAAGGCTGTTGTCAGCTGAGCTCACTGACGTCCGGGGATCGCTGGAGGGCAGGCGCTACAGAAATGCGCTCTGTTGGGGGCCCGCTTACACCGGATGGGCACAGACTGGCAGCAGGGACAGAGCAGAGCCCCCCCGGGAAAGCCTCAGCAGGCTCAGGCCCCCCTGAAGCAGCAAGATGCGCAGTGGGAGTGTACAGCTCTTGTGCCCCTTCGCAATCCCTCTGTTCAGTGGTAGCTCCGCCTTGTGTCTCGGATCCCTTGGGGTGGCTGGTTCCTCTGCCTGGCAGAGCCCCCCAGATGCCTTGGATTTCGGGGAATAGCTTTCCTAGTCCTCTTTCTCCCCTCCTCGCCTGAGCTGCAGCCTGGCCCAGTCCAGGCCCAGAGCCTCCAATGGTGCAAAAGCACCTACTGCGCAGCTGTTTCCAAAACTCACCCGCCTCTACCCTGGAAGTAAACTGCCTCTGTGCTCAAAGACACCATGTGCGATGCCAGCCCGGGGCAATAGTTATTTTCAAAATGATTTAAAAAAAAAAAACAGGCTCAGTTCTTTATTTGCATACTGTGCAGGGACTCTCAGTCAGGATCGGGGCCTCTAATGAGGCAGTCTGCCCCTTTAAGGGCAGGAGGTCGGCCCTGTCCCGTGAGCCCAGCTGCCGCACCTGGGATGGGACGTGCAGGTTAACCAGAAGAGCCACCTGGCTACAGAAGGGCTGAATCCCCATGAAGAGCATCAGGGAGAGGCTCGGGGGGGCGAGGAGAACAGCCAGTGGGAAGGTGGAGTTGAGTGATATCATAAGACGCACTAACAGGATTGTTGCGAGCAAGACCCGAGAAGTCATCCTCCCGCTCTACTCTGTGCTGATGAGGCCTCAGCTGGAGGATTGTGTCCGGTTCTGGGCACCACATTTCTAGAAAGATGTGGACAAATTGGAGAAGGTTCAGAGAAGAGCAACAAGAATGATGAAAGGTCAAGAGAACAAGAGCGATGAGGGAAGGCTGAAAGAACTGGGATTGTTTAGCTTAGAAAAGAGAAGACGGAGAGGGGACATGATGGTGGTTTTCAAGTACCTCAAAGAGGGTTATAAGGAGGAGGGGAAAAAATTGTTCTCCTGGGCCTCTGAGGACAGGACAAGGAGCAATGGGGCTTACACTGCAGCAAGGGAGGTTTAGGCTGGACATTAGGAAAAACTTCCTACCTGACAGGGTGGTCAATCACTGGAATAAATTGCCTAGGGAGGGTGTGGAATCTCCATCATTGGGATATTTAAGAGCAGATTAGACAGACACTGGTCAGGGATGGTCAGATGGTGCTTGGTCCTGCTGTGAGGGCGGGGACTGGACTCGCTGACCTCTCAAGATCCCTTCCAGTTCGTGTTCTATGGTCCTTTGTGGGCAGGGTTGCAAACCTAGTGAGGAGGGCTTTAAACTAGGTTTGTCGGGGGAAGGTGACACAAGCCCAGAGGTAAGTGGGGAAGGAGGAGGGAACAATCAAGTGGGTTTCCTGGGTGAAGAGGAGAAAGTGGGCCAATTGGCCCCTTCTCTAAGATACTTGTACACTAATGCCGGAAGCCTGGGGAACAAACAGGAAGAATTAGAGGCCCTTGCACAGTCACACAAGTATGAGGTGGTTGGAATAACGGAGACTTGGTGGGACAATTTGCATAACTGGAGCACGGTCATGGACGGTTATAAATTGTTTATGAAGGACAGACAGGGGAGAAAAGGAGGGGGAGTTGCGCTCTATGTGAGGGAGCAGTATGATTGCTCAGAGCTCCAGTATGAGGAAGGAGAAAATCCGGTTGAGTGTCTTTGGGTTAAGTTTAGAGGTGATGTTGTAGTTGGTGTCTGTTATAGGCTGCCAGATCAGGGAGATGAGATAGATGAGGCTTTCTTCAGGCAGCTTAGTGAAGCTTCCAAATCACAGGCCCTGGTTCTCATGGGAGACTTTAATCATCCAGACATTTGTTGGGAGACCAATACAGCAGCACACAGACAATCCAGGAAGTTTCTGGAAACTACTGGGGATAACTTCTTGGTACAAGTGCTGAAGGAACCGACCAGGGGCCGTGCACAACTTGACCTGTTGCTCACAAACAGGGAAGAACTAGTAGAAGAAATAGAAGTGGGCGGGAACCTGGGCTGCAGCGGCCATGAGATCGTAGATTTCAGGATCTGGACGAAAGGAAGAAGGGTGAGCAGTAACATACAGACCCTTGATTTCAGAAGAGCAGACTTTGACTCCCTGAGAGACCGGATGAGCAGGATCCCATGAGAAACGAAGATGAAGGGGAAAAGAGTTGAAGAGAACTGGAAGTATTTTAAAGAAGTCTTACTGAAGGCACAGGAACAAATAATCCCGCTGCGTAGTAAGAAATGCAAACATGGTAGGCAACCAGCTTGGCTTAACAGGGAAATCCTTAGTCAGCTTAAATTCAAAAAGGATGCATACAAGAAATGGAAATGAGGACAGTTGACTAAGGAGGAGTATAAACATACGGCTGGAGAAAGCCGGGAAGTAATCAGGAAAGTGAAAGCACAATTGGAACTGCAGCTGGCAAGGGATGTGAAGAGTAACAAGAAGGGTTTCTACAGACATGTGAACAATAAAGAGGTTATCAGAGAAGGTGTGGGGCCATTACTGGATGAGGGAGGTAACCTAGTGACAGATGATGCAGGAAAAGCTGAAGTACTCAATACTTTTTTTGCCTCAGTCTTCACAGACAAAGTCAACTTCCCAATGATGGTCCTAGATGATGCAGTACGGGAAGGTGGAGGGCAGCCAGCTGTGGGGAAGGAACAAGTTCTGAGCTATCTAGAAAAACTAGATGTGCACAAGTCCATGGGTCTGGATTTAATGCACCCCAGGGTACTGAGGGAATTGGCAGAGGTCATTGCTGAACTTTTGGCCATTATCCTTGAAGACTCTAGGAAATCGGGGGAGATACCGGATGACTGGAAGAAGGCAAACGTAGTGCCCATCTTTAAAAAAGGAAAGAAGGACAATCCAGGGAACTATAGACCCGTCAGCCTTACCTCAATCCCTGGGAAAATAATGGAGGGAATCCTCAAGGAATCCATTTTGAAGCACTTGGAAGAAGGGAAAGTGATCAAAAGTAGCCAACAGGGATTCACCAGGGGCAAGTCCTGCCTCACCAATCTGATCACCTTCTATGACTATGTAACAAGCTCTGTGGACATGGGGAAGTCAGTGGATGTGATATACCTTGACTTCAGCAAGGCTTTTGATACCATCTCCCACAACATTCTTGTCCATAAGTTAAGGAAATATGGATTGGATCCTTGGACTATAAGATGGATAGAAAGCTGGCTTGATGGTCGGGCCCAACGGGTAGTGGTCAATGGCTCAATATCTGGATGGCGGTCTGTTTCAAGCGGAGTGCCACAGTGCTCGGTTCTGGGGGTGATGTTATTCAACGTCTTTATTAATGACCTGGATGAGGGACTGGGTTGCACCCTCAGCAAGTTTGCAGATGACACAAAACTAGGGGGAGAGGTAGATACGTTGGAGGGTAGAGAGAGAATCCAGAGGGACCTGGATAAATTGGAGGACTGGGCCACAAGAAATCTGATGCAGTTCAATAAAGAGAAGTGTAGAGTCCTGCACCTGGGGCGGAAGAATCCCAAACATTGTTACAGGCTGGGGACCGACTGACCCGGCAGCAGTATGATGGAAAGGGACCTAGGGGTTATGGTGGATGAAAGGCTGGATATGAGTAAACAGTGTGCCCTTGTAGCCAAGAAAGCTAACGGCATACTGGGGTGCATTAGGAGGAGCATTTTGAGCAGACCTAGAGAAGTAGTTATTCCTCTTTATTTGGCACTGGTGAGGCCACATCTGGAATATTGTGTCCAGTTTTGGGCCCCCCAGTATAAAAAGGATGTGGATTTGCTGGAGCAGGTTCAGCGAAGGGCAACAAAAATGATTAAGGGTCTGGAGCACAAGACCTATGAGGATAGGCTGAGGGATTTGGGCTTGTTTAGTTTACAGAAGAGAAGACTTAGAGGTGATTTAATAGCAGCCTTCAACTTCCTGAAGGGGAGCTCTAAAGAGGAGGGTGAGAAATTGTTCTCAGTGGTGTCAGATGGCAGAACAAAGAGTAATGGTCAGAAGTTGAAGAGGGAAAGGTGTAGGTTCGATAGTAGGAAAAACTACTTCCCCAGGAGGGTGGTGAAGCATTGGAGTGCATTGCCTAGAGAGGTGGTGGATTCTCCATCCCTTGAGGTTTTTAAGCCCCGGCTTGACCAGGTCCTGGCTGGGATGACTTAGTAGGGGTTGATGCTGCTTGAAGCAGGGGGCTGGACTAGATGACCTCCTGAGGTCCCTTCCAGCCCTGTGATTCTGTGATTCTGTCCTATGAAGCCTACAGGCAGGAAATGGCTGCTGGGAGTGACTGGGGTCTCACAGGGAATCCAGAATGGAAAGGCCCCGGTCAGCGAAGGCTGTAGAGACCCCAGCGGGAAAGCCTGGACTTCATCTGGGGACGGATTTGGTTTAATAAATCCAGCACCAAGGATGGTTGTGCCTGAGCCAGTGTTTGTTTGAGTAGTTTGATGTAAGTGTAGTACCCAGATGCACTGAGACCTCATCTGGGGTGAGTGAAGTCTCTGCTTGAGAGCCAGCTGGCCTTTAGCTCATGTGGTAGAGTGCAGGGCTTTAGACCCTCTGCTTGCAGGTTCCGTCCCTGAGGCTGGCAACCTGGGATTGCCAGCATTACCTCCGGTTCCCTGAGCTGATGAGGGAAATGGCAGCAAGATGGCTGTGGCATAACATCAGACCACAGAGGGGGCTCAGGAGGCAGCTGGCTAAAAATAAAGTGAGCTCAGGATGTCCACCTGTCCCTGCAGTGCAGATGCAACCTGAGGTTCCTATGGGGTTATGGAACTTGGTGACTAAGTTCCCTTGGTGCTTTGAAAATCTCACCTCTGATGACTCTGGAGGCCTTCATCTTTGGTGCCTGGCTTGCCACACCCTGAGAAGGTGTGGGGTATAGATACTTTTAAGTACACACAGAGCAACTTTCCTTCCATTTCAGGCACCTTGGGTCGGGCACTCCAAATTGTTCTCAGTGGTGTCAGAGGGCAGAACAAGGAGTAATGATCAGAAGTTGAAGAGGGAGAGGTGTAGGTTCGATAGTAGGAAAAACTACTTCCCCAGGCGGGTGGTGAAGCACTGGAATGCGTTGCCTAGAGAGGTGGTGGATTCTCCATCCCTTGACGTTTTTAAGTCCCGGCTTGACCAGGTCCTGGCTGGGATGACTTAGTAGGGGTTGATGATGCTTGAAGCAGGAGGCTGGACTAGATGACCTCCTGAGGTCCCTTCCAGCCCTATGATTCTGTGATTCTGGGGGAGACGATTTGGATGAAAAACTAGGCTTTGTCCACGACTTTTTCTTTTTAAAGAAAAATGTCACTTTGGGACATTTTTGGCCGGACGTTGCAAAGTAGAACGGCGTTTGTCTGCAATCGAAGATTTTGCGGTGCTTTTTCAAAACCTGGAAAATGTTTCAAAGTTCAAAACTTGAAGCTCTCCCCAACACACAACACTTTCTTGACACTAAATGCAACTAAATCATGCCCAGTTGTGGGATGTCTCCCCCCGTCTTTTCTTTTCTTTTCTTATCTTGCCCCGGCTCTTTAACTCTTCAGAACTTTCCCCAGCTTTGGGGAAGTTGGAAAGCAGCAAAAGAAACAGCAAAGCTCCTGTTATTGTGCAAGCAGAGGCCATTTGTCATTTGCAAATGCTGGTGGGTTTGTTTGACCAGTTCAAACTGACCCGATTAAATCTATTCTCTTCCCTTTGCTGTCAGTTTCCTACCACAGAAGGCCAGGTTTGCTCTCATCCATCAGAGCCATGCCGCGGGTAAGCCCAGTCGTTCATCTGTGCATGGAGGATAGCAGTGGAGGTTTCAAATCTCCTGCCAAGCCTGAGTGTGTTACCTCTTGTCCAAAAGCCGTCAGTGATTTTCCCCCTGCACCTTCATGACCAGCAGCCTGCTCCTTTCCCAAGCTGCTAAACACAGTCAGTCCAGCTCCCTGGCCTAACAATCTCCTTTCATGACTGTCTCTCAGTGGTGCAGTCAGCCGTAGGCTCTGGGAAGGGCCGCCAGCTGCTTGTTTTGAGCCCCAGCTGCGGAGGGAGGCTGATACCCTGTGCTCTGAGCTGGCCTCTGAAGAGAACAACCGGAAAAGATTATTTCTTCTTTCGCCTGGCAGATGCGCCACCCAGTGGTAACAACTGGCTAAACTTTCAGCAGGGCGAGGAAGATGTAATTATTTAGCAATTACGGTTGCTAATTTGCATGTCCCAATTACATTATTACATGGATTTACACTAATTAGAACAATTAGTATGCATGGGGGGAACAGTAACCATTTTGACCAATAGAACAACTTTGCTACACCGGCACTGAGTGCTCTAGGGAATAGGACCGAGACCCCGAGAGGAAAGGCTCATGGCTAACCCCAATGGACAACCCCCTTCTCCAGTTAGTCCCCTAGGCCACACACCCAGACCTTGTCCGACATGAGGACTTGGCCTGACTCCACCTCTGCCTCTTCCTTGTGGAGACAAGGACCAGTTTCCAGCTGGGGCAAGTTCCAGCTATGCAAATCACAGCTCATCCTGTCTACAGGAGCTTTGCTGGGGGCTGGTTAGGCTACGGCTCAGTTCTGTTTCTGCTGCTTTCTCTTCTCTTCTCTTCTTCTGTAGATTTCACCTTCTGGTTTATGGGCATGCCCAGCCTTCTGGCCATCTCAGAGACTGCCTCTTCCTCTCCCGGTCCCCCACGATAGGCCTCCTCATGATTCCACTCACCCGGTTGCCCTCCCAAGCTGAAGTAGTAGGACCTGGTGACCCAGTGGAGGGTCCCTGGCTTTGCAGGCGTTGAGGAGCTCCACTGGCTGTATCTGGTAACTTGCAGGGCAAGACACCTTCATGGCTTTTGCTTAACTCCAAGTGGGCTTCCCTGGTCAGCAGGTGGGAGAGAGGGAGGCCGTTTCGTGGTAATGCTAATCGGTGTTAATACCAATGGAATTCCACAGTTGCAAACCAGACTGGAATCTGGCCCTACATTTCCAGCAGTTGGAACTGTTATTGTCTTTGGGTTTTCCATCATGATCAGTCCTGGGTAACTAGAATAGCCTCTGTGTGTGGTGCTCTTCCGCTTGACTCTACTTGTCCCTCATCTGATTTATCTGTTGTCCATATAAATCCCAGGGTGGTTCTTGGTTTCCTTCAAATGAACGGACCACATACAAACACTTCTGTCATAGAATCATAGAATCCCAGGGCGGGAAGAGACCTCAGGAGGTCATCGAGTTCAGTCACCCCCCTAAAGCAGGACCGTAGCGAGCCACTGCGGCCTTCCAATAGTCTCAGAGGTGGAGGAGGCTGCTCAGAGGCCCCCGGTAGGCGGGCCCTGAGCAGGAACACCGGTGCCCCGCCCCTCAGAGGGCGGGGCCTAAAGCCACAAGGGCCAGGGGCGGGGCTCGGGGTCTATTACCTGCTGGGCCGCCGTGCTGGGAGGAGGCTCCTGCTTGGGCTCCTGGGTGCCAGGGGCAGGGAGTCCTCCGCCGCCGCCCGGCCTGTCGGCGAGAGCTACCCCCCAGCTGCCCTGGGCAGCTACGGATACGGATGCCACAGGGGACCTATCCGGACTTCCCAGATCTACCAGGACCCTCACGCCGGTGGAGAGGCCCCTCCCCAGAGGGCCCGCCAGGCCCAGACAGATGGCCTGGGGCGAGCCACCCAGAGGCCCCAGGAGCAGCTGACCCCGGAGTTCAGCCGGACCCCTGCAGTGCAGAGGGTCCCGATTGCCTTGGACCCACCGTGCTGCCGCCGCCAGACTACCCCAACGACGTGGAGATGTCGGACTGGCCAGAACCCCCGAGGGCAGACGACTTGGAGGGGACCTACCCGCCAGGACCTGCCGACCAGGCTGACTGGGACCCTACCCAGATGGAGGTGGAGGTAGGAAGTGGACCGGAGAACGCTTCACCGGAACCCATGGCGGTGTGTTGCGGCCTGGATCCCCACCGCCACGGGCAGGTGTAAGTGACCCACAGGGTCCCGGGCCGGGTCGCAGTGGAGTGGGAGGGCCTGCGACCCCCTACCCCCTCCCTGGTGGGGTCAACCCTCGCCGGGCTAAAGCCAACCCCGCGCTGCGGACAGCCGACTCCATGTACCTGCTGCCCCGCCCTGAACTGAGGGCTGGGCCTTCCCCCAAATGCTGCGTAACTGCAGACTTACCTGTCGCCCCACCCCGCCGCAAGGGCTGGAGCCATCCAAACTGCTTGCGGGCTGCCTGCTGCCTTGCCCTGAGGGAAGGGCGAGCCTTCAGTGCCACCTCGCCCACGCCAGAGGCAGCCTCCCCAGCTGGGGCTGACCGCCAGCTGGTCCCTTAAAGGAGGCTAAGCCCGGGTCCCGCTAGGACCGTGGGCAAGCTGTGGTAGCCCGTGCCACCCCGCGGGGGGCACTGTCGTAGCACGGGTCTCTACAAGGACCAAACCCAACTAAATCATCCCAGCCAGGACTATGTCAACCCAGAAATCAAGAAAACCTCTAGGGATGGAGATTCCACCCCCTCTCTCAGTAACACACTCCAGTGCTTCACCTCCCTCCTGGGGAAATAGTAACAGAGAGGGAGCCGTGCTAGTCTATATACTATCAAAACAAAAAAGCAGTGAAGTAGCACTTTAAAGACTAAGAAAATAATTTATTAGGTGATGAGCTTTTGTGGGACAGACCCACATCTTCAGCCCACAGCCAGACCAGAACAGATTCAATATTTAAGGCACAGAGAACCAAAAACAGCAATCAAGGTTGACAAATCAGAAAAATATTATCAAGGTGAGCAAATCAGAGAGCAGAGGGGCAGAAGGGGGGGAGTGAAGAATTAGATACAGCCAAGTATGCAAAACAGCCCCTAGTTTTTCCTAATATCCAACCTAGACCTCCCCCACTGTAACTTCAGACCATTGCTCCTTGTTCTGCCATCTGTCACCATTCAGAACTGTCTCTCTCCATCCTCTTTAGAGCCCTCTTTCAGGAAGTTGGAGGCTGCTGTCAAATCACCCCTCAGTCTTCTCTTCTGCAAATTAAATAAGCTCAAATCCCTCAGCCCCTCCTCATAGGTCATGTGCTCCAGCCCCCAAAACATTTTCATTGCCCTCCTCTGGACCCACTCCAATGCATCCACATCCTTTCTATACTGGAGGGCCCAGAACTGGATGCAATACTCTAGATGTGGCCTCACCAGTGCCGAGTAGAGGGGAATAATAACTTCTCTAGATCTGCTTGAAATCCTTCTCCTAATGCACCTCAATACGTCGTTAGCCTTCTTGGCTACCAGGGCACACTGGTGACACATGTACAGCCTCTCATCCACTGTAATCCCCAGGTCCTTTTTAGCTGCACTGCTACTTAGCCAGTCGGTCCCTGGCCCGTAGCAATGCTTGGGATTCTTCCATCCTAAGGGCAGGACTCTGCCCTTGTCCTTGTTGAACCTCATCAGATTTCTTTTGGCCCAATCCTCCAATTACTCTAGGTCACCCTGGCTCCTATCCCTACTCTCCAATGTATCTACCTGACCCCCTAGCTTAGTGTCATCTGCAAATTTGCTGAGGGTGCAATCCATCCCCTGATCCAGGTCATTAATAAAGATGTTGAACAATAGTGGCCCTAGGACCAGTCCTTGGGGCACGCCATTTGAAACTGGCTGCCAGCTACTGGAGCCATTGACCACTACCCTCTGGGCCAGTCCATCGAGCTAGTTTTCTGTCCATCTTACCCTCCATGGATCCAATCCATACTTCCTTAACTTATGGGCAAGAATGTTGTGGGAGACTGCATCAAAAGCTTTGCTGAAGTCAAGGTAGATCACATCCACTGACTTCCCCATGTCCCCAGAGCCAGTTACCTCATCATAGAAGCTAATCAGATTGGTCAGGCAGGAGCTGCCCTTGATGAATCCATGTTGACTACTTGTGATCATTTTCTTCTTTTCCAAGTACTTCACAGTGGATTCCTTGAGGATCCACTTCATGATTTTCCCAGGGACTGAGGTAAGGCTGACCAATCTATAGTTCCTTGGATTGTCCTTTTTTTTTTTTAAAGATGGGCACTACATTTGCCTTTTTCCAATCATCTGGGATCTCTCCTGAGCTCCACGAGTTTTCAAAATTAATGGCCAAAGGCTCTGCAATGGCATCTGTGGGTTCCATCAGTACCCTTGGGTGCATTAAATCCAGACCCATGGATTTGTGTACCTCTAACTTTTCTATGTAGCTCTTAACCTGTTCTTCCCCATCAAGGTCTGGCCCTCCTTCCCATCTGGCATTGCCTAGTGCCACAGTTTGGAAACTGATCTTATCTGCGAAGACTGAGGCAGAAAAGCTGTGAGTAGTTCAGCTTTACCTACATCATCTGTCACCAGGTTACCGCCCTCATTCAGTAAAGACCCCACACCCACCCTGATCACTCTCCGATTGTTAACATGCCTGGAGAAATCCTTCTTGTTGCCCTTCACATTCCTTGCCAGCTGCAGTTCCAATTGTGCTTACGCTTTCCTGATGACTGCTCAGCATTCTCCAGACAATATATTTATACTCCATATTTATACTGTCATCTGTCCAGGTTTCGACTTCTGATACACATGGTTTTTGAGCTTGAACTTGTCAAGGATTTCCCTGTTAAGCCAAGCTGGTTGCCTACCATGTTTGCTTCTCTGTAAGAGAGACCTCAGAGAGGTAGACATCGAACTGGACAACTGGCAAGAACTAGCAGACGACCGCAGCAGATGGAGGCAGGGGTTACACAAGGGCCTTCAGAAGGGCGAGATGAGGATCAGACAGCTAGCAGAGAAGAAGCGAGCGCACAGAAAGCACACTAAGGACTTGCCAGACACCCACCACATCTGCAAGAGATGTAGCAAGGACTGTCACTCTCGTGTGGGTCTTCATAGTCACAGTAGATGCTGTAAATGAAGTCCTCAGTTGAAAATATAAAGGGCGCGATCCATAATCTATGCAGACTGAAGGATGTCTACTAAACTATGCAGTGGGATGGTTTGTTCCTCTGCCTTCTATAAGACTTTAAAATACTACCAGTTTTCCTGAACTCCTTTCCCTTTCATATCCATTTCCCAAGATATCCTGCCCATCACTTCTCTGAAGGAGTCGAAATCTTTTCTTCTGAAATCAAGAGTCTGTATTTTCACTGCTCGCCTTTCTTCCTCCTCCAAGTTGAGGACTTGAGCCCTGCAGATCTGCAGCTATGCATTTTATATCCATGGACCGCTTTTGTGGCTTCGATGGAGGTAAACGCTGTGTACCTGTGCAGGGTTGTTTTAATGACTCTTCACCTGCACTCGCTTTGAACATAGTCTAAATTGTAGTTGAATCTAGATGCCGATGCCTCGAGATATTTTATTTGTGAGATTGAATTTCCTCTTGCACAAGCCGGGGAATTCCGAGGGGGAGGAGGAAGGCTTTATTACCTCTTTATAAGAAGCTGATAAGGTGAGGTTGATTTTTGGGAGAACACTTCAATCTCCCTGGACACGCAGTAACAGATTTAAAAGTAGCAGTCCTGAACCAAACCCAGAAAGAGGGAGGGCCAGAGTCTTACTCTGACCCCACTCCTTAAATACCCCTCTGAAACCACTCCCATGACTCAAGCATCTGATGAAGCAGGTCCTTACCCATGAAAGCTTATGCTCTGAAATATCTGTTAGTCTATAAGGTGCCACAGGATTTCTTGTTGTTCTTGAAGATACAGACTAACACGGCTCAGTCTCTGATACGTGTCCCATCATTGAAACATCTGAACGCTGGTGTGAACGCTCTGCTTTGCTTATTCAGAATTATTTTCAGGGAACATAAGTACCAGCGAGGAGGCAGTGTGTTCCAATGGGTGGAGCCCGGCCTGGGCACTCAGAAGACCTCTGTGCTACTTCCAGCTCTGCCACTGGCCTGTTGCATGAGCCTGCGTAAGTCATCTCTCTCTACCACAGTTTCCCCATGAGTTTAAGTCTTCTGTGAGGTGCTTTGATAGATCCCAAGGCCAAACTGGAGTGTTGTAATCATCTGACCTGCAGGGACACTGAGGCAGGGAGCCAGAGTAACCCAGAGCCTGGCACTCTGCAGTGCAGGGAGAGTCCGCCACCACCAACACCAGGAACTGAGGTGACCGAGCAGACACTTGCTACAACACTCCACGTGTACAAGAGCGAGCTAAGAAAGCCCCTTCCCAGCAGAAACGCTGCCATACGGGCCAAGGAGACGCTGGAGCTGCACGCGGAGAGGAAGGATATCTCGGGAGAAGAGCTGAGCCCGGGGGTGCAGGCAGGTGAAGTCGGTGGAGATCTCCCCAGCATCCAGCAATCCCAGGAAACCCCTGAGGCACCAGGCCCTGAGCAGCTGGCCAGGTCCATCTTTGGCTGTCTCATCGCCGGGCAGGTTGCACACGACCTGCAGCTCAAGCACCTGATGGAAATGCTCAGCAGCCCCTGCCCTGCGGCAGAGCACGTCCCAGTGGGACACTCGCTTTGCCAGCAGTGCCGCAAGGTGTATCCAGCACAGAGGGAGGGGGAGAAAACTCCGGAGGAGACTCCAGGGGCTGGGGAGCTGAATGGTTTTCATGACATCGTGGTTCCACCTGGGTCCAATAGAACCGTGAGTTCAAAGTTGTCCCAGGACCAGCCACCACGGAGCGTCTGCAAGAAGTGCAGTAAGCGTCGGCGGAAGAGGCCCGCTGGCTCCACAGGGGCTGATGTACCCAGAAGATCCTGCAGAGTTCCAGAGGGATGGGCTCCAGGAGACACCCCGGCACCATCTGACCGCAGCACCATGCCTGTGGTGTGGCTCCTTCAGCCGACAGCAGCCAGACGCGGGATGGAACGGGGAGAAGGGCTCCCACCAAGCGTCCCAAGATGGTGTCCATTGCCACCAGCACAACAGGGCTTCCGCAGGCCAGGGAGAAAGCAATGGGGAGTCCTGACCCTGCTGCTCCAAAGCCCCCCAGAGCTAGGACACCACCCGCTTGCAAACCTTTGCCAAACTTCACAGCAAAGTGAAGTCCCGAATGGCCCAGGACTCTGGCACAAATACACCCAACACTCGATACAACAAGCCCCTTTTGGAAGGTCAGGACCTCCCGGGGGGTCCGGTTCCCTCACTATTGAATTCCACCCTCCCAGGGTGCAAAAGCCACCAGTTCCCAACACACCCAGCTGGACGATATCTTGTTGAGAATTGACCCTTACTTGGCAGATGCAGCGGATGCCCTGCACAAAAGGTCTCCTCTTCCTCCCAGGATTCCTTCACCTCTGTCCTGTGGAGTCCCAGTTACTCATCCCTGGGAGAATCCTCCCGGAGCTGGTTGGAGCCCCTTGGCCACACCAGGCAGACGGTGTCTGTGCTGGGCTGGGAAGGAGCCACTTGTCCCATCCAGACCCAGCTTCCCTCCAGGCCTCCTGTCCAGAGCAGCCCAGACTGGCCAGAGCAGCTGGCCAGGGCTCACTCCCGGAAGCATTCCAGGGCAGCGGCACTGAGAGGGGAAGAGACCCAGGATCAGAGCAGAGCGTTCCAGAAGGGCTGGCAAAGCTCAGGCTCCTCTGGTTCCTCATGTCCCCCAACCCCGGTACAAGATACCATCCTGGAGACAGGCAGGAGGGACACTGAGGCAGGGAGCCAGTGTAACCAAGAGCCTGGCACTCTGCAGTGCAGGGAGAGTCCGCCACCACCAACACCAGGAACTGAGGTGACCGAGCAGACACTTGCTACAACACTCCACATGTACAAGAGCGAGCTAAGAAAGCCCCTTCCCAGCAGAAGCGCTGCCACGAGGGCCGAGGAGACGCTGGAGCTGCACGCGGAGAGGAAGGATATCTTGGGAGAAGAGCTGAGCCCGGGGGTGCAGGCAGGTGAGGACAGTGGAGATCTCCCCAGGATCCAGCAATCCCAGGAAACCCCTGAGGCACCAGACCCTGAGCAGCTGGCCGGGTCCATCGTTGGCTGTCTCATCGCCGGGCAGGTTGCACACGACCTGCAGCTCAAGCACCTGATGGAAATGCTCAGCAGCCCCTGCCCTGCGGCAGAGCACGTCCCAGTGGGACACTCGCTTTGCCAGCAGTGCCGCAAGGTGTATCCAGCACAGAGGGAGGGGGAGAAAACTCCGGAGGGGACACCAGGGGCTGGGGAGCTGAATGGTCTGCAGGACATCGCGGCTCCACCTGGGTCCAATAGAACCGTGAGTTCAAAGTTGTCCCAGGACCAGCCACCACGGAGCGTCTGCAAGAAGTGCAGTAAGCGTCGGCGGAAGAGGCCCACTGGCTCCACAGGGGCTGATGTGCCCAGAAGATCCTGCAGAGTTCCAGAGGGATGGGCTCCAGGAGACTCCTTGGCACCATCTGACTGCAGCACCATGGCTGTGGTGTGGCTCCTTCAGCCGACAGCAGCCAGACGCGGGATGGAACGGGGAGAAGGGCTCCCACCAAGCGTCCCAAGATGGTGTCCATTGCCACCAGCACAACAGGGCTTCCGCAGGCCACGGAGAAAGCAATGGGGAGTCCTGACCCTGCTCCTTCAAAGCCCCCCAGAGCTAGGACACCACCCGCTTCCCAAGTCCCCATTCTGAAGCAGGTCTTACACCACCTGAAGCAAACCTTTGCCAAACTTCACAGCAAAGTGAAGTCCCGAATGGCCCAGGACTCTGGCTTAAATACACCCAACACTCGATACAACAAGCCCCCTTTTGGAAGGTCAGGACCTCCCGGGGGGTCCGGTTCCCTCACTATTGAATTCCACCTTCCCAGGGTGCAAAAGCCACCAGTTCCCAACATACCCAGCTGGACGATATCTTGTTGAGAATTGACCCTTACTTGGCAGATGCAGCGGATGCCCTGCATGGCCACACGTAAATAAAATTTTGTTCTTGCAGATGTCGAGGCCACTTGTGAACAGAAGCCGGCCGTGCTGGGAGCAGAACAGGCAACCCGCTGCGTGTTCAGAACCGACCTGGGGCTGCACATCAAAGGGGGGGTGGCAGTGGGGGAAATGCCCTAACCATGTTTACAGGGAGGTGGAAGCAGACGACTCCCAGGGGAACATGCCCGGCTGAGAAGCGACACGTACCCGTAGCCAAAGGGCCGGGCTCTGCTGGGGTGAGGGGGTCTGGAATTGCCCCGCTGTGGACACAAAAGCTGAGGGAGGACTGGGGCAGGTAGGAAGGGAGGTCCAAGAAGCACAGAGCAGGAGGTGGAGAGATCTGCTACAGGCCAAAGCGAGTGACACCCCCATGGAGGGTGACTGATTCACCCTGGCCCGCACAGCACCCAGGAGCTGAGAGGCCCAGGGGCTCGGGGCAGGAGCGGGGCAGGGAGACCCTAAGGGCTCAGGTGGGGTGGGCAGTCCTTTCTGGTGGGGCCACGCCAAGATTTTGCAAAGGGGTCAGGGCTGCAAATTCTTCTGCAGGCGGGGCGAGGTCTGGGATGGAGGTTGGGTGCAGAACGGAGCTCGGGGCTGGGGCTGGGGTACAGGAGACGGGGGGCGGAGGGAGGTTGGGGGTAGGACGTGGAGGTGGACATCCAAGGGTGGTGGCTCTTGGCGCTTCCCCTGCTGCTTCCGCCCCCATTAGAATCTCCCTGCTCCTGTTCTCCGGAAACCGGCCAATGGGAGTTGAGAATTTGTCCTGCACGGCCGCCACCCACAGCCCAACCGCTCAGCTCCCATTGGCCAGTTTTGATGGGTGTGGCCAGCACAGGAAACTCTCACCTGAGCAGTCACAGGGCCGGCCGTGAGCTGGATCAAAAGGCTTGGTGGGCCAGATCTGCCCCCAGGAGCGCAGCGCGGCCAGCGTGGGGAGCAGAACGGGAACCACTTCCTCGTGCCTGGGCAGACCCGTGGCTGGGGGTGAGGTGCTGCTCACTCCCTTGCAGAGGCAGGTTCTGTTCCAGCAGGACTCCTGGGCCTCAGAGGGACAGCAGCCCTGAGTCCTACGTTAGCTGCCCCCAGCCCCACGATGGGAGGACAGGACATGACAGGCGGCACTAGGACCCAGGGAATGTGCTGTGTGTGATGGCCCTGCAAGGAGCTGCTCCAGCCTGGGAGCTATTGGGGTGTCAAGCCCAAGGGGCTGAATGAGAACAGCCTACGAGAAACCCAGGCACTGGTTGCTCTTTCCCAAGCCTTAAAGGCGCAGGAGGGTTTGGGGCCTAGTGCAGGAGGGTCGGGGTGAGGCTCTGTCTCCTGCAAGGAGAAGTTCAGAGAGAGGGTCCCAACCGTCCCCTCTGCCCTTAAAGTCTATGGAGCCCCCTGAGCTGGGAGTGCTGCAGGAGGGGTCCCAGCTGAGGAGCCCAAAGCTCCTTGAGCCCTTCCAGGGGCGAGTCCTTCTGCTGCCAAGCTCACATCCCTTCCCCCTCTGCCTGCTGCTTGGGGCAGCCCCACAGAGCACCTGCCACCCCCTTCAGGCAGCTCACTCCCAGAATCAGGCCCCACTGGGCTTCCTGAGTCCTGCCCAGCTGTGCTGAGCCCGGCCCAGCCCCAAAGGCCCAGGGCAGTGACAGGTTTACAGGAGGAGCTCACTGTGCACCTGTGTTTCTGGCCGTGCACTCAGCAGCACCACATCAGGGAGGGTCGGAGTTTAGCACCTAACTCAGCTGCAGGGACCCATCAGGCTCCTCTCGGTGACTGGCAGCACCAGGGGGACGTATGGGGAGGTGGGAGACCCAGCAGCCAGTCCCCTGCACCAAGGACTTTTTAAACAATTTCCCCCGCTGGGGCACAGCAACAGGACGAGAGCCTGAGGGAGCCCCTGTGTGGCTGTCCTGCAGCCAGTGCTCAGAACACCCCACCCCTGGAGGTTGCATCTCCCAGTCCAAATTCTTCTTCCGTCACCAGGAGGGAGGGACTTGAACCTGGGTCTTCTCCTTTCCCAGGCTCTGCGGATCCCTTTCTGGGGGCTAGGACACCACCCGCTTCCAAAGTCCCTGTTCTGAAGCAGGTATTATTGTGTCTCAAAAAATACATCTCCAAGCTTCAGAGCAAAGTGAAGTCCCAGATGTCCCAGGACTCTTGCTTATAAATGCCCAAAACCACATTCTCCAAGTCAGACTTTATCAAGGTCAGGTCCTCCCAGGGAGTCTGGTTCCCTCGCTATTGAATGCCACCCTGCCAGTGTGCAAAATCCACCAGCTCCTCCACCCGTCACTGGACTGGTTACTTTATCGCTTTCTGGAATCGATCCTTCCTAGGCTGTGCAGCGGGTGTCCTCTGTGTCCTCACGGGAATAACATTTTGTTCTTACAGCTGTATGGGCCAGTTGTTGGTAGAAGCCGCCGTGCTGGGAGGAGAATAAGAGCCAACCCACTCCGTGTTCAGAACCGACCTGGGGCTGCACATCCAAGGGGGGCGGCAGTGGGAAATGCCCTAACGATGCTTATAAGGAGGTAGACACAGGTGACTTCCAGGGGCGCATGGGCCGTGCCCAGCTGAGAAGCAACATGTACCAGAAGCCAAAGGGCCAGGCTCTGCTGGGGTGAGGGGGTCTGGAATTGCCCCACTGTGGACACAAGACCAGAGGGAGGACTGGGGCAGGCAGGAAGGGAGGCCCGAGAAGCACAGAGCACGAGGGGGAGAGATCTGCTGCAGGCCAGGGGGGCTGCTGCGGAAGCCCACCCTGGGTCACCTGGAACTCCTGCAGCAGTGGGTCTGTCCCACCAATGCTCATCGCCTAATAAATCATCTGGGTAGTCTTTGAAGTGCAGCTGGTGTACTTCTGTGTTTTGTGAAGAGGCTCTCAGGGGTTGTACGGGGGGTGCGGGGGAGCCATGCACGGAGAGAGGCTGTCAGGTGTTGCACGGTGTGGCGGGGGAGCCAGGCACGGAGAGAGGCTGTCAGGTGTTGCACGGGGTGGCGGGGGAGCCAGGCACTGAGAGAGGCTGTCAGGCGTTGCACGTGGGCGGCGGGGGAGCCATGCACGGAAAGAGGATGCCAGGCGTTGCACGTGGGCGGCGGGGGAGCCATGCACGGAGAGAGGATGCCAGGCGTTGCACGGGGGCGGCAGGAGGGCCATGCACGGAGAGAGGCTGTCAGGAGTTGCACGTGGGCGGCGGGGGAGCCATGCGCAGAGAGAGGCTGCCAGGCGTTGCACGGGGGCAGCGGGGAAGCCATGCGCAGAGAGAGGCTGCCAGGCGTTGCACGTGGGCGGCAGGAGGGCCATGCACGGAGAGAGGCTGTCAGGAGTTGCACGGGGGCGGCGGGGGAGCCATGCGCAGAGAGAGGCTGCCAGGCGTTGCACGGGGGCAGCGGGGAAGCCATGCGCAGAGAGAGGCTGCCAGGCGTTGCACGTGGGCGGCAGGAGGGCCATGCACGGAGAGAGGCTGTCAGGAGTTGCACGGGGGCGGCGGGGAAGCCATGCGTGGAGAAAGGCTGCCAGGCGTTGCACGGGGGCGGCGGGCGAGCCATGCACGGAGAGAGGCTGTCAGGAGTTGCACGGGGGCGGCGCGGGAGCCATGCACGGAGAGAGGCTGCCAGGCGTTGCACGGGGGCGGAGGGGGAGCCATGCACGGAGAGAGGCTGCCAGGCGTTGCACGACAGCTCCCCATGCACTGACGCCCACTGCCGCCCGCGGAGCAGGCTGCGGGGCCAGGCCCGGCAGACGTGCAGACTCCTGCAGGAGGACGCGCCCCGGGCCGCAGACCGACGCCGCGTGTGGCGAGCAGGTGCCCGGCACTGAACCCTGCGGCGGGGGGAGGGGGGGGGGGGAGGAGCGCACGTGCACGTGGCGGGGCGGGGTCGTACGTGCGCGGGGGGCGGGGCCGGAGGGGGCGGGGCCCCCCCGTCGCTCTCTGCCCCGACTCCGCGCGCCGCGTTGCCTAGCGACGCTGGGCCGGGCCGGGCGCCATGAGCCGGGCGGCGCTGGCCGAGGCGCAGCCCGAGGGGCCCGGGGGGCCGCGGCGCCCGTCCCTCAACTCGGAGGAACAGGAGGAGCGGATCGCGGCCCGGCGCTTGCGGATCGCGGCCCGGCTGGAGGCCAGGCGCCGGTGAGAGCAGGGCCGGGATCGGGCCCTGACACCCCCCCCCCGGAGCGGGGCCGGGATCGGGCCCTGACACCCCCCCCCCGGAGCGGGGCCGGGATCGGGCCCTGACACCCCCATAGAGCGGGTCCGGGATTGGGGCCCTGACACCCCACCCAGAGCAGGGCCGGGATCGGGCCCTGACACCCCCCCCCGGGAGCGGGGCCGGGATCGGGCCCTGACACCCCACCCAGAGCTGGGCCGGGATTGGGGCCCTGACACCTCACCCAGAGCTGGGCCGGGATCGGGCCCTGACACCCCACCCAGAGCGGGGCCGGGATTGGGGCCCTGACACCCCACCCAGAGCGGGGCCGGGATTGGGGCCCTGACACCCCACCCAGAGCTGGGCCGGGATTGGGGCCCTGACACCCCACCCAGAGCGGGGCCGGGATCGGGCCCTGACACCCCCCAGGAGCGGGGCCGGGATCGGGCCCTGACACCCCACCCAGAGCGGGGACGGGATCGGGGCCCTGACACCCCACCCAGAGCGGGGCCGGGATTGGGACCTGACACCCCCCCCGGAGCGGGGCCGGGATCGGGCCCTGACACCCCACCCGGAGCGGGGACGGGATCGGGGCCCTGACACCCCACCCGGAGCGGGGACGGGATCGGGGCCCTGACACCCCACCCAGAGCAGGGCCGGGATCGGGCCCTGACACCCCCCCCGGAGCGGGGCCGGGATCGGGCCCTGACACCCCACCCAGAGCGGGGCCGGGATCGGGCCCTGACACCCCCCAGGAGCGGGGCCGGGATCGGGCCCTGACACCCCACCCAGAGCTGGGCCGGGATTGGGACCTGACACCCCCCGGGAGCGGGGACGGGATCGGGGCCCTGACACCCCCCGGGAGCGGGGCCGGGATCGGGCCCTGACACCCCACCCAGAGCAGGGCCGGGATCGGGCCCTGACACCCCCCGGAGCGGGAGGGGACCTCGGGAGGTCATCGAGTCCGGCCCCCGCCCAAAGCAGGATCAACCCCAACTAAAGCCTCCCCCCCAGGGCTTTGTCAAAACCTCTGGGGATGGAGATTCCACCTCCTCTCTAGGTAACCGATTCCAGTGCTTCACCTCCCTGCCATCTCAACAGAAGGGGTCAGGGACTCCTGCCAGCCTCTCAACCTCACGGGCAGGTGATGGGGGCACGTGCGGGTATAAATGGAGGCGGTGGGTCTCAAGAGCTGTAAATCCATCAACTTCACTCTGAACCTTAATGTTTGTTAAACAAACAAACAAGGATTTGCCTAGAGTCAGAAAGTCAGTGTTTGAGTGGGACAGGGGCACCGTAGGAGTCCTGTTGTGAGCCTGGCACGACCAAGCCGTCCTTTGTGGGAACCCAGGGACTAGCCCTTCCCCTCCTTGAGCTATAGCTTATTGCTCACATCAGTGTGACCTGATCTGTGGGGGCAGCAGCCTTAGAAGCAGAACAGCTGCTAACAGAAAGCTGGCCTTGTCCGCATTGGATCAAATAGGCCAGTGCTCCTTTAAAATCACTGCCTCCCCTCTATGCAAGTGAGAGCTATAACCAAACACAGAGCCATCAACTGGAGCTTGCTAGGCAGGAGATGCTGCCGTGTTCTGCCATTGCAGTAACCCTGCAGACATTTCTCAACTCTCGTGCTAAGCTGGGGGTTATCTTAGCCAGTTTCCTCCCATCAGAGGCGTGGAGCATCTGGGTCACTCTTCAGGCCAAGGACTGAGATGATTCCCCCTTGTGGAATCTTACGGGTTCACAGACGAGGTGGGCTGGCTCGGGCGAGCTATCTAAGGTGACACATTAGTAAAGAGTTTCTCTTCCCCTCGTCTGCACACAGGGAGGCCCTTGGAGAAGATCCAGATGTGAAGGAGGCTGAGGCAGAAGAGCTCAGCAGGAGCCACAAACAGATAGAAGAAAGCAGACAGGTTAGAACCAAGCTGTGGCAGTTTTGGTCAACATGGGCAAGTCATGTAGAGCCTCTAAATGGCGTGTGGCTCTAGGAGCCTTTTCAGACAGCCTCTGGTGTCCTGGCTCCGAGCGAATGGATGGCTCTGTGTGTCTTCACGTAGCACAGTCACACAGGACCTCATTTCTGAGAACCACAGCCCTGTGCCAGGGACATCAGCTCATGAGTGGGCTGAAGCACCCGAGCTTCTGCATATTCACCCTCAGGAGTTCCTGAAACCAGGTTCTGATTTCCAGCTCTGCACCTAAAGCCTGGGCAATGCACCGTATGCTGAGCTTCTGAATGCAATGCATGTCATGTGGTGCTTGCTCATGGCTCTAAGGGAGTAGCGAAGCTAGAACCCACTAAAAGAACTGCTGCTCTTGGCGGTGCTTACAGTTCTTTCAGAATGCCTGCACGGAGCTGCCCTGCAGGCAATACATGTGCCTAGAGTGCATTTGACTCCTCCCAGTATATCCAGAGCGTTGTGAGACTGGTGAGGCGGGCAGGCATGGGGGTGCGCGCTGGGAATCGTCCCACAGACCCATAGTCAGCAGGGGTATGGAGCTTTTTTCTTCAATGGAAGCAGCAGGTGTGTGTGCTACTTTTATTTAGGCTGTGTCTACATGTGCCCCAAACTTCGAAATGGCCATGCAAATGGCCATTTCGAAGTTTACTAATGAAGCGCTGAAATGCATATTCAGCGCTTCATTAGCATGCAGGCAGCAGCCGCGCTTCGAAATTGACGCTCCTTGCCGCCGCGCAGTGCGTCCAGACGGGGCTCCTTTTCGAAAGGACGCCGCCTACTTCGAAGTCCCCTTATTCCCATGAGCTCATGGGAATAAGGGGACTTCAAAGCAGGCAGCATCCTTTCGAGAAGGAGCCCCGTCTGGACGCGCCACGCGGCGGCAAGGAGCGTCAATTTCGAAGCGCGGCTGCCGCCCGCATGCTAATGAAGCACTGAATATGCATTTCAGCGCTTCATTAGTAAACTTCGAAATGGCCATTTGCATGGCCATTTCGAAGTTTGGGGCACGTGTAGACACAGCCTTAGGTACCTAAACATGGATATAGGTGCCAGACAATAGGCCCCCTGGCTTGCCAAACGCTGGCCAAATAGCCCTGCCTTGCAGTGAGTTTGGGCCCCTTTGCAGTGGCAGCTGTGTCATTTTGCTGCCTTCGCAGAGGCTGGCTAAGCTGCTCAGGGATGGCACGCAGCTCGTGACGAACATCCAGGTGGCTGCGGACGCGAGGGAGACCCAGAGGAGGGCGGAGGAGGATGAAGTGAAGAGACAGAGGTGAGAGAGCCCACGTCGCTGCTGTGTCACTTACAGGACGACTAGGCCCTAAGCATCCCCGGAAAAGGCCAGCTCAGACCAGTCCACACACTGCCCAACTGGGGGTTGCTTTGGCAACTCACCGGAGACGAGAACTGTGCTTAATTTATACAAAGGCACAAATTGCAGCCTGTAGTATGCGGCGTGGGTCTGGAGAGGCCGGGCGTCCCAGCATGCAGTGCTGCCTGCCTGACTGGCTCTGCGTGGAGCTCTGCATGCTGGGATGTGAGCCTTCCCCAGCCCATGCTCTGGCATGGAAGATGATGGTGATTACTTGTGAGAACTCCGTGGCTTGTCCTGAGATGACCTATGTCCGTCTCTCGGCTGGCAGCAGTGCTGGAAGTCTCATTAGGGAAGAGAAAACTGCCACTCGGTCCCTGGCCAGGGCCCCTCCAGACCGGTTGAGTCGCACGGCAGGGCTGTGAGAGGGAGGCATGCACTGTACCTGCTGCCAGTATTCCCTGTAAGCTGAGCGCTTGGACAGCCACACCGGAGAGGTTCAGGTGCCGCTCGCTCAGCTGATTAGCAGAACGCCCACAGCTAGCAGCGTGTGTTTCTACTGATGGTACACATTTGTACATGCCTCAGTGCACATAACAAAATTTAATCCACACATGCTCGGAAACAATTAGTGAGACCCCTGCCTGCTGCATGGATGGGTGGAGGTCTTCAGTCCCTTGTGCTGAAGATCCAGCACCTTCTGCTGGTGCTAACCTGTTGGGAGCAGTGACTGTTAGCAATGTGGGGTGCCTGTGATGCTGGCCTCTTGCCAGCCCCATATCACCTGATGGGCATTTCCCCAGCCAGTTTGCTCTGGCCAGTTTCTGCTTGTGTGGGATGTTCCCTTTGACTCCAGTGTATTCCCAGGGCGCTGAGACAGCCCAGACAGTTATTTTCCTGCAGCCAAGGTTGCAGAGCCCTGGACGTACAGGCTGCAGGGCCATATTGCTTAGTTCAGGGAGCCTTTTTGTTGGGGCTTGTTGCCCCATTGAGATCTTGTCCACACTTTGGTTTGAAACTGAGTCAATGTCAGCGTGGACGGGTCTAAGAGCAGCCTCTGGACTCTCCACCAGCCCCAGCTGCATCACCTAGCTTGTGCTGGCTGCTCCCTGCAGGCTGGAGAAACTGGAGAGTGAATCCAGGACCAACCAGGAGAAGTTTGAGGAGATCACTGTGAAATGGGGCTCAGCCCGGGAGAAGAGCATCCCTCAGGACCTGTGGGACGTGCTCAACCAGCAGCAGCAGCAGTGTGCTCTGCTCATCGAAGAGAAGAACAAGCTCATCGGCGAACTGCAGCAGGTAGCGTGGCAGCGGCAGCATGTTAATGGTTGAAGGACACTGTCCAAGTGTAAGGGACCTAGGTCTGACTGGCTGTCCTCTTTGGCCAGGGTCCTGTAGTTCCCCCCCAATAATAAATCATATGCAGAGACTCAGCGTGCACTCACCCCCGGCAGTAACACACAGCATGCGCAGCCCTCTGATACCTGCGTGGCATGCCACCAGCCCCTTTCTGGGGCTGGTCCCTACTCTGAGTGCAGAAAGAGGGGACCCACAGAAACCTTACCTATACTTTGCCTCTATAGGCTCTGCTTAAAACTCCCCAAGGTCACAGATTTCCTGACCCTGGAGGAGGCCGGGTAATCACTGCCACCACCCAGAAATACACACTTGAATGTCTCCCTGAGGGGTCTCCCCACGCTTTTCCCTTTCCTTAGGAAACAAAGAGACGACAGCTGACGGCTGAGCCTTTTCTCTAGGCAGGCATTCACACAGACACTCCTCTAGGGCACAGGAATCAAAGCATTGCCTTAAAAAGTAATTTATTCACAAAATACAAGATGAAAAAATACCAAGAAAGTAAATAAGCATACTTGGTTGTTGGGTATAATAAAGTGACTCAAAACATCAGGGTCAGAGCAGGCAGAATTACTTCCCTGGGATTCAGCTTAGAGGTTACAGATTACAGGGGAAAAATCACCAACCAGCCTAGAAAGTCCCACGCCAAACCCTGAAATGAAAATAACCTGATTGTGTCTAACTAAACACGTCCTTCCCACTTACATATCTATGGGCTGATTATGATGTGGCCAGGAGATTTACTGGATTCATCAGCAATTGGTCTCTCCCAGCTCCAGTTGCAGAGCAAAGGTGAAAACTACTCAGCCCGGAGATACACATCTCATAGATCTGGAGGGGACCTCAGGAGGTCACGAAGTCTGGTCCCCTGCCCTCTTGACAGGACCAAGCAGCACCCACCCTTTTTAAAAAAAAAATACCTGTTTGCCCCAGATCCCTAAATGATTGAACTCACAGCCCCGAGTTTAGCTGGCCAAGGCTCAACCCACTGAGCACTCCCATCCTGCAGTTATTTCACCTTCAGAAGAATCCCTCTTCCTCCCCAGTGGCTCACCTGGCTGCTCCCCACAGAGATGTTTGTAGCCGTAAGAGATTTAGCTGAATCAGAGTGTTGTGTCTCAGAAAACGGGCCCTGGTCCAGTCCGTGGTAGTGCTTGCTAGTGACGTGGGTCTGTCGTTAGTCGAGCTTCCTCTTTCTTCCCAGCAAAGCTCTGCAGAGACTGAAGGCTGGTGTGGCGCTGGGTTTGGGGGGTGTTGGGAGGGAATGTCCCTCTCTCCATGGCCCTGTCTCTTGGTTGGGTGTAGCACAGCTTCTTGGCCCTGGTGCTCTTCAAGAAATGCCCACAGCTCCCGAGGGCCTCGCTCATGTGTCCGAGGGGAGAGTTCAGCCCTTAGTGCTTGGTCTGGCCGAAGCCAAGCCCAGGACAGCACAGAGGGCAGGAGCCGGGGGATGAGGGGCTGTGCTGGTGAGCTGGGCATGTCAGGTCACTTTCCACTGTGCAGCACATGGGATGCAATGCTCCTGCTGGGGGAGGAGACACCTGTGGGTCTGCCCCCTTCCCCACCTAAACAGCACTCTGAACCCTGCCCGCGCTGAGGTCTTGGTAACCTGCCGCTAGCTCAACCTCACCAGTGCTGGTGGGATTATGTGGCAGGCAATCAGATACTGCAGTGATGGGGAACAGGGGGATCCATGGAAGGGACGGATGAATCCAGAGCAGTGTGCTGGCTCAGGCATCTTACCTAGACACAGAAATTGGAGCTGGAGCAGCCTAGGACTCTTGGGGCTTTCTAATCTTACCCCGTGAGTCCAGACAATAGCTCAGCACTGGGGCTTCCTTCTCCTTGCCAGCGCGTGTGACAGATCTGCCCATCGTCTCTCATATCTCCTAGCCACTCTTCTGTTCCCTAGTCGCTTTCCCGGCTGCCTGAAGGGGCAGATGCTGGGTGTTGGCTGTCAGGTGCTGTGCTTGTCAGGTGTCTCTGCTCTTCTCCCGCAGGAGCTGAAAAGCAAAGATGAGCAGTACGTGAAGGATCTCAAGAAGCAGTCGGACGACATTAACCTGCTGCTGGAGAGAATGGAGGAACAGATCAGAAACCTAATGAAAACCTACCGCCGGGAACTCATGCAGATTGAGGTAGCAAATGGCTGCAGAGCAGGCTGGGAGCAAGCAGCCAGTTGTTCCCAAGGTAGATCCAGCAGGGAGTGGGCCTCCCTGGGATTCTCTCCAGCAAAGGGCTGTGCTGCTCATTGCATGGGCATTGCAGCAGTGCTGGGTTGTGGGCTGCACTCGGGTGTCTCTGTTGTCCAGCGCTCTCGCTTTGTCAGCTAGAAATAAACACGCATGGCTGAGAATTTCACCCACCAGCCCCCGAGTTTGGCTGAGTTAGGCCTGTCCACCTGGCAGCCATGGCTCTGGGTACGGTCGGCGTGACAGAGAGAGCACGTTGTGTCTGGTTCAAGCAGTGGACATAGCTTTCAAAGGACTGGTTCTCCTTCCAGCTCTGCCCCAGGCCCTGGTGTGATACTGAGCACAGGAAGAGGATGCTGGGCCTGTGCCTGGTGGCACGCCCCTTGCCATTTCTCCCAGCCTGACAAGGCTTATGCAGTGTGGCAGAGCTTGGGATGTGCCTGGCGACGTGCTCACAGCCCTCCCTCCTTTTCAGAAAGCTTTTGAGCGGGAGCGGCAGGAGCTGCTGAACAGCAATAAGAAGAAATGGGAGCAAGCCATGCAGGCCCACAACACGCAGGAGGTAAGGGCCCAAGGCTGGCTCCTGGGGCCTGTAACTGAGATTCTTCAGGGGTTCCTACTGGCTAGGGCTGGGGCGACTTGGCATTCCCACAGCACAGGCTCAGGCTCCCCTGCACGCCCCATCCTCATCACTCCAAACCTTGTGGAAGACACAGGAGGTAATTGTCCCTCTCGGCTCAGCGCAGGCGAGGGCCCAGCTGGAGCATTGTGGGCATTTCTGGGTGCCGCACTACAGGGAAGATGCTGATGAAGGGAGAGAATCTAGAGGAGAGCAACCAGAATGGCCAAGGGCTTAGAAAACCTGAGCCTGGTTAGTCTTAGGAAGGCTGGAAGGTGGGGACCCGAGAATAGCTCTCAAATCTGGGAGGGGATCAGTGAGTCTCCATGGCCACTGAAGGAAGGACAAGGATCAACAGGCTTCATCCGTAGTAAGGGAGAGTTAATGTAAATTTTGGAAAAAAGTCTCTAGCTGTGGAACAGGGAGGTTTTGGGAGCCCCATCACTGGAGGTTTGTAAGAACCTGTCAGGGCTGGTCCGGGTTTGTTTGGTTCTGCTTCAGCACAGGGGCTGGACCAGATGGCCTCTGGAGGTCCCTTCCAGCCCTGTGTTGCTGTGACAGTGTGATTCTGTAATCTCAGAAGTGGAGGGCTGGAAGGGAGATGAAGAGGTGATCTAATGAAGCCCCTGCCATGTAGGTGGGGTGAAAGGTACTTCCATGGGGCGGGAGAGGCGCGCTGGACTAGTACACACAGCACTCCCCCTTCCTTCTGCCCTCCCTCCGTCACTCTCACCCCTTCAGCCAGGGTTGCTTGCTTTACTCTGATACGGGGACCAGCAAAGCTGGGCGAGTTGCCTTGGGGTCAGTGCACAGGGCAGCTAGGGACCTGGTGATGGGCAGGCTAGAAATGAACGAACAGCTGGGGGATCCCCCCGCATGGCTGGTCTTCTTCCACTCGGTTTTTGTTTGATTGACTTTTGGGCCAGATTCTCAGCTGGCGAAGATCTGCTGAGCTCCAGCTGTCTTCTGCAGAGTGGTGCAAATTCACACCCACTCAGCACTGGCCCAGGTTTGTACGCAGCCCATTTGCTGCGCTGGTGCCTCGTGGCGGCTGTGAGGTGCTGAATGAAGAACTCCAGAAGAGCAAAACAGGCGGCCACACTTCCGGGGTCTGAAAAGAGAGGGGTGGGATGGGCGTCGGATTAGCCTGGCTGACAGGCAGGCGGGGACTACAGCAGACAGCTGGCTCTACCGTCTGTCCCAGTCATCCACATTACACACCGCTTGTGCTGTGTGCAAGGGAAAGGCGAAGCGTTGGTCTCTGAGGCACAGACTGCTTAGTCCTGGGCCCAGGGAATGACACTCCTGCCTGGTTTGTTAATAGCCTAGGGGGACATTGTCCCTGCTGGGCTGCTGCCTGGAATGATCCCTGCCCATCCTGGCTTCAGCACGGCCAGGGCAGCTGGGACTGAGGGCTGAGCCCCCAGTCTGGCCGTGGGGACGCTGTGTGGTCACTTGACTCTCCCCCGGTCTCCTGCCCTCAGCTGCAGAACCTGGTCATGCGCATGGAGAAAGTGGAGGAGTACGAGAAGCAGCTGAACCAGCTGCGGGTGCAGGACGCGGAGGAGTACGCCGCCATCAAAATCCAGCTGGAGAACGATGTGCAGGTTTGGCTGGGGGGCCCCACGGAGTGAGCAGGGCCCATACGGAGAACACGGCGACCGGGCTGCCCTTTTAGCAGGGCTGAGCCAGAGCATGGGTTGTACCGAGAAGGGAGGGAAAGGTGATGGGCTCAAATGCTCCCAGCCTTCCTGGGGCTTGGCTACACTGGGCAAAAAGCTAACTGTGGCACCCATCCCCCGGCTGGGCTGCACTCAGGCTTCCTCCTGTAAGATTGCTCGGCCTGCACCCTAGATCCTTGCAGTCACTCCAGCTCTCTTCCAGCCGGCGGGAGCATTGACCCCATCTTTTAAGGAGTTAATCTGGCCGGCACATGATCAGCACCTGCTAACTGTGTGTGAGGCTCAGGCCTGCCTGTTACAAGGCTAAAAACCTTGGTGCCTGCCCCCCTTTCTCTGAGGGGGGCTCCCCTCTGGCTAGGTTATTCCGGATTTACCCATGCTTGCTGTTTCCTGTTGAGCAGCTGGCACTGACCACTGGACCCTTGGGCTACGTCTACACGTGCAGCCAACATCGAAATAGTCTATTTCGATGAATAACGTCTACACGTCCTCCAGGGCCAGCAACGTCGATGTTCAACTTCGACGTTGCTCAGCCCAACATCGAAATAGGCGCAGCGAGGGAACGTCTACACGTCAAAGTAGCACACATCGAAATAAGGGTGCCAGGCACAGCTGCAGACAGGGTCACAGGGCGGACTCAACAGCAATCCGCTCCCTTAAAGGGCCCCTCCCAGACACAGTTGCACTAAACAACACAAGATACACAGAGCTGACAACTGGTTGCAGACCCTGTGCCTGCAGCATAGATCCCCAGCTGCCGCAGAAGCAGCCAGAAGCCCTGGGCTAAGGGCTGCTGCCCACGGTGACCATAGAGCCCCGCAGGGGCTGGAGAGAGGGCATCTCTCAACCCCCCAGCTGATGGCCGCCATGGAGGACCCAGCAATTTCGACATTGCGGGATGCGGATCGTCTACACGGTCCCTACTTCGACGTTGAACGTCGAAGTAGGGCGCTATTCCTATCTCCTCATGAGGTTAGCGACTTCGACGTCTCGCCGCCTAGCGTCGAAGTTAACTTCGAAATAGCGCCCGACGCGTGTAGCCGCGACGGGCGCTATTTCGAAGTTGGTGCCGCTACTTCGAAGTAGCGTGCACGTGTAGACGCAGCTTTGGTGTGCCTGGAACCCTGATTGCAAGCCTCCTGCATGACCGCCATTCCTATTGCAGACCTGTCGCTGGGGAGTCAAGTAACCCTCATCAGACCCATGTGTCTTCAAGGCTCAGATGGCCACGCGCCCAGCAGCAGGGAGGCAGAGAGAGTCTGAGGCTTTGGCTTGGAGAGTAAATGCTGCCTCTTGTGGCGTGCTGTGAGGACAGCTGGGTGGGGGCCTTGTAATGCTGGCGCTGACGGTCCCCAGGCTGGGGGGCTGTGAGCAGGGAGTTCGGAGCCTGACTCTGCTTGGACCAGGGCCGGGGTGGAGGTACAGCTCTCCATGCTGCTCCCCGCGGGGCTGTCCAGGGGGTGAGGCTCTGAGTTCCCCTGCTGGGGAAGCTGTTACACTCTGCATGGCACTGAGTCGGGGGTTCTTCAGTGTGTCAGTATAGAAAATGTCTATAGCACCTCTGGGTGGGGTGGGGGGCCGGGCACAGGGCTTGTCCTTTACCGAAGGAGCTTCTGCTCTAGAATGCCTGTTTCTAGAGCCAGCCATGGGGGGGCAGGACAGGCTGTGTCCTTGCAAACCTTCCCATGCCCACCAGCGGAGGGCTTTTCATTTTGGGTGGGCTTGCAGATCCTGGAGCAGCAGCTGCAGCAGATGAAAGCTGTGTACCAGCTGAACCAGGAGAAGCTGGAGTACAACTTCCAGGTGCTGAAGAAACGGGATGAGGAAAACACCATCATCAAATCCCAGCAGAAAAGGAAGCTCAACCGGTAAAAGACCTGCCCGTGCGGGGTGGTGCAGGGGTAGTGCCCACAGCTGGCCTCAGCCCTCTCTGGTCACAAACCATGTTCTCACTCCAGCCCATCTCGTCCGCCTCTCCCACAAAGTGCCCGCAGTCAGGCCTTGCACAGGGCTCTGGGAAACCCCTCTGCAGGGGCCGCTCCAGTGGGCTGGGCAGGAGGAGGGGCCCAGCTAGAAGCACACTCCTGGGCTGCACTGGGACGGTCTAGTCTGTGTATGTCCCTCTCTGGCCATGCACAGGGATGGGTTGTCCTGAACTCCTTGCTCTTGCTCCTCAGGCTACACGATGTGCTCAATAACCTGAGAATGAAACTGGCCAAGCAGATAAAGCAATTCCAGGAGGAGAACCAGACCCTGACAGCCGACTACAAGCGCATAGGGGAGCAGTACAAGGATCTGCAGCGGACGCTGAGGTATGGGCTGTCCCAGAGACAGAGCCTCTCTTCGGTTAGGGAGAATTCGCTTGGGTGCCGGGACCTCGGGGCTGCATCACAGAATCATAGAAGACTAGGACTGGAAGGGACCTCGAGAGGTCATCGAGTCCAGCCCCCTGCCCCAATGGCAGGACCAAGTACTGTCTAGACCATCCCTGATAGACACTTATCTAACCTGTCCTTAAATATCTCCAGAGATGGAGATTCCACAACCTCCCCAGGCAATTCATTCCAGTGTCTGACCGCCCTGACAGTTAGGGACTTTTTCCTAATCTCCAACCCAAACCTCCCTTGCTGCAGTTTAAGCCCGTTGCCTCTTGTTCTATCCTCAGAGGCCAAGAAGAACAAGTTTTCTCCCTCCTCCTTATGACTCCCTTTTAGATACCTGAAAACCGCTATCATGTCCCCCCTCAATCTTCTCTTTTCCAAACTAAACAAGCCCAGTTCTTTCAGCCTTTCTTCATAGGTCACATTCTCTAGACCTTTGATCATTCTTGTCGCTCTTTTCTGGACCCTTTCCAATTTCACCACATCTTTCCTGAAATGCAGCACCCAGAACTGGACACAATACTCCAGCTGAGGCCTAACCAGCGCAGAGTAGAGCGGGAGAATGACTTCTCGTGTCTTGCTCACAACACACCAATTAACGCATCTCAGAATCATGTTTGCTTTTTTTGCAACACTGTTGACTCACATTTAGCTTGTGGTCCACTATCACCCCTAGATCCCTTTCAGCCACACTTCTTCCTAGACAGTCGCTTCTCATTCTGTATGTGTGAAACTGATTGTTCCTTCCTAAGTGGATAGCAGCCACCCTCCACTGGTGGCTTGCCTGAAGATGGCACCTTGCTGTAGGCTCTGCAGTCTGCTTCACTGTCGGAAGGGCAGCTGCAGGGCCCACATGGCACTCAGTGGGCAGCTGTGTGGGGAGAGAGGAGCCTCGGAAGCTTGCGCTAGGCCTGTCCCCTCTCTGCAGACACTTTGCCGTCGTCGATGCCCAGAAGTTTCTGGAGATCTGGCTGATGAACGAGGAGGAAGCCAAAGGGCTGATGTGGAAGGCTCTCGATGCCGACCAGGTCATTCACACCCAGCAGCTGGGGCTGCCCTGGACAGAGCCTGACTATTGGTTCCTGGACAACGTGGGCCCCATCGTTCTTCAGAAGACAACCAAATCCGCCAGCAAACTGGCCCAGGAGGTGATGGCATTAACAGGTGGGCCACGGCCTCTCTCGCCCCTCTTCTCCCAGGGGCTCACACCTGGCTCCCTGCCCCCAGAATGGGTGGGGCCAAGAGCAGAAGGGCTGGGACTTAGGGCTCCACAGCGTTTCAGATGGACCAGGAGCTTCAGCCACCTTTGAAGTGGCAGGCCCTGGGGCAGCTGCCCCTTTTGCCACCCCCATCCCCATCAGCGGGCCTTCCTCAAGGGGTGTAATGCCCAGTCCAGCAGCGGTGGGCCTGTGCCTGGGAGAGGGAGGTTTGCCATCTGCTTGTCTTTTCAGCGTCCTCAGGCTGGCCAGGAGCTGGGAAGGGGGCAGCTGGGGGGTGCTGAGAAGAGGGGGAGCTGTGGCCTGACCCCTGGGAGGGCTGCCTGGAGAGAAGGGAAGGCAGTTGAGGGTGGAAGGCCAAGGCCAGACAGCAACGCAGGTAGGCCAGTGCTGCCCCTGACCAGTCAGGGGGCGGGGCTAGTGCTGCCTGGGGCTAGTTCAGGGGGTGGGGCTAATGCTGCCTGAAGCTGGGTTGGGGGTCGAGCTAGTGCCTGGGGCTGGGCCGGGGGCAGGGCTGCAGAGCTCCTGCCATGCTCTCCCAACCCTGGCTGCTCCTGGAGGGGAACGGAGAGGCTGTGGAGGGGCTGAGCAGCCCTTCGCCCTTCGAGGCTGCAGTGAGTACGGAGCCGAGGGGACGCACACCGGTGCTCTCAGAATCATAGAGTGCTAGGACTGGAAGGGACCTCGAGAGGCCATCGAGTCCAGCCCCCTGCCCCAATGGCAGGACCAAGTACTGTCTAGACCATCCCTGATAGACACTTATCTAACCTGTTCTTAAATATCTCCAGCGATGGAGATTCCACATCCTCCCTTGGCAATTTATTCCAGTGTTTGACCACCCTGACAGTTAGGAACTGTTTCCTAATGTCCAGCCTAAACCTCCCTTGCCGCAGTTTAAACCCGTTGCCTCTTGTTCTTTCCTCAGAGGCCAAGAAGAACAAGTTTTCTCCCTCCTCCTGACTCCCTTTTAGATACCTGAAAACCGCTATCATGTCCCCCTTCAATCTTCTCTTTTCCAAACTAAACAAGCCCAATTCTCACACCCTGGCTCCTCGCAGCTCCTCTGAGCTTCAGTAAATGCCCCTCCCTTGCCCACCCACTGAAGGGGCAGCATCCTTGCTACCCCTCCTGTCGTGCACTGTACACATCTCTGCTGAAGACCAGCCTGTGTGCTTTGATGGGGCTGCTCTGCCTCTGCTCAGCTCCTTCCTGGGTGTGCAGTCGTCCTGCCTAGCACTGCGGGAGCAGCAAATGAGGTAAATCAAAAATGCAAATACGGTATACATTTGTGTATTTATCGCCTCATTTGCATATTCTAATTTCGAAAGATATTCTTTCGAAAGAAGAAAGCCAGTGTAGGCGCTGCTCTTTCGAAAGCAAACCCCATCTTCGAAAGAATCCTTCTTCCCATTGAATAAAGGGAAAAAGGGTTCTTTTGAAGATGGGTTTACTTTCGAAAGGGCAGCGTCTACACTGGCTTTCTTCTTTCGAAAGAAGCTCTTTCGAAGTTAGAATATGCAAATGAGAAGTTGAATACGCAAAGTTATACCTCATTTGCATGTTTGATTCACCTCATTTGCATGCCTCTTTCGAAATAGGAATGCAAGTGTAGACGCCCCCTGAGTGCAGAAAGTGGGGCCCCTCAAAAACCTGACAAATCCCTTGCCTCTACTGTCTCTCTTTTAAAAAGCTCCCCGAGGTCACAGGTCCCTGACCCTGGGAGGTAATCGCCGCCACCACCCAAGCAAGAAAACTCCCCTTTAACCCAGGCAGATACACGTGGGTTTCTCCCTGTGGGGCACCCCAAGCTCTTAACCCTCCCTTAGGAGAGAGCTTGGAAACAAAGAGCTGTAATCTGGTAGCTGACCTTTCAGTTTAGGCAGGATGTCCAACCTTGTGGCTTGCCTGGGCCACACTGAGTGAGGAGGAATTGTCTTGGGCTGCATATAAAATGTATAATATAGTTAATGTATATAAATCACATAATAATGTTAAAAGTTTACGATCTTGTGGGGCCGCATTACTAGCTGTCCAGGGCCGCATGCGGCCTGTGGGCCACGGGTTGGACATGCCTGGTTTAGGGCATGAATACACACAGACTCTTCAGGAGGACACAGGGATCAAACAATTGCCTTAAAAATGTAATTTGTTCACTAAACGAGAGAACACAGCTCAAGGCATTCTGGTTTCAGCACACAGAATTACTCCCCTGGGCTGGGCTTCGGCTTGGAAGTGACACAGTTTGGGGGAAAGAATCAAATCATAGAAAGCCTGAGAATTCCCACCGAATCCAAAAATACCTGTAACCTGATTGCGTCTGACTAACCCTTTCCTGCCTACTTCCACCCCCTGTGCTGATTAGGAGACAGCCAGGAGATGCGCTGGATTCATTCCAGCGTTTTTGGTCTGTCCCTGCTCCAGTTGCAGCCCCAGACAGCAGCCCCTCGGACTGCGATTGTCCTCAGTTTAAAAGAATGTCTCTTTCTGCCATTGGCTTACCTGATGGCCCCCTGCAGAGAGTGGGCCCTATAAGGGTTAACCCTTTCCCGGCATTCACTCAAGACAGGAGCAGAGTAGCGGGTGGGTCTTCTGAGCTTTCCCCTTGCTTGTGCTCCAGAGAGCAGCCAGCCGGAAGGGGAGGAGGAGGAGGGTGCGGAGGAAGGGAGAAACGAGGTGGCGGAGGCTGGAGAGAAGGTTAAGCGTCCACAACATGTCTCAGTGAAGACCATCAAACATATCCTGGAGCTCCTGTGTGACGAATCGGTGAGCAGGGTGTCCCGGCCAGCACCCACCGGACGGCTCCTTCTCTGCACAGCTCCTCAGACCTGAGGTTTCTCTTTCCCTGTCTTCCCCGGCTCATGGAACAAAGGTTTCCACCCCGCATCCTTTGGGCTGTGCTGGGCAGCCTCTGGCTTCCAATACATGGCACTGGGGTCCACGTGGTTTCTGTGGCAGCCCCCTGCACAGAGCAGCTCTGATCCCCTGGGTGCTGCTGTAATACACGGAGTAAACCCTCCAGCGTCTCAGCGGAGGGGTCCTGTTCAGGGACAGTCAGACTGTCTGGCCAGGTGTGCACGCAGGGGACAGACAGACAGGTGCCTGAGTGCTGCTGCCTTGCAGATCTCCCTTAGCCCAAGTGGGGCTTTCAGGCTCTGAGGTGCTGCCTGGCCAGGCAGTGGCTCTCGCTGCAGGGAGAGTGGGAGGGGAGATGCTGGCCGGTGTCTGTGCCACCTGCCTGCCCCGGCTCGGCTGAGGGAATGGAAATGGCTGGTATCAAGTCCCTGCTGGTTGGAAGCACCTGGGACTCTGCTGCAGTGATTGGCTGAGCTGTGTTCGCAGCAGCCTGGCTTTCCTGGGACCAGCAGGATCAGACTGAGAGCTCTCTTGCCGGGTAAACCCAGCCCTGTAGGTGCACTCAGCCCCACGCCATCAGCTCTGCCCACCATCCCAGGGCCACTCGGTCAGAGGGGACCGCATGGGCCATTCCTTACCAGTGGGGTAGTCTGCCTCCCTCCGCGTCACTGACGCCTTCTGGCGCAGGCAGCTGCTAGCCCGGGGCGGGGAGTCCCCAACTGTTGCAATCAGAGGTGGCAGGTTAGAGCCTCCACCCCAGGGCTAGAGAGAGCGTATCTTACCCTGCCCTCTCTGGCCGTCTCTGCTTGTGGTGCCGCCGCCCGGCTGCCATATCATTGGGGTTAACATTCCCCCGCGGTGCCCATCAGACACGCTAGTGAGTGAGTCCCGGGCGCAGGGCCAGGGCCCCGCACATGCCCTGCTGTCGGAGGAACTCCGAGGCACCGTGGGGAGCTGCCACACGCTAGGGCGTGTTTGCAAATGTTATTCAGACCCTCTCTGACCACGTCTGCGCTGAGCCAGGAGCTGGGCTGCGCGTTGGACCTGGCTGAGAAATGTCCCACTCCCCCTGCACCCCTTGGGTCCCTCTACATTGGGCAGACTGACTGTGCTGTGGCTGGTGCTGCCTGTTGGGTGAGTTAGCGGCTCTGTGGTCGCAGTGCAATGACCCCCCATGCGCCTTGTGATTTCCTCCCCAGGGCTTCCTGATCGAGAGCAAGCTGCTGGGGCTCCTGCAGCCGCTGGAGCGGCACGAGCGCGTCCTCATGAAGCTGGACGCCATCTTTGCGGTCAGTATGGCCCCAGGTGGACAGGGCAGGCAGGCAGGACCCCCTTCCAGGCCCGGCCCTGTGTGCTGGGGAGGGGGACGGTGCCTGCGGGCCGACAGCTACTGCGTGGGGGTGTGGTGCCCATGGTGCTGGGAGGGGGAGTGCAGCACCTGCGGCCTGAGAAGTACTGGGGAGAGGTACAGCGCCCGCGGGCAGAGAGGTGCTGGGGGGGGTATGGCGCCCGCGGGCAGAGAGGTGCTGGGGGGGGTACGGCGCCCGCAGGCAGAGAGATGCTGGGGGGGGTACGGCGCCCACGGGCAGAGAGGTGCTGTGGGGGGGGTACGGCGCCCGCGGGCAGAGAGGTGCTGGGTGGGTACGGCACCCGCAGGAAGAGAGGTGCTGTGGGGGGGGTACGGCGCCCGCGGGCAGAGAGGTGCTGGGGGGGTACGGCACCCGCGGGAAGAGAGGTGCTGGGGGGGGTACGGCGCCCGCGGGCAGAGAGGTGCTGGGGGTGGGTACGGCGCCCGCGGGCAGAGAGGTGCTGGGGGGGGGGGTGCGGCGCCCGCGGGCAGAGAGGTGCTGGGTGGGGTACGGCGCCCGCGGGCAGAGAGGTGCTGGGGGGGGTGCGGCGCCCGCGGGCAGAGAGGTGCTGGGGCGGGAGTGCGGCGCCCGTGGGCAGAGAGGTGCTGGGGGGGGTACGGCGCCCACGGGCAGAGAGATGCTGTGGGGGGTACGGCGCCCGCGGGCAGAGAGGTGCTGGGTGGGGTACGGCGCCCGCGGGCAGAGAGGTGCTGGGGCGGGAGTGCGGCGCCCGTGGGCAGAGAGGTGCTGGGGGGGGTGCGGCGCCCGCGGGCAGAGAGGTGCTGGGGGGGGTGCGGCGCCCGCGGGCAGAGAGGTGCTGGGGCGGGAGTGCGGCGCCCGTGGGCAGAGAGGTGCTTGGAGGTAGGGGGTACAGCTCCCGCAGGCTGAGAGGTGCTGGGGGGATACGATGCCTGGGAGGGGAGGAAGGGAGCGTGGTCCTGGCACTGTGACACCCCGTTGCCCCCATAGGACGTAGCAGAGTGACTGTGTGCATTCAGCTGGGGATAGGGCGGGGCCCTGCCTGGAGATTTGAAGGCAGAAAGAGTGAGAGACAGGAGGTGGCTGATGCCAGTTCTTCCCATTGCTCCCAGTGGGGCATTTGCTCCAGCTCCAACCCATTTCCCATCCCCAATCCACCCCTGGGCCATCCCTGGCCAGCTCTCCAGCCCTTGTATACAGGCACCCCATCCACAGCCGACAGCCCTGCCGCACCCACCCCAGCACCGCTTCTAATGGCTCCCTCCCTCTCGAGGTCCTCCGTGGGCTCCCCCTCCCCTCTTGCCCTCAGAGCCGGGCTCCTCACCCCAAAGGGCTTTGGAGCTGCAGGACAGGCCCTCTTCTGCGGCAAGCATGTGCTGCTGCAGAGCTCTGAGTGGGGTACGCCTGCTGGGCTCCGCTCCAGCCCCCTTCATGCTGGGACGGACCCACGGGCAGGGACCAGTGACACCTGCCGCCACTCTACCAGCCTCTTCTCTGCCTCACTCCAGGCCCTGGGGATTGACAAGGAGAAGGACGTGTACGCACTGGTGGATTTCTTCCTGAAGTTGAAAACCCAGCAGGTTGTCTCTGGCCAGGTACAGTGGCCATGGGCCTTGCCAGATGAGACCACAGCCCCCGGCGGAGAGGGGGCTTGGGAATGGAGTCAGTGTCACTCTTACCAAGAGCCCTGGCGTGGTCCAGAGGCAGTGCTGGGCCCAGCAGCCATGACACCATTGAAATCAGCAGAGTCTAATCCACTTCCACCCTGTGCTTTGTGCCAGGAAACAGAGCTTTGTCCCAGGCGCTGAGCTCGGCCTAAGGGTGGCCAGCAGCCTCCTGGGTTAGCACTTGGGTGCGGGTGCTGCGGGCTGGGGGATTGTGAATGGTGCGGCTGTGGCTGGTGTTCACTCCCATGGCCGGCTGCCGTGCAGACTGAGGCGGCGGCAGAGGAAGAGGGAGCTGCAGTGGTGGACGACAAGGAGGCAGGCAAAGCCCCGCAGAGCTCGGCAGCGTCACTGAGCACTTTGCTCTTCCACCCTGACGACGTACTCAAGGCCCTCAGAGCCTTTGTCCAGGACTTCCAGAAGCCGAGGTGAGAGGCTGGGGCAGGTTCCCCACCTCTGCGGGGGCAGCTCTCTGGCTGGGAGCAGCCTGGGCTGAACACGTGGGGCGGGGAGATCAGGCAGCTGTGTGGAGAGAAGCCAGGCCCTGCCCACTGGGAGCTGGGTGGTAATGCCGGGGCTGCCCCAGGCTAGGGCCTCTCCTTTCAGAGCTGGCTGGGCTGCATGAAGACCCCTGTAAGGCTGGCGCTGAGTGGTGCCATGAGCCCCGGGAACCTCTCTCTGCTCCGCAGGGACAAGCAGCCACAGGCGAAGAAGGTGTCGGAGGAACGGGACAACTCCAAAGACTCTGAGTATTGGGCAGCCCTGGCCTGCGTCATCCCAGAGCCAAAGCTGAAGCTTTGGGATGCGCTGCAGGCGGCTCTGGAGAAATACCAGTGAGTTCCCAGCCCCAGGCCCCCAACAGTCCCACCCTGCAGCCACTGGAGACGTGCCGCTGAGCCCAGCAGCTTACTGGGACGTTCCTCTGGGCTGCCAATGCGCACACGGGCCTGGTCTTCACCAGGCATAGCCGGCGGGAACCTGCAGACAGGATGTGCACAGGGTTAGCTGGCCATTAATTAACTGGGGGAGGCCGTGCATGCTGGAAGGGCGACCCCGGTGGTGGGACAATAGAACATCAGATTTTTGCACCCAGCTGATCTTTCCCACCCCGGAGCGAGTGGCCCATGACCAGAGCATGGCTCTGCTGCACTGCCTCCCTGACAAAGCTCTTTCACCAGCGCCTCCCCAGCATCAGCAGACAGACCCCTCCCTCAGCTGAGCTGAGCTGCCCAGCCTGGAAGGAGCCAAAGCCCCAGCAGTAGTAGGGCCCTGCTCGGTCAGTGTCATTCTTGGAGTGCTGGCTTGTATCTATCCGAGTTCGGTGTGCATGGTGCATCCTCGACTGTTGGAAAGTTCTACCCTCCTGCTACCTGTCGGGTGGGCTGGGGAGCCCCCTCGAGTGGCACCAGTGCGGAGCCTTATATGTGACCCAGCTGACCCAGCCTCCCCCTAGCTCGTCCTTACCACTCGTGCAGGCTGGTGGAACCATGGTGAGGACTTGCTGCTGCACATTTCCCTGGCTCTTCCCAGATCATGCCCCATACATGAAAATGCTACGACCTTACTAAGGTTCTCTCTCTCTCAATCTCTCCCCCACCCTCCACCCTGCCCCCCCCCGCCCCACCCCACACTGCCTGTTATGGTGCATTCCATGGGAGGTTGACTTCTTGACCGTCCCTGGTTCATGGTCCCCTCCAAGAAATCTGCCGAGCTGCGACGCGGGCCTCTGTACACACACTTACGTCTCACTGTGCTCTTGTGCAGCAGTCCAGTCAGGATGCAGCCTTCGGGGCCACTTTGCTGGAGTCAGCCACATGCTGACCCCAACCCATCTTCCAGAATTGGGCTTGGGAAGCACCTGACTCGAACAGACATGAAGAAGCCCTCAGAAGAAAAGCCAGTTACTCCCCAGTGTAATCATGGGTCTTGGAGATGTGGTGCTCACATCTATGCAAAAACCACCCTTCTTCCCTGTTGTTGGAGTAACCAGCTAAAAGGAGCTCTAAGGGGTGGCCAGGTTGGCAAGGTCTCAGGCTGTGTCTGCACAGCGAAGTTAACTCGAAATAACAGCCATCATTTCGAAATAACTTGGTCAGCGTCCAGACGACACACACGCTACTTCGAAAGAAAATCAAACTAGTGGGTGTGTTATTCCGACTCTGGTACTCCTCATTGCGGGTGGAATAACGCCCATTTCAAAATCACTGGGTCAGAACAGGCGCTATTAAGGCACGGAATAGCGTTATTTCAAAATGAGCTGTCATGGGCATTCAGTGGCACCGCCGAAATAGCACTCTGGGCCCAGAAATGCTATTTTGAAACGCATATTGTGTGTGGATGTGTTATTTCCAAATACGATATTTCAAAACATCTTATTTCGGAACAGCGCTGCCGGGTAGACGTAGCCATGTAGGGCTCCACACCGGAGCTACTCCAGGGGGCTCCTTGCCAACCCGACGGGCAGCAATGGGGGTAAAACTTTCCGACTTCTGTGCACACGGCGCATGCACCTAACTCAAATAGACACAAGCAACCAGTGCTTTTTTTTGTGCTGGTACTTGCTGTTTCTGAGTACCAGCACCTCGGCAGCCCCAGTGGCAAGAACCCCGGCAGGGTGCTGGCTGAGTACCGGCGCCTTTCCCTTAAAAAGCACGGTGAGCAACACGTCTGGAAGGACGACGGTAAGTAACCAGCTTTTTCTCCGGGATGTGCTCTTCCTCTCGGGCCTGGCTGTGGAAGGAGCTGTGCCGAGCACAGGATCGACCTGACCTGCTGGGGCACTTTGTGGGTGATGCAGTAAGCGTAGCCAGGCTGGAGCAGGCCCGCCCCCCGGGTGCTCTCAAGACAAGCGGGGCCTATGCTGGGTGTGGGACATGCACAGGGCCCGTTAAAAGCCCCCAGGGCCCTGGGGAGGTGGCTGTGCCCTCGCGGGGGGTTAACCTCTGCCCTTCCTCACTGTGCAGCTCCGTTCTGAGCCAGCGGGCGAAGCTGCTCACCGAGCTGGATGGGCTGCAGCGGCAGAACTCGGAGCTGCGCATGCTGCTGCGCCAGTACCTCACCTCCAAGGTGAGCAGGACGCGGACGCCTTGCCGGGCGCTTGTGGGGCTGAGCGCTTAGTGCTAAGGCTGCCAGAGGCCCCGGTGGGTGGGGTGAGACGTCATGGGCTGCAAGCAAGCAGAAGAGGTGGTTTCTGAGCTGTGGGACAGGGACCAGGCTGGTCCTTGGGGCTGCAGCAAGGGCCTGACCGGGCGTCTCTGCCAGCAGCCGAGGTGGGGCTGGGCGCAGGGCTGGCAGGGGCGCTGAGGTCCTGCAGAGCAGTAGGGCAGTGGGGTGGACCCAGCAGGGACCTCTCCGAGGCTGTGTGTGTGTGTGTGTGTGTGCAGAGCAGGAGAGAGGTGCTGCGCGAAGGCCCCGGGCTGGCGGACAGGCAGCGCGCCTCACGCTGTGCTAAGGCCTGAGCACTCATGCCTGGGAATCCGGCACCTGCCCAGGCCTGTCACTCGCTGCACGTGGAGGGGCCAGGCAGGGTGGGCAGCAGGGGCCGCTCGCGGAGCAGCCGTCGCCTCCCATGGAAAGGGGCCTCAGCCCGGCCTAGGCAGGGCCGCCGAGTGGCAGGGGAAGAGTCCTGCCCCAGGGCCGTGTGGCTCGTCTCCCCCTGGCGGCTAGAACCTGTGTGTAACGCCGGGGGGCGGGGGTAGCTGGGCGGTGGCTGTGGGGTGCCCCGTCAAGCCACCACACGGCTCCATCTCCCGGCGCAGGTGAACGAGGTGCTGCTGGTCCCGCCCACCCACATGATGGAGCTGCCGCCGCCGTGACCGGCTGTGGCCAGGTGCGCCGGCACCCAGAGTGAAGCCATTGCCCTCCGTCCCGCCCAGGAGCCTTTGGTGCTGGATTGGTGGCATTCCCGGGCCAGCAGGGCCTGCAATAAACCCCTCGGACACAGCTGCCTGTGGGCGCCTCCTTGCTGGGGAGAGCTGCTGCTCCTGGGCTGGGGCCGTGGCTGGCTGCCGCCTCTGAGGCACAGGCTGGTGCTCTCACTACTCCTGCAGCCTTGGTGCTGTGTGATTGCGGTAGCCTGACACCCCTTGTGTTACAGTGGTGGCTGACGGGAGCCCTTCCTGCCATGGGGCTGGTCCCATCAAGCGCCCCAAAGCCCTGACCAGCCGCCTGCTCCCATCCTCCCCCCACCACCCGGCTGCCGCACGCTGCCTCTTTGGAGAAGCCCTGGCCCCTGCAGCTGGGACCATGACCTGCTCAGCCCTGGGGTCAGCCCTGGCGTCAGCCCTAGCCTGCCTCGCACCCTGCTCAGGATGGGCCCTGGTCTGAGGCTAGTTTTATGTGAGGGGGCAGATACGGGGCACTGCAATGGTCACATGAGATGAGTGTGCACACAGCCCCCCCCCCCCCGCCCATGTAGTGACAAGAGCACAGAATCATAGGACTGGAAGGGACCTCAGGAGGTCATCTAGTCCAGCTCCCTGCTGCAAGCAGGATCAACCCCCATGAAGTCATCCCAGCCAGGACCTCGTCCAGCCAGGACTTTAAAAACCTCAAGGGATGGAGAATCCACCACCTGTCTAGGCAACGCATTCCAGTGCTTCACCACCTGCCTGGTGAAGTTGTTTTTCCTAATATCCAACCTACACCTCCCACTCTGTAACTTCAGGCCATTGCTCCTTGTTCTTCCATCTGACACGACAGAACAGTTTCTCACCCTCCTCTTCAGAGCTCCCCTTTAGGAAGTTGAAGGCTGCTATTAAATCACCTCTCAGTCTTCTCTTCTGTAAACTAAACAAGCTCAACTCCTTCAGCCTCCCCTCATAGGTCTTGTGCTCCAGACCCTTAATCATTTTTGTTGCCCTCCGCTGAACCTGCTCCAGCAAATCCACATCCTTTTTATACTGGGGGGCCCAAAACTGGACATAATGTTCCAGATGTGGCCTCACCAGTGCGGAATAGAGGGGAACAACCACTTCTCTAGATCTGCTCGAAATGCCCCTTCTACTATACCCTAGCATGCCGTTAGCTTTCTTGGCTACAAGGGCACACTGTTGACTTCTATCCAGCCTTTCATCCACCGTAACCCCTTGGTCCCTTTCTATCATACTGCTACTGAGCCAGTCGGTCCCCAGCCTATAACAATGCTTGGGATTCTTCCGCCCCAGGTGGCGACTCTACACTTCTCCTTGTTGAACCGCATCAGATTTCTTTTGCCCCAGTCCTCCAGTTTATCCAGGTCACTCTGGATTCTGTGTATCCTCCAATGTATCTACCTCTCCCCCAGTTGTGTGTCAGCCACAAAGTCCTTCATCCAGGTCACTAATAAAGATGTTGAACACCGGCCCCAGAACCGAGCCCCTTGAAACCGACTGCCATCCAGCCATTGTGCCATTGCCCACTACACATTGGGCCCGACTGTCAAGCCAGCTTTCTATCCATCTTACAGTCCGAGGATCCAGTCCATAGTCCTTAACTTATGGGCAAGAATGTTATGGGAAACTGTATCAAAAGCTTTGCTGAAGTCAAGTTATATCACATCCACTGACTTCCCTGGCCACAGAGCCTGTTACCTCGTCATAGAAGCTAACTCTTGTGTGGCCTGGGGTGCCATGTGAGGCATGCGGCCGGGGTTGGGGGAAGAGCCACACAATTCATGTGCATATCAGGGCTGGGCCAGGTGTGTCCCTGCACACAGGGATTGGTGCTGTACCAACACCTCACACCACCCCCCCCCATGCAAATAATGTGCCAAGACTCCCAGCCCTGCAGGCAGGGCAGCACAGCCAGCTGCTGCGAGGGTGTGAGCAGTAACCGCAGGGAAACTCAGGCATGGTGCACATGTTTGATATGTGGGAGCTCACTCAGGGCCAGGCATTCCAGCACCCAGGCCGAGTCGAACAGAGCTCACCTGCGGCCGGCTGCTGACTGGGCAGCTTTGCTGTTAGGCTGGGGCTGCACCCACGTGCTGTGCTAGTAACAGGCCCTGCTCCACTCAGGCTGGTACAGCCCTGGCGGGGGCTGGGGGGCGCAGCAGGTGCTTAGGGTTGACAGCTACAGCTGTGCCTGCCGGGACCCTGGCTAAGCAGTACCGGTGTGAGGTATGAAGCTGTATAATGCTGTGGCCACCCCAGGGGTTCTCCCAGGGCAACAGCAGCACTCAAATCCCTCCCGCCACTGCCCCAGCCAGCATTTCTACGGGCACAGAGTGTGGCAGGGACACCGCAGAATCCATAACATGGCACGGCTGCATCATGACAGCGGGGCCCTGCCCTGGGCTGATGAGGGGTGGGCTCTGGCAGGTGCCTGCTCAGTTTTTTTCCGTATGTTGGTGGAATAAATTTTGTTATGTGCATCACATGCTGCGGGCTGTGGGCGCGCTGCTAATCAGCTGGGTGACACCTGAATCCCGCCTGGGTGGCCACCACTTGCACAGCTTACAGTGACCACTGACTTCTGGCACTGTAGGGACCCCAGCACCCTGGGCGGTGGGCACCAGGGCAGTGCAACCTGCCAGAGCCTGAGCACTGGCTACACTGGCGTTTGGACTGGCAGACAGTCACTGGGCTGTGGTGTTTGCCCCCCACCCCCCCCGCCCCACCCCTGCGCAGCGCAGCCCTGGCAGTGGCTGCCTTTCTCAGGTCACCCCATGGCGTAGTTGGCAGTGCCGAGACACAGCAGCGGCTGCTGCTGGGCCAGCACCCCCCCGACCCCCCCCACAGTCCAGCTGGGGCCCGGCCTGGCCCAGGGCTGCACACGGCCAGATGTGGGGCAGGACAGGGGCGTGTGCCATTCGCTACCCCCGCCCCCAGCCATGGAACTGTGTGGGGTGGGGGTCAGCTTCACAATTGTACAGTCCCCTCCCCCCGCCATTGAAACAGGTGCAGGGGGAGTGGGGGGGGGGAACCAAGGTGGAATCCCACCTCTCCTGCCCCCTGGGCTGTACTGCCCGCCCAGCAGTGGAGCTGTGGCTGCGTGTTGCTTGCGTGCCTGTGGTGCACACAACCATAAACTCACACATCCCACCCCCCAGCCTGCTGGCTTCTGGTCCCGTCCCCCCCACCAGCTGAGCCCACCCAGTGAGGGGCTAAACCAGCATGGAGGAGACGCCACAGCCCGGTCCATGGCACGCCCTGAACACCAGCCCCACACTGGGAGCTTCCGGTTGGTTTCTCTTTATTTATTGACAGCTAAAACAAAAAGAGACAAACAAAGGAAAGAGGCTCCTGGCTCCATGCGGGCATGTCCCTGCCCACCCCTCTGCCCAAGCCCTGGGGCCAGCCACTCCGCTGCACTCGGGCCAGGCCTCCGCCCCCGGCCAGTCAGCCCAGGGCGGGAGATCGGTGACCACCACATGCCTGCTTGCTGCCCAGGGCCTGGCCCATGCCCAGATGAGGTGCTGAGCCTGGGAGGGAGGGCAAGGCTGTGCCACATCAGCTTGCGCAGCTAAGGCCCAGCAGTGGCAGGGACTTCCCAGGGCCAATGGGCTAGAAATGAGCCCTGCCAGGTGCCCCCTGCCTGCCAGGCGCCGGCCTGAATGGCAGGGCTGAGGCAGGGTGGGCAGCTGCCTGTACGTCGGTGCTGGTGTCCCGCTGGGCTGGGGCGGTGCCAGCCCCACTCAGTGACAGCCCAGGGGGCACTGGCCTCGGCCTTCAGGCCTGCGGCTGGTTCGCTGCCCATTACTTTCACCCAGGGCTGGAGACTTGGGACTGTGTGCGGGGTGGTGAGACGCTGCCTGTCTGGAAAGCCCCCCTGCTGGTCACCTCGGTTTAAAGCCCCCCCCAGCCCGTTCCCGAGGGCCCTGCTTCGTGGGGCAGCTCTGGCCGTAGAGCAAACCAAAGCAGCTCCTTTCCTCCATGCCAGGCCAGCTAGGGGTGCCCTGCTGCCGGAAATGTGGGAGGGAGCAACTGGCCCCCTAGTGTGCAGAGAGCCACAGCCGGGCCTGGCTGCTGGCCTCTGCTGCTGGCGGCCAAACCCAGAGCCAGTGTGCCCAGCTCGGACACCGCTTAAGCTGAGCGGTTGGCGCTGCTCGCCCGTGCAGCGAGTGACGGGAGCCCGGTGACCCCCTCCCACCGCCTCCAGCCTCAGAAGAGAAATACACCAAAGGGAGCCCAAAAGCAAACACAAACAAGGGGCCAGCCGCCTCCACCGCCCAGTCTTGGCGCCGCCCCGGGAGGCCAGCAGGGGTGTGGCCCTGCCCGGGGCAGCCTCACGCCCCCAGCAGCTTCTTGACCATGTAGCCGGGCATGCTGTAGAGGAAGAGTCCCACCATGGCCAGCAGCAGCAGCGCCAGCACGATCTTCACGATGAGCCACTTGTAGCGGGTGCAGATCAGGTACTTGATGGACTTGAGCGGGTTGAGGAACCAGATGAAGGAGGTGTCGGGACGACTGGCCAGTGGGCGGCGGCAGGAGGACGGGGACGGGGCAGAGAGGAAGAGATGCGCGGCCTGGGTTAGCAGCAGTCAGGCCAGCAGCTCAGCACTCCGGGCCTTGTGCAGGGGAAGGGCCTTCTCCTACCCACCAAGGTCCCTTCTCTCTCGGCTGTGCCCCACAGCAGTTCTAACTTGGGGCCAATTTCCCCTCTGCCCTTCCAGGCCACAGTCCAGCTGCTCACCAGCCCCAGGGACCCAGCTGGTCTCCTGCTGGCCAGTCTCCACTGAGTACCTGCGCCCCTGGGGCTAGCCAGGGCTGAGGTGTTGCCCCCCTGCCAGCCCAGCAGTGCCCCCTTAGTCCTGGGTGACTCCCCCTGCTCCGCACATCCAACACCTGCACTGGCCCCCAGCCAGCAACCGAGCCCCAGGCATGGAGGGGGCAGTACCATGAACACTGGGGCCGGTGCTCTCAGGCCCCCAGGAGCTTCTTGACCAGGTAGCCGGGCATGGAGTAGAAGAAGAGGCCGACCAGGAGGAGCAGCAGGAGAAGGAGGAGGAGTTTCAGAAGGAGCCAGCGGTATGTGTGCCAGATGAAGTAGCGGATGGACTTCAGGGGGTTCAGGAACCAGATGAAGCTGGTGTCGGGGCGGCTGTGCGGGGCGGCGGGACGGGGAGGGGCGAAGAAAGGCAGGAGATAAAGGTTGACAGAGACAGACACAGAACTGGAAGTGCGGGGCGGGGGAAGGGTAAACCCGTACCATGGGGTGTCCCCACCAGTGCTCAGACCTCTAGTCTCAGCTTTTCCCCCACTGCCCGCCTCGGCCCCAGCCCACACCCTGCCAGAGCCCCCCTGGCTGGGGCAGCCCCGCAGGCTGGGGTGTGCTGTTTGCCAGCGCAGAGGGCCGGTCACCCCAGCTCCCTTACTTGGGTTTCTCCAGTGGGTCGGGCTCATTGCGGGCCAGCCCGGCAGGGGACTTCTCCGCCTCCTCTGCCGTCAGCAGGTGCAGCTCTGCCTCCACCTTGCCCTGGGGGGTGCACAGAATGGCTCTGAGACGGCTCCGTCTGAGCCCTCCCAGAGGAGCAGGATGGGGCAGGGGGTCGGCCCCAGGCCTATGGCTGGAAAGCAGCCGAATGCTCCCTGGGGTTTAAGAGGAACATGCAAACTAGTGTTGCAACCACCGTTCAAGGTAGGCACCAAACCTTGGGCCCAGTGAGGTGTCTAATGCGAGCTGGGGGTTCACCAAACCTGTTTATACGTCTGTGCCAGTTTTATATGTGCGGTTGAAGCACTGCATCTATGGTTCTGTTAGAAATTTTGGCTTCTGGGAGATCACAATGGAAGGCACGACAACCTATTGGGAAAGGTTCCCAGACAAGAGGTGTCGTACTTGATGGACTAAGGGCTGTATCGGATTCCAATCAACCTCTGAGGAATCTGGCTGTAAGGTGTAACCCAGCAGAGAGGCAACGGCACACTGCCTAAAGAGGACACTGACTGGTGACCTGCTCATGTGATAGGTGCCATCTCAGACTTGTTTGCACACAGACTTGTTTCTTACTAATCTATTAGAGTTCTTGGAAGGGGTTAACAAACATGCAGACGGGGGAATCCAGTGGACATAATATACTTAGATTTCCAGAAAGCCTTTGACAAGGTCCCTCACCAAAGGCTCTTATGTAAATTAGGCAGTCATGGGATAGGAGGAAAGATCCTTTCATGGATTGGGAACTGGTTAAAAGACAAGAAACAAAGGGTTGGAATAAATGGTAAATTTTCACAATGGAGGGGGGTAACTAGTGGTGTTCCCCAAGGGTCAGTCCTGGGACCAATCTTGTTCAACTTATTCATCAATGATCTAGAGAAAGGGGTAAGCAGTGAGGTGGCAAAGTTTGCAGATGACACCAAACTGTTCAGGACAGTCAAAACCAAAGTAGATTGTGAAGAACTTCAAAAAGATCTCAGCAAACTGAGTGATTGGGCAGCAAAATGGCAAATGAAATTTAATGTGAGTAAGTGTAAGGTAATGCAGATTGGGAAAAATAACCCCAATTATACATACAATGTGATGGGGGCAAATTTAGCTACAACAGATCAGGAAAGGGATCTTGGAATTATAGTGGATAGTTCTCTCAAAACATCCACGCAGTGTGCAGCGGCAGTCAGTAAAGCAAATAGGATGTTAGGAATTATTAAAAAAGGGAGGAGGCTGTGAAGGCCAGGACTCTAACAGAGTTTAAAAAAGAGCTTGATAAATTTTTGGAGGTTAGGTCCATAAATTGCTATTAGCCAAGGGTAAAGTATGGTGCCCCTAGCCTTTAGTCAAAGGCTGGAGACAGATGGCAGGAGATAAATGGCTTGATCATTGTCTTTGGTTCACCTCCTCTGGGGCACCTGGCACTGGCCACTGTCGGCAGACAGGATACGGGGCTGGATGGGCCTTTGGTCTGACCCAGTACGGCCGTTCTTATATTCTTATGTTAAGGCAATTCATGCCACATGGGCATGGGCGTAAGGGGACCCTGAGGTTCCTCCATCTTTGCCCTCAATCCAGCTCCTCACTTCAGGAGCATCTCTGCTGTACACCGAGCCCGGGAGGATTGCTGCCCCAGCCTAACAGAGGAGGTGCTCCAGAGAGTTCAAAGACAGCAGCCTCTGCTGCAGCCTGTGTCGAGGACTTTGTGACTGATCAATCATAGAACACCAGGACTGGAAGGGACCTCAAGAGGCCATTGAGTCCAGCCCCCTGCCCCAATGGCAGGACCAAGGACTATCTAAACCATCCCTGATAGACATCTATCTAACCTGTTCTTAAATATCTCCAGCGATGGAGATTCCACAACCTCCCCAGGGAATTTATTCCACTGTTTGATGTGTGTAATTTGGTTGCTTTAACAATTTTACTTTCACTCTCTTCTTTCTTTCTTCTATTAATAACCTTTTACCTTCTCAGGGGCTGGCACAGTTTGCTCTTTTGGGTAAGATCTGAGGTATATTATGACCTGGAAATGTGACTGGTCCTTTGGGACTGGAAGAACCTGTTTGGATTTGGTGAGGTTGGTCTTCATAACCTCTCGTCTGTGTGAGGAAGGGATGGGTTGCGGCACAAGAGAAGCTGGAGTGTCTGAGGGAATTGCTGGTGTGACTTCTTGCCGGCCAGTGTGGCAAGAGAAGTGCTCTGTGATGGGTTTGGTGCCTTATAGTGGAGAACCCCCAGATGTGGGCTGTAAGTTGCCCTGGTCTAAGCAATTTGCCCTGATTTGGCCCTCTCAGCAGTGCCTGGAAAACCTCCAATATTACAACCTGCCCCGCCCGCTCTGGCAGCCTCACCGTAAGCTCCAGCTCGTCATTCTCATTCCTGGCCACAAAGGGCCACCAGCCCTTCACCCTCTTCTGCTTGAAGATGGAGACTAGGGGCAGGTCGCCCTCGTTTGTCACCATTTCCATGCTGCACTGCTTGGCTGTCTTGGCGCCGCGTGGGAAGCGGTTCAGGTCCAGCTCGATGGCCCCTGAGGGAGAAGCAACCACAGCCCTCCCAGCCTGCTGGCACTGATGGGGGGTGCCCTGGCCAGGGGCAGCTTTTGGGCCCACCCCCTGAGCTTTGGGGAAGGTGTCAGAGGATGGGCACCCAGTTGGCTCCTTGCACCAAACATGGCAATGCCTCGTCCCCGGCTTTCCCTCTGCTCTTGGCTCTGGATCTCTCTACCCAAGAGAGACCGGCAGCTCCTTGGATGGCTTGTTCATCCCTGTCCCCACCCCAAAGGGTTCATCTCTCTCTGCCCCGTCCAGCCCACTCTCATGGCCCTCGACATTGTCCACATGCAGCTGCTCCCCAGATGTCGGTCCTGCCAGGAGGGCAGGGATGGGACTTGATGACCTCTTGAGATCTCTTCCTGCTCCTAGTGGTCTATGGGTCTCTGTTGCTTTCCCTGCCACCCAGCAGCCTGGTGCCTCGCCCCCAACGCAAGGCCGGGCCAGCACACCTACGCACCGAGGAAGTCGTCGGCGGAGAAGTGGTCAGCATCCCAGACCTGCAGGGTGAGGCGAGCCGGGATCTTGTACTCTGTTTCATCCCAGGAGAACATGGACTCCTTCTTGGACATGACGATTTTCTCCTCGGCCATCAGGTAGTCGAAGGGGAAGATGTAGCGCCAGTTGAAGTTGCCCTCGCCGGTGAGCGAGTGGTAATGCACATCCGTGTCTTGCTTGTCCTCCTGCTGCCCCTTCAGCCACCTGCAAGGACCAGACAGCTGGGCAGGGGGTGGGGCTGGTCAGTGGGGGCATGGGGCAGCCAGACTCCCCATGTGCCACGGAGGTGCAGAGACAGAACCTTGGCTCGGCACGTGGCCCAGAGACACACCAATGAGCACATGCAAGGACAGGGCGCAACAGGCCACAACCACAGCAGAGGCAGAGGGACGCACTCAAAGTAGCAGCGGGAGAAACGTGCAGCACCAAGAGCCCCAGTCAGCCCCCAAGGGGTGGGCACAAGGACCATGTGGGTGCAGAGCAGACACGGAAATGGGGCACGTGGACAGACCATGCAGAGCAGACACGACAAAGGGGGACACGTGGACAGACCACGCAGAGCAGACATGGAAAGGGGGCACGTGGACAGACCACGCAGAGCAGACACGGCAAAGGGGGACACGTGGACAGACCACGCAGAGCAGACATGGAAAGGGGGCACGTGGACAGACCACGCAGAGCAGACACGGCAAAGGGGGACACGTGGACAGACCACGCAGAGCAGACACGGCAAAGGGGGCACGTGGACAGACCACGCAGAGCAGACACGGCAAAGGGGGACACGTGGACAGACCACGCAGAGCAGACATGGAAAGGGGGCACGTGGACAGACCACGCAGAGCAGACACGGCAAAGGGGGGACACGTGGACAGACCACGCAGAGCAGACATGGAAAGGGGGCACGTGGACAGACCACGCAGAGCAGACACGGCAAAGGGGGGACACGTGGACAGACCACGCCGGGCGCAGAGCAGACACGGCAAAGGCGGACACGTGGACAGACCACGCAGAGCGTACACGGCAAAGGGGGGCACGTGGACAGAACATGCCGGGCACAGAGCAGACACGGCAAAGGGGGGCACGTGGACAGAACATGCCGGGCACAGAGCAGACACGGCAAAGGGGGGCACGTGGACAGAACATGCCGGGCACAGAGCAGACACAGCAAAGGGGGCACGTGGACAGACCACGCAGAGCAGACACGGAAAGGGGACACGTGGACTGACCACGCCGGGCACAGAGCAGACACGGCAAAGGGGGCACGTGGACAGACCACGCAGAGCAGACACGGAAAGGGGACACGTGGACAGACCACGCCGGGCACAGAGCAGACACGGCAAAGGGGGCACGTGGACAGACCACGCAGAGCAGACACGGAAAGGGGACATGTGGACAGACCATGCAGAGCAGACACGGCAAAGGGGGGCGCACACTGAGGCAAACCCAAGAAGCAGATTGTCCGTTATTCCCCGCCCGCAGACCGCCCCCCCCCAGCGCCCAGCCCCCAGACCAAGCCCCAACGGACCCTTGAGGGAGGCGGTGGTGCCGCAAGCAGCTCACACGCAGGGGAGGCCGGCTCACCACTCTGTACCTACCCCCTGACAAATATGTCACTGGATTTCTCCCCCGTGAAAAAATCATCGTCCTCCAGGATGACCTCATCGGTGTTCCAGATGATCACTCTCAGCTCGTATCTGGCGGGGACAAGCAGGTCAGGTGAGGCCAGGCCAGGGCAGGGTGCGGCTCTGACCCGGAGGGGTTGGATCCTGGGCTGAGGCCTCGCCCTGGGGAGCCCCTCTGCAGGCCTGGGGAGGGCTCAGCTGTGAGTTTTGGGGCAGCCCAGCCCTGGGCCTTGCAGCTGGTCTGGACCAGAAGAAACCATTGGAATCAGCTGATCTGACATCCTGCTGAATGCCAGCCTGGGGCCCTGGGCGTGGTCGGCTGTATGCTGGCTCCGGGCTGGCACCTGGGCTGCAAAAGCCCCCTCCCTAACTCAGCTGCTGTCCCTGGACAGCACCACTCCCAGCTGCCCAGACATTCCAGCAGAGCCCAGCGACCGACCCCACCTTTTCCACCTGGGGCCAGGCAGCCAGCAGAATGGGCGCCCCTGCCCCTAGTTCTGGCTGTGGTGTCCATCCCCAGGGATCCCCCACCTGCAGGCTCCATAGGGCAGGGGCCCACCTGAGGCCACCAGCCTGTAATCAGTGCTGGTCATGGGCCAGGGCTCCCGCCCATGGGACCATCACTCCCGCAATGGTTCCCTGCTGACCAGCTAATGATATGCTCCATGCTGAGGGCTGCAAGGACCCCAGGCTGCAGCCTGGTTGCTGAAGAACAGGGAGGGCTTGTGGGGTTGTTAAAATGCTGGCCTGGCTCCAGGCACAGGCTCTGGCTGTAATCCAGGCCAGACATGCAGGGGTGGACAGCCACAGGGGTGGGGGTGGGGTTGCTCCTGGCTCGGTGTGGTGGGGACTTGCCGTTGGCCCCAGTGACTGCTACTTGCGGAGCCCAGCAAACACCCGGCAGGCAGGAGTTAGGTAGCTCCATCTAGGCTCAGGCCTGGAGTGTGGTGGGGGGCTGGTCAGGAGCCCCAAACAGGCCCCACGGCTCCCCCATCGCAGCAGCAGGAGGGTGACTGATGTGGGGGCTGGTCTCAGGCTAACGAGAGTCACTACCTCTTTGGCTTCCTGGGAGAGATGTCGATGGCGGGACCTGGTGCTGGCATGTCCATGGGAAACATGTCCACCCACATCTCCAGCCGGCCCTGAAGTGTCAGAGAGACCCAGTTAGCTCCCCCACTGCCTCCCTTTCCTCGATGCCTTCCCCTCCTGCACGGCAGCCCCGGCCTAGCAGTGACCGTCACACGACAGCCCCACCCTGGCGGTGACAGTCACACGGCAGCCCCGGCCTAGCAGTGACAGTCGCATGGCAGCCCCGGCCTAGCGGTGACAGTCACACGGCAGCCCCGGCCTAGCAGTGACAGTCGCACGGCAGCCCCGGCCTAGCAGTGACCGTCACACGACAGCCCCACCCTGGCGGTGACAGTCACACGGCAGCCCCGGCCTAGCAGTGACAGTCGCACGGCAGCCCCGGCCTAGCAGTGACAGTGGCACGGCAGCCCCGGCCTGGCGGTGACAGTCACACGGCAGCCCCAGCCTGGCGGTGACAGTCACACGGCAGCCCCGGCCTGACGGTGACAGTCGCACGGCAGCCCCGGCCTAGCAGTGACAGTCGCACGACAGCCCCACCCTGGCGGTGACAGTGGCACGGCAGCCCCAGCCTGGCGGTGACAGTCACACGGCAGCCCCGGCCTGACGGTGAGAGTCACACGGCAGCCCCGGCCTGACGGTGACAGTCGCACGGCAGCCCCGGCCTAGCAGTGACAGTCACACGACAGCCCCACCCTGGCGGTGACAGTCGCACGGCAGCCCCGGCCTGATGGTGACAGTCGCACGGCAGCCCCGCCCTGTCGGTGACAGTCGCACGGCAGCCCCGGCCTGATGGTGACAGTCGCACGGCAGCCCCGCCCTAGCAGTGACAGTCACATGGCAGCCCCAGCCTGGCGGTAACAATCACATGGCAGCCCCGCCCTAGTAGTGACAGTCACACGGCAGCCCTGGCCTGACGGTGACAGTCACACAACAGCCCTAGTCTGACGGTGACAGTCACATGGTAGCCCCGCCCTGGCGGTGACAGTCGCACGGCAGCCCTGCCCTAGCAGTGACAGTCACATGGCAGCCCCAGCCTGGCGGTAACAGTCACACGGCAGCCCCGCCCTGGTAGTGACAGTCACACGGCAGCCCTGGCCTGACGGTGACAGTCACATGGTAGCCCCGCCCTGGCGGTGACAGTCGCACGGCAGCCCCGGCCTGGCGGTGACAGTCGCATGGCAGCCCTGGCCTGGCGGTAACAGTCGCACGGCAGCCCTGCCCTAGCAGTGACAGTCACATGGCAGCCCCAGCCTGGCGGTAACAGTCACACGGCAGCCCCGCCCTAGTAGTGACAGTCACGGCAGCCCTGGCCTGACGGTGACAGTCACACAACAGCCCCGGTCTGACGGTGACAGTCACATGGTAGCCCCGCCCTGGCGGTGACAGTCGCACGGCAGCCCCGCCCTGGCGGTGACAGTCGCACGGCAGCCCCAGCCTGGCGGTAACAGTCACACGGCAGCCCCGCCCTAGTAGTGACAGTCACACGGCAGCCCTGGCCTGCCGGTGACAGTCACACAACAGCCCCGGTCTGACGGTGACAGTCGCCCGGCAGCCCCGCCCTGGCGGTGACAGTCACATGGCAGCCCCGGCCTGGCGCTGACAGTCACATGGCAGCCCTGGCCTGGCAGTAACAGTCGCACGGCAGCCCTGCCCTAGCAGTGACAGTCGCACAGCAGCCCTGGCCTAGCAGTGTCATGCGACAGCAGACACCGTACACCAAGTTTGCACCCCCCCAGCTCCCTGCACCCCACAGGCTGTCTCCTGCCCAGGGGCACAGTGGAACGAGACGAGGTACTGAGTGGACCCGTGGTAGGTGGGCGGGGGGGGGAGGCCGAGGGCTAGGGGTGCAGGGGGAGAGGGCGAGGACACAGGACCAAGAGCTGCATGAGGCTGGGGACGGCAGCCACCGGCCTACACTGGGGAGCTGGGGGATGGGGCGAGGAGGTATGGGGAAGTGGGGGGATAAGGAGCCAGTGCCAGCTGCTCTGATGGCCCCCAGGGGCGACCGCTTGTGGGCGCAGGGGAAGGGGCTGCCTCTGGAGCGCTCTCCAGCTGGGGACACAGGATGTGGCTGGGCTGCTCGGCCGGGGCGCTGCCTGGCAGGCGGGACCCCACGTGGCTGAGCAGGGCAGGCGTTCCCCGGGGGTCGGCCGGGGCGCTGTGCTGTGCTCTCCCCTCCCCAGCCGGCACAGCGAGGGCCTGGGCTGGGCGGCACCTGCTCAATGCCGGGCTTGTCGGGGTTCAGCAGCGGCCGCGTCTCCACGTGTTCGGGGACGAGCCGGCAGCCCACGCGGGGGATCTCCTCCCAGTGGCGCAGCGCCGCCAGGGCCAGGTGCTCCTCCGTCTGCTTCTTCTGACCTGCGGGTGCGGAGCCGGCGCTGAGCCGCCCGCCCAGGCGGGAGGATGCCCAGCCCCGAGGGGCAGGGCACAGGGCAGGGCCTGGCTCCCCTCTTGGGTGCGACCCCAGCCCTGCAAGCTGGGGGGAGCCCTGGGGGGCTGAGCTCAGGCCACGCCTCCTGCCTGCCTCTCAAACCCTGTGGCCCAGGGCCCCCCACATCCTCCGTTGCCCCCTCGCAGCCCGGCCCGCTCCGAGAGGCGCCTGGCGGGTCTCGGGCTGGAGCCGCCGCTCAGAGCAGGTGTCAGAGAACCCCCCGGTGCTGCCCCTCGCTGCCGGTCAGCCCCTGCGGCTGCCACCCAGGGAGAGCCGGGGAGCAGGGCCCAGCCAGGGGAGCGCCGCCCCCTTACCGTTCTCGTCCTCCAGCTCTGTGGGGCCAGTGAAGACCCGGTTGGCGACTTTCACCCGCCCGCTGGGGCCGTAGTGGGGCCCGTCCGCCTTGCCCTCCTTGCACAGCCTGGAGAGGATCTGCGTGGGCTTGGCCGGGTCCCGCCACGCGTTGTAGCCGTGTCTGGGGACGCAGGGCCGGGGTGAGGGGGAGCCGCTGCCCCGGGGGGAGTCCAGCCCACGCCGCCAGGGCTGGCGGGAAGGTGCAGTTGCCCTGGCTGGGGCCAGGAGTCAGCCAGGAGGGGGAAATGCAGGACAATGGCCTCCCCCGCCCAAGCCCTGCGCGCCCCACGCAGCTCTGCCAGGGCACCCCACCCCAACCCGCAGCTCCCCAGCCCTGGGCTCCCCACGCAGCTCTGCCAGTGCCCCCCACCCCAACCCGCAGCCCCCCAGCCCTGGGCTCCCCACGCAGCTCTGCCAGGGCCCCCCACCCCAACCCGTAGCCCCCCAGCCCTGGGCTCCCCACACAGCCCTGCCAGTGCCCCCCACCCCAACCCGCAGCCCCCCAGCCCTGGGCTCCCCACACAGCCCTGCCAGTGCCCCCCACCCCAACCCGCAGCCCCCCAGCCCTGGGCTCCCCACGCAGCTCTGCCAGTGCCCCCCACCCCAACCCGCAGCCCCCCAGCCCTGGGCTCCCCACGCAGCTCTGCCAGGGCACCCCACCCCAACCCGTAGCCCCCCAGCCCTGGGCTCCCCACGCAGCCCTGCCAGTGCCCCCCACCCCAACCCGCAGCCCCCCAGCCCTGGGCTCCCCACACAGCCCTGCCAGTGCCCCCCACCCCAACCCGCAGCCCCCCAGCCCTGGGCTCCCCACACAGCCCTGCCAGTGTCCCCCATCCCCAACCCGCAGCCCCCCAGCCCTGGGCTCCCCACACAGCCCTGCCAGTGCCCCCCACCCCAACCCGCAGCCCCCCAGCCCTGGGCTCCCCACACAGCCCTGCCAGTGCCCCCCACCCCAACCCGCAGCTCCCCAGCCCTGGGCTCCCCACGCAGCTCTGCCAGTGCCCCCCACCCCAACCCGCAGCCCCCCAGCCCTGGGCTCCCCACGCAGCTCTGCCAGGGCCCCCCACCCCAACCCGCAGCCCCCCAGCCCTGGGCTCCCCACGCAGCTCTGCCAGGGCACCCCACCCCAACCCGTAGCCCCCCAGCCCTGGGCTCCCCACACAGCCCTGCCAGTGCCCCCCACCCCAACCCGCAGCCCCCCAGCCCTGGGCTCCCCACACAGCCCTGCCAGTGCCCCCCACCCCAACCCGCAGCCCCCCAGCCCTGGGCTCCCCACGCAGCTCTGCCAGTGCCCCCCACCCCAACCCGCAGCCCCCCAGCCCTGGGCTCCCCACGCAGCTCTGCCAGTGCCCCCCACCCCAACCCGTAGCCCCCCAGCCCTGGGCTCCCCACACAGCCCTGCCAGTGCCCCCCACCCCAACCCGCAGCCCCCCAGCCCTGGGCTCCCCACGCAGCTCTGCCAGTGCCCCCCACCCCAACCCGCAGCCCCCCAGCCCTGGGCTCCCCACACAGGTCTGCCAGTGCCCCCGCCGACCCGCAGCCCCCCAGCCCTGGGCTCCCCACACAGCCCTGCGAGTGCCCCCCGACCCGACCCGCAGCTCCCCAGCCCTGGGCTCCCCACGCAGCCCTGCCGGTGCCCCTCACCCCCGACCCGCAGCCCCCCAGCCCTGGGCTCCCCACACAGCCCTGCCAGTGTCCCCCATCCCCGACCCGCAGCTCCCCAGCCCTGGGCTCCCCACACAGCCCTGCCGGTGCCCCCCCCGACCCGCAGCCCCCCAGCCCTGGGCTCCCCACACAGCCCTGCCAGTGTCCCCCATCCCCAACCCGCAGCCCCCCAGCCCTGGGCTCCCCACGCAGCCCTGCCGGTGCCCCCCCCGACCCGCAGCCCCCCAGCCCTGGGCTCCCCACACAGCCCTGCCAGTGTCCCCCATCCCCGACCCGCAGCTCCCCAGCCCTGGGCTCCCCACACAGCCCTGCCGGTGCCCCCCCCAACCCGCAGCCCCCCAGGCCTGGGCTCCCCACACAGCTCTGCTGGTGCCCCCCACCCCCCCCAGCTCTGGGCTCCCCACACAGCTCTGCTGGTGCCCCCCACCCCCCCCAGCCCTGGGCTCCCCACGCAGCTCTGCTGGTGCCCCCCACCCCCCCCAGCCCTGGGCTCCCCACGCAGCTCTGCTGGTGCCCCCCACCCCCCCCAGCCCTGGGCTCCCCACACAGCTCTGCTGGTGCCCCCCACCCCCATCCGCAGCCCCCCAGCCCTGGGCTCCCCACACAGCCCTGCCGGTGCCCCTCACCCCCATCCGCAGCCCCCCAGCCCTGGGCTCCCCACACAGCTCTGCTGGTGCCCCCCACCCCCCCCAGCCCTGGGCTCCCCACACAGCTCTGCTGGTGCCCCCCACCCCCATCCGCAGCCCCCCAGCCCTGGGCTCCCCACACAGCCCTGCCGGTGCCCCTCACCCCCATCCGCAGCCCCCCAGCCCTGGGCTCCCCACACAGCTCTGCTGGTGCCCCCCACCCCCCCCAGCCCTGGGCTCCCCACACCCCTCCGCTGAGGCCCCTCAGTCCTGGCCTGCCCGAGCCCCTGTGAGCTCCTACACACGCTCTGCTGATCCGAGTCCCGGCCGGCAGCCCTGCTCGCCCCCACGGGGTCCCACAGGCCGGGCGGGGGGGCTGGTGGTCAGAGGCTGGCTCCCTCCCTCCAGCCTGGCAGGGCAGGGCCAGGGGCGGCCGCGTTCCCGTACACGGAGTAGGTCTGGGAGATGCCGCAGGTGGCCCGGTGTTTGCTGTAGTAGCGGTTCTCCAGGTCTATCTTGGTCTCCCCGATCAGGTCGTCAGAGCCCACCAGGTCCCAGTCGAACACGGCCACCGTCAGCATGGACTCCATGGGGAAGGTGGCCTCGATGTCGAAGGACCTGGGGGTGGGGCAGAGGATGAAAGAGCCGCTGGCCCGGCAGCCCTGGCCCCACACACCGCAGCGCTGGGCTCAGCCCCTGGGCAGCCCTGGGACCTCTGTGCCCATCGCTCCCCCCAGGGCTGTCGAAGCCACGGCCGGGCCAGCCCCTCATGGGTCCTGGTCCTGGCTCCCTGCTGTGCTGCTAGGCTCCGCCCCCTCTCCATGCCAAGGCTCCGCCCCCGCTCCACTCCAGGCTCCGCCCCCCCAACATCCCCGCGTGGGTCTGTCCCCCCACTGTCCCCACAGGGCTTCACCCCCCGCACTCCACCCCGAGGCCCTGCCCCCACTGCCCCACACTTCACCGCGAGGCCTTGCGCCACATGGTCTCTCTCCCCCCGGCCCAGCAGCTGCTCACACGAGGTGGGGCCGGCAGAAATGAGCAACGGTGGGGGAAGTGATGGCAAGGACCAAGTAGGGGGTAGCCAGGGGGGAGAGAGGAGGGAGTCGGGGTGAGGCCGGGGGGGAGAGAGAGCAGGGAGCCGGGGGTGAGGCCGGGGGGAGGCAGAGAGCAGAGAGCCAGGGGGGGAGGCTGGGGGGGCAGAGAGGAGGGAGCCGGGGGGGAGGCTGGGGGGGGCAGAGAGGAGGGAGCTGGTGGGGGAGGCTGGGGGCAGAGAGGAGGGAGCTGGGGGGAGAAGCTGGGGGGCAGAGAGGAGGGAGTCGGGGTGAGGCCGGGGGGGTGCAGAGAGGAGGGAGCTGGAGGGGGAGGCTGGGGGGGCAGAGAGGAGGGAGCTGGTGGGGGAGGCTGTGGGGGCAGAGAGGAGGGAGCTGGTGGGGGAGGCTGCGGGGGCAGAGGATGGAGCCCGGGCAGGGGGAGGAGATGGACAGGCTGAGTTGGCTCCAGCCCAGTCCAGGCCCTGGCTCCCCCCTGTGTGCAGGGCCTGGCCCCAGGCACCATTGGAAACCCGGCCCCGGTTGCAGTGGGGCACCGCTCCCGCCCCTCCAGGGCTGGGCTCTGTGGCCTGTGACGGCCCCCCGGGATCTCAGCGGGGCGCCTGCGGCAGGGCCTCACTTCCCGAAGATGGGGTTCAGCTGCTTGGAGATGTAGTTCTCCTTGTCTTTGATGTCCGTCTTGCCCAGCTTGATGGAGACGTAGGGATCGGCCTTCCCGTTGATGTCGGCCGGGTGCAGGTCGGTGGCCTGTGAGGAGGACAGAGGCCGTTGCCCCGCGGGGTTCCCGAGTCACGTGCCAGCCTGGCGCTCGCTCTCTGCTGCCAGGGCCACGTCCCTGGCTGGGCAGCCCCCCCATTTCCTCCCGGGAAAACGACAAAGCGCCGCGCGACGCCTCCGCCCCTCGGAAGAGCGCAGCCGGCTCGGCCCCAGCCCAGCGAGCCCAACACCTCCAGCTGGCCGTACGCCCAGGGCAGGGCTTGCACCCCCAAGCTCCCTGGCCACGGCGGACCCATCCTCCAGGCATGGGCGACGTGTGGGGGTGCACAGGGGGGCCACATGCACCCCCCCATCGCCCCCCACTCACACGCGTGCCCCCTGCAATGAGTATGGGGGGGAGTCCTCCCCCACCTCTGCAGTGGCACATCCCGAGCTTGCTACTCCTGGGCCGTGCCATTTGGGGGGGGGGCTCCCCTCACGCCCGCCGGATGGGGAGGGGGTGGGGCCTAGGCAGAGAAGGGGCACTTGGCTGGTTCCCCCCACAGAACCCCCACCCTGGTCGCTTCTGCTTGCAGGAGATGCTTTCGTCCTTAGAGCACCGGCTTCCTGCAGCCCAGCTTCTCCCCAGCTCTGCTCTGCAGAACAGGGAGTCCCGGCAACGACTCGCCGGCGTGCGGGAAAAGAGCTCAGGTCTGTATTTTCCCTCACTGAAAGCGGATACAATGATGCTTCCTCACTGCTGCGGTACCTGGCTAAGGACTTCCCCTGGCTTTGGCTGCGTATGTCCCTGTTTGGGTTTGCTTCTGTCTGAAGAACATTTTCCTGGGCTCCGCACAAAGACCGGCAAGGTCTGGTGCTCTGCGTTCTCCACTCGCATGGGAAACCCGGGACGCAGGGCTTGTTGTGTCTCTACCAGCTTTTGGGACCCAGCGGTTCTCCTGGCCTTCTCGCCCTCCCTTGGCCAGGAGCTCCACAGCGTGGCTGGGCCGTAGGTGAGGAAGAGCTTTCCCTGGGGTGTGCTTTACAGCTGCTGCCTGTTCATTTCATAGGGCCACCCCTTGGTTCCCCTTCTGTAGTATCCAGAGGCACCGAGCCCTCATCTGGGGTGGGTGAAGTCTCTGCTCTACTGTCTCAGCTGAGAGCCAGCTGGCCTTTAGCTCACCTGATAGAGTACAGGGCTTTAGACCCTCTACTTGCAGGTTCTATCCCCGGTGCCAGTAACCCAGGTCTGTTGGTGTCACAACTGGTGCCTTGGCTGGGAAGAACTGCTGGAAGGTCTCAGAAGCTCAGGGTGTTTCCTCAGACCAGGGAAGCATGTAATACCCAAAGGCACTGAGACCACATCAGGGGTGAGTGAAGTCTCTGCTCTACAGCCTCAGCTGAGAGCCAGCCGGCCTTTAGCTCATGGGGTAGAGCACTGGGGTTCAAACCCCATCATCACAGGTTCTACCCCTGGGGCCAGCAACCTGGGTCTGTGGGTGTTACACTTCCCTTCGCCTCCTCCTGGCTCAGATGCAGGCATTTTTCATCCCAGAGCGCCTCCGCTTGCCCCCTGCGCACATCCCCGCACCTGATCTCCCTCACGGGCCTGGAGCCTGCCATGTTCAAGAGCTTTTCATCCACACTGGGCACGACTTGGAAACAGCAAATACCATTGGAATCCACAGGACACAAACTCGCCGGACACAGACCCCTCCTGCTCACTGGAGCCTTGTTGATTTCAGCTCACCCTCCGTGCTCCGGCCACGGAACAGGGCCACAGAGCACACGCTGCCTGGCCGGTACACTCACCCTCACGACATACACGCGGACCAGCACGTTGATGGGGTCGTTGCTGGGGATCCCCTGGAACATGCCGAAGTTGGGGTCGTAGCTGGCCTCCTTGGTGAGGTCCTCAGGTAGCGGCACTTTGTAAACGCACATGGAACCCTGGGGAGAGGAACAACCATCCCGATTGGGAGCCCACCCTACGCTCGGCCTGTGGACCGAGCAGCCCTACTGGCCACTCCCCAAGGTCCATTACCCTGGGGTGAACCCAGAGCCACCATCGGCTCCAGACATCACACGTCTTAGCTAAGCTGCGGCGGGTGCCGAAAACAGCATTAAGGATGAAGCAGTATTTTGGTGAGTCTCGTGAAAACAATCTGCCACCTGATTGGCCAGGGCTGAGGACCATGGGAGTGGCCGGTAGGCCCAAGCACTGAACAACTAGCCAATAGGCTGCCTCAAGCTGGTGTGACACTTTTCCGACCTTGCAACAAGTCGTCCTATTTTAAGGAATCTGAATGAGGAGACCCAAAGCCAAGTGAACGAAGGCTACAGAGCGGCTGGGCCCTCCGTCTATAGACACAGCTGTTCGTACTCTGGGGGTGAGGCTGTGTAGGGCAGGGTGTGGTTTCTTCACATCCCTGACCAATGTAGCTCTATTGACCTTTTACAAGTAGACCAAGCCTCAGCGTCTGCAGGTAGGGAATTTGGAACTGCTTAGAGCCAGCTCCAGAAAACCTAAGGAGAAGAGAACATCTGCTCAGGAGTCACCACATGATCAGCTGCTTTCCATGCTCCTTGGACTTACACTATGAGACAGGTGAGGAACCGCCAGCTGGGTTCTCCTGCGGGAAATTCGCTGCCATAACTATGAATATTTCAGGGGCTTGTTGCTGGAACAGATTGGAAAACTTTTGTGGAACTCTTTTCCATCAGCAAACTCTCCTTCCAACATTTCCAGATCAAAACGGGGCAGCATTTTTGTTCCAAATTGACTTGGATTAAAGAAAATGAAAAAGGGCCCAAATGTAACATTTGGGCCGGCCAGACCCACGTTTCTGTCAGGACGTTGGTTCGCAGTAAAGTTTGGTCATTTTCTCCCAATTCAGGATGAAGTCCTACCCCCAAATCTTCACAGCTTTGGCAGGATGGAAAACCCATTTCCCGACCAGCCTAGATCGTAAGAGGCTGTGAGTGAGTAGTTGTGTGAGGTGCCATCGCATGGGACCAGCCTCATAAACCCTTCCTCACTCGAGTGAGTCCTGCCCAAGGAAAGCCCCACTGGTGCCCAGAGGGCACCTGAGTTGAGATCACTCCAGGGGAGGAGTCATTATGGGAGCGTCCCGTAATCTGGGAAGCCGGGAGAAAGGAAGCATTTGCGGAGGGACTCGGTTTGGGTGTAGGCGCTGGCTTTAAATGGTGGCCAGCCTGTGTGGATCCGGCAGGGCACATCTCTGGCTGATGCGAGCAGGTGGTGCCCCAGGGACAGGGCAGGCCATGTACTTCCGCCCCTCCACTCTCCAGAAGTAGCTCTGATCCCGTCAGAGTCCTGCAGATACATCCCCTGGAGGTCTCCCTTCCAGGCACTGCTCCGTCTCAGCCTGGGAGAGCTGACTCGGTCTAACAGGGCTGAGACATTGGAGGGCTCAGCTGAGTTCCCCACGCATTGCTTGTTGGTGGATCAGAATCCATTTCCCTGCATGTCCGGGGCTGCATCCGGCTCACCTTGAACCTGCCCACGACCCGCTCTTCCTCCGTCGCCGTGTCGTCGTTGTCCCCGATCTTCCCCCGGAAGAGGCTGAAGGTGTGCAGCCAGTCTTCAAAGTTGTCAAACTCTGCCTCCAGTTCTTTATTGTACACCTGGGAAGGCAGAGCACAGAAATAGCGGCGAGGGGCACGTGTCATAAAATCATAGAATCCTAAGGCTGGAAGGGACCTCAGGGGGTCATCAAGTCCAGCCCCCTGCCCAAAGCAGGACCAACCCCAACTAAATCAGCCCAACCAGGACTTTGTCAAGCCGGGACTTAAAAACCTCAAGGGATGGAGATTCCACCACCTCTCTGGGCAACGCATTCCAGTGCTTCACCTCCCTCCTGGGGAAGTAGTTTTATCACATCCAACCTACATCTCCCACTCTGTAACTTCAGGCCATTGCTCCTTGTTCTGCCATCTGACACCACTGAGAACAGTTTCTCACCCTCTTTAGAGCCCCCCTTCAGGAAGTCGAAGGCTGCTACCAAACAGCCCCTCACTCTTTTCCGCAAACTAAATAAGCCGAAGAGCAGCAGGGCAGTCTGGGAGCTCAGCACGCCCCACGGCCGTGGGCTGCCAGCTCCCATGAAACGCTGCTGTGGGTCGGGCACTTGCCGCTATTCATCCCTTTTTCCTGTTACAGCCTCGCTGCCCGGTAGCAGACGCAGCTCTGCTTCCTGCAGGACCTGCCCTGGGGGGTTTTCAAGTGGCACGTAACAGAGGCTGAGCCTCCCCGACCCTCTCTGCACAGCCCTGGGGCTGGGCTGCGGAGGGGCTCAGAGCCAGGGGTCCCTGTCCTCCAGCCATGGGTGGAATAAATTTTGTGCTGTGCACTGAGGCACGGCAGATGTGCACCACCACTGGGCGCACAGGCTGCTGGCCGTGGGCGCTCTGCAAATCAGGTCGGCAGCACCTGACTCTCCCCTGGGTGGCCGCCCGAGCACTCAGCTTACAGGGAACATAGCTGAGCTCCCCTGGGCAGCTGGTCTCCTCCGGCTGCGGGGTGGGGGTGTGCCTCTGGCCCTGGTGGGGGCGGAGGCTTGGACAGAAGGGGCAGGGAAGGGGGGGCTCCCCTCCCTGAATTGGGGGGTTCACAGGCCACCCATCATCCAGCTGAAACTGGAGCAAGCAACGCCCTTTGCACCCATTCCCTTGGGACACTGAGCTGCACGTCTGACTCCCAGCGATGGCAGAGCCCTGGGCAGCACCCAGAGCTGGAGCACCCCCTGGTTTCTCCTTGACCAGCTCATGGGAGTAAAGACGCTCCAGCGGCAATGCCCTGGGGCTCTTATCTCTGCCCCCGACATCACCTGAGCCCCTCCCAGGCCTATGAACACACGCGCTGCCCTAGTGGTCAGACCAGGGCCCATCTAGCCCAGCCTCCTGCTCTGTACCGAAGGTCCCTGAGGAGTGTACGGACCAGCGGCTACGGAGCGAGCCACCCGTCTCATACACAGAGCTGCAGGGCTCTGCCTCCCTGGCCCCTGGCTAATAGCCAGTGACAGGACAACCCTCCACGAGCTGATCTAGTTCCAGCTGCACTTTCGGCCTCCACAACCTCCCAGGGCAGCGAGTTCCCCGGTTCGGTAGGTGGGCCAAGGTGGGGATTGAACCACGTCCATGGGGCGACCCTGGGCTTCTGCATGGCGGGAAAGGGTCATTAGCACCTCTCGACACAACTTCCCACCTCCCTCCTGATTTCACAGCCCCGATGCTCTGCCCCCGTGGCCGTGGCTTTGCTAAGCTGAGCGGCCCTGAGCTTGGTGGGCTCTCCTGGCCCGGACGCTGTTCCATCTCCGGGACTGTCTTTGCTGCCCTTCTTCCAACCCGCTCCCGTTCCCCTCTGGCCTTTCCGGAGGCGGTGACCAGAACTGACGCCATACTCAGGGCGTGGACTCAGCGCGGGGCTATACAGCCTCTGTCTCATTTTCTATCCCTTTCCTAGCACCGCCTAACCTGCTGGCAGCTTGGCTGGCCGCTGCCGAGGAGAAGCTTTCATGGAGCTATCGACAGGAACTCCAAGGTCCCTCTTGGGTGGGAACAGCTAGTTTAGAACCCAGCGCTGCGCAGGTAGAGCTGGGATTGTTCGTCTCAGTGGCTGGGCCCATACAGCTGTGGGCTGCCGGTGCCTCCCCCTCTCAAAGTGGCTGGGAACTGGGCCCAGCCCAGCCCCACTCACCTTCAGCTCATCGATCTTCTGTTTGCTCTTCTTCTCGGGGGCCTCGGGTGGCTGCTGCTGCTTCTTTTTCTTGTCCTCTTTGGGCACCTTGGCCTTCTCCTTGGCCTTGGCCTGGGCCTTGGAGCCTTTCACAGGAGAGTCATCAAGTTTGATTTCTGAGTCCAGGGGGAGAGATGGGTGGGACAGGTGGAGATGGGGGCGGGTGGGATGGACACAGGCCACTCAACCATGGTGTGCATGAAAGCTGACAGACAACCACTAGCCCTACGCCCTGCGGTTCATGTTGGCAACCCTGCTCCAGCAGGTCAGCCGGGACAATCTCGGCTGGGGTGGAACCGCCCCTTGCAGATGGACCATTGGTTAAACATCCTTTCTGGGGGTCCAGCAGGGCTGGGTTCCCTTCTCACATGGGGGAGATCCAAGGGGACCCTGGTGTCAGCACAGCTACACTGGCACTGGTGTGAGGAGAATCGAGTTTTAAGTCTCATTTGAAAGCCAACATGGCGAGACCCTTATTCACCCCTCTGCCCCGGAGCAGGTAAGTTTGCCCACCCCGCCCAGCACCCATGCTGCTGCTCCGGGGGAGCAAACCCCGGCAGGGTCTGAAGCTTAGACCTTCAGCCCCAAAGCCCAGAGCATGACCACGAGCTGGAGGAGCAGTCCCACGGGTGGCAGCAGTAGTAGGCTGTTGCGCTCTCTGCAGACCAGCCATGACACACACGCCGCTCCCCTGCAGCCAACCCGGGTTTGCTCCAATGGGACCTACCAATGCAGGGCCCCAAGCTCTAAGGCTCCCCCCGCCCCAGGTCTTTGGGGGTTTCCTCCTCCTTCGCTGGCTGCCTTGCCAGCTTTCATGGCCTCTTTGCCATGCAGGTGAGGATGGACAGCCTGGGACAGACGGATGCGCGGTGTGAGAGGGGAGGGTGGAAGCTGACTGTGGCCAGGCTGCGCTTGGGAATGGCTGGCAAAAAGAGGGGAGGGAAGCCAGAGACACAGGGCCAAGAACAGCCGGAGTGACCACATGATCGGGGTGGAGGGATGTGGGGCCAGAGCACAGCCCGGTGCTTGTCTATGGCAAGGCCAAATGCTGAGGTCAGGCTTCCCCCTCCCAGCTGGCTGCTCATTCCATGCACCCGGGCCTTTTCGGAAGGCAGATTTCCCGCCAGGAGATCCCCTGGGAGCTGCGCTTCCACACGCTGTTTTGGAGTCGGAAAGAGCTTTTTCTGGACTCCGAATCACGTGACCCTATGCTAATGAGGCACCGGAAATTTACGTCCGCCCCTCATTAGCATTTTCCGGGCTGTTTATTAGCATGCTGCTTTCGGAACGAGCGGCATGTGTAGGAATGGCCATGGTGATTTCTAAAAAGAACGCTCCCTGCTTCTGAAGAGCCAGAGATCTCTGAGCCCTCCCCACTGCCCAGCCAGCCCAGCCCGGGAGGAAGGGACAGACAGAAAGCCTAAGAGAGTCTGCCACTGCCATGCCGTGACCAGTGACACGGGCTAGGCCACGGGTCAGCACCCTTTCCGAGGCAGAGCCAAAATCTGGCCTTTCCACCTCTACGTCCGGTCCAAGGGCCAGAGACACTTTCTAAAGTCGCTAAGGCTACAGCTACATGGGCAAGTTCTCTCGAAATCAGGGCAGCTGTTTCCAAATAACTCGGGCAGCATGGAAATGACGCACGCGCTAAGCCGACGTCCATTCGAAAGAGCGGGTGCGTTATTTTGCTTGCGGCACGCCTCACGCCCAGAGGAATGGCACCTATTTGGAAATAGGGCCTAGGTGGCGCCGGCGGCACGATTTCAAAACAGCACCAGGGCCCAGAAATGCTATTTCGAAATGCGCATTGCGCGTGGTCGTCTGTTTTGAAATAGCTTATTTCGGAACAGGGCTGCTGTGTAGATGTAGCCTGCTCATCCTACTTACGACAGCTGCATCAATAAATAAATGACGGTGCGGAGCTTTACCGTTTAGCTGGTGGTTGGCAGCATTTGCTGGTCTTTTATTAACCCACAGGCTTTGAGCAAGCTCCCAGCTGCATGGGGGAGAAGGGGTGGGGCTGAGCTCTTGGCATCTGTGTCGGGGATTACAGACACCTGCTCTAGACACTAACCGCTAGACCTCATTGTCTCCCTGCTGCATCACACCTACGCCCATGGGTGGGAGTCCACCACACAGCAAGGCTTGTGGGCGGGTCTGGCAGACCCCCAAGCTGAGATCCATCATGTGGTGTGTTTGGCCTCACTCGAAACAGGCGATAAGATCCCAAAGGCACCGAATTTAGCAATGCGGCGCTGATTTCGGGCTGAACTTTCGGAACCGCGCGAAAGCTGTCCGTGCTGACCCCGGTTCTGCAGATCCCTGGGTTGCTTTGGTATCTCGCTTTCAAAAATTTACCCTCTGCAATCTCCAGTTCCTCCTTCTCCTCTGCCTCTGCTGCAGCTGCCTCCTGCTTCCGGAGTTGCTGGAGAGAGATGAAACAGGCAATGAGATGCAGAGAAGGACAGGTCCATGAGCGACTCTTTCTAAAGTTTTCTTTCAACTGGGGACGGGTAGAAAATATAGAAATGCAGCCACCTCTGGGGTGAAGCACAGTGACAGTATGAGAGTTCACAGCCACTGCGCAGGACAATGAGTGGTGAAACAACCAGCTGACCTTGCACGAGGCCCTTCACACAGGCAACATGTAAGCTGGGATTTAGCTGGGTGAATAAAATGGAGGTATTTATTCACTGCAGAGTCTGAAAGGATGCTGGACAGACAAAGACTCGGATGTCAAATATCAGAGAGGTAGCCGACTTAGTCTGTATCTTCAAAAATAACAAGAAGTCCTGTGGCACCTTATAGACTAACAGGTATTTGGGAGCATAAGCTTTCCTGGGCAAAGTCCGACTTCGTCAGATGCACGAGTGGGACAGGGGGTAGGTCAGAGGAGCATTTAGAGAGGGGTCTCAGCAAAGGGAGGGCCAGAGCTGACAAGGTCTATTCAGTCAGGGTGGGTATGGCCCATTATCGGCAGTTAATGTGGAGTTGTGAACATCAAGAGAGGAGAAAACAAGCCAGTTCAGTCATGGGGGATGTGGCCCATTGTCCGATGTCATATACCCCTCTCAGGGATTTGGGACTTGTCATCTGGGATGCAGCCAATGGCAAAGTGCCACAGCAGCCCACCTGTTGCCATGGGAAGAAGAAAGGAGTTTTCCCCTCTGTGACGTGACTGGATTTTTGAATTGAATATGGAAGATATCTCTGTCACCATTGTACAAAGTGGCACCAATTCTTGCGCCAGGTGGGCCAAGTGAGGTGTCTAATAAAAGCTGGCGATGCCCTGCAGCTGTCTGTGTTAACTGTACGTCTGTGCCATGTTTGTAGGTGAAGTTACGGATATCAGCTCTATAGCTGTACTAGAAATGTTTCAGTACTGAGATTCACAATAGGAGTCCAGGATGATGGACTGAACAAAGACTCAGACGTCGAATACCCATCTCACGAACTTGGGACTTGTCAATGGAATGCACCCCCTGGCCTGAGCAAAGGAACTGAAATCTGATGCCCAGACGTCCATTCCACCTGCCCTGTAAACAGACTGGGTTGGGCTAGCAAAACCTGCTCCCAATGGCATTTTCCCACAGCGGCTCACCTGGGTCAGGTGACTCTGACCCTCCAGTGTCTGATGGGAAGAAGAAAGAACTTCTTCCTTCCACTTGAAAAAGTGTAAGATGGCCCTGGCAGTGACTTTCAAGAGTCAGCACAGGACACCGCTGGTCTACATCAGTAGCTGGGACTGACATACATAAAGTATCGCTGTAACAATTTTTCTCTCTTACCCTATTTTCTCTTCCTTTGTTAATAAACCTTTAGATTTTAGAGCCGAAGGATTGGCATCGGCATGGTGATTTGGGTAAAATCCAAGTATATATTGACCAGGGACTGTGGCTGGACCCATGGAAGAACCTGTGTGGATTTGGTGAAATAGGTTTTAATAACCTCTCACCTGAGCAGGAGGGTTGCTGGTTTGGGCGTTAGGAGCAGCTGGAGAACCTGTGGGTTTGCTTGTGTGGCTTCCGGCTGGCCAGTGGGGCTGGCAGAGGTACTTCTGTGACTGGTTTGATTTGCCTTAGTGAGAAGGAAATCACAGCCTGGGCTGTAAGTGGCCCGGGTTTAAGCAACACACACAGGTTGGTTCCCTTGGCTGTGCCCAGAACCCGCTGTACTATTACACAGGACAGAACATAACATTTTACTTCTAAAAATTTCTGCGGGAGGGGTTGTTTGTTTGATTGCATGACCAACGCAATTTGACAAGTTCAATATGAACTTGAAAAATTCTCGAAGGGTCCTGTGGGACCTTATAGACTAACAGAAAAGTTTTGAGCATGAGCTTTCGTGAGCAAAGACTCACTTCATCAGATGCATCAGTCTCTGCTCACGAAAGCTTGTGCTCAAAACTTTTCTGTTAGTCTATAAGGTGCCACAGGACCCTTCGTTGCTGTTACAGATCCAGACTAACACAGCTACCCCTCTGATACTTGAAAAATTCTCATGTTTGCAAAAAAAAAAAAAAAAAAAGTGGTGGGGCTGGGGGGTTGACCAAAAGACTCAGATGCGAAATTTCACCCAGCTCTAGCTGTTCGGGAGCAGGGATGCTGTGGGTTTTCACAGCACCCAGCACAATAGGGGTTATAACGGAGACTTCAGTTCTGTGATAACACAAATAATCATAGAATCATGGACAATGAGGGTTGGAAGGGACCTCAGGAGGTCATCTCATCCCACCCCCTGTTCTAAGCAGGACCAACCCCGACTAAATCACCCAGCCAGGGCTTTGTCAAGCTGGGACTTAAAAACTTCTAGGGATGGAGATTCCACCACCTCTGTAGGCAACACATTCCAGAAAAATAAGTAATAAATTTCTGTCAATAACATCCACTCCTGCAGTAAACAAAACAGAACAAAAACTCCCAGCTGGAGCTCGGCTTTTTATCTCTTACCTGATGAGATACCAGCTGAAAAGTCCTCCTCATGCCCATAAGGCAGGAAGGGGATGGAGAGGGGGACTGTGAAAAGTGAGCTGGCTGGTGTGAGAAGGATTAAAGGAAGCTTTCAGCCACCTTTGTAATCCATAGGACTTTGGGCCAGCCAGACACTTGGCCAAGCCTCTGTAAATTAGAGCTGCCTCAAGGCTGCTCTAAGTTATGTTCTGGATGCTGGGGTAGCTGCTGAGACCCAAGGCTGGGAGACCCTCTGTTCCAAAGGCCCCTGTATGCCACACTGGGAAAACAGGCGCAGATCAGATCAGAATCAGAGCCCTAAAAGGCTCAGCAGCTCAGTGCCAGCCCCGATGCTTCCACAGGTATAATGCAAGGGTCAATACCCTCAGCTGGGAGCTGCTCCAGAAACACCCAGACCTTCGTTGAGGGGCTGGATTCACCGGGACCTAGGCACTGCTTGGGGGGAAGCAAAGCAGCCCAGCTCCCCGAGCCGGCGGGGGAATCTGGCCCTGGAAAATTAGCTGAGGAGATGAAATAATGGCTCAGCTGCACCTGGCAGTGCGAGTGCTCCCGTGGGTCGGACCTCTGGCTCCCTCCCTTCCTGCCCCACCCCACAGGTGCTGGCTTTTATTTTTCCCTTGGGGCTTCCCCTCTGCTCTGCCCTGAGGCCCCGCCCCCACTTCTGAAGGCTCCACCGTTGCTCCGCCTCTTCCTGTTCTGCGCTGCCTCCTCCCTGCTGCTCGCTGCTCTCCCCCTTCCCCCCAGCTCCTTCCCACAGCTGCCAAACAGCTGTGGCTGGTGGGTGTTCACCCGCTGCTCACATTTCCCACGGCAGCTCCCCGCAGTCCGTGCCTCTGCCCTCTCCCACCTCTTAGAACCAGAGAATCCCAGGGCTGGAAGGGACCTCAGGAGGTCATCTAGTCCAGCCCCCTGCCCAAAGCAGGATCAACCCCCACTAAGTCATCCCAGCCAGGGCTTTGTCAAGCCAGGACTTAGAAACCTCTAGGGATGGAGATTCCACCACCTCTCTGGGCAACGCATTCCAGTGCTTCACCACCCGCCTGGGGAAATAATTTTTCCTAATAGCCAACCTACATCTCCCCAGCTGCAACTTCAGACCATTGCTCCTTGTTCTGCCATCTGACACCCCTGAGAACAGTTTCTCACCCTCCTCTTCAGAGCTCCCCTTCAGGAAGTTGAAAGCTGCTACTAAATCACCCCTCAGTCTTCTCTTCTGTAAACTAAACAAGCCCAAATCCATCAGCCTCTCCTCATCGGTCTTGTGCTCCAGCCCCTTAATCATTTTTGTTGCCCTCTGCTGAACCTGCTCCAGCAAATCCACATCCTTTTTATACTGGGGGGCCCAAAACTGGACACAATATTCCAGATGTGGCCTCACCAGTGCTGAGTAGAGGGGAACAACCACTTTTCTAGATCTGCTCGAAATGCTCCTCCTAATGCACCCCAATATGCCGTTAGCCTTCTTGGCTACAAGGGCGCACTGTCTGCTCATCGGCACACTGTCTACAGTTTACCTCCTTCATCGTCTCAATGGAAGCAAAGTACTTGGACCACCAGTCCAGCATGCTCTCATCTGGCTCCTCCTCCTCTGCCTCGTCCCCCCCGCCTTTCTTCTTCTTCCTCTTCTTCTCCTTCTCCTCCTCCGACTGCCCGAGCCGAGGGAGACAAAAAGCGGGAGAGCAGGGAAGGGCGGCTGATGAAGTCCCGCAGCCAAGGTGGGGAAACAGATCCCCCGTGACCCAGCCTGTGAGCTGTCCGTTCAAGGGGGGGAAACTGAGGCACAGAGCAGCGCCACGACCCCTTCGGACACGCAGGGAGCTGCCGGCAGATTTGGCGCTGTACTTGGCGACTGCAGGAGCAGCTGCTCCTTGCTGGAAGCCGGATGGGGGCGTTCGATGGCTGGAGTTGGCTGTAATAACCCTATTTGGGCCCCCCATGAGCTGGGGTCGGGCTGGCTCTGGGCGTGTCAGTCGCTGCACCAGCCAGTCCCGCGCCTCCACCTTCCTCCAGTGCAGCTCACCGCAGCCACGCACAGGAGCTGGGGCTCAATGGCCAGGCAGGAAGGCCTGGCTGGGCTGTGGGTCGGGCCCATGCTGCCGGTGAGCTAGCTGGGCCCAACTTCCTCCCCGGCAGCACCACAGATGAGGGCTCTGCAGCTGGGGCAGCAAAGCCAAGCATGGCCGGTCCCAAGCTGAGCAGAGGGGCAGGGGCCAGCCCAGCACTTACCACATCGACCTTGACCACCGCGTCCGAGTTCTGCCGCACGGGACGAGAGGGCGTTGGGCGAGGGGGAGAAACAAACAGTTAGTGCAAGTGCCCAGCAGGGAAGGAGGGTCCCCAGTGTGCTTTGCACACACACGGCCACGGGGAGCTGGGAACAAAGCCAGCACAGACACACCCACCGACGGAAGGAACAACGCAGCCAAGGGCCTCAAACGGACAAGGACAGGTAAGTGCACTGACGAGGCACAGACGCCTTCCGGGGAAAGACACCTGCAGGGCGACGCCAGCTACTTCTCACAGTGCTGGACGCCAGGGTGATGGGCTCAGGAGACAGTCAGGGATCCGCAGAACAGATGGGAGCATTTCCCTTCTCCTGGCTCTGCAGGCCAGCTTGTTATTGTAGGGTCCTACGTGCATGCTCAGGAGGAGAACCACGGCTTGTTGATGTGATGCACTGCGCACGCTGGTTTGTTTTTGTAGGGTTGCTCACGCGTGCTTGGGTGGCAAACCATGGTTTGCAGCTGTGTGAGCTGGGCTGTTATTGTAGGGTTGCTGGGCGGGTGCCTTGGTCTCGATGCTTGTCACGTGGCTGGAGTTTTTTTTTGGTCTGGAAACTATTTTTTGCTCAGTGTGGCTATTGGCTCCAGATGTTGTGCTGGAGGGGGGAGGCGCCTTGTGAGGTGTCAAATGAAACCTGATGATGCCCTGAATCCCTGTACGCTACTTGTGTGTCTGCATCATGTGTGCAGGTAAGGTTAGAGATTCTAGCTCTGCAGCTGTGTGAGAAATGTTTCAGTGCCGAGGTTCACAAAGGGAGGTGGGGCTCCACCCCAGCCTGGGGAATAGACGGAGCAAAGGCCCAATGGCCAACACCCCTTTTGTGATGGTGGGATTTCCCTACTGGGGCTGCAACGAATGGAAACTCAGCACAGAGACCCACCAGGTCAGGTGATAAGCCAAGGCCTACGGAGAAGAATGGAATTTTCCCTCTGCTTATGAGAAGCTCTAAGATGGGCCCTGGCAGGGACTTTCTTTGTTCTTCAGTCCTGACAAGTTAAGCCTGTCTGGACTGGGGGCCCATCCTGGAGAGGATGATGTGGATTTAGCAGTGTCCACCTTGGATCTTTTGTCTCATAGGCTCCAAGGGTCCATGTCCCAGCCTGTGGACCCCAGTGGGCCGGATCTACAGCGCTCCAATGACTGAATCTATGTAACCTGAAATAAACTTTCAGGGACGTTCAAGAATCAGCAAATAACATCCCTGGCTGCATCAGTAGTTGTGACTGATGCATGTAAAGTGTTGCTTTAACAATTCTTCTCTCCAACCCATTTCGTGTTAATAAACCCTTACATATTAGATCTAAAGAATTGGTGAGTGCATTGCTTGGGTCAGATCCAAGTATGTATTGACCAGGGTCTGGGACTGGGCCCTTTGGGGTCTGGAAGAACCTGCGTGGTGTTTGGTGAAACAGGCTTAAGAGCCTCTTGCCTGAATTTGGGGTTGTTGGTCTGGGCTGGTAGCAGCTGGGAAGTCTGTGGGTTTGCTCGTGTGGCTCTGGCTGGCCAGAGGGGCTGGAGGAGGGGCTGTGGTGGCTGGTTGGATTTGCCTTCGCAAGAAGGAAATCCCAGCCTGGGGCTGTCAGGGGCCAGATTTTAAGCAAAGTTACCCTGGGTCGATTTCTCTAGCTGTGCCCAGAACCCCTGTCCTATCACAGTGCTGTGCTGCACGGGCTAGTTTATCATTGCAGTGTTGCTGGACAGGGGCCCGGGGCTGTGTGTGCTGTGCTGCTGAAGGTTTGGTTGAAAGTCCAATGTGACAGGCGGCCCCTGCTTCGTGTTCCCCTCCCACCCCTCCTGGGGTCTGTAGTACCGCACAGAAACCCACCACCTGCTCCCGTGGCCACTCACCGCCTCCAGCTTCACCATGGTCTCCATCTTCTTGATGGGCACCTCCGGCTCCATGCTGATGACGATTTCACCTGGGGGATGACAGTACAGCCCTCCGTTTGCCAGCGCCAGGGAGCCACGGAGCAGTTTAGCTGGAGAGAGGACGGGGAGAGAGAAAGGCAGAAGAGAGCCAGTGGAGAGGAGACCCCGAGAGATCAGCCGGCAGGAATGCCAGGGAGGAAGGTGCCAGGGAGGATGGAGACAGGAAGAGGACCTGCCTCCGAGCAAGAATCAGGGAGGAGGAAACGCCTGGCAGTGAAGGAAGCCCAGCCCCGCCGGAGCCGCTCTGTGGGGAGGCCGGGGGCTCAAGCCAGGCCATCACCCGGGGCACCATGTGGACCGCAGGCATCCGGCCGCCCGCAGGGACTCTGGGGTGGCAGCGTTACGCGCCGAGCCGAGCCGAGCCGAGCACGGGTCAGACAGAGGCACCGCATCCGGCCTTTTCACCCGGCGACCAGCAACCCAAGCAGCTGGGCGGGCGGCGCAGGGCCAGTCCCAGAGCACCCTGCGAGGAGCTGGGGCAGCTGCACGAGAGACGGCCGTTGCCCCTGTAGTCCCCAGGGTTGTTCATCCCTCTCGCAGTAGTGCCATCGGCCGGCACAGGGCCTCCCAGACAGGCTCCCTGCCCGGGACACGCTGCCGCTCTGTGCTGCCCGGAGCTGGGTGTGGCTGGGCGGCGCAGGGACACCGACCCATTCAGGATACAGCACTGCAGGGCATTTGTTACAGACCCGCTGAACAAGCCTGCGAAGTGCCCACCCACCCACACCCCCACCAGCTCACACTCCCTCCCTGGAGCCCTGCCTGGCTGCCAGCCCGCTGGCCGCTCAGTTAGATACTCGAGCGAGTGGGAAACCCCACGTCCTGTCTATCAGTCGCCGCCCATCCCTGGCTGCTCTCTGTCGGGCTGGGGGCCACAACCTGCCCAGGAGCTGTGCTCCCTCTCAGCTGAGTTTGCGGACGGCCGCCCAGCAGAGGTGCCGGGGCCACCCGGCCGGTCAGCAGAAGCTCCCGCAACCGGCGGCGGGTGTGTCCCCCGTTGGTGCTCATCCGCGCACAGCTTGATGCATGTAACAAAAAGTATTCCGCACCTGGATGGAAAAATGGGAGGGACCCAGCCGGGGCGCCCCTGTCCCCAGTACCTGCCGTGTTCCACTGCTGGGCTTTCTTGTCCAGGGGCCGGTGGATGAACCGGCGCAGGGAGCTGACGGCGTGGGAGCCCACCAGCGTGTACCGGCCGAAGGCTCGGCAGTCCACCACCCGGATGTTCAGGGGTGGGTGGAGCAGCTCATTCTCTGGGAGGTCCTGCAAGGGAACGGGTGCCCACCGGGGGTGGGGCAGGGTTTATTTTGGAGGGGGGGGAGATAAGCCCCTGCCCGGCTCACACGGGAACCCCAGCAGAGGCCCAGCACACACTGAGTTTCCTTCCCAGCCACGCGGGCCTCTCTCCCGCCGGGGGAAGGGCAGCGGGGGTTGGGCCCCTCTCGGGGCAGGGGATTGCTTTCCATTGGGGGAGGACGCAGGGCCCCAAAGCACGCGGGTGGGGGAGGGGCCCCTACTAACTGCCCTGTGTTAATGGAGACCAAGCGCCCGCCGGGGCCTTCGCAGCACGGCCGAGCAGAGCCCTGCAACCCGTATCGGCCCAGTGGGGAAACTGAGGCAGAGGGAGTCATTGACCTGCCCACGGCCACCCGGGGAGCAGCTGCCCAAGCTGGGTCTCAGACTAGCACTCAGGACACTGCCCCTCTCTCACCCGGCCCAGCAGCTCCTGCCAGACCCCTCCCCTGCGGCCCCCCTGGCCCTGCCCAGGAGGGGTAGAAATGGCCCCTCCCAGTCTGCCTGGTGCTCTGCCCGGCCGGCAGGGCTCAACCAGACCCCCCCCGCTTCTGCCCCGGAGCGGCCGCACTCACCACTTCGAACCACTTGACCAGGGTGCTGAAGTTGGGGTTTTTCTTGTAGTTCTGGATCAGGGCGGACTGGACGCCTTTACCGGCGCACTCAATGTCCACCCGCGGCCGGTCCACCTGCGCCAGGTTCACCCGCTTCAGGTCCCGCAGGCCCCAGAACAGGATCTGGGCAGAAGGGACGACGTGGAGGTGAGGAGCTGGGCACCGGGAGCAGGGCAGGGGTGTGTTCTCAGCCAGAGCAGACAGCTGCCGATTCTGGTTGAGAGCTCCTGTCTGTGGCCTGCCCCCTGCCGTGCCAGGGCAACCCTGCCCTGCCCTGCCCTGCCAGCAGCAGCCTGGCTCATGCCCCATAGGGCTGCCCCAGCAGAACCAGCCCCACAGGGCCTCTGCCTACAACATGCCTGCATGACCCACTGCTGCGCTGCGGATGTACCTGAGCCAGTAGCCATAAGCCAGTGACCCAGGAAGCAGCTGTGAGTGGTGCCTGAGCCGCTGCCGCAGGGTTATTACCTCCACTCTGTATTTACTCAGCACAGGCCGGATCCCCAGCGGCACTGGCAGGATGGGACCCTGCTCCGTGTCCGTCGGCCCGTCGATCGGGGGCAGGTCCGACTTGCCAGCCGGGCCGATCTGGAGAGACAGGACGCTGATTGGAAGCGGCTCCAGCGAAACGGCACAGCCCTGTCGCTGGTTGCCTTGGGCCCGGCCCCTGCATTGGCTCTGCGGGGCGGAGGGCTGCGTTTTCAATGACGGCGGTGCGACGTTCTGCACCCCGTCTCTCCCACGGGGACATGTCGGGCACGGTGTACAGCCGCCATTCTCGACGCCTCACTCTGCCAACCGGCCACCTCCCCCTGGATTGCATGCGCTGCCATTGGGCGTGAAGTTACGAAACCCCATTACGTGTCAGTCACAAACGTGCGGAGTGAGCGGCTTCCCCAGTGAACTGAGCGCTGGGAGGCCCTCCAGGAGAGAGTCAGGTGCTGCCCAGCTGATTAGGCGAGGCCCAGAGCCGCCCGCAGCAGACAGCAAGCGTTTCTATTGGCGGTACACATCCACTCGCGCCTGGGCGCACCCAACAATCTCTGTTCCTCCCGTCTACGGAAAAACTTAGGGGTAACTTTAGCTGGGAGGCCAGAGACACCCAGAGGAGCCTTTCAGGTGGGACGTGTTAGCCGGTGGTCATTGCTGCCACCAACACCCAGGAAGGGAAGGAACGCCGAGCACAGGAACTCTGCAGGCAGGGGCTTCCTCCAAGGAAGCAGAGACAATGGCCAAGGTTTGGCAACGGAGATGGACGTTCCGCCTCCCACGCGCAGGCTCTCCTGCACACAGGGCGAGCCCACTAAAGATGGGGAGGGCCTTCGGCACGCGTGTGATGGGATTGGATTGTAAGATGAACGTGCAAAACAGTGTTGCAACCGCTGTCGGTTTGCACCAATCATGTGCCAAGTGGGCCAAGGGAAGTGTCTACGGAAAGCGGGAGGGTCACTGAATCTGGTTATGTTGCTCATAGGCAGGTGTCACTTTTATATGTGTGGCTGTAAGTATTGGCTCTGGGCTTACAGTTGAAGTTTTGGTATCTAGGAGCCCACGGTAGGAGGCGTGGCACCCATTGTAAGAGGGTTCCTAGCCAGGCAAAGCGGTAACTGAGTCCAGTCCACAGCTCAGGAATTTGGCTGTGGACACGCAGCCAGAGAGGCTGCTAATGGCAGAACACCCAAAAACGGGCGTGAACAGGTGACCTGCTCATGTGATTCTCCATTTGGGACATGCAACCACACTGGGAGGAACAATGCAATTCCCTTCACGTGGGCAAAGGTATAAAGGGGACCCCGAGGTGACTGCATTTTGTCTGTAATCCCCCACCTTCAGTCTGTAATCTTCAATCCTGCTATCACTTCAGGAGCACCTCTGCCAGCGTGGGGTTGAACCCGCAGAAGAAAGCACAGACTCACAGAACACTAGAGCTGGAAGGGTCCTCGAAAGGCCATCGAGTCCAGCCCCCTGTCCAAAGCAGGACCAACCCCCACTAAATCAATAAAGATGCACCAACCTTCTCTTAAATATCTCCAGCGATGGAGATTCCACAACCTCCCCAGGCAATTTATTCCACTGTTTGACCTCCCTGACAGTAGGGAAGTTTTTCCTCATGTCCAACCTAACCCTCATCGATCTGAAGCAGCGGGTCTGTCCCAGGGAAACTCATCACCTAATAAATCATTTTGTCAGCCTCTAGCGTGCTCCGTGACTGCTGGGTTGTTGGAATACAGACTAACACGCCCACCTCTCTGTTACTCCCTGGCTGCGGTTTAAGCCCATTGCTTCTTGGCTTAGTTTCACACACTCCTCCTTGGAGATCCATTGCCCCCGGTCTCCCAGCCCAGGCCGGCTGTCTGTCTGGGAGGTGCGCTAGCCGCGCACGGGGGTGACGGTGAAACACCAGTAGCAGATCCCACTGCGCCGTGCGGTTCCCTGGTGACCCGCTCGGCCAGGGTTCGTGCTCTGTGGCACCAGCGCCAGGACAGCCTGCAGGCTGACCTGCGCCCTCCCCTCCTGGGAGTATCTCCAGGCACCGCTCATGCCGGCTGCGATACGCGAGTCACCGCCAGCAGCCCCAGTGCTGGGGCCGTCACCTGGGGGCACCCCTCCTCCATCCCTGCGCCCTCGTCCCGGGGCAACGCTGTCACCTGCAGCAGCTCGAAGGCCGCCAGCAGGTCCCCGGCCGTGGAGTTGCCCCGGTAGATCTGGTAGTACTCCAGCTGGGGCGGGAAGCGCGGGGGGGCATAGGGCTCGTCCGACATCTTCACCACCGGCTTGGCAAAGGTGCGGCCCATGAAGTCTGCCTTGCCCTGGAGAGGCAAAGGGACAGTGTGGGTGTGTTCCACCAGGCCACTGACCATCCCGCCCCAGGGCTCCCCCCAGCCTGGGCGGGCAGGCGTGTGCGGGAAGAGAAGACCCTGCAGGGCACTCTGAAATCCAGAGGTGCTGCCCCATTCCCCAGTGGTCTGGTCATGCCGGGGTCACCTCCTAGCTGGCACCTCCTTCATATGCCACCGGCTCTGCCCACTAGGGGTGGCAGCCGGGCGCTGGGATCACAAGGGGCTGGGGCTGGGGTCAGGGAGAGTCCGCAGAGTGGGGGGCAGGGGATGGTGTGAATAATGGGGGTCTGCAAGTTGGGATGGGGGTGGCCTGGCAGGGCGGGGGGACTAGAGGGGACAGTGGGGGCTGCAGGTCGGGATGGAGGGGCCCTGGCAGGGCAGGGGGACCAGAGGGGACAGTGGGGGCTGCAGGTCGGGATGGGGGGGCCCCAGCAGGATGCGGGGACCAGAGTGGACAGTGGGGGCTGCAGGTCGGGATGGGGGGGACCAGAATGGACAGTGGGGGCTGCAGGTCAGGATGGAGGGGCCCTGGCAGGGCTGGGGGACCAGAGTGGACAGTGGGGGCTGCAGGTCGGGATGTGGGGGGCCCGGCAGGGCTGGGGGACCAGAGTGGACAGTGGGGGCTGCAGGTCAGGATGGAGGGGCCCGGCAGGGCTGGGGGACCAGAGGGGACAGTGGGGGCTGCAGGTCGGGATGGGGGGGGGCTGGCAGGGCTGGGGGACCAGAGGGGACAGTGGGGGCTGCAGATCGGGATGTGGGGGGACCAGAGTGGATAGTGGGGGCTGCAGGTCGGGACGGGGGGGCCCGGCAGGGCTGGGGGACCAGAGTGGACAGTGGGGGCTGCAGGTCGGGATGGGGGGGGCCCGGCAGGGCTGGGGGACCAGAGTGGACAGTGGGGGCTGCAGATCGGGATGTGGGGGGACCAGAGGGAATAGTGGGGGCTGCAGGTCGGGACGGGGGGGCCCGGCAGGGCTGGGGGACCAGAGTGGACAGTGGGGGCTGCAGGTCGGGCCTGACGTGCTGTGGCAGAGCTAACAGCCTGACTAACACCTCCAGGCTTTGTCATCAGTCGCTCACAATCTCACTCACATCAGCTGGAACATTCAGCCCCGGTGCCATGGGAGGCGCCTGCAAGGAGCTGGGCCGGCTGTATAAATGCTCCCGCCCTTGTGCTCTGCTGCCTGTTCCATCAGCCTGAGGGTGGCGCTGGGGGCACTTAGGGGCAGTGACAGGGAAATGTGGGTTTCTACAGCCAGCACCAGCACAGCGTCCTCTGCACGCCTGCCCTAACCCCCCACCCCCGTCCCCAGCTCTGAGCTCCCCGCGGGCGCTGCCTTACCACCGTGTCCTGGTCGTAGACCTCAATGACAATGATGGGGGGGTCGTCCCGCATCTCGTGGGCTTCCCCGTACAGCTCCACGTTGTCGAAGACCAGCATCTGGTCCCAGGTCGGGCACAGCGTCTCGTTGAGCACCTAGAGGAGCAGGAGGGAAAGGGCGCTGGGGCGGGGTTTCGGGGAAGAGCAGGACAGCAGGGTCCTGGAGACAGAGCAGGTGGCCGCCCGTCTCCTGGAACTTCCTACGCCAACGCATTTGAGAGACCAGGTGACAGCTTTAAAAACGCCCCCGTGAGAGGTCTGCCGCTGAGACAGAAAGCCCTCGGTATTGCCTCCTGGCTCGCGGAGCTTCGCCGTCACTCGGCGCAGCCTGGCCTGCCCTGGAAGGCACCGGCAACGAATGACGTGGGGTCTCATGGCTGGAACACAGTCCTGGGAGCTGCCCGGAACTCCGACACTGACTCGCTGCCCGACCTCGGGCAGGTCACTTGGCCTGCTTGTGCCTCAGTGTCTCTCTGTGCAGAATGGGTCCACAACAGGTATCTCCCGGGCGACAGTCAATCGGTGCATGTCCGACAGCACCAGCAGGGCTCAGACCCGGCTCCTTGGCGCTGCGGTGCAGCCTTGGCTGGGTGAAACTAGATGGGCCCTGCTGATGGCTGGCTATGCTCAGCAGCCTGTAACTCGGCCATGGGCCAGGCCCAGTGGGGCCCCTGTGGCACCCTGTACGCCAGCTCATCAGCGGTCTGGGGGGTGTGCAGGGTGTGGATTACCCCTTCTCCTTCCGCCAGGCTCGCTGCATTTGGGGCCCCGAAATTCAGCCCTGGGGGTTGGGCTGCAGACCTGCCCAGCCGCCCGCCCCCAGCTCGGGGGCTCCGCCCTTACCTCAGTGCACTGGCCCTGGGTGATGAAGAAAACCCGGGCAAAGGGGTCGGACAGGCCACTGCTGTCGGCGGCGAACAAGCTTCTGGCCTGATACATGTGGGCTCGGAGCTGGAAAACCTGCTTCTCTGGAAGGAAAGGAGGCCGTGAGATGCACAGACCTCTGCACGGCAGTGGCCCCAGCTGTGTCCTGAGCCGCGGCACGTACAGCAGAAGGCAGGAGGGTGCAGACGAGAGGTTAACGCTGTCCCAGCACGGACACGGGGGAGAGGTGCACACCTGGGTCCACACTCCCCCAGACCTGGGCCGTTTCCATTGTCGGGCAGGGGCTGCTCCAGACAGAGCAGTGCATGTCGGACACAGCCTGGAGCTGTCGGGATGCAGCGGTTTATATGAGACACACAAACCGGGGCTGCTCTGGATGGGGCGGTGCATGCGGGAGGCACAGACTGGGGCTGCTGTGGATGGGGCGGTGATGCAGGATGCACAGACTGGGGCTGCTGTGGATGGGGCGGTGATGCAGGATGCACAGACTGGGGCTGCTGTGGATGGGGCGGTGATGCAGGATGCACAGACTGGGGCTGCTCCGGATGGGGCGGTGCATGCGGGATGCACAGACTGGGGCTGCTGTGGATGGGGCAGTGCATGCAGGATGCACAGACTGGGGCTGCTGTGGATGAGGCGGTGCATGCGGGAGGCACAGACTGGGGCTGCTCCGGATGGGGCAGTACATGTGGGATGCACAGACCGGGGCTGCTGTGGATGGGGCGGTGCATGCGGGATGCACAGACCGGGGCTGCTGTGGATGGGGCGGTGCATGCGGGAGGCACAGACCGGGGCTGCTGTGGATGGGGCGGTGCATGCGGGATGCACAGACCGGGGCTGCTGTGGATGGGGCGGTGCATGTAGGAGGCACAAACCGGGGCTGCTCCGGATGGGGCGGTGCATGCGGGAGGCACAGACTGGGGCTGCTGTGGATGGGGCGGTGCATGCGGGAGGCACAGACCAGGGCTGCTGTGGATGGGGCGGTGCATGCGGGAGGCACAGACTGGGGCTGCTGTGGATGGGGCGGTGCATGCGGGAGGCACAGACTGGGGCTGCTGTGGATGGGGCGGTGCATGCGGGAGGCACATACTGGGGCTGCTGTGGATGGGGCGGTGCATGCGGGAGGCACAGACTGGGGCTGCTGTGGATGGGGCGGTGCATGCGGGAGGCACAGACTGGGGCTGCTCCGGATGGGGCGGTGCATGCGGGATGCACAGACTGGGGCTGCTCCGGATGGGGCGGTGCATGCGGGATGCACAGACTGGGGCTGCTCCGGATGGGGCGGTGCATGTGGGATGCACAGACTGGGGCTGCTCCGGATGGGGCGGTGCATGTAGGAGGCACAGACTGGGGTTGCTGTGGATGGGGCGGTGCATGCGGGAGGCACAGACCGGGGCTGCTCCGGATGGGGCGGTGCATGCGGGATGCACAGACTGGGGCTGCTCCGGATGGGGCGGTGCATGTAGGAGGCACAGACTGGGGCTGCTGTGGATGGGGCGGTGCATGTGGGAGCCACAGACTGGGGCTGCTCCGGATGGGGCGGTGCATGCGGGATGCACAGACTGGGGCTGCTCCGGATGGGGCGGTGCATGCAGGAGGCACAGACTGGGGCTGCTGTGGATGGGGCGGTGCATGAGGGATGCACAGACTGGGGCTGCTGTGGATGGGGCAGTGCATGTGGGATGCACAGACTGGGGCTGCTGTGGATGGGGCGGTGCATGAGGGATGCACAGACTGGGGCTGCTGTGGATGGGGCGGTGCATGAGGGATGCACAGACTGGGGCTGCTGTGGATGGGGCGGTGCATGTAGGAGGCACAGACTGGGGCTGCTCCGGATGGGGCGGTGCATGCGGGATGCACAGACTGGGGCTGCTGTGGATGGGGCGGTGCATGTGGGATGCACAGACTGGGGCTGCTGTGGATGGGGCGGTGCATGAGGGATGCACAGACTGGGGCTGCTGTGGATGGGGCGGTGCATGTAGGAGGCACAGACTGGGGCTGCTGTGGATGGGGCGGTGCATGCGGGAGGCACAGACTGGGGCTGCTCCGGATGGGGCGGTGCATGCGGGATGCACAGACTGGGGCTGCTCCGGATGGGGCGGTGCATGTGGGATGCACAGACTGGGGCTGCTGTGGATGGAGCAGTGCATGAGGGATGCACAGACTGGGGCTGCTCCGGATGGGGCGGTGCATGTGGGATGCACAGACTGGGGCTGCTGTGGATGGGGCGGTGCATGCGGGAGGCACAGACCGGGGCTGCTGTGGATGGGGCGGTGCATGAGGGATGCACAGACTGGGGCTGCTCCGGATGGGGCGGTGCATGAGGGATGCACAGACTGGGGCTGCTCCGGATGGGGCGGTGCATGTAGGAGGCACAGACTGGGGCTGCTGTGGATGGGGCAGTGCATGTGGGATGCACAGACTGGGGCTGCTCCGGATGGGGTGGTGCATGAGGGATGCACAGACTGGGGCTGCTGTGGATGGGGCGGTGCATGCGGGAGGCACAGACTGGGGCTGCTGTGGATGGGGCGGTGCATGCGGGAGGCACAGACTGGGGCTGCTGTGGATGGGGCAGTGCATGTGGGATGCACAGACTGGGGCTGCTCCGGATGAGGCAGTACATGTGGGATGCACAGACTGGGGCTGCTCCGGATGAGGCAGTACATGCGGGATGCACAGACTGGGGCTGCTGTGGATGGGGCGGTGCATGAGGGATGCACAGACTGGGGCTGCTGTGGATGGAGCAGTGCATGAGGGATGCACAGACTGGGGCTGCTCCGGATGGGGCGGTGCATGCGGGATGCACAGACTGGGGCTGCTGTGGATGGGGCGGTGCATGCGGGATGCACAGACTGGGGCTGCTCCGGATGGGGCGGTGCATGTGGGATGCACAGACTGGGGCTGCTGTGGATGGGGCGGTGCATGTGGGATGCACAGACTGGGGCTGCTGTGGATGGGGCGGTGCATGAGGGATGCACAGACTGGGGCTGCTCCAGGTGGGGCGTTCAGCACAGAGGCCAAGCTGGGCCACTCCTGACCTACGGCCGAGGTGCTCGGTAGTGCCAGGCAACGCTGGGCAGGGACTGCTCAAGCAGCACGGTCTCCGCCCCCCCAGGTGTCCCGTGGGAAGGCGCAGCTCCCCATACAGGCTGCCGTCAGTCCCAGCACTGCTCCAGCCCTGCAACGCCTGGCCCAGCCAGCGTCCAACCAACTGGCAGCCCTCCCCCACCGTGGGTCCCCAGGAGCGGCACCCAGGGAGCAGAGAGCACAGGCGACTCTTACTAGTGTAGAGGAGGCTGATGGGAGGGAAGGCCTGGAGGCCAAGGCCCCTGCTAGCTTTCTTCTCCTCGAAGCCGCAGGGCAGGCCGCTCAGGAAGTCCTTACGCTGCTTGTTAAGCCCCAGCCACAGGTAGATTTCCATCTTGGCCTGCACTGTCCAGCCGGCCGGCCCAAATCCCCTCTTCCCAGGCAGCTGGGAACAAGGGGCAGAGCTTCAGTGGGGCGCAGGGCACCCCAGACCTGGCCAGACCCACCTGCCTCTAAGGGGTCACCCACCACACCCACCAGCTCAGCACCCACCTCCCGTCCTACAGGGTCACCCACCGCGCCCTTCAGCTCAACACCCACTTCCCGTCCTACAGGGTCACCCACCGCGCCCTCCAGCTCAGCACCCACTTCCCGTCCTACAGGGTCACCCACCGCGCCCTCCAGCTCAGCACCCACTTCCCGTCCTACAGGGTCACCCACCGCGCCCTCCAACTCAGCACCCACTTCCCGTCCTACAGGGTCACCCACCGCGCCCTCCAGCTCAGCACCCACTTCCCGTCCTACAGGGTCACCCACCGCGCCCTTCAACTCAGCACCCACCTCCCGTCCTACAGGGTCACCCACCGCGCCCTCCAGCTCAGCACCCACTTCCCGTCCTACAGGGTCACCCACCGCGCCCTCCAGCTCAGCACCCACTTCCCGTCCTACAGGGTCACCCACCGCGCCCTCCAACTCAGCACCCACTTCCCGTCCTACAGGGTCACCCACCGCGCCCTCCAGCTCAGCACCCACTTCCCGTCCTACAGGGTCACCCACCGCGCCCTCCAGCTCAGCACCCACTTCCCGTCCTACAGGGTCACCCACCGCGCCCTCCAGCTCAGCACCCACTTCCCGTCCTACAGGGTCACCCACCGCGCCCTCCAGCTCAGCACCCACTTCCCGTCCTACAGGGTCACCCACCGCTCCCTCCAACTCAGCACCCACCTCCCGTCCTACAGGGTCACCCACCGCGCCCTCCAGCTCAACACCCACTTCCCGTCCTACAGGGTCACCCACCGCGCCCTCCAGCTCAGCACCCACCTCCCGTCCTACAGGGTCACCCACCGCGCCCTCCAGCTCAACACCCACTTCCCGTCCTACAGGGTCACCCACCGCGCCCTCCAGCTCAGCACCCACTTCCCGTCCTACAGGGTCACCCACCGCGCCCTCCAGCTCAACACCCACTTCCCGTCCTACAGGGTCACCCACCGCGCCCTCCAGCTCAGCACCCACTTCCCGTCCTACAGGGTCACCCACCGCGCCCTCCAGCTCAGCACCCACTTCCCGTCCTACAGGGTCACCCACCGCGCCCTCCAACTCAGCACCCACCTCCCGTCCTACGGGGTCACCCACCGCGCCCTTCAGCTCAACACCCACTTCCCGTCCTACAGGGTCACCCACCGCGCCCTCCAGCTCAGCACCCACCTCCCGTCCTACAGGGTCACCCACCGCGCCCTCCAACTCAGCACCCACCTCCCGTCCTACGGGGTCACCCACCGCGCCCTTCAGCTCAACACCCACTTCCCGTCCTACAGGGTCACCCACCGCGCCCTCCAGCTCAGCACCCACTTCCCGTCCTACAGGGTCACCCACCGCGCCCTCCAGCTCAGCACCCACTTCCCGTCCTACAGGGTCACCCACCGCGCCCTCCAGCTCAACACCCACTTCCCGTCCTACAGGGTCACCCACCGCGCCCTCCAGCTCAGCACCCACTTCCCGTCCTACGGGGTCACCCACCGTGCCCTCCAACTCAGCACCCACCTCCCGTCCTACAGGGTCACCCACCTTCCGTCCTATGGGGTCACCCACCGTGCCCTCCAGCTCAGCACCCACCTTCCGTCCTACAGGGTCACCCCTGCGCCCTCCAACTCAGCACCCACCTTCCGTCCTACAGGGTCACCCACCGCGCCCTTCAACTCAGCACCCCCTTCTGCTCTCTGGAGCCAGAGTCACCTGGCATTTTTTGTCATCTCTCCCTTACCTGCTCCACGCAGCCTAGCAGGAAGCCTGCCCTCATAGCTCAGGTGTTGGTACCTCACCTGCAGCAGTGGCCAAACCCTGACACTTAGCTCCTTCCTACCCTTCTCCCAGCCCCTCTGCCCCTCCCCGGCCTCTCTTCACCCCCTCCCGTGTCTCTCCAGCCCTTCTGCTCGTGTTGGCTGTGGTGGTCCCATCCCAGCACAGGCTGGTTACCCTCAAGAAGACGGTCTTCACTTTGGCGCAGTCCTTCCCGGTCTCCTCATCCACGATGGAGTACAAGATGTCCTTGGAGGGGATGCGGGCATAGGCGATGCGCTTGCCATTGCTCATCATCCAGATGAACACATCGGGGATGCTGTGCTGCGGCTGCGAACCCCAAAAAGGCCGCACTCAGCATGTCTGCTCACACCCCTCCGGGAGCAGCGGGAGACGTCCCACCTGTTCTCCCCTCATTCGCGACGCTGGCTGAGGGCACCACAGAGCTTAGAGCTCGAGGAGCACCAGTTTAACGGACTCTCTTGGGGTGGGCTTGTCTAGTGTCTCCTGAGGCCCGGTCACTCTTGGGTCCCCCGCACTCCTCCTTCGAGAGGGTTTAAAGCCTCCCCGTGTGGATTCATGGATTCCAAGGTCAGAAGGGGCTATGGCCATTGCCTGGTCTGGCCTCGTGCAGAGCACCAGGCTGCAGGACCATCCTGCATCGATTTCACGAGACCTGACTGCTCCTCAGGGTCGTCAGCGGAGGGGGCCAGCGCACAGACCTCAGGCTGCGGAGGGCCCTCGGTGAGCTCTAGCTTCCTGCTGTACACTGCGTGCGTAGCACAGAACCGCCAAACTGCTGTGGGGCGTTCCCACAGCCACCCTGGGGTTTTGTCTCCCTGCAGTTTTGATCTGGAAAAGTCCCACCGGGCTGTGTGTTGTTTGCTTGGTTCGACAATGAACTGCATCTGCCTGAACTGCCCAGGGCCTCGTGGGCATTTCTAGATTCTAGGAGATCAAGGCCCCAAGAGACCACTGCAATCAGCTCGTCTGCTCCCCTGCGTGACGTGGGCCAGAGACCCGCCCCACAATAAACCACAGAGCAGAGCTTGTAGAAAAACATCCAATCTCAGCTTAAAAATGGTTCAGTTTAGCAGCATCCTTCCTGAGTTGTGGCCACCAGTAGTAGGCTTACCCCACGCTTTTCCATCAGCCAGGCTGCAGGGCCAAACTACATTTCCCATGATACATAGCAGGCACGGCCCACTGGTACGGGGGGGGTCACTGTGGGGTATCATGGGAGATGTAGTGCACCCAGGGAGCTGGGCCCATAGATGAGAATGAGGAGCGGAGGCACCAAAACTAGAACTCCCAAGAGGCACCGACAAATCACTGTGTTTTGGCTCCCACCTGAAACAGGCCTGGGTAGAGGCAACCAAAAGTGCTCCCCAGAGCTCGGACAGGGCCAGCGCCATGCTGTGGGGAGCAGGGACCAGGCTGCATCTGCCGGCCGGTTTACAGACAGACTTCACTCTATTCCAGGCTGATGACGTAGGAGAGTTAGTAATGTCACCCTGGTTTTGCAGCACCACTCACAGTGTGACCAGAGTCCCCAGTCAGCTGTGATGTTAGTGGATTGCGAGATGAACTTACTAATTGCTGCTGCAGCCTTGGTTCTATGCACTGACTCTTGCACAAAATGGGCCAAGTGCAGTGACTGCCGAGAGCTGACGACTGGCTGGTTCTGTTTCTGCTGCTCATAGGCACGCACAAGTTTTGTACCAGAAGTTTGGAGTATTGCCTCTGTACTTATATTTCACTGGTTTGCTTCTGGGAGACGTCAACAGTCTGGGCCAACCTGTTGTGAAGGGGTTGCAAGTCAAGTGCCCAGCAGCTTGCCACTGGCAATGGGCCTTAACAGGTGCCAATCCACATCCGAGGACCAGCTTGCAAGCGATGGCTGCTACCTAGAAAGGACCGAGCCAGGTCACGTGCTCTGTGATGAACTCTGTCTTGCAGGACTCCAAACATTTCTGCAGCAAGAACCATGGGATTCCCTCCACAGGGGAAAGGGTCTAGAAAAGGCCCTGGGGTTCCCCCGTTTGGCTAATCCCCTCTGAAGGATCTCTGCTGTGCACTGAGCTGGAAAGAACTAACGACCCAGCCAAACAGAGGATGACAACGCCTACACTAGGAACCAACTTTGAAATGCCCATGCCCATGGCCAAATCGGTGAATACTAACGAGGTGCTGAAATGAATATTCGGCACCTCATTAGCACACGGCCGGCCGCGGTTCGCTCATGCGCGGCTCGTCTGTATGGGAGTCCTTTTCGAAAGGACCCTGCAAAGGTCGAAATCCCCTTCTTCTTATCAGCTGATTCTCCTTGTTCCTGTCACCCGAGGGGGTGGCTCCCGCTCACCTCATCTGCCAGGAAGCGGAGCTTCTGCAGGAAGTTCTGCACCAGCTTCAGCTTGTCCCTCATCGTGTTCTTCTTCACCTGCGACCGCAACGTCTTGGCTTGCTGGCCCATGTTCTCCTGCGGGTGCAACAGCCGGGGCACAAGGTGAGCAAGCCGTGAAAAGACCCGAGGGATGGGACAAAGATGGGGTGGGGTGGGAGGATGGTGCCTCAGTTTCCCCATCTGTAATAAGGAGAGGGTGAGGCTGACTTCTCAGGGAGGTAATTGACTAGCACCTGGAAGACGCAGGAAGGGGTTAAGGTGAGGCACAGAGAGTTATGCCCTAGTGAATGGGGATGGGTGGGCAGCCTGGGATGTGACAGGACAAGTCTTTGCTCTGTCCTATGGGGGGTGCAGCTACTACACTCCGTACAGCCCTGGAGGCTACCAAACGAGGGCCAGCAGGAGTCAGAAGCACTGGTGAGTGGTTGGGCTGCAGGCGTCTTCCCCCAAACACCCCCAGCAGGTGCAGCTTCTCCTGGGGGTCCCCCTCACGCTGCCCCCCCCTGCTGGTCCCACCCGCCGGATGGTCTCACCAGCTCCCGCATGCAGGATTTGAGCCGCTCTCGGTCCAGCCTGGTCCGGGCAGAGAGGCTCTGGTCTTTGTTGGCGAGGGTGACGAAGCGGCTGGCAGGGGAAAGAGACACAAGCTCAGCCCCAGCGTCAGCCCCGTGGGGCTCAGGGGAGGAGGGACAGGGGCCGAGGGTGCGGGAAGGGGCTGAGATGGACGCACGTGGTGAAATTTCCCCCTGTGGGGCCAGACTGTGATACCTCGGGGAGCATCCCCCGGCCCTGCCAAGGCGAGCCAGGCCTGCTAGGAATTCTGCAGCAGACAGAGGGAGAGTCCCGTGCTAAGCTCCTGCCAGGCTGTCAGCCCACCCTGCACTCTACCTTGTGGCTTACTGGCACACTTTGCTGGCGGGTGCACGGCTGGCCGCGGCCTCGGGTGTAACACTCCCTGGTGGGCGAGTCCTGCAGCCTTCCTACCACCTTCGTGCCAGGGCTCCACCCTTTCCCCTCCCTGCTTCCCACTCACAAGCAGCCGCTGCTCAGCTCTTCCAGGACCCCTCGCAGCCGGCGCTCCGGGTGCGGCTTCTCGGTCTTTATCATCTCATGCACGTCGTTGAGCCCCTCCTCCTGGGACGGCGAAGAGAGAAGGCAGCGGCGTGTCACGGGGATAGGACAGAAGCCCAGCTCCCCGGCAAGCCATGTCAGCGTGGGCACAGCATGGCCAGAAAGCCCTTCTTCTCTCTCCAGGTTGGGGGAACTCGGGGACACCTTGGGTCAGCCAGCCCAGTGCCATGCGGTGAGGCCTGGGACCAGCACAGCTTGCAGAGCCAGAGGGGACCAACTCTGGGCCTTCTCTGGTGCTTTTCCCCTTGGTGGAGAATGCGGGCAGCCTAAGGTCATTTGGACTGAATTGCTCTAGCCTGACACAGCAATGGCAGAAGCAGAATACTAGTGGCATTGACATGGTAAAATGTTCACCCTGAAGCAACAGGAGGGAAAGGAAACCAAGCAAAGGAACCAGCAGGGGTGGGTATTAGCTGAAGGGCCCTCTCCCCTTGCTAAATGGGTATCGCATGCGGAATAGAGGCCATTTCATTAAGGGTGCAAGAGATGCTTGGAGAGCAGAGGTCAGTGGGAGACCACATGCTAATGCCACCCACTGTCACCAGATAAAGAAGCAGATCTCAAGCTGGGTAAGGAGAACTTAGCTAACAGCATTTAATCGGGCAAACAATGACTTCTCGATAGCTGAGGTTGTGGAATCCCCATTCTATTATGATTGTCTCCACTTTCCTACTGGTTTCTGTCTGATCTCTGTATAGTTTGTAATCGTTTCTGGCTGCTGTAGAATTAATTGTGCTAGGCATAACTCAAATTAAAGTGGTGCAGTGTGATTGGTTAGGTAATTCTGTTGAAGTAGTTTGTGATTGGTTAGTAAAATGATACTAAAATAACTGGCTAAGGTAGAGCTAAGTGTAACCAACACACCTATGCAAACTCATCCCCAGGCACAGAACTGCCAGACCCTGAGGTGCAGCAACCAGCATCCAGAGAGTGACTTTGTCTGTCCCAACAGGGGACGGCTGCTCCCTTATCAGGCCTGATGAGCATGACACGGAGTGCTTAGCAAGTATTCTGCTTTCTTGGTGATTGCAGATCAATAGACAATAAGAATATTACTGTGTGAGGCTTTTTCAGTGGCACAGATCCTGCAGACCTGCAGGGAATTACACCCTGAGCCCTAGGAACTGGGTAAAGGTGGACATTTAAATTACCAGGGTCATGCGTTGAGCCCTCAGGATTGGGTAAAGGTGTGTGTCCCTGCAGTGTGGAAGGGATAAAGAAATTTGTGTGGGTAACACCTGTGACCTCACTCCTTTTTGTTGGGGCATCTCCTGGGGTTCCCTCCCCCTTAAACTAACGAGGCCAGTCTCTGGAGCCTTCTGTTGTCCCTCAGCTTCGAGCTGTTACTAGCGCTGCCCCGCTGGGCACCAGCGTCCCAGAACTAAACTCCATATGTGCCTGGCTCTGCCGGCGTGGTCCCTGGGACGGAATCATGCAGTGGGCTGGTGCAGACACAGATGTCAATGCAGGGGAACTGGTGTGGTGTCTGCAGCCCACCTGGGGTCCTAGTCCCCTGGGAGCCCTATCCCCTCCTTGGACTGACCAGCTTGTCTGCGATCTTGTCCATGATGTTGGCATTGTAGAGCCGCCGCCTTTGGTCCTGCCACCAGCTTTTGATGTAGATGCAGGGCTTCTTCTCAAAGTAAGGCAAGTGGAAGTAGTTCCTGCAGGGGACAGAGGAAGGATACATGGGCATGTGAATGCACCAGGGGGGCAACTGCTGTCAGAGGGTAGCGTGCAGGCCCTGATCCTGCACAGCCTTGCCCAGCGCCCAGCAGGGGCAGATGAGAGTGGAGGCCACACAAAGTGCTGGAGGTGTCTTCCAACCCCACTGAAGTCCACAGAAAGACTCCCATAAACCTCAGTGGGCGTTGGGCTGGGCGCCAGGATCAGACCTGCGCACTGCGCACACAGAAATCTTTAGCTGCTTGTTTGCAAATACTTTGCACGGACGTAGCTCTGATACACTCTCACAGAACCCCAGACACGGAAGGGACCCTGCGTGACCATCGAGTCCAGTCCCTGCGCTCGGGGCCGGAGCAAGCACCGTCTGACTATCCCCACAGGTGTCTGTCTAACCTGCTCGTAAATATCTCCCATGATGGAGATTCCACAACCTCCCCAGGCAATTTATTCCGGTGTTTAACCACCCTGAGAATTAGGAAGTTTTCTTCAAGGCGTCCAAACCTCCTTGCTGCATTGAAGCCCAGTGCTCCTTGTCTTATGACCAGCAGCTAAAAAGACCTTCCTGGCTGCGCTGAACCTAGGCACCAGTGACCCCCAGAGTCCCGCAGAGCCTGTGAACACAGCCAGGGAAGGCCTTGAGGGAGTGTCCGGAAGGCAAGAGCGGCATTTTGGGAGGCTGACTGGGTGACACGGCTCTGGAGACCAAAAGCCCCAGTGTGGCTGATGGTGTTCACAGAATCACAGAACCATAGGGCTGAAAGGGACCTCAGGAGGTCATCTAGTCCAGCCCCTGCTTCAAGCAGGATCAACCCCTACTATGTCATCCCAGCCAGGACCTGGTCAAGCCGGGACTTAAAAACCTCAAGGGATGGAGAATTCACCACCTCTCTCGGAAACGCATTCCAGTGCTTCACCACCCTCCTGGTGAAGAAGTTTTTCCTAATATCTAACCTACACCTCCCCCTCTTCAACTTCAGACCATTGCTCCTTGTTCTGCCATCTGACACCACTGAGGACAGTTTCTCACCCTCCTCTTTAGAGCTCCCCTTCAGGAAGTTGAAGGCTGCTATTAAATCACCCCTCAGTCTTCTCTTCTGGAAACTAAACAAGCCCAAATCCCTCAGCCTCTCCTCACAGGTCTTGTGCTCCAGCCCCTTAATCATTTACGTTCCCCTTCGCTGAGCCTGCTCTAGCAAATCCACATCCTTTTTATACTGGGGGGCCCAAAACTGGACACAATATTCCACATGTGGCCTCACCAGTGCCTAATAAAGGCCGTGTCTACACGTGCCCCAAACTTCGAAATGGCCACGCAAATGGCCATTTCGAAGTTTACTAATGAAGCGCTGAAATGCATATTCAGCGCTTCATTAGCATGCGGACGGCAGCGGCATGCTTCGAAATTGACGCCGCGTGTCTCGTCCAGACGGGGCTCCTTTTCGAAAGAACCCCGCCTACTTCGAAGTCCCCTTATTCCCATGAGCTGCAAAAAAAAGCCAACATGATTCTGGGACGCATTAACAAGTGTGTTGTGAAGAAGACAAGAGAAGTCATTCTTTCGCTCTACTCTGCGCTGGTTAGGCCTCAGCTGGAGGATTGTGTCCAGTTCTGGGCACCGCAGTTCAAAAAAGATGTGCAGAAACTAGAAAGGGTCCAGAAAAGAGCGACAAGAATGATTCAAGGTCTCGAGAACTGACCTATGAAAAAAGGTTGAAACAATTGGGCTTGTTTAGTTTGGAAAAGAGAAGATTGAAGGGAGACATGATAGCGGTTTTCAGGTATCTAAAAGGGAGTCATAAGGAAGAAGGAGAAAACTTGTTCTTCTTCGCCTCTGAGGATAGAACAAGAGGCAATGGGCTTAAACTGCAGCAAGGGAGGTTTAGGTTGGACATTAGGAAAAAGTTCCTAACTGTCAGGGCGGTCAATCAGTGGACTAAATTGCCAAGGGTGGTTGTGGAATCCCCATCACTGGAGATATTTAAGAACAGGTTAGATAGATGTCTCTCAGCGATGGTTTAGACAGTACTTGGTCCTGCCATTGGGGCAGGGGGCTGGACTCGATGGCCTCTCGAGGTCCCTTCCAGTCCTAGGATTCTAGGATTCTCTGCTTCTATGTTCAACAGCCCCAGCCCCGCGGCTAAAACCGGGGCACTCCACTTGCTGGCCGCCAAGGGCTACACTAGAGACGTTTGAAGACACCACTAGGGTTTGGGCTACAAAACTCGCAGGTCGGCCACACACAATGTGCCTTTTGTAAACAGAAATTGGCAACAGAAAGCCGTCCGCGTAGACGCTCCGGAGGACTTTGTTTGGCCACGGAGCGATCAAAGGATCCATCCGCTCTTACGCGTAGACACGATCTGTCGACAGAAGATTTGGCGGTACGTCTCTTGCGACACTAAGTACTCTTGAGAGATGCTTCTAGCGTAGACGTAGCCTCAGCTACGAGCCTAAGTCTAGACTAGAGGGTTTTGTCGGCAAAAGGGGCATTTTGTCCACAAAACCGGGGAGCTCCCAAATTCCCAAGGCTTTCTGTCAACTGGAAGTCCACAGAAAATAGCACTTTTGTCAACAGCCGCACGCCGCTCCTCCTCACAAGCAATAACACTGCTGTCCACAGACATCTGGCCACAGGAAGCTACTCTGGACGTGCCAACAGGCCCTCTCTCCATAGTCAGGGCTTGCAGGACACCAGACAGCCCTAGCTGCTATGTTTCCACTTGGCTGTTTTGTCTAGACAAGGGTCAAGCAGGCCAGCTGCCCACCATCAACAGAGAAGATCTCTTTTGTCTTCCCATTCACAAGAAGAAACTAAATTGTTCACAGAAGTCTTCTTGCAAAGTATCTTGCAACAAAGCCTTCAGGACAAAAAGCATTGTAGTCTAGACTCACTTGGATACACAAACCAATCCATAACAGTTGTAAAGAAAGCATTCTAGCCTGTTCTATCAACTCATCCAGTCTGGTCTATTTTTGCCATACTTAGTATCAGGGGAAAGCACGAATGCAGTCCCCCACTACCACAAATTATGCAGTTGAGTTTCCCCCTTGGGGGAAATCACAGGGGTCAGCAACAACCACAGTGCAATGGAGAAGCCTCACCCTGGGAAAACCACCTTCCAGATCATGGTATTTCCCCTGCCAGGTAAGTATGAGAGACTCACCCCCATGCTGAGCTCCACCTCACGCACCCCAGGCTCTCAGCATAGGGTGGAGGTGGCCTCGGCCCTCTCACAGGCCCCTTCCACACCAGCCACCACTGCCACAAGCTTCCCTGTCATGGCCCAGCCTCGCATTCATCTCCACAGAAGCCCTGGCTACCAAATTCAGGCCCTACTCAGCAGCCTGCCCCCTCTCCCACAATGCTCTGCTCACCCAGCCATCTGAAGCCATGCCGTGGTCGTCTAGATTTGGAAGGAACCTTGACAGCTCCTCTGGGCCAGTCCCCTGTGTCACCCGATTGCATTTTCCTATTGCTGCGGAAGCCATCTGATGTGCCCAGTGTAGCTGTTGGCCCCAAATATTGTGCTGGCGGCCCCTGGGAGGTGTCTCATGATAGCTGAGGATGCCCTGAATCTAGGGATGCTACTTATAGGTCTGTGCCATGTTTGTGGGTCAACTTCATAGATTTTTAGCTCTCTAGTTGTCTTCGGAATGTTGCGAGCCAAAAGTACACAACGGGAGGGGTGATTGCCACCCACGCCAGGGCACTTGATTGAGACAAAGGACAATACCCTTCGAGGGAACTGAGTCTGTCTCTTGGAAGTCATCCATTGCCACTTGGCCGCAACAGCCTACATGGGGCTGGTGACTTTAGGACCCTCAGGGGCTTGATGACAAGGAGAAAGGTTTTACTGCCTGGACACAAGACACTTCCAGGAGGTAGACCTAGCAGCATCCATCTTGTATTTCATCTTGATACTTTGGTCTGGGTCCTGTTTCCAGGGATCCGTTTTCTAGCAGGCTGACTTCAGCTCGCCGGATCTCCACTTCTCCAGGAAGCAAAGATATGGAGCCTGAAATCGTTTCCCTTATGGGGTGGACTTTCAGAGACTTTCAAGAATCAGCAAGGAACACCGCTGGCCGGCATCAATAGCCCTAATGGACGGATGTCAAGTATTGCTTTCACCATTTTTCTCTCCAAACCTCTTCTTTCTTTTGTATTCCTAAACCTTTAGCTCTTAGATCTGAAGGATTGGCACACGTGGCGATTTGGGTTAGATCCACGTATGTAGTGATTTGAGACTGCGGCCGGGCCCTTCGGGCCCAGAAGAATCCGTCTGCCCTTGGGTGAAATAGGTTTCAAAACCTTTCGCCTGAGTTGGGCTTGTTTGGTCTGGGCTGCTGGAGCAGCTGAGAAGTGTGTGGGTTTACTTATTTGGCACCTGGCTGGCCGCTGGAGCTGGCAGGGCTACTTTTGTGGCTGATTGCATTTGCCTTAGTGAAAAGGAAATCCCAGCCTGGGGCTGAAAGTAGCTTGATTTTAAGTCAACCTCCCCTGGGTAGATTTCTCTAGCTGTGCCTGGAAACCCCCTCATATCACACCCTGTACTCAGGGCACCACCAAGCACCAGTTACACCTGCCCTGAGAGGTGCTTTTGTAACCTGCTTTTCAAAATCTCCAGCGATGGGATTCCACAACCTCCCCAGGCAATTGACTCCAGCGTTTATCCACCCTGACAGGAAGGAAGTTTTTCCTAATGCCCAACCTAAAGCTCCCTTGCGTCAATTTCAGCCCATTGCCTCTTCTAGCCTCAGCGGCCAAGGAGAAGAAGTTTCCTCCTCCTCCACCTAGGATCTCCCTTGTAGCTACGTGAACGCTCTCATCGTGTCCCTTCCCAGCCCTCTCTTTTCCAGACTAAACAATCAGACTTTTCCAACCCTCATAGGTCACGTTCTCTGGATTTTTAATCATTTTTATTCGTCTTCTTTGGACTTCTTCCAATTTGTCCAGATCTCTCCTAACACGTGGCCCCCAGAACCGGACACTCCGCTTGAGGCCTCATCAGCACAGAGCACAACAAAAGATTGACCGCTCCAGTCTCGCTTGCAATGCTGCTCTTAATCAAGCCCAGGACGCTATGGGTTTTTTTAGAATCAGTGCCACACTGGGGTGATTCCTCTTCAGCTTGGACTCCACTACCAGCCTCCATCCCTTTCGGAGCGCTCCTCCCCAGACGGTCACTTCCCATTCCATAGCTATGCAAAAACGGATCCTTCCTCGGTGCCTGCTCCTGCTGCTGGACAGCCCCCGCCAGGCCTTTCAGCAGCCCTTTGGAGCTGCTGCAGCTCAAGCAGCTGCTGGCGCTGCTCTGCCACCCGCATGAGGCAGGAACACAACTCCACAGACGGCAACGGGACTTCAAGCCCCCTGTCGTCCTCCAGCCCAGAGGCAGCCTCAGCAGTGCCGAGTAGAGGAGAAGAATCACTTCCCCATCTGCTGGCAAAGCTCCTCCTAATGCACCCCAATATGTCTTGCGCCTCCTTGGATACGGGGGCACTCTCTTGGCTCATGGCCAGCTTCTCAGCCCCTGTCAGCCCCAGCTCCATTTTGGCTGCACTGCAACTTAGCCAGTCACTTCCCAGCCTCTAACAATGCTTGCAATTCCTCCCTCCCAAGTGCAGGACTCTGCCCTTGACCTTCTTCCACCTCAGCAGATTCCGATTGACCCACTGCTTCAATTGGCCGAGGACACTCTGTACCTCACCGCTGTCAGCCAGCGTAACTACCTCTCCGCCTACTTGGAATCATCCAGTCCATTCTCCGCGTCATCAATGAAGATGTTTAGATATTGGAATAAAAAGGACGCTTCTTAAGTTTGCAGATGATCCCAAGTTGGGAGGGGTTGCAACTGCTTTGGAGGAGAGGGTCGTCATTCCAAATGATCTGGATAAATTGGACAAATAGTCTGAGGTAAACAGGATGAAGTTTAATAAGGACAAATGCAAAGTGCTCCACTTGGGAAGGAACAATCCGTTTCACACATACAGAATGGGGAGAGGCTGTCTAGGAAGGACTCCAGCAGAACAGGATCTAGGGATTATCGTGGACCACAAGCTAAATATGAGTCAACAGTGTGATGCCGTTGCAAAAAAAAGCCAACATGATTCTAGGACGCATTAACAAGTGCGTTGTGAACAAGACAAGAAAAGTTATTCTTTCGCTCTACTCTGGGCTGGTTAGGCCTCAGCTGGAGTATTGTGTCCAGTTGTGGGCACCGCAGTTCAAAAAAGATGTGCGGAAACTAGAGAGGGTCCAGAAAAGAGCGACAAGAATGATTCAAGGTCTCGAGAATGTGACCTATGAAAAAAGGTTGAAACAATTGGGCTTGTTTAGTTTGGAAATGAGACGATTGAAGGGAGACATGATAGCGGTTTTCAGGTATCTAAAAGGGAGTCATAAGGAAGAAGGAGAAAACTTGTTCTTCTTGGCCTCTGAGGATAGAACAAGAGGCAACGGGCTAAAACTGCAGAAAGGCAGGTGTGGATTGGACATTAGGAAAAAGTTCCTAACTGTCAGGGCGGTCAAACAGTGGACTAAATTGCCAAGGTTGGTTGTGGAATCCCCATCACTGGATATATTTAAGAACAGGTTAGATAGATGTCTCTCAGCGATGGTTTAGACAGTACTTGGTCCTGCCATTGGGGCAGGGGGCTGGACTCGATGGCCTCTCGAGGTCCCTTCCACTCCTAGTAGTCTAGGATTCTCTGCTTCTATGTTCAACAGCCCCAGCCCCGCGGCTAAAACCGGGGCACTCCACTTGCTGGCTGCCAAGGGCTACACCAGAGACTTTTGGAGACACCGCTAGGGTTTGGGCTACAAAACTCGCAGGTTGTCCACAACCAACGTGCCTTTTGTCAACAGAAATTGGCAACAGAAAGCCGTCCGCGTAGACTCTCCGGAGGACTTTGTTTGGCCACGGAGCGGATCAAAGGATCCATCCGCTCTTACGCGTAGACACGATCTGTCGACAGAAGATTTGGCGGTATGTCTCTTGCGACACTAAGTACTCTTGAGAGATGCTTCTAGCGTAGACCTAGCCTCAGCTACTAGGCTAAGTCTAGACTAGAGGGTTTTGTTGGCAAAAGGGGCATTTTGTCCGCAAAACGGGGGAGATCCCAAATTCCCAAGGCTTTCTGTCAACTGGAAGTGCACAGAAAATGGCACTTTTGTCAACAGCCGCACGCCGCTCCTCCTCACAAGCAATAACGCTGCTGTCCACAGACATCTGGCCACAGGAAGATACTCAGAACATGCCAAGAGGCCCTCTCTCCATAGTCAGGGCTTGCAGGACACCAGATAGCCCTAGCTGCTATCTTTCCACTTAGCTGTTTTGTCTAGACAAGGACCAAGCAGGCTAACTACCCACCATCAACAGAGAAAATCTCTTTTGCCCTCCCATTCACAAAAAAAAACTAAACTGTTGACAGAAGTTTTCTAACAACAAAGCCTTCAGAAAAAAAAAGCACTGCAGTCTAGACTCACTTGGATACACAAACCAATCCATAACAGTTTCAAACAAGACATTTTAGCCAATTCTATCAACTCATTCAGTCTAGTCTATTTTTGCTATACTTAGTATCAGGGGAAAGCACGAATGCAGTCCCCCACTACCACAAATTATGCAGTTGAGTTTTCCCCTTGGGGGAAACCACAGGGGTCAGCAACAACCAGAGTGCAATGAAGAAGCCTCACCCTGGGAAAACCACCTTCCAGATCATGGTATTTCCCCTGCCAGGTAAGTATGAGAGACTCACCCCCACGCTGAGCTCCACCTCACGCACCCCAGGCTCTCAGCATAGGGTGGAGGTGGCCTCGGCCCTCTCACAGGCCTCATCCACACCAGCCACCACTGCCACAAGCTTCCCTGCCATGGCCCAGCCTCGCATTCATCTCCACAAAAGCCCTGGCTACCAAATTCAGGCCCTACTCAGCAGCCTGCCCCCTCTCCCACAATGCTCTGCTCACCCAGCCATCTGAAGCCATGCCGTGGTCGTCTAGATTTGGAAGGAACCTTGACAGCTCCTCTGGGCCAGTCCCCTGTGTCACCCGATTGCATTTTCCTATTGCTGCGGAAGCCATCTGATGTGCCCAGTGTAGCTGTGGGCACCAAATATTGTGCTGGTGGCCCATGGGAGGTGTCTCATGATAGCTGAGGATGCCCTGAATCTAGGGATGCTACTTATAGGTCTGTGCCATGTTTGTGGGTCAACTTCATAGATTTTCAGCTCTCTAGTTTTCTTCGGAATATTGCGAGCCAAAAGTACACAACGGGAGGGGTGATTGCCACCCACGCCAGGGCACTTGATTGAGACAAAGGACAATACCCTTCGAGGGAACTGAGTCTGTCTCTTGGAAGTCATCCATTGCCACTTGGCCGCAACAGCCTACCTGGGGCTGGTGACTTTAGGACCCTCAGGGGCTTGATGACAAGGAGAAAGGTTTTACTGCCTGGACACAAGACACTTCCAGGAGGTAGACCTAGCAGCATCCATCTTGTATTTCACCTTGATACTCTGGTCTGGGTCCTGTTTCCAGGGATCCGTTTTCGAGCAGGCTGACTTCAGTTCGCCAGATCTCCACTTCTCCAGGAAGCAAAGATACGGAGCCTGAAATCGTTTCCCTTATGGGGTGGACTTTCAGAGACTTTCAAAAATCAGCAAAGAACACTGCTGGCCGGCATCAATAGCCCTAATGGACGGATGTCAAGTATTGCTTTCACCATTTTTCTCTCCAAACCTCTTCTTTCTTTTGTATTCCTAAACCTTTAGCTCTTAGATCTGAAGGACTGGCACACGTGGCGATTTGGGTTAGATCCACATATGTAGTGACTTGAGACTGCGGCCGGGCCCTTCGGGCCCAGAAGAATCCGTCTGCTCTTGGGTGAAATAGGTTTCAAAACCTTTCGCCTGAGTTGGGCTTGTTTGGTCTGGGCTGCTGGAGCAGCTGAGAAGTGTGTGGGTTTACTTATTTGGCACCTGGCTGGCCGCTGGAGCTGGCAGGGCTACTTTTGTGGCTGATTGCATTTGCCTTAGTGAAAAGGAAATCCCAGCCTGGGGCTGAAAGTAGCTTGATTTTAAGTCAACCTCCCCTGGGTAGATTTCTCTAGCTGTGCCTGGAAACCCCCTCATATCACACCCTGTCCTCAGGGCACAACCAAGCACCAGTTACACCTGCCCTGAGAGGTGCTTTTCTAACCTGCTCTTCAAAATCTCCAGCGATGGGATTTCACAACCTCCCCAGGCAATTGACTCCAGCGTTTATCCACCCTGACAGGAAGGAAGTTTTCCCTAATTCCCAACCTAAAGCTCCCTTGCGTCAATTTCAGCCCATTGCCTCTTCTGGCCTCAGCGGCCAAGGAGAAGAAGTTTCCTCCTCCTCCACCTCGGATCACCCTTGTAGCTACGTCAACGCTCTCATCGTGTCCCTTCCCAGCCCTCTCTTTTCCAGACTAAACAATCAGACTTTTCCCACCCTCATAGGTCACGTTCTCTGGATTTTTAATCATTTTTATTCGTCTTCTTTGGACTTCTTCCAATTTCTCCAGATCTCTCCTAACACGTGGCCCCCAGAACCGGACACTCCACTTGGGGCCTCATCAGCACAGAGCACAACAAAAGATTGACCGCTCCAGTCTCGCTCGCAATGCTGCTCTTAATAAAGCCCAGGACGCGATGGGTTTTTTTAGAATCAGTGCCACACTGGGGTGATTCCTCTTCAGCTTGGACTCCACTACCAGCCTCCATCCCTTTCGGAGCGCTCCTCCCCAGACGGTCACTTCCCATTCCATAGCTATGCAAAAACGGATCCTTCCTCGGTGCCTGCTTCTGCTGCTGGACAGCCCCCGCCAGGCCTTTTAGCAGCCCTTTGGAGCTGCTGCAGCTCAAGCAGCTGCTGGCGCTGCTCTGCCACCCGCATGAGGCGGGAACACAACTCCACAGACGGCAACGGGACTTGAAGCCCCCTGTCGTCCTCCAGCCCAGAGGCAGCCTCAGCAGCGCCGAGTAGAGGAGAAGAATCACTTCCCCCATCTGCTGGCAAAGCTCCTCCTAATGCACCCCAATGTGTCTTGCGCCTCCTTGGATACGGGGGCACTCTCTTGGCTCATGGCCAGCTTCTCAGCCCCCCTCAGCCCCAGCTCCATTTTGGCTGCACTGCAACTTAGCCAGTCACTTCCCAGCCTCTAACAATGCTTGCAATTCCTCCCTCCGAAGTGCACGACTCTGCCCTTGACCTTCTTCCACCTCAGCAGATTCCGACTGACCCACTGCTCCAATTGGCCGAGGACACTCTGCACCTCACCGCTGTCAGCCAGCGTAACTACCTCTCCGCCTACTTGGAATCATCCAGTCCATTCTCCGCGTCATCAATGAAGATGTTTAGATCTTGGCATAAAAAGGACGCTTCTTAAGTTTGGAGATGATCCCAAGTTGGGAGGGGTTGCAACTGCTTTGGAGGAGAGGGTCGTCATTCCAAATGATCTGGATAAATTGGACAAATAGTCTGAGGTAAAGAGGATGAAGTTTAATAAGGACAAATGCAAAGTGCTCCACTTGGGAAGGAACAATCCGTTTCACACATACAGAATGGGGAGAGGCTGTCTAGGAAGGACTCCAGCAGAACAGGATCTAGGGATTATCGTGGACCACAAGCTAAATATGAGTCAACAGTGTGATGCCTTTGCAAAAAAAAGCCAACATGAATCTGGGACGCATTAACAAGTGTGTTGTGAAGAAGACAAGAGAAGTCATTCTTTCGCTCTACTCTGCGCTGGTTAGGCCTCAGCTGGAGGATTGTGTCCAGTTCTGGGCACCGCAGTTCAAAAAAGATGTGCGGAAACTAGAGAGGGTCCAGAAAAGAGCGACAAGAATGATTCAAGGTCTCGAGAATGTGACCTATGAAAAAAGGTTGAAACAATTGGGCTTGTTTAGTTTGGAAAAGAGACGATTGAAGGGAGACATGATAGCGGTTTTCAGGTATCTAAAAGGGAGTCATAAGGAAGAAGGAGAAAACTTGTTCTTCTTGGCCTCTGAGGATAGAACAAGAGACAACGGGCTTAAACTGCAGCAAGGGAGGTTTAGGTTGGACATTAGGAAAAAGTTCCTAACTGTCAGGGTGGTCAATCAGTGGACTAAATTGCCAAGGGAGGTTGTGGAATCCCCATCACTGGAGATATTTAAGAACAGGTTAGATAGATGTCTCTCAGCGATGGTTTAGATAGTACTTGGTCCTGCCATTGGGGCAGGGGGCTGGACTCGATGGCCTCTCGAGGTCCCTTCCAGTCCTAGGATTCTAGGATTCTCTGCTTCTATGTTCAACAGCCCCAGCCCCGCGGCTAAAACCGGGGCACTCCACTTACTACCCACCAAGGGCTACGCTAGAGACTTTTGGAGACACCGCTAGGGTTTAGGCTACAAAACTCGCAGGTCGTCCACAACCAATGTGCCTTTTGTCAACAGAAATTGGCAACAGAAAGCCGTCCGTGTAGACGCTCCGGAGGACTTTTTTTGGCCACGGAGCGATCAAAGGATCCATCTGCTCTTACGCGTAGACACAATCTGTCGACAAAAGATTTGGCGGTACGTCTCTTGCGACACTAAGCACTCTTGAGAGATGCTTCTAGCGTAGACGTAGCCTCAGCTACTAGGCTAAGTCTAGACTAGAGGGTTTTGTCGGCAAAAGGGGCATTTTGTCCACAAAACCGGGGAGCTCCCAAATTCCCAAGGCTTTCTGTCAACTGGAAGTCCACAGAAAATGGCACTTTTGTCAACAGCCGCACGCCGCTCCTCCTCACAAGCAATAACGCTGCTGACCACAGACATCTGGCCACAGGAAGCTACTCTGGATGTGCCAACAGGCCCTCTCTCCATAGTCAGGGCTTGCAGGACACCAGACAGCCCTAGCTGCTATCTTTCCACTTGGCTGTTTTGTCTAGACAAGGGTCAAGCAGGCCAGCTGCCCACCATCAACAGAGAAGATCTCTTTTCTCCTCCCATTCACAAGAAGAAACTAAATTGTTGACAGAAGTTTTCTTGCAAAGTACCTTGCAACAAAGCCTTCAGGAGAAAAAGCATTGCAGTATAGACTCACTTGGATACACAAACCAATCCATATCAGTTGTAAAGAAAACATTCTAGCCTGTTTTATCAACTCATCCAGTCTGGTCTATTTTTGTCATACTTAATATCAGGGGAAAGCACGAATGCAGTCCCCCACTACCACAAATTATGCAGTTGAGTTTCCCCCTTGGGGGAAATCACAGGGGTCAGCAACAACCACAGTGCAATGGAGAAGCCTCACCCTGGGAAAACCACCTTCCCGATCATGGTATTTCCCCTGCCAGGTAAGTATGAGAGACTCACCCCCACGCTGAGCTCCACCTCACGCACCCCAGGCTCTCAGCATAGGGTGGAGGTGGCCTCGGCCCTCTCACAGGCCTCATCCACACCAGCCACCACTGCCACAAGCTTCCCTGCCATGGCCCAGCCTAGCATTCATCTCCACAAAAGCCCTGGCTACCAAATTCAGGCCCTACTCAGCAGCCTGCCCCCTCTCCCACAATGCTCTGCTCACCCAGCCATCTGAAGCCATGCCGTGGTCGTCTAGATTTGGAAGGAACCTTGACAGCTCCTCTGGGCCAGTCCCCTGTGTCACCCGATTGCATTTTCCTATTGCTGCGGAAGCCATCTGATGTGCCCAGTGTAGCTGTTGGTCTCAAATATTGTACTGGCGGCCCCTGGGAGGTGTCTCATGATAGCTGAGGATGCCCTGAATCGAGGGATGCTACTTATAGGTCTGTGCCATGTTTGTGGGTCAACTTCATAGATTTTTAGCTCTCTAGTTGTCTGCGGAATATTGCGAGCCAAAAGTACACAACGGGAGGGGTGATTGCCACCCACGCCAGGGCACTTGATTGAGACAAAGGACAATACCCTTCGAGGGAACTGAGTCTGTCTCTTGGAAGTCATCCATTGCCACTTGGCCGCAACAGCCTACCTGGGGCTGGTGACTTTAGGACCCTCAGGGGCTTGATGACAAGGAGAAAGGTTTTACTGCCTGGACACAAGACACTTCCAGGAGGTAGACCTAGCAGCATCCATCTTCTATTTCATCTTGATACTTTGGTCTGGGTCCTGTTTCCAGGGATCCGTTTTCTAGCAGGCTGACTTCAGCTCGCCGGATCTCCACTTCTCCAGGAAGCAAAGATATGGAGCCTGAAATCGTTTCCCTTATGGGGTGGACTTTCAGAGACTTTCAAGAATCAGCAAGGAACACCGCTGGCCGGCATCAATAGCCCTAATGGACGGATGTCAAGTATTGCTTTCACCATTTTTCTCTCCAAACCTCTTCTTTCTTTTGTATTCCTAAACCTTTAGCTCTTAGATCTGAAGGATTGGCACACGTGGCGATTTGGGTTAGATCCACGTATGTAGTGATTTGAGACTGCGGCCGGGCCCTTCGGGCCCAGAAGAATCCGTCTGCCCTTGGGTGAAATAGGTTTCAAAACCTTTCGCCTGAGTTGGGCTTGTTTGGTCTGGGCTGCTGGAGCAGCTGAGAAGTGTGTGGGTTTACTTATTTGGCACCTGGCTGGCCGCTGGAGCTGGCAGGGCTACTTTTGTGGCTGATTGCATTTGCCTTAGTGAAAAGGAAATCCCAGCCTGGGGCTGAAAGTAGCTTGATTTTAAGTCAACCTCCCCTGGGTAGATTTCTCTAGCTGTGCCTGGAAACCCCCTCATATCACACCCTGTACTCAGGGCACCACCAAGCACCAGTTACACCTGCCCTGAGAGGTGCTTTTGTAACCTGCTTTTCAAAATCTCCAGCGATGGGATTCCACAACCTCCCCAGGCAATTGACTCCAGCGTTTATCCACCCTGACAGGAAGGAAGTTTTTCCTAATGCCCAACCTAAAGCTCCCTTGCGTCAATTTCAGCCCATTGCCTCTTCTAGCCTCAGCGGCCAAGGAGAAGAAGTTTCCTCCTCCTCCACCTAGGATCTCCCTTGTAGCTACGTGAACGCTCTCATCGTGTCCCTTCCCAGCCCTCTCTTTTCCAGACTAAACAATCAGACTTTTCCAACCCTCATAGGTCACGTTCTCTGGATTTTTAATCATTTTTATTCGTCTTCTTTGGACTTCTTCCAATTTGTCCAGATCTCTCCTAACACGTGGCCCCCAGAACCGGACACTCCGCTTGAGGCCTCATCAGCACAGAGCACAACAAAAGATTGACCGCTCCAGTCTCGCTTGCAATGCTGCTCTTAATCAAGCCCAGGACGCTATGGGTTTTTTTAGAATCAGTGCCACACTGGGGTGATTCCTCTTCAGCTTGGACTCCACTACCAGCCTCCATCCCTTTCGGAGCGCTCCTCCCCAGACGGTCACTTCCCATTCCATAGCTATGCAAAAACGGATCCTTCCTCGGTGCCTGCTCCTGCTGCTGGACAGCCCCCGCCAGGCCTTTCAGCAGCCCTTTGGAGCTGCTGCAGCTCAAGCAGCTGCTGGCGCTGCTCTGCCACCCGCATGAGGCAGGAACACAACTCCACAGACGGCAACGGGACTTCAAGCCCCCTGTCGTCCTCCAGCCCAGAGGCAGCCTCAGCAGTGCCGAGTAGAGGAGAAGAATCACTTCCCCATCTGCTGGCAAAGCTCCTCCTAATGCACCCCAATATGTCTTGCGCCTCCTTGGATACGGGGGCACTCTCTTGGCTCATGGCCAGCTTCTCAGCCCCTGTCAGCCCCAGCTCCATTTTGGCTGCACTGCAACTTAGCCAGTCACTTCCCAGCCTCTAACAATGCTTGCAATTCCTCCCTCCCAAGTGCAGGACTCTGCCCTTGACCTTCTTCCACCTCAGCAGATTCCGATTGACCCACTGCTCCAATTGGCCGAGGACACTCTGTACCTCACCGCTGTCAGCCAGCGTAACTACCTCTCCGCCTACTTGGAATCATCCAGTCCATTCTCCGCGTCATCAATGAAGATGTTTAGATATTGGAATAAAAAGGACGCTTCTTAAGTTTGCAGATGATCCCAAGTTGGGAGGGGTTGCAACTGCTTTGGAGGAGAGGGTCGTCATTCCAAATGATCTGGATAAATTGGACAAATAGTCTGAGGTAAACAGGATGAAGTTTAATAAGGACAAATGCAAAGTGCTCCACTTGGGAAGGAACAATCCGTTTCACACATACAGAATGGGGAGAGGCTGTCTAGGAAGGACTCCAGCAGAACAGGATCTAGGGATTATCGTGGACCACAAGCTAAATATGAGTCAACAGTGTGATGCCGTTGCAAAAAAAAGCCAACATGATTCTAGGACGCATTAACAAGTGCGTTGTGAACAAGACAAGAAAAGTTATTCTTTCGCTCTACTCTGGGCTGGTTAGGCCTCAGCTGGAGTATTGTGTCCAGTTGTGGGCACCGCAGTTCAAAAAAGATGTGCGGAAACTAGAGAGGGTCCAGAAAAGAGCGACAAGAATGATTCAAGGTCTCGAGAATGTGACCTATGAAAAAAGGTTGAAACAATTGGGCTTGTTTAGTTTGGAAATGAGACGATTGAAGGGAGACATGATAGCGGTTTTCAGGTATCTAAAAGGGAGTCATAAGGAAGAAGGAGAAAACTTGTTCTTCTTGGCCTCTGAGGATAGAACAAGAGGCAACGGGCTAAAACTGCAGAAAGGCAGGTGTGGATTGGACATTAGGAAAAAGTTCCTAACTGTCAGGGCGGTCAAACAGTGGACTAAATTGCCAAGGTTGGTTGTGGAATCCCCATCACTGGATATATTTAAGAACAGGTTAGATAGATGTCTCTCAGCGATGGTTTAGACAGTACTTGGTCCTGCCATTGGGGCAGGGGGCTGGACTCGATGGCCTCTCGAGGTCCCTTCCACTCCTAGTAGTCTAGGATTCTCTGCTTCTATGTTCAACAGCCCCAGCCCCGCGGCTAAAACCGGGGCACTCCACTTGCTGGCTGCCAAGGGCTACACCAGAGACTTTTGGAGACACCGCTAGGGTTTGGGCTACAAAACTCGCAGGTTGTCCACAACCAACGTGCCTTTTGTCAACAGAAATTGGCAACAGAAAGCCGTCCGCGTAGACTCTCCGGAGGACTTTGTTTGGCCACGGAGCGGATCAAAGGATCCATCCGCTCTTACGCGTAGACACGATCTGTCGACAGAAGATTTGGCGGTATGTCTCTTGCGACACTAAGTACTCTTGAGAGATGCTTCTAGCGTAGACCTAGCCTCAGCTACTAGGCTAAGTCTAGACTAGAGGGTTTTGTTGGCAAAAGGGGCATTTTGTCCGCAAAACGGGGGAGATCCCAAATTCCCAAGGCTTTCTGTCAACTGGAAGTCCACAGAAAATGGCACTTTTGTCAACAGCCGCACGCCGCTCCTCCTCACAAGCAATAACGCTGCTGTCCACAGACATCTGGCCACAGGAAGATACTCAGAACATGCCAAGAGGCCCTCTCTCCATAGTCAGGGCTTGCAGGACACCAGACAGCCCTAGCTGCTATCTTTCCACTTAGCTGTTTTGTCTAGACAAGGACCAAGCAGGCTAACTACCCACCATCAACAGAGAAAATCTCTTTTGCCCTCCCATTCACAAAAAAAAACTAAACTGTTGACAGAAGTTTTCTAACAACAAAGCCTTCAGAAAAAAAAAGCACTGCAGTCTAGACTCACTTGGATACACAAACCAATCCATAACAGTTTCAAACAAGACATTTTAGCCAATTCTATCAACTCATTCAGTCTAGTCTATTTTTGCTATACTTAGTATCAGGGGAAAGCACGAATGCAGTCCCCCACTACCACAAATTATGCAGTTGAGTTTCCCCCTTGGGGGAAACCACAGGGGTCAGCAACAACCAGAGTGCAATGAAGAAGCCTCACTCTGGGAAAACCACCTTCCAGATCATGGTATTTCCCCTGCCAGGTAAGTATGAGAGACTCACCCCCACGCTGAGCTCCACCTCACGCACCCCAGGCTCTCAGCATAGGGTGGAGGTGGCCTCGGCCCTCTCACAGGCCTCATCCACACCAGCCACCACTGCCACAAGCTTCCCTGCCATGGCCCAGCCTCGCATTCATCTCCACAAAAGCCCTGGCTACCAAATTCAGGCCCTACTCAGCAGCCTGCCCCCTCTCCCACAATGCTCTGCTCACCCAGCCATCTGAAGCCATGCCATAGTCGTCTAGATTTGGAAGGAACCTTGACAGCTCCTCTGGGCCAGTCCCCTGTGTCACCCGATTGCATTTTCCTATTGCTGCGGAAGCCATCTGATGTGCCCAGTGTAGCTGTGGGCACCAAATATTGTGCTGGTGGCCCATGGGAGGTGTCTCATGATAGCTGAGGATGCCCTGAATCTAGGGATGCTACTTATAGGTCTGTGCCATGTTTGTGGGTCAACTTCATAGATTTTCAGCTCTCTAGTTGTCTTCGGAATATTGCGAGCCAAAAGTACACAACGGGAGGGGTGATTGCCACCCACGCCAGGGCACTTGATTGAGACAAAGGACAATACCCTTCGAGGGAACTGAGTCTGTCTCTTGGAAGTCATCCATTGCCACTTGGCCGCAACAGCCTACCTGGGGCTGGTGACTTTAGGACCCTCAGGGGCTTGATGACAAGGAGAAAGGTTTTACTGCCTGGACACAAGACACTTCCAGGAGGTAGACCTAGCAGCATCCATCTTGTATTTCACCTTGATACTCTGGTCTGGGTCCTGTTTCCAGGGATCCGTTTTCGAGCAGGCTGACTTCAGCTCGCCAGATCTCCACTTCTCCAGGAAGCAAAGATACGGAGCCTGAAATCGTTTCCCTTATGGGGTGGACTTTCAGAGACTTTCAAAAATCAGCAAAGAACACTGCTGGCCGGCATCAATAGCCCTAATGGACGGATGTCAAGTATTGCTTTCACCATTTTTCTCTCCAAACCTCTTCTTTCTTTTGTATTCCTAAACCTTTAGCTCTTAGATCTGAAGGACTGGCACACGTGGCGATTTGGGTTAGATCCACATATGTAGTGACTTGAGACTGCGGCCGGGCCCTTCGGGCCCAGAAGAATCCGTCTGCTCTTGGGTGAAATAGGTTTCAAAACCTTTCGCCTGAGTTGGGCTTGTTTGGTCTGGGCTGCTGGAGCAGCTGAGAAGTGTGTGGGTTTACTTATTTGGCACCTGGCTGGCCGCTGGAGCTGGCAGGGCTACTTTTGTGGCTGATTGCATTTGCCTTAGTGAAAAGGAAATCCCAGCCTGGGGCTGAAAGTAGCTTGATTTTAAGTCAACCTCCCCTGGGTAGATTTCTCTAGCTGTGCCTGGAAACCCCCTCATATCACACCCTGTCCTCAGGGCACAACCAAGCACCAGTTACACCTGCCCTGAGAGGTGCTTTTCTAACCTGCTCTTCAAAATCTCCAGCGATGGGATTTCACAACCTCCCCAGGCAATTGACTCCAGCGTTTATCCACCCTGACAGGAAGGAAGTTTTCCCTAATTCCCAACCTAAAGCTCCCTTGCGTCAATTTCAGCCCATTGCCTCTTCTGGCCTCAGCGGCCAAGGAGAAGAAGTTTCCTCCTCCTCCACCTCGGATCACCCTTGTAGCTACGTCAACGCTCTCATCGTGTCCCTTCCCAGCCCTCTCTTTTCCAGACTAAACAATCAGACTTTTCCCACCCTCATAGGTCACGTTCTCTGGATTTTTAATCATTTTTATTCGTCTTCTTTGGACTTCTTCCAATTTCTCCAGATCTCTCCTAACACGTGGCCCCCAGAACCGGACACTCCACTTGGGGCCTCATCAGCACAGAGCACAACAAAAGATTGACCGCTCCAGTCTCGCTCGCAATGCTGCTCTTAATAAAGCCCAGGACGCGATGGGTTTTTTTAGAATCAGTGCCACACTGGGGTGATTCCTCTTCAGCTTGGACTCCACTACCAGCCTCCATCCCTTTCGGAGCGCTCCTCCCCAGACGGTCACTTCCCATTCCATAGCTATGCAAAAACGGATCCTTCCTCGGTGCCTGCTTCTGCTGCTGGACAGCCCCCGCCAGGCCTTTTAGCAGCCCTTTGGAGCTGCTGCAGCTCAAGCAGCTGCTGGCGCTGCTCTGCCACCCGCATGAGGCGGGAACACAACTCCACAGACGGCAACGGGACTTGAAGCCCCCTGTCGTCCTCCAGCCCAGAGGCAGCCTCAGCAGCGCCGAGTAGAGGAGAAGAATCACTTCCCCCATCTGCTGGCAAAGCTCCTCCTAATGCACCCCAATGTGTCTTGCGCCTCCTTGGATACGGGGGCACTCTCTTGGCTCATGGCCAGCTTCTCAGCCCCCCTCAGCCCCAGCTCCATTTTGGCTGCACTGCAACTTAGCCAGTCACTTCCCAGCCTCTAACAATGCTTGCAATTCCTCCCTCCCAAGTGCACGACTCTGCCCTTGACCTTCTTCCACCTCAGCAGATTCCGACTGACCCACTGCTCCAATTGGCCGAGGACACTCTGCACCTCACCGCTGTCAGCCAGCGTAACTACCTCTCCGCCTACTTGGAATCATCCAGTCCATTCTCCGCGTCATCAATGAAGATGTTTAGATCTTGGCATAAAAAGGACGCTTCTTAAGTTTGGAGATGATCCCAAGTTGGGAGGGGTTGCAACTGCTTTGGAGGAGAGGGTCGTCATTCCAAATGATCTGGATAAATTGGACAAATAGTCTGAGGTAAAGAGGATGAAGTTTAATAAGGACAAATGCAAAGTGCTCCACTTGGGAAGGAACAATCCGTTTCACACATACAGAATGGGGAGAGGCTGTCTAGGAAGGACTCCAGCAGAACAGGATCTAGGGATTATCGTGGACCACAAGCTAAATATGAGTCAACAGTGTGATGCCTTTGCAAAAAAAAGCCAACATGAATCTGGGACGCATTAACAAGTGTGTTGTGAAGAAGACAAGAGAAGTCATTCTTTCGCTCTACTCTGCGCTGGTTAGGCCTCAGCTGGAGGATTGTGTCCAGTTCTGGGCACCGCAGTTCAAAAAAGATGTGCGGAAACTAGAGAGGGTCCAGAAAAGAGCGACAAGAATGATTCAAGGTCTCGAGAATGTGACCTATGAAAAAAGGTTGAAACAATTGGGCTTGTTTAGTTTGGAAAAGAGACGATTGAAGGGAGACATGATAGCGGTTTTCAGGTATCTAAAAGGGAGTCATAAGGAAGAAGGAGAAAACTTGTTCTTCTTGGCCTCTGAGGATAGAACAAGAGACAACGGGCTTAAACTGCAGCAAGGGAGGTTTAGGTTGGACATTAGGAAAAAGTTCCTAACTGTCAGGGTGGTCAATCAGTGGACTAAATTGCCAAGGGAGGTTGTGGAATCCCCATCACTGGAGATATTTAAGAACAGGTTAGATAGATGTCTCTCAGCGATGGTTTAGATAGTACTTGGTCCTGCCATTGGGGCAGGGGGCTGGACTCGATGGCCTCTCGAGGTCCCTTCCAGTCCTAGGATTCTAGGATTCTCTGCTTCTATGTTCAACAGCCCCAGCCCCGCGGCTAAAACCGGGGCACTCCACTTACTACCCACCAAGGGCTACGCTAGAGACTTTTGGAGACACCGCTAGGGTTTAGGCTACAAAACTCGCAGGTCGTCCACAACCAATGTGCCTTTTGTCAACAGAAATTGGCAACAGAAAGCCGTCCGTGTAGACGCTCCGGAGGACTTTTTTTGGCCACGGAGCGATCAAAGGATCCATCTGCTCTTACGCGTAGACACAATCTGTCGACAAAAGATTTGGCGGTACGTCTCTTGCGACACTAAGCACTCTTGAGAGATGCTTCTAGCGTAGACGTAGCCTCAGCTACTAGGCTAAGTCTAGACTAGAGGGTTTTGTCGGCAAAAGGGGCATTTTGTCCACAAAACCGGGGAGCTCCCAAATTCCCAAGGCTTTCTGTCAACTGGAAGTCCACAGAAAATGGCACTTTTGTCAACAGCCGCACGCCGCTCCTCCTCACAAGCAATAACGCTGCTGACCACAGACATCTGGCCACAGGAAGCTACTCTGGATGTGCCAACAGGCCCTCTCTCCATAGTCAGGGCTTGCAGGACACCAGACAGCCCTAGCTGCTATCTTTCCACTTGGCTGTTTTGTCTAGACAAGGGTCAAGCAGGCCAGCTGCCCACCATCAACAGAGAAGATCTCTTTTGTCCTCCCATTCACAAGAAGAAACTAAATTGTTGACAGAAGTTTTCTTGCAAAGTACCTTGCAACAAAGCCTTCAGGAGAAAAAGCATTGCAGTATAGACTCACTTGGATACACAAACCAATCCATATCAGTTGTAAAGAAAACATTCTAGCCTGTTTTATCAACTCATCCAGTCTGGTCTATTTTTGTCATACTTAATATCAGGGGAAAGCACGAATGCAGTCCCCCACTACCACAAATTATGCAGTTGAGTTTCCCCCTTGGGGGAAATCACAGGGGTCAGCAACAACCACAGTGCAATGGAGAAGCCTCACCCTGGGAAAACCACCTTCCCGATCATGGTATTTCCCCTGCCAGGTAAGTATGAGAGACTCACCCCCACGCTGAGCTCCACCTCACGCACCCCAGGCTCTCAGCATAGGGTGGAGGTGGCCTCGGCCCTCTCACAGGCCTCATCCACACCAGCCACCACTGCCACAAGCTTCCCTGCCATGGCCCAGCCTAGCATTCATCTCCACAAAAGCCCTGGCTACCAAATTCAGGCCCTACTCAGCAGCCTGCCCCCTCTCCCACAATGCTCTGCTCACCCAGCCATCTGAAGCCATGCCGTGGTCGTCTAGATTTGGAAGGAACCTTGACAGCTCCTCTGGGCCAGTCCCCTGTGTCACCCGATTGCATTTTCCTATTGCTGCGGAAGCCATCTGATGTGCCCAGTGTAGCTGTTGGTCTCAAATATTGTACTGGCGGCCCCTGGGAGGTGTCTCATGATAGCTGAGGATGCCCTGAATCGAGGGATGCTACTTATAGGTCTGTGCCATGTTTGTGGGTCAACTTCATAGATTTTTAGCTCTCTAGTTGTCTGCGGAATATTGCGAGCCAAAAGTACACAACGGGAGGGGTGGTTGCCACCCACGCCAGGGCACTTGATTGAGACAAAGGACAATACCCTTCGAGGGAACTGAGTCTGTCTCTTGGAAGTCATCCATTGCCACTTGGCCGCAACAGCCTACCTGGGGCTGGTGACTTTAGGACCCTCAGGGGCTTGATGACAAGGAGAAAGGTTTTACTGCCTGGACACAAGACACTTCCAGGAGGTAGACCTAGCAGCATCCATCTTCTATTTCATCTTGATACTTTGGTCTGGGTCCTGTTTCCAGGGATCCGTTTTCTAGCAGGCTGACTTCAGCTCGCCGGATCTCCACTTCTGCAGGAAGCAAAGATATGGAGCCTGAAATCGTTTCCCTTATGGGGTGGACTTTCAGAGACTTTCAAGAATCAGCAAAGAACACCGCTGGCCGGCATCAATAGCCCTAATGGACGGATGTCAAGTATTGCTTTCACCATTTTTCTCTCCAAACCTCTTCTTTCTTTTGTATTTCTAAACCTTTAGCTCTTAGATCTGAAGGACTGGCACACATGGCGATTTGGGTTAGATCCAAATATGAAGTGACTTGAGACTGCGGCCGGGCCCTTCGGGCTTAGAAGAATCCGTCTGCCCTTCGGTGAAATAGGTTTGAAAACCTTTCGCCTGAGTTAGGCTTGTTTGGTCTGGGCTGCTGGAGCAGCTGAGAAGTGTGTGTGTTTACTTATTTGGCACCTGGCTGGCCGCTGGAGCTGGCAGGGCTACTTTTGTGGCTGATTGCATTTGCCTTAGTGAAAAGGATATCTCAGCCTGGGGCTGAAAGTAGCTTGATTTTAAGTCAACCTCCCCTGGGTAGATTTCTCTAGCTGTGCCTGGAAACCCCCTCATATCACACCCTGTACTCAGGGCACCACCAAGCACCAGTTACACCTGCCCTGAGAGGTGCTTTTCTAACCTGCTCTTCAAAATCTCCAGCGATGGGATTCCACAACCTCCCCGGGCAATTGACTCCAGCGTTTAACCACCCTGACAGGAAGGAAGTTTTCCCTAATGCCCAACCGAAAGCTCCCTTGCGTCAATTTCAGCCCATTGCCTCTTCTAGCCTCAGCGGCCAAGGAGAAGAAGTTTCCTCCTCCTCCACCTAGGATCACCCTTGTAGCTACGTGAATGCTCTCATCGTGTCCCTTCCCAGCCCTCTCTTTTCCAGACTAAACAATCAGACTTTTCCAACCCTCATAGGTCACGTTCTCTGGATTTTTAATCATTTTTATTCGTCTTCTTTGGACTTCTTCCAATTTGTCCAGATCTCTCCTAACACGTGGCCCCCAGAACCGGACACTCCGCTTGAGGCCTCATCAGCACAGAGCACAACAAAAGATTGACCGCTCCAGTCTCGCTCGCAATGCTGCTCTTAATCAAGCCCAGGACGCTATGGGTTTTTTTAGAATCAGTGCCACACTGGGGTGATTCCTCTTCAGCTTGGACTCCACTACCAGCCTCCATCCCTTTCGGAGCGCTCCTCCCCAGACGGTCACTTCCCATTCCATAGCTATGCAAAAACGGATCCTTCCTCAGTGCCTACTCCTGCTGCTGGACAGCCCCCGCCAGGCCTTTTAGCAGCCCTTTGGAGCTGCTGCAGCTCAAGCAGCTGCTGGCGCTGCTCTGCCACCCGCATGAGGCAGGAACACAACTCCACAAACAGCAACGGGACTTCAAGCCCCCTGTCGTCCTCCAGCCCAGAGGCAGCCTCAGCAGTGCTGAGTAGAGGAGAAGAATCACTTCCCCCATCTGCTGGCAAAGCTCCTCCTAATGCACCCCAATATGTCTTGCGCCTCCTTGGATACGGGGGCACTCTCTTGGCTCATGGCCAGCTTCTCAGCCCCCCTCAGCCCCAGCTCTATTTTGGCTGCACTGCAACTTAGCCAGTCACTTCCCAGCCTCTAACAATGCTTGCAATTCCTCCCTCCCAAGTGCACGACTCTGCCCTTGACCTTCTTCCACCTCAGCAGATTCCGATTGACCCACTGCTCCAATTGGCCTAGGACACTCTGCACCTCACCGCTGTCAGCCAGCGTAACTACCTCTCCGCCTACTTGGAATCATCCAGTCCATTCTCCGCGTCATCAATGAAGATGTTTAGATCTTGGCATAAAAAGGACGCTTCTTAAGTTTGCAGATGATCCCAAGTTGGGAGGGGCTGCAACTGCTTTGGAGGAGAGGGTCGTCATTCCAAATGATCTGGATAAATTGGACAAATAGTCTGAGGTAAAGAGGATGAAGTTTAATAAGGACAAATGCAAAGTGCTCCACTTGGGAAGGAACAATCCGTTTCACACATACAGAATGGGGAGAGGCTGTCTAGGAAGGACTCCAGCAGAACAGGATCTAGGGATTATCGTGGACCACAAGCTAAATATGAGTCAACAGTGTGATGCCGTTGCAAAAAAAAGCCAACATGACTCTGGGACGCATTAACAAGTGTGTTGTGAAGAAGACAAGAGAAGTCATTCTTTCGCTCTACTCTGCGCTGGTTAGGCCTCAGCTGGAGGATTGTGTCCAGTTCTGGGCACCGCAGTTCAAAAAAGTTGTGCGGAAACTAGAGAGGGTCCAGAAAAGAGCGACAAGAATGATTCAAGGTCTCGAGAATGTGACCTATGAAAAAAGGTTGAAACAATTGGGCTTGTTTAGTTTGGAAAAGAGACGATTGTAGGGAGACATGATAGCGGTTTTCAGGTATCTAAAAGGGAGTCATAAGGAAGAAGGAGAAAACTTGTTCTTCTTGGCCTCTGAGGATAGAACAAGAGGCAACGGGCTTAAACTGCAGCAAGGGAGGTTTAGGTTGGACATTAGGAAAAAGTTCCTAACTGTCAGGGCGGTCAATCAGTGGACTAAATTGCCAAGGGAGGTTGTGGAATCCCCATCACTGGAGATATTTAAGAACAGGTTAGATAGATGTCTCTCAGCGATGGTTTAGATAGTACTTGGTCCTGCCATTGGGGCAGGGGGCTGGACTCGATGGCCTCTCGAGGTCCCTTCCAGTCCTAGGATTCTAGGATTCTCTGCTTCTATGTTCAACAGCCCCAGCCCCGCGGCTAAAACCGGGGCACTCCACTTACTACCCGCCAAGGTCTACGCTAGAGACTTTTGGAGACACCGCTAGGGTTTAGGCTACAAAACTCGCAGGTCGTCCACAACCAACGTGCCTTTTTTCAACAGAAATTGGCAACAGAAAGCCGTCCGTGTAGACGCTCCAGAGGACTTTTTTTGGCCACGGAGCGATCAAAGGATCCATCTGCTCTTACGCGTAGACACAATCTGTCGACAGAAGATTTGGCGGTACATCTCTTGCGACACTAAGCACTCTTGAGAGATGCTTCTAGCGTAGACGTAGCCTCAGCTACTAGGCTAAGTCTAGACTAGAGGGTTTTGTCGGCAAAAGGGGCATTTTGTCCACAAAACCGGGGAGCTCCCAAATTCCCAAGGCTTTCTGTCAACTGGAAGTCCACAGAAAATGGCACTTTTGTCAACAGCCGCACGCCGCTCCTCCTCACAAGCAATAACGCTGCTGATCACAGACATCTGGCCACAGGAAGCTACTCTGGATGTGCCAACAGGCCCTCTCTCCATAGTCAGGGCTTGCAGGACACCAGACAGCCCTAGCTGCTATCTTTCCACTTGGCTGTTTTGTCTAGACAAGGGTCAAGCAGGCCAACTGCCCACCATCAACAGAGAAGATCTCTTTTGTCCTCCCATTCACAAAAAGAAACTAAATTGTTGACAGAAGTTTTCTTGCAAAGTACCTTGCAACAAAGCCTTCAGGAGAAAAAGCATTGCAGTATAGACTCACTTGGATACACAAACCAATCCATAACAGTTGTAAAGAAAGCATTCTAGCCTGTTTTATCAACTCATGCAGTCTGGTCTATTTTTGTCATACTTAATATCAGGGGAAAGCACGAATGCAGTCCCCCACTACCACAAATTATGCAGTTGAGTTTTCCCCTTGGGGGAAATCACAGGGGTCAGCAACAACCACAGTGCAATGGAGAAGCCTCACCCTGGGAAAACCACCTTCCCGATCATGGTATTTCCCCTGCCAGGTAAGTATGAGAGACTCACCCCCACGCTGAGCTCCACCTCACGCACCCCAGGCTCTCAGCATAGGGTGGAGGTGGCCTCGGCCCTCTCACAGGCCTCATCCACACCAGCCACCACTGCCACAAGCTTCCCTGCCATGGCCCAGCCTAGCATTCATCTCCACAAAAGCCCTGGCTACCAAATTCAGGCCCTACTCAGCAGCCTGCCCCCTCTCCCACAATGCTCTGCTCACCCAGCCATCTGAAGCCATGCCGTGGTCGTCTAGATTTGGAAGGAACCTTGACAGCTCCTCTGGGCCAGTCCCCTGTGTCACCCGATTGCATTTTCCTATTGCTGCGGAAGCCATCTAATGTGCCCAGTGTAGCTGTTGGTCTCAAATATTGTACTGGCGGCCCCTGCGAGGTGTCTCATGATAGCTGAGGATGCCCTGAATCGAGGGATGCTACTTATAGGTCTGTGCCATGTTTGTGGGTCAACTTCATAGATTTTTAGCTCTCTAGTTGTCTGCGGAATATTGCGAGCCAAAAGTACACAACGGGAGGGGTGATTGCCACCCACGCCAGGGCACTTGATTGAGACAAAGGACAATACCCTTCGAGGGAACTGAGTCTGTCTCTTGGAAGTCATCCATTGCCACTTGGCCGCAACAGCCTACCTGGGGCTGTTGACTTTAGGACCCTCAGGGGCTTGATGACAAGGAGAAAGGTTTTACTGCCTGGACACAAGACACTTCCAGGAGGTAGACCTAGCAGCATCCATCTTCTATTTCATCTTGATACTTTGGTCTGGGTCCTGTTTCCAGGGATCCGTTTTCTAGCAGGCTGACTTCAGCTCGCCGGATCTCCACTTCTGCAGGAAGCAAAGATATGGAGCCTGAAATCGTTTCCCTTATGGGGTGGACTTTCAGAGACTTTCAAGAATCAGCAAAGAACACCGCTGGCCGGCATCAATAGCCCTAATGGACGGATGTCAAGTATTGCTTTCACCATTTTTCTCTCCAAACCTCTTCTTTCTTTTGTATTTCTAAACCTTTAGCTCTTAGATCTGAAGGACTGGCACACGTGGCGATTTGGGTTAGATCCAAATATGAAGTGACTTGAGACTGCGGCCGGGCCCTTCGGGCTTAGAAGAATCCGTCTGCCCTTCGGTGAAATAGGTTTGAAAACCTTTCGCCTGAGTTAGGCTTGTTTGGTCTGGGCTGCTGGAGCAGCTGAGAAGTGTGTGTGTTTACTTATTTGGCACCTGGCTGGCCGCTGGAGCTGGCAGGGCTACTTTTGTGGCTGATTGCATTTCCTTTGTGAAAAGGATATCTCAGCCTGGGGCTGAAAGTAGCTTGATTTTAAGTCAACCTCCCCTGGGTAGATTTCTCTAGCTGTGCCTGGAAACCCCCTCATATCACACCCTGTACTCAGGGCACCACCAAGCACCAGTTACACCTGCCCTGAGAGGTGCTTTTGTAACCTGCTCTTCAAAATCTCCAGCGATGGGATTCCACAACCTCCCCGGGCAATTGACTCCAGCGTTTAACCACCCTGACAGGAAGGAAGTTTTCCCTAATGCCCAACCGAAAGCTCCCTTGCGTCAATTTCAGCCCATTGCCTCTTCTAGCCTCAGCGGCCAAGGAGAAGAAGTTTCCTCCTCCTCCACCTAGGATCACCCTTGTAGCTACGTGAACGCTCTCATCGTGTCCCTTCCCAGCCCTCTCTTTTCCAGACTAAACAATCAGACTTTTCCAACCCTCATAGGTCACGTTCTCTGGATTTTTAATCATTTTTATTCGTCTTCTTTGGACTTCTTCCAATTTGTCCAGATCTCTCCTAACACGTGGCCCCCAGAACCGGACACTCCGCTTGAGGCCTCATCAGCACAGAGCACAACAAAAGATTGACCGCTCCAGTCTCGCTCGCAATGCTGCTCTTAATCAAGCCCAGGACGCTATGGGTTTTTTTAGAATCAGTGCCACACTGGGGTGATTCCTCTTCAGCTTGGACTCCACTACCAGCCTCCATCCCTTTCGGAGCGCTCCTCCCCAGACCGTCACTTCCCATTCCATAGCTATGCAAAAATGGATCCTTCCTCAGTGCCTGCTCCTGCTGCTGGACAGCCCCCGCCAGGCCTTTCAGCAGCCCTTTGGAGATGCTGCAGCTCAAGCAGCTGCTGGCGCTGCTCTGCCACCCGCATGAGGCGGGAACACAACTCCACAGACGGCAACGGGACTTCAAGCCCCCTGTCGTCCTCCAGCCCAGAGGCAGCCTCAGCAGCGCCGAGTAGAGGAGAAGAATCACTTCCCCCATCTGCTGGCAAAGCTCCTCCTAATGCACCCCAATATGTCTTGCGCCTCCTTGGATACGGGGGCACTCTCTTGGCTCATGGCCAGCTTCGCAGCCCCCCTCAGCCCCAGCTCCATTTTGGCTGCACTGCAACTTAGCCAGTCACTTCCCAGCCTCTAACAATGCTTGCAATTCCTCCCTCCCAAGTGCACGACTCTGCCCTTGACCTTCTTCCACCTCAGCAGATTCCGATTGACCCACTGCTCCAACTGGCCGAGGACACTCTGCACCTCACCGCTGTCAGCCAGCGTAACTACCTCTCCGCCTGCTTGGAATCATCCAGTCCATTCTCCGCGTCATCAATGAAGATGTTTAGATCTTGGCATAAAAAGGACGCTTCTTAAGTTTGCACATGATCCCAAGTTGGGAGGGGTTGCAACTGCTTTGGAGGAGAGGGTCGTCATTCCAAATGATCTGGATAAATTGGACAAATAGTCTGAGGTAAAGAGGATGAAGTTTAATAAGGACAAATGCAAAGTGCTCCACTTGGGAAGGAACAATCCGTTTCACACATACAGAATGGGGAGAGGCTGTCTAGGAAGGACTCCAGCAGAACAGGATCTAGGGATTATCGTGGACCACAAGCTAAATATGAGTCAACAGTGTGATGCCTTGGCAAAAAAAAGCCAACATGAATCTGGGACGCATTAACAAGTGTGTTGTGAAGAAGACAAGAGAAGTCATTCTTTCGCTCTACTCTGCGCTGGTTAGGCCTCAGCTGGAGGATTGTGTCCAGTTCTGGGCACCGCAGTTCAAAAAAGATGTGCGGAAACTAGAGAGGGTCCAGAAAAGAGCGACAAGAATGATTCAAGGTCTCGAGAATGTGACCTATGAAAAAAGGTTGAAACAATTGGGCTTGTTTAGTTTGGAAAAGAGACGATTGAAGGGAGACATGATAGCGGTTTTCAGGCATCTAAAAGGGAGTCATAAGGAAGAAGGAGAAAACTTGTTCTTCTTGGCCTCTGAGGATAGAACAAGAGGCAACGGGCTTAAACTGCAGCAAGGGAGGTTTAGGTTGGACATTAGGAAAAAGTTCCTAACTGTCAGGGCGGTCAATCAGTGGACTAAATTGCCAAGGGAGGTTGTGGAATCCCCATCACTGGAGATATTTAAGAACAGGTTAGATAGATGTCTCTCAGCGATGGTTTAGATAGTACTTGGTCCTGCCATTGGGGCAGGGGGCTGGACTCGATGGCCTCTCGAGGTCCCTTCCAGTCCTAGGATTCTAGGATTCTCTGCTTCTATGTTCAACAGCCCCAGCCCCGCGGCTAAAACCGGGGCACTCCACTTACTACCCGCCAAGGGCTACGCTAGAGACTTTTGGAGACACCGCTAGGGTTTAGGCTACAAAACTCGCAGGTCGTCCACAACCAACGTGCCTTTTGTCAACAGAAATTGGCAACAGAAAGCCGTCCGTGTAGATGCTCCGGAGGACTTTTTATGGCCACGGAGCGATCAAAGGATCCATCTGCTCTTACGCGTAGACACAATCTGTCGACAGAAGATTTGGCGGTACGTCTCTTGCGACACTAAGCACTCTTGAGAGATGCTTCTAGCGTAGACGTAGCCTCAGCTACTAGGCTAAGTCTAGACTAGAGGGTTTTGTCGGCAAAAGGGGCATTTTGTCCACAAAACCGGGGAGCTCCCAAATTCCCAAGGCTTTCTGTCAACTGGAAGTCCACAGAAAATGGCACTTTTGTCAACAGCCGCACGCCGCTCCTCCTCACAAGCAATAACGCTGCTGACCACAGACATCTGGCCACAGGAAGCTACTCTGGATGTGCCAACAGGCCCTCTCTCCATAGTCAGGGCTTGCAGGACACCAGACAGCCCTAGCTGCTATCTTTCCACTTGGCTGTTTTGTCTAGACAAGGGTCAAGCAGGCCAGCTGCCCACCATGAACAGAGAAGACCTCTTTTGTCCTCCCATTCACAAGAAGAAACTAAATTGTTGACAGAAGTTTTCTTGCAAAGTACCTTGCAACAAAGCCTTCAGGAGAAAAAGCATTGCAGTATAGACTCACTTGGATACACAAACCAATCCATAACAGTTGTAAAGAAAGCATTCTAGCCTGTTTTATCAACTCATCCAGTCTGGTCTATTTTTGTCATACTTAATATCAGGGGAAAGCACGAATGCAGTCCCCCACTACCACAAATTATGCAGTTGAGTTTTCCCCTTGGGGGAAATCACAGGGGTCAGCAACAACCACAGTGCAATGGAGAAGCCTCACCCTGGGAAAACCACCTTCCCGATCATGGTATTTCCCCTGCCAGGTAAGTATGAGAGACTCACCCCCACGCTGAGCTCCACCTCACGCACCCCAGGCTCTCAGCATAGGGTGGAGGTGGCCTCGGCCCTCTCACAGGCCTCATCCACACCAGCCACCACTGCCACAAGCTTCCCTGCCATGGCCCAGCCTAGCATTCATCTCCACAAAAGCCCTGGCTACCAAATTCAGGCCCTACTCAGCAGCCTGCCCCCTCTCCCACAATGCTCTGCTCACCCAGCCATCTGAAGCCATGCCGTGGTCGTCTAGATTTGGAAGGAACCTTGACAGCTCCTCTGGGCCAGTCCCCTGTGTCACCCGATTGCATTTTCCTATTGCTGCGGATGCCATCTAATGTGCCCAGTGTAGCTGTTGGTCTCAAATATTGTACTGGCGGCCCCTGCGAGGTGTCTCATGATAGCTGAGGATGCCCTGAATCGAGGGATGCTACTTATAGGTCTGTGCCATGTTTGTGGGTCAACTTCATAGATTTTTAGCTCTCTAGTTGTCTGCGGAATATTGCGAGCCAAAAGTACACAACGGGAGGGGTGATTGCCACCCACGCCAGGGCACTTGATTGAGACAAAGGACAATACCCTTCGAGGGAACTGAGTCTGTCTCTTGGAAGTCATCCATTGCCACTTGGCCGCAACAGCCTACCTGGGGCTGGTGACTTTAGGACCCTCAGGGGCTTGATGACAAGGAGAAAGGTTTTACTGCCTGGACACAAGACACTTCCAGGAGGTAGACCTAGCAGCATCCATCTTCTATTTCATCTTGATACTTTGGTCTGGGTCCTGTTTCCAGGGATCCGTTTTCTAGCAGGCTGACTTCAGCTCGCCGGATCTCCACTTCTGCAGGAAGCAAAGATATGGAGCCTGAAATCGTTTCCCTTATGGGGTGGACTTTCAGAGACTTTCAAGAATCAGCAAAGAACACCGCTGGCCGGCATCAATAGCCCTAATGGACGGATGTCAAGTATTGCTTTCACCATTTTTCTCTCCAAACCTCTTCTTTCTTTTGTATTTCTAAACCTTTAGCTCTTAGATCTGAAGGACTGGCACACGTGGCGATTTGGGTTAGATCCAAATATGAAGTGACTTGAGACTGCGGCCGGGCCCTTCGGGCTTAGAAGAATCCGTCTGCCCTTCGGTGAAATAGGTTTGAAAACCTTTCGCCTGAGTTAGGCTTGTTTGGTCTGGGCTGCTGGAGCAGCTGAGAAGTTTGTGTGTTTACTTATTTGGCACCTGGCTGGCCGCTGGAGCTGGCAGGGCTACTTTTGTGGCTGATTGCATTTCCTTTGTGAAAAGGATATCTCAGCCTGGGGCTGAAAGTAGCTTGATTTTAAGTCAACCTCCCCTGGGTAGATTTCTCTAGCTGTGCCTGGAAACCCCCTCATATCACACCCTGTACTCAGGGCACCACCAAGCACCAGTTACACCTGCCCTGAGAGGTGCTTTTGTAACCTGCTCTTCAAAATCTCCAGCGATGGGATTCCACAACCTCCCCGGGCAATTGACTCCAGCGTTTAACCACCCTGACAGGAAGGAAGTTTTCCCTAATGCCCAACCGAAAGCTCCCTTGCGTCAATTTCAGCCCATTGCCTCTTCTAGCCTCAGCGGCCAAGGAGAAGAAGTTTCCTCCTCCTCCACCTAGGATCACCCTTGTAGCTACGTGAACGCTCTCATCGTGTCCCTTCCCAGCCCTCTCTTTTCCAGACTAAACAATCAGACTTTTCCAACCCTCATAGGTCACGTTCTCTGGATTTTTAATCATTTTTATTCGTCTTCTTTGGACTTCTTCCAATTTGTCCAGATCTCTCCTAACACGTGGCCCCCAGAACCGGACACTCCGCTTGAGGCCTCATCAGCACAGAGCACAACAAAAGATTGACCGCTCCAGTCTCGCTCGCAATGCTGCTCTTAATCAAGCCCAGGACGCTATGGGTTTTTTTAGAATCAGTGCCACACTGGGGTGATTCCTCTTCAGCTTGGACTCCACTACCAGCCTCCATCCCTTTCGGAGCGCTCCTCCCCAGACCGTCACTTCCCATTCCATAGCTATGCAAAAATGGATCCTTCCTCAGTGCCTGCTCCTGCTGCTGGACAGCCCCCGCCAGGCCTTTCAGCAGCCCTTTGGAGATGCTGCAGCTCAAGCAGCTGCTGGCGCTGCTCTGCCACCCGCATGAGGCGGGAACACAACTCCACAGACGGCAACGGGACTTCAAGCCCCCTGTCGTCCTCCAGCCCAGAGGCAGCCTCAGCAGCGCCGAGTAGAGGAGAAGAATCACTTCCCCCATCTGCTGGCAAAGCTCCTCCTAATGCACCCCAATATGTCTTGCGCCTCCTTGGATACGGGGGCACTCTCTTGGCTCATGGCCAGCTTCGCAGCCCCCCTCAGCCCCAGCTCCATTTTGGCTGCACTGCAACTTAGCCAGTCACTTCCCAGCCTCTAACAATGCTTGCAATTCCTCCCTCCCAAGTGCACGACTCTGCCCTTGACCTTCTTCCACCTCAGCAGATTCCGATTGACCCACTGCTCCAATTGGCCGAGGACACTCTGCACCTCACCGCTGTCAGCCAGCGTAACTACCTCTCCGCCTGCTTGGAATCATCCAGTCCATTCTCCGCGTCATCAATGAAGATGTTTAGATCTTGGCATAAAAAGGACGCTTCTTAAGTTTGCACATGATCCCAAGTTGGGAGGGGTTGCAACTGCTTTGGAGGAGAGGGTCGTCATTCCAAATGATCTGGATAAATTGGACAAATAGTCTGAGGTAAAGAGGATGAAGTTTAATAAGGACAAATGCAAAGTGCTCCACTTGGGAAGGAACAATCCGTTTCACACATACAGAATGGGGAGAGGCTGTCTAGGAAGGACTCCAGCAGAACAGGATCTAGGGATTATCGTGGACCACAAGCTAAATATGAGTCAACAGTGTGATGCCTTGGCAAAAAAAAGCCAACATGAATCTGGGACGCATTAACAAGTGTGTTGTGAAGAAGACAAGAGAAGTCATTCTTTCGCTCTACTCTGCGCTGGTTAGGCCTCAGCTGGAGGATTGTGTCCAGTTCTGGGCACCGCAGTTCAAAAAAGATGTGCGGAAACTAGAGAGGGTCCAGAAAAGAGCGACAAGAATGATTCAAGGTCTCGAGAATGTGACCTATGAAAAAGGTTGAAACAATTGGGCTTGTTTAGTTTGGAAAAGAGACGATTGAAGGGAGACATGATAGCGGTTTTCAGGTATCTAAAAGGGAGTCATAAGGAAGAAGGAGAAAACTTGTTCTTCTTGGCCTCTGAGGATAGAACAAGAGGCAACGGGCTTAAACTGCAGCAAGGGAGGTTTAGGTTGGACATTAGGAAAAAGTTCCTAACTGTCAGGGCGGTCAATCAGTGGACTAAATTGCCAAGGGAGGTTGTGGAATCCCCATCACTGGAGATATTTAAGAACAGGTTAGATAGATGTCTCTCAGCGATGGTTTAGATAGTACTTGGTCCTGCCATTGGGGCAGGGGGCTGGACTCGATGGCCTCTCGAGGTCCCTTCCAGTCCTAGGATTCTAGGATTCTCTGCTTCTATGTTCAACAGCCCCAGCCCCGCGGCTAAAACCGGGGCACTCCACTTACTACCCGCCAAGGGCTACGCTAGAGACTTTTGGAGACACCGCTAGGGTTTAGGCTACAAAACTCGCAGGTCGTCCACAACCAACGTGCCTTTTGTCAACAGAAATTGGCAACAGAAAGCCGTCCGTGTAGACGCTCCGGAGGACTTTTTTTGGCCACGGAGTGATCAAAGGATCCATCCGCTCTTACGCGTAGACACAATCTGTCGACAGAAGATTTGGCGGTACGTCTCTTGCGACACTAAGCACTCTTGAGAGATGCTTCTAGCGTAGACGTAGCCTCAGCTACTAGGCTAAGTCTAGACTAGAGGGTTTTGTCGGCAAAAGGGGCATTTTGTCCACAAAACCGGGGAGCTCCCAAATTCCCAAGGCTTTCTGTCAACTGGAAGTCCACAGAAAATGGCACTTTTGTCAACAGCCGCACGCCGCTCCTCCTCACAAGCAATAACGCTGCTGACCACAGACATCTGGCCACAGGAAGCTACTCTGGATGTGCCAACAGGCCCTCTCTCCATAGTCAGGGCTTGCAGGACACCAGACAGCCCTAGCTGCTATCTTTCCACTTGGCTGTTTTGTCTAGACAAGGGTCAAGCAGGCCAGCTGCCCACCATCAACAGAGAAGACCTCTTTTGTCCTCCCATTCACACGAAGAAACTAAATTGTTGACAGAAGTTTTCTTGCAAAGTACCTTGCAACAAAGCCTTCAGGAGAAAAAGCATTGTAGTCTAGATTCACTTGGATACACAAACCAATCCATAACAGTTGTAAAGAAAGCATTCTAGCCTGTTTTATCAACTCATCCAGTCTGGTCTATTTTTGTCATACTTAATATCAGGGGAAAGCACGAATGCAGTCCCCCACTACCACAAATTATGCAGTTGAGTTTTCCCCTTGGGGGAAATCACAGGGGTCAGCAACAACCACAGTGCAATGGAGAAGCCTCACCCTGGGAAAACCACCTTCCCGATCATGGTATTTCCCCTGCCAGGTAAGTATGAGAGACTCACCCCCACGCTGAGCTCCACCTCACGCACCCCAGGCTCTCAGCATAGGGTGGAGGTGGCCTCGGCCCTCTCACAGGCCTCATCCACACCAGCCACCACTGCCACAAGCTTCCCTGCCATGGCCCAGCCTAGCATTCATCTCCACAAAAGCCCTGGCTACCAAATTCAGGCCCTACTCAGCAGCCTGCCCCCTCTCCCACAATGCTCTGCTCACCCAGCCATCTGAAGCCATGCCGTGGTCGTCTAGATTTGGAAGGAACCTTGACAGCTCCTCTGGGCCAGTCCCCTGTGTCACCCGATTGCATTTTCCTATTGCTGCGGAAGCCATCTGATGTGCCCAGTGTAGCTGTTGGTCTCAAATATTGTACTGGCGGCCCCTGGGAGGTGTCTCATGATAGCTGAGGATGCCCTGAATCGAGGGATGCTACTTATAGGTCTGTGCCATGTTTGTGGGTCAACTTCATAGATTTTTAGCTCTCTAGTTGTCTGCGGAATATTGCGAGCCAAAAGTACACAACGGGAGGGGTGATTGCCACCCACGCCAGGGCACTTGATTGAGACAAAGGACAATACCCTTCGAGGGAACTGAGTCTGTCTCTTGGAAGTCATCCATTGCCACTTGGCCGCAACAGCCTACCTGGGGCTGGTGACTTTAGGACCCTCAGGGGCTTGATGACAAGGAGAAAGGTTTTACTGCCTGGACACAAGACACTTCCAGGAGGTAGACCTAGCAGCATCCATCTTCTATTTCATCTTGATACTTTGGTCTGGGTCCTGTTTCCAGGGATCCGTTTTCTAGCAGGCTGACTTCAGCTCGCCGGATCTCCACTTCTGCAGGAAGCAAAGATATGGAGCCTGAAATCGTTTCCCTTATGGGGTGGACTTTCAGAGACTTTCAAGAATCAGCAAAGAACACCGCTGGCCGGCATCAATAGCCCTAATGGATGGATGTGAAGTATTGCTTTCACCATTTTTCTCTCCAAACCTCTTCTTTCTTTTTTATTCCTAAACCTTTAGCTCTTAGATCTGAAGGACTGGCACACGTGGCGATTTGGGTTAGATCCACGTATGTAGTGACTTGAGACTGCGGCCGGGCCCTTCGGGCCCAGAAGAATCCGTCTGCTCTTGGGTGAAATAGGTTTCAAAACCTTTCGCCTGAGTTGGGCTTGTTTGGTCTGGGCTGCTGGAGCAGCTGAGAAGTGTGTGTGTTTACTTATTTGGCACCTGGCTGGCCGCTGGAGCTGGCAGGGCTACTTTTGTGGCTGATTGCATTTGCCTTAGTGAAAAGGATATCTCAGCCTGGGGCTGAAAGTAGCTTGATTTTAAGTCAACCTCCCCTGGGTAGATTTCTCTAGCTGTGCCTGGAAACCCCCTCATATCACACCCTGTCCTCAGGGCACCACCAAGCACCAGTTACACCTGCCCTGAGAGGTGCTTTTCTAACCTGCTCTTCAAAATCTCCAGCGATGGGATTCCACAACCTCCCCGGGCAATTGACTCCAGCGTTTAACCACCCTGACAGGAAGGAAGTTTTCCCTAATGCCCAACCGAAAGCTCCCTTGCGTCAATTTCAGCCCATTGCCTCTTCTAGCCTCAGCGGCCAAGGAGAAGAAGTTTCCTCCTCCTCCACCTAGGATCACCCTTGTAGCTACGTGAATGCTCTCATCGTGTCCCTTCCCAGCCCTCTCTTTTCCAGACTAAACAATCAGACTTTTCCAACCCTCATAGGTCACGTTCTCTGGATTTTTAATCATTTTTATTCGTCTTCTTTGGACTTCTTCCAATTTGTCCAGATCTCTCCTAACACGTGGCCCCCAGAACCGGACACTCCGCTTGAGGCCTCATCAGCACAGAGCACAACAAAAGATTGACCGCTCCAGTCTCGCTCGCAATGCTGCTCTTAATCAAGCCCAGGACGCTATGGGTTTTTTTAGAATCAGTGCCACACTGGGGTGATTCCTCTTCAGCTTGGACTCCACTACCAGCCTCCATCCCTTTCGGAGCGCTCCTCCCCAGACGGTCACTTCCCATTCCATACTTATGCAAAAGCGGATCCTTCCTCAGTGCCTGCTCCTGCTGCTGGACAGCCCCCGCCAGGCCTTTTAGCAGCCCTTTGGAGCTGCTGCAGCTCAAGCAGCTGCTGGCGCTGCTCTGCCACCCGCATGAGGCAGGAACACAACTCCACAGACGGCAACGGGACTTCAAGCCCCCTGTCGTCCTCCAGCCCAGAGGCAGCCTCAGCAGTGCCGAGTAGAGGAGAAGAATCACTTCCCCCATCTGCTGGCAAAGCTCCTCCTAATGCACCCCAATATGTCTTGCGCCTCCTTGGATACGGGGGTACTCTCTTGGCTCATGGCCAGCTTCTCAGCCCCCCTCAGCCCCAGCTCTATTTTGGCTGCACTGCAACTTAGCCAGTCACTTCCCAGCCTCTAACAATGCTTGCAATTCCTCCCTCCCAAGTGCACGACTCTGCCCTTGACCTTCTTCCACCTCAGCAGATTCCGATTGACCCACTGCTCCAATTGGCCGAGGACACTCTGTACCTCACCGCTGTCAGCCAGCGTAACTACCTCTCCGCCTACTTGGAATCATCCAGTCCATTCTCCGCGTCATCAATGAAGATGTTTAGATCTTGGCATAAAAAGGACGCTTCTTAAGTTTGCAGATTATCCCAAGTTGGGAGGGGTTGCAACTGCTTTGGAGGAGAGGGTCGTCATTCCAAATGATCTGGATAAATTGGACAAATAGTCTGAGGTAAAGAGGATGAAGTTTAATAAGGACAAATGCAAAGTGCTCCACTTGGGAAGGAACAATCCGTTTCACACATACAGAATGGGGAGAGGCTGTCTAGGAAGGACTCCAGCAGAACAGGAGCTAGGGATTATCGTGGACCACAAGCTAAATATGAGTCAACAGTGTGATGCCTTTGCAAAAAAAAGCCAACATGAATCTGGGACGCATGAACAAGTGTGTTGTGAAGAAGACAAGAGAAGTCATTCTTTCGCTCTACTCTGCGCTGGTTAGGCCTCAGCTGGAGGATTGTGTCCAGTTCTGGGCACCGCAGTTCAAAAAAGATGTGCGGAAACTAGAGAGGGTCCAGAAAAGAGCGACAAGAATGATTCAAGGTCTCGAGAATGTGACCTATGAAAAAGGTTGAAACAATTGGGCTTGTTTAGTTTGGAAAAGAGACGATTGAAGGGAGACATGATAGCGGTTTTCAGGTATCTAAAAGGGAGTCATAAGGAAGAAGGAGAAAACTTGTTCTTCTTGGCCTCTGAGGATAGAACAAGAGGCAACGGGCTTAAACTGCAGCAAGGGAGGTTTAGGTTGGACATTAGGAAAAAGTTCCTAACTGTCAGGGCGGTCAATCAGTGGACTAAATTGCCAAGGGAGGTTGTGGAATCCCCATCACTGGAGATATTTAAGAACAGGTTAGATAGATGTCTCTCAGCGATGGTTTAGATAGTACTTGGTCCTGCCATTGGGGGAGGGGGCTGGACTCGATGGCCTCTCGAGGTCCCTTCCAGTCCTAGGATTCTAGGATTCTCTGCTTCTATGTTCAACAGCCCCAGCCCCGCGGCTAAAACCGGGGCACTCCACTTACTACCCGCCAAGGGCTACGCTAGAGACTTTTGGAGACACCGCTAGGGTTTAGGCTACAAAACTCGCAGGTCGTCCACAACCAACGTGCCTTTTGTCAACAGAAATTGGCAACAGAAAGCCGTCCGTGTAGATGCTCCGGAGGACTTTTTTTAGCCACGGAGCGATCAAAGGATCCATCCGCTCTTACGCGTAGACACAATCTGTCGACAGAAGATTTGGCGGTACGTCTCTTGCGACACTAAGCACTCTTGAGAGATGCTTCTAGCGTAGACGTAGCCTCAGCTACTAGGCTAAGTCTAGACTAGAGGGTTTTGTCGGCAAAAGGGGCATTTTGTCCACAAAACCGGGGAGCTCCCAAATTCCCAAGGCTTTCTGTCAACTGGAAGTCCACAGAAAATGGCACTTTTGTCAACAGCCGCACGCCGCTCCTCCTCACAAGCAATAACGCTGCTGACCACAGACATCTGGCCACAGGAAGCTACTCTGGATGTGCCAACAGGCCCTCTCTCCATAGTCAGGGCTTGCAGGACACCAGACAGCCCTAGCTGCTATCTTTCCACTTGGCTGTTTTGTCTAGACAAGGGTCAAGCAGGCCAGCTGCCCACCATCAACAGAGAAGATCTCTTTTGTCCTCCCATTCACACAAAGAAACTAAATTGTTGAGAGAAGTTTTCTTGCAAAGTACCTTGCAACAAAGCCTTCAGGAGAAAAAGCATTGCAGTATAGACTCACTTGGATACACAAACCAATCCATAACAGTTGTAAAGAAAGCATTCTAGCCTGTTTTATCAACTCATCCAGTCTGGTCTATTTTTGTCATACTTAATATCAGGGGAAAGCACGAATGCAGTCCCCCACTACCACAAATTATGCAGTTGAGTTTTCCCCTTGGGGGAAATCACAGGGGTCAGCAACAACCACAGTGCAATGGAGAAGCCTCACCCTGGGAAAACCACCTTCCCGATCATGGTATTTCCCCTGCCAGGTAAGTATGAGAGACTCACCCCCACGCTGAGCTCCACCTCACGCACCCCAGGCTCTCAGCATAGGGTGGAGGTGGCCTCGGCCCTCTCACAGGCCTCATCCACACCAGCCACCACTGCCACAAGCTTCCCTGCCATGGCCCAGCCTAGCATTCATCTCCACAAAAGCCCTGGCTACCAAATTCAGGCCCTACTCAGCAGCCTGCCCCCTCTCCCACAATGCTCTGCTCACCCAGCCATCTGAAGCCATGCCGTGGTCGTCTAGATTTGGAAGGAACCTTGACAGCTCCTCTGGGCCAGTCCCCTGTGTCACCCGATTGCATTTTCCTATTGCTGCGGAAGCCATCTGATGTGCCCAGTGTAGCTGTTGGTCTCAAATATTGTACTGGCGGCCCCTGCGAGGTGTCTCATGATAGCTGAGGATGCCCTGAATCGAGGGATGCTACTTATAGGTCTGTGCCATGTTTGTGGGTCAACTTCATAGATTTTTAGCTCTCTAGTTGTCTTCGGAATGTTGCGAGCCAAAAGTACACAACGGGAGGGGTGATTGCCACCCACGCCAGGGCACTTGATTGAGACAAAGGACAATACCCTTCGAGGGAACTGAGTCTGTCTCTTGGAAGTCATCCATTGCCACTTGGCCGCAACAGCCTACCTGGGGCTGGTGACTTTAGGACCCTCAGGGGCTTGATGACAAGGAGAAAGGTTTTACTGCCTGGACACAAGACACTTCCAGGAGGTAGACCTAGCAGCATCCATCTTCTATTTCATCTTGATACTTTGGTCTGGGTCCTGTTTCCAGGGATCCGTTTTCTAGCAGGCTGACTTCAGCTCGCCGGATCTCCACTTCTGCAGGAAGCAAAGATATGGAGCCTGAAATCGTTTCCCTTATGGGGTGGACTTTCAGAGACTTTCAAGAATCAGCAAAGAACACCGCTGGCCGGCATCAATAGCCCTAATGGACGGATGTCAAGTATTGCTTTCACCATTTTTCTCTCCAAACCTCTTCTTTCTTTTGTATTTCTAAACCTTTAGCTCTTAGATCTGAAGGACTGGCACACGTGGCGATTTGGGTTAGATCCAAATATGAAGTGACTTGAGACTGCGGCCGGGCCCTTCGGGCTTAGAAGAATCCGTCTGCCCTTCGGTGAAATAGGTTTGAAAACCTTTCGCCTGAGTTAGGCTTGTTTGGTCTGGGCTGCTGGAGCAGCTGAGAAGTGTGTGTGTTTACTTATTTGGCACCTGGCTGGCCGCTGGAGCTGGCAGGGCTACTTTTGTGGCTGATTGCATTTCCTTTGTGAAAAGGATATCTCAGCCTGGGGCTGAAAGTAGCTTGATTTTAAGTCAACCTCCCCTGGGTAGATTTCTCTAGCTGTGCCTGGAAACCCCCTCATATCACACCCTGTACTCAGGGCACCACCAAGCACCAGTTACACCTGCCCTGAGAGGTGCTTTTGTAACCTGCTCTTCAAAATCTCCAGCGATGGGATTCCACAACCTCCCCGGGCAATTGACTCCAGCGTTTAACCACCCTGACAGGAAGGAAGTTTTCCCTAATGCCCAACCGAAAGCTCCCTTGCGTCAATTTCAGCCCATTGCCTCTTCTAGCCTCAGCGGCCAAGGAGAAGAAGTTTCCTCCTCCTCCACCTAGGATCACCCTTGTAGCTACGTGAACGCTCTCATCGTGTCCCTTCCCAGCCCTCTCTTTTCCAGACTAAACAATCAGACTTTTCCAACCCTCATAGGTCACGTTCTCTGGATTTTTAATCATTTTTATTAGTCTTCTTTGGACTTCTTCCAATTTGTCCAGATCTCTTCTAACACGTGGCCCCCAGAACCCGACACTCCGCTTGAGGCCTCATCAGCACAGAGCACAACAAAAGATTGACCGCTCCAGTCTCGCTCGCAATGCTGCTCTTAATAAAGCCCAGGACGCGATGGGTTTTTTTAGAATCAGTGCCACACTGGGGTGATTCCTCTTCAGCTTGGACTCCACTACCAGCCTCCATCCCTTTCGGAGCGCTCCTCCCCAGACGGTCACTTCCCATTCCATAGCTATGCAAAAACGGATCCTTCCTCAGTGCCTGCTCCTGCTGCTGGACAGCCCCCGCCAGGCCTTTTAGCAGCCCTTTGGAGCTGCTGCAGCTCAAGCAGCTGCTGGCGCTGCTCTGCCACCCGCATGAGGCAGGAACACAACTCCACAGACGGCAACGGGACTTCAAGCCCCCTGTCGTCCTCCAGCCCAGAGGCAGCCTCAGCAGTGCCGAGTAGAGGAGAAGAATCACTTCCCCCATCTGCTGGCAAAGCTCCTCCTAATGCACCCCAATATGTCTTGCGCCTCCTTGGATACGGGGGCACTCTCTTGGCTCATGGCCAGCTTCTCAGCCCCTGTCAGCCCCAGCTCCATTTTGGCTGCACTGCAACTTAGCCAGTCACTTCCCAGCCTCTAACAATGCTTGCAATTCCTCCCTCCCAAGTGCAGGACTCTGCCCTTGACCTTCTTCCACCTCAGCAGATTCCGATTGACCCACTGCTCCAATTGGCCGAGGACACTCTGCACCTCACCGCTGTCAGCCAGCGTAACTACCTCTCCGCCTACTTGGAATCATCCAGTCCATTCTCCGCGTCATCAATGAAGATGTTTAGATCTTGGCATAAAAAGGACGCTTCTTAAGTTTGCAGATGATCCCAAGTTGGGAGGGGTTGCAACTGCTTTGGAGGAGAGGGTCGTCATTCCAAATGATCTGGATAAATTGGACAAATAGTCTGAGGTAAACAGGATGAAGTTTAATAAGGACAAATGCAAAGTGCTCCACTTGGGAAGGAACAATCCGTTTCACACATACAGAATGGGGAGAGGCTGTCTAGGAACGACTCCAGCAGAACAGGATCTAGGGATTATCGTGGACCACAAGCTAAATATGAGTCAACAGTGTGATGCCGTTGCAAAAAAAAGATAACATGATTCTAGGACGCATTAACAAGTGCGTTGTGAACAAGACAAGAGAAGTTATTCTTTCGCTCTACTCTGGGCTGGTTAGGCCTCAGCTGGAGTATTGTGTCCAGTTGTGGGCACCGCAGTTCAAAAAAGATGTGCGGAAACTAGAGAGGGTCCAGAAAAGAGCGACAAGAATGATTCAAGGTCTCGAGAATGTGACCTATGAAAAAAGGTTGAAACAATTGGGCTTCTTTAGTTTGGAAATGAGACGATTGAAGGGAGACATGATAGCGGTTTTCAGGTATCTAAAAGGGAGTCATAAGGAAGAAGGAGAAAACTTGTTCTTCTTGGCCTCTGAGGATAGAACAAGAGGCAACGGGCTAAAACTGCAGAAAGGCAGGTGTGGATTGGACATTAGGAAAAAGTTCCTAACTGTCAGGGCAGTCAAACAGTGGACTAAATTGCCAAGGTTGGTTGTGGAATCCCCATCACTGGATATATTTAAGAACAGGTTAGATAGATGTCTCTCAGCGATGGTTTAGACAGTACTTGGTCCTGCCATTGGGGCAGGGGGCTGGACTCGATGGCCTCTCGAGGTCCCTTCCACTCCTAGTAGTCTAGGATTCTCTGCTTCTATGTTCAACAGCCCCAGCCCCGCGGCTAAAACCGGGGCACTCCACTTGCTGGCTGCCAAGGGCTACACCAGAGAATTTTGGAGACACCGCTAGGGTTTGGGCTACAAAACTCGCAGGTTGTCCACAACCAACGTGCCTTTTGTCAACAGAAATTGGCAACAGAAAGCCGTCCGCGTAGACTCTCCGGAGGACTTTGTTTGGCCACGGAGCGGATCAAAGGATCCATCCGCTCTTACGCGTAGACACGATCTGTCGACAGAAGATTTGGCGGTATGTCTCTTGCGACACTAAGTACTCTTGAGAGATGCTTCTAGCGTAGACGTAGCCTCAGCTACTAGGCTAAGTCTAGACTAGAGGGTTTTGTTGGCAAAAGGGGCATTTTGTCCGCAAAACCGGGGAGCTCCCAAATTCCCAAGGCTTTCTGTCAACTGGAAGTCCACAGAAAATGGCACTTTTGTCAACAGCCGCACGCCGCTCCTCCTCACAAGCAATAACGCTGCTGTCCACAGACATCTGGCCACAGGAAGCTACTCTGAACATGCCAACAGGCCCTCTCTCCATAGTCAGGGCTTGCAGAACACCAGACAGCCCTAGCTGCTATCTTTCCACTTAGCTGTTTTGTCTAGACAAGGACCAAGCAGGCCAGCTGCCCACCATCAACAGAGAAGATCTCTTTTCTCCTCCCATTCACAAGAAGAAACTAAATTGTTGACAGAAGTTTTCTTGCAAAGTACCTGGCAACAAAGCCTTCAGGAGAAAAAGCATTGCAGTATAGACTCACTTGGATACACAAACCAATCCATAACAGTTTCAAACAAGGCATTTTAGCCAACTCTATCAACTCATTCAGTCTAGTCTATTTTTGCTATACTTAGTATCAGGAGAAAGCACGAATGCAGTCCCCCACTATCACAAATTATGCAGTTGAGTTTCCCCCTTGGGGGAAATCACAGGGGTCAGCAACAACCACAGTGCAATGAAGAAGCCTCACCCTGGGAAAACCACCTTCCAGATCATGGTATTTCCCCTGCCAGGTAAGTATGAGAGACTCACCCCCACGCTGAGCTCCACCTCACGCACCCCAGGCTCTCAGCATAGGGTGGAGGTGGCCTCGGCCCTCTCACAGGCCTCATCCACACCAGCCACCACTGCCACAAGCTTCCCTGCCATGGCCCAGCCTCGCATTCATCTCCACAAAAGCCCTGGCTACCAAATTCAGGCCCTACTCAGCAGCCTGCCCCCTCTCCCACAATGCTCTGCTCACCCAGCCATCTGAAGCCATGCCATAGTCGTCTAGATTTGGAAGGAACCTTGACAGCTCCTCTGGGCCAGTCCCCTGTGTCACCCAATTGCATTTTCCTATTGCTGCGGAAGCCATCTGATGTGCCCAGTGTAGCTGTGGGCACCAAATATTGTGCTGGTGGCCCATGGGAGGTGTCTCATGATAGCTGAGGATGCCCTGAATCTAGGGATGCTACTTATAGGTCTGTGCCATGTTTGTGGGTCAACTTCATAGATTTTCAGCTCTCTAGTTGTCTTCGGAATATTGCGAGCCAAAAGTACACAACGGGAGGGGTGATTGCCACCCACGCCAGGGCACTTGATTGAGACAAAGGACAATACCCTTCGAGGGAACTGAGTCTGTCTCTTGGAAGTCATCCATTGCCACTTGGCCGCAACAGCCTACCTGGGGCTGGTGACTTTAGGACCCTCAGGGGCTTGATGACAAGGAGAAAGGTTTTACTGCCTGGACACAAGACACTTCCAGGAGGTAGACCTAGCAGCATCCATCTTGTATTTCACCTTGATACTCTGGTCTGGGTCCTGTTTCCAGGGATCCGTTTTCGAGCAGGCTGACTTCAGCTCGCCAGATCTCCACTTCTCCAGGAAGCAAAGATACGGAGCCTGAAATCGTTTCCCTTATGGGGTGGACTTTCAGAGACTTTCAAGAATCAGCAAAGAACACCGCTGGCCGGCATCAATAGCCCTAATGGACGGATGTCAAGTATTGCTTTCACCATTTTTCTCTCCAAACCTCTTCTTTCTTTTGTATTTCTAAACCTTTAGCTCTTAGATCTGAAGGACTGGCACACGTGGCGATTTGGGTTAGATCCAAATATGAAGTGACTTGAGACTGCGGCCGGGCCCTTCGGGCTTAGAAGAATCCGTCTGCCCTTCGGTGAAATAGGTTTGAAAACCTTTCGCCTGAGTTAGGCTTGTTTGGTCTGGGCTGCTGGAGCAGCTGAGAAGTGTGTGTGTTTACTTATTTGGCACCTGGCTGGCCGCTGGAGCTGGCAGGGCTACTTTTGTGGCTGATTGCATTTCCTTTGTGAAAAGGATATCTCAGCCTGGGGCTGAAAGTAGCTTGATTTTAAGTCAACCTCCCCTGGGTAGATTTCTCTAGCTGTGCCTGGAAACCCCCTCATATCACACCCTGTACTCAGGGCACCACCAAGCACCAGTTACACCTGCCCTGAGAGGTGCTTTTGTAACCTGCTCTTCAAAATCTCCAGCGATGGGATTCCACAACCTCCCCGGGCAATTGACTCCAGCGTTTAACCACCCTGACAGGAAGGAAGTTTTCCCTAATGCCCAACCGAAAGCTCCCTTGCGTCAATTTCAGCCCATTGCCTCTTCTAGCCTCAGCGGCCAAGGAGAAGAAGTTTCCTCCTCCTCCACCTAGGATCACCCTTGTAGCTACGTGAACGCTCTCATCGTGTCCCTTCCCAGCCCTCTCTTTTCCAGACTAAACAATCAGACTTTTCCAACCCTCATAGGTCACGTTCTCTGGATTTTTAATCATTTTTATTCGTCTTCTTTGGACTTCTTCCAATTTGTCCAGATCTCTCCTAACACGTGGCCCCCAGAACCGGACACTCCGCTTGAGGCCTCATCAGCACAGAGCACAACAAAAGATTGACCGCTCCAGTCTCGCTCGCAATGCTGCTCTTAATCAAGCCCAGGACGCTATGGGTTTTTTTAGAATCAGTGCCACACTGGCGTGATTCCTCTTCAGCTTGGACTCCACTACCAGCCTCCATCCCTTTCGGAGCGCTCCTCCCCAGACGGTCACTTCCCATTCCATAGCTATGCAAAAACGGATCCTTCCTCAGTGCCTGCTCCTGCTGCTGGACAGCCCCCGCCAGGCCTTTTAGCAGCCCTTTGGAGCTGCTGCAGCTCAAGCAGCTGCTGGCGCTGCTCTGCCACCCGCATGAGGCAGGAACACAACTCCACAGACGGCAACGGGACTTCAAGCCCCCTGTCGTCCTCCAGCCCAGAGGCAGCCTCAGCAGTGCCGAGTAGAGGAGAAGAATCACTTCCCCCATCTGCTGGCAAAGCTCCTCCTAATGCACCCCAATATGTCTTGCGCCTCCTTGGATACGGGGGCACTCTCTTGGCTCATGGCCAGCTTCTCAGCCCCCCTCAGCCCCAGCTCTATTTTGGCTGCACTGCAACTTAGCCAGTCACTTCCCAGCCTCTAACAATGCTTGCAATTCCTCCCTCCCAAGTGCAGGACTCTGCCCTTGACCTTCTTCCACCTCAGCAGATTCCGATTGACCCACTGCTCCAATTGGCCGAGGACACTCTGCACCTCACCGCTGTCAGCCAGCGTAACTACCTCTCCGCCTACTTGGAATCATCCAGTCCATTCTCCGCGTCATCAATGAAGATGTTTAGATCTTGGCATAAAAAGGACGCTTCTTAAGTTTGCAGATGATCCCAAGTTGGGAGGGGTTGCAACTGCTTTGGAGGAGAGGGTCGTCATTCCAAATGATCTGGATAAATTGGACAAATAGTCTGAGGTAAAGAGGATGAAGTTTAATAAGGACAAATGCAAAGTGCTCCACTTGGGAAGGAACAATCCGTTTCACACATACAGAATGGGGAGAGGCTGTCTAGGAACGACTCCAGCAGAACAGGATCTAGGGATTATCGTGGACCACAAGCTAAATATGAGTCAACAGTGTGATGCCGTTGCAAAAAAAAGCCAACATGACTCTGAGACGCATTAACAAGTGTGTTGTGAAGAAGACAAGAGAAGTCATTCTTTCGCTCTACTCTGAGCTGGTTAGGCCTCAGCTGGAGGATTGTGTCCAGTTCTGGGCACCGCAGTTCAAAAAAGTTGTGCGGAAACTAGAGAGGGTCCAGAAAAGAGCGACAAGAATGATTCAAGGTCTCGAGAATGTGACCTATGAAAAAAGGTTGAAACAATTGGGCTTGTTTAGTTTGGAAAAGAGACGATTGAAGGGAGACATGATAGCGGTTTTCAGGTATCTAAAAGGGAGTCATAAGGAAGAAGGAGAAAACTTGTTCTTCTTGGCCTCTGAGGATAGAACAAGAGGCAACGGGCTTAAACTGCAGCAAGGGAGGTTTAGGTTGGACATTAGGAAAAAGTTCCTAACTGTCAGGGCGGTCAATCAGTGGACTAAATTGCCAAGGGAGGTTGTGGAATCCCCATCACTGGAGATATTTAAGAACAGGTTAGATAGATGTCTCTCAGCGATGGTTTAGATAGTACTTGGTCCTGCCATTGGGGCAGGGGGCTGGACTCGATGGCCTCTCGAGGTCCCTTCCAGTCCTAGGATTCTAGGATTCTCTGCTTCTATGTTCAACAGCCCCAGCCCCGCGGCTAAAACCGGGGCACTCCACTTACTACCCGCCAAGGGCTACGCTAGAGACTTTTGGAGACACCGCTAGGGTTTAGGCTACAAAACTCGCAGGTCGTCCACAACCAACGTGCCTTTTGTCAACAGAAATTGGCAACAGAAAGCCGTCCGTGTAGATGCTCCGGAGGACTTTTTTTGGCCACGGAGCGATCAAAGGATCCATCTGCTCTTACGCGTAGACACAATCTGTCAACAGAAGATTTGGCGGTACGTCTCTTGCGACACTAAGCACTCTTGAGAGATACTTCTAGCGTAGACGTAGCCTCAGCTACGAGGCTAAGTCTAGACTAGAGGGTTTTGTCGGCAAAAGGGGCATTTTGTCCACAAAACCGGGGAGCTCCCAAATTCCCAAGGCTTTCTGTCAACTGGAAGTCCACAGAAAATGGCACTTTTGTCAACAGCCGCACGCCGCTCCTCCTCACAAGCAATAACGCTGCTGACCACAGACATCTGGCCACAGGAAGCTACTCTGGATGTGCCAACAGGCCCTCTCTCCATAGTCAGGGCTTGCAGGACACCAGACAGCCCTAGCTGCTATCTTTCCACTTGGCTGTTTTGTCTAGACAAGGGTCAAGCAGGCCAGCTGCCCACCATCAACAGAGAAAATCTCTTTTGTCCTCCCATTCACAAGAAGAAACTAAATTGTTGACAGAAGTTTTCTTGCAAAGTACCTTGCAACAAAGCCTTCAGGAGAAAAAGCATTGCAGTATAGACTCACTTGGATACACAAACCAATCCATAACAGTTGCAAAGAAAGCATTCTAGCCTGTTTTATCAACTCATCCAGTCTGGTCTATTTTTGCCATACTTAGTATCAGGGGAAAGCACGAATGCAGTCCCCCACTACCACAAATTATGCAGTTGAGTTTTCCCCTTGGGGGAAATCACAGGGGTCAGCAACAACCACAGTGCAATGGAGAAGCCTCACCCTGGGAAAACCACCTTCCAGATCATGGTATTTCCCCTGCCAGGTAAGTATGAGAGACTCACCCCCATGCTGAGCTCCACCTCACGCACCCCAGGCTCTCAGCATAGGGTGGAGGTGGCCTCCGCCCTCTCACAGGCCTCATCCACACCAGCCACCACTGCCACAAGCTTCCCTGCCACGGCCCAGCCTCGCATTCATCTCCACAAAAGCCCTGGCTGCCAAATTCAGGCCCTACTCAGCAGCCTGCCCCCTCTCCCACAATGCTCTGCTCACCCAGCCATCTGAAGACATGCCGTGGTCGTCTAGATTTGGAAGGAACCTTGACAGCTCCTCTGGGCCAGTCCCCTGTGTCACCCGATTGCATTTTCCTATTGCTGCGGAAGCCATCTGATGTGCCCAGTGTAGCTGTTGGCCCCAAATATTGTGCTGGCGGCCCCTGGGAGGTGTCTCATGATAGCTGAGGATGCCCTGAATCTAGGGATGCTACTTATAGGTCTGTGCCATGTTTGTGGGTCAACTTCATAGATTTTTAGCTCTCTAGTTGTCTTCGGAATGTTGCCAGCCAAAAGTACACAACGGGAGGGGTGGTTGCCACCCACGCCAGGGCACTTGATTGAGACAAAGGACAATACCCTTCGAGGGAACTGAGTCTGTCTCTTGGAAGTCATCCATTGCCACTTGGCCGCAACAGCCTACATGGGGCTGGTGACTTTAGGACCCTCAGGGGCTTGATGACAAGGAGAAAGGTTTTACTGCCTGGACACAAGACACTTCCAGGAGGTAGACCGAGCAGCATCCATCTTCTATTTCATCTTGATACTTTGGTCTGGGTCCTGTTTCCAGGGATCCGTTTTCTAGCAGGCTGACTTCAGCTCGCCGGATCTCCACTTCTCCAGGAAGCAAAGATATGGAGCCTGAAATCGTTTCCCTTATGGGGTGGACTTTGAGAGACTTTCAAGAATCAGCAAGGAACACCGCTGGCCGGCATCAATAGCCCTAATGGACGGATGTCAAGTATTGCTTTCACCATTTTTCTCTCCAAACCTCTTCTTTCTTTTGTATTCCTAAACCTTTAGCTCTTAGATCTGAAGGACTGGCACACGTGGCGATTTGGGTTAGATCCACGTATGTAGTGATTTCAGACTGCGGCCGGGCCCTTCGGGCCCAGAAGAATCCGTCTGCCCTTGGGTGAAATAGGTTTCAAAACCTTTCGCCTGAGTTAGGCTTGTTTGGTCTGGGCTGCTGGAGCAGCTGAGAAGTGTGGGGGTTTACTTATTTGGCACCTGGCTGGCTGCTGGAGCTGGCAGGCCTACTTTTGTGGCTGATTGCATTTGCCTTAGTGAAAAGGAAATCCCAGCCTGGGGCTGAAAGTAGCTTGATTTTAAGTCAACCTCCCCTGGGTAGATTTCTCTAGCTGTGCCTGGAAACCCCCTCATATCACACCCTGTACTCAGGGCACCACCAAGCACCAGTTACACCTGCCCTGAGAGGTGCTTTTCTAACCTGCTTTTCAAAATCTCCAGCGATGGGATTCCACAACCTCCCCAGGCAATTGACTCCAGCGTTTATCCACCCTGACAGGAAGGAAGTTTTTCCTAATGCCCAACCTAAAGCTCCCTTGCGTCAATTTCAGCCCATTGCCTCTTCTAGCCTCAGCGGCCAAGGAGAAGAAGTTTCCTCCTCCTCCACCTAGGATCACCCTTCTAGCTACGTGAAAGCTCTCATCGTGTCCCTTCCCAGCCCTCTCTTTTCCAGACTAAACAATCAGACTTTTCCAACTCTCATAGGTCACGTTCTCTGGATTTTTAATCATTTTTATTAGTCTTCTTTGGACTTCTTCCAATTTGTCCAGATCTCTTCTAACACGTGGCCCCCAGAACCGGACACTCCGCTTGAGGCCTCATCAGCACAGAGCACAACAAAAGATTGACCGCTCCAGTCTCGCTCGCAATGCTGCTCTTAATAAAGCCCAGGACGCGATGGGTTTTTTTAGAATCAGTGCCACACTGGGGTGATTCCTCTTCAGCTTGGACTCCACTACCAGCCTCCATCCCTTTCGGAGCGCTCCTCCCCAGACGGTCACTTCCCATTCCATAGCTATGCAAAAACGTAGCCTTCCTCGGTGCCTGCTCCTGCTGTTGGACAGGCCTCGCCAGGCCTTTCAGCAGCCCTTTGGAGCTGCTGCAGCTCAAGCAGCTGCTGGCACTGCTCTGCCACCCGCATGAGGCAGGAACACAACTCCACAGACGGCAACGGGACTTCAAGCCCCCTGTCGTCCTCCAGCCCAGAGGCAGCCTCAGCAGTGCCGAGTAGAGGAGAAGAATCACTTCCCCCATCTGCTGGCAAAGCTCCTCCTAACACACCCCAATATGTCTTGCGCCTCCTTGGATACGGGGGCACTCTCTTGGCTCATGGCCAGCTTCTCAGCCCCTGTCAGCCCCAGCTCCATTTTGGCTGCACTGCAACTTAGCCAGTCACTTCCCAGCCTCTAACAATGCTTGCAATTCCTCCCTCCCAAGTGCAGGACTCTGCCCTTGACCTTCTTCCACCTCAGCAGATTCCGATTGACCCACTGCTCCAATTGGCCGAGGACACTCTGCACCTCACCGCTGTCAGCCAGCGTAACTACCTCTCCGCCTACTTGGAATCATCCAGTCCATTCTCCGCGTCATCAGTGAAGATGTTTAGATATTGGCATAAAAAGGACGCTTCTTAAGTTTGCAGATGATCCCAAGTTGGGAGGGGTTGCAACTGCTTTGGAGGAGAGGGTCGTCATTCCAAATGATCTGGATAAATTAGACAAATAGTCTGAGGTAAACAGGATGAAGTTTAATAAGGACAAATGCAAAGTGCTCCACTTGGGAAGGAACAATCCGTTTCACACATACAGAATGGGGAGAGGCTGTCTAGGAACGACTCCAGCAGAACAGGATCTAGGGATTATCGTGGACCACAAGCTAAATATGAGTCAACAGTGTGATGCCGTTGCAAAAAAAAGACAACATGATTCTAGGACGCATTAACAAGTGCGTTGTGAACAAGACAAGAGAAGTTATTCTTTCGCTCTACTCTGGGCTGGTTAGGCCTCAGCTGGAGTATTGTGTCCAGTTGTGGGCACCGCAGTTCAAAAAAGATGTGCGGAAACTAGAGAGGGTCCAGAAAAGAGCGACAAGAATGATTCAAGGTCTCGAGAATGTGACCTATGAAAAAAGGTTGAAACAATTGGGCTTCTTTAGTTTGGAAATGAGACGATTGAAGGGAGACATGATAGCGGTTTTCAGGTATCTAAAAGGGAGTCATAAGGAAGAAGGAGAAAACTTGTTCTTCTTGGCCTCTGAGGATAGAACAAGAGGCAACGGGCTAAAACTGCAGAAAGGCAGGTGTGGATTGGACATTAGGAAAAAGTTCCTAACTGTCAGGGCAGTCAAACAGTGGACTAAATTGCCAAGGTTGGTTGTGGAATCCCCATCACTGGATATATTTAAGAACAGGTTAGATAGATGTCTCTCAGCGATGGTTTAGACAGTACTTGGTCCTGCCATTGGGGCAGGGGGCTGGACTCGATGGCCTCTCGAGGTCCCTTCCACTCCTAGTAGTCTAGGATTCTGTGCTTCTATGTTCAACAGCCCCAGCCCCGCGTATAAAACCGGGGCACTCCACTTGCTGGCTGCCAAGGGCTACACCAGAGACTTTTGGAGACACCGCTAGGGTTTGGGCTAGAAAACTCGCAGGTTGTCCACAACCAACGTGCCTTTTGTCAACAGAAATTGGCAACAGAAAGCCGTCCGCGTAGACTCTCCGGAGGACTTTGTTTGGCCACGGAGCGGATCAAAGGATCCATCCGCTCTTACGCGTAGACACGATCTGTCAACAGAAGATTTGGCGGTATGTCTCTTGCGACACTAAGTACTCTTGAGAGATGCTTCTAGCGTAGACCTAGCCTCAGCTACTAGGCTAAGTCTAGACTAGAGGGTTTTGTTGGCAAAAGGGGCATTTTGTCCGCAAAACCGGGGAGCTCCCAAATTCCCAAGGCTTTCTGTCAACTGGAAGTCCACAGAAAATGGCACTTTTGTCAACAGCCGCACGCTGCTCCTCCTCACAAGCAATAACGCTGCTGTCCACAGACATCTGGCCACAGGAAGCTACTCTGAACATGCCAACAGGCCCTCTCTCCATAGTCAGGGCTTGCAGGACACCAGACAGCCCTAGCTGCTATCTTTCCACTTAGCTGTTTTGTCTAGACAAGGACCAAGCAGGCCAACTACCCACCATCAACAGAGAAAATCTCTTTTGCTCTCTCATTCACAAAAAGAAACTAAACTGTTGACAGAAATCTTCTGACAACAAAGCCTTCAGAAAAAAAAAGCACTGCAGTCTAGACTCACTTGGATACACAAACCAATCCATAACAGTTTTAAACAAGGCATTTTAGCCAACTCTATCAACTCATTCAGTCTAGTCTATTTTTGCTATACTTAGTATCAGGGGAAAGCATGAATGCAGTCCCCCACTATCACAAATTATGCAGTTGAGTTTCCCCCTTGGGGGAAATCACAGGGGTCAGCAACAACCACAGTGCAATGAAGAAGCCTCACCCTGGGAAAACCACCTTCCAGATCATGGTATTTCCCCTGCCAGGTAAGTATGAGAGACTCACCCCCACGCTGAGCTCCACCTCACGCACCCCAGGCTCTCAGCATAGGGTGGAGGTGGCCTCGGCCCTCTCACAGGCCTCATCCACACCAGCCACCACTGCCACAAGCTTCCCTGCCATGGCCCAGCCTCGCATTCATCTCCACAAAAGCCCTGGCTACCAAATTCAGGCCCTACTCAGCAGCCTGCCCCCTCTCCCACAATGCTCTGCTCACCCAGCCATCTGAAGCCATGCCATAGTCGTCTAGATTTGGAAGGAACCTTGACAGCTCCTCTGGGCCAGTCCCCTGTGTCACCCCATTGCATTTTCCTATTGCTGCGGAAGCCATCTAATGTGCCCAGTGTAGCTGTGGGCACCAAATATTGTGCTGGTGGCCCATGGGAGGTGTCTCATGATAGCTGAGGATGCCCTGAATCTAGGGATGCTACTTATAGGTCTGTGCCATGTTTGTGGGTCAACTTCATAGATTTTCAGCTCTCTAGTTGTCTTCGGAATATTGCGAGCCAAAAGTACACAACGGGAGGGGTGATTGCCACCCACGCCAGGGCACTTGATTGAGACAAAGGACAATACCCTTTGAGGGAACTGAGTCGGTCTCTTGGAAGTCATCCATTGCCACTTGGCCGCAACAGCCTACCTGGGGCTGGTGACTTTAGGACCCTCAGGGGCTTGATGACAAGGAGAAAGGTTTTACTGCCTGGACACAAGACACTTCCAGGAGGTAGACCGAGCAGCATCCATCTTCTATTTCATCTTGATACTCTGGTCTGGGTCCTGTTTCCAGGGATCCGTTTTCGAGCAGGCTGACTTCAGCTCGCCAGATCTCCACTTCTCCAGGAAGCAAAGATACGGAGCCTGAAATCGTTTCCCTTATGGGGTGGACTTTCAGAGACTTTCAAAAATCAGCAAAGAACACCGCTGGCCGGCATCAATAGCCCTAATGGACGGATGTCAAGTATTGCTTTCACCATTTTTCTCTCCAAACCTCTTCTTTCTTTTGTATTCCTAAACCTTTAGCTCTTAGATCTGAAGGACTGGCACACGTGGCGATTCGGGTTAGATCCACGTATGTAGTGACTCGAGACTGCGGCCGGGCCCTTCGGGCCCAGAAGAATCCGTCTGCTCTTGGGTGAAATAGGTTTCAAAACCTTTCGCCTGAGTTGGGCTTGTTTGGTCTGGGCTGCTGGAGCAGCTGAGAAGTGTGTGGGTTTACTTATTTGGCACCTGGCTGGCTGCTGGAGCTGGCAGGGCTACTTTTGTGGCTGATTGCATTTGCCTTAGTGAAAAGGAAATCCCAGCCTGGGGCTGAAAGTAGCTTGATTTTAAGTCAACCTCCCCTGGGTAGATTTCTCTAGCTGTGCCTGGAAACCCCCTCATATCACACCCTGTCCTCAGGGCACAACCAAGCACCAGTTACACCTGCCCTGAGAGGTGCTTTTCTAACCTGCTCTTCAAAATCTCCAGCGATGGGATTTCACAACCTCCCCAGGTAATTGACTCCAGCGTTTATCCACCCTGACAGGAAGGAAGTTTTCCCTAATTCCCAACCTAAAGCTCCCTTGCGTCAATTTCAGCCCATTGCCTCTTCTGGCCTCAGTGGCCAAGGAGAAGAAGTTTCCTCCTCCTCCACCTCGGATCACCCTTGTAGCTACGTGAACGCTCTCATCGTGTCCCTTGCCAGCCCTCTCTTTTGCAGACTAAACAATCAGACTTTTCCCACCCTCATAGGTCACGTTCTCTGGATTTTTAATCATTTTTATTCGTCTTCTTTGGACTTCTTCCAATTTCTCCAGATCTCTCCTAACACGTGGCCCCCAGAACTGGACACTCCACTTGAGGCCTCATCAGCACAGAGCACAACAAAAGATTGACCGCTCCAGTCTCGCTCGCAATGCTGCTCTTAATCAAGCCCAGGACGCGATGGGTTTTTTTAGAATCAGTGCCACACTGGGGTGATTCCTCTTCAGCTTGGACTCCACTACCAGCCTCCATCCCTTTCGGAGCGCTCCTCCCCAGACGGTCACTTCCCATTCCATAGCTATGCAAAAACGGATCCTTCCTCAGTGCCTGCTCCTGCTGCTGGACAGCCCCCACCAGGCCTTTCAGCAGCCCTTTGGAGCTGCTGCAGCTCAAGCAGCTGCTGGCGCTGCTCTGCCACCCGCATGAGGCGGGAACACAACTCCACAGACGGCAACGGGACTTCAAGCCCCCTGTCGTCCTCCAGCCCAGAGGCAGCCTCAGCAGCGCCGAGTAGAGGAGAAGAATCACTTCCCCCATCTGCTGGCAAAGCTCCTCCTAATGCACCCCAATATGTCTTGCGCCTCCTTGGATACGGGGGCACTCTCTTGGCTCATGGCCAGCTTCTCAGCCCCCCTCAGCCCCAGCTCCATTTTGGCTGCACTGCAACTTAGCCAGTCACTTCCCAGCCTCTAACAATGCTTACAATTCCTCCCTCCCAAGTGCACGACTCTGCCCTTGACCTTCTTCCACCTCAGCAGATTCCGATTGACCCACTGCTCCAATTGGCCGAGGACACTCTGCACCTCACCGCTGTCAGCCAGCGTAACTACCTCTCCGCCTACTTGGAATCATCCAGTCCATTCTCCGCGTCATCAATGAAGATGTTTAGATCTTGGCATAAAAAGGACGCTTCTTAAGTTTGCAGATGATCCCAAGTTGGGAGGGGTTGCAACTGCTTTGGAGGAGAGGGTCGTCATTCCAAATGATCTGGATAAATTGGACAAATAGTCTGAGGTAAACAGGATGAAGTTTAATAAGGACAAATGCAAAGTGCTCCACTTGGGAAGGAACAATCCGTTTCACACATACAGAATGGGGAGAGGCTGTCTAGGAACGACTCCAGCAGAACAGGATCTAGGGATTATCGTGGACCACAAGCTAAATATGAGTCAACAGTGTGATGCCTTTGCAAAAAAAAGCCAACATGAATCTGGGACGCATTAACAAGTGTGTTGTGAAGAAAACAAGAGAAATCATTCTTTCGCTCTACTCTGCGCTGGTTAGGCCTCAGCTGGAGGATTGTGTCCAGTTCTGGGCACCGCAGTTCAAAAAAGATGTGCGGAAATTAGAGAGGGTCGAGAAAAGAGCGACAAGAATGATTCAAGGTCTCGAGAATGTGACCTATGAAAAAAGGTTGAAACAATTGGGCTTGTTTAGTTTGGAAAAGAGACGATTGAAGGGAGACATGATAGCGGTTTTCAGGTATCTAAAAGGGAGTCATAAGGAAGAAGGAGAAAACTTGTTCTTCTTGGCCTCTGAGGATAGAACAAGAGGCAACGGGCTTAAACTGCAGCAAGGGAGGTTTAGGTTGGACATTAGGAAAAAGTTCCTAACTGTCAGGGCGGTCAATCAGTGGACTAAATTGCCAAGGGAGGTTGTGGAATCCCCATCACTGGAGATATTTAAGAACAGGTTAGATAGATGTCTCTCAGCGATGGTTTAGATAGTACTTGGTCCTGCCATTGGGGCAGGGGGCTGGACTCGATGGCCTCTCGAGGTCCCTTCCAGTCCTAGGATTCTAGGATTCTCTGCTTCTATGTTCAACAGCCCCAGCCCCGCGGCTAAAACCGGGGCACTCCACTTACTACCCGCCAAGGGCTACGCTAGAGACTTTTGGAGACACCGCTAGGGTTTAGGCTACAAAACTCGCAGGTCGTCCACAACCAACGTGCCTTTTGTCAACAGAAATTGGCAACAGAAAGCCGTCCGTGTAGATGCTCCGGAGGACTTTTTTTGGCCACGGAGCGATCAAAGGATCCATCTGCTCTTACGCGTAGACACAATCTGTCAACAGAAGATTTGGCGATACGTCTCTTGCGACACTAAGCACTCTTGAGAGATGCTTCTAGCGTAGACGTAGCCTCAGCTACTAGGCTAAGTCTAGACTAGAGGGTTTTGTCGGCAAAAGGGGCATTTTGTCCACAAAACCGGGGAGCTCCCAAATTCCCAAGGCTTTCTGTCAACTGGAAGTCCACAGAAAATGGCACTTTTGTCAACAGCCGCACGCCGCTCCTCCTCACAAGCAATAACGCTGCTGACCACAGACATCTGGCCACAGGAAGCTACTCTGGATGTGCCAACAGGCCCTCTCTCCATAGTCAGGGCTTGCAGGACACCAGACAGCCCTAGCTGCTATGTTTCCACTTGGCTGTTTTGTCTAGACAAGGGTCAAGCAGGCCAGCTGCCCACCATCAACAGAGAAGATCTCTTTTGTCCTCCCATTCACAAGAAGAAACTAAATTGTTGACAGAAGTTTTCTTGCAAAGTACCTTGCAACAAAGCCTTCAGGAGAAAAAGCATTGCAGTATAGACTCACTTGGATACACAAACCAATCCATAACAGTTGCAAAGAAAGCATTCTAGCCTGTTCTATCAACTCATCCAGTCTGGTCTATTTTTGTCATACTTAGTATCAGGGGAAAGCACCAATGCAGTCCCCCACTACCACAAATTATGCAGTTGAGTTTTCCCCTTGGGGGAAATCACAGGGGTCAGCAACAACCACAGTGCAATGGAGAAGCCTCACCCTGGGAAAACCACCTTCCAGATCATGGTATTTCCCCTGCCAGGTAAGTATGAGAGACTCACCCCCACGCTGAGCTCCACCTCACGTACCCCAGGCTCTCAGCAAAGGGTGGAGGTGGCCTCGGCCCTCTCACAGGCCTCATCCACACCAGCCATCACTGCCACAAGCTTCCCTGCCATGGCCCAGCCTAGCATTCATCTCCACAAAAGCCCTGGCTACCAAATTCAGGCCCTACTCAGCAGCCTGCCCCCTCTCCCACAATGCTCTGCTCACCCAGCCATCTGAAGCCATGCCGTGGTCGTCTAGATTTGGAAGGAACCTTGACAGCTCCTCTGGGCCAGTCCCCTGTGTCACCCGATTGCATTTTCCTATTGCTGCGGAAGCCATCTGATGTGCCCAGTGTAGCTGTTGGTCTCAAATATTGTACTGGCGGCCCCTGGGAGGTGTCTCATGATAGCTGAGGATGCCCTGAATCGAGGGATGCTACTTATAGGTCTGTGCCATGTTTGTGGGTCAACTTCATAGATTTTTAGCTCTCTAGTTGTCTGCGGAATATTGCGAGCCAAAAGTACACAACGGGAGGGGTGATTGCCACCCACGCCAGGGCACTTGATTGAGACAAAGGACAATACCCTTCGAGGGAACTGAGTCTGTCTCTTGGAAGTCATCCATTGCCACTTGGCCGCAACAGCCTACCTGGGGCTGGTGACTTTAGGACCCTCAGGGGCTTGATGACAAGGAGAAAGGTTTTACTGCCTGGACACAAGACACTTCCAGGAGGTAGACCTAGCAGCATCCATCTTCTATTTCATCTTGATACTTTGGTCTGGGTCCTGTTTCCAGGGATCCGTTTTCTAGCAGGCTGACTTCAGCTCGCCGGATCTCCACTTCTGCAGGAAGCAAAGATATGGAGCCTGAAATTGTTTCCCTGATGGGGTGGACTTTCAGAGACTTTCAAGAATCAGGAAAGAACACCGCTGGCCGGCATCAATAGCCCTAATGGATGGATGTGAAGTATTGCTTTCACCATTTTTCTCTCCAAACCTCTTCTTTCTTTTGTATTCCTAAACCTTTAGCTCTTAGATCTGAAGGACTGGCACACGTGGCGATTTGGGTTAGATCCATATATGAAGTGACTTGAGACTGCGGCCGGGCCCTTCGGGCTTAGAAGAATCCGTCTGCCCTTCGGTGAAATAGCTTTGAAAACCTTTCGCCTGAGTTAGGCTTGTTTGGTCTGGGCTGCTGGAGCAGCTGAGAAGTGTGTGGGTTTACTTATTTGGCACCTGGCTGGCCGCTGGAGCTGGCAGGGCTACTTTTGTGGCTGATTGCATTTGCCTTAGTGAAAAGGATATCTCAGCCTGGGGCTGAAAGTAGCTTGATTTTAAGTCAACCTCCCCTGGGTAGATTTCTCTAGCTGTGCCTGGAAACCCCCTCATATCACACCCTGTCCTCAGGGCACCACCAAGCACCAGTTACACCTGCCCTGAGAGGTGCTTTTCTAACCTGCTCTTCAAAATCTCCAGCGATGGGATTCCACAACCTCCCCGGGCAATTGACTCCAGCGTTTAACCACCCTGACAGGAAGGAAGTTTTCCCTAATGCCCAACCGAAAGCTCCCTTGCGTCAATTTCAGCCCATTGCCTCTTCTAGCCTCAGCGGCCAAGGAGAAGAAGTTTCCTCCTCCTCCACCTAGGATCACCCTTGTAGCTACGTGAATGCTCTCATCGTGTCCCTTCCCAGCCCTCTCTTTTCCAGACTAAACAATCAGACTTTTCCCACCCTCATAGGTCACGTTCTCTGGATTTTTAATCATTTTTATTCGTCTTCTTTGGACTTCTTCCAATTTCTCCAGATCTCTCCTAACACGTGGCCCCCAGAACCGGACACTCCACTTGGGGCCTCATCAGCACAGAGCACAACAAAAGATTGACCGCTCCAGTCTCGCTCGCAATGCTGCTCTTAATAAAGCCCAGGACGCGATGGGTTTTTTTAGAATCAGTGCCACACTGGGGTGATTCCTCTTCAGCTTGGACTCCACTACCAGCCTCCATCCCTTTCGGAGTGCTCCTCCCCAGACCGTCACTTCTCATTCCATAGCTATGCAAAAACGGATCCTTCCTCAGTGCCTGCTCCTGCTGCTGGACAGCCCCCGCCAGGCCTTTTAGCAGCCCTTTGGAGCTGCTGCAGCTCAAGCAGCTGCTGGCGCTGCTCTGCCACCCGCATGAGGCGGGAACACAACTCCACAGACGGCAACGGGACTTCAAGCCCCCTGTCGTCCTCCAGCCCAGAGGCAGCCTCAGCAGCGCCGAGTAGAAGAGAAGAATCACTTCCCCCATCTGCTGGCAAAGCTCCTCCTAATGCACCCCAATATGTCTTGCGCCTCCTTGGATACGGGGGCACTCTCTTGGCTCATGGCCAGCTTCTCAGCCCCCCTCAGCCCCAGCTCTATTTTGGCTGCACTGCAACTTAGCCAGTCACTTCCCAGCCTCTAACAATGCTTGCAATTCCTACCTCCCAAGTGCAGGACTCTGCCCTTGACCTTCTTCCACCTCAGCAGATTCCGATTGACCCACTGCTCCAATTGGCCAAGGACACTCTGTACCTCACCGCTGTCAGCCAGCGTAACTACCTCTCCGCCTACTTCGAATCATCCAGTCCATTCTCCGCGTCATCAATGAAGATGTTTAGATCTTGGCATAAAAAGGACGCTTCTTAAGTTTGCAGATGATCCCAAGTTGGGAGGGGTTGCAACTGCTTTGGAGGAGAGGGTCGTCATTCCAAATGATCTGGATAAATTGGACAAATAGTCTGAGGTAAAGAGGATGAAGTTTAATAAGGACAAATGCAAAGTGCTCCACTTGGGAAGGAACAATCCGTTTCACACATACAGAATGGGGAGAGGATGTCTAGGAAGGACTCCAGCAGAACAGGAGCTAGGGATTATCGTGGACCACAAGCTAAATATGAGTCAACAGTGTGATGCCTTTGCAAAAAAAAGCCAACATGAATCTGGGACGCATTAACAAGTGTGTTGTGAAGAAGACAAGAGAAGTCATTCTTTCGCTCTACTCTGCGCTGGTTAGGCCTCAGCTGGAGGATTGTGTCCAGTTCTGGGCACCGCAGTTCAAAAAAGATGTGCGGAAACTAGAGAGGGTCCATAAAAGAGCGACAAGAATGATTCAAGGTCTCGAGAATGTGACCTATGAAAAAGGTTGAAACAATTGGGCTTGTTTAGTTTGGAAAAGAGACGATTGAAGGGAGACATGATAGCGGTTTTCAGGTATCTAAAAGGGAGTCATAAGGAAGAAGGAGAAAACTTGTTCTTCTTGGCCTCTGAGGATAGAACAAGAGGCAACGGGCTTAAACTGCAGCAAGGGAGGTTTAGGTTGGACATTAGGAAAAAGTTCCTAACTGTCAGGGCGGTCAATCAGTGGACTAAATTGCCAAGGGAGGTTGTGGAATCCCCATCACTGGAGATATTTAAGAACAGGTTAGATAGATGTCTCTCAGCGATGGTTTAGATAGTACTTGGTCCTGCCATTGGGGCAGGGGGCTGGACTCGATGGCCTCTCGAGGTCCCTTCCAGTCCTAGGATTCTAGGATTCTCTGCTTCTATGTTCAACAGCCCCAGCCCCGCGGCTAAAACCGGGGCACTCCACTTACTACCCGCCAAGGGCTACGCTAGAGACTTTTGGAGACACCGCTAGGGTTTAGGCTACAAAACTCGCAGGTCGTCCACAACCAACGTGCCTTTTGTCAACAGAAATTGGCAACAGAAAGCCGTCCGTGTAGACGCTCCGGAGGACTTTTTTTAGCCACGGAGCGATCAAAGGATCCATCTGCTCTTACGCGTAGACACAATCTGTCGACAGAAGATTTGGCGGTACGTCTCTTGCGACACTAAGCACTCTTGAGAGATGCTTCTAGCGTAGACGTAGCCTCAGCTACTAGGCTAAGTCTAGACTAGAGGGTTTTGTCGGCAAAAGGGGCATTTTGTCCACAAAACCGGGGAGCTCCCAAATTCCCAAGGCTTTCTGTCAACTGGAAGTCCACAGAAAATGGCACTTTTGTCAACAGCCGCACGCCGCTCCTCTTCACAAGCAATAACGCTGCTGACCACAGACATCTGGCCACAGGAAGCTACTCTGGATGTGCCAACAGGCCCTCTCTCCATAGTCAGGGCTTGCAGAACACCAGACAGCCCTAGCTGCTATCTTTCCACTTGGCTGTTTTGTCTAGACAAGGGTCAAGCAGGCCAGCTGCCCACCATCAACAGAGAAGATCTCTTTTGTCCTCCCATTCACAAGAAGAAACTAAATTGTTGACAGAAGTTTTCTTGCAAAGTACCTTGCAACAAAGCCTTCAGGAGAAAAAGCATTGGAGTATAGATTCACTTGGATACACAAACCAATCCATAACAGTTGTAAAGAAAGCATTCTAGCCTGTTTTATCAACTCATCCAGTCTGGTCTATTTTTGTCATACTTAATATCAGGGGAAAGCACAAATGCAGTCCCCCACTGCCACAAATTATGCAGTTGAGTTTTCCCCTTGGGGGAAGTCACAGGGGTCAGCAACAACCACAATGCAATGGAAAAGCCTCACCCTGGGAAAACCACCTTCCCAATCATGGTATTTCACCTGCCAGGTAAGTATGAGAGACTCACCCCCACGCTGAGCTCCACCTCACGCACCCCAGGCTCTCAGCATAGGGTGGAGGTGGCCTCGGCCCTCTCACAGGCCTCATCCACACCAGCCACCACTGCCACAAGCTTCCCTGCCATGGCCCAGCCTCGCATTCATCTCCACAAAAGCCCTGGCTACCAAATTCAGGCCCTACTCAGCAGCCTGCCCCCTCTCCCACAATGCTCTGCTCACCCAGCCATCTGAAGCCATGCCGTGGTCGTCTAGATTTGGAAGGAACCTTGACAGCTCCTCTGGGCCAGTCCCCTGTGTCACCCAATTGCATTTTCCTATTGCTGCGGAAGCCATCTAATGTGCCCAGTGTAGCTGTTGGTCTCAAATATTGTACTGGCGGCCCCTGCGAGGTGTCTCATGATAGCTGAGGATGCCCTGAATCGAGGGATGCTACTTATAGGTCTGTGCCATGTTTGTGGGTCAACTTCATAGATTTTTAGCTCTCTAGTTGTCTGCGGAATATTGCGAGCCAAAAGTACACAACGGGAGGGGTGATTGCCACCCACGCCAGGGCACTTGATTGAGACAAAGGACAATACCCTTCGAGGGAACTGAGTCTGTCTCTTGGAAGTCATCCATTGCCACTTGGCCGCAACAGCCTACCTGGGGCTGGTGACTTTAGGACCCTCAGGGGCTTGATGACAAGGAGAAAGGTTTTACTGCCTGGACACAAGACACTTCCAGGAGGTAGACCTAGCAGCATCCATCTTCTATTTCATCTTGATACTTTGGTCTGGGTCCTGTTTCCAGGGATCCGTTTTCTAGCAGGCTGACTTCAGCTCGCCGGATCTCCACTTCTGCAGGAAGCAAAGATATGGAGCCTGAAATCGTTTCCCTTATGGGGTGGACTTTCAGAGACTTTCAAGAATCAGCAAAGAACACCGCTGGCCGGCATCAATAGCCCTAATGGACGGATGTCAAGTATTGCTTTCACCATTTTTCTCTCCAAACCTCTTCTTTCTTTTGTATTTCTAAACCTTTAGCTCTTAGATCTGAAGGACTGGCACACGTGGCGATTTGGGTTAGATCCAAATATGAAGTGACTTGAGACTGCGGCCGGGCCCTTCGGGCTTAGAAGAATCCGTCTGCCCTTCGGTGAAATAGCTTTGAAAACCTTTCGCCTGAGTTAGGCTTGTTTGGTCTGGGCTGCTGGAGCAGCTGAGAAGTGTGTGTGTTTACTTATTTGGCACCTGGCTGGCCGCTGGAGCTGGCAGGGCTACTTTTGTGGCTGATTGCATTTGCCTTAGTGAAAAGGATATCTCAGCCTGGGGCTGAAAGTAGCTTGATTTTAAGTCAACCTCCCCTGGGTAGATTTCTCTAGCTGTGCCTGGAAACCCCCTCATATCACACCCTGTCCTCAGGGCACCACCAAGCACCAGTTACACCTGCCCTGAGAGGTGCTTTTCTAACCTGCTCTTCAAAATCTCCAGCGATGGGATTCCACAACCTCCCCGGGCAATTGACTCCAGCGTTTAACCACCCTGACAGGAAGGAAGTTTTCCCTAATGCCCAACCGAAAGCTCCCTTGCGTCAATTTCAGCCCATTGCCTCTTCTAGCCTCAGCGGCCAAGGAGAAGAAGTTTCCTCCTCCTCCACCTAGGATCACCCTTGTAGCTACGTGAACGCTCTCATCGTGTCCCTTCCCAGCCCTCTCTTTTCCAGACTAAACAATCAGACTTTTCCAACCCTCATAGGTCACGTTCTCTGGATTTTTAATCATTTTTATTCGTCTTCTTTGGACTTCTTCCAATTTGTCCAGATCTCTCCTAACACGTGGCCCCCAGAACCGGACACTCCGCTTGAGGCCTCATCAGCACAGAGCACAACAAAAGATTGACCGCTCCAGTCTCGCTCGCAATGCTGCTCTTAATCAAGCCCAGGACGCTATGGGTTTTTTTAGAATCAGTGCCACACTGGGGTGATTCCTCTTCAGCTTGGACTCCACTACCAGCCTCCATCCCTTTCGGAGCGCTCCTCCCCAGACGGTCACTTCCCATTCCATAGCTATGCAAAAACGGATCCTTCCTCAGTGCCTGCTCCTGCTGCTGGACAGCCCCCGCCAGGCCTTTCAGCAGCCCTTTGGAGCTGCTGCAGCTCAAGCAGCTGCTGGCGCTGCTCTGCCACCCGCATGAGGCAGGAACACAACTCCACAGACGGCAACGGGACTTCAAGCCCCCTGTCGTCCTCCAGCCCAGAGGCAGCCTCAGCAGCGCCGAGTAGAGGAGAAGAATCACTTCCCCCATCTGCTGGCAAAGCTCCTCCTAATGCACCCCAATATGTCTTGCACCTCCTTGGATACGGGGGCACTCTCTTGGCTCATGGCCAGCTTCTCAGCCCCCCTCAGCCCCAGCTCTATTTTGGCTGCACTGCAACTTAGCCAGTCACTTCCCAGCCTCTAACAATGCTTGCAATTCCTCCCTCCCAAGTGCAGGACTCTGCCCTTGACCTTCTTCCACCTCAGCAGATTCCGATTGACCCACTGCTCCAATTGGCCGAGGACACTCTGCACCTCACCGCTGTCAGCCAGCGTAACTACCTCTCCGCCTACTTGGAATCATCCAGTCCATTCTCCGCGTCATCAATGAAGATGTTTAGATCTTGGCATAAAAAGGACGCTTCTTAAGTTTGCAGATGATCCCAAGTTGGGAGGGGTTGCAACTGCTTTGGAGGAGAGGGTCGTCATTCCAAATGATCTGGATAAATTGGACAAATAGTCTGAGGTAAACAGGATGAAGTTTAATAAGGACAAATGCAAAGTGCTCCACTTGGGAAGGAACAATCCGTTTCACACATACAGAATGGGGAGAGGCTGTCTAGGAACGACTCCAGCAGAACAGGATCTAGGGATTATCGTGGACCACAAGCTAAATATGAGTCAACAGTGTGATGCCGTTGCAAAAAAAAGCCAACATGACTCTGGGACGCATTAACAAGTGTGTTGTGAAGAAGACAAGAGAAGTCATTCTTTCGCTCTACTCTGAGCTGGTTAGGCCTCAGCTGGAGGATTGTGTCCAGTTCTGGGCACCGCAGTTCAAAAAAGTTGTGCGGAAACTAGAGAGGGTCGAGAAAAGAGCGACAAGAATGATTCAAGGTCTCGAGAATGTGACCTATGAAAAAAGGTTGAAACAATTGGGCTTGTTTAGTTTGGAAAAGAGACGATTGAAGGGAGACATGATAGCGGTTTTCAGGTATCTAAAAGGGAGTCATAAGGAAGAAGGAGAAAACTTGTTCTTCTTGGCCTCTGAGGATAGAACAAGAGGCAACGGGCTTAAACTGCAGCAAGGGAGGTTTAGGTTGGACATTAGGAAAAAGTTCCTAACTGTCAGGGCGGTCAATCAGTGGACTAAATTGCCAAGGGAGGTTGTGGAATCCCCATCACTGGAGATATTTAAGAACAGGTAAGATAGATGTCTCTCAGCGATGGTTTAGATAGTACTTGGTCCTGCCATTGGGGCAGGGGGCTGGACTCGATGGCCTCTCGAGGTCCCTTCCAGTCCTAGTAGTCTAGGATTCTCTGCTTCTATGTTCAACAGCCCCAGCCCCGCGGCTAAAACCGGGGCACTCCACTTGCTGGCCGCCAAGGGCTACGCCAGAGACTTTTGGAGACACCGCTAGGGTTTGGGCTACAAAACTCGCAGGTCGTCCACAACCAACGTGCCTTTTGTCAACAGAAATTGGCAACAGAAAGCCGTCCGCGTAGACTCTCTGGAGGACTTTGTTTGGCCACGGAGCGGATCAAAGGATCCATCCGCTCTTACGCGTAGACACGATCTGTCGACAGAAGATTTGGCGGTATGTCTCTTGCGACACTAAGTACTCTTGAGAGATGCTTCTAGCGTAGACGTAGCCTCAGCTACTAGGCTAAGTCTAGACTAGAGGGTTTTGTTGGCAAAAGGGGCATTTTGTCCACAAAACCGGGGAGCTCCCAAATTCCCAAGGCTTTCTGTCAACTGGAAGTCCACAGAAAATGGCACTTTTGTCAACAGCCGCACGCCGCTCCTCCTCACAAGCAATAACGCTGCTGTCCACAGACATCTGGCCACAGGAAGCTACTCTGGACGTGCCAACAGGCCCTCTCTCCATAGTCAGGGCTTGCAGGACACCAGACAGCCCTAGCTGCTATGTTTCCACTTGGCTGTTTTGTCTAGACAAGGGCCAAGCAGGCCAGCTGCCCACCATCAACAGAGAAGATCTCTTTTGTCCTCCCATTCACAAAAAGAAACTAAATTGTTGACAGAAATCTTCTGACAACAAAGCCTTCAGAAAAAAAAAGCACTGCAGTCTACACTCACTTGGATACACAAACCAATCCATAACAGTTGCAAACAAAGCATTCTAGCCTGTTCTATCAACTCATCCAGTCTGGTCTATTTTTGCCATACTTAGTATCAGGGGAAAGCACAAATGCAGTCCCCCACTACCACAAATTATGCAGTTGAGTTTCCCCCTTGGGGGAAATCACAGGGGTCAGCAACAACCACAGTGCAATGGAGAAGCCTCACCCTGGAAAAACCACCTTCCAGATCATGGTATTTTCCCTGCCAGGTAAGTATGAGAGACTCACCCCCACGCTGAGCTCCACCTCACGCACCCCAGGCTTTCAGCATAGGGTGGAGGTGGCCTCGGCCCTCTCACAGGCCTCATCCACACCAGCCACCACTGCCACAAGCTTCCCTGCCATGGCCCAGCCTCGCATTCATCTCCACAAAAGCCCTGGCTACCAAATTCAGGCCCTACTCAGCAGCCTGCCCCCTCTCCCACAATGCTCTGCTCACCCAGCCATCTGAAGCCATGCCGTGGTCGTCTAGATTTGGAAGGAACCTTGACAGCTCCTCTGAGCCAGTCCCCTGTGTCACCCGATTGCATTTTCCTATTGCTGCGGAAGCCATCTAATGTGCCCAGTGTAGCTGTTGGCCCCAAATATTGTGCTGGGGGCCCCTGGGATGTGTCTCATGATAGCTGAGGATGCCCTGAATCTAGGGATGCTACTTATAGGTCTGTGCCATGTTTGTGGGTCAACTTCATAGATTTTCAGCTCTCTAGTTGTCTTCGGAATATTGCGAGCCAAAAGTACACAACGGGAGGGGTGATTGCCACCCACGCCAGGGCACTTGATTGAGACAAAGGACAATACCCTTTGAGGGAACTGAGTCTGTCTCTTGGAAGTCATCCATTGCCACTTGGCCGCAACAGCCTACCTGGGGCTGGTGACTTTAGGACCCTCAGGGGCTTGATGACAAGGAGAAAGGTTTTACTGCCTGGACACAAGACACTTCCAGGAGGTAGACCTAGCAGCATCCATCTTCTATTTCACCTTGATACTTTGGTCTCGGTCCTGTTTCCAGGGATCCGTTTTCGAGCAGGCTGACTTCAGCTCGCCGGATCTCCACTTCTCCAGGAAGCAAAGATACGGAGCCTGAAATCGTTTCCCTTATGGGGTGGACTTTCAGAGACTTTCAAGAATCAGCAAAGAACACCGCTGGCCGGCATCAATAGCCCTAATGGACGGATGTCAAGTATTGCTTTCACCATTTTTCTCTCCAAACCTCTTCTTTCTTTTGTATTCCTAAACCTTTAGCTCTTAGATCTGAAGGATTGGCACACGTGGCGATTTGGGTTAGATCCAAGTATGAAGTGACTTGAGACTGCGGCCGGGCCCTTCGGGCTTAGAAGAATCCGTCTGCCCTTGGGTGAAATAGGTTTCAAAACCTTTCGCCTGAGTTGGGCTTGTTTGGTCTGGGCTGCTGGAGCAGCTGAGAAGTGTGGGGGTTTACTTATTTGGCACCTGGCTGGCCGCTGGAGCTGGCAGGGCTACTTTTGTGGCTGATTGCATTTGCCTTAGTGAAAAGGAAATCCCAGCCTGGGGCTGAAAGTAGCTTGATTTTAAGTCAACCTCCCCTGGGTAGATTTCTCTAGCTGTGCCTGGAAACCCCCTCATATCACACCCTGTACTCAGGGCACCACCAAGCACCAGTTACACCTGCCCTGAGAGGTGCTTTTCTAACCTGCTCTTCAAAATCTCCAGCGATGGGATTCCACAACCTCCCCAGGCAATTGACTCCAGCGTTTAACCACCCTGACAGGAAGGAAGTTTTCCCTAATGCCCAACCGAAAGCTCCCTTGCATCAATTTCAGCCCATTGCCTCTTCTAGCCTCAGCGGCCAAGGAGAAGAAGTTTCCTCCTCCTCCACCTAGGATCACCCTTGTAGCTACGTGAACGCTCTCATCGTGTCCCTTGCCAGCCCTCTCTTTTCCAGACTAAACAATCAGACTTTTCCCACCCTCATAGGTCACGTTCTCTGGATTTTTAATCATTTTTATTCGTCTTCTTTGGACTTCTTCCAATTTGTCCAGATCTCTCCTAACATGTGGCCCCCAGAACCGGACACTCCACTTGAGGCCTCATCAGCACAGAGCACAACAAAAGATTGACCGCTCCAGTCTCGCTCGCAATGCTGCTCTTAATAAAGCCCAGGACGCTATGGGTTTTTTTAGAATCAGTGCCACACTGGGGTGATTCCTCTTCAGCTTGGACTCCACTACCAGCCTCCATCCCTTTCGGAGCGCTCCTCCCCAGACGGTCACTTCCCATTCCGTAGCTATGCAAAAACGGATCCTTCCTCAGTGCCTGCTCCTGCTGCTGGACATCCCCCGCCAGGCCTTTCAGCAGCCCTTTGGAGCTGCTGCAGCTCAAGCAGCTGCTGGCGCTGCTCTGCCACCCGCATTAGGCGGGAACACAACTCCACAGACGGCAACGGGACTTCAAGCCCCCTGTCGTCCTCCAGCCCAGAGGCAGCCTCAGCAGTGCCGAGTAGAGGAGAAGAATCACTTCCCCCATCTGCTGGCAAAGCTCCTCCTAATGCACCCCAATATGTCTTGCGCCTCCTTGGATACGGGGGCACTCTCTTGGCTCATGGCCAGCTTCTCAGCCCCCCTCAGCCCCAGCTCCATTTTGGCTGCACTGCAACTTAGCCAGTCACTTCCCAGCCTCTAACAATGCTTGCAATTCCTCCCTCCCAAGTGCAGGACTCTGCCCTTGACCTTCTTCCACCTCAGCAGATTCCGATTGACCCACTGCTCCAATTGGCCGAGGACACTCTGCACCTCACCGCTGTCAGCCAGCGTAACTACCTCTCCGCCTACTTGGAATCATCCAGTCCATTCTCCGCGTCATCAATGAAGATGTTTAGATCTTGGCATAAAAAGGACGCTTCTTAAGTTTGCAGATGATCCCAAGTTGGGAGGGGTTGCAACTGCTTTGGAGGAGAGGGTCGTCATTCCAAATGATCTGGATAAATTGGACAAATAGTCTGAGGTAAAGAGGATGAAGTTTAATAAGGACAAATGCAAAGTGCTCCACTTGGGAAGGAACAATCCGTTTCACACATACAGAATGGGGAGAGGCTGTCTAGGAACGACTCCAGCAGAAGAGGATCTAGGGATTATCGTGGACCACAAGCTAAATATGAGTCAACAGTGTGATGCCGTTGCAAAAAAAAGCCAACATGATTCTAGGACGCATTAACAAGTGCGTTGTGAACAAGACAAGAGAAGTTATTCTTTCACTCTATTCTGGGCTGGTTAGGCCTCAGCTGGAGGATTGTGTCCAGTTGTGGTCACCGCAGTTCAAAAAAGATGTGCGGAAACTAGAGAGGGTCCAGAGAAGAGCGACAAGAATGATTCAAGGTCTCGAGAATGTGACCTATGAAAAAAGGTTGAAACAATTGGGCTTGTTTAGTTTGGAAAAGAGACGATTGAAGGGAGACATGATAGCGGTTTTCAGGTATCTAAAAGGGAGTCATAAGGAAGAAGGAGAAAACTTGTTCTTCTTGGCCTCTGAGGATAGAACAAGAGGCAACGGGCTAAAACTGCAGCAAGGCAGGTGTGGATTGGACATTAGGAAAAAGTTCCTAACTGTCAGGGCGGTCAAACAGTGGACTAAATTGCCAAGGGAGGTTGTGGAATCCCCATCACTGGAGATATTTAAGAACAGGTAAGATAGATGTCTCTCAGCGATGGTTTAGATAGTACTTGGTCCTGCCATTGGGGCAGGGGGCTGGACTCGATGACCTCTCGAGGTCCCTTCCAGTCCTAGTAGTCTAGGATTCTCTGGTTCTATGTTCAACAGCCCCAGCCCCGCGGCTAAAACCGGGGCACTCCACTTGCTGGCCGCCAAGGGCTACACCAGAGACTTTTGGAGACACCGCTAGGGTTTGGGCTACAAAACTCGCAGGTTGTCCACAACCAACGTGCCTTTTGTCAACAGAAATTGGCAACAGAAAGCCGTCCGCGTAGACTCTCCGGAGGACTTTGTTTGGCCACGGAGCGGATCAAAGGATCCATCCGCTTTTACGCGTAGACACGATCTGTCGACAGAAGATTTGGCGGTACGTCTCTTGCGACACTAAGCACTCTTGAGAGATGCTTCTAGCGTAGACGTAGCCTCAGCTACTAGGCTAAGTCTAGACTAGAGGGTTTTGTCGGCAAAAGGGGCATTTTGTCCACAAAACCGGGGAGCTCCCAAATTCCCAAGGCTTTCTGTCAACTGGAAGTCCACAGAAAATGGCACTTTGGTCAACAGCCGCACGCCGCTCCTCCTCACAAGCAATAACGCTGCTGACCACAGACATCTGGCCACAGGAAGCTACTCTGGACGTGCCAACAGGCCCTCTCTCCATAGTCAGGGCTTGCAGGACACCAGACAGCCCTAGCTGCTATGTTTCCACTTGGCTGTTTTGTCTAGACAAGGGTCAAGCAGGCCAGCTGCCCACCATCAACAGAGAAGATCTCTTTTGTCCTCCCATTCACAAGAAGAAACTAAATTGTTGACAGAAGTCTTCTTGCAAAGTACCTTGCAACAAAGCCTTCAGGAGAAAAAGCACTGCAGTCTAGACTCACTTGGATATACAAACCAATCCATAACGGTTGCAAAGAAAGCATTCTAGCCTGTTCTATCAACTCATCCAGTCTGGTCTATTTTTGTCACACTTAGTATCAGGGGAAAGCACGAATGCAGTCCCCCCACTACCACAAATTATGCAGTTGAGTTTCCCCCTTGGGGGAAATCACAGGGGTCAGCAACAACCACAGTGCAATGGAGAAGCCTCACCCTGGGAAAACCACCTTCCAGATCATGGTATTTCCCCTGCCAGGTAAGTATGAGAGACTCACCCCCATGCTGAGCTCCACCTCACGCACCCCAGGCTCTCAGCATAGGGTGGAGGTGGCCTCGGCCCTCTCACAGGCCTCATCCACACCAGCCACCACTGCCACAAGCTTCCCTGCCATGGCCCAGCCTCGCATTCCTCTCCTCAAAAGCCCTGGCTACGAAATTCAGGCCCTACTCAGCAGCCTGCCCCCTCTCCCACAATGCTCTGCTCACCCAGCCATCTGAAGCCATGCCATGGTCGTCTAGATTTGGAAGGAACCTTGACAGCTCCTCTGGGCCAGTCCCCTGTGTCACCCGATTGCATTTTCCTATTGCTGCGGAAGCCATCTGATGTGCCCAGTGTAGCAGTTGGCCCCAAATATTGTGCTGGCGGCCCCTGGGAGGTGTCTCATGATAGCTGAGGATGCCCTGAATCGAGGGATGCTACTTATAGGTCTGTGCCATGTTTGTGGGTCAACTTCATAGATTTTTAACTCTCTAGTTGTCTTCGGAATAGTAGTAGTAGTAGGCACCCTTCAGTCTACGTAGACTATGGATCGCGCCCTTTATAGTTTCAATTTAGGTCTTCATGTACAGCGTCTACTGTGACTCTGAAGACCCACATGAGAGTGACAGTCCTTGCTGCATCTCTTGCCGATGTGGTGAGTGTCTGGGAAGTCCTTATTGTGCTTTCTGTGCGCTCGCTTCTCCTCTGCTAGCTGTCTGATTCTCATCTCGTCCTTCTGAAGGCTCTTGTGTAACCCCTGCCTCCATCTGCTGCGGTCGTCTGCTAGTTCTTCCCAGTTGTCCAGCTCAATGTCTAGCTGTCTGAGGTCTCTCTTGCAGACGTCATTGTAGCGCAATTGGGAGAGTCCGGCAGGTCTTTTGCCAGAGGTTAGCTCACCATACAGGATGTCTTTTGGAATCCTTTCATCATTCATCCTGTGGACGTGGCCAAGCCAGCGGAGCTGACGTGACGCCAGAAAGACAGCAACCTTGGAGAAAGCTGAAAAGTTCAAAGAGACCCTCCAGGAAAATCTGCGCAGCGGCCCCGGGGTCGCTGATGTGACATCCAAATGGCAACATCTGAGGGATACAGTTTACAACACGGCCTTGTCGGTGTTTGGAAGAAGAGCTAGAAACACGAATGACTGGTTTGAAGCTAACTCAGATGAGATGATTCCAGTCATTGAAAAGAAGCGCGCTGCACTCCTGGAGTACAAACGCTCACCAAGCCAGAGTACCCAGCAAGCACTTACAGAGGCCAGAAGAACAGTACAGCAGACAGCCAGGCGCTGTGCCAACAACCAGTGGCTCCAGCTATGCAGCAGCATCCAGACCTGTGCCGACTTTGGTAATCTCAGAGGAATGTACGAGGGTATGAGGAAGGCATTAGGACCCACCCAGAACAAGATGGCACCTCTGAAATCCAAATCTGGTGAAGTCATCGCTGACAAAGCCAAACAGATGGAGCGCTGGGTTGAGCACTACTGCAAGCTGTACTCACGTGAGAACGTTGTGGTTGACGCAGCCCTCGATGCTGTCGAGCTCCTACCAGTAATGGACAAACTGGATCAGGAACCGACTGTGGATGACCTGAAGAGAGCCATCGACAGCATTGCAGCAGGAAAGGCCCCTGGCCAGGACGGTACCACCAGAGGTAATCAAGTGTGCTGCGGACACACTCCTGGAACCCCTACATGAGCTGCTGTGCCTGTGCTGGAAAGAGGGTGAGGTTCCACAGGATATGCATGACGCTGAAATTGTAACGTTGTATAAGAACAAAGGAGACAGAAGCGACTGCAACAACTACCGTGGAATCTCCCTCCTAAGTGTCACTGGTAAACTGTTCGCTCGCGTCATCCTTGACAGACTCCAGAAGATTGCTGAGAGGGTGTACCCTGAATCGCAGTGCGGATTCTGCGCAGAGAGGTCTACCGTTGACATGGTCTTCTCTCTAAGGCAGCTGCAGGAGAAGTGCAGGGAGCAGAGGAAGTCACTCTACATAGCCTTCATCGACCTAACCAAGGCCTTTGACTTGGTCAGCAGGGATGGTCTGTTCAAACTGCTCCACAAGATAGGCTGTCCTCCACGGTTACTCAAGATGATCCAGTCGTTCCACGAAGACATGAGAGGAACCATCCAATATGACGGCGCATTATCGGATGCTTTCTTCGTAATATTGCAAGCCAAAAGTACACAACGGGAGGGGTGATTGCCACCCACGCCAGGGCACTTGACTGAGACAAAGGACAATACCCTTCGAAGGAACTGAGTCTGTCTCTTGGAAGTCATCCATTGCCACTTGGCCACAACAGCCTACCTGGGGCTGGTGACTTTAGGACCCTCAGGGGCTTGATGACAAGGAGAAAGGTTTTACTGCCTGGACACAAGACAGTTCCAGGAGGCAGACCTAGCAGCATCCATCTTCTATTTCATCTTCACGACAGCCTACCCGGGGCTGGTGACTTTCGGCCCTCAGCGGCTTGATGGCAAGGAGAAAGGTTTTATTCCCTAGACACGAGAGAGTACCATGAGGTGGACCATGATAGACAGGTTTTCCGGGACACCAGACAGCCCTTGGTGCTGTGCTTCCACTTGGCTATTTGGTCCAGACAAGAGCTGGGCAGTCCAGCTGCTCTTTGTCAAAAGAATGGGCTCTCTTGTCATCTCATTGACAATTGGGCCCCAAACTGTTGACAGAAGTTTTCTCACAAAGTATCTTGCAACAAAACTGGCAGAGGAAAAAGAACGTCAGTCGAGACACAGCTGGAATCATAGAATCATTGGGTTGGAAGGGACCTCAGGAGGTGATCTAGTCCAGTCCCCTGCGTCAAGCAGGATCAACCCCCACTAAGTCATCCCAGCCAGCACCTTGTCAAGCTGGGACTTAAAAATCTCGAGGGATGGAGAATCCACCATATCTCTGGGCAACGCATTCCAGTGCTTCACCACCCTCCTGGGGAAAGAGTTTTTCCTAATATCCAACCTACACCTCTCCCTCTTTAGCTTCAGACCATTGCTCCTTGTTCTACCATCAGACACCACTGAGAACAGTTTCTCACCCTCCTCTTTAGAGCTCTCCTTCAGGAAGTTGAAGGCTGCTATTAAATCACCCCTAAGTCTTCTCTTCTGTGAACTAAACAAAAGCCAAATCCCTCAGCCTCTCCTCATAGGTCTTGTGCTCCAGACCCTTAATCATTTTTGTTGCCCTTCGCTGAACCTGCTCCAGCTCATCCACATCCTTTTTATACTGGGGCCCCAAAACTGGACACAATATTCCAGATGTGGCGTCACCAGTGCTGCATCGAGGGGAACAACCACTTCTCTAGATCTACTCGAAATGCTCCTCCTTATGCACCCCAATATGCCGTTAGCCTTCTTGGCTTCTAGGGTGCACTGTCTACTCATATCCAGCTTTTCATCCACCATAACCCCTAGGTCCCTTTCCGCTGTACTGCTGCTGAGCCAGTCAGTCACCAGCCTATAACTACGCTTCGGATTCTTCCGCCTCAGGTGCAGGACTCTACACTTCTCCTTGTTGAATTGCATCAGATTTCTTTTGGCCCAATCCTCCAATTTATCCAGGTCACTCTGGATTCTCTCTCTACCCTCCAACGTATCTACCTCTCCCCATAGCTTGGTGTTGTCTGCAAACTTGCTGAGGGTGCAATCCAGTCCCTCAGCCAGGTCATTAATAAATATGTTGAACAACACGGGCCCCAGAATGGAGCCATGTTGCACTCTGCTTGAAACTGACCGCCATTGAGATATTGAGCCATTGACCACTTCCCATTGGGCCCAACCATCAAGCCAGCTTTCTATCCATTTTACAGGTCCAAGGATCCAATCCATATTTCCTTAACTTATGGGCAAGAATGTTGTGAGAGACTGTGTCAAAATCTTTGCTGAAGTCAAGGTGTATCACATCCACTAACTTCCCTGTGTCCATAGAGCCTGTTACCTCATACAAGTTACTCAGACTAGTCAGGCAGAACTTGTCCTTGGTGAATCCATGTTGGCTACTTTTGATCACTTTCCCCTCTTCCAAGTGCTCCACAATGGATTCCTTGAGGATCTCCTCTGTTATTTTCCCAGGAACTGAGGTAAGGCTGACAGGTCTGTAGTCTTCCAGATCATCCTTTTTTCTTTTCCTAAAGCTGGAAACATGCATCAATACACAGCACTTGCAAACCAACCTAAAAAAGTATCCTAACAGTCTTTATCAATCCATTTATAATCTTGTCTGTCTTTACTACACCAAGCATCAGGGGAAAGCACGAATGCAGTCCCCCACTACCACAAATTATGCAGTTGAGTTTCCCCCTTGGGGGAAATCACAGGGGTCAGCAACAACCACAGTGCAATGGAGAAGCCTCACCCTGGGAAAACCACCTTCCAGATCATGGTATTTCCCCTGCCAGGTAAGTATGAGAGACTCACCCCCACGCTGAGCTCCACCTCACGCACCCCAGGCTCTCAGCATAGGGTGGAGGTGGCCTCAGCCCTCTCACAGGCCTCATCCACACCAGCCACCACTGCCACAAGCTTCCCTGCCATGGCCCAGCCTCGCGTTCATCTTCACAAAAGCCCTGGCTACCAAATTCAGGCCCTACTCAGCAGCCTGCCCCCTCTCCCACAATGCTCTGCTCACCCAGAGATCTGTACATGTGCTCCCATAGCTCCAATTCAGGTACCAGGGATGGCTGCCTCACAGGGCTGAGGTCCCATACAGACATCTGGGAAGTGGGTGGGTAGAACGCTGGTGGGAGAGGCTATTGGACCTACTGAGCTCTTGGGAAAATGAACGAGAAAATGGGGGCGGGGCGCAGGTGACAGGTGTCAAAGCAGGGAACCAGAGGGGATCACTGAGCAGAGAGGGCCAGACAGCGCCCAGTGCTCCTTTAAGCTGTCCAGAGAGCCAGGACACGCCGCCCCCAGGAACTCTGCCTGGATACTTGACGCAAGGAAGGAAGAGAAATAGACCGTACAGTTGCTCCTCATCCCGCCTCATCCTCCTGGTGTTTCAAATGGCCACTTCCGTGAGGGCCAGAAGGTGGCTGAGGAGGAGCTCCTGCGACCTCGTGGGGCCATGGACGGGGTGTGTGCAAATGAACATTGGAGGGGTATAATGCAGCCAGAAGCTCAGGAGGACGTTCTGGAGGAGCGGGATGGGGGGCTGTAACCTGGTGCACTCAAGGCAGCCGTGCGCTAGGTTCTCCCACATGCCGCTGAAAGGGGCAGGCATTGGGGATGGGGTGAACCATGCCAGGCACACCCTTGTGCTCACGTTTCTGTGAAGGAGCCGCCAACCGACATCCCCGAGGGGATGCGGGACCAGGTTGGAGGAGAGGCTAGCCCACTGGGGTTCCTCACCCTCTTGCGGTGGCAGGTAGGGCTGCCACTTGGTGTCAGGGCAGCACTCGAGGGTGAGGGGCTGAACGTGTGGAATATGAGCATGTACAGGTGGTTTCTGGGCAGGGTCCAGAAACAGACCAGCTGTAGGTCACACAGATGGCTGGGGTTTCCAAGGGCAGAAGGATGGGAAGTGGGGGTGGTGAGGCGCTCGTATAACAGGGTCCCAAAACAAGGGTCAAAGGATTTGCAGTGGAGGGTGGGTGTACCCTCTCGTGGTGTTTGCTGCGGGAAGTTGAGCGAGGGATGTGACGATGCTGCCCATACATCCTGGAGTACGTGCAAGGCAGTGCGAAGGGTGGAGAGCTGCATTCAGGGACCAAGACCCTGGGGATCCACCTGGCTCCCCTCCACCATAGTCCAGAGAGTGTTTGACCTGAGCGGTTGCTGCCAGGAGCAGCCCTCAGTGCACCAAGGGAGACTTCACCACCTACACACTCAAGGATGGGTTGAGTAGCAGGGCCTCCACAAGGAGGTCTGCCCCTCGGTGGACACAATGGACTTGGTTGCTGAGAAGAGCTTCCTGGTAGAACTCGGGCAGCTCTGAGAGGTCTTGCAGAAGGTCCCTCAGGTGGAGAAAGAAGAGCTGCCAGTCATATTGGAGCCCTCGGAAGCGGCGGAGGAAGGCGGGTGACAACAGGCTCCACACCAGACTACCGGCACCATACAAGAATCTCTGCCAGCCAGGGAGAGAAGGTGCAGACCTGGCAGTGGATGTTAACAAGGCTCCGATCTCCCTCTTCTAGGGGAAGACTTGGGACCTCTGCAGAGGCCCACTGCAGTCCTGGCCAGAAGAAGTCCAGCACCATTTTCTGGAGCCTGGACAGGAGATTCAGGTCTGGCTTCAGGGTGTTGAGATTGTGCCAGAGCATGGAGAGGACAAGGTGGTTGAGCACCAGCACACTCCCCTGGAGCAAGAGACACAAGAGCAGTCCTGTCCACCTCCGCAGCTGCTCACCCACCCTGGCTTCCAAAGCCTGCCTCTTCTGCAGATGGGAGGGAGGCATGGCTGAAAGATAGCTGTTGAGACCGGAGCCATGGACCCATGCTCCATGAGCAAAGATAGAGGCAGGGTGGTAGTAGTAGTAGCATCCTTCAGTCTATGTAGACTATGGATCGCGCCCTTCGTAGTTCCATTTGGGATCATCATTTGCGGCGTTGACTGTGACTGTGAAGGCCCACAGGAGAGTGACAGTCCTTGCTGCATCTGTTGCATGTGTTGTGGGTGTCTGGCAGGTCCTTACTGTGCTTTCTGTGGGCTCGCTTCTCCTCTGCCAGCTGTCTGATCCTCATCTCACCCTTCTGAAGGCCCTTGTGTAGTTCCTGACTCCATCTGCTGTGATCGTAGGAAAACGGTAGGAAAACACTAAAACTCCCTTTTAGGGACACACCAACACAGCATTTCCAGAACAAATGGAGAACTCAGAGTTAACACCCAGACCTAAGGCAGCAGCTGAGAAAACACTACAACATGATACAAAAAAATAAGCATAGCACCACCTGCAAAGCACTCTGCAGCTTCAGAGCTCTGTCCGTCTTTGCCACACCAAGCACCAGAGGAAAGCACAAATGCAGTCCCCACCTCACAGAAATTGTACAGGTGAGTTGTCCCGAGTGGGAAGAAATCACAGGAGTCAACCACTCTCCCAAGGTACAAGGGCTGAGCCCCACCCTGGGAAAACCATCGTCCTGATGACGGCATTTCGCTTGCCAGGGAAGCAGGAGAGATTCCCCTAGAAGTCCCCTCTCTGCGCCACCGCCCCCCCCGGCTCTCAGCATAGGGTGCAGCCTGCCGCAGCCCTCTGATGCCCCATCCACATCAGCCCCAGCTGCCACAAGCTGCCACGCCAGGGCCTGGGGCCGGGCCCATCTCTACCCCGGGCCCGGGATGCCGAATTCGTGCCCTAACTCAGCTGCCTGCTCCCCCTCCCCCAGTGCTCGGCTCACATGTCGCTCTGAGTATGAGCTGCTGCAGCTCCGCCTCAGGAGTCCTCCCCACAGCCCTTTCAGCTGCCCTGAGCTCAGGCGGGGCCAGCGGCTGGCTCTCACATGGCACAATTTGGGCAGCACCCATGGGACTTCAGGTCTGCCTCATTCCCGAGCCCAGCTGGGCTGTCCGCACTTCTGACCTGGGCTCTGCAGCTCCTCAGCAGCCAGAGCAGAAAAGGAGCCAAAAGGATGTGGGAGAGTCAAGACAGTGGGGGGCGGGGAAGTTCCTAAGCAAAAGCATCCAGCGCCTACCCCCGGCTCTGCCACAGACTGGTGGGGTGGCCTTGGGCCAGTCACTCAGTCTGTCCGGGCCTCAGTTCTCCCAGCCAGAAAACGGGCTGGTGGCAGTTCTCTTCCTCACCCCAGCCTTGGGAGGGGAAATGTGCCGGAGATATGGGAGATGCGTGCACAGGGAGGCAGCGAGGGAGGGTTGCAGAGGCGGGGCAGAGATTGGCTCTATTGTGCAGAACAGCGTCTGCTGGGAAAGGGAATATTTCCCTCATTTTGTTTCTAAAAACAAAATCCTGGTTCTGTGGTATTTAGCAAAGCGGTGCCCCCCCCCCCGCCCCCGCCGTGTCACCAGACCGCCCCCCATTTCCAAGCGGGGCCCCGTTCGCCCTCAGTCCAGCATCCCTTCGCCCCAAGTCAGCCTCCCCCTCACCTCTGCCAGTCCCCTGCGCACAGGAGAGAAACATCCCACATGCGCTGCCTGGGCGATGCTGCACAAGGTCGCCCTGGTGCGGGCCTCTGCCTGGCCATGCACATGGGGGCTGCAGTTCACCCCCAGCGCATGGCTGGGAACGGCCCTGCCCACTTGCCGAGCCAGCAGGGTTCTCTGCATCCTTCTTAATTCCCAGCCCTCGGGGGGCCGGGCTGGGAGGGGTTTGCCCCGGGGCAGCTCTGGAAGGTGTGACCGTGTAAGTTGGGTCCCTGGACCCGGACACGCCCCTGTTGGCAGGCTGAGCTTTGAGGCTGGTGCTTGTGAGCGGAAGTGGCCCTCGCAGAAGGCCAAGGGCAAAGACCCAGCACCGACCAGTGCCACATCTCCCCTGGCGCCGTGTTGCATTTCTTTGGCTCAGTTCCCTTTGCCCAGAGGTTTCTTTACTACAACAACAGCACCAGGGGAGGACATGGGGACTGGAACTTCACCAGACAGGCCGACGGCCTCTCTCAGCACATGGTTCCCCTTAAGCTGCCCTGGCCGTGTCATCTAGACACTGGCTGGGTGTCTCCCGTAGGCGTAGGCCATCCTGCCCCCCCGCAGGCTGGCACTCAGTCAAGGGAAGAATTCCTCTGCCCATGTGCTGGAGCTGAATGTTTCCCTGTGCAGAGCAGCCGAGGCCTGGGGCATCCTGCCCAGTGAGACATCATAGCTCTGTCAGTCAGGGTGTGAAAATGGGCTGCCCAGCCCTGGCCACGCGGCTCTGCTGACCAAGCCCCTAGAGCAGATAACAGCTTTCGGGGGGTGCTGCGGGGAAAGTGGTGTAGCAGCTGCACTCCCAGACAGAGAGCAGACTGGGCAAGCCACAGGCACCCAGGAGCAGCACTTTGCAGGTGCCAGGGGAAACAATCGGCAAAACAGCCACGCTCTTCCCAAGCAGGTACAATAGGAGAAAGGTGAACACAGGACCAGACACAGCAGCCACAAAGCACCAGAGGAGACAGAACATCCCACAGATCACTAACATAGCCCCACAAAGCCACACTCAGCAGTAAGACCAACGCAAGCGTTTGTGCTGTCAGCCAAGCATGAGCTGTTCTGCCTCCAGCCTCCCCCTTCCACCCCACCCCACCCCACGGACCCGAACTCTCCGCACATGGTGGATCCTGCTCTGCCCTGACCCTGCACCACAGCAACCCCCTCTGCTGCAAGCTGTCCCACTGCAGCCCTGGGGCCAGACCTGTCTCCCCTCTGCAGATCACTGCCCTTCCCACAATGCTCTGCTTGTACCTGTATTTGCATCTGTGCTCACAGGCCCATCCTGTAGGCTGCCTGCCCAGGCCTAGCACCCCCTAGCACCCCGTCCCTGCCAGCCTAATAGCCCCACGAGCCCCAGGCTGGCTCTCCTGGTGCCCAGAGGTGCTGGAGCACACAGAAGAAAGACCCTTCACAACTTCCTAGAGCTCCAGCAGTGCCTCTGGCAGGAGGACCTGGCCAGACGTCCCCCAGCCATGCTGGTGGTTTGGAGGGCAGTTCCCCCTCGGCAGGTGAAGCCCCATGCTCCTCCTGGACTGCACTGGGCTGTGTTCTAATGATGCCAGCAAGGCGGGATGAGCCCGGAGCTGTGCTTTCTGGTGCCTGGGAGCAGGAGCCATGCACGGGAGGGGCATTAGGATCCCAGGCCAGGGGCCAGCAGCAGGGCGCTAGGGGAAGAGGTGCTACCAGAGTTTTTCCTCTTGTGTGCCAGGGATGCTGCTCCATCCCAGGCAGCCAGCGCGCTGCACCGGGCAGCCTCCCAGGCAGACAGCGGGGCCAGGGGCTGCCTGGGAGAGGGCACAGCGCCCCCGACCCCTGCCTGGTAATGTGCCATGGGAGACCCCCCAGGGGGAGGGGAGCAGGCTTGGGGTGGGAGCAAGTCACAGGGGGAGGTACGTTCCACCCCGCTGGCGCCCGCTTTACGTCGCTCTCCCTAGGTGCCTACACCTGGGAGGTAGGAGGCCCCGATCTCTGTTCCACCAGGGTCCCCCCTCCACCTCTTCCCCAGCAACTTTCAGCACCGCCCCCTCCCATCGGCCAGCCCGGCGCCCTGCCTGTCAGTGATCAGCGGCTTCATTGGCGGAGTGCAGGAGACGGAGACCAGCTCCCCGGCGTCGTCGGCTTCATCCTCGCTCGAGTGCTGCAGCAGCTCCGTGTCCTCCTCCTCGCCGTCCCCACCATCCCTCTTCCTCCTCAGGCTGGGCCTGGCCGGGCCGTCCAGCTGGTTCCCATAGTTGCCTGGGGGCGAGGGCGGCGAAAGGAACTCGTGACTATGGCAGCCCCAGGCTGGGCAGGGCTTGCCCCGGGCTCCGTCAGTCGCGGCTGAGTTTGGGTGGGAAGGAATTTCCACCTCCCCCGCGGGGATCCACCACCCCAAATGCTGGCGGGGGCTCGGCTCCCCGGGCAGGGGTGTGTCTGTTACTTGCTCCTCTCCTACCCGGCTACCAGGAGAGAGTCTCTGGCTGCTCCAGGGCTGCACACGGGAGGCAGCCGGGCCGGAGCGTCAGGAGTCCAGGTGCCCCTACGCCCGCCACCGACGGGGGACTGCGGCAGGTGCAGACCTGCCCGAGCTGGTGCTGGTCCAGCTGGTTCCAACAAAGGATGTTAAAGGTTAACGGGTGGGGGCTGGGGCAGCTCCCCCACCTGCTGCTTCGGCTCTGTGGGGCCCGCTACGGGCAGGAGATGCTCGTCTGTGGCGGGCCTGTCCCGGGAGCGCTGCGGGCAGGGGGCTCTGGCTGGCAGAGCAGCACTGCCCCGTTTAAACCGTCAAACGTAACATTTAACTGGTCAACTAATTCAACGGGATTTTACTTCCTCATTCCATCAGCAGCTGCAGCGAGGCTGGGGCAGCCTGCACCAGGCCGGGGTGAAGCTTCCCCGTAGGGTATCCAGCCCCTGTCTTGCCGCCTCTGGCTGAGGCTCTCAGTGCCCCCATGACCCTGGCAGGGACACAGAGCAATAGCTCAGATACAGCCACTGGGAGCCCCCGGCTGCACCCCAGTTCTCCCCTTTTTCTGCAGCCTGCCCCACTGGGCCTCCACTTTGTCACTTCTGCGCTCACCTTCCCCAGCCCTGCTGTGGCCTTGGGACCAGAAAAGTGCAATGGGGCCGTGGGTGGGGAGTGAGGCCTCCTCCAGCCCTGGGGTTAGGGGTGCGGGGACAGCTTTCCAGGAACCCCTAATCTGCTGCTGCCCTTCTCCCCTGGTGGCATGGTGTCTGGGGGGGGTTAGCCTCCCCCAGCCTCTATTATGTGCCAGCCATGGGGTAGCCACTAGCATGCACAGCCAGGGTCTCAGGTGGACTTGCACAGCCCCTGTTGCTGTGGCTTCATCGTTACTGTTGCTGGAGCTAGCTGGATCCAACCCAGGTGCATCTAAACGTGCTGCAGCCTCTCCTCTGATGGCAACGTAGACGGACTCGATGTTTGTTCCTGGGGGGCCTTTGTCACGTGGCCCAGGGGGTTACGTTTACACCCCGGAACGGAGAGATGCTATTCTTCCCAGCGCATCTCAGGCACGTGCCGGCCTGCCCCGCCCAGAGGTGTGTTAGCTCAGACGGCTCCAACCAACCCTGGCGATGATGCAGGATTGCACTGGCCCTCAGTATAGCCTCCCGGCCCACGGGCCTTCTCCTGGGATTCCATCACCTCTATTGGGTTAAACCCGCTTCACAAAAATACCAACCTATGGTGACCTCAAAGTTGATTGGCTTGTCCCCAATCTTCCTGTCGATCATGGTCGCTTCCAGGAAGGCCCCGAAGAGAAAGAACTCTTCCATTTTGCCAGTGCAGTTCTGCAGGAGCAAGTACAGGCTGTTAATGCGGGGTGGCGGGGGCGTAAGAGACGGGCTGAGCTGGTGGATAGAACTATAAGGTCCCTCTGCAAAGCATTTGGGAAGCTGGCACACAGGCAATGCACTTTGGTGTCTGCACTAGCTCACAGCTCAGGGGAGGCAGCGTTGTTGGTTTTCCAGGGGCTTTCGTTCCGAAGAAGATGCCACAGCCACAGCCCTACAGACTGGAGGTCTGTTTTCCCGCTGCATGGGCTGCACTGCTAATGCACCTTAATCTTGGTCTAGGGAGCATCCCTCTTGTTGGTAGAGGGTAGCTCAGTCTCCCTTTGGCCTTCCACGCGGTGGTGGCATTGATATGAGACAAGACCAGAGCTGGATGAATAATGGGCTTCGCGGTTTGTTTTCAATAAAAAAGGAAATTCATTTTGGGTCAGACCAAAACTGAACAGTTTTTGAAACGTTTCGTGACTTGAAAGGGAAAATCCCCCACTTGCTTCAGGTCACACAAATCACGTGCTTTGAGATGGAATATTTTTCAGTTAAAAAAAAAAAAAAGGAGAAAGTTTTCAACCAAACGTCATTTTGATCTGACAAGCAGAAATGTTTCATTTCAAAATGGCTGAAACAAACAGGGATGGTCTAGACAGTACTTGGTCCTGCCATTGGGGTAGGGGGCTGGACTCGATGGCCTCTCAAGGTCCCTTCCAGTCCTAGTGTTCTATGATTCTAAAAGGACTCCACTTTTCAGAATTAGTTCTTAGGGCTTTTTCTCCCTAAATGAGCTATTCAGGGAAATTAATGCACAATCAATCAGAGAGGGAGCTGTGTATGGAAACCATCTTGTATAAGAAGCCATTTCACATCCCTTACTTCTGCGCATACACAAGAGCCTGTCTTTTCCTTGACCTGTTTGGGAATAGCAGGAAGGATGAGCTCTGTGGAATGCGTTAATGGACTGTTTGGAGTTAAGGCTCCAGCTCCCTGGTACCTGTTTCTCTTTGCTGCTAACGGTTTCTCTTTGAGAAGTGATTTACGATTCTCTAACTAATTGCCTCTGACACTGGGCTTGTTTGTATAGGGTATAAAATACTAGAGTCAGCTGCATCCAGCAGCCTTGCTGGACCTGGTTTTACTAATGTCCAGTTTGGCTCATCTGTTGCCTTATTGAGTTCAATAAAGCTGAATGTTAGCGGCCTAAACACAGAGAACTCTTGTGCTTCAACATGTGTCAGTGTGTATCTTTGAGAGCAAGATGTCCAGCGGCACCTTTTAGACTAACAAATATTTTGGAGCGTAAGCTTTTGTGAACGTGCTCCAAAATATCTGTTAGTCTATAAGGTGCCACAGGGCTTCTTGTTCTTGAACAAACAATCGAAACACTTTTTGGGGTCACCAAAACTATATTTTTTTGCCCCAAATGGGCTTTTATCAAAAATTATCGGCCTCCTTTAGATACAGGGACTTTCATCTTGGTCACCGTTCAACCCCCACCAAGAGGTGGGGGACAGCTGACCACAGACTGGGAAGCTCTTTGGCAGTCTGTGTGAAATAAGGGTCTCCGGTGGCCGGTTTCTAAGAGGACAGATGTCTCCAGATCCCAGAAACCACCACCTGGCTGGCACTAACTTTCCTTCTTAGTGACCATCCCGAGAAAGGCCGAGGATGACATAGGTGGAGATGGACTGCTACTGCCTCAGACGCACCACCCTGAGAGAGGAGGGCAGTCTGAGGGGCAGGAGACGAGCAGGACTCAGAAGGGTGAGGTAATCTGACCATCAGCTTGCAAGATGTGGTGCTGAGCTGGCTAGGGAAAGCAGGGAGGAGGTTGACTCACATCTGCGACCGGCATGGTCTGCTCCACTTGCACCTCGGTGGAGCTGGTGATCTCTGGGTTGCTGGTGTCCAGGATCTCTACAGCAAGGCTGAGGAGCAGCCGGGCCCTGAAGGAGACCCCCTCGCCCAGGCCCTCATTCAAGTCCTGGTGCTCATCCATCAGGGTGTAGTTCCGGGTGGAGCCGTACATGTTCACCCAGGCCGGGCCAAAGGTGGGCAGGAAGCCTGCAGCCAGGAGAACAGCATAGTGAGTGGGGAAAGCGCAGGGCCGACCCCAGGAAATGGCCTGCCCTGAGTGGTGTAGGCATGCAGGTAAGTGTGAATGAGCATGCTTGCACCCCTGTGTGTATTCACATGGGCCCATCCACGCAGACGTAAACACAGGCAGCACCACACTGACCAATATGGTCTTACTGCTGCCTTGTGGTGCCCCGTCTGTTTGTCGCCCCTCTCACACTTAGCTGGTAAGTGCTTTGGGGCTGGGGCGAGTCAGTTCTCTGCTTGTACAGTACCTAGCGCACTGGAGCTTTGGCTAAGGCTCACAGTGGCCACAGAAACACAAGCAACAACCTCATGGGAGGGCGTCCCTTTTGCCCTGAGCTCGTGGCTCTGGCTCTTCAGACGTGATTAGCGGGTTTTTGGGCCCAGCTGGAGATGCCTGACAAGGGCCTGAGCTGCAGACGGGGGCTGTGCAGCATTTTCTGAAGCCTCTTGGCTCACTGATCTCTAAGCTGATGAGGGAGGTAAGCGACACTGAGGCTGGGGTGTGGCAGATCGGCCACCGGGCGTTACCTTTATCCCCTTCGTTGGAGATCTTGCGCAGGTCAATGAAATGGGTCCCGATGGCCATGTCGTTGACCTTGTCTGAGTCCCGGATCTGGACTTTGAGCCGTTTGCACAGTGGGGGGAACATCTCTGTGCAAACGATCTGCTCGTTCCACAGCGGCTCATAGCTGCTCTTCTGCACCGACGTTTTCCCCTGCCGGGCGGGAAGCACAAGAGCAGGATGGCCGAGTGGTCTAAGCTAATGCCCCAGGCAGCCATCACCCGCGGTAACCAATGGACCTGACCCTGAGCCAGGGAACCCCTCCTGCCAGCAGATCCAGTGGGACCTCCCCAGGCCTGGGGACTATTGTAAAACATTCAGCAACGCTGGGCACGTGTTTAGGCAAACCCAAGGAATGCGGCGGTGACAAAGGAGGGGGCTGTAGGGATTTTATTCCCCCGGGTTATGTTGTGTGTGTTTCCGACTGTCCTGCAGTAACGCCATCTGGGTGCCTCAGTTTCCCCAGGCACAGCACCTTTGCCTAGTTGGCAACGGACCTTTCGGTGTAATCGCTTCGCCCACATACACAATGGCCACGACCTTCATAACCTGAGCCCGGAAGCGGGGTGACCAGGTAATACCTTTTGCCCACAAAGCAAGGCAAAGGCTGGAGGCGGGGCCTAGTGTTTAGGATTTAAACTGGGCAGTGAGGAGTGGGACAGTCTCAGCTGACTGGGGAGGAAGCAGGGAGGGCTGGGGCCCTGGCTTTGACCTTCTCAGGGTCCCCTCTCCCCAGGATGAATTGTATTGTCTGTAACCACCCCCAGGTGCTTTCTCTCCCTGGGTGTGGGGGTTACATACCTCCCCAAGCTGAAGTAGTGCATCCAGTTGAAATCCCTGACTAATCCCCATTTGTAACCACCCACAGGGGGACTTGAACTTTGGACCTCTGGAGCTTAGTGCAGGCACCTCTACAGTTTGGCTACATCTACATGTGAAGCCAACATCGAAATAGCTTATTTCGATGTAGCAACGAAATAACGTCTACACGTCCTCCAGGGCTGGCAACGTCGATGTTCAACTTCGACGTTGCACGGCACCACATCGAAATAGGCGCTGCGAGGGAACGTCTACACGCCAAAGTAGCACACATCGAAATAAGGGTGCCAGGCACAGCTGCAGACAGGGTCACAGGGCGGACTCAACAGCAAGCCGCTCCCTTAAAGGGCCCCTCCCAGACACAGTTGCACTAAACACCACAAGATCCACAGAGCCAACAACTGGTTGCAGACACTGTGCCTGCAGCATGGATCCCCAGCTGCCGCAGCAGCAGCCAGAAGCCCTGGGCTAAGGGCTGCTGCCCACGGTGACCATAGAGCCCCGCACGGGCTGGAGAGAGAGCATCTCTCAACCTCCCAGCTGATGGCCGCCATGGAGGACCCGGCAATTTCGACGTTGCGGGACGCGGATCGTCTACACGGTCCCTACTTCGACGTTGAACGTCGAAGTAGGGCGCTATTCCCATCCCCTCATGAGGTTAGCGACTTCGACGTCTCGCCGCCTAACGTCGAAGTTAACTTCGAAATAGCGCCCGATGCGTGTAGCCGCGACAGGCGCTATTTCGAAGTTAGTGCCGCTACTTCGAAGTAGCGTGCACGTGTAGACACAGCTTTTGTGCTAAAAGCCAGCTCCCGCCCAGCTAAGGCAGAAGCCAAAGCTCACTTTGTCTCCCTAAGTGGTGCAGGTGCCACTTTCTGTGACAGTGAACAAGCCCTCAGGTATGTGGGTTACAACTACTTCTGGTTCCCGTGCAGCCAAGCCTGCTTGACGCTGGGTCCCTGTTAACCAACCCGCCTTCTGTTCTCCCTGCTGGATCTTCTCTACACACCTCCAGTGGTTGCATTGAACTACGAACTGGGGTGCAGGGCCCAGTGACTCCCCCGCACTCCGTACTAGTGGCAAACATGGCAGCTTTGCCCAGCGACAGCCGTTCTGTGGGGCTGGCTCAGAACCTCACTGACTTTGTGACATCCTGACACACCAAGGCAGGGTCTGTTGGCGTCACCTCCCTGTTGCACAGATCAGTGAGTCACCTGCTTACCTTCTGCCCTGCAAACAGCACCTGGACGTAGGGGTCCACCAGGTCCTTGTTCTCCCCGATAAGCGCCTTCTTCACGTTGGCCATGAGGCTGGTGTTCATGCGTGGCAACCCCTCTGCGCGGTAGATCTTGATGTAGAAACGAGCCCACTGCCGCTCTGGAGGGACACCATCTGGAAGAAGCAGGTTCCTGCAGCACAGACACAGAGAGACCGGGCTGGAGATCTTTGCTGAGCCTGAAGGGAGGAGTTGCCTGGTCATGTCGTGGATGAAGGACGGACTCTGTGGTCCAGACTTCCATAAACGGGCACAGGTTGACCTGTACACTCCACCATCTCCCTTCTGAGGGAGGGAGGGCGGAGACAGGTGACTACGTCTGGAGCCTCGTTGCCTTCATTGCTAGGTCTCAGCAGCCGTGGTATGAAGGCCCGTTTTACGGACCTGGCCAGGTCTCTGTGTTTGAGGATCTTCCGCCTCACTGTGCATGAGACCAACAGGCTGGATCTCATGGCCAGGTTCTCATCCAGATGGCCTCTGGTCTTGCTCTTTATTTCCACCCTGAGACCTGACCAGGCACAACTGTCTAAAAGGGCTGGAGTGCTGAATGGGCAGCAAACAGGCTGCGCAGTGGCATTGTCCAGGTCTCACAACCATCACGCGGAGCAGAGGTGGCCATTTTGAGAACAAAATGGCACCCTACTTGTGTCAAAAGGGCCGCTTTGCTGACCCGGCCCCACTGCAGCACAGCGTTGTCTGGGGCGAAGTGGGCTGACTTCCGGGTGGCCGCAGTGGACAACGCTGCTGGTTGGGGAAAAATGGGCCCTCAGTTTCCTCCCTAAAACTGTAGTGATGTCAGGTGGGGGCAGAATAAAGGCCAGGGTGATTGCAGCAAGTGCTATGGGACGTCCCTTCAAGCCCGGTTGCCGTGGAGTGTGCTTTGTAACCAGGCCGGTGCCCGGGGCCTGGCTTTAAAGGCCACAGGCACCATTACAGCCTTTCCATTTGTGCATTGGTCAGAGGGTGACCTAGGTTTGGACCCTCGTGGACTTCTGTCCCCGGTATTGTGTAGGGATTTCCAGTGCTCAGCACTGAGCCCTCTGGAGGTCCGCACCGCCCCCCTGCACCCCACAGCATGGGGAATGCGAGGAGAGCTTCCCCGCAGCGTCCTGACGATGAGCTGCTCTAAAGGGGACGGCCATCTGCTTCAGCCCATTCGGTCTTGGGGATCTTTGCTGAGATGCCAACAACATGGCGGGCTGCCACAGCGGTTTAACCACACGGGCACAAGGCCAAGACCTCCCCAAAGTATTTCGCCAATTGACAGCAATTTGTCTGTCGGTCATGACTGCTCTGGGCTGTACTGGAATGGATGCCCTGGTAGTTAAAGCCCTGTGTGACAGGGGGGTTGCCCTGCACTGGTAGAGAAAGGGTTAAAAGCAGCCCTAAGACAGGGCTGTGCTGGGAACCAATCAAGGGGAAGGCTTGTGGCAGCCAATCAGAGTCCAGAAGGGCTGTATAAAAGAGATGGCTGAGCAAGGTGAAGGCACTTTTGCTGCAGCCCTGGAGGGAGAGGGACTGAGCTGTCTGCTAGAGTTGGATACCATGGGCAGCGTAGTGCTGGGGACCTGGCGGGAGAGCAATGCCCAGGCTGCAAGGCCTGAGGGTACCAAGCCGGCAGAAGGCAGCAAGTCCAACCCCTTGCCAATGGAGAGCAGCCATTTCAGACTGCAGTTTGCCCCTGGGGTTAGGACTAGTTGGACTGGCAGTGACCCACTGAGTCAAGTTGGGCATAGGGGCTTGGGGTTCCTGGGAGGGGAGGACCTCAGAGCATGGGGGAAGGGTTCTGTGGTCAGGGAGAGACACAGGACCAGGTATAAAGTGGAGAACAAACTGATGGGCACCTGTGGGTGAGACACCAGCCTGAAGAGGGTGTTCCGCTCTGTAGGCTGGATGAGCAAATTCCCCAAGTGACCAGCAAGAGGCATCGTGATGGTTAGTCCTGCCATTACACCCCGTTACAAATCCCTGAAAGCCACCCATCTAGCCCAAGGGGGTGCAGGTCACAAGGACGGTCTGTGAGCGGTGAGAGGTGCTAATGGCTGGAGGTGGCTGTGCCCAGCAGGAGAGCAGACTCCTTTTCCCCAGGCAGAGACAAAACCCAACAGGGAGAGACAACAGGTGGTTAGTTCTGAGGTGTTGAACCTGTCTCCGTAGCACCTCACCCTTCAATGTCGTCCTCGTCTGTCTCGTTGGCTTTGTGCGGCGTCTTGATATTGTCCCCTTTCCCCACCACGGCGATGTCGCACTTCAGGTAGCCTTTCAAGCCAGCCGTGATGTCCTCGGGGTCAGACAGGATGGCCCATTTGTGGTAAAACTGGTGCTCTGGAAGGCAGGCAAAGGCAGTCGCCAAAAGAAGGGTGTTACTTATGGGGTAGGAAGTGGTATGACCGTTTTCCACATCCTCCATGTGCGGCTGTGTCTCAGCTCCCGAGAGCACGAGGAATACAGATGGGTCTCTAGGCTTCTTAGTCTTATAGTTTTTCTCAAAGGGGAAAACCCCAAAGAACTTAGCTTGTAAAATACTACCTGCCCGTTTCCAGGCGCTCCAAGCCACACACAATCCCAGGGCTGGAAGAGACCTCAGGAGGTCTTCGAGTCCAGCCCTGTGACCAAACCAGGACCAACCCAACTACATCATCCCAGCCAGGGCTTTGTCAGCCAGGGACTTAAAACCCTCTAGGGATGGAGATCCCACCACCCTTCTTGGTAACACATTCCAGTGCTTCACCACCCTCGTCGTAAAATTGTTTTTCCTAACATCCAACCTAGACCTCGCCCACTGCAATTTGAGACCATTGCTCTTTGTTCTGCCATCTGTCACTACTGAGAACAGCCTCTCTCCATCCTCTGAAGGGCCCCCTTTCAGGAAGTTGAAGGCTGCTATCAAATCACCCCTCAGTCTTCTCTTCTGCCAACCAAACAAGCCCAAATCCCTCAGCTTCTCCTCGGAGATCATGTGCTTCAACCCCCTCATCATTTTGGTTGGCCTCCGCTGCACCTTCTCCAAGGCATTCACATCCTTTCTATACGGGTGGTGGGGGGAGGCAGAACTTGATGCTATACTCCAGATGTGGCCGCACCAGTGCCAAATGAAGGGGAGTATCACTTCTCTAGCTCTGCAGGCAACGCTTCTCCTAATGCACCCCAATATGCCACTAGCTTTCTTGGCTACCAGGGCATGCTGTTAACTCATATCTAGCCTCTCGTCCACCGTAACTCCCAGGTCCTTTTCTTCACCCTTTTCATGCTTGTTTATTTAGGGAACTACCTCAGGATTTTGTGTAGCACTCATAGCTTCTAAGGGGAGGAGACGCCCATGTGAGTGCCCTTGTGAAGTACACTTCACACCCTTTGGGCTGTTTCACCTGCATTCTGCCCACCAATCCAGCTCAGCCGGGACAATCTCTCACATGCTAAACCTCTGAGCAGCTTTGACAAGCTGCTGTCAGAATTTTATAAAACTCAATCTGCCACAAACTGGTTTCTTTCCTCCTCACCCCACACCTGGCATTTCTCCCCAGTTTCACCCCAGCACAGCTGCTGGATGGGTGAGATTCAAGCCTGGACATGAGCCAGTTGCTGGGTTGCTCTCTTGTGAAGTGCTGTGACTGGAGGTGGGAACTCCATAGAGACCCATTCTTAAGTACTGCCAGAGAAGAGTGATGTCCGTGGTATAAAGGGAGGCCAAGCCCCTGCAGGCGTAACCCCTTTCCACTGGGATGCAGCTGTTGGTCCCAGTCTTGGCATGCCCTTATTGTGCCTCAAAATCGCAGCATTGTGCTGTACAGAAACAAGTTATTTTAGACCAGTTTTAGAGGTTTCTTAAACATATTAGACGATATCACCTTCCAAGGCAGCTCACTGCAACTCAAGGGTCTAGGAACCCTTCCAACCCAGAGACCACTTCATGCCAACTGGCAGAAGTGACGGGGGAGGGGGCAGATATGGAGAGGGACCCCCGGGAGCTGATGTCTACATAGTAATAAGTCAAGGGTGGGATGTGAGGTCTCTAACACTAGACAGAACCAGGCTACTCATCATAACCAGTGTGAAATGAATGTAGGGGCTGGAGCACATGCCCCATGAGGAGAGGCTGAGGGATTTGGGCTTGTTTAGTTTACAGAAGAGAAGACTGAGGGGTGATTTAATAGCAGCCTTCAACTTCCTGAAGGGGAGCTCTAAAGAGGAGGGTGAGAAACTGTTCTCAGTGGTGTCAGATGGCAGAACAAGGAGTAATGGTCTGAAGTTACAAGGGCGGGAGGTGTAGGCTGGATATTAGGAAAAACTACTTCACCAGGAGGGTGGTGAAGCACTGGAATGTGTTACCTAGAGAGGTGGTGGAATCTCCATCTCTAGAGGTTTGTAAGTCCTGGCTTGACAAGGTCCTGGCTGGGATGATTTAGTTGGGGTTGATCCTACTTTGGGCAGGGGGCTGGACTCGATGACCCCCTGAGGTCCCTTCCAGCCCTGGGATTCTATGATTCTATGTCAGGATGGGGGTGAAAGTAACTTAATTTTTTACAGATACTCTTGTATTCCCTGCCCCCCCCGCCTCCCCTGATGGAAAGGAGGGGCGCAATATGACAGGACCTGCAAGAAACATCAGTGTAGGGGGAAGTGAGGGGGCTCAGGGCCAGAAGGTTGGGTGCCAGGGGTTGCAGGAGTCAGGGTCAGAGGGGTGAGGGGGAGTTCATGGAGCTGTGGGTGGTGCAGGAGTCAGGGCTGGGGGTGTGAGGAGGGGTTTGGGATGTTTGGGTGCAGTGGGGCTTTCCAGCTTGGAAGAGAGGAGACAGAGGGGGGGATTGAACAGAGGTCTGTGAAACCATGACCAGTGCAGAGAAAGTGAATGTGGAAAAGTTATTCACTTATTCCCACCGCCTGAGAACTAGGGGGTCACCCAAGGACATTAACATGCAGCTGGTCTAAAACAAACACAAGGAAGTATTTCTTCATGCAGCGCGCAATCAGCTTGTGAAGCTCCCTGCCAGGGGAGGTCAGGGGATTGGCCTGGTAAACCCGGGGTAGCAAGTCCAGCCCTTGAGGGGGCCTTTTGAGGCTCTGGGGCTGGTTAGATCGAAAAATCTCAGGGATGGTGATAGGTCCTGCTGTGAGGGCAGGGGGACTGGACTTGATGGCCTTGCAAGGTCCCTTCCAGTTCGATGAGACGTGTATATCTCCATGTTCCAAACCTTTGCAAGGCCTCTAGAGTATAAGGGGCTCAAAAAAGAGCTATACTAATCCACGGAGGACGGGTCCATCATTGGGTGTTAGGCAAGATGGACGGGGGTGGTCCGCTAGCCTCTGTTTGCCAGACGCTGGGAATGGGTGACTGGCTGATTCCCTGTTCTGTTCCCTCCCTGTGGGGCACCTGGCACTGGCCACTGTTGAATGACAGGGCACTGGGCTGCATGGACCTTTGGTCTTATCCATTATGGCTGGTCTTCTGTTAGATCAGCTTAGATGGGTTTTCACCGTTAACATCACTAAGGGATCCACATCAGCCCCAAGGTCTGAGAGAGACAAGGACGGGGAAGGGATATCTTTTATTGGACTGACTTCTTCTGGAGAGAAATATTCCCCCCCGCCCATCCCTTGTCTCTCTGACATCTACGCGCTGTGAGTCCAGCAGAGCGGTGACCCGGGGATGTGACAGCTAAGCTGAGGTGGTGTGGGCCTCGCTTCTCAGCCGCATGACTGGGAGGGGGAATGGAAGGTTAAGCTGCACATAAGGAGTCGGGGTGTCAGTACTCGTAGCAGCAATGCCTCGAAGTCAGGACCCTGGATAAGAAAACCCTGCAGTGTAAAGATCAGGGTCCCCATGAACAGCAGAGGCAGGGCACACTGAACAGGGACTGGCTCCTGCGAAGTAACCGAGCCCATCCCAAAACGCATGGCGCAAAGGCGCGGTAAGGCAAAAACGTCTGCAAAGGAGGAGGTGGTCTGTGGAACTTGGTGTGTGTGGGACACCCCAAGCCCAGCCCCTGCGCTGGAGCGATCGCTGGGGGCCAGATAGAGGAGTGGGGCTGAGGAGATGCAAAGTCAAACGGAGGCTGGGGGAGCCCGATTGCTGGATGACGTGCTCCCCCAAGCGGGAAGGATCAACAAGTGTATCGTTCCTGTGGGAACGGAGTGGTGCGTCGCTAACCACTGTCAGTCGCCTGTGGACTGAGCCAGGGCCTCTGGGGGAGGGCCGTGCGTTGGGGCATGCCTATCGCTCACACGTGGGGGGACCACGCAGCCCGAGCAGGCTGGGGGCAGGGCTTGAATTGCCGGGGACGGGTGGGTTGAGGGAGCTGAGCCCTGGCGGATGCACAAAGGGCCCATGGGAGGGAGGCCCTGGAAAGCCCTGAGAGGTGTTGCCACCTGCCCTGTCGACTGGAGGGATGTGCAAAACTAAGTCCCAGTCATAATGGTTCTTGTTGCGCATGCGCACAAACACACACTGAGGGCAGAATGCAGGTGGTCCGACCTTTCTTCAACAGACCTAGAGTGCAGCTGCTTCTGTTGGGGATATGGCATAAACTAATCACGCCATGGGCTGGGAACAGCGTGATGGTCTTGTCGACACGTCGCTGGTGAGCACAACAACCATCTCCAAGACGCGCCGATAAAACCCTCAGCCCCGCCCCCTTCCCTCCATTTAAACAGACCCCCTCAGAGGCCACGCTGACCCCTCAGTTCACAACTTGGGGGCTGAGCGCAGAGCTTTCTCCAGGCATGCCCCCCCCCACCCCCAGTCACGGCTTCGTACCCGGCTGCGTGTAAACGGTTCCAACGTCCATCTTGAAGGAGCCCACCAAGGTCCCGCTGCGGAGGAGGTTCTTTGAGTGGATCACCTGTCAATCGACACAGGCCAATGCAAGTCAGAATGGGCAGAGCTGCTGTCGTGCCCCGCTGGGTGGGGAGCGGGACAGCGGGTCCCGGGGTAAGGAGTCAGCCGCCCCCGTCTGGCAATGTCACAGACTGGAGGGGTGCGGGTGTTCTCCTTGGTCTCTCTCGAGCGTGTGCCAAACACGGCCAAACCTGGCACCTCTGCCGAGGAGCCGCAAGGCAGGAGGCTGCTACGGCTCAGCACCGAGGCGCGTGAGCAGAGCGGTGTTTGCCTGCTCAGGTGGGATATGGCTGGATTTTAAAATGAACATGAGAACTACTGTTGTAACCACTGTCCTGGTTTCGCACCAACTGGAGCGCGAAGGGAGCCAAGTGAGGTGTCTAATGCAAGCTGGTGATTCACTTAATCTGTTTATCCTGCTTCTGTGTCTGTGTTGTTTTTGTATGTGAAGTTATAGATATTGGCTCTGTACTTGTAGGCAAAGTTAGGACACAATAGGAGGGGGGCAGCCTGCTGTGAAAGAACACCTAGCCAGGGAAAGCGCAGGGGGTTCTAATCCACGCTCAGGAATGTTGTTGGGACGTGTCGTCTGACCATGCTGCCAAGGGCGGAAAGCCTCAAAGAAGGATAGGATAGACAGGTGACCACAGCAGGTAGTTCACCATTGAGTGAACCAAAAGGAGGGTCTTTCCTCCACATGGGCAAGTCTATAAAAGGATTCTGGGCAGTCACCATTCTGCCATCAACCTCCATCATGCCTGCAGCTTGCAGGAACTGAGCCTAGAAGGATTGCTGATCCATCCTAACAGGGGACATATTTCCAGAGACCATCATGATACCAAGGAATTTATGACTGATGTGTGTAAATTATTGCTTTAACTTTTTCATCCTATTCGGTCTTTCTTTTATTAGTAAATGTTTAGATTCCAAAGGATTGGCCCAGCGTGTTATTTTTGAAAAGATCTAAGTAAATATTGACCCAGGAATGTGGCTGGTCCCTTTGGGGGCTGGAAAGACCTGTGTGCATTTGGTGAGATTGGTTTTCATAACCTCTCATCTGTGTGAGGAGAGATACTGGGTGTAGCACAAGGAAAGCTGGAGTACTTGAAGGATTTGCTTGTGCAACTTCTGGCTAGCCAGGACGGCAGCAGAGGTGTCTTCGTGACTGGTCTGGTTGCCTTAAGTAAAGGAACTCCAGTCTGGGCCGTAAGTGACCTGATTTTAAGCAATTTATCAAGGTTTGGCTGTCTTAGCAGTGCCCAGGAAACCTCCTGTGTATTACACCAGGACCAGAAAAGTGGGATGGGGCTGAGGTGAACCAGCTGGGATAAAGGTGCTGAGACTGGAACTTCAGCCTGTGCTTTAGTCCATGAGTGAGCCCTGCCTGGAATAATGGAGAGCCCTGGGCTAGCAGAAGGGGCTGTGGGCCAGGACCGAGGGACACTGGCAAAGCTTTTGGTGAGGGTAGCTGGTACAGCATCTGCCAGCTGCTCCTTCCTTCCCTCTCCCCCAGGCTGGCCAAACGGGCTCTTTCCGGCCACGCTCTGAGAGGGCCGTGAGGAGGTGGCAGCCGCACGCACTCACACGCTTACCGACAGCTTGATGATTTTATCGAACATGACGTCCGGGGGCACGTGGAAATCGAAGACGAAGTACTGCAAAGGAAAGGAGAGAACCGTAAGGGCTGGGGACAAAGGAACCATCAAGATGGCCGCCAACAACCATCCCGCACTCGCGGAGATGACAAGCCCTGGCGACGCTACACAGGTGATGCAGCTGCTGGAGAGAGGCGGCATGGAGAACGTGATTTGCTGTGATAATGAAATGGTGGGGGAAGGATCGGTAAACTCAACACCGAGCACTTCTTGCTCCAGCATGCTGAGCCGGGCTGGGCTTACCCGTACGCGGAATAAGCAGCCACGTAGGGCACTGAAAGAGTTGAGTGTTTTTGCCAACCCACCTGCCACTTCCTCTCTGTGCTCTGTGGCTCGGCTTCTTCCGGAGAGGCTCTAGCTTGTTTTAAAGTATAGCTCAGTGGTTTGAGCATCAGCCTACTAAACCCAGGGTTGTGAGCTCAGCCCTTGGGGGGCCTGTTAGGGGTCTGGGGCAAATAGATTAAAAAAAAATCTGTCAGGGAGGGTGCTTGGACCTGCCCAGAGAGCAGGGGACTGGACTCAGTGACCTCCCTTCCAGCTCTATGAGATGTGCATATCCCCAAAGGGAAAAAAACACCAGCGCTATTTGGAGAACCTGTGAAAGGGCCATCCTCGTGGTAAGGAAGCCATTTAATGGGAACTGGCCAGGCTCGGGCGTATGCTGTCATTTTCTGAGTTTATTGAAAGTTTACTGAGGAAGTGGGTCTTACCCACAAAAGCTCATTGCCCGATAAATGTGTTAGTCTTTCAGGTGCTGCAGGATTGCTGGTTTGAGTTTACTGTGTGAGGGGGCAGGACCGTAGCCTAAAAATTGCTTTTAAATATTTCATTAGCATGTTGCTGAAGATGACAAAGTCACATCTCCAAAAACTCATCCCACTCCCACCATGACAGGCACAAAGGCACCAGTTTAACAGTACTACGTATGGCTCCAGGCATCCGAAGGGCGGCCTGAGTCTGAGGGTATTGGCTGCCTCCCTCTCAGGAGCCAGGGCTTTGTGGCGTTTTCGCTCCTCCTTGTCACACGCGGACACAATGCCTGGGACTGACGCTGTTACCCCCACGACCCTGTCCAAAAGCGGGGCCTGCAGCAGAACTGGGCTCAGCTGAGCTAACGGCACAGCTGGACTGCCCTGTGGTGCCTGAGGGGAGGAAGCATCAGCTGCATTTGTGCGTGGCTACAGTGGCTCCTGTGCCTGTTTCTTTCCAGCCTTCCCTCGCTCTGGTTCCGAGCCGTGGCACTGGAACCTGACTCCACTGGTAAAACCCCCGGGGGCTACACCCTGCAGCCAGGCAAACAACAGCCAGCTGTCACCCAGCAGCAGCTGTAACTCGCTCGCACTCCATTGCCCCCGACCTGTGGTGGACACAGACCACGGGAGGTCCTGCTTCAAAGGGTGTGACAGGCAGCAGCCTCCTGGCTCCTGATTGGCTCCCCAGCCTATATAAGGGGTGATACAAGATGTGTCTTATTAGGTCTTTCTAAATTGGCTTCAGCTATAGCTTGCTTCGGACTTTTCCTCCAGACTCTGGCCCTGAACCCTGACTCAGACTCAGACTCAGACTCCTTGGTGTTAGCCCTGGGCTGGACTTTGGCCACTAACTCTGTAGCCTTTGCTAGCTTACAGGCCTATAGAAGTGACTGTAGTCTGATCGCGGTAGTTTGATTAAGGCTTTGCTTTCATATACCCACATGTCAAGAAGCCGTTATAGAATGGCTAACTTGGGCCCAGGGGAGGCCTGTTTTTCCTCTCAGCAGTAACGCAAGCAGCCTGCCGGTCAGACCTGGCACAAGGGGCTTTTTGCAGAATTTTTCTTTTTCCCCGGTTATAGGAAAAGTTAAGGTTAAAATAGCAACTTTGAGTTATCTGCATCAATCCTCGCTGCCTGCGTCACTGTCCTCTATCATGTAGTGTCCAAGCTTTCCCCACCGACCTCTTACTGGAAAGGTGTGATGGCCATACCCTAATTCGAGTAGAGGTCACAGAATGGTGTTTTTGTTGACCTCTGCCGGAAGTTGGTATGGGATACGGGCAGGGGGTACAACCCCAAGTTAAGGTCACCAAGTAACGTGGGGTACTTTGGGGAATTCTAAGGAACCAAAGCCTAACTGAGCATCAGTATTTAAGCTCTGTGAGGTAAAACGGTACAAGAACCCCTCGCTGCATGTGGCAGGAGGCGCAGTACAGAATTTGTACCCATGATGTGCCTAGCACCTTGCCAGAGCTGTTATCTGCTGCTATTGCTCTTCTGAGAAAAGCCTTTGTTTTCCTATTCTTTGACTTTGTATTCCACCCACGGCAATAACCCCTCCCTCGCCCACCAAAGCGAGCAGGCCTCGGCTTCTGGCAGTCTGGGGGAGTCAGTGAGTACTGTACTCTGCTTGTAGATGCTAAGCTGACACCACAGCTACAGTTGGTGAAGTGAATTGTATTAGCTGTCTTAGCACTGTTAAGTACGAATCTGTTTCTAACCAGATGTTAACTGTATTTGACATCTTTCAAAACAACAAAGCAGTCCAGTAGCACTTTAAAGACTAACAAAATAATTTATTAGGTGTTATTTATTTATTAGGTGTTATTTTGTTAGTCTTTAAAGTGCTGCCGGGCTGCTTTTTTGTTTTGATAGTATATAGACTAGCACGGCTCCCTCTCTGTTACTATTTGACGTCTTTCAGGTTGTATCTGTTACTTGCTGCTTTGATGCTGTCATGCTGCTAAAATAAACAAACCAGCAGCCTGTGGAATCACAGGGTTTCTGGAAATCTCACCTCAAGCCCAGGGCAAACTCTGTCCCAGGTTATAATGTTAACCAGGGAAAGGTGCGAATCTTTAATCTCTAATTTTTTACGTCAGATTGGCAAGCATTCCCAAATCCACAAATTCCCACAAAATTCCCTGTGGTTAACAGCTCCTCGGCGACTCTCAGTCTCAGGTTTCACCCTGCTCTGGCCCTGGGTCGTGTCTGCCTTTGTCAGGGTCCTTACACTGGGCTCTGATTCATAAGCATGGCCACAATGGGTCAGATCAAAGGTCTGTCTAGCTCAGTGTCCTGTCTGCTGACAGTGGTGAGTGCCAGGTGCCCCAGCGGGAATGAACAGAACAGGGAATCATCAAGTGATCCATTCCCCGTCGCCCTTTCCCAGCCCAGACAAACAGAGACTAGGGCACCATTCCTACCCATCCTGGTAAAGAGCCACTGATGGACCAAACCTCCATGAATTTATCTGGCTCTCTTTCAAACCCTGTTATAGTTCTGGCCTTCACAGTCTCCTGCGGTGAGGAGTTCCGCAGGTTGAGTGTGCGCTGTGAGAGCAAATCTTTCCTTTTCTCCATTTTAAACCTGCTGCCTGTTACTTCTATCTGACGGCTCCTGGTTCTAGTGGTATGAGAAGGAGTTCTTCCTTATCTCATTCCTGGCTATTGATTCCTGCCCCAACCAGGCACTCGCACAGGGGCACGTCTGTTCAGAGCAGCCAGACCTGGGTCAGGTGCTGCCTTATTAATCTGGAAAGACCTCAGCCAAGCAAGCCCGTTTCTGTAGGGCTGACACGCCCTGAAGAGCCAGTGTTCTGCTGGAACATGAGGCTGGTCCTGTGGTCTGTCCTGCCCTGGGCAGCCAGTCCCACCTAGCCCGTGGCACAGTACTACAGGGGCCTGTAATTCCAAGTATTTGGCCATTGGGCAGCCAAGTGGCAGTTCTCTGGCTAGAGGAAGAGCTGGTCAGATTGCACCTGGACACTTCCGAGCCTGGACTATTGCCAGTTCAGTCCCCTGAGGTGGCCTGTGATGAAGTGGGGGGTGTGAGGATTTTATTCCCCTGTTCAGGTTGCTTGTGTTTCGCGATGCTCTGTAGTAACACCAGCTGAGGGCCTCAGTTTCGCTGGGCACAGCATCAGGGCATAGGGATCAGGGGAGTTTCAGGGTGATGACTTCTCACACGTAGGCGAGGGGGCTCCATGCTCTTTGTAACCTACGCAACTAGGTAAGAGGTGATACCTTTCTTCCCCAGGAAACAGGACAAAGGCAAGAGAAGGAAAACTGGGCTGGGCGGTGGGGCAATCTCCTCTGGCTGGAGAGGGAGGAAGGGGGCCAGGGCTCTGGCTTGGGGTCCCCTCTGGGCCCCTCTCCCCAAGATGGATGCTTCTGATGGCTGCTGGCTCCTGTGCTGACAGGTCTGTTCTATGCTGTGTCCCTGTCGCCTAATAAACCTGTTCTCCCTGCTGATGGAGAGCCATGTCTGCCTGCGGGTGCGGGGCAGGGCCTGGGGACCCCTTACTGTGTGACATGGGCCTGTACATATTAATGGCTGGATCCCACCCTTCTCTTCTGCTAACTCTGAGTGAAGAAGGCAAACTCCCAGCTCTGTCTGTTCTCTTCATCCAGCGACGCCAGGAGCCAGGTCTGGTGAGAGGCCAGCTCACCTCATTGTAGTAGGGGCAGTTGGTTGACTCCTTCATGGAGGTGTATTTCTTCTCTTCCCCCACTTCTACGCACACCACGGGGTCCATGTTCAGCCCCACCAGCTGCCGGGCCTCGATGACCGTGATGCTCACCTGGGGAAGGAGATATGGACACCCATCTTTGCGAGAGACAAGTTGGTTGCTTCTCCGCGGTATCCGCTGGCCTGCGTTAGTCGGCTGAGGTGAGATCAGGGCTGACGGGAAGGTGGCAGAATGACAGCCCTGGAGATTCCAGGCAGGGTCAGCTCACCTACCACGCTGCTGCTTCCCTTGGCAGCTGGCGTGCACCGTTTCCTCACCCGTGTGCAATCAGTTCCCCGCCCACCCTGAGACCGGCAAAGCAAATGGCTGAGTTCAGAGCCTCCCCACAGGTCAACGTGGCCAGAGGGACCCAGGGGGTTAGAGAAACAAAGGAAAGGCCTGGAACAAACGTTCTCAGGGTGTCTGTCCCTCTCCTGCCCCCTTTCAATCTTCCCCACTGGGCATTCTGCCCCCACATCCCACCTCTAGCCCCCGGAGCACGTGAAGGACAGGAAAGAGGTCACAGCGGCCCCACGTACTTGGTAATCCATTGGCCGGCCGGCGCTGGGCTCCATTTTAATGTCAGGCTTTGACCTTTGAAGGGGGAAAAGAATCAATTGTCATAAAACAAAGATATGAGCAGCACGTTCTCTTGAGTGTCTCATAGAATCAGAAGATTAGGGCTGGAGGAGACCTCAGGAGGTCATTGAGTCCAACCCCTGGCTTAAATCAGGGCCAGCTCCAACTAAGTCACCCAGCTGGGGCTCTGTCAAACCTGGCCTCTCTCTCTGGATCCAGGTTGTGTCTGCACTGTGTGATATTTTGGACGATACCATTCATGCAGCCACAGCGTTGCAAAACGAAGCGTTCACATGAACCAATAATAGCTGTGCTTTGTTCACAGGCATTCATTTTCAACCTTGAAGGTCAGGGGTTTGACAAAAGTCATTAGCACAGCTGGAATTATTAGTTCAAGGGACAAGACCTTTTATTTTGACTTTTCGTGCGTGGCAGTGTGAACGCGCTGTTTTTTTCAGAGGGGGGAGTGTTTTTTTATGCAAAAAAAAGCCCCAAAAGTGTAGACAAGCCCTAAGCAAAATGAAACCCCCAAGTTTTGCCTTCTGCATGTGGCAAAATACCAGGCAGGTCTTTAAAGAGCCACCCCGATAGCAGTTCTCGCTCTTCATCCCCTTGAAGATAGGAGGGGTGGGCAGCTGGACGGAGGGATGTTGCTTTCTGTCTTTCCCTAGCTCAGGTCCTTCCCTCACCTCTTATTTGACACATTGGTGGTCACAGCTGTGACTGAAGCCAGAGAGATGGTGTCTGGGTCGAGGCCTCCTCCGAGCCGCATGGCTTTCCGGTCCAGGTCTTCTGTCTCTAGAACGGCCGGTTCATCTGGTGGATGCACATGAACACAGACAAAAGAACGACTTTCCCCAGTGCCGGTGTCTCCCCCAGAGAACCGTCTGTTAAATACCAAATGGCTCAGTGAAGGCCAGTCAGTGCTCCCATTCCTCCAACCCCGGCATGAAAAGGCCAGTGTCACTGCGCCACTTTACAGGCCCTGGGTTGCAAACTGCAGGAATGGAGGTATGCTTCCATTAGGAGAGGCTCTGTCATTACAGCAGCTAGAGAAGGCTACAAAGAGCAGGAGGACCCAGAGGTGGATGGAGGAGATGGGCTCCTTATTGCATACGCTCGTTTCTCTCTCACTGCTCAGAACTTGCAGGGTCAGGAAGAATTTTCTCTGAGGTTACACCATGGCTCAGGTGGATGTACAGGGGCAGGTAGGGATCCCCAGGACTCCCCAAAAGCAGCTGGCATCGGCCACAGCTACAGAAGCAAACCAGACTTCATGGACTGAGCCTGAGTGGCACAAAGAGGGATACAAGCGGTTCCCATGTACTATGAGGTGAGATGCTGAAGGGGGCGGACCGTTGGTTTGTTTGGATGTGGCAGAAGGTGGAACACCACAGTAGATCACAGCTGTTTCAGATGGGGAAACACTTCATCCCTTTCCCCCAGGCTTGCTCCCTACCGGGCATGTCTTATCCTGTCTAGTTTGAAATGTCTCCTGCAAAGGGACCTTCTTCTGCCACTTCCCCCAGGAGCGTATCTACAGCCTAACCCGTCTGTCGCTCTGTGTTGGAGAGTGCCCTGATGTTTATGTTTTCCTATTCCTCATCATGGTCCCTAATTAAATACCCCAGCACCTTGATAAATGATTCCCCTCCCTCCTGGGGATCTACAGCTTTCAGAAGCCCACTGGCATGTCTCCGCTAAGCCACCATTTAGCCATGCCTGGTGGGTGCATGTGAAGCGTCTGGATACCCCTACGTGGGATAGTTAACCACCCATAGGTGTGTAGGTTACACACTGTCTGCTCCAGCCTGGGATGCTGGATAAGGACTGCTGGCCAGGTCTGGTGCAGAATGGGGCAGGATCCCAAGCAGCGGGAGGAGGGAAAGAAGGTGAGCTGCCGCATTCGATGACCCATTGGTCCATTTATTCACACTGGCCAGCCCGGTGCCCCTCTTCCCCTCCTGGTTCCATTGCAAAAGGGGTTGAATGAGACGTCGCTAACCTGTTGTGTGACTGTCTCATGACTGGATATGGAAGCCATTCCATTTGCCCAGTGTATCTACTGGCACCAAAATATTGCGCCGGGGGTGCGGGGCGTGTGAGGTGTCTAATGAAAGCTGAGGAGGCCCTGAATGTGTGTATGCTACTTACCTGCCTGTGTCGTGTCTGTAGGTAGAGTGATGGGTTTCAGCTCCGCACTCGTATTAACATTGTTTTCGTGCTCAGATTCACAATGGGAGGTGTGAACACAGCCTCAGACAGGATAAAGGGCTTAACAGAGGCTCAGACATGTGGGACTTGTCAGTGGAGTGCAGCCCTCTGGTCAGGTGACTTTGGGCTGAGCAAAGGAACTGAAATCTGATGCCCAGACATCCTTTCCACCTGCCGTGTAGATGACTGGGGCGTGCTGGCAAATCCAGCCACCAATGGCATTTTGCCACAGCGGCTCACCTGGTCAGATGGCATTGACCCTCACGGGGCTATTGGAAAAAGAAAGGGCTTCCCCCGCCCCAACCCCCCGAGGGGAAAACTATAAAAGGGGCCTAGGAGCATCCATCCTGGAGAGCAGTCCTTTGTCTTGAGAAAGTCTTTTGACCTTGTTCCTGTTCCAAGGACCCATGTTCAGCATGCTGACCCCAGCATGCAGCTGGCCAAATCTACAATTCTCCAGTAGTTAAAACTATGTAATCTGGAATCTTACCCTGATGGGGTGAACCTTCAGAGACTTTCAAGAACCGGCACAGAACATTGCTGGCCTGCATCAATAGCTGGAATTGATGTGTGCAAAGCATTGCTTTGAGAATTTTTCTCTCTTACCCTGTTCTTTCTTTTTTGTTAGTGAATGTTTAGATTTTAGAGTCTAAATGATCTGGCTTTTGTGCTGTGATTTGGGTAAGATCCGAATATATATTGGCCGGGGTCTGTGGCTGGACCCTTTCGGGCTCAGGAGAATCTGTGTGGAGTCGGTGAAATAGGTTTTAAGAACCGCTCATCTGAGTCCAGGCTTGTTGGTCTGGGCTGGTGTAGCAGCTGGGAAGTCTGTGGGTTTGCTCTGTGTGGCTTCTGGCTGGCCAGGGGGGTTGGCAGAGGTACTTTTGTGGCTAATTGGATTTGCCTTAGTGAGAAGGAAATCCCAGCCTGGGGCTGTAAGTGGCCCAATTTTAAGCAAAGATACTCTGGATTGATTTCTCTAGCTGTGCTCAGAAGCCCTGTCATATTACAGTGACGGTATCTGCTTGGCTTACACATGAATGCTCCAACCCCTAGTGAAAAGGTAAGTACCGCACAGTGTATTTTGATATTAACACAATGTACGCCAAGCGACCTTGTAATCACTGCAACATACCCAGCTCCTGGCCTCTCAGTGCCACCACAGAGGCTTCGTGGTAATTACACCTGAGCCTACTGAGGTATTGGCTAGTTGAGCCTGCTACAGCCCTCCTGAGCTGCCAGGACTAGGTAAGCAGAGAGGACTCACAAGGCCTCTTCAGTGGGTAACACAGAGCTACAGTTTGGGGGAGCAAAAGATGGGTGGCAGTGTTTCCTCTAGTTTGTCGCTATCCCTGAGCAGAATCACAGAATCACAGAATCAAAGGGCTGGAAGGGACCTCAGGAGCCCATGTAGTCCAGCCCCCTGCTTCAAGCAGGATCAACCCCCACTAAGTCATCCCAGACAGGACCTTGTCAAGCCGGGACTTAAAAACCTCAACGGATGGAGAATCCACCACCTCTCTAGGCAACGCATTCCAATGCTTCACCACCCGCCTGGTGAAGTAGTTTTTCCTAATATCCAACCTACAACTTTCCCTCTTCAACTTCAGACCATTCGTCCTTGTTCTGCCACCTGACACCACTGAGAACAGTTTCTCACCCTCCTTTTTAGAGCTCCCTTTCAGGAAGTTGAAGGCTGCTATTAAATCACCTCTAAGTCTTCTCTTCTGTAAACTAAACAAGCCCAAATCCCTCAGCCTCTCCTCATAGGTCTTGTGCTCCAGACTCTTAATCATTTTTGTTGCCCTTCACTGAACCTGCTCCAGCAAATCCACATCCTTTTTATACTGGGGGGCCCAAAACTGGACACAATATGCCAGATGTGGCCTCACCAGTGCCGAATGAAGAGGAATAACTACTTCTCTAAAACAGCAACGAAGGGTCCTGTGGCACCTTATAGACTAATGGAAAAGTTTTGAGCATGAACTTTCGTGAGCACAGACTCACTTCATCAGTGAGTCTGTGCTCACGAAAGCTCATGCTCAAAACTTTTCTGTTAGTCCATAAGGTGCCACAGGACCCTTTGTTGCTGTTACAGATCCAGACTAACACGGCTACCCCTCCGATACTTCTCTAGATCTGCTTGAAATGCTCCTCCTAATGCACCCTAGCATGCTGTTAGCCTTCTTGGCTACAAGGGCACACTGTTTACTCATATCCAGCCTTTCATGCACCATAACCCTTAGGTCCCTTTCCATCGTACTGCTGCTGAGCCAGTCGGTCCCCAGCCTGTAACAATGTTTGGGATTCTTCCGCCCCAGGTGTAGGACTCTACACTTCTCCTTGTTGAACCGCATCAGACTTCTTGTGGCCCAGTCCTCCAATTTATCCAGGTCCCTCTGGATTCTCTCTCTACCCTCGAACAAATCTACCTCTCCCCCTAGAATACATTTTGCTATGTGCACTGAGGCATGTACGGATAAGCACCACCATAGAAACACAGGCTGCCAGCTGCGGGTGGCTGTGGGCGCCCCGCTAATCAGCTGGGCAGCACCTGACTCTATCCTGGGTGGCTGCCTGCCCAAGAGCTCAGCTTATGGGGAACGCTGTTGGATGAGGACAGGATATCACTCTGTGATACCCAACACAGATGCAGCACATGGGGCTCAGCCCCCCCAGCCCAGGTATGGCAACAGCCAAGAAAAGATTGGGCTCTAGACGCAGCCTGCTCTCACCAGTGCATCCTGCCCAGAGATCAATGCTTGACATGTCCCAGTGTCTGAGCTGCCACAGGGGGCAGCAGCCCAGGTGTGCGCCAATATCGAATTTCAATAGCTCCTTCCCTGGCCAAGCCTCTAACCCTAGAAATGTAGGTCTGGGAGGGACCTCATCTAGTCCAGTCCTCTGCACTCGGGGCAGGATTAATTAGATCCTCTCTGCCAGGTGTGTGTCTGACCTGCTCTTAAAATCCTCTAGGGATGGAGATGCCACAAGCTCTCTCAGCCGTTTGTTACAACTTTGCCAAGAATTTAACCCTTGCTGCAATTCAAGCCCGTTGCTTCTTGCCCTCTCCTGAGAGGTTAATAAAACAATTTTTCACCCTCCTCCCTGTAACAACCTTTTATGTCTCATCTTTTTACCACCTACTCTCCTGCTGCTTTTCCCTGTTGTCATGTGCTCTCAGGTGAAATAAACCTTCAGCGGGCTGACAGAGCCATCTCTTTATCAGTCATTAGGGCTGGCTGGCAAAGGGTGAGGATTTTCCACAGCAAATATTTAAAAGGAAACAAAATTTCCCCCTGCAAAAAATCTGCCCCCCTTCACCCCCATTTCCAAGGGAAAGAAAGAAGAGGAAGAAAATCCTGGAAAATGAGGGTTTAGTTTGGTTTTGATAAAAAACTGAAAAAAAAAAATAAAAAAATTGCAAGGTGAAAATGTAAATATTCATTCTCTCCCCACCCCGGCAGTTGGTCTGTACCACATAACATAAAGAAGAGGTGGAGCAATGCAAGGTTGTTTTTGGTCTGCATATCACTGCCCGAATGGATGGCATCTGCCAAGCCACCCAGGCTTGGGGGGGTTCTTGCCCTGCACGGCCCCAGCTCTGCACAGCCGCACCTACCTTGCTTTCGGTGAGAGTCCTCCTTTGGAGGTCGTATCTTGCCCAGCTTCATCACTGAAAAGACTCCTTTCCCGGCTCTGCAAGAAGCGAGGGGGGGAAGGTAGAATTCATTGAGTTCAGGGGGCTGTGGGTATTTTTGAACAAAGCACTGTGGGGGTTAACTTACCCCCACGAAGGGTGCTCTACCTCAGGACTCAGATTTTCATCTGGAGATTTCAAAGAGTTTCACAAACGAGGTTAGTTGCATTGTCTCCCTTTCGCAGGTAGGGAAACTGAGGCACCAAGCAAGGGTGTGATTTGCCTCAGGTCACCCAGCAGGGCAGACAGCAGAGCAGGGAATAGAATCCAGCTCTCCTGAGTCTTAATCCACTCTGCCTCTCTTGCTAAACAGCCAGATACCAAACTAGAGTGAAATAGCTGCTAAAATATTCTACCCCCAGTCTTAAATAACAATTAGCCTCTCCCCGACTTGAGCCACAGTCCTCCCACATGGGAGCGAACACACCCCAAATGGGTCACGGTGACGCATCTCGTGGTCCTTCAGCGATGTGACTTTCCCCATATGCTTCCTACCAGCCCCAGGTCAGCGGTGGTGGCGGATTTCCTAGAACAGCAGGGCCAGCACAAGACCTACGCACCGCCGACAACTCACATCAGCTGTGCTTGGTCTCTGCACTTGGGGGGAATTTTTACCCTGAATAATTTTGACCAATAACACTTATCCGGCAGTGTTCGGCCAGCTGCTCATTGTAAATATTTAACAGCTGGGGCCAGATCCTCAACCATGATGACTTTTCCCAGAGCACTGTTCATTTCAATGGCGCTACAACAATTCACATCCCCTGGGGAGGTGGCCCCTGAAAACCAAGTTGTGCTGATTGCCTGGGACCGGCTACACAGATCACATGGTATTTTTATGATGGCTGATTGGGTGACAGCATCTCAGGGTCTGGCTTATGCATTCAAAATTCACTTGCTGTTAATATTCATTGATGACTTGGCACCTTCCCAGACGTTCCTGCTAGCAAAACCACTTGCTAGAATATTTACTCAACATGTGCTGGCTTATAATGGGGATCGGGATATTCTGGTGACCTTAGGTTCATAGACTTTAAGGACAGAAGGGATCATCATGATTGTATAGTCTGACCTCTTGCAAATTGCAAGCCACGGAACCTCTCTTGCTCACTCCAGCTACAGCCCTACAACCTCTGGCTGAGTTACTGACATCCTCAGATCATGGCTTACATTACAGATGTCAAGACCCAGCAGTCAGACGCCTGGGAAAGAATTCTCCGGAGTAATTCAAAGCCCTACCCCATCAGCAGGCGTTGGAGATATTTGCTGGTCGCAGTTGAAGATCTGATTTACAGCCACAACGTGCAACCAAGGGAAAGCTAGGCACAAGGCGGGCTTGAAGCGCAGCCAACGTGAATTGAAATGGATATTCGTGGCAAATATTTTGTGCTGTTTGTGCAGTTCTCGGGATAACCTCACCAGCTGGTTCAGAGTAGCGGGCTAGCTTAGTGTAACACTAACTAAATGTACTGGTTCCCAGGCTGGACAGAATTTGGGACCTGAGGTTAATATAAATACCTAGTAAAATTTAGTTCTTTAATATGCTGACGGGGTGGTCTCATATGACAGTATAATAAATATACACAGTTTGCATCTCCGTCGTCCGGCACCCTCGGGACCTGACTGGTCCCAGACAAGAGAATTTGCTGGACAAAGGGAGGTCCCCTCATCCAACTCCCCAGTCTGCTACCCGCTCCTCTTTCCCCCTCCAGCCTCAGGGCCTCCTTGTCTCCTGCTGAGCCAACACCAGCCTGGCCACCTCTGGCTGCAGATACTGGTTCCAGCCCAATGCTGGATACGGCCCCAGCCAGCGCTCCGGCCATGTGGGTGCCAGCTCCACCTCAAACGGCCTGCTGGCATGGCCCCAGAGCTGCAAGTGTGGCCCTGGCCCTGCAGATGCCAGCTCCAGCTGGGGTGACGAACACTGCCCTAGCCCCACAGGCACAAACCCAGGCCTGGTCCCGGTCCCGAGGCCAGCTTTGGACCAGCCATGCTCCCAGCATGGTCCCAGCCACACAGGTAGCTGGTGCAGCCCCCACCAGGCTGCTGGCGTGGTCCCAGACCCCCTGAGGCCTCCAGCCAGCTGTCACCTCTGGACAGGTATGCAAGCCCCGCTGGGCTTCCCTGCCTAAGGTGACCGGGCTCCCTCCACCAAGCTCCTCATCTGGGATCTCTGGTTCAGTAACAGCCATGGTTCTGCTGGTCGAAAGATGTTGCTGGACGAGAGAATTCTGGTTTTGGGAGAGTCAACCTGTACAACAAGTCGTTACAAGTACTTCTGCACTTTCGTCTCATGTTACTGGAGCTGAAGGAAAAGCTAGATGAAGTTTTCCAACCAAAAATTTTTAGGTGAAATATTAGAACATAAGAACATAAGAACGGCCATACTGGGTCAGACCAAAGGTCCATCCAGCCCAGCATCCCATCTGTGGACGGTGGCCAATGCCAGGTGCCCCAGAGAAGGAGAACAGAAGACAATGATCAAGTGATTTATCTCCTGCCATCCATCTCCTGCCCTTGTTCTGAAGGCTAGGGCACCATACTTTATCCCTGGCTAATAGCCATTTATGGACCTAACCTGCAAAAATTTATCAAGCTCTTTTTTAAACCCTAAGAGAGTCCTGGCCTTCACAGCCTCCTCGGGCAAGGAGTTCCACAGGTTGACTGTGCGCTGTGTGAAGAAAAATTTCCTTTTATTAGTTCTGAACCTACTACCCATCAATTTCATTTGGTGTCCCCTAGTTCTTGTATTATGGGAAAAGGTAAATAATTTATCTATATTCACTTTCTCCACACCATTCATGATTTTATATACCTCTATCATATCACCCCTCAATCGCCTCTTTTCCAAACTGAAAAGTCCCAGTCTCTCTAGCCTCTCCCCATATGGGACCCGTTCCAAGCCCCTAATCATCTTAGTCACCCTTTTCTGAACCTTTTCTAATGCCAATATATCTTTTTTGAGGTGAGGAGACCACATCTGCACACAGTACTCAAGATGTGGGCGTACCATAGTTTTATATAGGGGAAGTATGATATCTTTTGTCTCATTATCGATCCCTTTTTTAATAATTCCTAACATCCTATTTGCCTTACTAACTGCCGCTGCACACTGCGTGGATGTCGTCAGAGAACTATCCACTATGGCTACGTCTACACGTGCAGCCAACATCGAAATAGCTTATTTCGATGTTGCGACATCGAAATAGGCTATTTCGATGAATAACGTCTACACGTCCTCCAGGGCCGGCAACGTCGATGTTCAACTTCGACGTTGCTCAGCCCAACATCGAAATAGGCGCAGCGAGGGAACGTCTACACGTCAAAGTAGCACACATCGAAATAGGGATGCCAGGCACAGCTGCAGACAGGGTCACAGGGCGGACTCAACAGCCAGCCGCTCCCTTAAAGGGCCCCTCCCAGACACAGTTGCACTAAACAACACAAGATACACAGAGCTGACAACTGGTTGCAGACCCTGTGCCTGCAGCATAGATCCCCAGCTGCCGCAGAAGCAGCCAGAAGCCCTGGGCTAAGGGCTGCTGCCCACGGTGACCATAGAGCCCCGCAGGGGCTGGAGAGAGAGCATCTCTCAACCCCCCAGCTGATGGCCGCCATGGAGGACCCAGCAATTTCGACGTTGCGGGACGCGGATCGTCTACACGGTCCCTACTTTGATGTTGAACGTCGAAGTAGGGCGCTATTCCTATCTCCTCATGAGGTTAGCGACTTCGACGTCTCGCCGCCTAACGTCGAAGTTGGTGCCGCTACTTCGAAGTAGCGTGCACGTGTAGACACAGCTTAAAACTCCAAGATCCCTTTCCTGATCTGTCGTAGCTAAATTTGACCCCATCATGTAGTACGTGTAATTTGGGTTATTTTTTCCAACATGCATTACCTTACACTTACCCACATTAAATTTCATTTGCCATTTTGCTGCCCAATCACTCAGTTTGCTGAGATCTTTTTGTAGTTCTTCACAATCCCTTTTGCTTTTGACTGTCCTGAACAACTTGGTGTCATCTGCAAACTTTGCCACCTCACTGCTTACCTCATTTTCTAGATCATTGATGAACAAGTTGAACAGGATCGGTCCCAGGACTGACCCCTGGGGAACACCACTAGTTACCCTCCTCCATTGTGAAAATTTACCATTTATTCCAACCCTTTGTTTTCTGTCTTTTAACCAATTCCCGATCCATGAAAGGATCTTTCCTCCTATGCCATGACCGCCTAATTTACATAAAAGCCTTTGGTGTCGGACCGTGTCAAAGGCTTTCTGGAAATCTAGGTATATTATGTCCACTGGGTGCCCCTTGTCCGCATGTTTATTAACCCCTTCAAAGAATTCTAATAGATTAGTTAGACACGACTTCCCTCTGCAGAAACCATGCTGACTTTTGCCCAACAATTCATGTTGTTCTACGTGCCTTGCAATTTTATTCTTTACTAGTGTTTCTACTAATTTGCCTGGTACTGATGTTAAACTTATCGGTCTATAATTGCCAGGATCTCCTCTAGAGCCTTTTTTAAATATTGGTGTTATATTGGCCGTCTTCCAGTCATTGGGTACCAAAGTGGATTTAAAGGATAGGTTACAAACCACTGTTAATAACTCTGCAATTTCACATTTGAGTTCTTTCAGAACCCTTGGGTGAATGCCGTCTGGTCCTGGAGACTTGTTACTATTCAGCTTATCAATTAACTCCAAGACCTCCTCTAATGTCACTTCAGTCTGAGTGAGTTCCTCAGATTTGTCACCTAATTCTGAGTTGATTAATAGGTTTCACATATTCCTGTTGATTTCACCAAACTGTTTATTTCAAAGCAAACACTAACACCACCAATTTAAAAAAAAAATCATTTCAACGTTTTTAAAAGGCGACGTGTTGATGTTTGATTTGGAAATAATTTTGGGTTTAGAAATCTAAAGAATTTTTTTAAAAAATCAGAACACTCACAAACTGCTCAAAATGTAAACAAAACATTTCATTTTGGGCAGAGAAAAACAAGGAGTTTGACCCCAAACCATTTTATTTATTTTGATTGCCAAAAATATTTAAAATTTTTCACCTCTTTTATGTCCAAAACCATTATTTTGTTTCAATTTTTCAGAATTGCCAGCGATCTGAAAAATCTATAATCCACCCATCTGCAGCCGGAGGCTCACTGATACTTGTGGAACTGTATTATCTGCTGTTGGCCAAGGACAGGCACCTGTCCTCTTGGTGAAAATATTGCCAAACCTGGACAGTTTTGTGACTTTTTCACTTGAATCATAAAGTCACAGAACACTAGAACTGGAGGGGATCTTGAGAGGTCATCATGTCCAGTCCCCTGCCCTCACAGCAGGACTAAGCACTGTCTAGAACATCCCTGAAAACTGTCTGTCTAACCTGCTCTTAAATATCTCCAGAGACGGAGATTCCACACTCTCCCCGGGCAATTTATTCTGGTGTTTGACCACCCTGACAGTTAGGAAATTTTTCCTAAATTTCCCTTGCTGCAAGGTAAGCCCATTGCTTCTTGTCCAATCCTCAGAGATCAAGGAGAATAACTTTTTCTCCCTCCTCTTTGTAGCAATCTTTCAGGTACTTCAAAATTGCTATCATGTCCCCTCTCAGCCTTTTCTTTTCTAAAGTAAACAAACCCCATTCTTTCAGTCTTCCCTCAGGGACCAAGTTCTCTAGACCTTTCATAATTTTTCTTGCTCTTCTCTGGACCCTTTCCACATCTTTCTTGAACTGTAGTGTCAAGAACTGGACACACTACTCCAACTGAAACTTAACCGACACAGAGCAGAGCAGAAGAATTCCTTCTCATATCTTGCTCACAACACGCCTGTTAATGTATCACAGAAGGCTAGAACTAAGAGGAACCTCAAGAGGTCGTCAAACCCAGTCCCCTGCCTCATGGCAGGACCAAGCACCATTTAGATCACCCCTATGAGATATTTTTCTAACTTGTTCTTAAATATCTTCAATGATGGAGGTCATGTTTGCCTTTTTTGCAAAAGTTTCACGCTCTTGGCACTCATTTAGCTTGTGGTCCACAAATGAAGCTTGAAGAATGAGTCAGCTGGAAGTTGGGACCAGAAAGAGCACTCAGTGCTATTCTTTAGGCATCAAGAAGCGGAAACGAGGCCCCTAGGCACAACTACCAGTGAGCAAACCAACACCGATATTGAGTGGACTATTTGTGGCCAACCCAATGGCTGAAGTTTGTGACTGACAAATGCACCCACAACAATGAGAATGGAGGGAAAAAGGATTCACTGGTAATTTGTACATTCACAAGTGAGATTCACCCCCTGCAGTTTCGCAAGGCATAAGACCCAGCCATGAATCACGCTCTTTGCAGGTCTCGTGTGGGACTAACGCGACGTAAAGAAGGGTGGAACTCAAAGGGCGGGTTTCTGCTTGTGGCGAATCCAACACGTCCATCTGTCTTGGGCAGGTGGGCAAAAGAGAAGAATGGAAAAGCATTTCTGAATCTGGCCTGATCTCTGCCCCACAACCACTGTCCCTTCCTCAGCTTGCAAAGAGCTTCTCCTTTGAGAACTTTTCTCTCGCCAACTGCCTCTTTCCCCTTGGGACCGTTAGCTGACTACAGCAGTTATCCCTCCAGCTGTAATTGAATGTCATTCTTTTTAATTAGTCTCTCAAAATCCCAAATCCACCTCTGGCCCAGGGATGCTACAAGAGAGCAGCCCGCTGGCCGCAGATTAACCCATAATGAAAAGCCACTGAAGCCATGTTATTAAATATTAAGGTTTGTGTTCTCTTTGGGAACAAAAAGGGGAGGCAGCTGGCGTGTGTGAAAGGCAGGTAGAGGTGGAAGGTTCAGCCCTGCCGTTGGGGCTGCTCGGAGAAGAAAATGCTCCTAATGATCTTCCGTGTGGTTTGGATGGGACTCACAGGCCTCGTTCAGCAAAGGTCTAACCCCTCCCAGCACATCCATTCAGCCCAGGATTGCAGTTAAGCACGTGCTTACCCCGTTTGCTGCATAGGGGTGGGTTTAAGTGGGTGGGTTTAAGTGCTTTGCCGTGCACCCGCAGGGAGGGTTATGAACAGCCCCTGGATTGTCTGATGTGGTCACTAGGAGGCTGGTGTCATAGCCCCACACTGCTGGTCCAGCTCTCAGCCCTTTTTCACCTGCCAGCACAGGATCTCCTGCTCAGGACAGTCCACAGCTCACCCTGCCACCAGGGTCATCCCTCGGATTTCTGGGGCCCTGCACAGCACTGTTAAACCGGGGCCCCTGTGCCCAACGGCAGCCGCAGGGTGGGGGCTGCATGTGACCATTTTTTAGCTATGGGATTTCTTCAGCAACACACGAACGAAATATTTTTAAAGCAAGTTTTAAACTAAGCTCGTGTAGCCAAACAGCAAATTCAGAAAGTGGCCGTCTATACCTGGGGTTGGCAAATGCCTGTTAAATGGCTTCATTACCACTCAACTGGTTCTTTCTGCTAACGGCTCTGGGGCTTTTTCCCTTTTCAGTTAATCGGATCCTGTCCGGAGGAAGCAGAACCACAGACCAGGGACAGGAGGAGGCAGCTGGGTGGACATTAAGATCCAGCAGTGCCCCAGGTTTTCCGGTGCCCTACACAGCTGTGCATTCCCCGTAGGCATACGGATGCTCTGCCTGTCCCTGATCTCAGCGTTTCCCAGGGACCTTTGCAACCTCCTCTCCAGGCCCTGCCTCACTGAGCCATCCTCTGAATCAGGTCAGAAGTGGACAAGCTGCTTCGTTTAAAGGGGCCAGTTCCCCCACATCCAGTGCAAACGGGGATTCCAAAACACATGCCTTGCCTTCGGCTTGTGACCGGGATCTCCCAATCTGACCAACGCCGCACGGAGCAGGAACACAAGGCAGAGACCCAGAAGCAGAGAATCGTAGAATCCCAGCGCTGGAAGAGACCTGTCGAGGTCCTCGAGTCCGGCCCCCTGCCCAAGGCAGGACCAGCCCCAACCAACCTGCCCCAGAGAAGCACGCCTTCCATTCCCAGTAACAAGTCGGTGACGACAGGAATGCAGCAACTGGGGAAGAGCTAGAAAAATTCCAACTTCCGGGGGAAGAGAAAGAGGAGGCGAGAAAGAGAAGGGTGCAGGACTAGGATGGCCTTGTGGCCGTCACGGACAGAAACGCACAGGGTTTGCATTGGGCAGAGAACGCCCCAGCTAGCTCCCCACACCCACCCCCGACCCCCCCAGCGCTCTGTCTCCCACCTGGCACCCTTTCAGGCCAAGGTAAAGTGAGAGACAGCAAATCCGCCCCTGCCTCCCCGCAGCTTCACGCGCAGCCGGGTTCTACCTTCACCAGCTGACCGTCCAGAGTCCGGCTTTCCCCGGGGAGATGGGCAGAGACAGAGCACCTACCGGGCTGCGAGGACACGTGATGGCAGCTCTACCAGTGTGCGTAGCAGCCATCCCTGCCAGAGCCTGTGCTAGAGGGCGCGGGGGGTGGGGTTAAGGGAACAACAGCAGCCTCCCGCCGGGCGGAGTTCCCGGGATGGCCAGGGGTTGATTTGGTGGGGGGCTGAGGGGAGGCTCTCCCACCGATTCTCTGCCTCCAGCTCTTTGCTGTTATTAAACAAGGTTAAGCCCCCCTAGCCCACCACACCCCAGACCCGGCGGGGAGCTGCCTGGATGGTGCAGATGGGGAGCTGGTGGGAGATGAGAGCTGATACTGTCCCTGCATGAATATTGGATGAGGGCCTGCGAACCTGAGACAACAGCACCTGCTCTGCGTCCTTGCAGGTGGCCCCGGCCCTGTGCAAAAGGCTCCGGCCTGGTTTTGCCAGGACAGCCTCCCAGTCCCCCTTCCGGCGTCTCTCCCCAGGGGTGTGGGTAGGGAGGCACCTTGCGGGCATGTGTATGTGCAGGGGGGGCAGGCCCCCTCTCCCCACAGCCTGTGTCGCAGATGGGGCCTAGCCCAGGGTCTGGTTACAGCCAGCTGCTGAATTATTCACCACAGGCTCTGACTCTTTAACCAGCGCTTTTTGGGGGAGGGAGAGAGGGGTCCTGGCCGCCTTTCGTCTGGTGACTCCAAACCAAATATCCGTGGTAGTGCCTTAAAGAGACAGGATGTCGGCTTAAAACCAGCAGCTGGCCCCTGTGCCCTCATCGAACTGCTCCCACCCAGCAGGTCCGAAGGGTCCTGAGGATTTCCCCTCCATACACACATATTTCCATGGTGTAGAGATACCGTCACTGCTGCTATGCCACCTTCTCTGGGCACAGCGTGCGTGGTTGGGGTGGCCCAAAGGGCAGCCGGGTGTAAATTAGAGCAGCCCCAAGGCTGCTAAATCAGAACCCTCCACTCCTTTGTGTCAGTGTCCGGTACGGACGGAGGAGGATGATAGCACATGGTACAAGACCATAGGAAACAGACCCAACATCGGCAGTATTGTTCCTATTCCTTTTCTGGAGGGGACTGAAATTCTGTCCAGTGCAGAGATCTGGCACCAAGTCAATCCAGTGGGACCGTGAGCTGGTCTCCACACTGGCATCAGTTTCACCCTATCAGAAGACGGGAGGGTAGTGGGGGCGCTAACGCCAATTCCTGCTGCCATGACATATCCACTAGCTCACGCCAGGCACGCCAACAGCGACACAGGCAAAGCTGGTGTCACCACAGCAGAACTAGAGAGCTCAGAGACCTGCCCTGGCACCCCCATGCGTGGAGACTAGAGAGGCAGGGACCCGGAAGGAGCAGTCCCAGGTTTGCTCTCCAGCCCTGCAGGAACTCTAGGGAGTCCTCACAGCAAAAGCCAAACATGTGGAACGGAGGGGAAAGCTGAGAAGTGTGGGTGGGACGAACAAAGGAGAAGGCGTCCATTGACATTGACTCTGCTTGGGAGACTCTTCTCAGCCAGGAGAGGCAGACGCGGCTCGGCTCTGAAATATTTTAGGGCCATTTCTTAACAGAAGGAGAACGTGAGTTTTTTGTCCATTTCTACTAGCTGGTCCAGACAGAGGATTAAAAACCTACTACTGCCACCAGCTCAGGGAGCTACCCCTGTTGCTCAAGAAATAGAGGTCTAGTGGGGTTTCACTACGGAAAATAAAAAGCCCTCAGTACTGTGTTCTTTCCTTGATCAGTGCTCAGCTGAGAGCCTACAGACCGACAGCCCTACTCACATGGCCGGCCCAGTACCCACGCCCCACATGGAGCTCTGCCAACTATTCTGCCCTGCCCGGGCTGTGGAGCCTACAGGAGAGGAGGAGGGAAGATCGCTTGCCAGGCCCACTCCAACCCGCAGCCCTCGGCTCATGCAGCCAAGAGAGGGACCCCAGATTCACAGGTGAGAAGGACATAGTGATCGTAGTCCATCCTGGGGAACACAAGCCCTAGGACTGCCCAATTCATGAACTGTCTCATCTAGAGTGTCTGAGATCAGCAGTTCCCAACCGTGTCAGTAACCCAGCCCACTTCAATGAGACAGACAACTCCAGCTCTTTCCAGCTGAATCGATTGCTCATAAACATCATATTAACTTCCATTTACTACGGTTGTGGTCTCACTAGAGAGGCTGGCAACATAATAGTGCATGAAAGCTAAGCCAAGATCCAATGCATGAATGTTTCCAATCCACCACAGAATGCACCATCTCAGACAGCGAGCACAGGCACGCTGGCAAAATCTGCTCAGCGCCATTCTGGGGACGTTGAGTAACTGAGTAACCACTGAAAGCAGCTCCCCTCCCCGCCAGCTCACTGGAGCCAGGACATGGCATTTAAACCACGTCCCAGCTCCTACGGGGTCCCGCTCTCCTTCCCTCCCCACCGTCACAGCAGGGAGTGGGGGCGGGCTCCCCGCCAGCTTGTTCAGGCCAGGAAGCAGCATATCAGCTGCCGCCCAGCACAAAGAGGGTCTTACGGGGTCAGTGTTTCCCCTCTGCAAAGAGCCACCAAGGGGGAGAAATTGACGAACCTTGTGCCAGCTGGGACTCAGGCAGCCTTGCTGCTTGAGCCAGTTAGCGCCCAGTCGTCACTTTCTCCACCCCCTCCCCCGTGGTGGCTCTGCTAAGAATGGCAAGGAGGGGAAACTGACAAAATCTCAAGGCACACTCAGACAGTTCTAATAGCACACCAGTGTGCCACGGCACACCAGTTGAAAACCACTGTCATAGAAAGCTGCCTTGTCTCCCGGCTGCAGTCCTAAGCAGAGCTGCTTTTCTCAGTGTCCCGGGCCTGGGGTCAAGACGATAATGTTGGAGGAGAAGGAGCGACCCGGGGTCGGCTCTGCCCCCCACTGTGCCTGTAAGCTAGCGAGAGTGCGCAGGGAGAGGACACCTACTTGTGCTCGCCGTCTCTGCCCCTTTTCATCTTCTCTTTGCCTTTGCTGGAGCCAGCAGCCGGGTAGCACAGGAACAAAAGGAAAACAAGCCAGTGGGTGCCATTACCAGAGTGAGCCCCAGCCGCACGAACGGCCTCTCCCCTAGCCACATCCTCAGTCGCGCACCACTCAGCGGAGTCCCAGGACTCAGGGACTCAACGCCCCAATACATGGAGGGAGTTCAGGTTCAGCGGTCACCTTTGTGCCCTGGATCGGTCTCTCTACCTGCCCCCCCAGGCCCCCTTCAGCCCCTGAAGGAACAACCACTGAGCGTCTGCCGTAGGGGCAATGGGGGAACTGAATCAGAGCTCAGCGGAGATGGAGGTGCCTCGTGTTCTGCCGCGTGCTCAGCGCATGAGTGAATAGTGAGCGTGCAAGTGTGTGTGTGCATGGGTTTGTTCTCCCTGCCCCGGGCAGCGTCACCTTCCTCGCCCCGTTTTACACACTGGGGCCCTCGCACACTAGATCAGAGCCCCCCAAAGTGAGCCTGGACTTGGGGGCCCCACAGAGACATGAATGAATTCGGGCTTTTCTTCCTGATTCGTGGCCCATTCCCACAGCCCTGGGTTTCCACTGGAGTGCATCAGAGACCAGAGACGGGAGCAATTCATGGGCTGGGGGGTTCCCTGACATGCCCATCACTGTGGTATCCGAGCTCTCACCCCATGCTCTGAATCTCAGCAGCTGGTCTGTACCAGGGCTTCTCCATCTTCACTGTGACCCCTTTGCACAACAGCTTCACCACACAGCCTAAACCCCAGCTCCCTGGGCAGGGGGCCTGCAACCTGAGCCCCGCCCCTGTGGGCTAGGGCTGGGGCACAGGCCCTGCAAGTATAAGCCAGCTCTGGGGCCCCAGTAAATGGGTGCTGTGGCCCTCTTTGGGGTCTTCAGCCCCAGCTTGAGAACGGCAAGTCTAGATTCTCCATGCTGCTTCCTTTTCCTGCCCTGTCTTTCCTCTCCGGTTTCCTTTTCTTTGACGCTTCTTCGTCCCTTTCATCTGACCCTGCCTCCTTTTTGCTGTGGCTTCTCTTTCTTCAGCCTTCCCCCAGTTGCGTGCTCCTCCTAATCCGTTTCTGGTCTGTGGCGCTCTGCTCCTGGGCCCCTGGCTTTCTCCCAGCTGAGTGGAACAGCTGGCACTTGGGAGAAATTTCATCTCACCCCCTGCTCTTCCCTGGCTCTGCTCGGCTGTGGCAGGAGTGCCAGGCTGGAGAGCAACAGGGAGGGTGGGTTGGGAAATCGACAAATTCTGGTGCAACCGGGCTGCACTGACCAGTAATCTCCTGCCCTTCTCTCCTCCCTTCTACCTCTGGGCCCTTCCCTTTGCCCCTAGAAGGCCCAGCCCACCGACCTCCCTCCATTACAGCGGAGCAGAAGGCAAGACTTGCCTGGCTTCCCTGGGCACTTGGGAACTCAGGCAGGAAGATGATGGCAGAAGAGTGAAAATCCTCACTCACCCCCATGTGCCCCGCCACGGGGCCTGTGTCAGTTGCACTTTTGCACACCCAGCACTGCCCTCTGCTGGCTGCAGTCAGACCTCCTTGAGCATTTTTGGCGGCTCCATCACCTTCCAGCAGAGGATGGGCCGCATGGGAGTGTACGACCCGGGACTGGGGACAGCTGATGGACACTCTCCCGCAGAAGCCTGCATTCGAGAGCAGTTGGGACTAACTTCTGCTCTCCTGGCAGCCCATGTGTGGCTCGTCCGGAGCCCGTGGGGAGCACAGCCAGGGAGCGCAGAAAGTTGGGAAGGTCTCACGCTACCTGATGCAGCTTCCCACTCAGGGACTCTCTCTCTAGGGCAATCACTCTCTTCCCCCTTCTCCACTTCGCTGAATGCCCAGACTCGACTACTGCACAAGAGGGCAATTCACTCGTCCACACGGGCTCCTCCTTGCCTAGCAGAACCGCTGTCCCCTGCGCTGCAGCCAACCAATGCTTGGCTCTTTGCACTGAGCCCTACCAGAAGGACAGACAATGGGAAAGATGCACCCGCCAGCCCATGGACATCAGCAGCCATATCCTCACTCAGACGAGCTGGGAATTTGACCCTAGGGTATTTTCATTCAGTTAAATTAAGACGCCACCCGGGGAGCTGAGGCTGGCGCCAAAGCTGCCGGGGTCTTTGCACTGAGTCCCATGGGCTTTGGGCAGGCCCGTAACAGTATAAAACACACAGAAAAAAAGCAGCAGCCGCGCTGGTGCAAGGGAAGGACTCTAAGGAGACTTGGCCATGAACGAAGCCTATATGATAAATAGCCCCCAAGCAGCCTTGCACTTATGCGTGTGTATATATATATTTACACAAGTATTCGTCAGCCAATAACCAGACAGTAGTGAACAGCAGAGACAAGAGAACACAAAAACTCCCATATATACATATCGATGCCAAACAAGGACAACTCAGCCATATGCATATATGCCATATATATATATACGCACGCTCGATAAAAGGGCTTGCGCTCGGTGGCATTTGCTTTTAGTACTCAAAGGGTTAAATGTCCCTGGCTGTGCTGTGCTCGCAGCTCGGTGGCTCTAGTCCCATAGGCGGGAAGGAGTCAGTTCAATCCCCACATGTGGCACTGAACGCGTGCGATGCTTTTCTCTCTGGCCAGGTGTACGTATGTGTGTCAGTGGCTGTACCTGCCTCCGCACACATGTGCAGGAGTGGGCTTGAGTTGCCAGAACAAATCATTTGACTGTGCTGTGTCTCCTCCCTAGTTCTCATAGCGGATAACAATCTGCTGCTGCTGGCAGCCAGGGGAGTTCCTGTTTTAGCCCAAGCAGCAGCTCTAGTGTTACACGCTAACGCTTCTGAAGAATGAGGCCCTGCCGATGAGCTGGGAAAGGGGCTGTCATGTGGAGGAGCGATGCAGCCGGCTACAGCAGCTGCATTCATCCTTTCCAAGCCACTGCATCCCTTGCCGAGACTCAGAGCAGCACCGGCTGCCTGTGCGTCTGTGTGTGCTGGGTGTGCCACACAGTGTGGGCTACAGAGTGTGCTCACATGGGTGGGAGGCTGGCAGTGCCGGGTGGAGCTCCGGGACTGCACAGGGGAGAGCTGAACCTGGACAGGGTTGGACCCTCCCTCGCGATTCTTCCTTTCATGAGCCAGCGATTGCTTTGTGGGGGAGGGCAGACCACATGGTCCTTGGCTGTGTCCAGCACCGGTTCTGTGTCTATGGCTGCTCCTGCCATTGAACAAGGAGCAAGGCACATGAGAACATGGGGAGGGGGGCGAATCCTTGCTGGCTTCGACATCTGCTTTGTGGTTGCACTTCATGAGCCAGCCAGGAGCCTGGTCCGTGGTCGCAGGGCTCTGCTAAGTCTATGGTCCACATGCCAGCCGTGAGCCTGGATTTATGGTCACTGGGCATGGCTAAGGCTGTGGTCCATTGCCAGCTGTGAGCCTGGATCTGTGGTCACTGGGCTCTGTTAAGGAGCGCAGATCCCGGCCCTGCACAGAGGATGCATTTGGTCCCTTTTTGTCCAGAAGCAGGAAGGTTTCAAGCACTCAGGGACGTGGGGAAGAGAGCTCAGCAGCCGTGCTGCTACTCTGGACTAAGACCGGAGGCTGGGGAGGGAGCACTGACCCCTGCTAGCAAGGCACGGGGGAGGGTGTCAGGGTACCTGAATGGTAAAATGAGGTGCCTTTTCTCTCTCCCCTTAGCTCTGAAATCACAAAGATCAGTCTAATCAGACACTAGCCGCTGGGCGGCAAGAACTCACGCCCCACACCCCATGCTCATGCGCCACGCCACTGCAAAACGTCACTCCTACCACCAGGACAGGCCTGGGCCCCGGGCCGGAGCCAGCGAGGCCCAGACAGTGGGGAGGGGAGTGACAGCCAGCCAGGTACGTATGGAAGCCCCACCCCACCAGGGCCAGCGTGGGGCAGTGAATGAGTGGAAGGAAGCCCTGCTCCATTAAAGTGATGGGGGGGCGGCGGTGGAAGCTCCACCCCCCACGGGGGTGGGGGAAGGGCGAGAGTAGAAGAAAGCCCCTCCCCCTTTGCAGACATGGCGGGGAGGGGGAAGAAGCGCTTTGCACAGGCTTTGCCAACGTCACACCATGCCGGGCACCGCCCTGGGGCCAACACACAACACATGCCAGGCAGGTGCCAGCGCAAGGGAGGCCTCGCGCCCCTTACCTGGGGTCTCCTTGGGTATCACTGTTCGGAGGAAACGCCATCGATGGGGTGAGTGCGAGAGCAGAACGAGCCCACCCCCAGCTCTGTGCATCCTTCTACTGCCCCGTCTCCCCAGCAGCCGCACAGAGAGGGACAGAGGCCCAGGGCTGCGATGGTCCCTGGCCGGACAGCTCCCTGCTCAGCAGGTTCCACTGAGTGCAGCTTAAAGCCCAACAGCTGGGGAGGCAAAGGCCTGCCCCAGAGCACCCCCTAGTCTGAGACTCCACACTGCCCAGGGGAACCTCCTCCTGGCTCACCAGTACTGTGCCGGCCCCCTTCTCTCAGCCAGCCACCCCAACAGCTCACCGATTCAGGCCCCCACCTGTGTCAACCCCAGCCCCTGAGCTGCAGGCAGGGTTCCCTGTAAGCTGAGCGCTTGGACAGCCACTCAGAATAGATTCAGGTGCCGTCCCGCTGACCGGCAGCCTGTGTTTCTATGGGTGGTGCACATCTGCATATGCCTTGGTGCACACAACAACATTTATTCCACCCATAGACGGTAAAAATTAGAGCAGACACTGACTGCAGGGCCCGGAGGAGCCTGTCTGCAGAGCCCTTGGGAGCTGTGAGCATGGCTTAGTGTGCCTGAGCCAGGAGTGTGGCTCACAGCCACGCAAGGAGAAAATCCCTGCTCAGCCCTCCTGCCTTGGGCTCAGGGGAGCTGCTCCCTCTCCCCACTGCATGAGCAAAGGGAAGAGGTGCTGCAGGTGAGAAACATGTTCCCTCGTGAAATTCAGTTTTTCTGAATTCAAACCCCTTTACAGCAAAGCGTCGGTTTCAACAGCAAAAAGGTGAAATGGCCCGTTTCGCCCTCCTCGGTCCCTTTCGCCGAAAGCCAAACATTTCCTCAGGCTAGAAAGGTCACCCTGGTCACCCTCATTGTTTCAATTAATTTTGGTTAGAATAATAGAATCACGGAACACTACAACTGGAAGGGACCTCGAGAGGTCATTGAGTCCAGTATCCTGCCCTCCCGGCAGGACCAAGCACCATCTACATCATGAACAACAAGTCTTGTGGCACTTTATAGACTAACAGATATTTTGGAGCACAAGCTTTTGTGGGCAAAGACCTGCTTCATCAGTTGCATGAGCTGGGGGGGAGGGTGGTTTCAGAGGGGTAGTTAAAGAGTGGGGTCCCAGTAAGAGGGAGGGCCAGAGCTGACAAGGTCTATTCAGCAAGGTGGAAATGGCCCAGTATCAACAGTACTTATCAAAAGGGGAAAAAACAAGTCAGACCAGACAGGGGGGTGTGAGCCATTGTCAGAGTCTAATGGGGAGATATTAACACCCAGGGCAGAGAAACTGCCTTTGTAAGCTGCGAGCCACTCCCAGTCTCTGTTTAATCCATGGTTCATGGAGTCAAATTTGCAAATAAACTGCAGCTCAGAGATTTCTCTCTCTATTTGATTTTTGAAATGTTTTTGTTTCAGGACTGTCACCTTCAATCTGCCACTGAGGCTGCGTCTACACGTGCACGCTACTTCGAAGTAGCGGCAGTAACTTCGAAATAGCGCCCGTCACGTCTACACGTGTTGGGCGCTATTTCAAAGTTGAAATCCACGTTAGGCGGCGAGACGTCGAAGTCGCTAACCCCATGAGCGGATGGGAATAGCGCCCTACTTCGACGTTCAACATCGAAGTAGGGACGTGTAGACGATCCGCGTCCCGCAACATCGAAATAGCGGGGTCCTCCATGGCGGCCATCAGCTGGGGGGTTGAGAGATACTCTCTCTCCAGCCCTTGCGGGGCTCTGTGGTCACCGTGGGCAGCAGCCCTTAGCCCAGGGCTTCTGGCTGCTGCTGCTGCAGCTGGGGGTCCGTGCTGCATATACAGGGTCTGCAACTAGTTGTTGGCTCTGTGTATCTTGCACTGTTTAATGAAAGTGTGTCTGGGAGGGGCCCTTTAAGGGAGCGACTTGCTGTTGAGTCCGCCCCGTGACCCTGTCTGCAGCTGTGCCTGGCTCCCTTATTTCGATGTGTGCTACTTTGCCGTGTAGACGTTCCCTCGCTGTGCCTATTTCGATGTTGGGCTGAGCAACGTCGAAGTTGAACATCGACGTTGCCAGCCCTGGAGGACGTGTAGACGTTATTCATCGAAATAGCCTATTTCGATGTCGCAACATCGAAATAAGCTATTTCGAAGTTGGGTGCACGTGTAGACGTAGCCTGAGTGTCCAGGGAGACTGAAGCCTGTGGGAGAACACTTCAAACTCTTTAAATACCACCCCCACACTCATGCATCTGACGAAGCAGGTCTTTGCCCACGAAAGCTCACGCTCCAAAATATCTGTTAGTCTGTAAGTTGCCACAAGACTTCTTGTTGTTCTTGAAGCTACAGACTAACACGGCTCCCTCTCTGATACGTCTACATCATATTTATCCAACTTGTCATGAAATATCTTCAGTGATGGAGATTCCACAACCTCCCCAGGCAATTTATTCCAGTGTTTAACCACCCTGACAGGTAGGAATGTTTTCCTAATGTCCAGCCTAAACCTCCCTGGCTGCATTTCCAGCCCATTGCTTCTTGTCCTGTCCTCAGAGGCCAAGGAGAACAATTTTTCTCCCTCCTCCTTGCAACCCTCTTTTAGGTACCTGAAAGCTTCTGCCATGTCCCCTCTCAGCCTTCTCTTTTCCAAACTAAACAAGCCCACTTCTTTTAGTCTTCTCCCATGACTCATGTTTTCTAGCCCTTTAATCATTTTAGTTGCTCTTCTCTGGACCCTCTCCAGTTTTTCCACATCTTTGCTGAAATGTGGTGCCCAGCAGGGCACCCAGTCTTCCAGTCAAGGCCTAATGAGTGCAGAGTCAGACGGAATTACTTCTTGGGCCTTGCTCATAACACTCCTGTTAACGTATCCCAGAATCACATTTGCTTGTTTTACAACAGCATCACACTGATGACTCATACTTAACTTGCGGTCCAACTCTGAGCACTAGATCCCTGTCTGTGTTACTCCACCCAAGGGAGTCCCTTCTCCTTCTGTATGCGTAGACTTTCCTCTTGTATTTAAATATCTCTGTAATTGTATCAGAGAGGGAGCTGTGTTAGTCTGTAGTTTCGAGAACAACAAGAAGTCTTGTGTGTTACAGACTAACAGAAGTTTTGGAGCATAAGCTTTCGTGGGCAAAGACCTGCTACACAGATTACAGTGAGAGATTGTGCCACACACTCTGACTCATGCATCTGACGAAGCGGGTCTTTGCCCATGAAAGCTTATGCTCCAAAATATCTGTTAGTCTCTCTGGTGCCACAGGACTTCTTGCTGTTCTGTAACTGTAGTAGCAGTAGGCATCCTTCAGTCTGCGTAGACTATGGATCGTGCCCTTCGTAACTCCATTTAAGATCGTCATTTGCAGCGTCGACTGTGACTGTGGAGGCCCACATGAGAGTGACAGTCCTTGCTGCATCTGCTGCATGTGTAGTGGGTATCTGGCAGGTCCTCGCTGTCCTTTCTACGGGCTCGCTTCTCCTCTGCCAGCTGTCTGATCTTCATCTCGCCCTTCTGAAGGCCCTTGCATAGTTCCTGCTTCCAGCTGCTGCGGTCGTCTGCCAGCTCTTCCCAACTATCTGGGTCGATGTCTACCTCCTTGAGGTTCCTCTTACAGATGTCTTTGTAGCACAACTGGGGGCATCTGGGAGGTCTTTTGCCAGAGGGTAGCTCGCCGTACAGGATGTCTTTTGGGATCCTTCCATCATTCATCCTGTGGATGTGGCCAAGCCAGCGGAGCCAACGCTGCCTGAGGAGGGTGTGCATGGTTGGGATTCCAGCTTGCTCGAGAACGGCATTGTTGGGCATGCTGTCCTTCCACGATATTCCAAGGATGCACCTGAGGCAGCGCAAGTGGAAGACATTCAGCCTCTTTTCCTGGCGGGCGTACAGGGTCCAAGACTCGCTGTCGTAGAGGAGGGTGCTGAGGATGCAGGCTCTGTAGACTTGCATTTTGGTGTGAGTGTACAGCTTGTTGTTATTCCACACTCTCTTGCTAAGTCTGAACAGAGTCGTGGCTGCTTTTCCAATCCTCCTGTTTAGCTCAGTGTCCAATGACAGGGTGTCAGTGATGGTGGACCCGAGGTAAGTAAACTCGTGGATGACCTCTAGCGTGTCATTGTCAATACTGATTGATGGAGGTTCAGCAACGTCCTGACCAAGTACGTGTGTCTCCTCTAGGCTGATGGTAAACCCGAAGTCCTTGCACGCTTTGGAGAACTGATCCAGCAGTTTTTGAAGCTGGTCTTCTGTGTGTGTCACTTCAGCAGCATCGTCTGCAAACAGCACGTCTCTGATGAGCACTTCCCACACCTTAGACTTAGCCTTCAGCCTTGCAAGATCAAACAGTTTCCCATCAGATCTTAGCTGCGTCTACACGTGCACGCTACTTCGAAGTAGCGGCACCAACTTCGAAATAGCGCCCGTTGCGTCTACACGCGTCGGGCGCTATTTCGAAGTTAACTTCGACGTTAGGCGGCGAGACGTCGAAGTCGCTAACCTCATGAGGAGATAGGAATAGCGCCCTACTTCGACGTTCAACGTCGAAGTAGGGACCGTGTAGACGATCCGCGTCCCGCAACGTCGAAATTGCTGGGTCCTCCATGGCGGCCATCAGCTGGGGGGTTGAGAGATGCTCTCTCTCCAGCCCCTGCGGGGCTCTATGGTCACCGTGGGCAGCAGCCCTTAGCCCAGGGCTTCTGGCTGCTTCTGCGGCAGCTGGGGATCTATGCTGCAGGCACAGGGTCTGCAACCAGTTGTCAGCTCTGTGGATCTTGTGTTGTTTAGTGCAACTGTGTCTGGGAGGGGCCCTTTAAGGGAGCGGCTTGCTGTTGAGTCCGCCCTGTGACCCTGTCTGCAGCTGTGCCTGGCATCCCTATTTCGATGTGTGCTACTTTGACGTGTAGACGTTCCCTCGCTGCGCCTATTTCGATGTTGGGCTGAGCAACGTCGAAGTTGAACATCGACGTTGCCGGCCCTGGAGGACGTGTAGACGTTATTCATCGAAATAGCCTATTTCGATGTTGGCTGTACGTGTAGACGTAGCCCTTGTGTGCAGCAAGATGCCCTCTGTTGAGGATCCGAAGGCTTCAGGGGGAGTGCGAAGATCCCGAACAATGTCGGAGCAAGGACACATCCTTGTTTGATGCCACTCCTGATGCTGAAGGCATCCGATAATGTGCCAACATATTGGATAGTTCCCCTCTTGTCCTCGTGGAAAGACTGGATCATCTTGAGTAGCTGTGGTGGACAGCCTATCTTGTGGAGCAATTTAAACAGTCCATCCCTGCTGACCGAGTCAAAAGCCTTGGTCAGGTCAATGAAGGTGACATAGAGTATCTTCCTCTGCTCCCTGCATTTCTCCTGCAGCTGCCTCAGGGAGAAGATCATGTCAGTGGTAGATCTCTCGGTGCGAAATCCACACTGGGATTCAGGATACACCCTCTCAACGAGCTTCTGGAGTCTGCCGAGGATGACGCGAGCAAACAATTTACCAGTGATACTTAGGAGGGAGATTCCACCGTAATTGTTGCAGTCACCTCTGTCTCCTTTGTTCTTATACAAGGTTACAATGTTGGCATCCCACATAACCTGTGGAACCTCTCCCTCTCTCCAGCACAGGCACAGTAGCTCATGTAGGGGTTCCAGGGATGTGTCCAAGGCACACTTGAGTACCTCTGGTGGTATACCATCCTGGCCCAGGGCCTTTCCTACTGCAGTGCTGTCAATAGCTTTCTTCAATTCGACCACAGTTGGTTCCTGGTCCAACTCGTCCATGACTGACAGGAGCTCGACGGCATTGAGGGCTGTATCAACCACAGTGTTCTCGCATGAGTACAGTTCGGAGTAGTGCTCGACCCATCGCTCTATCTGTTTGGCTTTGTCAGTGATGACTTCACCTGATTTGGATTTCAGAGGTGCCGTCTTGTTCTGGATGGGTCCTAATGCCTTCTTTGTGCCCTCCTGAGATTACTGGTAATCTGTAACTGCAGGCTCATGGAATCATTGCTAGAGGGGCTGCAGTGGGCATTTTGACTCATCCTGGGCTAGATACAGGGGTTAGTACATTGCAGTGATCCCAAAGCAAAATGTTTCCAAATGTTGGTTCCACGGGAAATGTCGTGGTATCCACTTGGACAAGTCAAACTGAACGGCACAAGAATGGGAAACTCTCTGCAAAGGGGTTTTGTGTCTCTCTACTACCCCAGAGCTCCCTTCTGGAGCTAAGCATGCATGTAATTTTCCTGCTGCTGGACAAGGCTCTGGATTCACAGGGTTTCACCCCTGCGACACAGAGAATGCTGCAGCAGCAAAGTCCACTCTCTCGGTCTGTTGAGTCCTGGGGCTTCTGCAGAGAATGCAAAAGGGGGAGGGGGCAAAGATGGTGCCTTTGGGACCAAAGATACAGGGGACATGTATATTATGTCATTGCCCAGAGGCTGCTGAACAGATGAGCCAGGCTATAATCATGTTGAGCATATCCCACTCCTGACACTGTTAAGTACCTTTCTACACAATCATGTGGGTTTGAAGGATCACAGGAGTGAAGAGCGGGTGCTGTGAGGAGGGTAGGACAAGAAGGGTGGGATCAAAGAGAACTGCCCCCCACCCCGCAGAACTGCACACAGTCCCCGCCAGGGTTGAAGTACCTTGTTACTGACTTGTATCCATCATTGAGCTTATTCCTCATTTCAGACATTTTACTGAGTTAGGTGCAGAAAGAGAGAAAAAAATCACGTCAGATTTAAGAGCATCCTGCCAGCAGCAAGAAAAGCATTATCCCTAGGATAGACTCCTGGAACTGATCCAATGCTCTGGCCAGATCAGATCTTCCCTTGGCAAGACAATCTACGATATTGTCCCATGTAATGATACATTTGCTTGTAATCAAATGACTTAGCCACTAAATATGTCTGTGTGCTGACCGAGGTGATAGGCCTGGTTAATAATACAGACAAAGCTGGGGCTCAAGCTGTGTACAAGCTGGCTTGCTTGTGTCAATAATTTACTTCTGTTTTTATAGTAAATGCCTTTAGTGTAAGATGGGTGGTGATTCCACATGCCTTGATATCTCCTTGGCCATGGTTGCACAGGATACTTGGTCTACCAATTGAAATCAATCCCTGGAAGAGAAACTGCAGGGAACATCCTCTCTGTTCCTGCTCTTCTACAGTCTCTGCTCATGTTCTCAATCACTGCAGAGCATGTATGAAATTAACCTTCCAGGTAGCCACGTGTCTGCAAAACTCATGGCACCCTGAGGATGCATGGCTGCAGCACAGTCATTGGAGCACACTGGTCTAGACCCAGTAGCTGATCTGATGTCTGATATACATCATACTGAAGGGCTATGACAAACTTCCTGAGGGGCTAAGCTCCTCCGAGGCAGGGGACTGGCATGCAGGCCTGTACGCGCAGGGCTCTGATGGATGCAAATGCACGCTCTGCATCTGGTTTCTCACCCTTCCTCTCTGCTGCATGGTGCGGGGGAGCCTGCAGGGCATGATGGGGAAACACACAGCACCCTGGGAACTGTAGTTTCTTGGCCAGCTTCTTGCCCAGAAAGCTGGTCTGGGAGCAGGGAATGAACTACATTTCTCAGCATGCACCTGGCCGCTAGCAAGAGGAAAGGGAGGGGGACAAGGGAAAATTGTTTTTCCCTTACGATACTTCAGCAAGACCTATAAAACCTTTATTTCTGTGTATATTTTTAGTATGTTATAACAAAAGCATTTTACTGTCCGCTGTTTCTATTCAATTTTTTCATTAACCTCTCCTATGCACACTCATTGCACGACTACTTTGAATTCCTTTATATTTAAAAAAAATTGCGATCCACCTTTAGGAAAATTTAGCATCCGTCACTCCCCAAAATTCCTGTTTTCAGGCCTGCACTGAGCTAATTAATGCTGGTCTAAGCAGCTGGTCACAGTGTGGCACCATCAGCAAAGCAAAAGAGAGGAATGCATCAATAATTCACTGCGACCAGATTGCGTTGGGCTATAGAGACCGGTGCCCACTCATGCATTTTTAACGGAAAGCAGTGATCAGGTTATGTTTTCAGGGCGCTTGTTTGGGGCTGGTCCACAACCCTCCCTGCTCTTACATTTTGTCTTGGCCTTAACTAAGGAGAGAGAGGGCTTTGACACGGTTGCTCCCTGTCCTGCTGGGATGCTGCCCGGGGGAGATAGGCCAGCCAGTCTGACAGCTGTGGCAGGGCCAGGGTGGAGGGCCCCCTCAGAGGGAGCCCAAGCAAGCGGAAAGGCCTGCGGAGCACCAGCAGGGTGATCACAGGCAGCTGGGCAGCAGATGGCTCAGGCTAACTGGGACCAGCTGACTCCAAGGCGGGCCTAATAAGAAGCCTTTAAAAGCCCTTCACAGGGGCAAGGGTGTGGAGGGGTGTGAGAAGCAAGGAGACCAGGGCTACGTCTACATGTGCCCCAAACTTCGAAATGGCCATGCAAATGGCCATTTCGAAGTTTACTAATGAAGCGCTGAAATGCATATGCAGCGCTTCATTAGCATGCGGGCGGCAGCTGCGCTTCGAAATTGACGAGCCTTGCCGCTGCGCGGCGCGTCCAGACGGGGCTCCTTTTCGAAAGGACGCCACCTTCTTCGAAGTCCCCTTATTCCCATGAGCTCATGGGAATAAGGGGACTTCGAAGTAGGCGGGGCCCTTTCGAAAAGGAGCCCCGTCTGGACGCGCCGCGCAGCGGCAAGGCTCGTCAATTTCGAAGCGCCGCTGCCGCCCGCATGCTAATGAAGCGCTGAATATGCATTTCAGCGCTTCATTAGTAAACTTCGAAATGGCCATTTGCATGGCCATTTCGAAGTTTGGGGCACGTGTAGACACAGCCCAGAGCAGTGACAGAAAGCAGGTTGGAAAGGAGCAGGAACCGCAGAGGGGGAGTGAGGAGCTGCAGCAGATGGAGAGGGGGGCTCGTTACAGCTGCAGCCTGAGAAGGTCCCAGGGGGAATCGTCGGGAGAAGTGGCCCAGGGACAAGAGATGTTGCTCCAAGGCCTAAGGGAGTCAGCCCTTCCCACCAGCAGCCGCATAGGGGTCCCTGGGCTGGAACCCGGCATGAGTGGGTGGGGGCTGGGTTCCCCTTAGACCACCCCTCACCCCAGTGAGGGCAACTGGGCCCTGAAGTGAGACCAGAGGCCCAGGAATAAGAACAACTTTGTCACAAGGTCTGCTCATTCCTTCTCCCACACAGGTATTTACCCAGAATGCTCCTCTTCGGCATCTTCTCCCAGGCTGGGGCATTGCAGAGGTATAAAAATACAGTGAAAAAGAGTCAGTCGCGGGGAGCCTCTGTGTTACAATCATTACTTGTTAAGGGCCATCGGGGGCAGATGCATTTGGCAGTGAAAGGCCCATGAGCACTGCCCAGAGACAGGGAAAGAACTCCTTGCAACTCCCGCCCCACAAAAAACCTTTCTGCCTCTTCCCAGAGCTTTGCACCCAGCTGTGCTGTGTATTCTGGGTAAAACGCATGCCAAATGGCAATGACAGCTGGACACGGGTCGCAAGCCCAACAAGAAGGAGTGGCTCGTTAGAAGGTCTGGCTACAGCCTGCCTGGCTTGAAAAAACCACTGTGGGCAGCGTTGCCTGTAAGCTGCACCCTTGGGTGGCTGCGTAGGAGAGATTCAGATGCCATCCAGCTGATAAACAGAGTGCTGAAAGCCGGCCGTATGTGTTTCTATTAGCGGTGCACATTGGACATGCAGCAGTGCATATCACAAAATTTATTCCACACAGGGATGGAAAAAAATTAGTGGGAATGCTGGTTGTGGGATCCTGGTCTTCGGGGAGATTTGTTATTATTGTTCAGGAGCTAAAAGCACACTTAGCTCCTCCCGGCGCAACACAACCACTGCAAATCAAACCACCACACCAGCGGAGTTTGCAAACCGAAAACTTTCATGCACCTGCTTCCCTGGCAGCACCTGAGCCAGCCCTGCTGACCCCAGCAAGACCAGGGGCTTGCAGTTAAATTCATGAGTGTTTCTGGGATGGGGGCCTGGCGTTTGCAGGGGTACAACCAAGGTGGATCAAAAAAAGACACGGGGTGAGGAGCCAGATTGGCACAGAGCTGCTCAGACTGAGGAGGTTACTTCTCTTCGGCTGGTGGGGATTTTGGCTTTCCTCCCTCTGACTCAGAGGGTCCTTCTCTTCCTACCCCTGCCTCCCTCTGGCTCACAGCCTCCCAAGCCACCGACCGGCAACGGCCCTGTAGGAAACCCCTCAGAAGAGAAAACAATGGCGGAAAGAGACCAATCCGGTGGTGGCGCTGATGTCTTTAAGACAATACTTGGTGCTTTTCACCACTGGCGCTCACAGTGCTCTGCACGCATGGCATCGCGTGACAGATGGGGAAACTGAGGCACGGGTCAAGGCAATGATTTGCCCAACACAACAGGTGAATATAATCCAGGAGCCCAGGGCCTCCACTAGGGTTTCTTTGCTCCAGTGGCCAAAAGGAGGTGCAACAGCCAGTCCGGAGCAGCATGAGGGTGCCACACTCCCCTCCCCCTGCTCACCTCCAGCCTCCTCTTTAAGGATGGTTGGGAAGCTGGGAAGCTTGAGCACCGCTGCAGAGTAGCCCCCAGCAAATGGGCAGGGCTGCCATGTGTTCGAGCAGTCCAGGGGCTCTCCAGGCTCAGCATCTGGGGTGCAAAGGTGCCTTAAAGTCCCCTCAGCCTGCCCCTCCCTCTGTGTCTTGCCACCAGAGAGAAACAGCCCAGTGCCTTGTCCCTGTTCTGGATCCCCTGATCCTAGTGGGGTGCTTGGCCTGGCTGGAGAGGACGGGAAGAACCTCTTCATGCTCCTGCACCCCCTGCTAGCTACAGAATCCCTGGCTGTGGGCGCTAGCTGGGCGGAAGGAATCGTAACAAAAGTACCAGTGTTCTGGAGACAAGAGCTCACAGTGCCACCTAGTGCAGAAAGCCGATCGAAGTGATCAGTGCTGTAGTACCCTGTTTCATAGGCTTTCTGGCTACATCCACGCAGCAGCCCTATTTTGAAAGAAATGACTCTGGAAGCGCTACTCCGACCTAACGCTGCTACGCTGGCCGGCGGGGTCGGCCCCTGCATTCCTCCTTCGAAAGGGGCATGCAAACGAGGGAAATCGAAAATGCAAATGCGGCGCTGATTTACATAGCTCGTGCTTCATTTGCATAACCTCTTTTCGAAAAGGATTCTTTCGAAAGAACGAAAAAAGTCACGTGGCTTAGTGCACCACTGGGAGGCGCTTCAGGTCCCGGGGTGACGAGTGTGGTATAAAGGGCTGTCAGGCTACGTCCGCGCTAGGGGAAAACTTTGAAGCGGCCATGCTAATGGCCGAATGGGAGACTACTAATGAGGCGCTGGAATGAATATTCAGCACCTCATTAGCATGCTGCCGGCCACGGCGCCTCGGAAGTGCCGCGTTTCGCTCACGCGCAGCTCGTCTGCACAGGGGGGTCCTGATAGGAATAAGGGGATTTGGAAATGTGCGGGGGCCTTTCGGAAAGGGCCCCCGTATAGCCGAGCTGCACGGGAGGGAAACGCGGCCCTTTCGAGGTGCCACGGCTGGTGGCATGCTAATGAGGCACTGAATATTCATTTCAGCGCCTCATTAGTATCCTCCGATTCGGCCATTAGCATGGCCCTTTAGAACTTTTGGCCAAGTGTGGCCACAGCCCATTAAAATAACGTCATATCAGGCTGCTAAGAAGAAGCCCCTGTCCTAATGGCCCACAGCCAAAGAAACAGCCCTCAGGAGTGCCTGTGGGAAGGAAAACGTAGTCGGACAGCAAGAAACTTCTCATTGGAAACTGGGTTTGTGGAACCTCCTCCTCTGATTATGGCTCTCACTTTGCTATTGTTTGTCTGTCTGACCTCTGTCCGGTTTGTAACTGTGTCCGTCTGATGCACAAGCAGTTTCACTTGGTGTAAATCAGTGAAGACGCCAGGGACTGACTGGCCAGGGAATTCTGTGACAATAGGTGGGGGTTGGTTTGTAAAATTTTCGTGGAGTAATTGGTTAAGGTGGAGCTAAACAGGGCACAAGTTTTACTATATAAACTGGGCTCCAAAAGGAAATTCTTTGGGAACCAACTTCAGGACATGGCTCCAAGATGGAAGCTGCCAGATCTCCGCGTAAGGAACTTGCCAGTGTAGACACAGCCAGGGACTCACAACTTATTTGGCAGCTACTATAACGTTGCAAGAATTGCAGCTGAACAAATTCCATACAGTTCATCCAGTCCTATTGAAAGAATATGAATGGAAACTCCATTTTTTGCCTGGACAAAACTCTTCTGGATACACTTTTATTTCTGGTCGCAGTTCAGCCTGGGATAGAATATTATTCCAGTCAGAAGTTCTTCCAAGACGTTTACTTTCAAACGTTACATTTTCTCTCGTTAGTAAAGCTTCTGAAAGCAGCAGCCTAGATAACGTCACATGGCTACGTCTGTACTAGCCCCCGCCTTCTGAAAGGGGGATGCTAATGTAGTACCCAGAGGCGCTGAGACCTCTTCTGGGGTGGGTGAAGTCTCTGCTCTACAGCCTCAGCTGCAAGCCAGCTGGCCTTTGGTTCATGTGGTAGAGGGCAGGGCTTTAGACCCTGTGTGCACAGGTTCTATCCCTAGGGCTGGCAACCTAGGTCTGTTGTGTCATGCTAACGAGACAGTTTGGCCAATGATGAGGCAGTGTTAGAATATGCAGCACCTCATTAGCATAAAGCCAGCTGTAGTGATTCAGAAGTGCCACTTTTGAATCGTGCTCTGCCTGTGTATAGAGGAGCCTTTTGAAAGGGCCCCCCTCCCCACCCCTGGTCTCTGAAAGCTCCTTATTCCTATTTTCAGCTTTGCACAGGGACAGAGTGTCACAGCGCAGGCATGATGCTTCCCCTGGTGGGCTGCCTTTGTCCTGCCAAGGTGAGGGCTCATCTTGCAAGTTTCACACCTTTCAGCTCTTGTGAGGTAGGAGCTGGCTCTGAGGCGAGCCAGGCTAGAGACAGAGCTGCCGCCCGGTTGACTGCTGGAGGACAGAGCTTCGGGGCCTGCCCCGAAGCACAAAGTGGCAAGCCCCCAGGGATGCCCGTCCCACCAGAGGGGAAACTAGATTCTTGGGGCCATGCCCCAAACTTATCCGTTAGCCTCTGGGTGGGGGCTGAAGACTCACACCCCAGGCCCCAGCAAGGGGGCCTAGCCACTAGGCCACCCTGCCATTGGTGGGAACCATGTGTGATGGGGTTTGGGGTCCCCCAAGCTCTGCACCCCATCTGCAGGCAGGAGAGACTCTTACTTAGCAGGAGAACAGCACGTTTATTAGCCGACAGGACACAGCGTTGTACAGAGGAGTTAGTGCAAGCAGTTAAATCCTTGTTGGGGAGAGGAGGCCCCAAGGGGACCCCAGAGCTGGGGCCTTGCCCCCTCCTTGGTCTCGCTCTCTCCCAGCCCAGACCAGCTGCTTTCCAACTCCCAGTTCCAATTCAAGCCCCTCAGGCTCCACCTCCTCCTTTGTCTCCAGTACAAAGGTGTCACCTGGTCGTCAAGGTTACCCTCAGCAGCAGACCCACACCCTCTGTGAGCCACTCACACACACACACAGGTATCCCCCACTCCATCACACCATGCAAGAAAGGTTGCTGATCTAAGGTGACCATTGGTCCCGTATTGGGCGGGACGATCCTGTACTGGGGATGCCAGAAAGGCATCCAGCCTTATTTTTTAAAGGGATGAATTGTCCTGTATTTGCCCCTCTACACACACACCTTTTCCGCTAGCAGCTGTGCAGGCCCAGCTGCTGGTGGGAGTCACTTCCCAGGGCCTCCGTGAAGCAGGGGGAGCACTGGGGGCTGCTGATTCCCCAGGGCTCCCAGGGGGGCTGGCAGCCGTGGCTTCCCTGGGGCTCCAGGGCACCCCTGGTGGCTGCGGCTTCTCTGGGTCTCCGGAGGACCTTTGCTCTTTGCCGCCTCCCCGGGGCTCCTGCAGAGCCCCAGCAGCTGCCGTCTCCTTCCCGGCTCCTGGGATATTTGGAACAGGGAGATACATTTGCCCTGTGCTGACCCCCTGCATGCACTGAGCTCCAGAGGTCTCAGGCTCGGTTCCACCTGTCGGCATTACATCAGCACTGGATAGAGCTGGTGCTTCGACTGTCTCCCAGCTGGGATGGAAGAGGAGGCCCTGTCCAGGCAGGTTCCCACAGACAAACTGGACTGTGCCTGGTAGTCCTGTTAGGCTCAGACCCATGTGCTCCCAGAGGGAATATGCTCTGGAAAGCGCAGCCCTTTATCCAGAGGCCTGGTGCGGGGGAGGCTGCCTCCATGCTGTGAGGCCTCTGTGCACCGTTGCTGATTCAGCAGGGATGGGGAGTTCAGGCCTGCAACTCACACAGCCCTTGGCTCTTTGCTGGGCTGCCCATGAAGGAGACACTGGTGGAGGTGGCTAGAGAGCTGGAGTCTCCATCAAGAGCCAGGCTGAGCCCTTCAGCTCTTTCACACGAGCCACCCCACAGCCATCAGCTGAGAAGAGCTTCTGTCGCTCCTGACCTGGCTGCTCTGGGAGCATTGCCGGGAGGGTGGAAGGATCTACAGCTCCGGAGACCCCTGCTCTCGATACCCCCCCATCCTCTGCACTCCCGACAGAACAAATGGCTCCACCCACAGCATCTCTGCAGCTGGGGCTGGATGCTGGGGGGGCAGGCGACTGGGGAAGCCCCAGGTTTAGGGTCAGCACACAGCACAGCACAGCACAGCACAGCACACTGCAAGCTGACGGCACAGGCCCGGCCTGGCCCGATACCTCGTGTTGAGGGAGCCCTGGCTCAGGGTGTCTGCCTCGCCCAGGAGTTCGTCCTCGCTGTGATAATACATGTCGTCCTCTTCGGACCTGGGAGCGGCAACGCAGTGAGCTCAGCTTAGCCGGCAAGGGCCGTGGGACGATGGGGGACAGTTCCATCAGTGATAACGCAGCCACTGGGGTGCAGGTGGACCAGGACAGCACAGCCGGCAGGGCCAGTCTCCAACCCCTCAGCACGAACGGCTGCTCTGGGGCTTAACTCCCAAATCTCACTACAATGTACAGCCAGTAAGGGGCATGTTGGGTGAACCCCCCTGGCCCCCCAAGAAGTCAGTGAGAGTTCTCCCATTCACTCTCCCCAACGTGCAGGCAGCTGCAGCTGTTTCCTCTGACCCCAAGGACTGCACACCGAGAACACCCTTGAAATGCAGCCACTTCTGGGGTGGGGCATGGCAGCTGGCTAGCAGGGAGCGTCCAGCAAGGCTGCAGAACTGGAGCAATTTAAGGGGGACAGGCTAGAATTATCCTTACTCTGTGTGGTCCAGACAGCAGGCCTGACACCTCCTAGCTTGGAGAAACTGGGGCGGGAATTGCTTACAATTGACAGCTTGCTAATTTCATCACTTAACAAATCCTGGGAAAGCCCAGGCCACATCCCTAAAATGCACCCTCCCCAACAGAGCCAGGGCTTGATCCTGAGCAGTCCTGGGCATTTGCAGCTCCCCAGGCCTCAGCCCTTCTGGGCATGAAGAGCAGCCGGCTGCTCCCTGCCGGGTGTTCAGGTGGTCTCTGAAAGGGGTGTAAGAGATTTTGTAAGAGACTTTGGAGCTGTCAGACCAGGGAGTAACTCCCCATCTGCCAGGGAGCACTGCAGCTTTCAGGCAGACTGCAGCCAGAAGCCCTGTGTGCTCATGGTGCCGGTATTTGAATCCCAAACATTGTTACAGGCTGGGGACCGACTGGCTCAGCAGCAGTACCGGGGAAAGTGATCTAGGGGTTATGGTGGATGGAAGGCTGGATATGAGTAGAAGAAGGCTAACGGCATCTTGGGGTGCATTAGGAGGAACATTTTGAGCAGATCTAGAGAAGTGGCTGTTCCCCCCTATTCGGCACTGGTGAGGCCACATCTGGAATATTGTGTCCAGTTTTGGGCCCACCAGTATAAAAAGGATGTGGATTTGCTGGAGCAGGTTCAGTGAAGGGCAACAAAAATGATTCAGGGGCTGGAGCACAAGACCTATGAGGAGGTGCTGAGGGATTTGGGCTTGTTTAGTTTCCAGAAGACTGAGGGGTGATTTAATAGCAGCCTTCAACTTCCTGAACGGAAGCACTAAAGAGGAAGGTGAGAAACTGTTCAGTGGTGACAGACGGCAGAACAAGGAGTAATGGTCTGAAGTTACAGAGGGAGAGGTGTAGGTTGGATATTAGGAAAAACTACTTCCCCAGGCGGGTGGTGAAGCACTGGAATGTGTTGCCTAGAGAGGTGGTGGAATCTCCATCCCTCAAGGTTCTTAAGTCCCGGCTTGACAAAGCCCTGGCTGGGATGACTTAGTGGGGGTTGATCCTACTTTGGGCAGGGGGCTGGACTAGATGACCTCCTGAGGTCCCTTCCAGCCCTGGGATTCTGTGATTCTATGATTTGGCTGCGGTTTAGCCTCCAAATTCCACCCTCAGAACTCAGGCGTTAGCTGGGCCGGTAACTTCATCTCTGACTACGAAACACTTTGCGTCAACCGCTCACAGCCCCAGCCATCCTGAACAATCGCGCTTGATGCCATCAAAATGCAGCCAGCTCGGGGGTGGAGCCAAAAACACTCCCAGCAACAATACCCAACACTCAGACAGAAAGGAAGTTTGGACCTAGGACATGGCTCTTTCTCTGGGATCTTTACATTCCCTAAGCAGCAGCTCGGAAGCTGATCTAGAAGGTCTCGCCTGATCTGATGGAATGTGAGTTACGTGGCTCACAAATGCAAATGGGTGTTGAGCGTGCAAAGATTTGAACCTGCTTTTGTAGGACTATAAACCAAAAAGCCAGGCAACGAAACCCCCAGCTGCTCTTCCACACGGTGCAGACACGACAGACCAGCTCTCCTTTAAATCCATTAGCATCTTCCCTGCACAACAAATGCACTGCGCTATCGAGCACTGAAGCTGATCTATGGTTTCAATTCGACTGGAAAGCCACAGGATGTCTCCTAAGTCTCAGAGTAAATTAGCTGCTTGCCGGAGCCTTTCCAAGCCTCTGGGAGCACCTCCTGCTGCACCCTGATAGGAGGAAAGAACAATTTCCTCCTTAAGCAGTCACGCAGGAGACAAATCTGCAGAGAAAAAACGAGCCAGCCGCAGCCCAGAGAGTGCGGCTGGCTCTATGCGAAACCCCAGACTGGCCCTCTGCTGAGAAACTGGAGAGATTTTAAATGCCGGATCTGTTTCGAAGGGATGTGAGTTACCACTGCAGAGCCAGCCTGTTGCCTGCCTCTCTTGGGACAGGTGCTGTGTGGCTCTGAATATCCATTGCACCGTGTCACGGGCAGTGACGGCCCTTAGGAGAGCTTGGGCAGGAGAACAGGGAACAGCCCCCCGCAGCCTGTGTGGGAGGAGGGGGGCAGAACAGACCTCACCTTGGAGCTCTTACAGCGGTTTCCCTCAGTCCCCAAACACGGCTGGGTCCGCAGCAGGTTCCCTGGGGTGAGGTAGGAGCACCCTGATGGTGACCCAAGTCCCCGCCCTCATGTAAATTCAGGTTCTTCCGGGTCCCTTGAGCAGGGGGGTTGCTGAGCAGCACCCCTGCGAATAGACCGCACTTTCAAATGCCTCGGCCTGCTCCTGCTCTCAGAGCCCAGGTGGAGTCACTCACCCAGCCCCGAGGGGCTCAAGATCAGGCCCGATGGCCCTAGCCCCTGTGGCTGCGAAGAACCTCTGGCTGCATGCTGCTTGCCTGCACTCCTGTGTCGTGCCACAGAGGCAGAACCAGCAGCCAGAGCTCCTGCCACTGGCTTCGCTGCCTCTGGCTCCCCGGGGGACCTGGGCACCGGGGTGTTCGCCTCTCCGGCTGCAGGGAAGGGAGCCCGGCCTCATCACGCCGCACCAGGCTTGGCACGACTCGACAGACGCCGGCTCAGCAACACACAGGGGAGGAGAGAGGCCGTGTCCACGTTTTGGATCAGAACGTTCAGTCTCAAAGGGACCCTGGGGACTCCGGTCAGCACTGCTGACCGACTGGGTGGTTTACAGTCTGGCTGGCTGGCTGGGCTGGCGGGCTCCCTTCCTGGCCCTGTGAGGCACCCGCAAGCGGCGATGTCTCCCTCAGACCCAAGGCAGAGGGACACTCAGGGGTTCTGCACATTGCCCCGGGCCAACTCTGCAGCTCCCATTGGCTGGGAACCACAACCAATGGGAGCAGTGGCGGTGCGGCCCGTGGGCGGAGGCAAGGCACACTGCACAGAACAGCCTGGCTGTGCCTTTGCCTAGGAGCCAAGAAACCTATTGTCAGTTCTGGGGAGCCCCCTGAGGTAAGTGCTGCCCAGATCCCCCTTCCTGCACCCCAACAGCCAGGCACAGCCCTGAACCCCGCTCACACCCAAACTCCCTCTCAGAGCACACCCCCTCCCACACCCCAACAGCCTGCCTCAGCTTGGAACTCTTCCCACACCCAACCCCCCTCCTGAGCCTGCACCCCACTCTCCTCCAGCACCCCTCTCCCAGGCTTGAGCCTCTCCATTCCCACACTGAAATCCAGCCGCCAGATCCCACCCCAGAGGTGGCTGCATGTCGGCAGTGCCGTACGCTGCCTGTGACGGGCCGCGGGGCCCTTTAGGATTCAAAGGACTCGGTAAACACCAGATATCACCACCCCATCCAATCCGAAGCAGAATAAGGAGTAATGGTCAGAAGTTGAAGAGGGGAGGTGTAGGTTAGATATTAGGAAAAACTTCTTCACCAGGAGGGAGGTGAAGCACTGGAATGTGTTGCCTAGAGAGGTGGTGGATTCTCCATCCCTTGAGGTTTTTAAGTCCTGGCTGGACAAGGTCCTGGCTGGGATGACTGAGAAGGGGTTGATCCTGCTTGAAGCAGGGGGCTGGACTAGATGACCTCCTGAGGTCCCTTCCAGCCCTATGATTCTGTGATTCTGTGTGATTCTAACCAACAGCCAGCTGCCTGATCCCCCCAACTTGTATTTAATTATATCTGCAGTTCACCCTCCCCTGGGGCCGATGACAAACCTCGATAGCAGGTTTACTCGGCTCCATGCAGGGCCCAAGATGAGCGGTCTAGGGGAATCCCCAGCTACTGTGGCCCAGCACTGGCGGACGCTTCCAAATCGTTCCTGAGATGTTCTCAGCAAACCGTATGAGCTACTCTCCTAAGGGCTGGAGAACACACCCTGGGGGCATGGGTATGCCCTGCATAGACCTCACCGTCAGCTACCAACATTGCAGTCCTCTCCTACAACCTAGTGAGCCAGCCAGGCAAACATCGGACCCTGGGGCAAGGGGCTGATCTCTGATTCTCAGCCAGGCCTTAAATTGCACCCAGCATCATGGATGTGTTCCTGGGTGGCCAGAATATGCCTGCATTTGCCAACGTGGGGGCCTTTGATATCACCAGTTTCCCCTGACACTTAGCACTGCACTTCCAGCGTGTTAGATGTGATGGAGCCTTTTCCTGACCATGTTCCCCCCTAGTCAGCCTGTAACCAATGTCTCTTTCAGGGCCCAGTTCACAGTGGGCACGGAGAGAGCCTGGCCTCAAGCTGACTGGAGGATGGGTTTTATTCTGAGGGGCAGAGCTTGGCTAAGGAAGCAGGAATCCCAGAGTGAGTTGGTCGCGCTGATTTCCTATCATGTTGGAGAACCATTTTTTTCTGAATCGAGTTTCAAGACAGAGGAGAAGCAGAGGCAGCCGTGGCCTGCCACACCTGCAGGCCAACCAGCATCATATGGGCATGGCAGGTGTGCAGTGGGAAATAGCAATCCAGCAACAACACAGAAGTTAGGCACAACTGCTGTGGCAGGTACAACAATACCCTGTGCTGCAGCTTTACCTGAAGATGGTGGTGCTAGGGATAAAGACAAACCCAGCCTTGTATCCCCCACCAGGACCCACCCACCGCACGCTCAGGCCAAGACCTCTGCCCACACCGGGCAGTGCAAGGGAATGGAACTCGCGTGTTACCTCCGGAAGTGCCTCTCTGCTGACTGCAGGCTGGGGTTGGATTTGCCAGGAGATACCGCAGGACCCTGCCGCTGCCCAGGGAGCAGACTGTCCGTCTCAAAGGGGCCTCTGCCGTCCAGCTGGGAGTTAGGACTCTCCAGAAATTCCCCATCATTCCAGGCACCCACAGTGCCATCCAGGGCCTGGTACCGGATCTCTATGGAGACGCTGGTCTGGAACACGAAGCATGCAGGTGAGAAGATTTACTCCTATACGCTAAGCCCTGAAGAAACCGTGAGAGCATCTCCCTGGCCCTCCTGTGTAATGCCGGACAGAGAAATTCCCCCACCGACTCCTGCTTTGCATCCACCACGTGGCGTTTGGCTAAGGCACTGATATAGAGAACACAGCTCGCTCGCCCAGGCGGCTTCGGATGCGCCCTCTGTGGCCCTTTGCAGCCCAGGCTGTTAGAACGCAGTGTGATTTCATTATTGACTGATCTAAGGTCGGCACCAAGCGGGACACTTGTACTGCGTTATTAACCACCTAGCAGGTGGACCGGGAATTGCTCAGCTCCTCAACTTTCTTATCTGCTCCTGACCCCTGTCCCGGGAGTGGGGAGAGTGGGACAGGCCTGTTCCCGGGGGCCTGTCATTGGCAGGGTGGGGGCTGGTTTGGGTTACGTGTCCTAGTCGCCGGAGGCCAGGCATGGGGCCTGGGCGGACTGGCGCTGGGCTGCAGCACTGGGCCCAGCCTGAGCTCTGTGAGGGGAATAAGTGGGGGCTGGGGGCCAGGACAGTGCCTCAGCGCTGGGCCCGGCTTTGGACTGAGTTCCAGAGTGAGTCGGGGGAACCAGGCCGGGCTGTGGGCTGAGCTCTGGGGTTCGGGGCAGGGAGGCCAGGCCATGGCTCTTTCCGCTAGCCCCAGCCAGAGCAGCGGGGCAGGGACGGACCGTCAGAGCCTCAGGTGGTGGGAGGGCGGGGCTTTTGTGCCTTCCCCTAATGACAGCAGCACCCAGAGGAGCTGTGGCAGCGATTTGGGTGGGATGCCAGTGCAGGGCCATGTCAGTGGGTGGAAGCACCGCAGCTGCCTGGAGGCCCCCGCCATAGGGAAATCACACATCAGCCCTAGGCGCAGGACTCAGGCTGCAGAGCCCTGGCAAGGTTGACACCAGTGGGTTGGAGACCCCATCCCCTCCTCTGCAGAACTCGCCCCTGGAGCTGCAGCAAAGCAGGGCACCTGGAAAGGGTTTTGAGAGAACGTACGTGGCTGAATGCTCCTCTCTGTCGTAAAAGGTGCCATGGATACCGCATGGGAAAAGGGGAGTCTAAAATCTTGCTTCGACCAGCTACGTCCACCCACCCAACCAGTCCTGCCTGGCCCAGACGCAACGGCCCTGCACGCGGGCTCCGGGCAGGCCCTCAGCACTCTCAGGAGAGGATATTCCAGGGAGGTGATGGCTAGCCCAGAGCAAGAGGCATGAACGCAGGGGTGTGAATGTTACAGGGAGGTTGTGGAATCTCCATTGCTGGAGATATCTAAGAGCAGGTTAGACAGACACCTGTCGGGGATAATCTAGGTGGTGTTTGGTCCTGCCAAGAGGGCAGGGGACTGGACTTAATGACCTCTTGAGGTCCCTTCCTGTTCCAGTGTTCTATGATTCTATGAAATGTATTTCTCTCATGGGCAGGGAAGGACTCAGGATGTGGTTCCAAGGACTCACAAGTGATCTCTGGGGGATCTAGTTGCTTTTCACTCCATTGGTCTGTCTGCCAAAGGTTCCTGCCAAGTCCCCAGGCATTGCTAGTTTGGCATTTGTAACTGGGGCTTTGAATTTTTTTTCTAAGAATAGCACAAGGGTCAGCTCATTCATCTCCGCAAAGTCAGGGAAGAATTATTTTGCAGATGGGGAAACTGAGGCATCAAACCCAAAATGTGGCTTGCCCTGGTCAGACGGTCAGTCCACAGCAAAGCCACAGGTAGGACACCTCTCTTCTTCGTCTCCAGTCCTGCACTGACTCCTCTAGTTACGGAGTCGTAGAGTTACAGCCAGGAGGGATCTCAAAGCCAGAGGGTTTCACTCAGGAACTCCTGTACTGAGCCCAGTGGCTTGTGTTTGGGTAACATACCTTCCCCGGTGACCTCAGTCTGGACCAGAAGACACCAAGAACAAGAGAATGTCTCATTTCCCTTGGTAGTGCGTTCCAACAGCGAATAACCTTCCTGGTACTAAGGCGTGCAGGACTGTCAACTGGAATTTATTTGTCTTTAGCATCCAGCTCCTGTTTTTCAGTCTGCCTTTCTGCACCCTTTAGTACCTGATATTTCTACTCGAGGAAGACAGCTTATATAGGCTTGTGGGAAGTCAGGGTTTTTTTTAACAATTTCAACCCATAATACAGGTTGAACCTCTCTAATCCGGCACTCCCTCAACCGGCAACTTCCATAATCCGACGGTATTTTAGTGAGCCGGACGACCACTTAGCATGAGCGTGGCCAGGTTTCCCGCAGCCCCACAAAGTTTCTTTGCAGCCACCCATCCTGGCTCTGAGTGTTTGGTGCTGCTATTTAGCTGTAATTTACCCCTCAATGTCTTTTAAGAGCCCAGTCAACAGCGGAAGTGTTGGCAATCCTCTTTGACGATATAGAGCTCCTGTGGTCCAGCAAATTCTCTCGTTTGGTGCCAGAAACACCCCAAGGGTGTTGAATCAGAGAGGTTCAAACTCTGGAAGTCCCCTGGGAAGCGGGCACTGCCCTTGGAGCTGGGGTGTAATGCCAGGTGGTTTTCAGCAGGCGAGCACCATTTCCCCGAGTGGGGACTGCCACGGCCAGCTCGAAGTGTGGACACACACCCCTCCAGGAGTCTTCACCAGACATTGGTCAGATTAACAGGGAAGAGCTGCCAGGATTGGGGGATCCAGGCGCCTGGGTGGGCACTGGAGGGTGACATTTTCACCCACACTCACGCAGCTCTGCCATCCCCCTCCCAACCCGCGGGGGCAGCAGCGCCTCACGCGCACATTGCAGGCAGGCAGAAAGGCCGAAAGCGGCCACGGTCGGGTCACCCACCCGGATGGCGGAGTTATTGTCGTCTATTAAAGTGTCCGTCACCTCCAGCTGCCCCTCCTCCACCACCTTCTGCAGGACCATCCGGAACGTGCCGATGAGTCTAGGAAACAAACGGGAGAGAGCGTGAGAACCGCAGACCCAGACAGAGGCAGCGCATCCCCACCGGCCGCAAGCGGCCACCAAAGGGAAGGGAACGCCCCCAGCCGGATGCCAGGGGAGCAGGTGTGGGCGGGGCTTCATCTCCATTGCCACTTTGGTTTGCGTTTGCCTGGCATGGGGGCAGAGTTTCGCGACGTGCAGGATCCATCGAGAGACCGTGGTGCTCACAGCGCAGGTGCGGTCCCCACCAGCGTTACACTTGGGTCTGTAATGGGGCGCCCTGGCCATGTGGGCCAGGCTGAGGACCAGGGATCCCGCTACTTTTATCCACCCAAGAGTGGAATAAATTGTATGTGCCCCACGGCATGTGCGGACATGCACCACCAATAGAAACACAGGCTGCCAGCTGTGCGTGTTCTGCTAACCAGCTGGGCAGCACCTGAATCTCTCCCGGCTGCCGCCCAAGCGCTCAGCTGCCAGGGAACACAGCTTCCAAGCTATCTGGTCATCCGTCCTTCCAGTCATCAGCCCAGCTCTGCTCTGTCACACGTCGCTGCTGCCGCCCAACTCCCAGATTACCCGTCACTGGCCCCTCGTGCCATGGGCACCCTGCTCCCCAGCACGCAGCCGCTGCAGTAACGACGGTGCTGCTGCGGGTCCACGCATCCATCCTTGCGTTGCCCGGGCGCATCCTCATTAGCAACGCTTAGACTGTCAGTGTGGGCCGTTGCAGAACGGCTCCTGCAGGCCAGCAGCCGTCGGTGTAAGCGCTGCAATATTTACATTGGGGCGGGCAAGACACAGCTTTTTGATCTGGCCCATGGCCCAGCCTGTGGGACCCCAAGGCAGGCTCTCTGTCTGCCGCAGCCAGAGGCTGCCCAACACGGCTGGTGGGTCCCTCTGGGCACTGCACCCCCCTTGGGGAGCGGGTGGAGACTTTGTGCAGTGCTCTGGCCCCAGCCCAATCATCTCATCTCCCATTGGCTGGAAACCCCTGCTCCCCACCTCCCTTCCCCAGGTCACTGGCCAAACCCTCTGCACCCCCCTTCACGTCACTACCCCCTTCCCCCCAGGTCACAACTCCCCCAGAGCCAGCACCCCCCTACAGCCTTCCCCCAGGTCAGAATCTTCTCCCACACCCAGAGCCATCCCTACCCCTGCACATCTGCCACTCCCCTTCCCCTGCCCCACATCACAACCCTCTCCTTCCAGCCACTTTCCCTCTCAACCCCCACCCCCAGCCTCCGTCCCAGACCCTGCACTCCTCCACAGAAAAGTGAGGCCCTTGGCCACATACAACAAGCTCTGAGCGGCTCAACCCCCTCAAAAATTACTGCCCACCCTAGTGTACACTGCCACCACATCAGCCTAGACAGCGCAGGGAGCTGGAGGTATCGCCCTGGTGGAGAGGGGTGGTTACATTCATATTCAAATGTAGATCTTTGTTTAGTTCATAGAATCACTGAATCCTAGAACTGGAAGGAACCTCGAGAGGTCCCTGCCTTCACAGCAGGGCCAGGCACCATCTAGACCATCCCTGCCAGGTGTCTGTCTAACCTGCTCTTAGACATCTCCAGAGATGGAGATTCCACACGCCCCCAGGCAATTTATTCCAGTGTTTAACCACCCTGATAGTTACAAAGTCTTTCCTAATGTTCAGCCTAAACCTCCCTTGCTGCAGTTTAAGCCCATTGCTCTTTGTCCTGTCATCAGAGGTTAAGGAGAATATTTTTTCTCCCTCCTCCTTGTAACTCCCTTTCAAGTTATTGAAAGCTGCTGTCATGTTCCTGCTCAGCCCTCTTTTTTCCAGGCTAGTAGTAGTAGTAGGCATCCTTCTGTCTGCATAGACTATGGATCGCGCCCTTTATAGTTTCAACTGAGGACTTCATTTACAGCATCTACTGTGACTATGAAGGCCCACACGAGAGTGACAGTCCTTGCTGCATCTCTTGCAGATGTGGTGGGTGTCTGGCAAGTCCTTATTGTGCTTTCTGTGTGCTCACTTCTCCTCTGCTAGCTGTCTGATCTTCAGCTCGCCCTTCTGAAGGCCCTTGTGTAACCCCTGCCTCCATCTGCTGCGGTCGTCTGCTAGTTCTTCCCAGTTGTCCAGCTCGATGTCTACCTCTCTGAGGTCTCTCCTGCAGACATCTTTGTGGCGCAACAGTTGTTCAGGACAGTCAAAAGCAAAAGGGATTGTGAAGAACTACAAAAAGATCTCAGCAAACTGGGTGATTGGGCAGCAAAATGGCAAATGAAATTTAATGTGGGGAAGTGTAAGGTAATGCATGTTGGAAAAAATAACCCAAATTACACGTACTACATGATGGGGTCAAATTTAGCTACGACAGATCAGGAAAGGGATCTTGGAGTTATAGTGGATAGTTCTCTGAAGACATCCACGCAGTGTGCAGCAGCAGTTAGTAAGGCAAATAGGATGTTAGGAATTATTAAAAAAGGGATCGATAATAAGACAAAAGATATCATACTTCCCCTATATAAAACTATGGTACGCCCACATCTCGAGTACTGTGTGCAGATGTGGTCTCCTCACCTCAAAAAAGATATATTGGCATTAGAAAAGGTTCAGAAAAGGGCGACTAAGATGATTAGGGGCTTGGAAAGGGTCCCATATGTGGAGAGGCTAGAGAGACTGGGACTTTTCAGTTTGGAAAAAAGGCGATTGAGGGGTGATATGATAGAGGTATATAAAATCATGAATGGTGTGGAGAAAGTGAATATAGAAAAATTATTTACCTTTTCCCATAATACAAGAACTAGGGGACACCAAATGAAATTGATGGGTAGTAGGTTCAAAACTAATAAAAGGAAATTTTTCTTCACACAGCGCACAGTCAACCTGTGGAACTCCTTGCCGGAGGAGGCTGTGAAGGCCAGGACTCTATTAGGGTTTAAAAAAGAGCTCGATAAATTTTTGCAGGTTAGGTCCATAAATGGCTATTAGCCAGGGATAAAGTATGGTGCCCTAGCCTTCAGAACAAGGGCAGGAGATGGATGGCAGGAGATAAATCACTTGATCATTGTCTTCTGTTCTCCTTCTCTGGGGCACCTGGCATTGGCCACCGTCGGCAGATGGGATGCTGGGCTCGATGGACCTTTGGTCTGACCCAGTATGGCCATTCTTATGTTCTTATGTTCTTATCTGGGAGGTCTTTTGCCAGAGGCTAGCTCACCATACAGGCTAAACAAACCTAATTCTTTCAATCTTCCCTCATATGTCATGTTTCCTAGGCATTTGATCATTTTTGTTTGTTAGGGCAATGTAAGCTGTCTTGTGCCAACCAAACTCTGGTGTGTAGACCAGACTTCAATGACTTCAGAGCCAAGTTCATCTGGGACCTTCTGCCCACCTCTTCCAACCCCTTTGCTGTTCCCTCTGTGACCCCGCTATGGAAGTGTAACCACAGATAGGCAGACTCAATGCTGGGACCTCTGGAGCTTGATGAAGGAATCTCTATAGTTGGAGCAAAAAGTGAGCTGGCTCTCAGCTGAGGCTGGAGAGGACTCTTGTTTGTTTTCTCTGTAAGTGGTCTAGCTGCCACTACATAGGTCAGTGACCCACACTGCATAGGGGCGTGGGTTCTAGAAGCACCATCCTTTGCATATGAGTTTGGAGATATGCATCTCCTAGAACTGGAAGGGACCACAGGAGGTCATCTAGTCCAATCCCCAGCCCTCTTGGCAGGACCAAGCACCATCCCTGACATCTATTTGCCCCAGTCCCTAAATGGCCTCCTCAAGGATTGAGCTCACAAGCCTGGATTTAGCAAGATAATGCTCAAACCACTGAGCTATCCCTCCCCCTTGCTGTGGTCCTCTGTGAACACAATGGTGTAACCCGATCAGAGTAGGAGACACCTTTGTGTGTTATTGGTAGTCTTATGGTTTAAAAGTTTCAGTTATCCAACCAGGGAACAGAAATAATGCCGTGTGCCCAAGTGTATTTGGATTTGCAGAAAACCCTTGACAAGGTTCCTCACCAAAGGTTCTTGTGTAAATGAAGTTGTCACAGGATAAGAGGGAAGATCCTTTCATGGACTGAGAACTGGTTAAAAGGCAGGAAACAGAGTGTAGGAACAAATGGTAAATTTTCCAAATGGAGAGGGGTAACTAATGGTGTCCCCCAAGGGTCAGTCCTAGGACCATTCCTGTTTAATTTATTCATAAATGATCTGGAGAATGGGGTGAGCAGTGAGGCGGCAAGGTTTGCAGATGACGCTAAACTGTTCAAGATAGTTAAGACCAAAGCAGACCGTGAAGAACTTCAAAAAGATCTTACAAGACTGAGTGATTGGGCAATAAAATGGCAAATGTAATGTGGATAAATGTAAAGTAATGCACATTGGAAAAAATAACCCCAACTATACATAGAGTATGACGGGGGCTAATTTAGCTACAACTCATCAGGGAAGAGATCTTGGAGTCATCGTGGATAGTTCTCTGAAAACATCCACACAGTGAGCAGCGGCTGTCAAAAAAGCAAATAGGATGTGAGGAATCATTAAAAAAGGGACAGAGAATGAGAAAGAGAATATCTTATTGCCCTTATATAAAACCATGGAACGCCAACATCTTGCATACTGCGTACAGATGTTGTCTCCTCATCTCAAAAAAGATATTTTGGTATTAGAAAAGGTTCAGAAAAGAGCAACTAAAATGATTAGGGGTTTGGAACGGGTCCCATATGAAGAGAGATTAAAGAGACTAAGACTTTTCAGCTTGAAGAGAAGACTAAGCAGGGGGATATGATCGAGGTATATAAAATCATGAATGGTGTGGAAAAAGTGAACAAGGAAAAATATTTACTTGTTCCCATGATATGAGGACTAGAGGACACCAAATGAAATTAATGGGCAGCAGGTTTAGAACTAATAAAAGAAAGTTCTTTTTCAAACACAGCACACAGCCAACCTGTGGAACTCCTCACCAGAGGAGGCTGTGAAGGCAAGGACTTTAACAGGGTTTTAATAAAGAGATAGATCAATTCATGGAGGTTAGGTCCATTAATGGTAATTAGCCAGGGTGGGTAGGAATGGTGTCTCTGGCCTGTTCGTCAGAAGCTGGAGATGGATGGCAGGAGAGGGATCGTTACCTGTTTGCTCCACTCCCTCTGGGACATCTGGCACCAGCCACTGTTGGCCGACAGGATACCGTGCTAGATGGACCTTTGGTCTGACCCAGTGTGGCCGTTCTTATGTTCTTGTGCTCAACCACAGGCCACCAACTGAACTGTTCATGAGCAACAAAACAGGTGGAAATGATCAGACCAAACCACCTGGCAAAATTCACAACTGCTCACTTGGCCAGTACCTCAGCCAGAGCGGCAGGGGGATCCTATGTCAGCCCTTGTCTCGTAAGCGAGGAGATGCCCCAGACGGTCCACCCCTCCAGCCTGGTGCACTGCCAAGGAGATGATGCTTGAGAAGCAGACAAGCCCACCTGCCCAATTGAGCTACTATGCCCATTCGGTGCTCTTGCTGCTCTTTCGGAGAGGCCCGTCAGAGTCACATCCGAGGGGCTCTTTCCTGCCTCACCCCAAGCAAGCTCAGCGGTACTGGCGTGCAGCTGTTTTGTGCTCACTTAAGATGCCGTGTAGCCCATTAAATATGAACTGCATGCATGTATCATTCCGCGGCGTATGCAACAAATAACGCATGGTCACCTCAAACAGGGACTGGATCACAGAATCACAGGGCTGGAAGGGACCTCAGGAGGTCATCTAGTCCAGCCCCCTGCTTCAAGCAGGATCAACCCCCACTAAGCCATCCCAGCCAGGACCTTGTCCAGCCAGGACTTAAAAACCTCAAGGGATGGAGAATCCACCACCTCTCTAGGCAACGCATTCCAGTGCTTCGCCACCCGCCTGGTGAAGTAGTTTTTCCTAATATCTAACCTACACCTCTCCCTCTTCAACTTCTGACCATTACTCCTTGTTCTGCCATCTGAAACCACTCAGAACAGTTTCTCACCCTCCTTTTTAGAGCTCCCTTTCAGGAAGTTGAAGGCTGCTATTAAATCACCTCTAAGTCTTCTCTTCTGTAAACTAAACAAGCCCAAATCTCTCAGCCTATCCTCATAGATCTTGTGCTCCAGACTCTTAATCATTTTTGTTGCCCTTCGCCGAACCTGCTCCAGCAAATCCACCTCCTTTTTATACTGGGGGGCCCAAAACTGGACACAATATTCCAGATGTGGCCTCACCAGTGCCGAATAAAGAGGAATAACTACTTCTCTAGATCTTCCACGTGAGCCTTCCAGGCAAGGTTGGTCTACAGCTCCTCAGGGTCAAGGCACTTGGAACTCTGGAGCCTCTCTAAAAGCTTGAAAAGGTTTCCTCGGCAAAATACTTTCATTGGTTTAAAATTCAGACATGAGGTTTGTTTCTGTAGGGTTGCTCATGAAGGTAGAACTTTCCAAACAGGCTTGTTTTCCTTGGGTTACTTGCCCTGAGCTGGGCTCTGCAAACTGGTTTCTTTAGGAAGGACTGCTCACCCTGTCCTGGGCATTGCAAACCAGTTTTATTTACGTAGGGTCGCTCAGGGAGCCATGCTGCTGAGCCGTGCTCGGCTACTTTGCTTTTAGAGGATACGAGGAGTGGAAAAAGGCTGGAGACATTTGTTCTGAGATAGCAGCAGGTAAAGGGCTGAACAGACATTGTCAGGTTTGTCTCAGTCTATAACACAACCTACTTCTCTCCCCTCTCTCATCTGTTTGGAAGTGTCTTGTGTCATCCCCGTGCTGTTAGTACATGATGTGACCTTTCAGCAGTCCCAGGGACACACACTGAAGGGTGGTGACCAAGGCTCCCTCTGAGCCGAGTGCTTGAGAGGCTACCCAGGAGAGATTCAGGTGCCGCCCAGCTGATTAGCTGAGTGCCCACAGCTCCCACAGCCGGCAGTGTGTGTTTCTATTAGTGGTGTGCATCTGCACATGCCTTGGTGCACATAACGAAATATATTCTACCCACGGTTAGAAAAAACTGGAACGCTGGTGGTGACCACTTCAATGATGCCTTTATGGAAAGACGGACCCCATGGTGCGCTGGCCCCTTCACAATCACATTAATCTGGGGCCACAAAGTCGAGGGGAAAAAATCGTTCACCAAGTTCTTGGAGCGGTGGGAAGAGGAGCAGATCTACGAGCAATGGTGCCGTCTTGCCACATTTGGATAAGAGCCAATTACACCCCAGAACTCCCCCCAGTAATTCCTCTCCCTCCATGGCGCTGGATTCCTGCAAACCCTCTGTCACCAGCAGAGATGTTCAGCCAAGCTAGACACTCTCAGGTCTGACACCTTTTCCCTCCTACACCTGGCAACTGCGTCCTCATTTCCACTGCTCTCCCTGGATCCTCCTCTTCTGGAGCCCACCCCGGCCGGGCCTGGGTTTGCATGTACACCTGTGAATTACTGAGAAGGTGTTTGGCTTCTGATCAGCCTTCTCCCTGCCTCCCCCGGTGCTTCCCACAACGGTCCCGGTGGGAGGGGATGAAATATTCAGCAGCCGGTTGTGCAGTAAGTTACTTCCAAGTGTTTCAGAATTCACCCAACACCTGCCCATCTCCTTCCCTGTCTCCTCCACTGACGGAAAGGCAGGGACCGTTCCTGAGTCACTCAGGGTGTCTGCAGTCGCATTAGCTGTGTCAAAGCTGCTTTTGCTGCCAGGGCTCTAGATTCTTGTCCCTTTAGTAGCAGCCTCCCCATGGAGCCTCTGCCCTCTTCAGGCAGCAAGGCCTGTATCCCTCCAGCCTGGGACTTTATCTTCCAGTGCCTTTGTGAATCAGGGTGCTGGGCAATCCCTCTCCCACGCCTGATGCTCCAGGCATGCTCTGGCGCATGTCACTGACGTGCGACTTCCCTTCTTTCACTCAGTCTCTGTACTAGCCTAACACCACTCCCCTAGCCGGCTCTGCATTGGTAGACCTCCAAAAGCACCTGTCTGCTTCACCTCAAAGGCTGCCCAGTTCAAATCTCAAGACAGAAACGAGCCACCCAGGGAAGCTGGGCACTGCACTGAACTAGCTTGTGTGGGTCCAGGAATGACTTCTCCATAACCTGCATAAGCCGTCCCTCCTACCTCCTCCCCAAAAGCCCATCTGTCCCATGCCTGGGGCTGCTGGGCCAGGGAGCCATTCCCTTTGCTGCACAGTGGCTTACTGCAACATGCTGGTAAACGACGGCTAACACAGCACACCTCATCCACCACGCCTGCTCCGTCACACCACTGCCAAACACCCAGCACACGGCGGGTGAAGGGCTCTGGTGGTAAACCCCTGACAGATGCTCCAGTCTGTCCCCAAGGTGACTGGTTTGGACTGCAGGCTCTGGATGACCATGACAGCCTTTGCGAAGGGCTGGAGTCAGAACTGCTTGGAATTTCTCCAGGTCTGGCTGAGGGTCAGAACCAAACCCAGAACAGGCAATTTGCCAGTTCCAACTCAGCCAAAGTTTGGCAAATACGGTGTGTGGGTTCACATCAGCGTGACTTCAGGACTCAGACCTAGTTCTGCTCCAACCCTGCACTTCCCTTAACACTAAAACTGAACCTTGGCTGATTCATGAACCCCCAACCTCCATCCTGGCTTAGTTGTGAACCCCCAATGACCCTGAACCCCAACCTCAGCCTCCTCTGAGTTCACACGCTGAACACAGCCTTGTTAGCCTGCTTCTGACTGGCCTTCCCATTCCTATCAACACCCCAGCACTGGTTGTGGGCCACCATTGATGGAAGTGGATGTGTTCACCCTTGAGCAAGGTTTGATTTCCAGCATTACCATGTCCTGCCAGTAACGGCCTCTGTGATGTGCAATGCATTGGGGAGGGCTGGGAATTACGGACTGTGCTGCCAGGCATGCTGGGTGGGTGGTTAACAGATTGGAGAACCAAACCAGAGCATTCTGACCATGTAGTCCAATCTCCTGCACAACACTGGCCAGGGACCTGCCCTGTGCAGAGCTTCCAGAAAACCACCCAGCCTCCGCTGAGAAAGCACCAGTGGCAGAGAATCCACCACACCCTTTGGCACAACCACTAGAAATTTGCACTGCCCAGTCCAAGCCTGACCGTCTTCAACACCCAACCATCGGCCCTGGTTCCTCCTCCTCTGCTAGATTGAAGGGCCTTTTATAATGACATTTCTGGGGATCCTGGAGGCACTTATCAACTATCATCATCACCCCTTCATCCTTCCGCTTAGGCAATGGACACGCCTCGAGCTCCTTTGAGCCTATTACTGGGTAGCCGGTGTTCTAACCCTTCACTCCATCTGGCGTCTCTTCTCCGAACCAGCGTTCCCAGTAAGCTGAGTGTTTCAGCAGCCATCCAGGAGAGAGTCAGGTGCCACCCAACTGATCAGCAGAGCACCCACAGCTGCCCACAGCAGGCAGCATGTGTTTCTATTGGCGGTGAACATCTGCACATGCCTCACTAATACTACTGCTACTCGTTCACTCTTGTACTCCGCCTGGAGCACAGGTCATTGACACGTCTCCTCCAGTTCTCTCTGTCTTGGGACAAAACTTCTAGCTGGCTCCAGGAGTGCCCCAGTTGTTGTCCTCCAGTCTCAGGAGATCTTATCTACTCTGTCCGAGGTCTTCCTCCTTTGCGTTTTCCTTGTGGGTTCCATGTGACAGCTTGACGGGCTGTGTTGGATGATGGTTTTCTGAGAGGGTGGCCTGGCCATCCCCACTTTCCTCTCTCGATTTCAGTGTCAATTGGTTCTTGTCCTGCTCTGTTCCAAAGCTCCTCACTTGTGATGAAGTCTTGTCATTAGATGTGACGGACGCACCTCAGGCATCTCTTCATGAATGTCTGTAGCTTGTGGTCTGAAGACTTTTTAGCACGCCAGGTCTTGCTTCCACACAAGAGCGCACTCTTCACGCTGGCGTTGAAGATCCACAGTTTCATCTTCGCAGATAAGATCTGTGAACTCCATATAGGATGGGGAGTCTTGAATGCAGCTGTTGCTTTCCCTATCCTGGGATTAATATCTTCACTTCTTCCTCCATCTATGCCCATAATAATCCCCAAGTAGGTGAACTGCTCCAAATCTTCCAGGCCACCCCCTCCCAGTCTGGTGGTGGTGTTGTTGGACTGGTTGATCCTCATAGTCTTGGTCTTTCCCTTGTTAGTGCTCAGTTCACTCACTGAGGCAGGTCTGTCTAGTGTTGTGACGCTTTATTTCATGCTTTCATGTTAGTGTGAAAGAAGGGTGACATCGTCAGCAAAATCAACATCCTCTAGCTGTTTGTGAGGTGTCCACTGAACGCCTCGTTGATGGCCATCTCTTGTCCTGCTCATAATCCAGTCCTTTGTGATCAAGAACAGGAAAGGTGACCATAGGCACCCTTGCCGCGCTCCTCAGAGTATGCTGAAGGATTCTGTCAAGACACCATTGTGAACAACTCGGCGTGTTGAGGGTTCATACTTTGAACAAACCAAGTTGATAATTTCGGATGGGATGCCAGGGTGTTACAGCAGTTTCCACAAACTGTCTCTGTAAATGCTGTCAAAGGCTTTGCCAAAGCCTATGAAGGTATGTACAGGGCGAGTTCCATTCGAGTGACTGTTCTGTGGTCACTCCGAGAGTTGCAATTTGGTCAGTACAAGATCTCTCACTTCGGAACCTGGCCTGTCCTTCCCTGTGCTGTCTACCAATTTCTGTCTTCATGCTCTCCAAGAGAAGCCTGTGTAACACTTTTCCTGGAATAGACAGTAACGCGATGCCCCTCCAGTTCTTGCATTCCTTCGGGAGCTTGCTGAGGTAGCCACGTTTCCAGTCTTGTGAGATCTCGTCTGTGTCCCAAATTGATTATACCTCATGTTGACTGGTGTCTGCCTACCTGCCTTGATTGCTTCTGTGGGGATGTTGTCTGGATCAGGTGATTTTCTGCTTTTCAGTGGAGCAATGGCTTTTACGATTTCTTCTTCTGTAGCTCTGCTGCTGTTAATCTGCAGCGGCATATTTGCAGGTGGCAACTCCAGAGGTTTCATGTGGGCAGGGCAGTTCAGTCGCTCTTCAAAGTGTTCCTTCCGTCCACTGAGTGCTCTCTTGGGTCTGTTTGAGTATGAAGCATAGGGGGGAAAGCTGAGAGGAAGCTGGCCCCACAGACCAAGCCTTCTCTCACCCAGGACAACCACCCAGTTTGGTATGTGGAATGTTCGGACCACACACCCATTGGGGAAGACTATGCAGATTGTAGCAGAGAGGAAACGCCTCAGTGGACGGAAGAAAATTCAGTCCAACCATGGAAGGAAAAAATTAAAGGAAACATCGCTTTGAATCCTCAGCGACTGATCAACATCCTTAGAATCGCAGAGTCATAGAGCTGGAAGGGACCTCAGGAGGTCATGGAGTCCAGACCCCTGACTAAATCAGGACCAACCCCATCTAAATCATCCCAGTCAGGACCTTGTCAAGCCAGGACTTAAAAACCTCGAGGGATGGAGATTCCACCTCCTCTCTCAGTAACGCATTCCAGTGCTTCACCACCTCCTAGTGAAATAGATTTTCCTAATATCCAACCTAGACCTCTCCCTCTGTAACTTCAGACCATTGTTCCTTGTTCTGCCATCTGTCACCACTGAGAACAGCCTCTCTCCATCCTCTTTGTAATATCCCCTCAGGTAGTTGAAGGATGTTCTCCAATCCCCCTTTGCTCTTCTCTTCTCTAGACTAAGTGAGCCTAAATTCCTCAGCCTCTCCTCATAACTCAAGTGCTTCAGCCCCCCAAGCATTTTTGCCCTCCGCTGGACTTTCTCCATGGCGTTCACATCCTTTTTGTAATGGAGGCCCCAGAACTGGACGCAGTATTCCAGATGTGTCCTCACCAGTGCTGAATAAAGGGGAATAATCACTTTCCTAGATCTGCTGGCAATGCTCCTACTAATGCACCCCAATATGCCATTAGCCTGCTTGGCTACAAGGGCACACTGTTGACTCATGTTCAGCTTCTCATCCACTGTAGTCCCCAGAACCTTTTGACCCCAGTCTGCAGCAGTGTTTGGGATTCTTCTGTCCTAAGTGCAGGATTCTGCACTTGTCCATGTTGAACCTAATCAGATTTCCCTTCACCCAATCCTCCAAATCTTGGAGACCAGCACAGTAGACAGGTTTCCAGCAGCAGTTGCACAAGTGCCAAAGACAGAGGTCATCCTGTTTAAGGTTCTCGTTTATACATCCAGGGATCCCATTAGCCTTATTGGCCACCATGTCATGCTGGGAGCTCATATTTGGCCACTTATCCACCACAATCCAAGTCATTGCCTGTCTGAATGGAGTTCCCCCTCTTGTAAGTATGGCTTGCAGTCTTTGGTCCCAGGCAGGTGCATGTACAATGAACTTTACTAGAATGCATATTATTTCTGGTCCCCCAGCTCACCAGCTCTGCATCCGAGACCTGCTCTCTTCATGACTTACGGCTCCCCTCTTCTCCGGTGGATCGTCCAACTTTATCAGTCAGGGTGCTGTTTTCATCCACACCCTTGGAAAACATGCTAAGTTGAGGTGGGCCACGAGCCAATCCCTGCAGCAGCCAAAGGAAAGGCGACCTCTTGATGAAGATTCCTCACTGATAACGATACTTGAGGCCTGTCAGCTCTTAGTCCCTTTAATACATCCTGGGTAAATTTCCACTGTTCCAGCTTCTTAATCTAAATATCGCTTGGTGCCCAACCTCCTTACAGAAGTCTAAGTCTATTCCATGAACACCGTGACCGTTATTGACCTGACCTGCAATTGGGACCAAGGCTGGGGCTTCCCACAGAGCACAGAGCCAGTGGGAATGTATTGTAAATCTGGTGAAAGAGCTCTGGGCTCACAGCCTATGTGTTTGGGGTTCCTTACCAGGCCAATGGGAAGAGCCTGGGCTCTCAGGAGAAGCAGTGGAGGGAAGAGAGCCCTGTGAAGGGGTAACTGGCATTTTGTTTATCCCCTGCAGGGCAGGATTTGCTTGACAAGGTCCTGGCTGGGATGACTTAGTGGGGGTTGATCCTGCTTGAAGCAGGGAGCTGGACTAGATGACCTCCTGAGGTGCCTTCCAGCCCTGGGATTCTATGAGTCTAGAGAGCTGCAGCAATCAAGAAGCTGGGGAAACTGAGGCAATGGTGGCATGGCAAGCCATGGCCGCCATCAGCAAGAGCAGTTAGTCAGGGAGCTCAGTGTACACAAGGTAGTCCTTGGCCCCAGCCCCAGCAGATGCCAGACCAGCTTATCTCCTAGAGCAGGGATGGCCAACCTGCGCATGCGACTCTTTGAGCCATTAAACGTGACTCCTGCTGGAGCCATACCCTGGGAGTGCTGTCCACCGCTCTGCACACATCCCAGAGCCTGGTGGGAGACGTGCGTGGCAGCAGGGGTGGCGGCTCTGGTGAGTCACTGGCACCGAGTTTGAGTGAGGGGCTGGGGGTGCCTGGCTCTGGGGGAGGAGTAGGGCATTGAGCCACGTATTATGTATTTCCAGAGAGATAGATAGATAGATAGATAGATAGCTGGGGCGAATGGGGATAGATAGATAGATAGATGGGCGTATGGGGATAGATAGAGATAGCTGGGGCGAATGGGGATACGTAGATAGATGTATGGGGATAGATCGATAGATAGACAGATGGGGTGTACAGGGATAGATAGATCGATAGATAGCTGGGGCGTATGGGGATAGATAGATAGATACATGGAGCGTATGGAGATAGATAGATAGATGGGGTGTATGGGGAAAGATAGACAGACAGATAGCTGGGGCGAATGGGGATAGATAGATAGACAGATAGGTAGATAACTGGGGCATATGGGGATAGATGGACAGATAGATAGATAGATAGATAGATAGATAGATAGATAGATAGATGGGGCATCTGGGGATAGATAGATAGCTGGGGCATACAGGGATAGATAGATAGATGGGGCGTATGGGGATAGATAGATAGCTGGGGCGTACAGGGATAGGTAGATAGATGGGGCGTATGGGGATAGAGAGATAGCTGGGGCGAATGGGGATAGATAGATAGATCGGGCATACGGGGATAGATAGAGCGTATGGGATAGATAGCTGGGGCATACAGGGATAGATAGATAGATAGATAACTGGGGCATATGGGGATAGATGGATAGATAGATAGATGTATGGGGATAGATAGATAGTTGGGGCATACAAGGATAGATAGATATATGGGGATAGATAGATAGCTGGGGTGTACAGGGATAGATAGATAGATAGATAGATGGGGCGTATGGAGATAGATAGATAGCTGGAGCGTACAGGGATAGATAGATAGCTGGAGCGTACAGGGATAGATAGATAGATGGGGCGTATGGGGATAGATAGATAGCTGGGGCGTACAGGGATAGATAGATGGGGCGTAAGGGGATAGATAGATAGCTGGGGCATACAGGGATAGATAGATAGATGGGGCATATGGGGATAGATAGATAGCTGGAGCATACAGAGATAGATAGATAGCTGGGGCATATGGGGATAGATAGATAGCTGGGGCGTACAGGGATAGATAGATAGATAGATAGATGGGGCGTATGGGGATAGATAGATAGATAGATAGATAGATAGATAGATAGATTGGGGCGTATGGGGATAGATAGATAGCTGGGGCATACAGGGTAGATGGGGCGTAGGGGGATAGATAGATAGATAGATAGATAGATAGATAGCTGGGGCATACAGGGATAGATAGATGGGGCGTAGGGGGATAGATAGATAGCTGGGGCATACAGGGATAGACAGATAGATGGGGCATATGGGGATAGATAGATAGCTGGAGCATACAGGGATAGATAGATAGCTGGGGCATATGGGGATAGATAGATAGCTGGGGCGTACAGGGATAGATAGATAGATAGATGGGGCGTATGGGGATAGATAGATAGCTGGGGCGTACAGGGATAGATAGATAGATGGGGCGTATGGGGATAGATAGATAGCTGGGGCGTACAGGGATAGATAGATGTATGGGGATAGATAGATAGATGTATGGGGATAGACAGATAGATAGCTGGGGCGTACAGGGATAGATAGATGTATGGGGATAGATAGATAGATGTATGGGGATAGACAGATAGATAGCTGGGGCGTACAGGGATAGATAGATGGAGCGTACGGGGATAGATAGACAGATAGATAGTTGGGGCATACAGGGACAGATAGATAGCTAGCTAGCTGGGGCCTGTGGGGATAGATAGGTAGATAGATGGGGCATACGGGGACAGACAGACAGATAGATAGCTGGGGCCTATGGGGATAGATAGCTGGATAAATAGATAGTTAACACGTGGCTCTTTGCACTCTATCTGTGGCTCACTGATTGGCCACCTCCGTCCTCAAGTATCCCCTCCCCACTGACCCGTTTCCATGGAGGTCACCCGGGGAGGGCAGGAGTGAGATGTGAGATTGTGTGTGCAGAGACGAGGCCAGAGCCAAGCGAGGGTGAGGTGGTCCCATATGAATCCTGCGCACTAAGCAGGGTATCAGTGAGACAAGGAAAGGCGAAGAGACAAACTCTCTTCATCCGTCACAAGGGGGACCCTTAACACCACAGGAACATAGGTGCCACCAGGCTGCCACAGCCCACAGGCCCATCTCCCCTGGGCTACGTCTACACGTGAAGCCAACATCGAAATAGCTTATTTCGATGTAGCAACATCGAAATAGGCTATTTCGATGAATAATGTCTACACGTCCTCCAGGGCTGGCAATGTCGACGTTCAACATTGACGTTGCACAGCACCACATCGAAGTAGGCGCTGCGAGGGTACGTCTACACGCCACAGTACCACACATCGAAATAAGGGTGCCAGGCACAGCTGCAGACAGGGTCACAGGGCGGAATCAACAGCCAGCCGCTCCCTTAAAGGGCCCCTCCCAGACACAGTTGCACTAAACAACACGAGATCCACAGAGCCGACAACTGGTTGCAGACCCTGTGCATGCAGCATGGATCCCCAGCTGCAGCAGCAGCCGCCAGAAGCCCTGGGCTAAGGGCTGCTGCCCACGGTGACCATAGAGCCCCGCAGGGGCTGGAGAGAGAGCGTCTCTCAACCCCTCACCTGATGGCCGCCATGGCGGACCCCCCTATTTCGAAGTTGCGGGACGCGCAACGCCTACACGGTCCCTACTTCGACGGGCGCTATTCCCATCCCCTCATGGGGTTAGCGACTTCGACGTCTCGCCGCCTAACGTCAAAGTTAACTTCGAAATAGCGCCCGGCGCGTGTAGCCGTGACGGGCGCTATTTCGAAGTTAGTGCCGCTACTTCAAAGTAGCGTGCACGTGTAGACATGGCTCTGGTGTCGGGTCTGCAAGAGCAGCCCTACGAGGTGCTCCAGAGGAAGGCGTGCAAAACCACAGTGGGCAGCAGTGAGCTAATCGGCCCCCAAAGGAAGCTCCTTTCGTGGCCCCAATAGTGAGAAAATCTTACACTTTTTATCCAGGAATTTAAAACTGCCTACGGAGCTCTGTGATGAATGAAAACAGAGAGTTGTCTCTCCCGGCACGGTTCCACCCAAGTACAACCCAAGCATTGCTTTGCTTCCCAACAGCTGCACACGCTTCGGCCGCATTGGGGAAGAGATCTTGGGGTTATCGTGGCTAGTTCTTGGAAAGCGTCCACGCAGCGTGCAGTGGCAGTCAAAAAAGCAAACAGGAGGTAGGGATTATTAAAGAAAAGGGATAGAGAACCTCTCCTTCAAACAGGAATTCACTCAGGGAAGTCCTGCACTATATGGGAACTGCTTCTGTTCACCGAGCTCCCTTCTGGCCTGAGGATCGGCTCCCTTGATTTTTAATGGGAATTCCTGCCAGCGTTTGCTAAAAAGCATTAGGCGACTCCTTACTCCTGAGGTGGCTTTGGCTGGGAGGCCACCCTGCCCCACATTTTAATGTGCATTTTATTCCAGGCGTTTAACAAATAGTCGCGTGATGCATTTTGCCAGCACTGCACAGATTGAGGAAGTAAGAACGCTGTGCTACAGAGGGGGAAATTACAGGGGAGAAGAGCTTGGTAAGCGTTAATGAAAAAGGCTCTGGGGAGGAAGGGCCACGTCTGCAGTAATACTTGCTGATGGGGCGGGGGTGCCTGTGACTGTTTCATTCTCCTTCGAGCTCCACGTTCCTGACTGGCTGAAGGTCACAAGGGACAGGAGCACTTGGGGTTGTCCTACACAGAGATCAAACTCAGTGCCTTAAACTGAGGCCTGACCCTGGCCCCCAACATTATGACACAGGTGATGCCTCCCTTACCCCGCAGGCTGGGGACCCGACAGGTCCTGAAGAAGAGAATTTGCAGGACAAGGGAAGGTGCAGGGCTGTGTTCGGGGGCTTCTGGAGCACCAGCCTCCAGCCTCCCTCCCCTGGGGCACTGGCCCAGCCCAGGCTCCCAGAGGCTGCTCCAGGGCTCCAGCCAGCCCCTGCCCCCCCTCAGGGGAGATGGAGGCTACAACTCCTGCTGCATACTAGCCCCCCAGCTCCTGCTGCTGAGGGGCAGGTGGGGATGCCAACTCCCGGCCCCTGCTGCCCAGAGGGCTCTGGTTCCCGGCCCCTGCTGCTGCAGGCTCCAGCTCCCAGCCCCCACTGCAGGGGGGTTCTGGTTCCCATCCCCGCAGCAGCATCCTGCCCCACTACTGCAGAGCTGGAGGGCCTTGGGCTCCTGGACCATGGCAGCCTCCTCCCTTGCAACCATGGGGCAGGCAGGGACTCCAGCTCCCAGTCCCACTGGGGCTCCTGCACCTTCCAGCACCTCTCTCATCTGGCAATATCCATGATGATGCTGGATGCTGCCGGACGAGAAAGTACTGGATTGAGAGGTGTAACCTGTGCTGTAAAGAAAAAACTCACTGTGGGCTCCTTTTATTTCCTTTCTGGTTTTAGAGTCTAGGCTGTTTTTCCAAAACCACAAGAGCAAGACATTTACCTTTTCTTTTTAATGAACGCAAAGGTTTTCAGTCACGCCACTGGGGATATAGAAAAATACCATCTTCTGAGAGGATTTATGTGCAATGAGACACCGAACCATTGAAATTTGAATTGTCCTGAGCATTTTTCAGATGGAGCCCGTATGAGGAAGGGGAAAAGAAACCTCCAGGGGGGGACAGTGGGACTTTGCCAAGAAAATCCCAAGATGCTGAGCAAACTTCTTGTCACCATCTCCGCAACACTGATTTAAACGTCAGCTGGAAGTAAAGGCATATGGACTTCATCCCTCTGCTCGGTTTGACTCTCTGCACACCAGTCACTCAAAGCATTTTCAGGTTGAAGGCTCCAGGATATTTTGTTTTGCAAATGTAGAGAGAGGCGCGAACAAGGTGCGTGCTTTTTTGCAGAAAGGCAAATGAATGTTTGGGTTTTTTTTACCTTTAGAAACCTGAACATAGAACACGGGACGCAAAAGCTGGGCTTGCAGGGTGACGCCACTGTGTATCTTCTCTTCCAAATCTTAAACAAAAGGCCCCTGACTCTGCCAAGAAATCCCTTCACCCACGTTATTGCCAACCAACAAAATTAGAAGTTTTTAAAACAATCACAGCTGAGGGCTGTAGTGAGGCTGACTAAAATAATTTGTTGTTAGGCTTTCAGCCACTCCGCTCCTGTGATAGCAGCAGCTGACAGACCTTCCAGTCACCAAAGAGTTTGGTAGCTTGGCCAGGCCTGGACTTGCTAATGTAAAAGAACCCATGCAGGGAGAACACCTCTCTGTCAGCAAAAGCGCATACTGCCTTAGTACACCATGAGAAAGAAAAGTCACGAATGCAGCGCTCTCAGCAGTGGTCATTGACTGTACATCCAATGCGCCGATCCAAGTAAATCGGGGCTGTTTGTTTCTCTCACTGACGTAAACCTGGATGCTTGTGAGCAAAGATTATTGTAAAAATGACGAGAAGGCCTGTGGCACTTTATCGACTAACAGATTTTTTGGAGCATGAGCTTTCGTGTATTGCACTGACAGCTATTTATTGCCCTGTATTGTTTTAAATCTGTTGTATTTACTTCCTCCTCCACTAGAGACCTTGTCTCCGCTATTCATTGTTCTCCGCAGCTTCCTCTTTGGCCTGTTACGATTAGCCTCCCTTTCCACACTTGTCATTGCACAACCATGCAGCCCCCCCATCCCCCATGAGGCCCCAGCCCTCAGCCTATCCAGAAACTGGAGCCAGGCCATGATAAGAGCCGCCCAAGGAGCCCAGGCCACTGTGGGGAACCCTGGAGCATTCACCTGCCCAAGAGAAGCTCTTGGCCTGTTTCTCTGCCTCGTGCAGAGTGTGTCAGCCAGGGCAGGTGGAGGGTTTGGGGCACCTCACATTGGCCTGAGCTGTCTGGGACAGGTCTGAGGATGGCCTGGCTGGGGCGGGGCCTCAAGGAAAGAAGAGGAGCAGGGGGTTGGGTCTTGTGGCAATGTGGGGCTCAGCCCCAGCTCAGTCTGCCACCAAAAAGAGGGGTGTGCCACCCCCCGGACCTCAAGCAGGTGCAGAGCAGCGCCACAGGGTCCCTATCCCAGGCGCTCAGGCTGGGACCAGGACTTGAACTCCGCATTTTGGGACTGTCCCACCCACCGGGGGACAGGTGGTCACCCCACTGCCCACCGAGGCAGGATGAAGGGGATCCACGGCGAGTTGGGATGGGAGACGGAGAATTACTCTGCTAAGTGGAAGAGATGCTAACACAGCCACTGACCCGCATTCACTGAGGATAGAAGCAGCCCACCCCGCAAACAGCCGGGCATTCGGCCTGCTGGGAGCTTTCAGGAGGGCCGCGTGATGAGTCTGGTCGGGGGGAACGTGCCTTTACAGGGCACCGGAGCCGGATGTCTGAGCTCAGCTCAACCCTGTCAATCTTTTCCAACAGGCTGCCAAAGCTCAGGGTTAAGGCAGCTGGTGAGGAGTGACAAGAGAGTCCAGCAAAGCTGGGGAAGATTGTAGCTGCTGTTTGTGTCACCCACACACTATAACAAAAAAATAACCATTGAGCCAGAAGGGACAGCAATGGTCAGCGCATCTAACACGTGGCACTGCGGCTTCCTTTTGAAAACCTCCAGTGAAGGAGCATTTACAACCTCCCTGGGCAGTTTGTGCTGTTGAAGTAAAACATGGGTCTTACCTAGCACTTTTCATCCACAGCTCCCAAATCACTTGACAAAGGTGAACCGTACCATGCTCCCAATTTCACAGATCATAGAATCCTAGAATCCCAGGACTGGAAGGGACCTCAGGAGATCGTCGAGTCCAGCCCCCTGTCCAAAGCAGGATCAACGCCAACTAAGTCATCCCAGATAGGAAATCCAAGGCACAAAGGGGAGCAGGGACTTACCCAAGGGCATGTAGCAGACCAGTGGCAGAGCCAGAAATAGCCCCCGCATTGCCTGAACACCTGTGCTCTAGCCAACCAGCCACACTGCCTCCTGCCACTGAAATGCAGCCACCTCTGGGGTGGACTTTTGGAGCTAGTTTAAAAAGTGTACGGCAGCACAGTACAGAACTCCACCATGAAACCACTGAGAGCTCCATGCCAGTCCCAAGCCTGGATGAAGGAGGAGGGTTGGTCAGATGTGTGTCGATGCGCTGACCATCAACCAACAATACAAATGTAATCTGATGCCAGTACAACCAAATGTTAAAAGATGCTGGCTTGGACTTTGCCCGGATAAACAAGGTCCGCGATACTAATCGAGCGATCGGGGTTGGGTCGATAAGCTGGCTACTAATACGGTTGTTGAAAGATATCAATGATAATGCAGAGGCAGCGGTGAGAACATGCGGGGAGTTGGGAAGTTGGTTTAAAACAAGTAGAGGTATGAGACAAGGAGATCCAATATCGACAAGTATCTTCATCACACATCTAGGGAGAGCGATGGACAAGATCAAGGAAGAGATAGAAGGGATATCTGTGCATGGGAAAAGAATTAACAACTTGAAGTTCGCGGATGATATAGTTATCATTGAGGAAGATGAGGAGAAACTAGCAAAAATGGTGCAGGTTTTGAATGAAGAAGGGAAGCGGTACGGACTGATTATGAACATCGATAAAACAAAAACAATGGTATTTGGATATAAGGAAATAGGAAGGAAGATCATTGTGTGGATGGTATTGAACTAGAAAATGTAGAGAAGTTCATATATCTGGGGAGCAACATATGATCTAGACTGCAAGAAGGAAGTAGCGACTAGAATAGCGAAAGCAAGAGCGAGTTTGAAGGCGATAGATAAGATCTGGAAAAGCAAAGCAATTAGCTAAAGAACGAAGCTGGGTGTCTTGAAAACGTGTGTATTCAGCAGCATGTTGCATGGATGTGAGACATGGGTGATAACGAAAGATTCGAAAAGAAGAATATTGGTGTTCGAGAGGAGTTGTTATAGAAAGATTCTGGGAATAAGATGGATGCAGAAGGTCACCAATGAGGAATTCTATAGGAAGATACAGCTGAAAGAGAACCTGCTGCAGAAGGTTATAAAACGGAAGCTACAACTATTTGGACATATTTGCAGAATGGACAACGAATGAAAAATCAAGACTCTAGTATTCGGCATAATGGATGGTTGGAATAGGAGAGGCAGACCCCACAGGGAATGGGTAGATGATGTAGTAGATTGGTGCGGAGCTGGTCTACAGAAACTAAGCCACTCTGCACTGGAGAGGGAAAGATGGAAGGAAATAGTGAGAGAGGCATCAGACACCAACGGGCGCTGAGCCCACGGTTATTGATGATGATGATGAGCACAGTATAGGAATTGAGCATGTGCCCAGTGCAGTGTTATACCCACTGGGAAATCTTAGGGAGGCAGATCGGAATTACCCACGCTGGAAGAAACCCAAGGATGAAGGAAACATTTCTGTCTAGCAGGAAGAGTTCTCACAACAGTCGGAACCTCTGTTTTGTTAAAGCATCTTCAGCGGTACAGCCCCTCCTAGAGCCCTGGTCCCAGCATGATTGACTCAAGGGGACAAGCAGTTATTGAATCACAACCACCACAGCCCGGATTTTCCTTAGAGAGGTTTCCCATCCGCACACGAACCAGGCCAAACAGGGTAAGCTGGGGAGAGCTGCCAGGGTCCCAGCCAGCGGCAAGACAACTTTACATGTCATTTCGGAACCTGGCTAGTTTCCCCACATTCTGCTGTTGCTACAGGAATTCTGCTTTTGATTGCTGCCTTCACACTCTGTGACTGAAATGATACCAAGCGGCAGACGGTGCCTGAAAGCTTCGGGGGCGGCGGTTTGATCCAAAGGAGCTCAATTCTGCAGTGACGTCTTTGCACAAAGGCCCAAACAAAGCCTGTAGTTTTGTGCCAGAAAGTACAGCGCAACATGCAAAGCTCTTGGAATTGGGCTCTTTGCTGCCCCAGGTAATGAAATCCGACCCCCAGCTATTGTCTCCCTCTCTGGCTCAGCTGCACGTAGGTGGAATGTTATTTGCGCCGGCCCCTGCACCAGGTTCTCAGCGCTGACATGTTCACAATGCAGCTTGCAGCCCTCCGGTGGGTTGGATAGCAGCTGCGGAGAAGGGGCAAAGAGCTCTGCAGAGCCTGCCCACCCCTAGAGCTGAATGCACAAAGGCAGCCGAGCAGCTTTAGCCCTACTCTACAGACAGGAAAACTGAGGCATAGACTGAGACGTGACTTGCCTGGTAAATCAGAGCTGGGAGTAGAAAGCTAATCTCACACCCAGCGCACTCACCATTAGACCAGGCTGCCACCTTGTCCAGGAATAAGACTAAAGAGAGTGTGAACCTGTGGCTAACCCTCAAGATTTTGACTCCCAGTCCTTACTCTGACCTGATTGCCCTGAGCCATCCTTGCGTCACCCCATGTATCTGCTCCCCCTTCCTGTTCGCACACCTGGCTCCCCAGTACCACGCGCTGCCTCTCAGGTTACGCCTGCGTGGCAAGCACGTCTGAGCCCCAGGCTGCAGACACAGGTTCATGCCATGGCATTAAAATGAGCCGGGTTGACATCCGGACGCTGGCTGGTGTTTGCGGTCTGAAGCCCATCCCTCTCCCCTGGCCCCAGTGCCTGAGCGCCAGCATCCCCCCCCACCTGCACCCACCCGACTGCCCTTCCCCGTCCCCCACTCCTTCCCTGGCACGGAGCGCTTTGAGGTCTGGCCTGACTCTGCAAAGGAGCCACCTGCCCACCCCCCATTCTGATGTTCTCCCCAAAGGAGACCCCCCCCCCGGATCTTGGCTTGGGGGCATTACAAGGATTTGTTCAATGCCGACTCCTGCCCCAGCTGCCTTTACCCCGTGGCAGGAAGCGGAAGCCTCACGCAGCCAACGGCGGCTGCAGAACTTCCAACGTTTCCAGAAGGTGACAGACCAGGGGTTGGGTCCTTTCCTCTACGCAACTCTGGCCCCGTCACCCGCTTTCACCCAACTCGGAATGGAACCGCCCATTCAGTGGGAAAACGGTTCCCCTGGCGTTTCTCTGGCCAGCTCCACTTGGGCTCCTTCAACAGAGCCTGGGGCCAGGAGGGGCCGGGGTTCCCTTGAGTTTTTCCCATCCAGGGTGTGATGGGGTGAACCAACCTCACATTGGCCCTGGGGGTGAGGGCCAGGCTTATAGGCTGGAGAAGGCCCTGCCCCACGGCCCTGCTGGGCATGCTCCCGCTGCAGCCTAGTATAAAGGCCAGCGAAGCCGGTCAGTGGGGGCTGAGCACCGGGGGAGGGCAGCAACCTGCAGGGCAGGACTCGGAGTGAACCTGAGGGACTGGGCCACTGAGCCCGAACTGAAAGGACTGTTGCAGGCAGAGGCCCGGGGCGGGAGGCCCTGTCAAGCATGGGCAGGATAAATTTTATCACACTGAGTTGTGCGGATGTGCACCACTCATGGACATAGGCACTGCCAGCCGCCGGCGCTCTGCTAATCAGCCAGACAGCACCTGAATCTCTCCTGGGCAGCCACCCCAGGGCTCAGCTTACGGGGGCAGCTGGACGGGACCACTGTGATCATCCGGCCTGACCCCCTCCACCATAGCATCCAGGCCGGAGACCTGCCCTCAAGCACCTCCTCCTTGAACCAGAATCGGGGTCTCCGGAAGAGGGGGTAGGACAGAGAGCAGGACCCCCACCCTCACTGCTGCCCAGCTGTGAGTGCAAGCGACAGGGGGCGGGCAGAGGACAGTGGGGAGGTGTGCATGGGGGTCAGGCTTGGGCAGGGACTTAGAGGGGACGGGCGGGGCGAGGCCAGGGCTCAGGGAGAAGGGGCGGTGCTGGGATGGGGTTTTGGGTCACTGCTGCTATTCCTGGCTGGAGACGCTCTTTTAGCAAAACAGCCCATCTCGACTGTCAGATGGCCAGCGGTGGAGCGCGCTGCCCATCCTGAGGCCGGTAGTCCCAGGGGTTAACCCCTCTCCCTGCTGAGTATTTACTCCTCCTCTCCAGCCCCGGGCTCTCTAGCTTCCACTTCCGGCCACTGGATCTTGTTGGAACCTGTTCTGCTGCACTGCAGACCCCTCGACTGTTGTACTGATGTCCCCAGCTGTGTCCTCGGCGGTGATCAAGCCCCTATGCCTGCCCCGTCTGGATGGACAGACATACGACGTGCTGCCTACCCATCCTCCGCCTGGCTGGCTTGGCGTGTCTCTTGGGGTGCCTGGAGAGAGCTCCCCAGGAAAAGACTGCTTGCCCTGCCACTGGTTCTCCAAGAGCCAGGCCAGCTGGTGTCACCCCCTACCCTCCGGCGAGCCAAACCACAAGCGGCCGTCAGCCTGAGCTTGGGCCCTGTGCCCAGCCCAGGGAAAGGATCCGTTTCCAAACTAATTAGCTGTCTGTCCACTGCTATTCCAGGACGGAACAAAAGCCCCACTATGAGCCATGCAACAGCCCCTCCGCCGCGGCCCTTTGAATAATTCACACTGAGCCAGCATCGGGTGTCATGCTCTCAGCAGTGTCTGCGACAGAGATCCCTTACCACACCCGTGCATTATTCAGCAGCACAAGGATCACCTTCCCGGCCACGGCGAGAAAGCCCGTGCCCTGCATCGTCTGGTTCCCCCACCGCTGGAGGATTAACCCCTTTGGCCTTGGTGCTAAAGCTTGCACGTGGGACAGACGCTTGGTCAGCAGGCCAGGAAAGATGCAGGAGGTCTGCATCAGCTCCTGCCTCTGCCACATGCCCCTCACGTGAGCCCAGCAGAGTCCCTTCATCTCCGCCTGTCTCAGGTCCCCAGCTGTGATATGGGCGTAACACCTGTGCAGGGGCCGGCCAGGTCAGCGTGCTCACCCCATCCAGCACAGCAGCCTCGGGCCAGGAAGTTAGGGTTGTTTCAGGCCACCCCTCCAACACACAAAGACACAGACACACCCGTGGCGGCAAAGCAGCCGCACCCTGGGACAGTCAGCACCAAGACGCAGATCTCTGCTGCGTGAGCTAAGGGAGCTGCTCCATCAGCTGACAGCAGTGCTAGGTTGTTAACCTCCCTGTGGCTGAGCCGCCAGAGGGGGATGACAGCATGGCTCTGCTAGCGTAAGTGAGTCTGCTCCCGGCCCCCTTGCTCCTGTCGCACAGCCAGGCTTTCAGAAGCTCTCGGCCGTCTCCCCCCATAGGCAGATTTCAAAGAGAGCTTCTCTCGCCGGACCTGCCCCAAGTGGCGAGGGCTGGACTGTGCTTAGTGAGCCTACCGAGGAAGAGGCTCAGGGGGCGCAGCATGGCACTGGGGTATAAGTAGAGACAGGGAGCGAGCTGCATGCCCGGGGACAAATCAGCAGGTGCTCAGCACCCACCAGCAGTCAAGCTCCGCTTTTGCCCCCTCCCTCTTTTGCTTCCCACCCATGAGTGGCCCCACTGACCAACTCTCCCCCCTCTCCCCCAGCACCTCCCGCCCACCCCAGACCAGCTGATTGTCAGCGTCCGAAAGGTCACGGGGTGGCGCTCCCCTCGGCTAGAGGGGAATTTGGGGCTTAGGGACATGGGGAGACAATTTCTGGCCTGGAGGGGTATTGACTCTAGCAGACAAAAGCCGGACACCTAGCAATGGCTGAGAGCTGAAGCTGCACAACCCCAGCCCAGGGTAAGAGGCAGATTGTTAACCATAAGAACAGCTGACCGGTGCCAACAGTTGCCCAGAGGTGCGGAGGATTCTCCAGGGTTCGTGGGCTTTCACTGGAGACTTCCTAAAGGATTCGCTCGAGCTCAGCCAGGGGTTCTGGGTTCTATGCGGGAACCCTGGGTGAAACTCTTGCCTGTGTCCTGGTTCCTTCCAGCCTGGCCATCTGTGACCTGGGGAGTGCAGTGCAGCTGGGGTTGACTTGCACAGGGTCAGCGCTGCTGGGGGGACATTCTGAACAGCTGATGGCACACAGGAGCAGCTGGTTTTGCAGGCCTGGGCGGTGCCTGAGGGACCTTCCTGGAGGACTCAGAGGCAGAGAGCTTGCCTTGTGGCAGATGCCTCCTGCCTCCCCTCAAGCTGGTGGGAGCTGCAGCCCCCTTGCCCTGTGAATTGGAATCCAGGCCATTCCAAACCTGCTGGCTCTGCAGCCGATGTGCCTTGGAGCACAGAAAAAGTCTATTCTACCTATGGATGGAAAAAAAATAGAGGGACCCTGGCAGCGATGCACACAGGAGGTCAGACCAGACGACCCAGTGGTCCCTGCTGGCCTCATGCTGTCTGAGCACAGCTCCTGGGTTGTGTAAGACCCCCAGAACTTCTCGTTGGTGCCCACTGCAAATGACTTCCTCTGAGCAGCCCTGTGCCGACCCCATGGTCCTGTCAGGGGGCAGCTGAGGCCTGGGATCGGAACAGCCCGAACCCTGCCAGAAAGAGCCTAGATGGAAATGGGGGAAGATACATTGGAGTCCATCAGTTTACACCCACTGAGGATTTGGCCCTGTTTATTCTGAGCGCAGTAAATCCAGGGCAGAGCTTTAGCTAACCAGTCCTGTGAGCGATTAGCTTTATGTGGAGAAAAGGGGACGACATGCTTTGTCTCTGAGGAAGCATGAGTGTGAAACCGTGAGCCTGGCCAGCTGAATAATAGCAGCCAGGGCAGAAGCTCTAACTCCTTGTCCCAGGCTCTGGGAGTGAGTGTCTTTTCCTTCCCTATGTAGCAGAAAACCCTGGTAGAAGCCTCTGCAACGCCGCCTCCTCCCCATCTTCTGGTGCTGTTACAGACAGCTACATCGGCTTCCCAGTTCTTTCCCTTGGCATGAGAGCAAATGCTCAGTCTTTGAAGGAACGCTGCGCTGTTAATTTTGCTGTGCAATGATTCTTGGAGGAAAGCGGTGGCAGACAGAGACGTCGCTCACTAGTCTTCTTACATGGAGGTGATTTCTCCAAGACAACAAGCAGCTGACTGAGGACTGGTGTGAGGGCCAAGGTGACTCGGAACGAGCCAGGCCCGCATGCTGCTGGGGATGGCCTCTGTGGTAGGACAGGTTCACACATGCACATAAAGCAAGTCACATTTGGGTGCAGTGAAGTTAGCAGCGCAGCTGTGGCAGGATTGGGTCCCTGTACCTATAGTCACAGACGGGCTTGTACTCAAGACAGCGATAAAACGAGACCGGTCTGTAAAGGCAGCTAATCTGACTAAGAGGCCTGCCTGGCCCTCATTGCCATAGCATCATCCTTCTTCTCCGCACCAGCCTTGTAAGTGACCTGCTCTCCCCGAAACCCACCTCCCCTCGCCAGCAGGGACATTTTCCAGTGCTCCAGGGGTGGGGTTGGGCTCCGCCCTCAGGGTGGACACAGAACATATATGCCCAGCTGAAGAGAGCCCACCCCAGACACAAGCAGATAAGGGCCTCGAGCTGCTCAAGATACGCCCCCCGACACACTTTATTTATTAGCGTGTGTTGTGTGGGCCCAGTGCATTCCTGCTCAGGGCCCCCAACGATTAGCACCACCTCTACCCAACTGAAACACCCCTTTGGTTGCACAAGGCTCCCAAGGAGCACGAGGCCGAGTCAGGTCCTATTTGATAGTTTAAAGCCGTTCATATTTCACACCCCTGCCCGGGGAACCACCTGTCCAGATCCTCTCTTGAGACAAGTCAAGACTTGCCGGGGGGGCTCTGAAGAACCTTGAGAGCACCGGGAAGAGGGGAGGGGAGTGGGGCTGGGTTACGCGCTGGCTTCTAGGGCCGTGTCTGTGGCACTGATTGCCTGGCCCGGACGTGGGGAGAGAGAACTGGGGCTCACCTGTTGGTAAAGACTTTGCTGTAGTTGAACACTTGTATCTCCAGCATCTCGTTGCCGTCGATATTGGTGGCGATTGGCCATCGGAAGGTCTGTGGGAAAAGGGGAGAGGTTAGACGGGGGTAAGGGAGTTACACCCATAGGAGTCAGCTCCTCAGCTGGTGCAAATCAGCAACATTCCTCTGTGTTCCCGTAGCTCCCAAAGGCTGCAGCTGAGACCAGCGACTGGCGCAGGACACAGACAGAGATTCTGCCCCTTTCCACCCCCCCGTGCCAAGTGTTCCCACCAATTTTTTTCCATCCATGGGTGGAATCAATTTTGTTATGTGCACCAAGGTATGTGTAGATGTACACCACCCATAGAAACACTTGCTGCCAGCTGTGAGCACTCTTCTCATCAGCTGGGCAGCGTCTGACTCTCTCCTGGGTGACGACCCAAGCACACAGTTTACAGGAAACACTGAAGAGCTAAGGCAGACAAAAGGTGAGTGGAGAGAGAGGGGGGAAGGCCTTGGAAGTGTTAAAGACCATTTGGAAAGGGAAAGAAAATAAGACAGGAAGTATTATAATGCCACTAGATCAATCCAGGGGTGCCCAGGCCTTGAATACTGTCCATGGTTCTAGTCACCCCAACTCAGAAAGGATACAGCAGAACTGGAACAGGTTCAGAGCCGTGTTTCCTATTGGCTGAGGACTTGGGCGGCTGCCCAGGAGAGATTCAGGTGCTGCCCAGCTGATTAACAGAGCGCCTGCAGCCTGCAGCCTGTGTTTCTATTGGTGGTGCACGTCTGTGCATGTCTGGGTGCATGTGACAAAATTTATTCTGCCCACACATGGGAAAAATTAGAAGGACCCTTGTCTTAGAGAAGGACAACAGGTACAGAATGGCTTCCGGACAGACTAGAGAGACCAGGACTGTCCAGCTTAAGAAAGAGACGAGTAAGGGATGAAACTGTAGTTGTCATGAATAAGAAGCAGTCCTGTAAGCAGCCTTACATGCTAACTAATTTATTTATTAGCTAACGAGTGTGGTCTCTAGAACATGAGGCCAGCAGTCTGACCACTCGGACGCACTCTCTCTCAAGCTGCCCCCTATGTCATCTTTACTGGAGGCTGACGAAAACAATGGCTTTATTGTCTCCTGTATCAGGTCCCTGCACTTCCAAGCAAGGTTAATGGGCCAGGAGTGATCTAAGCCAGGCCAGAAGGGGTAGTCACTTGCAGTCCTCAGGAGGGAGCAAAGGAAGGCCACTTTCAGCAGGAGACCCCACGAAACACAGGCCTAGCGCTGATAAGGTTTCATTCTCAGCACTCGCCCTAGCACGAGGCTGATTGTTTTTTGCAAGCCAAGCACTCGGCCTACTGGGACAGTTCATGCAAGGAAGTTACAAATGTTCCTCAACTGTCCCAGCTGAGCTATAATCCTCTCCAGCCCACTGGGAGTTCAGGAAACCTCATTACTGAACTGCAAACAAATCACTGTAGGAAGGCAGCCATCGCAAGCAATTCAGAACAAGGCGGAGCATGGAGGCAAATCTCTCCAGCTGCTTAAGTATTCCTGCAGATCTATGGGTTGATTGGAGGAAAACAACAATCACTGATTTCAAAGGGAAGTCCAGTGGCACCTTATAGACTAACAGATATTTTGGAGCATTAGCTTTCGTGGGCAAAGACCTTCTTCATCAGATGCATGAGTTGAAGGGGTGGTTTCAGAGGGGTATTTAAAGAGTGGGGTCCCAGAAAAGGGAGGGCCAGAGCTGACAGGGTCTATTCAGCAAGGTGGAAATGGCCCATTATGAATAGTAGGTATCAAAAGAGGGAAAAACAAGTCAGATCAGACAGGAGGATGTGAGCCTTTGTCAGAGTCTAATGGGGAGATATTAGCACCCAGGGCAGAGAAGCTGCCTTTGTAAACTGTGAGTCACTCCCAGTCTCTATTTAATCCTTGGTTAATGGAGTCAAATTTGCAAATTGCAGCTCAGAGATTTCTCTCTCCGTTTGATTTTTGAAATGTCTTTATTTCTTTGTTTTTGTCCTGACTTTGTGAGACAGAGAACCTGGCACTTCCCTAGGTAAGCTGTTCCAGGCCAGCTAAAATGTGGCTTATTTCTACTTTGAATTTGCCTAGTTTCAGTGTTGAATGATTAGATGCAGGACCTTTTGTATGCCGGACTGAAGATCCCTCTCGGATCAGAACCTCAGCTGTGTAATGAGATGGTGTCATTTTCTCTTCTATGGTTGGGGTCCTGAAAGCTCTGTCCTTGGTCCTGAAGCATTTACTGAAATCACTAACTCCCCCACTTTCAAATGCAACCACTTCTGGGGAAGAATGCAGCAGCCATTTAACAATGCACGGTAACACAATAGGAGAGTTTGAGGGAAGAAGTGAAGAATCACGTGGTGGAAAGCAATGTTCCCACTAATCTTCTCCATGCATGTGAGGAATAATTTTTGTGTGCACCATGGTGCACACAAGCAAAAACAACCTAGCTAGGGGCACTCTGCTTACCAGCTAGGTGGCATCGGAATCAATCCTGAGAAGCCGCACGCGTGCACAGCTTACAGGAAACACTGCTGGAAGGGGATTTAGGGAGGCAAGTACCTGGGATTCCAGCAGGATGCAAGAAAAAATGCACCTAGCCTTGCAAAAACAGTACCAAGGAATTTGTAATTATCCGCATTGGCCAGGACTTTGCTTGTCTCATGTGAAAGAGGAGAGAAACACAACACCCCGTTTCCCTCCCCAGGCCCCCCTCCGCCCCACGCTCATCTGAGGCTTTGGTTTAGTACTGGCTCAGCAGGAAGGTCTCCTGCCACTGAATCACAAGCAAGGATGTGTAGCCTTAAAGGTCTCCTGTCCAAATTATGAACAGATGCAAAACAGAGACGATACAACGCAGTGTGCAACAGCTGCCGAAGGACCTAGAGATCACAGTGGTAGTGTCAGATAGGAACTATCCCTGGTGGCGGGAGCCAGGAGAAAAGAGCACTTGTCTGACATTAGCAAAGGTGAATGGGAGGCTGTTTGCGGTAAGCCACAGAAATCATAATACCGAGGAGCAGATCATTAGGAAACGGGCCGAGAGGTGCCTGCTGGAATCATCCCTGTTCTGTACAGGTTGAACCTCTCTAGTCTGCCAACATTTGTAACCTGGCGGGATTTTAGTCAGACGGATGACCACTTATTATGGGTGTGGCCCAGTTTCCCATGGCCCCATAAAGCTTGTTTCCAGGCACCAGTCCTGGCTTTCAGTGTTCTGTGCTGTTATTTCGCTGTAAATTATCTCAAGTGTCTTCTAAGAGCCCACTCAACAGTGGAAGTGTTGGGAATGTGCTACACAATATTGACCTCCCATGGTCTGGCAAATTTTCTCATTAGGCACATGTCAGGTCCCAAGGGTGCCAGATCACAGAGGTTCAAGCTGGAGAATCTGCGGCAACCAGGAGATAAAAGTTAGTCAGAAAGTTAGACACCTGGATTTTTTAACACACTCTGAGGCATGTGAACGCTGCCCAGGTTTGAAGGCTCAGAGTCAGATCTCCCTTGGCCCCTAGGCCAATTCGCAAGGGATGTGTCAGTTGCTTCATTTCTTTTTGAAAGAAATGTTGCAAGGTGGAAGATTTTTTTTTCCTTCCCAAATTATTTAGTCCTGAGCAACTCAACAATAATATCCCAGCGTAGATGGCCCAGATCTTATGACCACCCCGCAACACAATAAAGAAACAATTATTTTCCACGCTTCCAGGCGGAGGTGATAGTCAGGAAGTGACTGTTATTCTCACAAAATTCAGAAAAGACATCTCAACAGCAACAGCCTTGCTGTTTCTACAGGGCAATGAGCATCAAGGCTCTTGGAGAAAAAGCCTGCTCTGCCACCATGGATGCAAGTTAGGAAAAACAAATCATGACCCAGAGAAATATACCATCAAAAGTTTTTTGTTAGACTATGGAACTCACTGCCTCGGGACTTAGCAAGAGGCCAAGAACTTGGCAAGAGTTGGAAGTTTACGTGGATAACAAGTATATCCAGGCTTGTTACTGTGACTGATAACAAAGCATTCAGAAGACAGCTTAAACTTTAACAGCAACGAAGGGTCCTGTGGCACCTTATAGACTAACAGAAAAGTTTTGAGCATGAGCTTTCGTGAGCACAGACTCACTTCATCAGATGCTGGTCTAACGAAGTGAGTCTGTGCTCACGAAAGCTCATGCTCAAAACTTTTCTGTTAGTCTATAAGGTGCCACAGGACCCTTTGTTGCTGTTACAAATCCAGACTAACACGGCTACCCCTCTGATAGCTTAAACTTTGTGCTTCAGGGTTCAAGTCAATTTCTAACTAGGAGGGATAAGGAGGAGACCTAAAGGGAGACATATTATTCCTTCCTCTGAAGAAGTCAGTGCTGATCAACCCATGATTTTACTGAAGGCTTTCTCATGCTATACTTCTGGTTGGACCTCTCTCACCCGGCACCCTCAGGACCTGACTAATGCCGAATGACAGGACTTGCCAGACCACAGCACCATCCCCACCTCTGGCACTCTACAAATGACATGTTAAATAAAACAATGAAGCCTAGCAACCAACACCGTTTCATTCTTCAGCAATCTAGTAGGAAATGGTATTTTAATTGCCAGCGATTCACATCACTCACAATCTGTCCCCCAGGGCGGAACTGTTCCATTAGCACAGTTTCATAAAACATCCGCTTTGCTAGCTCGTGCTTCACTGTCACCGCATGAGCCTGGTGTGGCTGCCAGGCTAACTGCATGGGGCTTCTAACTGGATCCACACTGCACAGGGTGCCTGGCAGCCCCAGGGGGTTTTCACTGAGCAGCTGTCAAACTGCTTCCCTGTCTCTTCGCCTGGGAAAGAGCAGAGGGGACTGGTTGGGGTAAGGGATCAACAATGGGATCTTGCAGAGTTGAGTGATTCGAATCTGGCCCACCTCCCAGTGGTCCTGGCCATGCTAGCTCTGACTTCGACTTCTGGTATCACCCCTCAACCAGCCAATGCGTGAGGAAGATAGAAGGAAGGGCAGCCAATCAGAGTGGGGCAATGCCACAGACCGTGTTCCCCGTAAGTTGAGCACTTGGGCGGCCACTCAGGAGAGATTCAGGCAATGCCCAGCTGATTAGCAGAGAGCCTACAGACAACCACAACGGGCAGCCTGTATTTCTATTGCTGGTGCACATCTGAGCATGCCTTGATGCACACAGCAAAATTTATTCTGCCCATGGCTGCAAAAAGTTAGAGGGAAGGCTGCCGCAGCGGCTAACCAGCAAGAGAGAAAGGCAGGCAAATAGTGGAGCAAACAGAGCCAGCGATTCAAAGTGGAACCAAAAAGCCCAAGCAGCAGAGTGGTACGGCGCTCCCAGAAAGAGGAATGGAAGGCAACCGCCCTGCTCGCTGGCCCCTGGAAATTGCTGCAGGCAGATCTCATTGCCACGGCTTCAAGAGTTTCACAACTGATGTTGAATGTTACGACCCCGTTCTACCAAAGGGCAGCTGTGACATGCTTGGAGAAGGTCCCTCAGCTTAGCAGAGCTGGGAACAGAAGCCAGGTGTTCAGGCTCCCCACAGCCAGAGAGTGCAGCTTGCTCACAAGCGGGGAGTGATGGACCATGCATTCCCTGGGTTAGGGGCGCTCACTCCAGTTCCAAGGGGACAGTGTTCATTGTATACACAGCACTAATGGGCCTCTCTGACTGCAGCCGCAAAGGGCCCGGCTTTCCTTCCATCCCTTCCGTTCCTCTTTCTGGGAGTGCCGTACCACTGTGCTGTCGGGTTTTTTGGTTCCACTTCGAATCGCTGACTCTTTTTGCTCTGCTCTTTGCCTTCCTTTCTCTCTTGCCAGTAGCAGCTGGGGGCAGCGTTCCCTCTAATTTTTTGCAGCCATGGGTATAACGCCCTGTTGTGAGAGAGGCTGTGCCTCAAAACAGCGCCCTGGAACCCCCATGTTCACCACTGGCCCATATAATGATGATAGGTGCTGTACAACATATGCCTTGGTCAATTCTCCTTTTAAAGATCTTGATTTGTTGAACGTCGATGCCTGGCTGGATTACATGGGTGACGCCTGTATGTGGAGTGATGAAGTTTTGCTGCAAGTGTGTTAGTGAAACACATGGTGAAGGTGGGACAACCCACAGCCAGCCTTTGTGGTGCAACGTTGGAGCAGCTAGACGCTGCGGATGGCTCATTAAAGGGATGCCTACACCCAACGATCATCCTAGGGCCTGTAAACAATGGAGACTCCCCAAAGATGGCACAAAGACAAAGAAAACGGCTTGGCCCATGTCATAGCAAAGCCGCTCCCCTACATCCACAGCAAGCTGGGGGAAGGGACATTACCGCTTGTCCTCACTCCCTGCACCACTCAACCCCTGGAGGACACAGCTCAAATGGAGGAAGTGGTCCCTGGCTGAAGGAGTGACCCAGTGTGTGTATGCAATGTCTGTAACCTCCTTGTGCTGAATGTCAGGGCAAGACACTGCTTGATTCAAACACCATTTCATTTTGAATAGTAACAGAGAGAGCGTGTTCGTCTATACGCTATCGAAACAAAAACACAGACCAGTAGCTCTTTAAAGACTAACAAAATAATTTATTAGGTGGTGAGCTTTCGTGGGACAGACCCACTACTTCAGACCACAGCCAGCCCAGAACAGACGGTCTGTTCCCAGTGGGTCTGTCCCACAAAAGTTCACCATCTAATAAATTATTTTATTAGTCTTTAAAGTGCTACTGGACTGTGTTTTTGTTTTGATACCATTTAATTTACAGAACTTAAGATTATGCATTTACTTTATGTTCTTTGGCATCCATCTCTGTCCATTGAGCCTCTAATCCCTCACCAGCTACATTTCCGTAGTTCTGAAACCAGAGTGATATTTTTCCCAAAGCCATGAGTTTCTCCTGGAGTGCTTGGGAATTCTCACCTCAGGTTACAAAGGCTGGTGTGTGTCCTTTCCACACTGAGGGAGGGGATAGTAAATGTACCCCTGTTGGGTTTCTGAGAAGGGCAAGATGGTACAGTTCTGGGGTGAGGGGCTGGGGAGCTGAGGGTGGGGGAAAATTATCATAGAATCATAGAATCCCAGGGCTGGAAGGGACCTCAGGAGGTCATGGAGTCCAGCCCCCTGCCCAAAGCAGGATCAACCCCAACTAAATCATCCCAGCCAGGACCACGTCAAGCCGGGACTTGCAAACCTCTAGGGATGAAGAATCCACCACCTCCCTAGGCAACACATTCCAGTGCTTCACCTCCCTCCTGATGAAGTAGTTTTTCCTAATATCCAACCTACACCTCTCCCTCTGTAACTTCAGACCATTGCTCCTTGTTCTGCCATCTTACACCTCTGAGAACAGTTTCTGGCCCTCCTCTTCGTAGCTCCCCTTCAGGAAGTTGAAGGCTGCTATTAAATCACCCCTCAGTCTTCTCTTATGTAAACTAAACAAACCCAAATCCCTCAGCCTCTCCTCACAGGTCTTGTGCTCCAGCCCCTAATCATTTTTGTTGCCCTTCGCTGAACCTGCTCCAGCAAATCCACATCCTTTTTATACGGGGTGGGGGGGGGTGCAGAAGTGGATGCAATATTCCAGATGTGGCCTCACCAGTGCTGAATAGAGGGAAAAACCACTTCTCTAGATCTTCTCACAATGCTCCAAATTGGCTTTTCTATTCTTGGTTCATGTGTTGCTGGGAGAAACATCCATGGAACTGAGGTGGACGTTTCCCTGCCTGTGGATGGCTGTGTGAGTGCAGGACATGGAGGGGTCTTCAGTTTGTCACAACATCACCATTGTGAGAAGGGGCCCAAGCTGGTGAGACAGATGGCTTAGTGGTCCCCTAGTGCCAGGCTACACCCCAGGAAAGCCTCTCATCAGGGTTTCCTAGAGATGGAGGTGAGGGATGCTGGCAGAGAACAGGGTGTATATGTGTGCACACAACACAATTTGGATGTGAACTTCATTCCACTTTAACGGCTAATCCTTGGGGGGATAATAGCCTTCTACTGCTGCTGGTCACTATGTTCCTTTAGCTCAACACTGGGCTCAAACCCACTCTCAACTCAGGCCTGCCTCCTGTGCACCAACCACAGCTGCATCTGCCACGGCTGTCAGTTGGCCACCTCCACCCACCACAAAACTCCCCAGCGGCAGTTAACAGAGAGGGCGCAAAAACCTTTCATCTCACACCTTGGCTGCCCTGGGAAGAGCTCACAAAGAGGTTGGAGAACTATGGGGAGGTGGATAACTGGGCTCCCACAACTGGCAGAGCTGTTAAAATCCCAGGCTACATTTAGATCCAAAACTACCTTGTTCCACTCAGCGAGGCTTTTGTGATGCCAGTCGGGCAGAACAACATCCCCCAACCAGCTCACACACACTGAGCCTGGGAGGACTGTCAGCTCATCACCAGAGAACCTCTGAAACACTACGCAACCTGCACAGCCCAACCTCTGACTGTTGCTCCCATTTTACAGGAGAATCAATTTGTCCCCCAGGTGAAATTCACCCCCTGCATGATGCGCCATGGGCTGAAGTGGGACCTGTTACAACAGCCATAATGAGGCCCCTGCCTGGTGCTCCACCCAGGGGTGAATTTCACCCACAGTAGATCTGTGCCCTTATATCCAGCTGTGGTAAGAAGGAAGGCCTAAGACCAGACAGCACAGGCCTGGTGTGAGGCCTGAGGCTGAGCAACAATCGACAAAACATGGCTCAATGCAAAGCTAAGCTGTGAGCAAGAGGCAGACCTCTGCTAACAGAACTTGGCACAGACAGGGCTGAGAGTACAGAACGCTCATTGGTAATTGGCCCAGGTGCAGGACAATAAATGGGCATGAGTTGAAATCACAAGGTCTCACCAGCTCATTAAAAGATACCTTGATACCTGCTCCTGACAGATACAGACGTAGGTTCAGGAAAGAGTCTAAAATGACAGCGTGATGGATAGAGATGATCTAACCAAACCACGAGGTACAGGGCGATGGGTGGTATCTAAGTAGCATCAGAAAGTGGTAACCTGACAATGTTTGAGGGTGGTAACCTGACACATCAGCAGTGAAGCACGCTTTGTTTGTACCTGTATATAATGTGATATCTTGGGGGACTGTTTTTGTCTGACCTAGGGGGCAGTAGAATTCCCACTGGCTGTGTCAGTCCGTCACTGCAGGTACATCTGTGCAGTGTATCAGTACAGTATATTATACTTGACCACTGTTGTTTGTACTTTGCTTGGCAATAAACCCAGGCTGGGCACCTTCAATCCTTACCTTGACTGTGGTTTTTGAGAGGCCTCGGCTGTGCTCAGTGGGCCGGCCCGCGTCATTGAACACAGATATATACACACGCAAGCACAAACGCACGCACTAACTGACACACATAAGCAACCAGAAGGGTGGATCCAAAGATGTGTGAGGACCCCACGGCAGCAAGTCTGCCGTACTACGCCAGCCCCCCGCCCACTCTGCCGCCCTTGAGCTGAACTCACAGACTACTCTGCACTCCTGTCCAACAGGATCAGTTCCACTTTCACCCCTTCTTAAAGGAAGACAGACTCTCTGTCCCGACTCTGCAAAATGTGCAAATTCCCGATCTACGCAACCAAAAAAACCTGATGCTTGTGCAAATGCTCCATCCAGAGGCTCCCTTGAAACGCTGGCCCTTTAACACCTTCCACACAGCTCTAGAAGCTTTTCCCCCGCAGCAGCAGCAGCAGCAGGTAACAATGGGGCTGGTAGAAGGCGTAATTGGCTGTTTTCCTTCGCAGCCCGCCTCAGCATCGAGGTGCATTATTCTCCCTTCGTGGGCTTCACGAAACAGCTCAAACTGAAGGTGAATTTGGGCAGTGCAGGCAGTCACTAGCTTTGGATTGCACAGCATGCAGCAGAAATCAGAAGGGGCAGTTGGGATCAGTTAATTGCCTCAGGGTTTCTTGTGCTCCTAAGCCACAAGGAGAAAATCTCGGTAACCATCTGTCATTTTAACAATTCCAGAAGGCTAGTGGGGACACCCCCCTTCCACTCAGACTATGTCCAAACCATCCCTGTATGGACACCCCAGTCCGGAGTAATGTCCCTTGATTCTGGAGTCTTTCTCGCAGAACAGTATACTCCTTTCGGGCTCTGCCAGGCAGTGTCCCCATGGAGACAAGCCGTTGGGCACCACCAAGTGTGTGGCTCTGAAAAACACATCACCGATCGTGAAACCCAGGCATTTGTGCACTTTTACCTTGTACTAGACATGTTTCCCTGGGGGAGAAGAGTGGTTCTCAAATGGAGGGGGGTCCTAAATCCAAAGGGGGTGGCAGGCAGGGGAGATTGCAAGGTTATTGTGGGGGGGTCATGGCTTTGTCATCTTTACTTCTGTACCGCCTGCAGAGCGGGGCACCCAGCTCTGAGAGCCGCACGCTGCTGGCAGCAGCTCAGAAATAAGCCTGACAGTACCATACTAAGCCACTCTGCCTTCTGAACTGCTGGCAGCAACCACTGCTCTCCGACCGCCCAGCTCTGAAGGCCGCACCATGTCCTGCAGCAGAGCAGAAGGAAGTGTAGCAGTACCCTCATCCCCCTCTTACAATAAATTTGAAAACCCTCCCCACACAACCCGCTTTTGGACAGGACCCGGGCAGAGTTACAACACCATGACAGTTCAGATTTAAATATCAGCAATCATGAAATTAACCATTTTTTAAATCGCCTGATCACGAAATATGCCAGCCTGGACTGTGAATCTGGTCAGGCCCTAGCACCGAGCCATGCAGCCTTCCTGCAACTGGAAATTCTCCACAGTCCCGGGCATGCACTCCACCCCCACCCACACAAGCAGCTGCTCCCCAGCCTGGCCGCATAATGTGCTCTGGGTCCCGCAGGCATTCGGACACCCTCAGCAGCGAACCCAGAGCCTTCCCACTCCAAACACAGAAGGCCTGTCTCCACGCAAAGTGGAGTTAGAGGCCAGGCTGGCCTTGAACCCCATCCACAGGGAAACCTCCTTCGCCCAAGAGGAGTGGATGCTTTTCACTGGAAATGGAGCAACGCATCAACTGCTAACACAACCGCGGTGTGCTGCTCGCACCATCCGCCCGTGCAGCTCTGTGGGAATTTGCACAGAGCCGGCCGTGGGGCAAGGAGAGCCAGGTGGCTGCCTTGGGCCCCGCGCCTTCATTGACTATACCCATCCACTAAGCACCGACCAGGCCCTGCCATCAGCGGGCCGCCTTGGGTTGCACCCACCAGGCACAGGCCAGGCCCCACCATCAGTGTTCCGCCTTAGGCCCCGCCCACTGGGCCCACCGGCCAGGCCCCACCATCAGTGCACCGCCTAAGCCCCGCACACCAGGCCCACCAGCCAGGCTCCACTATCAGTGTACCGCCTTAGGCCCCGCCCACCTGCTAGGCCCCACCATCAGTGTGCCGCCTTGTGCCCCGCCCACCAGCCAATTCCCCCCCCATCAGTGTACCGCCTCCTGCCCCACCCACCCACCTTAGGCCTCGCGAACTCCTTGGCCAGACCTGATTTCGCGCCATGGCTGCTCTCACTCCAGCTAGGCTACTCCGGGAGGCGTTAACGCTGCTGTGAAGGCACCTCTGCCATGATAGCCAAGGGGCCGGTCTCTAGCTCGGGCGAGAAATGTGAGGAGCTCAGGGCTCCACCTCTGCCCATGTTCTGGGGGAAGGGGTGGTGGGGGTTATGGCCATGTGGGGCAGTGCCAAGGCCCACAGTACTCCCAGCACATCCATTTTCCAGCAGCATCGCCGCCTCCACAAGCCTCCGCAAAGGCCTGGCAGGGTTGCCTGGCAACCAGGAGGCCGTGGGAGCAGGCGGCCCAAAGGAAGCAGCGGATACACTAACAGAACCAGGCTGCCTGGAGTGGCTTAGGACGCTAATTACCAGCAGTCCCGTATGTGGCGGGACCTGTCCGCCGCGCCGCTGGGGTGGGGAGCCGGGAGAGAGCGTTGGCAGCCGGTGAGGCGAGCACAGAGAACAGCAGTTCGAGGGTGACCCAATCACCTTCCGCTTTGGGCAGTGCAAGGCCTTGGGTTGCCCGAACCTGGGGTTACATCCCTGATCCCCTTGGCTGGTCGCCATTGCTGGACCGACCCTCCATGAACTTGTCCAGTTGTCTTTTGCACCTGTCTTTACGACATCCTCTGACAAGGAGCTCCATGGGCTGACCGTGTGCTGCGTGAACAAGCACTGCCCTGTGTGCGTATTAAATCTGCTGCCTATTCCTTGAGTTGGATGACCCAGGGATGGCTGTGCCCGATGCTGTACAAATACAGAGCAAGGCGCCAGGTGTTGTACAAATACAGGGCAAGGTACCAGACTCTGCCCGAAGAGCTGACAATCTAAGTAGAAGACAAGAGACAGCAGCTGGTCACAGACGGAGAGCACGAGCAACCAATGTGGCAATGCTGGCACAAGCAGAATAGGCAGGTTCGTACCGCTTGGCACTTTCTCCTGTTTTTGTACAGCGCCTGGCACAGCAGGGTCTGAGATGCTACCTCAGCTGGAATCCTGCATAATAAGGATGTCTTATTCTCCCTGCTCTGAAGGAGATTCACAGGGAGCTGAATGATCCCGAGGCCCGGTCCAGCTGCTGCCTTCTCTCCTGCAGGGTGAGCGACCGGAGCTGGGTCAGAATGCCAAAGCCACCCCACTATCTACCACGTCTGTCCCTCGCCAGCCCGAATGCAGACACCAGAGAGTGCTCCAGCCCCGAGGGCCCATACTGCCGCAGAGCTAGAACAAAGGAAGGAGAAACACTGAGCCCCATGATGCAGGAAAAGCCAACAATCCCACGCCTTCCCTTCCAATCCACACAAGTGCATCACATTTAATTTCACTGGCATCAAGGCAACTGCTAATTAATATCTTGCAGCATGAACAGCGCCCCGGATCCACACACACCTTGGAGCTGCAGGAGCCTGGCCCTTAGCCCTTGGAAACAGGCGAGGTGCCCCTGAAAGGCGACCAGCTCATTTATGAGCTTGCAGGGGAAATTGTTTGTATTCTCCTTCGTGGTCAGTTGCATGAACAGTATCAAAGCACCAGCGCCTGGAGGGGAGAGGATGAGACTGGAACTAGCCAGGAGTGGGGGCCATCTAGGGCTAGGTAATTTCCCTGCCCCTCATCCTCCTCCACTGACCCCTAGCTGCCCATGGCCCTCAAGCCCAACCCGCAGCTCCCAGACCCTTAGTCCAGTATGACTGTCGTACAGAACCTCTGACTCTTGACCTGCAGCCTGCCCATCTCTGCTGTCCCTACGCTGCCCCCCTTCCCGGCTCTGCTTGCCTCGCCTTTTACCCCTGACGTGCCCTGTCTGGCCCTTGCCCATGGTGCGGCTCCTCTGCCCTCACACCACAGAACAGGCACTCGCTGTGTGGGTGTGCCGGGGCCGGCGTACCCTGGGAATACACAGTGGGTGCTCAGCACCCACCAGCAGCCAAGCAGATCAGCTTCTCCCCTTCCCCCAGCTCTCCCAGCTCCACCTGCTCTGACCAGCTGTTCAGCAGCTTTCAGGAGGTGCTGGGGGGAGGATGAGCAGGGACCAAAAGAAGAGGAGAACCTCACAGGGCGGCAGCGTAGGCAGACTGGGAGTGAGAAGGAGCACCAGGGTTCAGGGCTTCGGGGAAGGCCTGGAATAGGGCTGGGGCGGGGTTTGAGCTCCCCCAGGACCTGGGGAAGTCAGCGCCTCTGTCCCCCACAACCTCCCAGGGGGTTTAAATCCATCACAGGGAGTCCCTGGCACCTGGCTGAGGTCACTGTTCCAAGGGTCAGTGTTCTAAGTGCTTTGAGGTGGGATGAAGGCTCCGGGGGGTCACAACTTGCCCACGGAAACACTCAGAGTCAACGGGATTTATTTCGCCCACTGGGAAAACTGCACTCAGGAGAGAAATTCCCATGGTGCTTCAGCTCACTGCAATCCACCCACGAGCCTCTCAGGTGCATCCCTGAGCTACCCTGATGCATAATGCAGTTCTGGTCGGGCTGGTCCCAACACAAACCTCTGAGAACGACCCTAAAAACCTCACTCTGCTCTGAGCAGCAGCTGTTCCTTGTCACTCGCTGTCCGAACACCCATTCAGTTTTCAACACATGTCTTTATACCTCCCCTGGGGGTTATTTATTTTCCTTAATGCTACTCTATTAGAACCCGTGCGAAAAGCCAGGCCACTGGGTGGTGATCTATCTGATCAATCAGCTGAAAGCCCCTTGCAGATGAGAACATGCAATTCACTCCCTACAAAACCTGCACCGGCTTTCGCTTGGGTAATGTTCACACATGGGGAGACAATCTGGGTAGAAACAAACATTACTCTAGCTGGGAGATGGTGATGCCACCCTGCTTTATTTCATAGAATTCAGAACAGTGCCACACAAGACCCCCAGATCAGAGAGAGACAAAGCAGGCTGCTCCTTATGGCTGAGAGGCACAACTCAGCCTGCCTGATTTTAGACTGGCAGCCAAGTGTTGCACCATTCTATCCTGCACCAGGCAGCCTCAGTTTCCCCAGCAGCCAGGAGAAGGGTCCCCAGCCATTGATGGCTTGCATCCCATCTGATTCCCCCTATTTCCATAAGCTGATTGAGCCACACAGAACATCAGGCCAGACCTCTCACTCTGAGTAGAGTTCTGGCTAATTAGAACGAGGGTTCACAAACATAAGGAATCCTAAGCATGTAGAGCTAGGGAGTGGGTCTAGGACACAGCCCATCATATCGGGCAGTCCATGGCTTCCATGCACTGGCAGCATCCTAGAGAAGGAACTGTGGCTTAAGGAGATGTACTTCCCTCTCTGCTGCCCCCCTGGGGTAGTGCTGCTGGCCTTCAACAGCATGCACCCTGCAATCCTGCAGTGCCTGACAAATGAGGGGTGGAGCCTGTCCTGTCTCCGCCCACCCGACCTAGCCGACACATCGCTGTCCCACGGGCCGGGCTGGTGAGATGCCCACACAGAGTTTGTGTGTGGGAGAAGGTTCCTATTCCCACAGGTGAACATGGAGTCCTAGATAGCCCTTCGCACAGCATGGCCGGGTTTGCCAAAGTCGCTTTATCCGTTGCTCACTGCGCCCCCTGAGTACAAGCTCCTCCATCCCCTGCCGTGGCAGCCCAGCTCTGCCGGGTTCCCAAAAAGTCTTGGCCCTTCGCAGTATAAGCTCCTGGGGGAAAGGATCTCCCCGCTCCGTACACTCGTAACAGCACATCCCAGGCTGTGCAAACACCAGAGCAGAGGACGGGGGAGAGAAGTCAGAACTTCTGTGTTCCCCTTTCCCCTTTCTTTCCCTGACTCGCTCACTTCACAGCCAGCTGGACCAGGCAGGCTGCAAGGCTCACGTAAAATTGTGAAATGCTTCCAGAGGACAGACAGACAGACAGCAAAGAAGCAATGCTGCCGAAACACGAGGCAGACTAACTACATCATCATCATCATCATCATCATCAATAACCGTGGGCTCAGTGTCCCTTGGTGTCTGATGCCTCGCTCACTATTTCCTTCCATCTTTCCCTCTCCAGTGCAGAGTGGTTTAGTCTCTGTAGACCAGCTCCGCATCAATCTACTATATCATCTATCCATTCTCTGTGGGGTCTGCCTCTCCTATTCCAACCATCCATTATGCCAAATACCAGGGTCTTGATTTTTCGTTTGTTGTTCATTCTGCAAATATGTCTGAATAGTTGTAGCTTCCATTTTATAACCTTCTGCAGCAGGTTCTCTTTCGGCTGTATCTTCCTATAGAATTCCTCATTGGTGACCTTCTGCATCCATCCTATTCTAAGGATCTTTTTATAACAACTCCTCTTGAACGTCAATATTCTTCTTTTCGAATCTTTCATTATCACCCATGTCTCGCATGCATACAACATGCTGCTGAATACACACGTTTTCAAGATGCCCAGCTTCATTCTTAAGCTAATTGCTTTGCTTTTCCAGATCTTATCCATTGCCTTCAAACTTGTTCTTGCTTTCGCTATCCACCGCCTTTAATCCAAAGGCCAAGCTGCATGTATGCAGCCTCTCAAGCACCCCTTCCTACAGGCCTTGCTAGATTCTAGGGAGTCTACACACACCCTTATCCTGAAGAACGTTCTCTTCTGATTAAGCAGTAAGTCTGATAATGCTATAGTCGTGACACCTCCTGCCAGTCTCTGGGATGGACTGAATGCCCAAAATGGACACGGACAGGTGACAGGCTCCATCTCCGACATGCTTCCACACAGGGAGAACAATGGATTTCCTTCCACATGGGCAAGGGCATAAGGGGACCCTGAGGTTCCTCCATCTTTGTCTTCAATCCACCTCATCACTTCAGGAGCATCTTACTATGAACTAAACCTGGAGGGATTGCTGACCCAGCCTAGCAAAGGATGTACTCCAGAGACTTTTAAGACAGCAGCCAATTCCATCTGCTGCAGCCTGCATCAAGAACTTTGTGACTGGTGTATGTAATGTGGCTGCTTTAACTACTTCACTCTCACTCTATTCTTTCTTCCTTTTTATTAATAAACCTTTGGATTTTAGAGTCCAAAGGATTGGCCCAGCATGCTCTTTCAGTAAGATCTAAGGTACTCATTGACCTGCGGATGTGGCTGGTCCTTTGGGACTGGAAGAACCTCTGTGGATTTAATGAGACTGGTTGATGGGAAGCTGGAGTGTCTGAGAGAACTGCTTGCGTGACTTCTTGCTGGCCAGTGTGGCAAAATAAGTGCTCTGTGTGATGGCTTTGGTGCCATACTGGGAAGGACCCCCAGTCTGGGCTGTAAGTAGCCCCATTCTAAGCAATTTGCCCTGATTTGACCCTCTCAGCAGCACCTGAGAAACCTCTTGTATTCCAGTTGCCCCAATGTGCTAGGACCTGTACAGACAAGAGTCGGTCTCTGCGCCAGAGAGCTAATCTGACTAAACCAGAGAGCAAAGGCTGAGAGAGACAGCCTGATATCCTAATTTTCCCAATGGGAAGCTGAGGCAGGGAGCGAGCTCAAGGTAACCCAGGGCAAACTCAGCATCAGTCCAAAACCAGGAATTTAATAAACCAGCCAGTCCCAGTGGATAACACCTTCTCTTGGCAGCACTGCTGTGGCAGAAAGGTGTCGCTCTGCCTGGGTAATGGCAGCGGGAATTCAGAAACCACATGCTGACCATGGTATTGAACTTCACCCTCTGAGTCAATGCCATGGCCCCATCCGATGTAAAACCGAGCAAGGCAGCCCTTTTCAACCACAGGATTACCCAGGAGCTTATCCTTCCTGAGCTTCAGAGAACAGCAGGTTTTGCATATTTCATTTAGCAACGAACAAAAGCACAATACAAAGCTCTGGAGCAGCCAAAATACAGCCCGGTAGGAGATTCAGGAGGTTTTAAGAACCAGCAAGAGGAATTAATCGCTGATTAGCTCTTGTTTTTCAAGGGACATCCAAACTTGGTGTCACACTGAGTGATTGCAATTATCCTTATTTCTTGATCGTTCCAGGCTTGGTGTTCAACTACTGAGTATCACCTCCTGCCTTCAATGAGCCGGGCTTTATGTGAGATGTGGGATGGTGATGTTTACCATTGAGGGTCTACCACGGCTGATAAAACAGCATGGGTGTTGGATTGCAGAGAACTTCCTGGTTCACTTCCTTGGAGAATCCCTGATGTTTCATCTGGGCAGCCTCATTTTGCATACCTGGTTCCTAAATCATTGGTGTGAAAAGAAGGTCGCTAGTGCCAGCTATGCTGTTACAAGAGACTCACCCAGAAATCTGACGAGGTCCACCAAGGATAAGCGCAGAATCCTGCCCGTGGGATGGAAGAATCCTAAGCACTGTTACCAGCTGGGGGCCCACTAGCGAAGTAGCAGTGCAGCAGAAAAAGACCTGGGGATTACAGCAGTTGAGAAGCTGGATATGAGTCAACGGTGTGCCCTGGTAGACAAGAAGGCTAATGGCATATTGAGGTACATTACGAGGAGCATTTCCAGCACCAGATCCAGAGAAGTTATTCTTCCCCTTTATTCGGCACTGGTGAGGCCACATCTGGAGTATTGCGTCCACTTCTGGGCCCCCCAGTATAAAAAGGATGTGGATGCACTGGAGCGGGTTCAGCGGAGGGCAACAAAATGATTAGGGGGCTGGAGCACATGACCTACGAGGAGAGGCTGAGGGATTCGGGCTTATTTAGTTTGCAGAAGAGAAGACTGAGGGGTGATTTAATAGCAGCCTTCATCTTCCTGAAGGGGAGCTCTAAAGAGGAGGGTGAGAAACTGTTCTTACTGGTGTCAGATGGCAGAACAAGGAGCAATGGTCTGGCGTTACAGTGGGGGAGATCTGGGTTGGATATTAATTAGGGAAAACTATTTCCCCAGGAGGGTGGTGAAGCATTGGAATACGTTGCCTAGAGAGGTGGTGGATTCTCCATACCGAGAGGTGTTTAAGTCCCGGCTTGACAAGGTCCTGGCTGGGATGACTTAGTTGGAGTTGGTCCTGCTTTGGGCAAGGGGCTGGATTTGATGACCTGCTGTGGTGTATTCCAGGCCTGGCCTTCTATGATTCCACGAACACACCGAGGATGGGAGCAGGCAGAGAGGGGCTCTAAGCCTCGTCCTGTGCCGCCAGGCTCTTCAGAGGTTGCTGCAAGTGGCAGTGCTGTTTGCTTCATGGAGGTTTTAGGTCAGGACCGAGGCCCTCGGCAGAGGAGCACATGGGATGTGTCAGTCCTGCCTGCCCCGGCCAGCCTCTCCCACTCCCTCCTGTAAAGAGGGCTAAGCCTAAAAGCTACTCCTGAGATCTAAGAAGCAAGCACGTTTCCCAGGCACCCAATCCAGCATCCCCGCCACCCTGAGCCGACGCGTTTGTCACCAATGGACAGACTGTTCTCTCTGTACCGAGGGGCTTTGGGGTCAGGCCACGGCAGAGGAAGGGCCTTTGTCTTTAAATACCCCTCAGCCTTCCAGCACCTGGCCAGAGAATCACCCCCAGGCTTATACGGAGGCCAGAGGACCAGCTGGTGCACAAACAGCATGTGCCCAGATTGTCCTGTGCAAAATTGCAAAGCTTTCCCCATACGAGACCTCCTTGTGGTGGGAGGGGGATTGCAGCAATGCGTACGGGGTAGGGCTACGCACGTTGCAGGAACCAGATGGGATGAAACAAGAGGGACAACGGAGATGTTTTGCTTTCAGGGTGCCAGATTCCGCTGCTTTCCTTCCACGCTGTTTTTGTCCTACCGGTGTGACGGAAGTGACCGGCACTTAAAGCAATGGCCTGCAAAGTGAGGCGCATGCTGATGGCACAGAGCAGTCAAGGGGCATGTGCTCCCTCTGCATCCCATCAAAGTGCTGCTAGGTGTCAGTCCATGCGTGGTGGGAGGGCAGCTCAGTGGTTTGCGCATTAGCCTGCTAAGCTCAGGGCTGTGAGCTCAATCCTCGAGGTGGCCATTTAGTGGCCAGGAGTAAATAGGCTTTAAAAGAACCCATTGGGGTGGTGCTTGGTCCTACCAAGAGGGCAGGGGACTGGACTTGAAGATATCCTGAGGTCCTTTCCAGCTCTATGATGTGTGTATCTCCACTTACATCCCACACACTCTTGGTATGCAAGTGCAGATAGCAAAACTACCCTGCCCTCTAAAAACATCTTGCATAGGAGGGTCTTGTGGCCCACTGAGCTGAAGGAGGCCTGCTCACTAGCCTAGGTTGCCCCTTGCTGGCTAAAGGACGGCTTGTTTCTGCCCTAGTGGGGTACAGCGCTGAGCATCCGGAAGGGAAGGCACTGGCTGGAACAGGAACCATGCTTGATGTGTGCTCCTTGGCCATGGTCCCCAGCTGGGTATTTGAGTACAGTAAACCCTCAGTCTCATGGACCCCAATTCAGCAGACTTCAGGCACACCAGACATCTGCCCATTGCTCACAAAGTCTGCTGGGGTCAGTGACCTCCTAAATCCCTCCCCCCCCCGCCAAAAAAAGTAAAGGGTTAGGTGGCCGGCCATGGCCTGGAGGAGCTGCCATCTCCTCCACCAGAGCTACCATGCAGCTCTCCCCCCAGGGGTTGGGGGTGTACATGGGCAGACAGCAGTTGCACCCCACCCCTGATGGGAGGAGCGTGTGGTGGCTCCGGCAGCGGCTTCTCCAACCTGCGTGGTGGCTCTGCTTTAGCTGTGCATGGAGGGGTGCCGCTAGCCATGCACAGTGAGGTGCCAGCCACATGGAGATCCAGAGGGTCCTCCAGCAATAGGTCTGGTAAGTTAGGGGGGTTTGGGGGCTGCAGATGGGGAAACCTGGCAGGGGCAGTAAACCCCGGTATTTAACAGATCTTTGGGAACAACGGACGACCCTCTCCCCAACTGGTCCATTAAATCAAGAGTTTACTGTAGTTGCATAAAACGGCTGTGCTATAAACCTAACGTAACCTCCTTCTCCCCTGTGCTGCGGGCTACAGAGCGAGAGCGAGAGCGCGAGCACGCTCGAGCTGCTGGACTCTGTTGCTCCACGTTCGCCTTTGGCTTGGCGGGCGGCATCCAATATACTGTCCGTGTTCCTGGACTCGCATCTCCCCGCCAGTCGCAGCACTAATGAGATGCGTAAACAGCCAGAAGAACGGGTCTCTCCTCTGCCCATTGTTTGACGTGACACACCACGCCAGATAATGACTGCCAATGTAATTAGCCAGCTCGGAATGGCATTCATCTGCCAGCACATCTCCAGCCCGGCGTGATGCCTGCTCCCCCTGGGCATGCTCATTAGCGAATTAGCTTTGAAGAGTCCAGCACAGATGCTGACTGACTCACTCCAAGAGTCAAATGAGCTGCCCTGCAGACAGCGGGGCAAGAGGTTTGCACGATGCTGGGCTTCATTAGCTCGCCCCGGAGAGGCAGGACGAGCCGGTGCTAACAATCAGATCCAGATTCAATTCATCGCTCTGCAATATGTTTCCTGTGTGAACGTGGGCAAGTCACATATGGTGTGTCCCCACGGGGAGCTGGGGGTGAGATTCCCCACTCAGGAGCCATAACTCTAGCCCAGGGGTCTTCAGCCTGAGGCTCCGGAACCGCACACAGCTTTTTAAGGCCTTCTTTGCGCCTCCCGAGGCAATAACTGCAATTAAAAAAAAATCCCTCCTGATTATTTTTGATAAATAGCGAAGGTCCTGCAGTAAACATGTATCGCATTACAAGTCCTTGTGTGCGCGCTGTTCTCAAAACAGGGGTTACAAAAAGTACGGTTTGATGTTATTTATTAAGGATCATCTGGTGTTGACATGTGTTGTAGCTCTTAAGTTATTGAGTTTTTACTGAATTCGAAAAAAGGATCTTCTTGTTATTTTGGCTGCCAGCCCACGCTCTAGCCAGAAGGTCCGAACCATTCACTCTCAAGGCCGCTAGCCTCTAGCTGCTTCTTGTTTCAACATGCTACATAGCAAAAGCTTGTGTCCTCAAGCAAGGAAGCACCCCTCTAGCACCAAGCAGGGATGCACCCTTCATCGCTGTGTGCCTCAGTTTCCCTTCTGTACGATAGGAATCAGAGCACTGTCCTACCTCACAGAACCTTTGTGAACATAACTACATTCAAGATGGCAAAGCGTTCAGAAACTAAGGTAATGGTGGCCATGTAATTTCACCCGGGACGAGGAAATGGAATGAAAGAAGTACATCAGTGATTTGGTGTCTTAAAGAATTGGGCATTTATCTTCCCAGTGCGTGGTAGGAATGACAATAAACACTTGGTTTGTACAGCACTTTCCCCCTTCAAATCACCCCGTTCTGCAGCAGCAGAAGTTGAGGCACAGAAAGGGTTATACGATTTGCCCATGGTCTTCAGAATTCCCACTCAGCCTGCTAGACCGCAGCTAAGTAAAACTGACACTGCTCTGTCAGAATGGCTGGGGATGGTAAGGACCACACTTCTCACAGCTGATTTTTTTCACAGAAAAATGGCAAATGTGCAGATTCTTTTTCAGATGGAGAAAATGGAAATTAAATATTTTGTTTTGTGCTGGGATCGTTTCAGGTTTAATCTGTGTCCGAGCTGCTCCAGAACCTCATGGGAATTTTTGTTTGGATATTTCATGCCTGTTTTCTCCCTAGTGGCCCAGGCTTCCAGGCTGGACTACATCTCCCATTATGCACTGGGGAAGGCCATAGTGCATCATGGGAGATGCAGTCCATGTGGGGTTCTTAAACTACAGCTCCCATAAGACTTTGTGACGTGTCAGGTCGACCTTTTACTTCAGTTTAACAAAGTGAAGTAAATCAAAGTTTTTCATTCCACGCGGAGAGTAATTTGGGGCAAAGCCAAATGTGGAAACATTGGAATTTCTGGGACGGGAGTTCAGGTTTTGATCAGCTTGACAATTAAGTATGATTACCCTTTCAACCAGGTAGGGAAAAGAGGACATCGATTTTGCTGACAATGTTGCCTGCCTGCCTGTCACACTGATATGAAAACATGAAAGAAAAGGTCACAACACTAGACAAAACTGCCTCAGTGACTGGACTGAGCATTAACAAGGGAAACACCAAGACAATGAGGATCATCCAGTCCAACAACACCACCATCACACTGGGAGAATATGGCCTGGAAGATGTGGAGCAGTTCACCTATTTGGGGAGTGTTATGGGCCAAGACAGAGGAACAGACAAGGATATCAGTGCCAGGATAGGGAAAGCAACAGCTGCATTCAAGGCTCTCCACCCCGACTGTCACAAATAATATCTGCAAAGACGAAACTGCAGATCTCCAACACAAATGTGAAGAGTTCGCTCTTGTATGGATGCGAGACCTGGTGTACTAAAGAGTCTTTAAATCACAGGCTACAGACTTTCATAAACCAATGCCTGAGATACATCCTTCACATTAAATGGCAAAGCTTTGTCACAACTGAGGAGCTTGGGAAGAGACCAGGACAAGATCCACTTGATGGTCAAACCAAGAGAAGAAAGTGGGGATGGCCAGGCCATACTCTCAGAAAACCATCATCCAGCACAGTCTGTCAAGGAAAACGCAATAGAGGAAAACCTCGGACAACGTGGAGAAGACCTACTGAGAATGAAGGACAAAAACTGGGTCACTCCTGGAGCCAGCTAGAAGTTTTGTCCCGAGACAGGGTGAAGTGGAGGAGACTTGCAGGTGATCTGTGCTCCAGGTGTTTAAGTCAAAGTAAGTCAAGACTCTCACCAAAGAGTGGCAGATGATGGTTCTTGCAGGAACAGCCCATGCAGAAGAGCTGTGGGTTAGCTGTTCTTTACAAAATTCCTTGCCCGTGCTGGTGTATGGTTCCTCCACAGGAGAGGGGAGCAGTCTGGCTTGGTCACTAACATCAGCGCTTTCCAATCTGAGTCCCCGCATGGGGTCGTTTTAGCCTGTACCTGGGTACTGTCTCCTGGCTCTTTCGTCGCTGGACGTAGCTTTGTGGAGTCTTTCAAAGAAGGTGTGGAGGCAAACCTAGAAAGGAGGCAGAGCCAGCCAACCTGGGGTCCTTTACGCCCGATGCCCCCTGAGGAATCAGAAAGCCTTGGGATCTCTGCAGGTCTATCTGGACCACAAACCAATGATCACGGGGCTGGAGGGATTAACTGAGGACCAGTTGAAGACCTCTAAGTCCCAGTACGAGTGGGGGCAAGGGGAACATCCCGGAAGGTGAAAACATCACAGAGGAAGGAGGTTTGTGTGACCCAAGGGGCTAGAACCAGGCTGAGGGACAATCTCGCAGGCCAGCCCTGGTCCAACAAGGCCCATTGGTTCATGCTTCACTTAAGAAGCCGATGGGTCCAGAACATGCTTAACTTCCAAGCCCACGAAACACTTGTCGTGCTGGATCGGGGCCAGCACACTCAGCCCTTTCCAGTAATGAGCAAACGGTTGAACAGCACTTCCTCCTGATGGGCCATGCCAGGCTGGGGAGCAGTTCTCCCAGCAGGAGAGAGGTGTTAAAAGCCGGGCTGGGTTCAATGATGGGGGGAACAGAGCAGTGAGGAAGCTGCATGCTGTAGACAGAGTTTTCTGCTTCCTGGCTTGCAGGAGGAAGATTCATTTGGATCTGGCCATTGCTCCAAGCCCAGGTTGGAAGGATGAAATTCATCCCCTGTGGAGAGGGGCACCAGAAGGCCAAAGAAACCCCCTGAACCTGCTGTAGTGAGAGCCCAGCAGCCCTGCTGGGGCCAGCACCTGCAATGAGGACAGAGACGCCGCGCCATCCTTGGAAGCAGCGAATGACACAGGCAGGTGGGTGACCTCCCAGGAGCACCTGCAGTGCAGGGGGGTTAGCCATTCCCTGCTGTTCCTCTTCCGAGTCAGTGAGCCACCACCCGGGGGCGCTGGGTTCGAGACGGTGCTAAGGCCCTGACCTCCTTCAAGGCCCCGTGATGCTCTACTGGGAGCTGAGGGTGACACTCGGGTGTCCTGGCTCAGTATCATTTTGGGATATTGCAATTCACCCCTGAAAACGCCCCCTGTGATCTCTATTGGGAACGGTGGTGTTCTGCTCTTCCTGGCCTTGGAGGCTATGCCATGGGGCTCCTGCTCCTGCTCCTGCTCCTTCTCCAAACCCTCTCTGGCTGCTAGCCGCCCCTGGGCGCCTCCCTCCCGCCCCAGCCTGCCCTCCAAGCACCACAAAGGAAACAGCTAGCAGTGCGCGTAAGGCCCCCTCGCCTGGGCCCAGAGCAGGTCATCGGCAGGGCTGAATTCCAGCGCCATCAGAACCCGAGTCTAAGGAATAAGTCCATTAGCTGGTAGCAGTAGTAGACCGTTATCTGCTGCACAGGCTAGGTGCTGGATGGGGCCAGGACACACATTGCTGAGGAGTATTACACCATATATAAGAAGCTTCTCTTGCCATCTTTTCCCTTTAGGCTCTTTGGCCTTCCTTACCAGCCCATGCCTGACCCTTCTCCAGTTCTGTCCAGTGCTGTCCTGCAGCTGACAGCAGAAGAGTCCCAGGGCTGGGGTGTGGCTCTTATGGCGGGTTCGTCCCGCACCGTGCATACCTATGGCACCATCTGCAACTAGGAAGTGTCGCTCTGCATCGTTGGACAGCTGCCCTGTCCCGTCTCAGAGCAGGCAGGCTCCCTTTGGGAGTGGGGAAGGGCCTTTGTATGTAAGTTACAGAACCTCTGGGGAAGTGGGCTGCTCCACGAATGCTCATTACCAGAATTCTACTAAATTGCCTCATTTCGGATCCAGAGCCATTTGCATCCCCTTAGCCTACATGGTTTCCTCCCAGGGATTCTGCTTTAAGAGCAGATTTTGGGACTTCGCCCTGCAGTGACCAGAGGGACTTCACTTTGGCAACGCAGCTGACCCCTGACAGCTCACATGCTGCCTTCTGAGCAACACCAGCCCTGTAACACCCCGAGGCTTGGAAAGGGAGGATGTGGCGACCACAGATCTACCTGATCAAAGGGGGTGTGTTGCCTGGCACTTACAAGCAGGGGGTTGTGACCCAGCAACTTCTCAGGTCTTGTCCTGGTCCCGCCACTGACTCCCTCTGTGGCCTTGGGCAAGTCACTTAACCAAGTGCGTACGCATAGGCCCACCAACAAGAGGGCAAAGAGGACGGTTGTCCCTGGGCCCCTTTGAAATGCCAAGCGGCTGTGAGAGAGTGGAGGGGGGGGACCCGGTGTCACAGTCCAGATGGTGCTAACAGCTGACTGCTCTGAGCCCCGCCCCTACTGCTCTTGGCCCCGCCCGTTCTGCTCTTGGCCCTGCCCCCCACCTTTCCCTCCCGGCTCATGGCAGCTGTGGATGCCACTGTGCACACAAGTATGAACTAGTGACAGCTTCATGCCTCAATCTTTATTCTTAGTGAGATGGCGGGGGCTTATCAGAGGAGGTCAGAGCGTGTGCAGGAAGAGACTGATCAACACAGAAACCCCTCGCCTGCACCCTGCCCCGTGCAAAGTCAGTCGACCGGCCGAACGCGCCTCTTACCTCATCGAACCTGGCCTCCCCCTCGCAGTTTTCAAGCACTCGGGTGTAGAAGGAGAGACCTGCAGAAAGGCAGAGGGCTGGTTACTTCAGAGCCAGGAAGCATCTGTGACAGGGCGGGGGGGCTGGTACCTGGAGGAGATGGGGTGATTGGGTCGGGGGGGGAGCCTGAAAGGACCTGAGACTAGTTTTGTGCTGGGGGAAAGCAAAGGGGGTGTGTCGGAGCAGGGGGGCCCCCACGGCTGGGACCCGGAACAACTTGCAGGGGTTCATGCGGCGCACACTGAGCATGGAGGCAGGGGAACATTTGTGAGTGTGACTCATTACATACAGAGTGCATGCGCCGGGGATGTGTGTATTGTCTGTGCACACGGGTACATGTATACTGAGTATGTACACGTGGGTGTGCATGCAGGGTGTGTGCCCTGTGTGACTCATGTCCAGCTTCTCATCCAGGGTGTGTGCGGGCTCCACTCGTGTGCAGGTAGGTGCACACTGAGCACACAGGGTGTGTGTGGGTTCCACTCGTGTGCGGGGAGGTGCACGCTGAGCACGCAGGGTGTGTGCGGGTTCCACTCATGGGCGGGGAGGTGCACGCTGAGTACGCAGGGTGTGTGCGGGCTCCACTCGTGTGCGGGGAGGTGCACGCTGAGCACGCAGGGTGTGTGCGGGTTCCACTCGTGTGCGGGGAGGTGCACGCTGAGCACGCAGGGTGTGTGTGGGCTCCACTCGTGTGCGGGGAGGTGCACGCTGAGCACGCAGGGTGTGTGCGGGTTCCACTCATGGGCGGGGAGGTGTGTGGGAGTGAATATGCAGGGTGTGCACGAGTCCCATTTCCCCTTTATCCTGGGGTCGAGGGGGCAACCGACCAGGCAGGGCCCGGCACTGGTGGGGGTTTCCATCACAGCCGGGGTTTATCCTTTGGTTTAGTGGCTCTCAGGTCCCCCACTGTCCACACCATTTCAATGCCCTCACAACAGAGCCAGACCCTGGACCCGGCTTCACACCAGACCATCTGAAGGGTTATCGACACTATTCCGCACCAGGGAAGGGGGTGCGGCCAGGGGGGGAGTGTCTCATCTGGACATCTCAAACTTTGGGAGAGTTTAGCTTTGGAATTGCAATCTCCCAGCTCCTGGGAGTTCAGCCCGGGGACTGGTGTGGGGCCCTCTCTCCTGGCGGTGCCCATGCACCATAGGGGATCCTTCGACAGCCCCTCTCTGAGTTTATAATGAACTCCGAGACCCACGTTCAAGCAGATCTACCAGCTCTGGCCCATGCCCCTCCCCCACCTCACTCTCCAGCCCCCCAACGGCTCAGAAAACCGACTATCCGAACCCAGGGCTGTGCCAGTGAACCGCGATTTAAAGTCCTGCATAGTAGTGAAACCCACAGACAGCTTCACTTTAAGCCCCGAGAAGCCAAGCCCGCCCCAAAGCATCTCCGCCTGCTCACATCCCGGTTGTTTGATCAGAGCTCGTGAATTTCATTCACTGACTCATTGAAAATACCCAGGGAGAATTTCAGAGGTTTTGCTTCCCCCAGTCAGCAGGGATTGCGAGGGGGGTGAGAGCACAACTCTGACAAGCCGAGGGGACATCCTGGAAGTGGGGAACAGACCGGCGAACCCTTCAGGATGGGCCATGGGAATTTCTAGTGGTTCTCCCTGTTCCTGATGGGGAGAAATAAACACCTCCCCCTTTAGCTCAAAGGGCGCAGTGCGCTTCCGGCCGCTCTGCTTGCTATACTCTCTCTGACTTTGTAGACTCAACATTGTTATTTAATACCCACTGTGCAATGTGCAGAGACAGGCTTTATTAAAATGCTAATTTTCAGACACTCAATCCAAACGAGCCCTTTCTGTCTGCAAGGTAATATTGCTTCCTGGGCTATTAAAGACTTCTTTGGTGGGGGGTCCAAATTCCAGGGACCTCTGAGCGTCTGCAGGCCCATGCTCAGAACTCTGGGGGTAGCGTCTGACCAGCATCTGATGAAGTGAGTCTGTGCTCACGAAAGCTCATGCTCAAAACTTTTCTGTTAGTCTATAAGGTGCCACAGGACCCTTCGTTGCTGTTACAGATCCAGACTAACATGGCTACCCCTCCGATACTAGGTCTGCAGAGTAAAAGTGCACCTCACTGCACCACATACTGAGCTGCTACAACCTTGAGACAGGTGGCAGCGTGGTACAGTGCCCGCACTTCCCCGGCCTTTCTGATTTAACTGCCAGAGGGGTTTACAAAATGAGGCGCTTGTAACCTGGGGACCGAGGCTGAGGATTCCTGGGTTGTCTGCTGAGGACGCAACAGAATCACAGAATCACAGGGCTGGAAGAGACTTCAGGAGGTCGTCTAGTCCAGCCCCCTGCTTCAAGCAGGATCAACCCCCACTAAGTCATCCCAGCCAGGACCTTGTCCAGCCGGGACTTAAAAACCTCTAGGGATGGAGAATCCACCACCTCTCTAGGCAACGCATTCCAGTGCTTCACCTCCCTCCTGGTGAAGAAGTTTTTCCCAATATCTAACCTACACCTCTGCCTCTTCAACTTCTGACCATTACTCCTTGTTCTGCCATCTGACACCAGTAAGAACAGTTTCTCACCCTCCTCTTTAGAGCTCCCCTTCAGGAAGTTGAAGGCTGGTAGTACAACCTGGTAGTGCTTTTCGCTTGCACCAAGCCGGAGCATTTACCTTGAGTCTTTCCTGCATGATAAGTATCAGAGGGGTGGCCGTGTTAGTCGGTATCTTCAAAAACAACAGGAAGTTCTGTGGCACCTTCCAGACTACATAGATACGACTACGAGAGATTTTTTGGAGCATAAGCTCTTGTGGGCACAGACATGCTTTGTACTGTCTGCGGGAGGGTATGTATAACACGTGCAAGCACCAACAGGTAGACTCGACCCTGTGACCACTGGAGCTTGGTGCAGGAGTCACTACAGATTTATCTGACAAAGCGGGTCTTTGCACCTGAAAACACATGCTCCAAAAAACTCTGTTTGTCTGTAAGGCGCCGCAGGACTTCTCGTTGTTTCTTGCGTGAATTCTTTCCCCACAAAATCACCGTTCGCTCCAGGGCGCTGGAGAAATAGCTCCACTTCTACCTAAATTAAAGTTCTTTGCTCCAGGAGCATGAATGCCTGTGCGTGCCCACCCCACTGACCGCCAGCAGGGGTACAACCCCTGGGCTCTGCAGGGCAGGGGCCACGTTTATTTCTGAGCTTATCCAGCACCTGGCGCACAAGACGCTACTCCTGAGATGTGCGGGGGTGGAGGGTGGATAAGTGGTCGGAAGCTGCACTTTTCTATGGAGCAGGTGTGGGGCCTGGGACAGAGGTTGGGTGCAGAAGGGAGCTCGGGGAGGGCTCAGGGGTGCAGGAGAGGGGAGTGGGGGGTCGGGGAGGGAGGTTGTGACCTGGGGGAGAGAGCAGGAGCAGTGCAGAGGCCGGGCAGGGCAGGTGAGCTGAGGCGGAGGGGAATGGGGGGTTCAGAGGGTTTGACCCGAGGCAGGGAGTTGCGGAGCAGGAGGGGCTGGGTGACACAGGCAGAGTCTGGGCTGGAGATGCTCAACTAGGCAGCTCCCGGAAGGATCCCCAGGCAGCCTCGCTGTCTGCGGCAACCCGCATCTGCTCCAGACGTGCCATGCACCTCGGGGGGAGCTCTGTGCACTGCTCCCGCCCCCAGCCTAATCACCGCAGCTCCCATTGGCTGGGAACCAGCCAATGGGAGCTGCGATGATTAGGCTGGGGGCGGGAGCAGTGCATAAAGTCGTCTTCATCCCCTGCTTAGAGGGAGCCCTGAGCCATTTTGAGCATCCTCAGGTTGCAGCCGGCTGGGGGTCCCTCTGGGGCAGGCCGTTGGCCGGGTTATAAGGCTTGGTGGGCAGGATCTGGCCCCTGCAACAGACCCTGACAGAACAGATATAAAACCTGCAGGCACATCTCTCCCGACACAACAATCAACGCCCTCCCTCTGCCCCCCATCACACACCTCTTAAGAGCCACAGGTCCTTCCCCGACTTATTGCCTCAGCCTGGGGTGGGATAGCTCAGTGGTTTCAGCATTGGCCTGCTAAACTCAGGGCTGTGAGCCCAACCCTTGAGGGGCCCAGTTGAGGATCTGGGGCAAATGGGATGGTGCTTGATCCTGCCAAGGGGGCAGGGGACTGGACTTGATGACCTCCTGAGGTTCTCCTTCCAGCTCTGAGATGCGCACCTCCATGTCTATATGTAATGCCAGCAGACCTGGGTTGCTGGCCCCAGGGATAGAACCTGCAAGCACAGGGTCTAAAGCCCCACCCTCTACCACCTGAGCCAAAGGCCAGCTGGCTCTCAGCTGAGGCTGTAGAGCAGAGACTTCACCTACCCCAGATGAGGTCTCAGCGCCTCTGGGTACTACACTTATCACAGCTGTGCAGTGAAACCAGGCAATTGCTCCAAGTTGACATGGGTGTGCCACCATCCCAGTGACCACTGTGGGGGCTGATGTCCACACAGCCCTCCTTGGGTTGGTGGTGTGTGTTCTCGCCAGAAGACTCCCACCAACTGAAGAGGGGCATGGTGGAAGATGGAGGCAAGACTCTCACGTCCATGCAGCTCCCGCTCGGAGTCCACCTACCCCCTGGGGTTCTTCATCTTTCCATCCTGAACCAGGAGCAGAAGCAGCCAGATAGGGCTTCTTGCTTCTGGTGGAGAGATCCATCCCCAGAGTCCAGTCAGCAGCCAAGCTCCCAATGGGGACCACAAGGGGTAGCAGAGCACAACTCAGGTGGGTCACAACCCAAGTCGGGAGTTTGGGTCACAGACCAGCTTAAAGCAGAGACCCAGGAGCAGCCCAGCTGGAAGCAGGATTTTTTCTGAAGCTCACAGCTCCAACAGAGAAGAATGACAGCCGGCAGCTGGGAAAAGAAAGGCAATGTCTACACAGGCTCTGCACCACCCTAACCAGGGCTGTCATGGGGTATTTTTGCAAAATAGTCTCTCTGCGCTCCCTCTCCTCCAAATTAAACATGTCTCTGGTTCGCTCGTTTTTATTTATCTTCACCCAGGAAAAAATCCACAAAAATTACTAACTAGTACAGCAATAGAACAAAAATGTATCTTCAACCTTAGGAACATATTTTACACAGATCATTAAACATAACAATCCATCAATCAAGTGTGATTCTTAACAAACGATGGACATGGAGCCTGCAGCAGAATAGGACTGGGAAGTCCAGCCCCCTCCTGCAGCGGGGCAGAGCTCTGCAGCATGGGAAAGAGGATTAATCCCTTAGCTAGCAGCAGCTGCTTGCCCAGGCTGGGGTAGGGGCCAGCAAAGCTAATCTGGGGGGAGGGGGGGGCTGCAACTCACTGAAGCTCTGTGCCTGATTATGCTGCATGTGGGGTGAGTGGCCCACTTGCTCTGGCCTCGTTATAGTGCTGGCCCTAACTACACCAGCACAAGCCCTGTGCCTCTGGGGGAGCTGCTGTGATGTTGGTGTAATATGGCACTTACCCGTACGGGAGCAAGGTGGTAATGTAGCCCCTGACATAGTTAGGCAGACATAAGCTGCCTTATGTGACCTAACTCTCTAGTGTAGGTCAAAACCAAGGAGAGATTCTGGTTCATGGTTTATTACAAGGGACTGTCAGACACCACCTGCAGAGGTGTGGATTGCCCATTTTATTGTGTATCATTTCTTGCAAACACGTATTAACTCCTTAGGCTGAACACCCTGTTCCTGGTTCGTGCCCAGCTGTGACGCTCCAACTCTGCCACAAAGCTTGGGGCTCCCTCCCAAGACGAGATGAACGAGGAAGGTTGATCAGATGAGTGACAAAGAACCATACAGCAGATGTTGGCACTAGGATGGATAGCAGAGAAAGCTCGATGAAAGAATAAGAACTACACTTGCTTCGTCAATTTTCAAAAGACATTTGACAGTGTAGATCAGAAAGTGACTTGGGCGGTGCTGGAGTCGTACAGAGTGGATAGCAGATGGATACAGTTGTTGAAGGGTATTGACAGCGACAATGTGGAGGCAGCAGTGAGAACGTGCAGAGAGTTGGGAAGTCGGTTTGGAACCAGCAGAGGAACGAGACAAGGAGATCTGATATCGCCGAGTATCTTCATCACACATCTAGAGAGAGCGATGGACAAGATCAAGGAAGAGGCAGAAGGGATATTGATGCATGGGATAAGAATTAACAACTTGAAGTGTAACAGCAACGAAGGGTCCTGTGGCACCTTATAGACTAACAGAAAAGTTTTGAGCATGAGCTTTCGTGAGCACAGACTCACTTCATCAGATGCTGGTCTTGGAAATCTGCAGGGCCAGGTATAAATATGCCAGAGCAAGGGTGGGGCTTATTTATACCTGGCCCAGCAGATTTCCAAGACCAGCATCTGATGAAGTGAGTCTGTGCTCACGAAAGCTCATGCTCAAAACTTTTCTGTTAGTCTATAAGGTGCCACGGGACCCTTCGTTGCAGTTACAGATCCAGACTAACACGGCTACCCCTCCGAAACTTGAAGTGTGTGGATGATATAGTTATCATTGAGAAAGATGAGGAGAAGCTAGCGAAAACGGTGCAGGTGCTAAACGAGCAAGGGAAATGGCACGGACTGATTACAAACATCAATAAAACAAAACCAATGGCATTTGGAGATAAGGAAATAGGGAGGAAGATCAGCGTAGATGGGATTGAACTAGAGAACATATAGAGAAGCTCACACACCTCGGGAGCAACATAACGTATGATCTAGACTGTAAGAAGGAAATAGCGACTAGAATAGCGAAAGCAAGAGCGAGTTTGAAGGTGATGGATAAGATCTGGAAAAGCAAAGCCCTTAGCTTAGGAATGAAGCTGGGCATCTTGAAAACGTGTATTCAGCAGCATGGTGTAGGGATGTGAGACATGGGTGATAACGAAAGATTCAAAGAGAAGGACATTGGCATTCAAGAGGAGTTGTTGTAGACGGATCCTGAGAATAGGATGGATGCAGAAGGTCACCAATGAGGAATTCTATAGGAAGATACAGCCGAAAGAGAACCTGCTGCAGGTTATACAATGGAAGCTACACCTATTCGGGCATATTTGCAAAACAAATGACAAGCAAAAAGTCAAGCCCCTGGTATTCGATATAATGGATGGTTGGAATAGGAGAGGCAGACCCCACAGGGAATGGGTAGATGATGTAGTAGATTGACGCGGAGCTGGTCTACAGAAACTAAGCCACGCCGCACTGGACAGGGAAAGGTGGAAGGAAATAGTGAGGGCAGCATCAGACGCCAAGGGGCACTGAGCCCACGGTCGTTCATGACGGCGATGTGACACTCTGGTCGCTTTCCCCAGCCCAGCAGAAGAACTCTGTGCAACTCAACAGTGTAGCTCTTCCTCCACCAAACGCTGGTCCAATAAAAGAGATCGCCTCAGCCACCTCGTCTCTCTCATCTCTTTGGGGCTGCGCAGCAAAATGCCCTGCCCCCTCCCAACGCCATCACTCAGCTCAGCCCAAGCCTGCTCAGGCACCTGAGAACACTGGTTCATGCCAGGTCTGTTTGGAGACTTCACAAAGGTATTTGTGTTGCCCCTGGGACTCTCACACCCATCCAAAGCAACCCGGTTGTGCTCCTGTGTGTCGTACGCCAGGCACAAAAGCCTGCACCCACATTCCCAGCCGCGTAGGCTGGAGCTCTGGACTCTCCCTTCGTACCTGCCTCCACAGGACAGGCAACGTAATGGAAGAAGTCCCTGGCTGTGTTGCAGGTTCAATAAGGACACGTGCAGAGTCCTGCACTTGGGCCAGAAGAATCCCAAGCGTTGTTACAGGCTGGGGTCCGACTGGCTCGGGAGTAGTTTTGCAGAAAAGGAGCTGAGAGTTGTAGTGGACGAGAAGCTGGACATGAGTCAACAGTGTGTCGTTGTAGCCAAGAAAGCTAATGGCATATCAGGTTGCATCAAGAGGAGTGTTGCCAGTAGATCCAGAGAAGTGATTATTCCTCTTTATTTGGCTTTGGTGAGGCCGCATCTGGAGTCCTGTGTCCAGTTCTGGGCCCCCAATTATAGGAAGGAAGTGGATACACTGGAGAGGGTCCAGCGGAGGGTGACCAAAATAATTAGTGGGCTGGAACATATGATCTATGAAGAAAGGCTGAGGGAACTGGGACTGTTTAGTCTACAGAAGAGAAGACTGAGGGGGGACTTGATAACAGCCTTCAACTTACTGAAGGGCAATCACAAAGCGGCTGGAGAGAGGCTGTTCACAGTGGTCACGGATGGCAGAACACGGAACAATGGTCTCAAGTTGCTGTTGGGAAGGTCCAGGTTGAACATTAGGAAAATCTTTTTCACTAGGAGGGTGGTGAAGCATTGGAATGATCTACCCAGGGGAGCAGTGGAGCCTCCATCCCTGGAGGTGTTTAAGTCTCGCCTCGACAAAGCCCTGGCGGGGCTGATCTGATGGGTTTGGCCCTGCCTAGGGCAGGGGGCTGGACTCAGTGGCTTTTTTAGGTCTCTTCCAGCTCTATTGTTCTATGATTCTATGAAATACATAGGCTCTCTAGAATCTCACAGCAACTCAGTATTTAAAGACCTCTTCAGCGTTACAGACACATCGAGGGAAGAGACCCTGGAGGCCCTCGGGTCAGGGCTGGCCCCCTACCAGCTAGATTTGAAAGTCTCCTGTAATGAGACTGTCACCACCTCCGTGGTAGAGACACCACATCTGTACTGCCTGACAAAGCTCCCAGAGAGGGGATGTTCCCAGATGTGTCAGGGAAGAGCCCTGCTCATGAACAGCACCCAGGACAACCCTGATACTGTCACTGGCTCTGCTGCTGATTTGTCAGGTGACCAGAATAACTTCACATTGCCCCGTGCCTCAGTTTCCCCATGTGTGAAATTAAGATTGTGGCCTGGACAGAGGGTACAGACCTGCCTAGCAGGGAGTCTATAGGGACAAATGAGTGCTTGGGAGGGTGCCGAGATCCCTGGTTGAAAGAATATTCTCTCCACGCTTGCTTTTGCAAGTTTCACCCCTTTACTGCTGAACAATTCCCTCTGTTCCAGCTTGTTTCTGGAGGACCCTACAGACGTGTGACTTTTTATCCCCTACTTGAACTAAAGTCAAGCAGCAATTCAAAGCAATCCTCCTGCTCAAATGCACATTCAACCTGTCGCCTCCCGCCCTGCTTCTGACTCAACTCCTTTCTTGCAGTCAAAGAATCCTACAACCGAAGGCGCACACCGCACCCACACGCTACACTGCTGGGGAGGTGTGTGTAGGGGAGGAGTGTGGGAGCTGCCAGCAGAGGAGCTAAACAAAACAACCCACACATACGACACTCAGCCGGCTGTAACAATGACAGCAAAGTAATAATAACAATGAGCATTTGCACAGCATATTCTGTGCAGATCCTAACGTGCACAGCGAAATTACAACTGACTGTAAGCTGTGCGGAGGGATCCTGGCTTCCCCACCCCTGAAATGCAGCCACTTCTGGGGTATGACAGGGTAGCCTGCTAACTGCTCCCAGCAATGGTGCACACACCAGTCCAGACAGCATGGGGTGGGTATTGAAATTACCAGGAGCTCACGCGGGTGGCAGGATGGAATTATTTGGAGACATTGTAAATAACGCCTGGCTGTGGGATCTAAATGGCCAGAGATGGTGGAATCTGGGTGGCTCTTTGTTAGTTGTGTTGCAGTAAAGCCTGGGAACCTGAACAGTGCAAGGTGCGGTGCAAAGGTACCAGAAACCTGCCCGTGCCCCCAAGAGTTTACAGTCAGAGTATGAGACCGGCAACGGGTGGATACAGTCCGATGGGAGGAGCCCACGCAGAACCTAGGACGATTGTGAAAGACGGTGGCTCCAGGAAGAATAGTGCTCCAAGTGCTCAGAGAGAAGAGCGCCTCCTGCTGAATTTATAGCACTAGGGTTTTTCCACCTGAGTGTTTCCTACCCCTTAGCATTTCTCTAGCACTGCAAGAGCTCTACCCAGCTGGGTCCCCACCCCAGGGGGCTGCAGTTTGAGAAGCAGACACGTTGCAAGGCTGTTTATTGTCTCCACCAATACCAGCAGCACAACTTCCTGCCAGCACAGAGGGAGACAGAACCAGAGCAATGTGGGGTTGGACAAGACCCCGAGAAGTCCTGGAAGCCAGCCCCCTGTGACCATGGAAACCCAGACCAGCCCTGACACGTTTGGCCGACGGATTGCTGAACACTTCTAGTGACGGATTCCGCAACCCGCTTTGGAAGCCTGTTCCAGAGCCGAACTCTCCTGAGAGCTAGAGATTTTTTTCCTAATAGCACCGCCAACTTTTGGTTACTGAGGGTTAAGCCTTCTTGTCCTTCCTCCAGTAGACCATGGAGAACAACTGGTCCCCGTTCTCTGTCTAACTGCCCCTACCAGAACGCTTTTGTCAGACGCCTCCTCAGCTTACCAGCCCAGTTATCTTTGACCCTTCAGATCTTCCCAAACTTTTGGCTGGTCTCTCCCCAATTTGTCCACATCTTTTTGCAAGGGTGGTGCCCAGAATGGGACATGAGACTCCAGCGGAGAGATGAGGACTACCACCTCCGGTGTCTTAAGCACCACACTGCTGTCAATACATCCCCAAGGACACTGCCCCGTTTGAAGGGCATTGCAGCGTTGGCTCATATTCAGCTTGTGATGCGCTATTATTCCCGGCTGTTGTTGCTCATTTTGTAGTTCCGCCTCTGACTTTTCCTCACTAAGGCTGTCTCTACACGAGCATTCCTCTTTCAAAAGAGGCATGCAAATGAAGGAAATCAAAAATGCAAATGAGGCATATATTTACATATCTGACACCTCATTTGCATATTCTTCTTTTGAAAGAGCTTTTTTTGAAAGAAGAAAAGCAGTGTAGATGTGGCTCTTTCAAAAATAAACCCTGTTTTCAGAGGAAACCTTATTCCTAAAAGAAAAAAAAAATAGGACTATTGTTCCTTCAAAAACAGGGTTTATTTTCAAGAGAGCCGCATCTACATTGCTTTTTTTATTTTGAAAGAAACTCTTTCTAAAGAACAATATGCAAATGAGATGCCAGATAAGTAAATCTGTGCCTCATTTACATTTTCAATTTCCCTCATTTGCATGCCTCTTTCAAAAGAGGAATGCTAGTGCAGACGCAGCCTAAGGCCGTGTCTACACTCGGCCAAAATTTCAGAAGGGCCACGCTAATGGCCAAATCAGACGATAGTAATGAGGTGCTGAAATGAATATTCAGCACCTCCTTAGCATGCTGCTGGTTGCGTTTCGATCATATGCGGCTCACTGATAGGAATAAGGGGATTTAGACTTTTGCGGGGTCCTTTCGACGTACACGAGCAGCACACGATCGAAATGTGGCACTTCCGAAGTGCCACGGCAGGCACCATGCTAATGAGGCGCTGAATATTCATTTCAGCGCCTCATTCGTATTCTCCTACTTGGCCATTAGCATGGCCCCTTTGAAATTTTGGCCAAGTGTAGACACGGCCTAAGTGAAGTACTTTGCAATTGTTTTTATTGAATTTCATGTGGTTGATCTCTAGAGCAGTGGTTCCCAACCTTTTCACCAGTGTGGGCCCCCAAATTCTTCCCTGACCCCAATCGCTCCCCTGACTAGTCGCGGATCCCTGCCAAAGCCAATTTTAGCTGCTACATACACTTCAGCCAATGAAAAAGGAAACTTCAGTCAGCAATAAATAACATATTGGAAGAGATTTAATTTAAAGATAATAATTGGGTATTGCAACTTTGCAACTGATTGAAAACTTATTTTCTATAATCGTTTTTATAGATCTTATTTTTTCACTGACTCTCTGCAATACCCTCGCAGGCCCCCAGGGGTCCACAGACCCCAGGTTGGGAACCACTGTCCTAGAGGGTAACTTGGGAGGTGAAGGAGGAAGACTGCAAAAGCCAGCTGGTATGTACTTGCTTGTGAGAACATACCTGCAGCCATGGGATGACTCAGTGACTTGGGAGGCTGGAATGATAAGGAGCAATCCAGGAAGGAGACTAGAACTGATCAAATCCTGAAACATGTCAGGCAAAACCCCTGCTCATCCAGCTTGGAAGTGCTGCGGTGCCTCCTTGGTCTTGTGGTTCAGATTGCTCAGACACCCAGTCCTCCTCCAGGAGTGGGGCTTTCACGTCAGACTACGTTTCCCATGAGGTCTTTTCTAAGAGTGGCGAGAGGCAGTGCATCATGGGAGTGCCTGGCTCCCAGGCAATGCTCCTTCTACTTTTTTCCATCCCCATAGGGAATAAATTTTCATGTGCACTGAAAGGTGTGAATGTGCACCACCAGTACAAATAAAAATTAGCTCTGGGTGCTCTGCTGAACAGCTGGGCAGCCTTGGACTGGTTCTTGAGCAGCTTCACGAGCACACAGCTTTCAGCGAACTCTGCTCCTGCCTTGGCCATCGCATGTGGGTTACAGAGAAAGGACTGCCCATTTGAAAGCAGCCTCAAGGGTCAGCGTGTGAGGGGGTGAAATCACAGAAATCCCCTTGTGCTGGCCCCCCTGGCATGCTGATCGTGCCACTGGCACCCACTTTCTTGCTGTCTGGGGCTCCCCACCCCACTGTCCTGCTATGCCAGATCCTCAGATCTCCCCCAGCCAAGGCACAGAGTTGGGGTTACCCCCACCTGCAGAGCAGCACCGAAACTACTCTAAGGCTGTGTCTACACTAGCTCCCTGCTTTGAAGGGAGCATGGTAAGTAGGGTGTTGGGAGATGATTAATGAAATGCTGTGGTGCATACGCAGCACTTCATTAAGCTAATTCTCCCCCGCGGCAACTTCAACATGTTAAACTTCGAAATGCCGGCTCGCGTGTCTCTGCGGCTCACCCGCCGGTACTTCCAAGTGCCTGGGCAACTTCGAAGGCCCTTCACTACTCAAAATTTTCTTCAAAAGTACCACGGCAACACGAGCTGGCATTTTGAAGTTGCCATGGGGAAGAATTAGCTTAAGGAAGTAATGCATTAATGATCTCCTGACACCCCACTCCCTTCGGGGTAGGGAGCTTGTGTAGACAAAGCCTAAGAGGGCTCAGCCTCCAGGACACCAACCCCCAAATGGGACAGTAATGCCAACAGACCTGGGTTGCCAGCCCTAGGGAAAGAACCTGCAAGCATAGGGTCTAAAGCCCTGCACTCTACCACGTGAGCTAAAGGCCAGCTGGCTCTCAGCTGAGGCTGTAGAGCAGAGACTTCACCCACCCCAGATGAGGGCTCAGTGCCTCTGGGTACTACAGGACCAAAGCCCCAAACAGATCCATCTTACCCCATGTAAACGGTTACACCATGAAAGCCCAGAACTTTAGTGGACTTGATCAATGAAAAAGAGCTGCACAGTCGTCGTTCCTCTTCTCAGGGTATAATTGTTTACACTGGGCTTCATATTGAACAAAAGTGTTTTTATTAAGTATAAATGGGAGGATTTCAGTGGCTGCAAGTGAAACTTTACAATCTGGAAAAGCAAAGCAATTAGCTTAAGAATGAAGCTGGGCGTCTTGAAAACGTGTGTATTCAGCAGCATGTTATATGGACGTGAGACATGGGTGACAATGAAAGATTCGAAAAGAAGAATATTGGCGTTCGAGAGGAGTTGTTATAGGAAGATTCTGAGAATAGGATGGATGCAGAAGGTCACCAATGAGGAATTCTATAGGAAGATACAGCCGAAGGAGAACCTGCTGCAGAAGGTTATAAAACAGAAGCTACAACTATTTGGACATATTTGCAGAATGAACGATGAACAAAAAATCAAGACCCTGGTATTCGGCACAATGGATGGTTGGAATAGGAGAGGCAGACCCCACAGAGAATGGGTAGATGATGTAGTAGATTGGTGTGGAGCTGGTCTACAGAAACTAAACCACTCTGCACTGGACAGGGAAAGATGGAAGGAAATAGTGAGAGAGACATCAGACACCAACGGGTGCTGAGCCCACAGTTATTGATGATGATGATGATAAAGTGAAACTTGTCAGATCAAAGTAAGTTACTAAATTATAATGAATGAAAAATGCTTAGCTCATACTAAGAAACTTGTTACATGCAAATTCTTACCCTAAACTGGTGTTCTAAGCATCTCTTTCACAAGCTAAGCAGCCTCCTGGCTTGGGCCCGATCCTTCCCCCATTCAGTTTCAGATGTTTCCAGACAGCATCTTAGGGGGGGCAGGGTCTCCTGGTGCCCAGTAACTCCCCCTGTTCTTCATCTTCCCATTCTTACATTCCTTTTGCACCAGGTGGAAATTCTTTGTGTTTAGTTCAAACTCTTCTCTCCTTGAGTGGAAAAGTACCAGAGTCAAACTGGATTTCAGTATCAGGTGGCCTAGCCGCATGTCTTTCTAGGACCAACCTCGGTTTGGGCTTATAGGGTAAACAAGGCTATTCACAAGTTGTTGAGTTGATCCCTGAGCCATTAAGTTTCTGGGACATCTGTAATGGCTCTTGTTAGCGCATTTTGAATCATAAACAGATCCATGCTTCATACACAGGAATGATACATGCCCCAAAATAGGATGGGCACATTCAGCTGACTCTAGCATTACAATTGACAGGTTACCTGAGGTATTCTGTCTAAAGCAGCTTCAAGTTACGCACGTTTATAGTCACAAGCCAATTCTCATAAGGCAATGTGGGGAGGATCACACTTAACATTTTAGCTGGGAGAGGTCCTTTTGGATGACAATCAGTTCTGAGTGAATGAATGAATGAATGAATGAAATTTGCCCCTCTGTAAAGTGCCTAGACACTCTTAGGTGGGAGAACATTTAACATCTGATGCCAGCATGAAAGCACACCCATCAGAACAGTTTTTGCATACTAAAAAGCAAAAGCATGGTCCTATATGTTGGGAAGAGCAGCTGGGGCTAATCATCTCTCTGCCACTGACTCACTTTATGGCCTTTGGAAAATCACTTCCACTCCACATACCTGCTTCCCCTCCCATCCTGCAGCTGTCTTGTTTATTTAAACTCTTTGAGGAGTTCTTTGGGGCAGGCACTGTCTCTCATTCTGTGTTTGTACCATGCTTAGCACAACTGGGCACCAACTGCTTCTGGTGTGATGTTGCCAGTGTTCCCTGTAAGCTGAGCATGTGGGCAGCCACCCAGAAGAGATTCAGGTGCCATCCAGCGGATTAGCAGAGCACCCACAGCTGCTCAGAGTGGGCAGCATGCTTTTCAGTTATAGGTGGTGCACACAGCACATGCCTTGGCGCACAGAAGAAAATTTATTCTGCCCATGGATGGAAAAAAATGAGAGCGAATGCTGGTGTCACCCTGTGTTGCTAGCCGTATGCATGAGGCTTCATACGCCCCAGGATGAACCTGTGTTAGAGAGACAGTCTCTGGCTGCCCAGTAACAGAGAGTTAGTCTGCATTCTAACTGCTGTTTTCTTTCCGCTGGCTGCCCGTGAGTTTCCTGGCTACCAAAGGGAGGACTGGCGTGATCATCCTGAGCTCTCCAGACCTGGGCAACGCTCCCTTTCTCTGCCCCTTCTGAGATCTCATTTAAAGCTGAGGAGAGGGGAGCAGGGGAGCCCAGGCAAGGCAGCCTGAGCCCCGGCGAGCTCCTTACCCTCATGTGCCTGGCACCAACAGCCTGTGCAGGAGGAAAGAAGAGCCTAAATACAGAGCAGTCACAGGGAGGCAAATCAGTAACAGGCCTGTCTGAGAGGCAGGCGAGAGAGGGAGGGAGGGTGTCACCGGAGGGGGAAGACAGGCCTGTGTGGGGCTCTCTCGGCTGGGCCAGGGTCGAGGCACCAGCTGGAGACTCGGGACACCCCGGTTCAGTTACCTGCTTTATGCCAAACTCCCTCAGGCCAGTCACTTGGATTTTGTGCCTCAGTTTCTCATCCGCCAAATGGAGGCCCTAGAACCTCCCTACCTTGCAGGGAGGCGCAAGGACTGATACTTTACAGAGCAGGGCGTGGGTAGGCACAATAGTAACAGGGCCGGGTGAGCACCTGGACAGCTAGAAACCAATGATGCCCTCTCCTCCGTCACTCCCATCGAAGTGCAACGCTGAAAGGAACCACCGAGGGCAAAATCCAGCCCCGGTGCATTGGTGTATCAATTCAGGCAGTGGATGTCCCTCACACTAGAAGAACAAGGTCAGAGCAGATGTAACAACCCAGTGGCAAATTCAAAGTGGGGTGGGAGAAATTTCACACCCAGCACAATTGGCCAGTGGAACTCACTGCCACTAGACAGCACCGAGGCCAACAGCTAAGCCGCGCGTTATTAAAACTGAATAATGAGACTGTCCAGAGATAGACACCTGCCTGGTGGGCCTTGCCCACGTGCTCTGGGTCTGACTTATTGCAAGCTTTGGGGTCAGGAAGGAACTGCTTCCTGGCTCAGATTGGCACAGACCCCTGGAGGATCGTCCTCCTCTGCAGGGCAGGGCAAGGGCTCACGGGCAGGTTTAAAGGAGCAGCAATGGCAGAAAATACAAGAGCTGAAGGGAAGTTCTCCATCCGAGCTTCTCTTCAATGGAAAATTGGGCTGTCACCCAAATGAAGGTTTCCAGGGAAACGAGGGTCTCCTGGCCTCTGCAGTTTCCAAGACTTTTTTTTTTTAATGTTTTTCAACAAAAAAGTCAAAATTACCCCTGGAAAAATACCCGTCTGCTGGGATGGTTTTTGACCGGCTCTGAGCACCTGCTTGATGTCACACAATCACATTGTCCTCCGCTGACTCTGGGAGACACAAAACCCAGGCTTACCACAGCCGGCAGAGGTGAGTGTAACAGGTAGAGGCTCTGGCCAAGATTTTCCAAGTGGGGGACCTAAGGACAGGAACTATCAGAGGTACTGTGGGTCCACAGTCATCGCAGACAGCTGCGGGTGCTGGTGCAGCAGCTCAGAAAACCAGCCAGCTGGTGTAGGCTGAAAACCTGGGCATCGTCTTCTGGAGGCCAAGCTCCTGAGAGCTGTGCCCAGGGCTGCCTCCATGCAAAGCAGGACTCCTTCTGGCTGAGTGTGCAGCCATGCGTCCGCTCCAAAAGGAGCATTCTGTGTTCCTGAAGATTCCTACAGGTGAGTTACACCTCCCAGAGGAGCCTGGACATCGCGGTGATGGGCAAATGTCCAGAGAGTTGGAATAGAGATGAGCCAGACAGCACATTCTGGGTTTAAAGGTACTTCCTGTAGCTTGCCGGTTGGTGGGAAGAACAGTAGTAACTTTGGTCGCAGTCCAGGCAGCAGTAATTCAAGAAGGAAATTCCATCTGTGGCACATCCAGGGATGACATCTGCTGCAGGGTGGGACACCCACCCTCTGGGAGTGTTGTGTTCCTCTGCACAAGGGTTTGGAAGGAGTGTGGCTGCCTTTGTGATCACTTTGGGTCTGTCTGTCTAGGCACCAGTACAGCCTCCACCCGCTTCGCCTGTGGGAGGCCTGGCCAGCAGGCCGTGAATGGAGCGACCTCTGGTGAGGTCCAGTGGGACCCTCCTTAATACAAGACTGCAGCTCAGCCGTAAGAGTCTATAAAGAGTGTGGAGTCCTCCCCAGGAAAGCTACAGAGACAGGCAAAGAGGCTGCTACCCCCACCATGCAGGGGCTCCTTGAGGTTTGTACTAGAGCTAAGCAGCAAATTAAAGTTACTGCATCCACGTATCGTACCGGTGAGGTGCCTGTGCAGCCTGGCCAGCTCTTGCGAGCTGATTGCATGTCTCCTGAGCGTTGGTGTTTGTCTGAGAGCCCCCAGGCTCCTGGAGGCACCCGACGAAGTCAGAATCTCAGTCTTCAGTTAAAAGACAAAAAGGTAAATTTCCAGCCCCCTGGGCTGCAGTCAGGCCCAAAGAGCTGACCCGCGTGCGAGCTAGAGGCTCAGAGAGCAATCAGAAGAACTCTCCTGTTGATTAGTTTTTAAAATTGCAGGAACTAACCCCCACTTGGGGGCCTGACTCATGGTTCAGTCCCATCAGGACCCGGGCCCTTAAACAGTACCAGCCCTGGCTGAGCTGCATCGGGGGCTTGGTTTCCAGCCCTGGGGAAGAGTCTGCAACTTCAGCTACATGAACAACTCAGCTCAAGTCAACGTCCTCAGATCTCCCACTGCGCTGACTCGACAGCTGGAGCTCTCCCGGCGACTTCGCTGGCGCTTCTCCTTCCAGTGCAGCACCGAGGTTGACGGGAGAGCGATGAGTTGTCGATTTAGCGCCGCTCTTCTAGACCGGCTAAATCAAGCTCCGGGAGATCAATCTCCAGGCGTCAATCTCTGCTTCAGGGCAGACAAGCCCTCCTACTGGCGGAGTACCGGAGTCGCCAGGGGAGCGCTTGACAATTGATTTATCTTGTCTTTGCTAGACATGATAAATCAACTCCCCCTGGATCGATGGCTGCCTGTCGATCCTGGCTGGCAGTGTAGACAAGCCTGGATGCTCCCAGGCTCCGTGCACCTTCCACGCTAGGAGTGAGACCCCCGCTCACCCGCACACGCTCACCCAAGCTCTCATGGTGCTAGTGCAAGCGTCAATAGCGACGTGGCTGCAGTACCCCGGGCAGCGGAGGCATGGCTTGGCCACGTCGATTACATACCCACCCACTTCAGGCAGGGCTGAGCTGTCTCTCTGCTACCCCTTGCTGGGCTCCTGCTTCTTGCTGCTGTTTATACCGGCATTAGCTCCACGACACGACCGCAAGGATGCGCGTGCAAGCAGGGGATTGGCACTGCTCACTCACGTGGACGCAGCGAACGAGCACACCATGCACAGACTGGCAGGCAGTGGGGGGTCCCCAGGCCCAGCCCCCCACCCGCAGGCAGACGTGGCTCTCCCTCGGCAGGGAGAATGGGAGGTTCATTAGGCAACGGGGACACAGAAGAACAGACCTGTCAGCACAGGACCAGAAGCCGTCAGTACCATCCGTCTTGGGGAGAAGGGCCCAGACGGGGTCCCTGAGCCAGGCCCTGGCCCCCTTCCTCCCTCTCCAGCCAGACCAGACAGCCCCACTCCCCAGCCCAGTTCTATTCAAACCAGCCAGGCCCCTTCTCCTGCCTTCGGCCTGTTTCCCTGGGAAGAAAGGTGCCACCTGGTTGCCTAGGTTACAGAGGCCATGGAGGGCCACGGCCTAAATACTGAGAAGTCATCGCATGGAAACTCCCCCTCACCACTCTGCACTGGTGCCGTGCCTAGGGAAACTGAGGCAGCCACCTTGGGTTACTGCTGGACAGTAGGAAGCACACACGGCTAACCGGGGGAATAAAACCCTCACTCACCCACTCTCACAGACAGCCACTTGTTAGGAGTTAGCACTGTCTGGCCTGGTAGAAGAGCACGAGGAGCCCTGTGACTGGCTTGTGACCCCTGTTACATTCACACCAGTGCCTGGCCACCAGAAATCATCGGTCTTCCAACTGCTGCCCGCACTGGGTGCCGAAATCACCCCTGCATGCCGCCTAGACGGGAACCGGCTGCCTGGGAGCCTCTGGGCTCCTGGCAGTGCCGAGCCTGGAAAGACAGCCACAAACCACGCTCCGGACTAGCCAGCCAGAGCCCCGACTCACCAGCACATAGCCGAGGGAGTGACTGTGCCCCGGTGCTGAATGCAACAGACAAAACACAGCCCCCACACTGCTCCCTGTGGTCTGTGGAAGTGACTGGGGATGATGCAGCAGAGTCCTGCAGAAATTGCTCTGAAAGCCAGGAGAGCGCACCAGAGAAACGAGGCCCTGAACGTGCAGGGGGGCTGTCAGTCAGGACCAGGGTGCACACGCAGAGCTGGGAACAAAGGAGTCAGCAGGAAGGGCAGATCTGGAGCCGGGAGCTGGGCTGAGCTAGCAGGGAAGTGCAGGGTGGGGTTGAGGGGCTCTGGTGGAGCTGGAGGGGTGAGCCCACGGCTGGCACAGCAGAGGACTGCGCAGTGGGACGGAGGGGCACAAGCAGAGCGGCGTGGGAGGCGCTCGCGGTGCTTTCTCGCTGGACAATTGGCTCCCGCTAATTCTCAGACTCGCTCATTGTCAGGAAAACCGATTTGGAACTGCAGCAAGCCATGGGCTCTGGGGGCGTAATGAAATAAAAACAAAACCTTAGGCAGGGTTTTGCAGAACACGACTGTGTCGAAACAGCTACAAAGCGCTGTAAAGATCGGGGTGTCGGGTCATTGACCAGAGAGTCCAGCCTGGACACAGGAAATCTTCATATTACAAATGTCCCTGAAACAATAACCTTTCCCTGAAATGCTTCTGTTGCAACACAGCAACATTTGTGATTAAAAATCCTGTCGTCAGAACCCTGCAATCTAACCAGTGCAGGAGTAAGCACCCAGCAGTTGGAGAGGACACGCACAGGCTCATTTGGAGCCAGTCAGGCCTGCCAAAGACCAGGGCAAAAGGGGCAATGACCCCAGGGTGGAGCAATTCAAAGGGGTCCAGATCTCCCAGCCGCTGCTACTCTGCACAGCTTGGGAACTGGGGAGTGGGACATGTTGCGGTCCGGGCAGCGGTAAGGGCTGACTTCCCTTGACCCCGCCCCTTCCAGGGTGCAGAGTCTGCCCCCCCGCGCCCAACAAACAGCACTATCCCTGCAGCACAGGCTAGTAGGACAAGCAGTTACCTAGCTCTTGGTTGGGATTATGTGTGGGCAGCTCGCTCACACTACCACCGCGACATGGGTATATTCCAGCACACACACTCAATCCAAAAAAAAAAACGGCGAGGAGTCCTGGGGCACCTTAGAAACTAACAGAGTTATTTGGGCATCAGCTTTCACGGGAAAGGACCCAGAAAGGGCCCACAACAGCTTATGCCCAAATAAACCTGTTAGTTTGTAAGGCGCACCAGGACTCCTCGTTGCTTTTGCAGATACAGAAGGAAGTGGCAATCCCCCCCCGAGATTTTCACAAGCCAGAGGAGCATGTGAACGTCCCCCGCCGACCTGGATATGACACCCAGGGCGAGGATGTAGATGCACCAGTTCTACAACACCATCTGCTTTGGTGTCCGCAGGCCAGGCTGGGCAACTCTCACGCCCCTTTTCACAGACAGGGAACCTGATGCCCAGAGAGCCCTGTTGCTTTGCTCGCCGTTGCACGGGAAATCTGTGTGTGGCGAGGGAAAGACAAGGTCACGCTTGCAAAGCCAGAAGGGTGCTGCTGCTCAGGTGTAGCTGCCCTCCAGCTACCAATTGTGCTGCTGAAGGCCTGGATGAACCACCATTCTGCCAGGTCAGGATGGGCTGTTTCACCAATGTTGTTGGGTGCGAGCTCCCCAGGTCCATGCAGTTATGCCTGGCTAAAGATGCCTTACACTGCTGACACTCCCTACACAGCCATAGGGGTGTAAGCGCACTGACCCCAACATACCTGAATCCACACTCATGGGTGTGTATTGCTGACGACCACACTGGGGTAGCTGCACTTGTGTGTGCAGACAAGGCTTCCCGGAGGCAGACCTACAGCTGCAAGGATGTTCCAAGCAGCTCAGCCCAGGGTGAAATTGCATGGTGGAGAAAACATCCATGCCCTGGCTACAGTGTAGCCAGGGCCATCCTTACCCACGTACAAAACATACAGCCTGAAAATTTGGGGAATTGCGGGTCTTAAAGGCCACCCATCAACCTCTTGCTATCCCTGCATGTGGCTGTGGCAGCCTCGTGAGCTTGCATCTGGAGAGGCGCGAATTAACCTGAAATAGCCTTCCAGCAGGCCTCTCAGCAGAACATCAAACCCAGGAAAGAGCCATTCCAGCCCTAATGAAGCTATTTAACAGGATTTGCCAGCCCAGGTCTATTCTGTCAGTTTCTGAAAGTATGGTGTTGTACAAGCTACAGACATTCATAAACAGACGCCTAGGGTACATCCTTCAAGACCCGGTCACAAAGGAGGAGCTCTGGAACAGAGCAGGACAAGAACCACTTGACATTCAAATCAAGAGAAGAAAGTGGGGATGGCCAGGCCACGCTCTCAGAAAACCATCACCCAGCACAGTCCGTCGAGCTCTCACATGGAACCTGCCAGGAAAACGCAAAGGAGGAAGTCCTCAGACAATGTGGAGAAGATCTACTGAGACGGGAGGTCAACAACTGGGGCACTCCTGGGGTCAGCTAGAAGTTTTGTCCTGAGATAGAGTGAAGTGGAGGAGACGTGTAGATGACCTGTGCTCCACGTGGAGCACAAGGGTTGAAAGAAAGAAAGAAAGAAATGCAGGACCTAGTTTAAAATTTGCTTTAAAATATTTCATGAGTGTGTTCCTGAAGATTATGAAATCACAGCACCAAAAACTCATTGTCATCCCACCAGCTGCAGTTGGACAGAAGGGCACCGGTTTCATAGTACTGTGTAGAGTAGAGAGAGAGTAAGCTTCTTCCACTCCTCCATCTTGAAGCATGGCCAGTGAGGACCGTTTGCCAGCACCCCCATCCTGTACTGGGTAGGGCCCCATAAATCCTGATGACGGCCCAGACTGTAGCTTCCCTGCCTGGCTGCTGGAGTGGCACTGGGAGAGAAAAGCATTTATATATCACCCCAGGGATCTTGCCCCCCTTCCTGTAACTCAAGCTCCTCTGCACACAAGTGTCACCAGATCTGTGTGCTGCTCCCTGCAGGAATTACGACAGTGGCAGTTCACTCTTGGCGAGTGGAGCTCTGCTCCTTGGGTTTCAGAGAGGTCCCTGTGAGAGGCTGTTTCAGCAAAACCAGGAAGAAGTCCGGTGGCACCGTAAGATTAACAGTTCAGTACGGCAAAGCTTGTGCCGTAAGACAAGAAAACGGTTAGTCTTTAAGAAATCTTCTGGACGCTTTGGTACACAGCTGAAATCCCCTTCTGCTTGTCTCCACTAGGCTAATGGGTGACCTGTCCTCTGGCTCACCGCCGCGCTGCTGGGGAGACACTGGCTTAGCCCTCTCCAGAGAGGGGTTTGCACATCTCCTGGGGGAAGACTGAATTGCTGATGGGTTAAGAGGGGCTTGGAATGAGGAGGCTGGGAGAAAGCAGTTCCGTGGGAGGACAAAGCAGCTGCCCCAGATGAAGACAGGCGCAGGACAGAATCTAGGACCCCAAGATGTGAAGTCAGTTTCATTCCATATCCCTTATGCCTGGGGGAGGTTAGGGGAGGGGAGTTGGTGAAGTGATCAAACGATCATAGAAACCCAGGGCTGGAAAAGACCTCAGGAGGTCATAGAATGCAACCCCCTGCCCAAAGCAGGACCAACCCCGATTAAATCACTCCAGCCAGGGTTTGGTCAAGCTGGGACTTAAAAACCTCGAGGGATGGAGGAGATTCCACCACCTCTCTAGGCAACGCATTCCAGTGCTTCACCACCCAAGGGGTGAAGTAGTTTTTCCTGACATCCAACCTGCACCTTCCCCCTTAACTTCAGACCATTGCTCCTTCTTCTGCCATCTGTCACCACTGCGAACAGCCTCTCTCCATCCTCTTTAGAGCCCCCTTCAGGAGGTTGAAGACTGCTGTCAAATCCTCACATCTGCTAGTCTATAAGGTACCACAGCGCTTCTTGCTGCTTTTGAAGACAGAGACTATCTCAGCTGCCCCTCTGATACTTATCCAATGGCCCCTCACTCTTTTCTGCAAACTAAACAAGTCCAAATCCCTCAGCCTCTCCTCATAGGTCATGTGCTCCAGCCCTGGCGGAGCTGCTGGGTACTGGCCCTTTCCACAGCCGGGCGCCTGCCTTTGTCGCACGTGGCCCTTCCACCTCCCCAGACCCAGGCTGGCAGGCGCTTGCCCCGGTGCCCTCCGGCGAGGCCGCTCTCCAGCCCGGAGGGGGCTGCGTGGCCGCCCCGGGGGGCTGGAAGGAGCGGCGGGAACCTCTGACAGTGTCGCTCCAAGGGCTGGAGAGGCGCAGGGGGCCGCCCGGGCAGCGGGTACCAGGCTCCCAGAGGGGGCCAGAGGCCCCAGCAGAGGGCCCGGCTCCCCGGGGCCGCCCGGCACTTCCCAAACTTTCCCGGCCCGCCCGCCCCCCCCTCGCCGGGGAGGGAGGCGCACAGAGCTCCCCGGCCGGCGCGCCCCACGGCGCAGCGCGCCCGGCCCAGAACGCGGGTCCCGCCGGGGGCCTCTCCCCCGGGCCGAGCCCCCCCGGGCGCGCAGCTCCTCGCCCGGCCCCGGGGGCAGGCGAGCGGCACCCGCCGGACCCAGCCGGGGGCGGGCGGAGGCAGCCAAGGGGCGACTCTCCGCCGGGCGGGGGCGCAGCCGGCCCCAAGCAGCCCCCGACCCCCCGGGCCGGCGCCCGGCCCCCTACCTCGGAACGCCGCCTTGGCCAGCCGGTCCCCCTTGCCCCGCAGCTCCGTGACCGCCTTGAGGCGCACGAGCAGCGCCATGGTGCGCCCTGCGCCGCGCCAGCCGAGCCGAGCCGCACCAGCCGCGCCTCCCCCGGCCGGTCAATTATTCAGCAGCCGTCCGCCGCGCTCCTCTGCCGGCGCCCCGGCTCCAGCCCCCGACGCCCCGCCCCGCCCCAGCTCTGCCTTGGGGCTGCCCCGGACTCCTGGGTCCCCCCGCCCGGCCGCGGACTGCAGCCCGCCTCCCGGGTGCCCCTCAGCAGCGGCCCCTCTCAGGCCTGCCAGGCGATGCCCAGTCTCCAGGAGGCCCGGCCCTGCCGGAGTGGGGAGAGAGAACCAGCTGGAGGCTCCTGGCCTGCTTGGAGACCTGCCAGGGAGCAGCTCTTTGCCAGGTCCAGGGGTGGTTGTGCCCATTTCACAGATGGGATCGAAGGGGCTGTGCGTGTTCGCCCCGGACTGGGCTGGCCTGTGGGGTGTGTTTTAAGCGGGCCGAGGAGGCGATTCGAATGGGACCTCAGCGCACAGACAGGCCAAGGATGTTCACTGGGGCAGAGGGTGAAACTGAGGCACGGGGTTGCTAAGTGATTTTCCTAAACACACAGGGGGGAGCAAGAGCCAAGATGGGTTTAGTCTCCATTGAGCCCACAGAGCCGACCCAGCAGAGGCTTCAATCTGGGGCCTTCAGCACCGCTGCACAGGTGTCTAGCACTTAACTGTGTAACAGGTGGAGCTGTGCTGCCTCCAGCAACCAGCCAGCCAGAGAGAGACAAACTGTCCCTGGCCTGGATTTCCAGCACCTGCAAGAGAGGGGCCTTTGCTAGGCTGTAAGTGTGTGAGCTGAGCCATAGGTCAGCAGGGGATTTCACCACACAACTCCCCCCACTGGCCTTTCCCCAGAGCGGCTAGAACTGGGCCAGCAGGACACCACCAGCTCTGCACGCCCAGCAACCACTGGGGCAGTTCAGCATCACAGCCAAACTCGCTGGTCCAGGCCGGTCACTGGAATCCACATGACCTCCCCCTGCCACCCACAGCCCCACCACCACTGCCTCCCACTGCTCAGGGGCTTTGCTCGTCCTTTGGAGTTTCTTGACACGCCTGCCCCAGCTCCCCTCATATCTCAGTTCCTTGGTCTTCTCTTCCCTCTCAGGTGTTGTAATTTCAAAGACCCCAGTTACCAAGTAGGACCAGGTGCTGCCCAGAGAACAGAGCCAGGCCCTGGGTTTAGCTGCTTTCCTGCCCCCAGAAGGGCCCTTGCTTCTGGAGGAAATTTCAGCTCCAGAAAGGAGAAGAGTCTATTGCTAGAACAAGTCCCACCCCTAGGCAAGGGACAGCCAATTACCAGAGCAGGAGGGTGGAGCTAAGTCCCTGCTGTGTGTATATATAGTCAGTAAGACACACACCCAGTGTTTTCTATCAAAACAAAAAGCAGTCCAGTAGCACTTTAAAGACTAGCAAAATAGTTTATTAGGTGAGTTTTTGTGAGACAGACCCACTTCTTCAGACCAGGGCCTGTCCCATGGAAGCTCACCTAATAAACTATTTTGCTAGTCTTTGAAGTGCTACTTGGGTGCTTTTTGTTTTGATGATGTATAGACTAGCACGGCTTCCCCTCTGTTACTATCCAGTGTTTTCTGTAAGCCGAGCACCTGGTGGCAAACAAGAGGAGAGAGTCAAATGCTGCCCTATGTAACCACCCACAGGGAGAATGGAACCTGAGACCTTTGGAGCACAGTGCAGAAGCTGCTGTAGTGTGAGCTAACAGCCATCTGCCTCTCAAGCTTGAGCTGCCCTATGGTGGAAAGTCAATTTCTGTCACACAATTCTAGCTATGCCATTAGCATATCTAGAGTCAACTGACTTACCTGGGGTAGCCCGGGACTCAGAAGCCTTGGTTTAACCTCCCTTACTCCACATGATAACATGGAGTACAGGGGTCAACAGCTGAGTCCAGAGAGGCAGATATTTGCCATATCTGCAAGACTGAACTCCAGAAGATCAATCTGCCCATGTCGGTTCACCCTCAGCTAAGGCTGTAGGAAAGATTCATTCTTTCTTTGCGTAAGTGACCCAGGTGTCACTCCATGGGACAGTGAGCCACACCCAGGGGTGTGGGTTACATGCAGCTGATTAGCAGACCAACGTCTGTTTCTACTGCTGGTACGCATCTGCACATTCCTTGGTGCACAGAACAAAATTTATTCTGCTCGTGGATGGGAAGAATTAGATGGAACATTGGGCTTGGCCTATGTTGCTCTTGCAGGCATGTAGGTTATGAAGCCTCTAGCCTGAATTTCAGAAAGAACAGGTGTCCTCTGCTTTACAGTATTAACAAATCACTCCCAGTGTTCTCTTTTGGGCTCTTTGCCCCTGTTCTCTAGTGCCATGGTGTCCAACACGCTAGCCACCAGCCCTGTGTGGCCATTTGGCTGGTTGAGTGTGACTAGTTGGTGTGGCTAATAAATATGTTTTCAAAATAATGTGCCTAGTCTGCTATAGAAATTGGAGAGGGCCCAGAGAAGAGCAACTAAAATGATTAAAGGTCTAGAAAATATGACCTAGGAGTGAAGAGAAGGCTGGGAGGGGGCACGATCATAGAATCATAGAACACTAGGACTGGAAGGGACCTTGAGAGGCCATCAAGTCCAGCCCACTGCCCCAGTGGCAGGACCATGTACTGTCTAACCCAGCCCTGATAGACATCTATCTAACCTGTTCTTAAATATCTCCAGCGATGGAGATTCCACAACCTCTCTTGGCAATTTATTCCAGTGTTTGACCGCCCTGACAGTTAGGAACATTTTCCTCATGTCCAACCTACACCTCCCTTGCTGCTGTTTAAGCCCATTGCCTCTTGTTCTATCCTCAGACGACAAGGAGAACAAGTTTTCTCCCTCCTCCTTATGACTCCCTTTTAGATACCTGAAAACCGCTATTATGTCCCCCCTCAATCTTCTCTTTTCCAAACTAAACAAGCCCAATTCTTTCAGCCTTTCTTCATAGGTCACATTCTCTGTGCAGCTTTCAAGTATCTAAAAGGGTGTTACCAGGAGGAGCGATTAAAATGACTCTCCTTAGCATCCTATAGGACAAGGAGCAATGGGCTTAAATTGCAGCAAGGGAGGTTAAGGTTGGAAATTAGGAAAAAATTCTCATCAGGGTAGTTAAGCGCTGGAATAAATTGCCTATGGCGGTCGTAGAATCTCCCTCAGTGGAGATATTTAAGAACAGGTTGGATAAATGTCTATCAGGGATGGTCGAGGTGCTTGGTCCTGCCATGAGGGCAGGGGGCTGGACTCGACGACCTCTCGAGGGCCTTTCTAGCGTTCTATGAGACTGCTTCAGAACTGGCTGGACACCACTGTTCCAGTGGCCCAACACACATCAGAGCTACCGAGGCCTTGCACAGGGGGTAGGAAAGGCAGCCGTGTCCTACCGACCTTAGATAACACACAGCGTCGATTTACACCTTATTCGCCCCCTGGGCACAGCCTCTCTGTCCTTGGGAAGGAGCGGGAATGGAGGTGTGGAACTGATCCTCTCCACATGGGAAGCAGCCCTGGGTGATTCCTGTCCCACCCACAGCCTCGCGGGCAGCTGTGCAGCCCAGCTCTGCCTGTGCAAGTGAATGGAGCCCCAGCCCCACCCCTGCTCCTTCCCCAGCACAGGGCAGAGAGCCTACTGGAAAACCTGGGTGACGGGCAGGTGCAAGCCCACCCACTGCTAGAGGCCCCTCCCCCAGCTTGGCAGGAGGGACCCCTTGACCTGGGATCCAGATGAAGTTCTGGGACACTACGGAGGAACGGGGTGGGAGTGCAGGCTTCAGGTTCTGCAGAAAAGGACCTGGGCATAGAGGTGGATGAGAAGCTGGACACGAGTCAACACTTTGCCCTTGTAGCGAAGAACACTAACAGTATATGGAGCTGCATTAGGAGGAGCACTGCAAGCAGATCAAGGAAAGTGATTAGTCACCTCTAGTTGGCACTGGTGAGGCCACATGTGGAGTACTGTGTCCAGCTGCGGGCCCCCCAGTACAAAAAGGATGTGGATGCATTGGGGAGAGTCCAAGGGACGGCAACAATAATGCTGAGAGGGCTGGAGCACATGGCAAATGAGAAGAGGCTGAGGGATTTGGACTTATTAGTCTACAGAAGAGAAGAGTGAGGGGGGATTTAACAGCAGCCTTCAATTACCTGAAGTGGGGATTATGAAGGGGATGGAGAGAGGCTGTTCTCAGTGGCGACAGATGATAGAACGAGGAGCAATGGTCTCAAGTTACAAAAGTTGGATGTTGGGGGAAAAACTACTTCCCCAGGCGGGAGGTGAAGCTCTGGGATGTGTTACCTAGAGAGCCGGCAGAATCTCCATCCCTAGAGGTTTTCAAGTCCCAGCTTGACAATGTCCTGGCTGGGATGATTTAGTCGGGGTTGGTCCTGCTTAGAACAGGGGGCTGGACTCGATGACCTCCTGAGGTCTCTGCCAGCCCTGGGATTCTGGGATTCTATGATGAGGGACCCAGAGGAGGACAGCATGCGGAGAACCCCCAGCAGCGCCCACTGCTCCTAGGAATAGTCTAGACAACCAGCAGATGCTGCCCAGATGCGTCACCAGGGAGGGAGGGAAATAGGCCCCACTACCGTGGACCCCGCCCCCCTCTTCTCCAGCCGCCTGCGTCTGGCCTCAGCCAGGAGCAGACTGATGAAGACGTCTCGCAGCTCCACAGGGCCATGACAAGGAGCACCAGGGTAAGCAGGTGTGCAGAGAAGTGCAGCCATAATGTCAACTAGGGGCTTCTTCTGCAGCTTCTCTGCCTCATCGCTGCGCCCCGCTGGGCTGACTCAGCTGCTCACCTTGCTCCAGCCCCCCACCAGCAAGCTGTCCCTATTACCATTTTAACCAGTAACCCACTTTTAACTCCTAAGCACCCCAGAATGCTGCGCCCACTGTGCCTAATTGGGAATCCAGCCCTGGTTATGTATGTTGGGTTTTGCGTCTATACACCTGTGTTAACTGCAGTCAAGGAATTATCCCAGTCACTGGCTTGAAGGCTTGTCTGCATAGAGAAATTGACCGGCACAACTACAGCAGTATCATTAGGCCGCTCTGGCTTTGCCAATGTATCTTCCCATGGGGATACGATTCCCCAGGAAAAATGATTTTATTCTGGTATAATTACTCATCGTATACTGGCATAGCTACAGCCACACAATTAGACCCCTATAGTTCTGCCAGTTTTTCCCCCTGTGGAGATCAGCCCGAGCTGAAAGGGGAGATGGATCTTGCTGCAGAACTGCTGTGTGTGCAAAGAAAGCTGGCGAAAGAGTCATTGGAGAACTCCTGGGCTAGAAGAGAAACAAACATCCCTGCTTTAGAAGCATATTGGCTCACATCATGGAATGGAAGAGCTGTGGTGTATTTTAACCAGGGAACTGCTCTAAGTCCTTTTTGCTTTCTGTACACTGCAGCTCTCAACCTAAGGTTTACCAAAGACAGGCAGGCACGTCAGCCCATATCCTTAATGACAGTTAGCTACTTTTAACTCCCATTATGGGATTTATACACCTAAGTAGATCTTTGAGAGCCTGAGCCTTTTGTGTTCAATTTTGGTGCAGGCTGCCCCACAGGAGACACACACTGTTCCCTCTCTGGGAGACTTTACTTTTGTTTATTCTTGTTTTCCTTCCTCTTAAATGAAGCAGTTTTCACTGAGACTTTCAGGCTGCTACCGATATGTGGGAAAATGTGATGAAAGTATCGAAACAAAAAAGCAGGAAAGTAGCACTTTAAAGACTAACAAAATAATTTATTAGGTGAGCTTTTGTGGGACAGACCTAATAAATTATTTTGTTAGTCTTTAAAGTGCTACTTTACTGCCTTTTTGTTTTGATAGTATATAGACTAGCATGGCTTTTTCTCTGCAATAACAGTATGTATGTAACAGCCCATTGTCATCTCTGAAATTATATATCCCCGTTTGAACAATTCCAAGAAGTGTGACACACCGAGCCAATCTAGAAGAGCCCTTTGCATTGCCAGATAAAGACATATAAGGGGCTAAGCCGTTATGAACATACAATGGAATACAGGAAGTCAGACACCATTCTCAGTCTATTACCATCCACTTCTATTAGAGGCCTTGGATTCTTGTCATTTTGCCAGAGAAAAGGGTCATTAAGCTCATTCATAAGTATAGGTAAGTGAATGAAGTCATTGGAACTAATATTGTGTCATTTCCTATTAGGTTCATAATTATATCTTGCCACCACTGCCAAAGTGCAACAAGGCTTTCTAACATCAGAGAGAACATTGGTCGGGTTTTGCTTACTGTGTATGTGGTCACTGAGCATTCCCCTGGTTGGACCTCAGGGACTGGATGAGAAGAGAACCGCAGGCCCTCTTCTGGCAAAGACAACTGTGGTTTTTTGCAGGGTATTGCGACGCTGTGGTTAACGGACCCTGACCCCCGAGTCTTGGATCGGGTTCAGCTGTGAGGCATGGGGCTCAGACTGGAGGTGAAGAGGAGTAGTGTAGATGTACGGGGTTGGGTGGAGCCCACCTCAGAGATCCACCCCCAGTCTGGGCTCAGATGTCTATATTGCGAATGTACAGCCCATGGGCTTTGTGAGCCTGAGTCACCTCTGAGCAACCAAAATGATCCCTCATGTAGACTGCAACTCCTCCCTTTCTCCTGCCTGTCCTTCCTGAACAGTTTGTACCCTTCCATCCCAAGTTCTAGCTCCTTGCAAGCAGCAAATTTGCCAAGATTCTAGGTCCGGACAGCAGATGGATGACTCTGTCCCTCTTAGGGAGGAGTCCCTGACCACCACCACCACCTATCTTCTTGTAGCGGGTGAGTGGTCGTAGAACCTGTAACCCTAGGACTGCACATCCCATGCCTTACAAACCGTGGGGTCTCCTTCTGATCCATTTCTTGTGAGGTATCAGCCTCAGCTATCTCCACCATATCAGCTGTGGAGAGAGGCTGAAAGCGGTTACTTAACTCCACTGGAATTGGAGAGACCTGAACTGGTTTTCTCCTCCTGGAGGTAACATGCTTCCACTTCTCCTTGCTTTGAGCAGCCTGCTCTTCCTGCAGTATTATATGGTGCCTTCTATCCAGAAAGTCTTCACCCTCTCTGATGGACCTGTGGGTTGATATTTGCACCTCAAGTCCTCCAACCTTCTCTTCCAAAATGGTTACCAGCTTGCACTTGGTACATATAAAATTCTTTCTATTGTCCAGGAGGAAGATAAACACAGCACATGCCTTGCAGGTCACAACAGCAGATTTCTCAGTAGCCATGTCACTATCCATTATTCCCCTTTCTTCAGAGAGTTTCCCTAGATGTTACTAGTGTCACCTTGAAGGGCACAAGAGAAACAAACCTATAAGACAGGGACAACTGGTATGAGACTCACCCCCAAGGTGAACTCTCAGGCAAACTCCCTGTTAGCTGCTCACAGGTGTTTGGTGTGGCTGCCTTATTATAAGGTGGCTGGGTTGGCTAGGCCTGGCTCAAAGCCTTGCCTCCAATCTATCAGCCCCTGAAGGCCCACCTGGAACACAGCACTCCCAATTCACACCTTGCAAACTTATCAAATGCTCTTCCTGAAACAGGAAAGGAAGAACTTATCAAACTGCCAAACACGCTTTCAAACTGCCCCTCTTGCAAAACAACTGCTCAAACACACAGGCACAATGAAACCCCCCAAGACCCACACTCGCCTGAGTTCCTCTTGGATGTGCCCTGGATTGTCCTTCTTTCCATTTTTTTAAACTTGGGCACTACATTTTTCTGTTTCCAATCATCTGGGACCTCTCCCAATCGCCGTGAGTTTTCAAAGATAATGACCAAAGGTTCTACAAAGACATTTGCTAACTCCCTCAGTACCCTGGGGTGTATGAAATCTGGACTCATTGATTTGTATATGTCTCGCTTTTCTAAATAGTTCTTAACCTGTTCTTTCCCCACCAAGGGCTGACCACCTCCTCCTCACAGTGCATTGCCTTGGGCAGTTTGCTCTTTTGGGTAAGATCTGAGATATAACTGACCTGGGGAGGTAGCTGGTCCTTAGGAACCGGAAGAATCTGTTCAGATTTGGTGGGAATGGTTTTCATAACCTTTCATCTGTGTAAGCAGGGCCCTGATTTGGCCCTATTGGCTGTGCCCAGAAAACTGCCAGTATTACACCTTCCCACAAGGAATCCCATCCCCGCCCACCGGGGTTATGTGCCACTAACAGTCACAGATCAGCTACAGACACCTCCTCCAACCCGTCCCGCTACACACTCAGCCAGCTCGGCACTGAACTGAGATCCGACGGATGCCCAGGGCTGCAGAAAACGCTTTTGGGGTTTTCTCCCCATCTTGGAGTACGGCTGTGGCTTGTTCGGAAGCTGCTAGGCACATGAGGGACCTGGCTCTGACTCCAGGGTTAGGATGTGACGCTGCCGGAGGGGTTAACCCTTGGTGGTTGGTTGTTGAAATGTAAGTACCAAACTCACAGCTCTGCATCTTCATTTATTTCTGATTGAAGCTATTGTGAGTTCACCTGGTATCTACCTGAAATCCGTCAGTCTATAAGCTGCCACGGGACTTCCTGTTGTTTTTGCTGTTGTAAGTAGGACGATTAGTGATTTTAAAAAGTATCCCCAGCACTTGGCCCAGGCAGAGAGCTCCAAAGGTCACATTGTGGCGCTCCGCCTCGGAAAGGTTGCTGACCCTTGATACACAACATCCCCTTGAATAAGTCCTCCCCAAGGGCAGAGCCATGAGCGCTCGAAAGCAGCCCACCAGCGAGATTGGGGGCACAGGGGACAGTTACCCCAGCACCCAGAATTTTGAAGGGGCCCGGAGCTTCCCCCGTGCCCTTTTTGAAACATCGGCCTGCTTCACCTGGCGCTGAGGGCTGGGAGGCGGGAGCTCAGTGCCTTGATCTGAGCGGTGCTAAGGACTAACTGCCCTAGGCCCTGCCCCTTCTGCCCTTGGCCCCGCCCCTTCCGGAGCATGGATCTGGGTCCCCCTTCCACCTCACCCCGGGGCTGGTGGGGGCTGTTGGTCCAGCTGCTTGGAAGCTGCAGTGGATGTGTGAACAAATGGCTTTCGGCAGCTTCCTACTCAGGAGACGCTGGGGTGCTTCTTGGAACCTCTCAGATGATCACTAGAATCCCATAACTGCCACTGCAGCCCGCAGGGCCACCTCTGCAGAGCCCTGCCATCACCCCAGCCCTGCCTACAGGTGCGCCAGCCTCACCAGACAAAGGCATCACCCCACCGGCATTTCCAGGGTGCAATCCAACCGTCCAGCTTGCTCTTCTTTGGGTCCATCAGTTGCTGCCACGTCTGGTCGGATATCACCCACGATGGGAGGAATGAACACCGGCAGAAGACGTTTCTTCCAGTGTGGAGTTACATGTCCTGCCAGCTGCAGACAAGATACTGCAGGCAACACACGTTGGCAATGGCACGGCGTCAGCAGGCCGCTTTCATTGCAGGACAGAGGTGCAGAACCGTTAGGCAGCTGAGGCTGGAGAATCCTTTAAGCGTGGCGGAAAAAACCATGCGTAGCAGAGAGTGCCTGAGCCAGGCTGTGCTGCAGTTTTCTATCAGGGCAGAGAGCATTTAATTTTCTAGTGCGTGATTTTGCTAACAGAAACATCACCACCAGTCGTTGCTTAAAAACGCTTTCTGCACTCGGCTGCTCTGTCGTTGACCTCAACAGCAGCAGGAGCAGACCTCAGATCTGGTTTTATCACCATCCTAAGCCAGCTCTTCTTGCTGCTTAATAACTGAAGTCACCAGAAGGCTGTTCACAGCCCAGGGCCCCTAGACTAGAGACAGCAGAGAGAGGACATCTGCCCTCTGTCCCAGGAAGGAAGGCAGCTGCGGTGCTGGTTCCTAGGAGGTGGCCCCCTCACAGGGAGTGCTTTGGTTCTGTGTATTCACATCAGATACAGGAGACTTGATGGCTCTTGGGACATGGGGCTTTCACCTGAGGGCAGCCAGCAGATCCCACCCAGTTGGTTTGTGATGGAAAGATGTTCCCAGCAGAGGGTAGCATGGAAGGGCCAGCCCAGTGAGGCGGGTGCGAGGCTTGAGAGAGGGAGAAATGATCCAATCCTCTGCTCCACCACCAGTTTCCTGTGAGACCTTTCCTATGTCACTTAACCTCTCTGTGCCTCCCTAAAACGTGGTTACTAGCGCCGCCTGCTGTGCGTGGGGGAGGTACGCACCCTGAGGCTTGTGCGGCATGCAGCTGCCCTGTGAATGGTGCCCAGGGATGAACCTGAGGCAGACAGGCAGGTGCAATCCTGCTTGTGCATCCTGCGTACTGAGTCCTGCTCCAGTTGTACACCTTCGCCTGCACGCTCCCTCAGTCTGCCCATCACCTCGCACACTAAGAGCTACCCTATTAATGTATCGCTGTAATCTGTGGATTGTCATGTGGTTTATAAAGGAGGTCATGAACATTACCCCCCTTCCCTGCTTTACTGCTGGGAAATTGAGGCAAGGAGCAAGGAACAGACTTGCTCGAGGTCACCCTGCAGCAGAGCTAGGAATAAAACTGAGGCCTCCTGAGCCCCAGGCCTGTGCTTTGTCCACAGCCATCTCCCACTGAGCTGCCTGCACAAGGGGCTCATCCCCATTCAGATACCCAGGATTCATGCACGAGGTGGGAGGGGCAGCCACGCCCGTGGTGCTGGAAGCCTGGGAGGGCTCAGGAACCCATGCTGGGGAAAGGCACTTTGTCGTCCCCTGGGGAGGGCACAGCTAGCTCTGCAGGGAGTCTGGCCAAGAGTTCGGGGGACTCCACAGCATCCTGACTCCAGTGGGAGTGTGCTGCCGAAACCTAGCGCCTGGGGGGCAGTGACAGGGCACCAAGCACCTGTGTGGGGGGCTCAGGGCTCTGGCAGATGTCCCAGAGCAGCACAGAGCCCAAGGCATCCCCAGGGTGGGAAGGCTCCACCCTGTTTCTCCCTGGAGAGGAAACTCTACCAGGAGATGCCAACAGAGTGAGGGTATGCCCACAAAATTAACCACCTGTTGGGGCAGTGGGACAGCAATATGGAGAGACAGCTGCTGCTTCCTTATGTATGCGCCTGGTCGTCCTTGGTGCCTGTCTCCCCTCCGTGGTTTCTCATGATTGCAATTGTTCTGCACTTCCTCACCTGCCGCAGCTTCAGCACGGCCCCTGGAAACTGATGGGGGTTTCTTCCTGCCCTCCTTCCAGCCCCCAGAGAAAGCCCCATCAACATAACGGCCAGCAGGGAGGGCTGCGATGCTTTTATTAGGAGAGTAACAACTCCTCACCTGTCTTTAGTGCCGCTATTGGAGACACTTAGAGTACTTCATAGAGAGACATCAGTCTCTTCTGTGGGGAGCAGCCATGTTAATAGTGTTACAAGAAGGTGAACTGACGCGTGTCGGCGTGTGAGCACTTATTGACATGCTGGATGTGTGAGTCTAGCCAGCTGCTAAGTGTGCGAGTGCACCACACCCAGGCGGTGTTATGTGGGCACTAACCAGTGCCTGGGAATCAGCAGTAAGAACTCCTGGGACACCGTTTATGCCCCATATCGTTCGCATACATAAGGCATCTCTCTGCCTCATTGTCCCCCCAGTCCTTTCCAATCCCAGCTGCAAGATTCTCTTCTCTCACTTGCCTCACTTTCCCCCTCATCGGGTTGCTGTTCCCCTCTGCAGTGACATCATTAAATCGAAGGAGCTTCAGGGACATGGCTGCCATGAGTGGGGTTCTAGCTCCCTTACGCTGCAATCTACAATTAGGGGCACCAAAGTGGGTGGCACTCTGCCATGGGGCAGTTTCCAGGAGAGCCACACAAATCTGACTCAGTGACAGGTTAGGTAATAATCATCATATCGTGGAAGATGAGGCTTGGAACAGATTTCAGGAGGTCATCCAGTCCAGCCCACGACTCAAAGCAGGACCAACCCCAACTGAATCATCCCAGCCAGGGCTTTGTCAAGCTGGGTCTTAAAAACCTCTAGGGATGGAGATTCCACCACCTCTCTAGACAACACATTCCAGTGCTTCACCACCCTCCTGGGGAAGTAGTTTTTCTTAATATCCAACCTACACCTCCTTCTCTGTAATTTCAGACCATTGCTCCTTGTTCTGCCACCTGTCACCACAGAGAACAGCCTCTTTCCATCCTCTTTGGAACTCCCCTTCAGATAGTTGAAGGCTGCTGTCAAATCCCACCTCACACTTCTCTTCTGTAGATTAAATAATCCCAGTCCCCTCAGCCATGCCTCATAAATCACGTGCTCCAACCCCCTTATCATTTTCATTGTCCTCCCCTGGACTCTTTTCAATTTGTGCACAACCGTTTTGGAGCGGGGGGGACCCCAAAGAGGATGCAGCAGTGCTGAAGACAGGGCAGTAATGACTTCTCTCCATCTACTGGCAATGCTCCTTCCAATGCAGCCCAATGTGTCGTTAGCCTGCTTGGGGACAAGGCATATTAGGGTTCATCTGCGGTGTCATTGAACCCTTGCTCCCCACCCCAAAAGTGGAGTCTCCTCTGTCCACCTCCCTTCTGGGAATCCCCTTTAAAGCACAGAGTCCGGTTCAGCTGCAAACCTGCAGGCCCTGCAGAGACCCAAAGTCGCATGAGAATCAGCTGTTTGCGGCATTCCGGCTCTGGGAGGGAGGGGGAAGAGCAGGTAAGTGTGGCACTCTGGTGTCCCAGTGTGTGGGGAGGGGGTCAAAGGGGCAGGGAGCATGGGGCTGCAGGTGGACACTCAGCAGTGTGCTCTGGACCCCTGAGGTGAAGGAGGGCCACTCATGCAGCCCACCCACTATTCATGGTTGCCCATCCCTGGGCTAGATGATCACAAGGGTCCCTTCTGACCTTGGCATCACGAATCTATGAAATAATAGCCACTGTACTGGGGCGTGGTCCTGCTCCCACAGCCAGCACCAGCTCACCCATGGATTCCAACAGGAACCCAATGGGGCCATGACACCCAATTGAGGAAGGACCCCGACAGTTCATTTTTTGGCTTCCCAAAATGCCTGCGGGGGCAACCACACAGCCTCAGGATTTGGGTTCCTTTGGATCAGTGTCCTCAAGCTGGGGTGTTTCTCTGAATTATTCCAGCTGCTCCAGTCTGTGACAATGGGCTGCTGTTGGTTCTCACCAAAGCAGGCTCCTATCAAAGACCCCAGCCCCTGTTTTCTGGCTTCCACCAGAAATAGCAGGGCAGGTGCCCCTCACTGTGCGATTCCATTCCTTCTCATCCCAGCAGGAACTCACAGGGATGGGAGACAAGCCACCAGCCACCCTAAATATTTTAGGCTCTCAAAAAAGGCTTGAGTGTTGTTAGATTTTAACCAAATTGATTCACCCACGTAAGGGACAGGATGGCTAGGTGGCCAGACTGCATGTGTCCTCCAGTAATTCCTGCTCGTGGATGTGACTCCTTGGGGAGCCGAGCAACAAAAAGCAACCCTAAGGTTATAGAATCACAGAATCCCAGGCCCTGGAAGGGACCTCAGGGGGTCATCGAGTCCAGTCCCCTGCCCAAAGCAGGATCAACCCCAACTAAATCATCCCAGCCAGGACCTTGTCAAGCTGGGACTTAAAAACCTCTAGGGATGGAGATTCCACCACCTCTCTAGGTAACACATTCCAGTGCTTCACCACCTCCTCGTGAAATAGTTTTCCTAATATTCAACCTACCCCCCACCCCTCCGTAACTTGAGACCATTGCTCTTTGTTCTGCCATCCCTCTCTACTGAGAGCAGCCTCTCTCCCTTCTCCTTACAGCCCCGCTTCAGGAAACGAAAATGCCGTCATGTAGCCTTTAAAGGCTAACAAAATAGTGTATTAGCTTTTGTGGGGCAGACCCACTTCTTCAGATGTGGAAAAAGTCTTGCAAGTGAGCGGGTACAACGAACATACACTTGTTCCTCACTATAGGAGTACACTTGGTCCCCAGCTTTCTGCTCGTAGGTGAAAACTCAGAAGCAGGACATTAAATTGCCATTAAAATACATGTAAAAGTCTCTGATGGGTTCCTAGGTCTCCACACTCAGGGAAGGAGGGGCAGCAGGTGCTTTGGAAAGGTAAGTGAACCTGGGGTTGGGGGGGTTGCAGAGGGATAAAGGCTGGGGACAGTTTGGGGCCATGAGTGGGAGGGAGAGTTAAAACCTGGAGGCGGCTCTGGTGGAGGAGGTGGCGGCTTGTTCCTTCAGGCTGCAGCAGTGGTACCTGGGGCAGGGGGCGTGCAGAGAGCAGTGGGGATTCGGGATGGGACAGGGTTGGTGTTGGGAGCGGGTGGGGAAGGGGGCTTGCACGGGGAGTCGCCGCAGGGGGAGTGTTGGGAGTGGGCCAGGCGGGGCTGTGGGTCTCCCCACCACCTGGCCAGGGACCCCGCGGCTGCCTCATGTAAGCAGGGAAGTTCACTCGGATAGTGAACAATGGTAAGTATATGTGTCCCTCGTTTTACCAAGTACTCGTAAGTAAAGTACGCGCTAAATGAGGGATGAGTGCATAACATAAAGATAGAAAACAAACAAACAAAGAAAAAAGACATGGAAACTGACAAATCATTGTGGGGGCAAGGGTGGGGAGGAGGGGGAAGAAAATGACTCTATTAGGGTTTAAAAAAGAGCTCGATAAATTTTTGCAGGTTAGGTCCATACATGGCTATTAGCCAGGGATAAAGTATGGTGCCCTAGCCTTCAGTACAAGGGCAGGAGATGGATGGCAGGAGATAAATCACTTGATCATTGTCTTCTGTTCTCCTTCTCTGGGGCACCTGGCATTGGCCACTGTCGGCAGATGGGATGCTGGGCTGGATGGACCTTTGGTCTGACACAGTATGGCCATTCTTATGTTCTTATGTTGACTTACTGCAAGTGGCTATTAAGTGCCTTGCCTGAGCTCTCTACAAATATCAAAGATGGGGGAACTGCCTTTGTAGCATGAAAGGTAATTGCTATTTTGTTCATCTTTGAAGAGCTCCAGGGTGGCTTTTTTGTTTTGTTTTGATACAGACGAACATGGCTTCCTCTCTATGACTATTTCCCTTCAGGAAGTTGAAGGTTGCTATTTAAATCACCCCTCACCCTTCTCTTCTGCAAACTAAACAAGCCCAAATCCCTCAGCCTCTCCACCTAGGTTGTGCGCTCCAGCCCCTGAATCAGGTTCATTGCCCTCTGCTGGACCCTCTCCAATGCATCCACGTCCTTTCTATACTGGGAGGCCGAGAACTAGATGCAATACTCTAGTTGTGGCCTCACCAGTGCCGAATAAAGAGGAATAACATCTTCTCTAGCTCAGATGGAAATGCTCCTCCTAATGCATCCCAATCCCCAGTGGGAGTATGTTTGAAACTGCCTCAGGCCAATTCCAGAATGGAGGTGGAATAAACTCCCCCTCTTCAGCACTGAGCTCTCTGCCACCTGCTCCTTTCCCACTCGAGCTCTAAGGACTGCCTGCTGTTTAACAGCATGAGTTTAGCATGGGGATGGTGCTGCTTTCTCCTGTTCCACAAAATATTTTCTTCAAGCTGTTTCAGGGGAGGGTGCTAAATGCTCTTCATTTGCAAAATAATCTCAGCCAGGCAAAGCATGTGTAGAGACACCCGAATGGCAGGCTGCCTTCAGCACAGATAGGAAAATGCTTTTAACAGCAAGCCGAGTCAGACACAGAATTTCTTTGTCTCAGTCTTACTTTTGCCCGTGGGCTGATATGAATTCCCATCTATTGGTATCCTGCCGGGGCTCAGCAAGCATCTCTGTGCAACAGATTAGAAGTCATGTGTTCTATTTTCTCCTCGGTCCCTTTGTTAAATGTGCATCAGGCTGAAAATTAAAATGCACAGTGAAAAGAGCCTAGCTTGAGCCATGAGGCTTTCCTTTGATGGCTACTGAGCCTTGAAGTGAGAGTCTGCTCAGTGAAGTGGCTTTGTGAGCTAGCACTGAAGGGAGAGCTGCACTCAGAGGGACAAGTATCGGAGGGGTAGCCTTGTTAGTCTGGATCTGTAACAGCAACGAAGGGTCCTGTGGCACCTTATAGACGAACAGAAAAGTTTTGAGCATGAGCTTTCGTGAGCACAGACTCACTTCATCAGATGCTGGTCGTATCTCCAAGACCAGCATCTGATGAAGTGAGTCTGTGCTCACGAAAGCTCTTGCTCAAAACTTTTCTGTTAGTCTATAAAGTGCCACAGGACCCTTCGTTGCTGTTACCTCCCCTGAAAGTGAACTTAATGTTTACACCTCCTGTTCTTCCCCAAATTAATCAATGAACCAATCAAGACATAATTAAGATGATAAAGGGATTTTATTTCTAGCCAATTCCTCACATACACAATCAACAAATAAATAAATAAATTAAAAAGTTCGTCAGGACCACCGTAATGAGACGGCTGTTGCTGCTCTCGGTCAGTAAGGACAGAAATTCGAGGGACGGTCTTGGACAATGCTAGGTACACGTCATGCCTGGCATCCAACTGATTTCTAGCCTTTGTCTTCACATGGACCAACGTTGAAACTCCCGATTCACAGAGATAGGTTGTAGCAAATGGGCTCAGGGCTGGAAGAGCTTTCTTTGCCAAAACTGGGGCGACAGCTATTTGAGAGCACCAAAATTCATCAAGATTTTGACTACAGAATCCTTGCTTCAGCAAAGCTTTGCTCTGCAAATCGATGAGGTCGTCCTTCTGCATGTCAGCATCATCCATCGAGTCCAAATTAAAGGTGAAAGGATTTCGAAACCACTCGTCATTTTTCAATTCATCTTTAACAAAGTAGTTATCAAAAGAGTCCATGAGATTTTCCAGATCCCTCAAAATATCGCCTTGAATCCAATCTGGGACCGTCGCTAACAAATCCTCTCCAGGGAGAAGAACATTTTCCAGAGTAGGAAAATTTGCATAATTGTTCTTTGCCACGTGTCTCTTCCAAAGAGCCAGTTTTTGCTGGAAGGCAGCAATCTTCTTATTTGCATCCAGAACAGCCACTTCTGACCCTTGAAGTGAAACGTTGAGGTCATTCAATTGTGAGAATATATCTGCAAGATAGGCCAATGACACAATAAAACCTCTGGGCACCCGCATGGTCCCAGACTGTACCAACATTTTTATGGCTAACCTGAAACAACGCTTTCTCAGTTCTCGTCCCCTAGCGCCCCTCCTCTGCCTGCGCTACATTGATGACATCTTCATCATCTGGACCCATGGGAAGGAGGCTCTTGAAGAGTTCCCCCGTGATTTCAACAGTTTCCACCCCACCATCAACCTTAGCCTGGACCAGTCCGCACAAGAGATTCACTTCCTGGACACTACTGTGCAGATAAGCGACGGTCACATAAATACCACCCTATACCGAAAACCCACAGACTGCTATTCTTATCTACACGCCTCCAGCTTCCACCCAGGGCACACTGCACAATCCATTGTTTACAGCCAGGCACTAAGGTACAACCGTATTTGCTCTGATCCATCAGACAGAGACAAACATCTACAAGACCTTTACCAAGCTTTCCGCAAACTACAATACCCACCTAAGCAAGTGAGGAAACTGACTGACAGAGCCAGACGTGCACCCAGAAGCCACCTGCTACAAGACAGGCCTTACAAGGAAAACAAGAGAATGCCACTGACCATTACATACAGCCTCCACCTAAGGCCTCTCCAGAGCATCATCAGTGATCTGCGACCCATCCTGAACAACGATCTTTCACTCTCACAGACCTTGGGAGGCAGGCCTGTCCTCGCCTACAGACAGCCTGCCAACCTTAAACAAATCCTCACCAGCCACTATAGATCACAAACCAGTGACTCTAGGCCTGGAACCAGCCCCTGCAATGGTCCTCGCTGCCAACTCTGCTCACATATCTACACCATTGACATCATCACAGGACCTAACATCAACCAGACCATCAGGGGCTCCTTTACCTGCACATCTGCTAAAATAATATATGCCATCATATGCCAGCAATGCCCCACTGCAATTTATATTGGCCAAACTGGATGGTCTCTCTGTAAAAGAATAAATGGACATAAATCAGACGTCAGGAACGGTAATGTACAGAAGCCTGTGGGAGAACAATTCAGTCTCCCTGGACACTCAGTGGCAGATTTAAGGGTGACAGTCCTGAAACAAAACAATTTCAAAAATCAAATGGAGAGAGAAATCTCTGAGCTGCAATTTACTTGCAAATTTGACTCCATTAACCATGGATTAAACAGAGACTGGGAGTGGCTCGAAGCTTACAAATGCAGCTTCTCTGCTCTTGGTGTTAATATCTCCCCATTAGACTCTGACAAAGGCTCACGTCCCCCTGTATGATCTGACTGGTTTTTTCCGCTTTTGGTAAGTACTGTTGATACTGGGCCATTTCCACCTTGCTGAATAGACCTTGTCAGCCCTGGCCCTCCCTCTTACTGGGACCCCACTCTTTCAATACCTCTCTGAACCACCCCCTACTCATGCATCTGATGAAGTGTGTCTTTGCCCACGAAAGCTTATGCTCCAAAATATCTTAGGCTATAAGATGCCACAAGACTTCTTGTTGTAATGAAACCTTGAGTTTCAAACTCTTCACACAGTTTGTTTTCCTTTTCTTGAAAAAACGTGGCTATCTCAGTTCTAACCACCGTAACATGAGTGAAGACTCTTCCACGTGAAAGCCAGTGTACTTCTGTGTGATATAACAATACTTCATGAGCAGCTCCAATTTCTTGGCAGAATATTTTGAAGAGTCCATGGTTCAAAGCTTGAGACCGGACGAAGTTCACTGCTTGAACAGTGGTATCCATGGGTGATTTCAGTCTTGGAGAAAGAGTTTTTGACGCCAATGCATGATGATGTAGAAAACAGTGGATGGCCTCCACCTGTGCGGCCTCCACCTGCATCAAAGCTCCAAAGCCAGATTTCTTTCCCGCCATGGAAGGTGCACCATCAGTGCATATGAAGCCCAGCTTCGCCTTCCAGTCCAGTCCATTTTTTGAAGAGAACTCGTCGATTAGCTGATACACATCAGCAGCTTTTGTCGTAGCCAACAGGGGTTCACAGAACAAAGGCTCTTCTTTGTTGCATGTTTCAGTGGCATATCTCACAAAAGCCAAGAGCTGACTGCATTGAGCCTCATCAATACTTTCATCCAATTGAAGTCCAAAGGGCAGAGTCACTTTCTTGAGTTCCTCCCTGAGTTGATCCAAAACGTCAGATGACATCTCCAGAATTCGACAACTGATCATGTCGTCATACAGAGGTATTTCAGCAATCTGTTTCCTCTGTTGCTTTCTGAGAACAACTTCGACCATTTGAAGGGCACAAGGCTTGATCAGAGTCTCAGCAAATTGTGTGAGGCTTTTTGTTCTTTGCGACGAGACATGCCACTTTGTAGGAGGCCTCAAGGAGTGGCTTCTGAGTAGATCCAAAACCCAACTTGGGTAAAGTGCCTGATGAGTGGAATCGAGCTTTCTTCTGCTCCAGCGACTCCAGCAAGTCTCCAGAATTCCCTGGGTGCACATTTGCGAAATGCTTTCGGAGTTTGGCAGGCCTCATGTTATCATTACAGAGAACTTTTGCACATAAAAAGCACTGAGGTTTTTCGGTTCCATCGCGGTCAAGACAGCACATGAACCCAAATTTCACATAATCCTCCCTGTATTTCCTTTCCTTTGACATTTTCTCGTCTTCTTGAGGGTACACAAAAATGTAAACTAAACTATCGACCGTGGTAGAGTTAAACGCAAAAACAACTACCTGCGCCGAAGACAGACTGAAAACTGAACCAGCGTGTGTGGGCAAAGCACGTGCCAATACGGTGCAACGCAAGAGAAAGCGGCATGCCTGACCTCGAACAGGCATAATCGAGGCGCAGGATGTGTGTGAAGACTGCAGTAATTCTACAAAGGTGCAATATTGTGTCTAATCTAATTTTTTAAACGTATCAGCCTTGAGGAAAAATATCACCTCGTTGCATCAGCCAATCAAAATGTATCACTGTTAGCAAGATGTTCGTTTCTGTCGTAACCAGTTTAAAGCAGTTTGGTGGAATATGGTCGAATAGCTCTAACGGTGAAAGTAGACATTATGCTCTTAAGTATCCGATCTCATCCCAAGTTCCCCTATATTTAATTAATAAGCAATTAATTTTAATTTTAATTCATAATATTAATTATAAAGAATTCTAAACTTTAGAATTTTATACAGTGAGAAAGCAATTGCGATAAATTTTCTGGGAGGCACCTCACACCTCCCCTGTACCCTCTCTGCACCTCCCCTGGGGAGGCGCACCCCACAGGTTAAGAACCCCTGTTCTAGATAAAACCCCGGATGCACCAGTGTGGAGGCATCGCCACGTCCTCTATCCTATCTTGACATGAACTGGTCATTGTGCATCTGTTTTGTTTAACATGTAGAGGAAACCACCTGTTCTAGAGATAAGATGTTCTATAAGCTATAGGCAGGGATACTCTGTAACCTTTATAGATTATTGGCTTACTGTGCTTATTTCGTCTTTCTGCTAGGACCTGTCCAGGCATGGTTTCCCCCCACCCATCAATAATCTATATAATCAATTGTAATCTATTGTCTGGCCGTGCTTCACTGAGTCCTGATGGGCGAAGAGGCACTCCACCAGCGCTGTGTGTAATAAACCCTCCTGCTTGCTTCATACACGGTGTCCAGACTTTGTTCCAACATCTACAAATACAAGGGTTTACAAGCTCTTGAATGATCAGCTAACTGCCTTGTTTTGCATAACGCATATTCAAGTTATGCATTTTCATATTCAAAAATACATTTCCATTAAAATTATGAGGGCACAGTGTGACACCTGGACTATATAAGGCTCCCAGCAGGAAGAAGCTGTCTGAGCAGCACGTTATTGCCCACAGGTTGCTGATAGACTACTTTTGTGTGACCTCACCTTGTCACCCTACTCTCTTGCCTGACCCTGTTTCACTTGATTCTGATGTGCTGCAAAACCAGAAATAGCTGGGCTGGCTCCAGGAAGGAACACTCGAAAGCAGCCAAATCAGAGTGGTAGCCGTGTTAGTCTGGATCTGCAAAAGCAACGAGGGGTCCTGTGGCACCTTATAGACTAACAGAAATGTTATGAGCATAACCTTTCGTGGGCAAAGATCCACTTCGTCAGCTTGTGCACCAAAATATGTTAGTCTATAAAGTGCCACAGGAGTTCTTGTTGTTTTTGAAGATACAGACTAACTCGACTACCTCTCGGATACTTAGAATCATAGAACACTAGGACCGGAAGGGACCTTGAGAGGTCATTGTGTCCAGCCCCCTGCCCTCATGGCAGGACCAAGTACTGTCTAAACCATCCCTGATAGACACTTATCTAACCTGTTCTTAAATATCTCCAGAGATGGAGATTCCACAACCTCCCCAGGCAATTCATACCAGTGTTTGACCACCCTGACAGTTAGACCTTTTTCCTAATCTCCAACCTAAACCTCCCTTGCTGCATTTTAAGCCCATTGCTTCTTGTTCTGTCCTCGGAGGCCAAGAAGAACATGTTTTCTCACTCCTCCTTATGACACCCTTTTAGATACCTGAAAACCACTATCATGTCCCCCCTTAATTATCTGTTTTCCAAACTAAACAAGCCCAATTCTTTCAGCATTTCTTTATAAATCATGTTCTCTAGACCTTTGATCATTCTTGTTGCTCTTTTCTGGACCCTTTCCAATTTCTCCACATCTTTCCTGAAATGCGGCACCCAGAACTGGACACAATGCTCCAACTGGGGCCTAACCAGTGCAGAGTAGAGTGGAAGAATGACTTCTTGTGTCTTGCTCACAACACACCTGTTAATGCATCCCAGAATCAGGTTTGCTTTTTTTGCAACAGCATCACACTGTTGACTCACCTTTAACTTGTGGTCCACTATAACCCCTAGATCCCTTTCCGCCATATGCCTTCCTAGACAGTTGCTTCCCATTCTGTATGAGTGAAACTGATTGTTCCTTCCTAAGTGGAGCACTTTGCATTTGTCTTTATTAAACTTCATCCTGTTTACTTCAGACCATTTCTCCAATTTGTCCAGATCATTTTGAATTTTGACCCTATCCTCCAAAGCAGTTGCAATCCTTCCTAGCTTTGTATCATCTGCAAACTTAATAAGTGTACTGCCTATGCCAATATCTAAATTGTTGATGAAGATATTGAACAGAACTGGTCCCGATACAGACTCCTGCAGATATACCTTTCCAGCAGGATTGAGACACTTTTAACCTCCTAGACTTCCATACAAGAAGGGAAGGGAAGGGAAAGAGGGGAAGAGAGAAAGGGGATTGGCTGAAAATATCTCCGATGCCACAATCCCACTGAAGAGTAAGATAGTGCATAGCTGATTTTCCTCAATTCAGCCTCTGAGGTGCATGCTGGAGACTCAGTCTGCAGGGAGTGGCATGTGCCTGGGTTGGAGGGCTCTGGAAGAGCAAGGGACGGCCATGCAGCCAGCTGGAGAGAACTGGTGGTTTCCTATGGTGGAAGGGGAAACCACCACTGCTCGTTGTCTGGTTGTGCAACCTTGTCACGCTCCTCTTGAGGTTTGGTGAGTGGCAGCTGGGTGTAGCCCCCAGGGGGGCGGGAGGAGACAGCTAGCCATAAGAGCTAATGCCAAACCCCTGGGGGTGGGGGGAAAGCTGACAGTGGGATGAGCCTGTTCACAGGAGCCAGACACTGATAGACAGTACACAGCTGGCTAGGGCACCATGAAATCTGGGGCAATGTGCTGTGTGCCAATGTAACTGTGTATTTTGTGTACCGGTATGGACAGGCCTGGCTGCTAAGGAATACCGGCTGGGAAATGCAACCTTAAAACACAGCTTCGAAATGCAGCGTATATTATAAGCCACGGGTCAGCATCCCCCCAGCACCGGTGCCAAGAGTGGCACGTGAGCCGATACAGATCAGCACACAAGGCGGGAGCTCAGCCCCACCCCTCCTCCTCCATGCAGACAGGATCCCGCGGATTAACAAAAGACCAGCTAATGCTACCAACCACCCCTAAGAGGTAAAGCTCTGGGTCTTAATTTGCTGACGAGCAAAGCTGCTGTAAGTAGGACTATTCGTGACTTTAAAAAGCATCACCAGCCCTCGGACCATACACAGAGGTCAAAAGGGCAGATTTCGGCACTCTGCCTCGGAAAGGCAGCTGACCCTCACCAAAGGTTCTTACGTAAATTAGGTGGTCATGGGATAGGAGGAAATATCCTTTCATGGATTGGGAACTGGTTAAAAGACAGGAAACAAAGGGTAGGAATAAATGGTAAATTTTCACAATGGAAGGGGGTAACTAGTGGCGTTCCCCAAGGGTCGGTCCTGGGACCAATCTTGTTCAACTTATTCATCAATTATCTAGAGAAAGGGGTAAGCAGTGAGGTGGCAAAGTTTGCAGATGACACCAAACTGTTCAGGATAGTCAAAACCAAAGCAGACTGTGAAGAACTTCAAAAAGATCTCAGCAAACTGAGTGATTGGGCAGCAAAATGGCAAATGAAATTTAAGGTGGGTAAGTGTAAGGTAATGCACATTGTGAAAAATAACCCCAATTATACATGCAATATGATGAGGGCAAATTTAGCTACAACAGATCAGGAAAGGCATCTTGGAATTATAGTGGATAGTTCTCTGAAAACATCCACACAGTGTGCAGCGGCAGTCAGTAAAGCAAACAGGATGTTAGCAATAATTAAAAAAAGGATAGAAAATAAGACAAAGAAAATCTTATTTCCCCTATATAAAACTATGGTACGCCCACATCTTGAGTACTGTGTGCAGATGTGGTCCCCTCACCTCAAAAAAGATATATTGGCATTAGAAAAGGTTCAGAAAAGGGCAGCTAAAATGATTAAGGGTTTGGAACGGGTCCCATATTAGGAGAGGCTAGAGAGACTGGGACTTTTCAGTCTAGAAAAAAGAAGACTGAGGGGCGATATGATAGAGGTATATAAAATCATGAATGATGTGAAGAAAGTGAATACAGAAAAATTATTTACTTGTTCTCATAATATAAGAACTAGAGGACACCAAATGAAATTAATGGGTAGCAGGTTCAAAACTAATAAAAAAGTTTTTCTTCACACAGCGCACAGTCAACCTGTGGAACTCCCTACCAGAGGAGCCTGTGAAGGCCAGGACTCTAACAGAGTTTAAAAAAGACCTCGATAAATATTTGGAGGTTAGGTCCATAGATGGCTATTAGCAAGGGGTAAGGTATGGTGCCTAGCCTTTTGTCAAAGGCGGGAGATGGATGGCAGGAGACAAATTGCTTGATCATTGTCTTCGGTTCACCTCCTCTGGGGCACCAGGCATTGGCTACCGTTGGCAGACGGGATACTGGGCTAGATGGACCTTTGGTCTGACCCAGTGTGGCTATTCTTATGACCCCTTCTTATATTTCCAATCCCGGAATTTAGGGCCTCAAATCTCGCACATCCTGGATGAGAGAGTTTTGCCATTGACTCTGGCTGCAAGACGCGAGGCTTCATTTAGCTGTCATGGAATAATCTGAGCCAGATTTGCAGTTTTTCTACCAGATACTATGGATGTTAGAAATGCCAAACCAGAGCACGTTTATCCAACTGGAGCTACACGCCTCTCACAACTGGGGCTGAGAAAGGCGAATGCAGTCGCCCGTGGGTCCCCAGCTCCTCCCAAGGGCAGCAGCACATGTGTGTGTGCTGCTGAGCCTGATGAAAACCAGACAGTGAAAGAGACGTGGCCTTGCTCACACACAGCACAGACGCGGTGATTTTACGGGTTAGTGCAAACAAACCGTACCTGGCAGGAGAATTCTGCTTTGCATGGATGGAAAACAGCATACGCTGTCCAGGGCCTGTCTGCTCACCTCCAGGAGGATAGCATGGGATGGGACAGGTCCGGAGAAGGGCACAGTAGGAGACCTGGGGGAGGAACAGCGGAAGAGAGACTAGAAGGGTTAGGGCTGTACAGCTTAGGAGAGAGACAACTAAGGGAGTGGGGGTGTGACAGACGTGTGTGCAGTCTTGACGGTGGGGGGCTCCTGGCTGGGGGTGCTGGGGGAGGGGTACTTCTGCTGGGGGCCGGCGGGGTTGGAAGGTGGGGGGTGGTGGCTGGGGAGATGCTGGGGGGGCCAGTGGTGCGGAGCGGGGTTCATAATGCGGGGTGATGGGGGGCAGTGGTGGGGGCTTGTGTCTAGGGGTGCTGGGGGAGGGGTATTTCTGCTGGGGCCGGCGGGGTTGGAAGGTGAGGGGTGGTGGCTGGGGAGATGCTGGGGGGGCCAGTGGTGCGGAGCGGGGTTCATAATGCGGGGTGATGGGGGGCAGTGGTTGGGGCTTGTGTCTAGGGGTGCTGGGGGAGGGGTATTTCTGCTGGGGGCGGGGGGGTTGGAATGTGGGGGGGGTTGGAAGGTGAGGGGTCGTGCCTGGGGAGATGCTGGGGGGGCCAGTGGTGAGGAGGGGGGTTCATAATGGGGGGTGACGGGGGGCAGTGGTGGGGGCTTGTGTCTGGGGGTGCTGGGGGAGGGGTATTTCTGCTGGGGGCCGGCGGGGTTGGAAGGTGAGGGGTCGTGGCTGGGGAGACGCTGGTGGGGGGTTGGAGGGCGGCTCATGGTGGGGAAGGATGTTGGGGGGCAGTGGAGAGGGCTTGTGTCTGGGGTGCGGGGGGGCTGGTGGCTGGGCTATGCTGGGGGGCGCTGGGGCCAATGGGGGAGGGGCCGGCGGGGGGAGGGGGAGAAGCTGGGGGAACAGCGGCCCCACCCCCCGGGGCCGGTTGCCCGGAGACGGCGTTTGTGACCCGGCCCCGCCCGGCGGCTGCCCCGGAGCGCGCGGGGACGGACCGGACCGGACCGGACAGAGCCGCGCCGCGCCGCGCCATGGCCTCCCGCAGCGCCGGGACCCTCCTGACCCACAGCCGCGCCGACTACGTGCCGCCCGCCCTCATGCCCGGGTAACGGGGGCCGGGACCGGCCCTCCCGCGGCCCCCCCCCGGGTCCTCCCGCACCCCCCATCCCCCACAGCCCCCCCCGGGTCCTCCCGCACCCCCCATCCCCCACACAGCCCCCCCCCCGGGACCTCCCGCACCTCCCATCCCCCACAGCCCACCCGGGTCCTCCCGCACCCCCCATCCCCCCCACAGCCCCCCCCCGGGACCTCCCGCACCTCCCATCCCCCACAGCCCACCCGGGTCCTCCCGCACCCCCCATCCCCCCTCACAGCCCCCCCGGGTCCTCCCGCACCCCCTAACCCCATACCCCACAGCCCCCTGCGTGCCCCATAGCCTCATCCCTTCACCCCCCCCACAGCCCCATCCCGGCACACTACAGCCCCCGCACCCCCCATAGCCTCATCCCCGCACCCCACAGTGCCTCTGCACCCCACAGCCCCCCATAGCCTCATCCCCTGCACCCCATAGCCTCATCCCCTGCACCGCCCCATAGCCTCATCCCCACACCCCACAGCCCCTCTGCACCCCACAGCCCCCATAGCCTCATCCCCCACACCCCCCGTAGCCCCCCTGCACCCCACAGCCCCCATAGCCTCATCCCCCACACCCCCTGTAGCCTCCCTGCACCCCACAGCCCCCATAGCCTTATCTCCCACAACCCCCCATAGCCTCATCCCACAGCCCCCATAGCCCCCTGCACCCCACTGCCTCCTGCACCCCATAGTCACACATAGCCTCACCCGCCACACACTCAGAGCCCCCGGGACCTCAGCTCCTCCCACAGCCCCACTCCCTGCACCCCACAGCCCCCCACACAGACCCGGGTCCTCCCACAGCCCCCCTATGTCCCCACAGCCCTGTGGGTCGCCAGCTCTGCACACAGCCCCACTGCACGCCCACATCCTGGTATCCTCCCACAGCCCCCAATAGCCTATACCCCCGCACACTCACAGCCCCCTGCGCCCCCACAGCCCCCTGGGACCTCAGCTTCTCCCACACCCCCTCACAGCCCAACAGGACCCACAGCCCCCCAGTCCTCCTACAGCTCCCCATAGCCTCACCCCACACACACTCACAGCCCCCTGGGACCCCGCAGCCTCACGGGAACCTTACAGCCCTCATAGCCCCATGGCACCTCAGCTCCTCCCACAGTCCCATCCCCACAGCCCCCTGCATCCCATCAGCCCGCCCACAGCTCTCCTCTCCTCCACAGCCTTCCTCAAGCTTCCATCACCCCCTGCACCTTCCCTAACATCCCCTGAACCCCCATAACTCCCCCGCACTCTCATCCAGCGTGGGACACCTACCAATTTCCTCATTTCCCCGCACACCCAATAACCAAGCCTGCACCCTTATCAACCCTAACTCCTCCACCCCCATTGTCCCTGGGACCCCAGCACCCTCACAAACCCCCACGAATCCACCATTGCTCCTTGCACCCCCATACCTCCCTGCACCCCACCATCGACCTCATTGCCATCTGCAAATCCCTGCATTCCTCACAACCCCCATAACTTCAAGCACCGCCCCAACCTCATGGACCCCCCTGAGCCCCTGGTTATCCTCATAGTCCCCTGTACCTCCATCAAACAAGAGACCTCCATAGCTCCCTGCACCCCATCAACCCCAGTAGCCTTCCGTAGCCCCCATTAACCCACAGGGATGCCTCATATCCCTCTGTGTCCCCGTTACCCCAGGAACATCCATAACTCTCTGCAGCCATGTCTACATGTGCACGCTACTTTGAAGTAGCGGCACTAACTTCGAAATAGCGCCTGTCACGGCTACATGTGTTGGGCGCTATTTTGATGTTAACATCGACGTTAGGCGGCGAGACGTTGAAGCCGCTAACCCCATGAGGGGATGGGAATAGCGCCCTACTTCGAAGTTGAACGTCGAAGTAGGGCACGTGTAGACGATCTGCGTCCCGCAACATCGAAATAGCGGGGTCTGCCATGGTGGCCATCAGCTGAGGGGTTGAGAGACGCTCTCTCTCCAGCCCCTGCGGGGCTCTGTGGTCACCGTGTGCAGCAGCCCTTAGCGCAGGGCTTCTGGCTGCTGCTGCGGCAGCTGGGGATCCATGCTGCATGCACAGGGTCTGCAACCAGTTGTCGGCTCTGTGGATCTTGTGTTGTTTAGTGCAACTGTGTCTGGGAGGGGCCCTTTAAGGGAGCGGCTTGCAGTTGAGTCCGCCCTGTGACCCTGTCTGCAGCCGTGCCTGGCACCCTTATTTCGATGTGTGGTACTTTGGCGTGTAGACGTTCCCTCACAGCGCCTACTTCGATGTGGTGCTGCGCAACGTCGATGTTGAACGTCGACGTTGCCAGCCCTGGAGGACGTGTAGACGTTATTCATCGAAATAGACGATTTCGATGTCGCTACATCGAAATAAGCTACTTCGATGTAGGCTTCACGTGTAGACGTAGCTTGCACCTGCCCGAGCTTCCTGTATACCTGCCCATGGGCTTCATAGCTCCACTGTATCTCCATTGACTCCTGGGACACATAATTCCCACATTAACCCCTGGAAACCAGCCTCCAGTTTCCCCTATCCTCCATTAGCCCCAGGGTCCCCTTTTTGAGAGATCCCCCCACCTCTAGCCCCCACATGCTGCTCCTGTCACCTTATGGACCCCCCTTTCCAGGAGCAGGTATCCCTCCCCACCCATTGATCCCATTCCCCCCCACATCCTGCAGACACTAACACATTAGCTCCACTCTCCCTTCCCTAGAGGTACCCCACATAATCACCCCCTACACACCCTGTCCAGGGCGTGGGAACCCCACATCATTTCTTCCCACCCTCTCTCTGCCCTGGCATGTGGGAAAATCCCTCTGGCCAGTCAATGCAGTTTCCCCACAGGTGACCTAACACACCTACGAGGAGAATGCGGAGGGCATGGTACAGCCACCCTTATTTCTGTGCTGCTGCTGGGGTGGCGGGTGTGTGTGTGCTGTCTTCAGAGCTGGGTGCCTGGCAAGCGGTCACTGCTCCCCAACCACCCAGCTCTGACGGCAGTGCAGAAGTAAGGGTGGCAATACTGCGGCCTCTTAACCTAACCTTGTGCCCTCTGCAGGTCCCTTTTGGGTCAGGCAGGCCCCCCAGTTTGAACAACTCTGGTCTCCACCCTGAAATCTATACAGCACTGGGGAAAAAGCCCGATTTCATGGCAAGGGGGAGGGAGGGGTGGGAGGAAGGGACACCAGATTTTCTGGTCTGTGATGTGTTTTTACGGCCATGAATTTGGTTGAGTCCTAATAATATCTTCCACGCTGCCAGCTCAGTACTATACGTCTACAGTTTTCCTATTAGCTGCTGCTGAACTGCAAAGGTACAGTCTGCAGTGCTCCTTTACACAGAGCCTGCTGCTTCCAAGTGGAGCCTTACAGCTGGGTTAATCCATTTTGCTCCTGGTTTGTCAGAGGGAGCCATAAATGATGCAGTCTGCCATTCCAGCTGCAATCTGGGCTCTGCTACCCATGGTTTACCTTGGGCAGGCTTTCCAGGAGCTCTTATTAGCAAGAGACTTATGGACTTGTGCTGGAGCCCTGATTGCTGTCTTAACTACAGCCAAACACCAGACTTCCCTTATTTACTGTTGGTATAGAACACCTGTGCTCTAGGTGCTTTGCAGGTGGGTAGTTTGACTGGGTTCTTGCCCTGACGTGCTTACAGACTAAATATTGGGAGCCTGGTGGCTTCTGGTGCATGGGAGCTTCTCCGTCTCTGGCACCTCCAGCACTGTCTGCTTGCCTCTCGTGATGTCTTGTGTTCTCTTGGCCTGTCTCTCTGTGATGCAGACAGGCAGGGTAGCTGAGCCTTTCGTGCCGCTGTCTGCCTTGGGTCCCCTCCTTGCCCAGCTTTCAACTTTTGCTTACTTTGTGCCTAGGATTGGCTGGGTGGGTTGTGATGTAACAGTGCTGTCTGGCCAGGCAGACTCAGTTGGATCTGAGCAGAGTTATCCTGGCACCTGGCTGCCGCTCTGGTAACATCACAGAAGTGGGAAGATGGGCAGGGGCAGACGGTTACTCTATTCCTCCAGTATCTCATGATTCCCCTTTTGGTTTCTGGTCCTCACGTCTATGTGCTGAGTCTGGAAGAGTAACAGTGAGATGCTGAGACATCAAAACATGTATCAGTTACACGGCTTGGAAAATTAGCGTGAACTAGGTCAACGCTGGGCACAAAGTGTTTTTTCTTGGCCTTTGTGTAAGTGTGTCGCACCTCTCAAGTTTTACACCGGAGCAGGGAGAGCAGCTGTCATTTAACCCTTTCGTCACATCTTCCCTCTGGCCATACCTTCAGAAGGGTTTTCCACAGGAGTCTGTGGAATAACACCACACAGGGAGGTACCTGGTACCCAGCCGCTTTGGCGAACGGCAACCCCAGATGGTAGCAGACTGGAGTTCAAAGCAGTTCCCTTCTTTTGCCTATGTAGACATGAATGACAGTGTAAAGTTTGAACCTTTCTAACCTGGACTTCTCCGGTCTGGCAACACCTAAGTGTGGCATCATTGGTGACCCTGTGGGGACTCAAAGGTTGGAGCACTTATGGGGAAAACCAGGTGGGCTGGGCCCAGGAGCATTGCTGCACTAGGGGCAAATGGAGCCTAGGAGTGGATCACGTGCACCCCAGCAGGCCCATAGCTGGAGCAGCTGAGCTCTGGGGTGGGGTGGGGGGTAGAGGGAAGGGAGAGAGGAGAGGAGGCAATGCCCCGAGGCCCACAGTGACCTATGGACAAGGAGACTGGGGAGGGGGCAGCTGGGGACCATGGGGCAAACATTGATCTGGCCGGTCCAGCAAATTCCCAGTTCTCGACTGGTCCAGGTCTCAAGGGTGAACCTTGAGAGAGGTTCAACATGTACCTTGGAAACAGTTCCACAGCCACGTAGGGCTTTATCCTGATTTTGTCCCCGTATAATAATGGGAAACGTGATCATAGTTAGGCTTTGTCTAAGAGTTCTGGTGTATTCCCCTCTCTCTCAAACCTCTTTCAGTCACACTTGGCCAGTAGATTCTCTCTGGCTCCAGAACTGCAATTACCAAACGGGAAAAGCCTAGTAAGTAGCAGGCTGCGTTGGAGAGATCAAAGAGCTACATATGGCTAAGTGACAGCTGAAGAGGACATGATGCTCTGCAGGTATCTGAAGACTGTAAAATACCGAGGAGGCAGCAAGACGGTCGGGGGTGGCAGAAGAGGAAGAAGGGGAAATTCAAAGGAAGGGAGTCATGAAAGCCCCGATGCTTGGGACATTTCAGTCCATCTTAGAGGGATTAGAGGATCTAATAATTCTTCTCAATGAACATTCATTTCTGTGTTATGAACAGGACGGCCATAAAGTCAGGGACTCAGAAGTTAGGAAATGCCAGAGTAATAGCTGTCCGTGCAATGTGTGCACGTGCATGACATGATTGCATCTTCTTTTTTCCTCAATGGACCAATGTTCCCTCTAATTTTTTCCATCCATGAGTTGAATAAATTTTATTCTGTGCACCAAGTCATGTACGGATGTGCACCACCAACAGAAACAAGCTGCCCACTGTGGGCGCTCTGCTAGTCAGCTGGGGGGCACCTGAATCTCTCCTGGGGTGTCACCAAAGTTCTCAGCTTACAGGGAACACTGCACAGGACCCTGCTTCACTCAGTGAATGGGTCTCTCTTCAATATTGCAGTTTAGGCTGTTAGCCTCTACGCAACCCCACGGTTGTGGGAGTAGGAAATGAGGTGCAAACTATTCTAGTGGAGTTCACAACAATAATTTATACATAAACCCAAGGAAAGTCAAGATGCAAAAAATATTAAGGTTGAGGTTTGAATCATAGCTAAGTCAGGAAATAACACAGGTGTGGGTGACTTGACAACAATTGTTTATCCACATTGCATGTATAGATTGGTAGTACTACATGATGGGGTCAAATTTAGCTACGACAGATCAGGAAAGGGATCTTGGAGTTATAGTGGATAGTTCTCTGAAGACATCCACGCAGTGTGCAGTGGCAGTTAGTAAGGCAAATAGGATGTTAGCAATTATTAAAAAAGGGATCGATAATAAGACAAAAGATATCATACTTCCCCTATATAAAACTATGGTATGCCCACATCTTGAGTACTGCGTGCAGATGTGGTCTCCTCACCTCAAAAAAGATATATTGGCATTAGAAAAGGTTCAGAAAAGGGCGACTAAGATGATTAGGGGCTTGGAACGGGTCCCATATGGGGAGAGGCTAGAGAGACTGGGACTTTTCAGTTTGGAAAAGAGGCGATTGAGGGGCGATATGATAGAGGCATATAAAATCATGAATGGTATGGAGAAAGTGAATATAGAAAAATTATTTACCTTTTCCCATAATACAAGAACTAGGGGGCACCAAATGAAATTGATGGGTAGTAGGTTCAAAACTAATAAAAGGAAATTTTTCTTCACACAGCGCACAGTCAACCTGTGGAACTCCTTGCCCGAGGAGGCTGTGAAGGCCAGGACTCTATTAGGGTTTAAAAAAGAGCTTGATAAATTTTTGCAGGTTAGGTCCATAAATGGCTATTAGCCAGGGATAAAGTATGGTGCCCCTAGCCTTCAGAACAAGGGCAGGAGATGGATGGCAGGAGATAAATCACTTGATCATTGTCTTCTGTTCTCCTTCTCTGGGGCACCTGGCATTGGCCACTGTCGGCAGATGGGATGCTGGGCTGGATGGACCTTTGGTCTGACCCAGTATGGCCGTTCTTATGTTCTTATGTAGTATAATCCACGATTAATAACATTGTGCATTTACAAAACACCCTTCATTCCTGTACTAATTTCAGTCTGGCCTCTTGGCGTTACTGTAAGAGAAATACAGCAATAATTGGTTTCCAAGTGCTTTCCAAACGTGAGCAAGTATGAGCACCACCTTCCAGAGGGCAGGCCTAGAGAGGGGGAAGTGGGACAGTCAGCCTCAGGACGTCACTGGCTAAGCTGTGACTGGAGTCAAGCCATGTGTCCAGTCCCTGGCAGTTACAGCAAATGCACAAAGGCCCGGAGATTGGTTGCGGTAGGACACATAGCTTTGCACCTCCTATTTTTTGTGCCTACAAATTCTCATCGACACTGTTCTGCAACCTGGTCAATATTTTTTCATTTCCAGTGAGTTTCACGTGTCCTGTAAAGTCTTTGCAACGTACAGGCTTTACTCAGGACTCCTCTGTAGGGCCTGTTTGAAGGTGTTTAATTTCAGTAATAAATCTGAGGGCTCTGCAGGTTCAGACTATTTTTGGATCAATCTGTTTTCATAAGAGCAAGCACACTGGGTCACACCAGCGGTTCATCTAGCCCAGTATCCTATCTTTGACAGTGGCCAGTCCCAGAGCCCCATTAGGCGTATACCGAATAGGACAATTTTCCATGATCTCTGTTCATTAAGTTAAAATCCCATGTTAGTATTGTAAGGTGACTGCATAAGATGGAGGAGCCTTTTTACTGTCTGGTGGAGGAAAACTGCAGAGGATTGTCTCAGTTTCTCATTAATATTTCGCTATATTGGTACATAATACCTCGTGCGATACCTGCGGGCCTTGAAAGTAGCTCACCTGCTTTTAGCCTTGTATATCAGAGGTGGCTAAACTGTGGCTCTCGCAAGCCACCTGTCTTTGCTTCCCCTCCCCCACTCTCCTTCTTCAAGACTGGAGGGGGAGCTCAGGGCCTCTACCTTGCAGCAGGATGGTGGAGTAGGGGCTTCTGCCCAGCAGGGAGGAGGGTCTCGTGATTTCAGCCTCACAAGGCAGGCCTGCTGAGGCCTGGGATTTCAGCAGGAGCAGGTCTGAAACCCCAAGCCCCAGCAGATGCCTTCCAAGATGCTGAAACACCAACTCCTGGCAGTTGTGCTCCAGCCCTCAAACTTCAGAAGGTTGCTGCATGAGGCTCAGTAAGTTTGGCCATCCCTGTTATCAGAGTGTCCTGTCCTTAGGAAGGTTTGGGGCAGCCACACCGGGCCCTGTGTTTTGGCAGGCCCTGCGAGGCCCAGGACAACCTCGAGAATTACCAAGGGAGGGCCTGTCCCCAGCAGCAAGGGCTGGGCCCACCCCTGTATTCTCCAGCAGCACCGGCACCTACGGGAAGTAGAGCACCCCAGCCCCAGCTTGCTTCCCCCACCAGTGCAGCTGGGAGCTGGGCGTGGAGGAAAGCAGTTAGCTGGCGTCAGGTCTCTCTCATTCCCACCACTACAGTGTGTACAGGGCGGGGGGGGTCCCCTGCTGCCAGTGATCCCCCATGCTGTGTCACTTGGGGAAGGGGCACAATGGGGCTGGAGCAGGGGAAGGAAGAGGTGTGGTGGAGCAGGGCTTGGGGAAGGGGTGGAGATGGGCATCAGACTTTCCTGATGGTAAGAGAAGGGTTGGCGCGGCTGTTCAGATGCGACCCAAGGCAGAGCTCAGTTCAGGGTGAGCTACTAGCAGGGAGTTGGGTGCAAGAAAACAAAAGGGCTTTGTTTTAGCTGTCCTCAGTTTCCAGCAGCTCACTGCCTGTGTGAGATTTACTCAGTGCCAGCAGAGGAGGCACTGCTGGAAATGAAAATGGCAGCTCTCACTCAGGCCTTTCTCCACCAGAAAGATGCTGGCAGGCAGCAGTGTCCTGCCCGACCTCCAATCCAAGGCAGGCAGGTCTTTCTCTGTGGAGGTGAGGGCTCCAGATCTGCCCCACTTCCTACTCAGCTGAGCTGTGGTCTCTCCAAGCCTGGCACCTGCCACAGGTATAGTGGGGGCAAGGCAGCTCATTAACTCTTTCTAAGCCAGCGTGGGGTTTGCATATGCCACTGCAGTCACCATAGCTGTAGTTCCTTCCCATTCTCCATGCTGGAAAAGGCAATAGAACAGCCTCTGTAGTTCAGAAGAAACAGTGGGTCAGGGGTCTCATATTTTGATGATGCTAGTTACTCTCATGCTCAGGTTGAATCAGATGATCGGAATCTGGGCCATTGCTGGCAGCAGCTGTTTTATTTACCACGGATCCTAAGATTAATGCTTCCGCTCTCGTGGAAAGTGTCCTGGGGCCTTTAATTACAGTGAATGAGCAAGACCTTGATGTTTCTTCTCATTCAAACATGAGCCCAGGAAAGCTCTCAGCTGTGGCCGTGCTTGCTGTCTCAAAACTCAGCATGTGCTGTGGGTCTTCTGAAACAATCCTGGCCTTTTTGTGCATGAGAAATTTGGATTGCTTAGGAAAATAAAGCATTCGAAAAACCCAGTTAGTTGTAGGTTTTCTCCCTGCCATGGAACTAGCTGGAACAGATCCCTGAGGAGTGATTTGGAGCATTCTGTCCGTGAGATAAGCAAAACAGGTTGATTTTATGAGGTGTACAGTAACTGCCAGTTTTGGTATGTCTGTGTAATGGGGATTGGCTCAGAGCAAGGAGAATTTGGGAACATCAAGGCCTGTCTTCAAGAGACATGTCTTAGTCTAGCCTCTCTCAGGATTTCACCACTGCGTTATGGGAAAACATATCCAAGAGCAATCTAGATATGTGGAGTTGTGAATGTTTCTCTTAAGGCTGAATTGGTCTTTTTCTCACTCCCCATCTGGATCCCACACATGGTGAACTGTATACATTGATTCTCTCCCCATCAGTCTCTCACCACTGAGATTGTCAGGATGACATTTTCACAGGAACCAGTGGGATGTAGGAATCCACTTCCCACTGAATTTTGTTTCCCTCTGGGTCCTTTTGCAGCTATTTCTTTTTTAGTAGCTGTTGGACAGATTTCTCTCTTCTCCCCTGAGATATTTCAGTTGTTTACAAAGCATATATCATCGAAACAGTGTCTGTATTTGGCAAGATCCTATTGTTTCAATCTCAAAACTGGGTAATTTTTTACCATTCAAAATGCTCTTTAGAGGCGATATGCAGAACATCTTTATCTTGCAGCCAGACGTATGCTGTATCCTTCTCTGAATTAGCACAGTCCAAAAGAAAAGCAAGTGCTCTGTTCAATCCAGCCACTTTCAGAATCTAAGACAGGATTAAATACACTGTCTGTGAATCCATCGCAAGTTTGCCCTCTTTGCTTCCATTATAACGTAAATTTTCCCTCTGAAATCAGAGGGTGTCAGCAGTACAGTAAAGCGGATTCTAAGCAGTCATTAAAATAAACCCGCATGAGAATAATGTCAACTTGCATCAACCCAGTGCAGACTTACTGAAGGCAGAAACGGTAGCAGAAGAGAGGGCTATATTACAGCTTCATAACCCTCCTTTCAGCTCACAGTAAGATATTCAGCTGCAAATGTTGCCAGAGCTAGCAGGAATTCCGCCCAATCTATCAGCTGGCGTAAATGAGCTCAGCAACACAGAGGTAAAAGGAGTTATGCCGCTTTGCACCGACTGAGAAGCTGGCCTCATCTGTGTCCCCTGGTGGTGAAGCATGGTGTACATGCCTAGCGAGAGCAAAAAGAAGTCCTGTGGCACCTTATAGACGTACAGATATTTTGGAGCATAAGCTTTTATGGAGCGGGTCTTTGCCCACGAACGCTGATGCTCCAAAATATCTGTTAGTCTACAAGGTGCCTCAGGACTTCTTCTTGTTCTCAAAGATACAGACTAACACGGCTCCCTCTCTGATGCCTGGTGAGGCAATTCTTGTTCCGTCCCCCTGCCAGAGCAGTCTAGGTATGATGGCACAACAGAGGGTAAGAAACGGCTCCTGCAGTGAATCTTAGCCAGGCTGCTGCTTAGTGGCCAGCAGACAAGAGATGCAATGGGAGAGGCGTTGGGGCCACCTCACCTGTGCTGCAGTCAGCTCCTGCAACTAGAGTGTTCAGTGACAACAGGGCAGCATGTGTCAGTGGCCAGGAAGTGAGCAGTCATGCCCAGTGGTTAGAGCAGGCACCAGTGCCAAGAGTCAGAACCCAAGTGGAGAGTGAGAGCTGAAGTCAGGAATCAGAGCCAAGGTGCAGGACCAGGCAACCTGGAGTGAGGGGAGGCAGGAGCAGAGCTAGAGCCAAACCTGTGCTATCACAGCCAAGTCTGAGTGCTTTGTCAGCTACTGCAGGGCTGAAGAGCCAGGCAGTTGACCCTCCCAATCCAGGCCAGCTGTGCTTGTTAGGCCAGCTGAAGATTAGCTCTGCTGCAGGCCTTGATTCCTGACAACACTCCAGCTAGCAATGCACGCACTTGCCAAAGTCCCCGGCGTGTTTGGATGGCCCGCTTGGAAGCCCATGCCACCATCTCTACATAGCTGGTTTTAGCCGTGCTAGCGAGATTGAGCCTGGGTGTCAAGGCTGATCCCCACTGTGACACTCCGAGTGCAGAAGGTAGGGATCCGCAAGGGACCTTGTCTCTATAGGCTTCTGCTTAAAAGCTTCCCAAGGTCACAGATTCCCTGACCCTGTGAGGGGGCTGCTACCACCCAAGCGAGAAAACCCCACTGGGGATGTCTTCCTATGGAGTGTCCCCAAGCTCTTAGCCCTCCCTAGGAGAGATCTTGAAAACAAAAAGCAGGGAATTAAGCTGCAATCTGATAGCTGACCTCTCAGTCTTAGGCCTCTATATACACAGGCCCTGCTCTAGGGCACAGGAATCAAATTGTGGCCTTAAAAAAGGTAATTTATTAACAAAAGTATCATAGAATCCCAGGGCTGGAAGGGACCTCAGGAAGCCATTGAGTCCAGCCCCCTGCTTCAAGAAGGATCAACCCCAAATAAGTCATTCTGGTCAGGACTTTGTCAAGCTGGCTTGAACCTTTCTCATCCAGCACCCTTGTGACCAGACTGGTGCCGGACAAGAGAATTTGCCATACCAGGGAAGGTCAGTATCATCCTGCACATCACCAACACTTCCACTGCTGACTGGGCTCTTAGAAGACATTTAGGGGTAAATTACAGATAAATAACAGCACAGAACACTGAGAGCCAGGACTGGTGGCTGGAAACAAATTTTATGGGACCGCAGGAAACTTGGCCTCACCCCAGCTAAGTGGTCATTCAAATAACTAAAATCATGCTGGATTAGGGAAGTTGCCGGACAAGAGAGTGCCAGATTAGAGAGGTTCAACCTGCATACCAATAACGTGATAAAGCATACTTGGTTGCTAGGTGTTACAGTGCAACTACAAAAAGAGTAAGTAAAAGCACAGAGAATTACTTCCCAGGGGTTCATTTAAGAAGTTACAGTGTATGGGGGTACATCAGCCAACCTGAGAAGTCTCACGTCAGACCCAAAATAAACAATAACGTGATCATGTCTGGCTATACATTTTTTTTCTACTTACATATCTGTATGCCCAGATCTCCTTGTGGCCTGGATATTTACTGAATTCCTTAAGCCTGCTCGGGTTCAAACATCTCTGTCTCTCTCTCCTCTGGCCACACGAAAGTAAAGACCCTTCAGCAGGCAACTGCTTCAATTCCAAGATCCCTCTTTCTTCCCGTTGGCTCATCTGGCGGCTTGTCCACAGAGAACCACCTCTCTCTGGGTGTAGTCTGTGACACGTATTCATTCATAACAGCAAGTAGGCCAGCCTGTGCTGCAGTCGCACTGCTGATTGCCACGTAAGTGAACCCAGAGGTGTGAGCACAGGGAATGGCAGAATCATTGCCTGGTTGCATGTGGTGGCGGAGGAGAGGGGCAGATGAGGAGGGGCGCACCTGGCGTGTTGCGTTTGTGATTGTGGCGCCTTCGAAAAGATGCCTGAGAAGCAGTGACAGATGTATGTCTGTGCAGACTGCATCTCTGCTGTTCACAGCGGGCCCATCATCCCCGGATCTATTCTAGGCAGCGTGCTGTCAGGGTAATTGCGGCGGCGTTTGCAACTCCCTTGCTTGCCATCAAGAGCAGCTCTCCTTGGTTCTTACAGAGCAATAACTGCAACCATCTCTGCCGTGCTGTTAGCAGCAATTGCCCCCTTATAATTGCACTATATCAGAGCGTCCCTGGTTCAGTAAATCTGCTAGGGCAGCCAGGTCCCCTCAGCTGGCCTCCCGTTGTCCAAGAGCTTCCAATTTACTGGCAACGTGGATGTAGTTCTGCAGCACGCATAGAGCCGCTACCCTGGCCTGGGAGATTCTTTGATCTGCTCATATATGGTGGTTTCCCCTCTCCTTTCCTGGACCATCTGTAAAACTCAACCCACCTGCCACCAAAGGAGCCAATTGGATTGTAAGTCAAAGGAAGTTGGCTTCTTGAACCTGGGGGCACAGGGGCAGAGATCAGTGTTCCCTGTAAGCTGAGCACTTGGGTGGTCATGCAGGAGAGTTTCAGGTGCTACCCAGCAGAGCGCCCACATCTGACAGTGTCTGTTTCTATTGGTGGTGGACATCTGCCCATGCCTCGGTGCACATAACAAAATTATTCCACCCCTGGATGGTAAATATTAGCGGGAGCCCAACTGTAATCTAAGCTTAGACCTCCGGCAGGAGTCCAGCCTGGGGAAATCACATCTTGAAGAATTCTTTATTTTAGTGGATGGGGCTCCCAAGGAAGAAAAATCCCCTTGCCCAGTAGTGAGCTAGAGGAGCCTGTCTTCTCATGGTGCAGCTGGTGCTCGAGGGCGGGCGGCTCACGCTAATGCCCAAGCTGGGGTATGTCGCCCCTCTAGTATCCGGCAGCTGTGTGGTGTAGGAGAGCTGCCTCCAGAGATTGCGTAAAGAGCTAGGTGCCTTGATGGGGGGTCACGCAGCTCTCATGGGGTAGATCGCTGCTGCCTGGAGTCGTGGCGGGTGGGAAGCACTTTCAGGGTAAAGAAGTACATGGTGTTTTCTGGGACAGCCTGGGCCTCCAGCTCCCCTTTGTCCCAGTCCTGGGGCCTGGCCTCACTTGTCTCCCCTGGCCAGAGGCAGAGGTCTAGGCAGAACATTGTTCCTCAGGCTTTGACCGTGGAGGGACAGCTCCACCAACCAGGAAGCCAGGTGGATTTGGTGCCTTATGGGGTGTGCAGCTGTTACTGAAGCACGCCCGTTAGCTGGTGTTGGTCAGCTGGATGCTCACACCCCCTTGCTCCTCCCACTGTAGAGCACCATGTCCCACCAGTCAGTTTAATTTCTGTGCCAGGAAAGATAATGGAACAAGTAATAAAGGAAATAGTCTGCAAACACTTGGAAGGTGGTAAGCTCAACAGCCAGCATGGATTTGCAAAGAACAAATCATGTAAAACCAATCTGATAGCTTTCTTTGATAGGATAATGAGCCTTGTGGATAAGGGAGAAGTGGTGGATGTGATATACCTAGATTTTAGTAAGGCGTTTGATATGGTCCCGCATGATATTCTGATCAATAAACTAGGCAAATACAACTTAGATGGGGCTACTTAAAGGTAGGTGCAAAACTGGCTGGATAACCATACACAGAGGGTAGTTATTAATGGTTCTCAATCCTGCTGGAAAAGTATAACAAGTGGGGTTCCGCAGGGGTCTGTAGTGGGTCCTGTTCCGTTCAATATCTTCATCAACGATTTACATATTGGCATAGATAGTACACTTATTAAGTTTGCAGATGATAACAAGCTAGGAGGGGTTGCAACTGCTTTGGAGGATAGGGTCAAAATTCCAAATAATCTGGATAAATTGGAGAAATGGTCTGAAGTAAACACAATGCAGTTTAATAAAGACAAATGCAAAGTGCTCCACTTAGGAAGGAACAATCAGTTTCACACATACAGAATGGGATGCAACTGTCTAGGAAGGCGTATGGCAGAAAGGATCTAGGGGTTGTAGTGGACCACAAATTAAAGATGAGTCAACAGTGTGATGCTGTTGCAAAAATAGCAAACCTGATTCTGGGATGCATTAACAGGTGTGTTGTGAGCAAGACACGAGAAGTCATTCTCCCGCTCTACTCTGCGCTGGTTAGGCCTCAGCTGGAGTATTGTGCCCAGTTCTGGGTGCTGCATTTCAGGAAAGATGTGGAGAAATTGGAAAGGGTCCAGAAAAGAGCAACAAGAATGATCAAAGGTCTGGAGAACATGCCTTATGAAGAAAGGCTGAAAGAATTGGGCTTGTTTAGTTTGGAAAACAGAAGATAGAGGGGCGACATGATAGCGGTTTTCAGGTATCTAAAATGGTATCATGAGGAGGAGGGAGGAAACTTGTTCTTCTTGGCTTCTGAGGATAGAACAAGAGGCAAGGGACTTAAACTGCAGCAAGTGGGGGTTTAGGTTGGAGATTAGGAAAAAGTTCCTAACTCTCAGGGTGGTCAGACACTGGAATAAATTGCCAAGGGAGGTTGTGGAATCTCCATCTCTGGAGATATTTAAGAACAGGTTAGATAAGTGTCTATCAGGGATGGTCTAGACAGTACTTGATCCTGCCATTGGGGCAGGGGGCTGGACATGATGGCCTCTCAAGGTCCCTTCCAGTCCTAGCGTTCTATGATTCTGTGATTCTGTGATGGATATGGGCCTTCCCTTTTCCTTAAGCACTGCAGGCCAGAGGTACTATGTGCATGCACCCTGCATACACCTGGCTGCCCTGGCCCCACCTGGGCACTACCTGCGGTGCGCTGTGATATATCTGGGGGAATGAGGCCACCAGGCACTAAATCAAGCACAGCGGGATGGCTTCAGCCTTTCCTGGATCTCTGGGAACTGCGTGGTCCCAGGATCACCACCTAGTTTTGAGAGATGGGTCCCCAGCCTTTTGCAGGGTGAGGTGCAAATCCAGCCCCTTTCTAATGACATGACATTGGGAAAACCCTGCAAGGCATTCCTCATGGTGATTTCCAACCGCAGGTCCCCTCTCGCTCGGCTGCGCCACCGGAGGGGCCCAGTGGCCTCTCATCCTTGTGCTGGAGGCGCCGTTCCTTGCTCTGCCACCCCCCTGCTGAGCAGTGTTGACCAAGTCACGTTCACCGCTCTCTGCCTCTGTTTCACTTTCCCGTTCATTGTGAGACTTCACTGAGCGCTGGGGGATCCTCTGATGAACGACACTACGGAGGTGTGAAAATAGCATGCAAGCTTTGCTGTGTTGGAAACTGAGATCCCCTCCTTTCCCGCATCCCTGTCAGTTTCCGAGCCGCTGTGGTTCTCCAAAGGGGGAACGCAGTCCCCTGCGTTGGGAGCCTGGCAACTCTCAGCAGGGATTCCAGCCACTTCTTTGCTCCTTGGAGGTGTAGCTTTTGTTGATGACATGGAAGAAGGATGAACGAGGAAGATGAAGGACTCAGACCAGGCTCCCTCAGACAGCAATTTCTCCCCGTATGGAACCTCACACATGGAAGGTGCTAATGAACGGACTGAAGATGCTGTAGGGCCCTCTGTGCTGTTCCAGTCTGACTGTGGCTCGATGCCTTTCATCTCACACCTGAACAAAGTCTGTGTTGGATGAGCTGCATGTTTGCAGCTGTGCAGAGACCAGCAGGGAGGTGGCGGGGAGGTGCTCGGTCACGGGGGCACCCTGGGATTCTGTTGCCAATGTGGACATACAACCGTCCTGGCTTTTATATTTAAATGGATGACAGTCAACTCCAACCTCACTCCTGTGCTCACCTGGGTGTCTGTAACCCTCCCAAACCGTCCTCGACACCAGCGGGTCTTAGCCCCATTTTGCAGATGGGGGAGTCGAGACACGGAAGATTCAGGGTCAGCATTTCAGGTGCGCCTTAATTCCAGGTGTCCCGCTGGGGCTCGAGGGTCAGAGATGCCGCGCACCAGTAACAGATGTTGGTGGCTGTGCGCTGCGAAGCTGATCTCAGGAGGCTCCAGTGGGACTCACCCGGAATTAGTGTCCACTTCAGGGACTTGGGCAAGGCTTGGTCAGCCTGCACACATCCCAGCTGGGGTCATGCTGTCAAGCTCCTGCCTTCCCTTCCTGCCCCTTGCACCGGTGCATGGCTGATAATGTCTTCAGCCCTGCCTGGGAAAATCAGGCTAAGAAAAGGCTTTGGAGTATGAACTGATGCCCCCAGGGCCTGACAGGAACCTCTCCCTCCTCTCTCCCTGGGTGGCTTTATCAGCTGGGAGCCCCGAAGGATTTTGCATGGGGGCCGCAGGACTGCGTTCCCTCTCTCGTGCGCTCAATTGGTGCTCAGGTGAGATTCCAATACCACCCAGCCAATTAGCAGAGTGCCCCCAGCTAGGTTTTGTGTCTGCTGGTGGTGCACGTTCTCACACACCTTGGTGCTTTTGAAGTTTATTCCACACACAGATGGAAAAAATCTGCCCACGGGTGGAAAAGATTAGTGGGAACATTGCTGCAGGGTGCACGTGGAGGAGAGCTGTGTGGCCACTCTCAGATGTGTCCAACCAGAGCCATCAGCCCCTCACTTCTGAACGCAATGTGTTAGAGGGACAGACAAAGGCCCTGTCTCCAGGGGGTGCCCCCAGCCTTTCCCTGGCCCTCATGGGGTCTGTCTCTTTTCTGCAGGTACCGTGGGCATGTCCCCGGCACGGTTTTCTCCTTTGGTGACACCTATGGGAACACGACTCTGAAATACTTCCAGGATTTCCGCAGTGCTGCCATGGAGACCAGCTGCTGCCCCTACAGCAAAGGCGGCCAGTTCCCCACCCTCTTCTCGCCTGACCCTGGCTTAGTGCTGGGGTGCAGGGCCCGGGGCTGGGACAGGTGGCTGCACGCCCCTTCCTATTCCCGCTTCAACCTGGACTTCAACCGCTCCCAGGAGCTGACGGAGTTCTACAAGGTGAGAGGGTGACGCTTGGGGTGGCCGACCTGCACACAACAGCCCAGTACCAGAGCACTACGCAGTAGGCCATGCAAAGCGGGCAGGCTCCCACCTGTCCCAGGGAGGGGCATCTTGGAAATACCCGGGGCTGAGCTAAGATGCAGCTAGCAGGAATGTACCATCAGTTGCCAGCAAAAGCCAGTGCGCTAGGCCTCTGGCACCCACCCGCCAAACTGAGGTGGTCTTTCCCCTGCCCTAATACTGCCTCTCAAGGCAGGTTGGGTCCAAATAGTGCTAAATAAGTTCATGGAGGACAGGTTCATCGATGGCTGTAGGCCAGGCCAGGCAGGGATGGTTTTCCTAGTCTCTGTCAGGGCTGGGAATGGGCGACAGGGAGGAATCACTGGCTGATTTCCTGTTCTGTTCATTCCCTCTGGGGCACCTTCCTGGCAGTGGCCAGTCGGCAGACAGGGCACCGGGCCAGATGGACCTTTGAGCTGACCCAGTCCGGCTGCTCTTATGTTCTGGAAGAAAAGAACCTAGAGCAGGCGTGGGCAAGATGCAGGCCACGGGCCGAATACAGCCCGTCAAGCTGTTTAATCTGGCCTGCAGCCCACCCCAGCAGGATGGCAAGACAGACTCTCCCACCCCCGTCCCAGACCCTGCGCCCCTCCCCAGGTCAGAATCCTCTCCTGCACCCACTCCACCTCCCTGACTGTGCACCCCAATTCCCTGACCCCAGTCACAACCTAACTCCCTCCCAGACCTCACATGCTCTCCTGCACCCCAGTCCCCTACCCCCAGCTCCATTCTGCACCCAACCTTCCTCCCAGACCCCACACACTCTCCTGCACTTGAGTCCCCTACCCCCAGCTCCATTCTGCACTCAACCTCCATCCAAGACCCCACACGCTCTCCTGCATCCGAGTCCCCTACCCCCAGCTCCATTCTGCACTCAACCTCCATCCCAGACCCCAGACCCCTCCACAGACCATAGAAAAGTGCGACCCTTGGCCACTTACCAAGATCTTGGAGTGCCCCCCCTCAAAAATGATTGCCCATCCTTACCTAGAGTGACAAGCACCAGGAAACCGCATTGGTGTGGTTCTGGGGCAGGCGTGGCTCACTCGCCTCCAAGGGTTTGCATGCTACAGTGCCTGGCCTGGCTGGGTGCGGAGGAGCAGGGCTGCCTTTGGGTGGTTACTGGGCAGGGGTCTCTGCGTGTTCCGCTGCCTGCGGGATCGCCGCAGGAGCGGTTGGAGGAGCCAGCCAGCTCTGCTTAGATGCCTGGCAGCTAAAGGGGAAATCCACCTGGTGCTGCTCCCAGCACAGGGCACAGCAGGGGGGTTGTCCCATTGCTCAGCACAGCAAAACCTTCTTGGTTCCCTGAACCCTCGTTCATGATCTGGACTGGGTGGGGCGGGGGAGGACAGCACAGAGCCCTGGGTGATAAAAGTGCATGAATCCAGGAAGAGACAGCATGAGAGGAGGGCAGAGGTGTGTAGGACCATGAGAGATGTTCCCCTGGCTAGACAGAGCACCTTCTCTCCAACCCAACCCAACCCAAACGGCCCACGCCCTTTACAGTTTGCACCCCGAACTCTGTGCTGTCTCTCCACTTCTCGGCCACGGAGAGGGCACAGAGCCACGCCTCCGTCACAGTGCATCAGGACTAAGCACAGCTTACCTTGCCGAATTCCTGAGCCAGGGCCCGATGCTATTTATCATGCTCGTCACTTACGTGGATGTGCTGCACAGAGGGCAGGTCTAGAAACACCGTTGTTGTTATTTCTGTGGTGATGAAGGATCCATTGCTTTGTGCATGTCTATGGGAAGAGAGGACCCTGCTCAAAGGACCTCTCCCAGGAGGCCGATCCCCATGTGAGGTTGGGCCCTGGGTGGGTGGTATCCTTCGCACAGGGAAGAAGGATTGCAGCATCAGACCTGCTATCTTTTTCGAATGCATTGGTATTTTAACTCTTCAGCGGCCTTGCCAGCCAGTGCTGCTCTGCTCTGCACCTTAAACCTGGCCTTGAGTACTTTGTCTGTCCTGCAGCTTTCCCAGAGGCATCGCGAGCAGTACCGTGACAAGACGGGGACGGTGCAGGTGGTTCCCTACTTTGTGCTGCCGGTCAAAGAGAAGGAGAAGTACCCCCACCCTCTTGATCTGTGAGTAGCAACAGCTGCCCCCACAAGCTGTGCTCAGCGGCCGCCCTTCCCTGCTCCTAAGTCCGGGGGGATAATGGAATGGATTCAGACAGCTTTGGTCCCTGTGGTGTGGGCTGGCTCGGTTTAGCCACAAATACCTATGGGGTTTCCTCCTCACTCACCCCCATTCAAAAGAAAACAGCCCAACACCGGCTGGATTCATCCAAAGCTAATAGTGGGGTGGAGGTTTGGTTGGTAATGTGGAAAGGACAAGCTCTGATTAAAAATCACAGCCGAGATTTGCCGAAGGACAGAATCCCAGAATCAGGCCTAGCTGGGTTTCATAGTCTCCCTGCTCAGCGGCTGCTGAGACCTGCGTAGGACCCAGAGGCACTGAGACCTCAGTTGGGGTGGGTGAAGTCTCTGCTCTACAGCCTTGGTTGAGAGCCAGCTGCCCTTTAGCTCACGTGATAGAGTGCAGGGCTTTAGACCCTCTACTCACAGGTTCTAACCCCGGGGCTGGCAACCCGGGTCTGTCGGCGTTACGCTTGCCAGCGCTTAAATCGATTTCCAGACGTGTTTTGCAGTAAAAGTGCCATAAGCACTTGTGTTCCTGTCTCCACGTGCTGCACCCATCCCCCTGCCTACTCCCCCCCAGCAAATCGGGCGCTGCCAAAGCCCCGGAGCCATTCAGGAACTGAGCAAGGATGGGTACTACTTCCTCTGCCTAATCTGCCAGTAGCGCACGATACAGTAAGCGTGCTCTGAGCTTGCCTACCAATGACCCGAGGGCAAGAATGGCCAGAGGGAGAAGGGGGATCTCCCTCACAGCTTGTAACTGGGGGTCACCTGGGGCAAGGGAGATGCCCAGTTCAAGCCCCCAACTCCACCTGAGGAGGAGAAGGGATTTTGAAGGAAGATTTGCACCTCTGTGACAAATACCCTACCCTGTGGTAGTCTGATCCACGGTTCTCCTGTTGAAGGGAAATAATGTAAAAGGTAATTGGAGCAGAAGGCTGGTCTCCCATGCCCACTGAGTGCTCTAACCAGTAGGCTACAGAGCCATTCCAGTGCCTGCTGGTGGTAGGGCTCTTTCTCTGGTTCTTCCCTGGGGAAGCTGTTCCACTGTGCACGAGGGTGTGTCCACGTTACAAGTGCTGCAGCACTGAAGTGTAGGCAGTTGCTACGGCAACAGAAGGAGTTCTCCCATCACTGCAGTTAATCCACCTGCCCAAGCGATGGTACCTAAGTCGGTGGAAGAATTCTTCCCTCTAGTGCTGGCCACACCAGGCTGGTTTAACTGCATCTCTCAGGGTGTCAGGTTTTCCTAACCCTGTGTGACATAACAAGGTCAGGGTGAGGTCAGTGCAGAGTTGGCCTGCCAGAGCCCAACACCCAATTTTCCCATTAGTCCCCTGGGGAGAGCCCTCCCCCGAGAAGTGACAGATCCCCCTTGAAATCCCTGTACCAGAGCCAGCCACCTCCAGGGGAGTGCTCTGAGTTGTAAGAGGCCTGCTCCTCTCTCCCCACTCCTGCTAAAACAGTATCGATACCGAACAGCAAGAGAGGGCTTTTGGCTGAGAGTCCCCAGCAGACGGAGGCATCTCCCAGCTGCCTATTTCCGAGGATGGGACTTAGCACCGCCCCGGGTTCGGCACTGCCGCTTGGCTCCATTAGGCAAGGAGGTTTCCCCCTTGGATTTAAAAAAGCCCGCACACATGCACACACAAACACACACCTGCCCTGCGTGACTAGCAATGACTTCTGGAGCTGTGCGTGCACAAACACCTCTCACAATGCAGTGCGTTTTCCCCACTGCGGTGGAGTCAGTTTCCCTTCGTCCCTGGTCAGTTTCAAGTTCTCTCCCTCCAGCAGCAGCTGCCGCCTGTGGGTTGGCTTCACCTCAAGGGATTATTATTTGCATCAGCTTTTGCTTGAGCTGTGGCTTCAAAGAGGGCCCACAGCCAGACCTCAGCCCAGAGACCAGCTCTATGGGCTTGGATTTGCCCACTAGGTTAGTGAACTCCTGCTCAATATGGTCTGAGCGCTGAGTTTGTAACAGCCCCTGCACAGGGGTGAGTAGCCCACAGTGCAGGATTTCACAGGGCTGCACCTCGCACAATGGCTTGTACGTGTGCCAAGCACTGACCAACGGGGCAAGCCGCACTGGCTAGCAGATGCATCTAAGTGGGGGCACCTCAGCTGGGCGCTCCAGGCATCGCTCAGGCACCTCAGATGGGCGTTTGACTGCTGAGGAGCTGATCCCTCATCCAGTCTCCACCCTGGGTAGCTCTGCTGAAGCCAGGGGGCAGGCCAGGTTCTAACCAGGCAGGATGTGCCCTGGGCTCATTTTAGCAACAGAAATTCAGGGGTTGGGCAGCTGAACAGGGAGCCCAGGTCTGAGCAGCTCTCTCTCCTCTGGGTTCTGGGTCAAACCCAATGACTCAGGGCCTGGATCTGCCGGGTGCTGAGCGGGCCCAACTCCCATGGAAGTCACTGGGGACAGATAGAGTCCGGTGCTTCCCAGCTGGCACAGGCATGGGCCTATGGGACGGAGAGTGAGGAGGGTTTAGGCAGCCCCAATCAAGGGAATGGATTGGGGCTGGTTAAACAGCCCTGTGCCTGCCTGGCAGGAGAGACAGCTGCCAACCTGTCTTGCTAGGGGCTATAAAGGCTGGGAGAAAGAAAGGTGGAAGGAGGAGGAGAAGACAGGCCAGAGGGGTGGAGCCCTGCGGGCTATTGTTCGCCAGGCCTGCTACTGCCAAGCTTTGGCTGTGAAAACCCTGTCATGTAGTAGCTAGTAAGGTCGGGGGAGGGAGCTGGCTGTAAACAGAGACCCCTGGAGTTTGCATTGACTCAAGGTGTCCTTGATTGGGTTGCAGGGGCAGGAACCCGAGGGGCCCAGTTTGCAGCTCACGTGGCCCTAAACGCCCATCAGTTCCTGCCTACAACAGTAGCTCACTAACAGAGCAAAAAGTTATTGAGAGGAACTGGATCAGTCCACTGGGAGGCAGGGCCTCTTGGTTTGGAGAGGGTTGAATTAGGCGTGCTTGTGTAACTGCCCTGAGTCAGGCTCAAACATGGGACCTCAGTGCAGGTGCCTCTACAGCTTGAGCTAAAGGCCAGCTGGCGCTCAGCATAGGCTGTGGAGGACACATATTCTTTCTCTGTGACGTGGGCTAGGTACCACTTGAGACAGTTAAACACACATAGGTGTGTGGGTTACACTTACTTCCTTTATCACACCTCTTATCCCTTTGTGCTAAGGCCTGTGGCTCCAGAATCGGGCCAATCAGCATCAACGGACTGACAAATATGAGGGTGACGTGAAGACGTCCTACTCATTATCGAGTGCCCACCAAGAAGGAAAGAAAGACTCCCTTTCGCTGTAGGTCTGAGTCCTCACAGCTCCTGCTGTCCTTTGCAAACAAACAAATGCATTAACCCAGCGAAGGCTCAGCCCTTAACACTCACACCCGAACACACCCCCATCATCCTGCAGACACTGACACAGTGCATTGCATTTGGCCACATGGAAACCCTGCAAGTTTAACTGCAGGCTGAACCCCTTGCCTAGTAGTAAGGAACAGGCAGGAAGCAGAACAGGATAAGGGGGGATGCTGTGAGGAGGGGATTGCCTCCCATGCAGGCAGGTGGGGCTGATGTTCTCAGGGGAAAGATGGTGGCTCAGTGGGTGTCTCTGGCTATAGCTATCCACAGCAGCTTCACCAGCTGGGAAAGTGGCTTCTTTTGCCCTACCTTAAACATGCAGGAAACCAGTTTGAAGAAGCAGACTCTTGCTCAAGGTGGTTTCACAAAAGGACTTACAGACCTGTGCTGGAGACTTCCTGGGGCTCTTTTAATGTGTCACTTTAGATTTGGGGTGGGACCCTGGAGAAGATGGCTTTTTAGCGCAGGTATCCATGTTCCAATTCAGTAGCAGGAGCTGGTTTTATCAGTGCTCGGGTTCCTTCTGCCTCTGCAGAGAAGCAAAGACACTCCAAGGGGCAGAAGTAGAGCTGGGTGAGTAACAAAGGTTTTGGAGGGTAGTAGCCCTGTTAGTCTGTAGCTTTACAAAAAACAAGCAGTCCTCACGAAAGCTCATTTCCTAATAAATAAAATTGGTAGCCTTTAGGGTGCTACAGGGCAGCTCGTTTTTTTTAACAAAGGTTTCAGCAATTCAAAAAATCCTGGGAAAAATTGTTTAAGGGCAAATGCAACACGTTGCTTTGATTCTGAACCTATTTTTACAGTTTGCAATTTTTTTAAAAATAAAATGAAAGGCCATTTGGAGAGGCCTTGTACACTTAAGAGCTAAGACAGTTCTTTTTGAAAATGTCAACACGAAATGCTGATCATTTTCATGGTTATTTGCCCAACCAAAGCCATGTGGTGAAATGCCAACTCTTCTGTCCCAGGGGTGGCTGCATTTTCCTGGTGGGGGAAGTGATCCTACAGAGTTGGCCTGTGGAGTTCTCCAGCAGCTACAGTAAAACCCATGCGGATGCTCTGGCGCTGGCTGTGCTGGGAGCTCTCTGAGTGAGCGAGGCTGGTTCTAGGTTCCTGTGCATCCTACAGCAATGGACAGAGCTAGGCATGCCCCATTGGGTGTGCGTCTCTTGAAGGACCTGCTCTCAGCAGGGGTTTACAGGGCTTCCTCTGCTAGCTCTGATTTTTGGCCCTTGGAAGGTGTTTCCTCAGCACCCAGGGGCTCTGTCTGGGCGGGAATCACAGTCAGTTCTGAGCATGTCGCTATTCTAGCTCAGAACTCCCCACACACCCTCTTCTCCACCTCCCCCCTAGGCTTGTGTAACCCCATCCACTCCCCAGGGCTCAGCCGTCCCTCCCTCCCGGGGTTACATATCCCCCGCCTCCAGACCTATTGCCTGCACTTCACTCACTGTCCCTGTAAGTCTCATCCTGGCTGGCTTGCTGTCCCTGCCAGCTGAACAGGGTCAAATTGATCTACTCTCCCAAACTGGCTCCTCCCTGTCCGCCATCGTGGAACTTCCGTGTGCACCCGTTTCCTTCGACTCCTAACACAGATCTTCCTTCCCGCACGGTTCCTGCACGTGCTCTTTCTGTTCTCCCTCGAGGGGTCAGTCTCTTGTCCACACCCTGCTCCTCTGCCACCGCCACTGCTGCTGTCTCTTCTGCTTGGGTCTCTTTGGAACCAACCACACGCCCCTCCAAAATGCTGTCTGAATGGTCCTGCTCCCCCTGACCTCTGAGCATGGCACCAATGCTCCCTTTGAGTCTCTTCTATGTCTGACCTCTTGTCCGTCCTTTCAGGGCCATTCGTCTCCTACTTTCATCTCTCATCTGCTCTCCTTTTGCGTTCCCCCTCTTGCCCCCTACTTCATGCCTGGAAATCGCCATCACCTGTGTGCCAGCCTTGGTTCCTGGTCTGTATCCTCCTCCCCCAGCTGTCTCTGTGCTTTCTGGAGCCAGCCTCACCTCATGCAAGTGAGCTGCGATCATCCTTTCTCCAGGCCTCAGTTTCTGTGGCTGTAAAGTGGGGCTGACGACACACACTTGCGAAGGGCATTGTGTTCTAAGACTGGAAAACACCAGCTGAGGGCTCTGTGCCTCAGTTTCCCGACCACCGAAAGACACCTGTTTGGAGGCTTGCTTGGCTGATGTCTGTAGAGTGTTGTGAGCTCCTTGGATGAAGATGCAAGAGTCTTGAGGACTATTACTGAGAGCCACAGGCTTCATGCATTGTTGGTGAGTCTGGTCCGCATTGCTGCCTGCTCGGGCTGTAGTTCAAACAAGAATTATTTCAGGAGGTCAGACGCAGTGATCACAGTGGTCCTTCTGGCCTTAGCATCACTGAAGAGCGGCACAGGAGGGCCCAGCCTGCTGCCAGCACGTGCCCCCAGTGCACCAGCCATAGAGCTGGTTCTGTCCCTCCAGGCAGCCTGATGGCCTGTCCCCCGGTCTGAGAGAGGGAGTCCCAGGTGAGTATACTGCACAGGGGGAAGGCTGAATAAGCAGTTCAGCTCAAGGATGGGAGCTGGGGGGCAGAGGGGGCTGCAGGGGGCAGTGCGATCTGCCCCAAACCCAGGCTGTTCATGCTTTGCAGCAACGCATCTGCGTTTGCTTTTGTCTGGACACCTCTGTAATCACCGCCCCCACCCCAGGACTATGTGCTGGGTGCAGGATGCCTGTGCAACATCAGCCTTTGCCAGGTCTGCTGGCATTCCTTTGGCTGCCAGTATTTTAGGTTTGTTCTCTTCCCTCTGCTTTCTCCAGCGTTCTCTCCTCCCACTTCTCCCGCCCCCGCAGGGTACACTGGCACAAAACACTACGTGTTTCCATTGCTCTCGTGTGCTAAAACATCCAGGGCTTATTTCTAGACCCTGAATTTGTACAGGGGGGAGGAGGGAATTGGCTTCTCTGCAAAGCCAGCCCTGCGAACTACCTGAGTGCTGCAAAGAAGGACGAAGCTTCTGTTCCCGGTTCCTTAGCTCCCCGCAGGCTGGTTTAATTAACCCTTTGGTGCTGGTTGCCCCACTGCACCTGCTGTGCCGTCTGGGTTCCTTTCTGCTAATGGAACGTTAAGACATTTTTGGAACGTTCAGACACAGGAAGGGCCCCTATCCCTGACACGTGGCGACCCTGACTCCATGGGCATCTCCGTGTTGTGCCGTATGGCCAGTTGCAATCGGAGCTTTTGGCTGTCCCTGTTTTGCGTGACCATGAGGCAGGCGAGTGCAGCGTGGACTGCGAGACCACAGCCCTGCGAGAGCCAGCTGCGTGGCAGATGCAGCCTAGCTGGGTGAGTGAGGATGTCTTGTACACATGTACTGGGGTGGAGGGAAAGGGGTGCACTGAAGATTGCCTGCTTAAATCTCTGCCTTGGGAATCTCACGCTTTCATGTACATTTCGCAGGCTCCACCTCTGAGGAGGAGATGTGAACTGTAACCCTCTGACTTTCCTGACAGGGTCCTCGCTCACTGGACATTTCAGTAGGACTCTGGGCAGTAGAAGGACATAGGCACCTGTAAGAGAGGAAGCAGATCCCTGGGCTCACAATTCACATAAATAAAACCTAGAACAGAAGAACAGCCATACTGGATCAGACCAAAGGTCCATCTAGCCCAGTGTCCTGTCTTCCGACAGTGGCCAGTGCCAGGTGTCCCAGAGGGAGTGAGCAGAACAGGGAATCAGCCAGTGATCCGTCCCCTGTCATCCATCTCCAGCCTTGGACAAACAGAGGCTAAGGACACCATCCCTGCCACCCTGGCTAATAGCACTGATGGAGCTATCCTCCAGAGATTTGTCTAGCTCATTTTTGAACCCTGTTAAACCTAACTTGTGATTTCAGCAGCGTAGTGTGATATTCCAGCAAACCATTTTTTCTGTTTCCTACTGTCTAACCTTTCTTTCCATTAAACGCCTTTTCAGCCCTGCGCATGGTATATCTTCCCTGGAAGGCACTTTGGAGAACGAATGAAACGAAGACATCGCAAGGCACCAGAGACTGGAAAATGAGCGCCAGAGATGGAACAGGATTTTAGTCAGACTGTGCTACCTAAAAACACTTGGGAGGAAGGACTTCTTTGTAGAAGAGATTAGCTCTTAGTGCAGATTTCCTGAGAGCCCAAGCAGTTCCCCATTGAAAGCAGGGAAGGTCAGACTTGACATTTCCAGTACTCTGAAGGCAAAACATGAGTCGGCACAAAATGCCCAAACCTGTCAGGCTTTGGACATCCATGCCGAAGGAGTGCAGAGCCACCAGCTGGAGCTCCTTGGTCTGTGAGCTACCAAGCCTGTGAGGCAGGGATGGCATCTGGGACTCAGAAGTTCAGGCTCCAATCTTTAGCCAGAGCACAACTCAGGAGGCAGGGAGGCTGAAGGCCACTTTTGCACTCTCCTCCTGTTTCTCCTCCTGAGCTGGACTGGTGCACAGCCTTTGTTAGACCAGCATGAATGATGGTCTGATTTATGCTGCATACCTACCACCCCCCTTTCATAGAATCCACGGCCCGAAGGGATCGCTGTGATTGTATAGTCTGGGTCCTTGTATAACACAGCCAGAGAAGAGCCCCACAATGACTCCTAGAGGAGAGGAGAGCTTCTAGAAAACTTTTGTCCAGTCTTGATGTTGAATTGTCAGTGATGGAGAACCCACCACAAACCTTGGTCATTTGTTGCAGTGGTTAATTACTCTCACCGTTAAAACTGGAGGCCTTATTTACAGCTTGTTAAAATAAATAGTGTGAGCTCCTGCGGCGTATCACGACAAAACGTCTTTTCTAGTCTTGCGATCATTCTTCTGGTTCTTCTCTGACCCCATTCCAGTTTATCAACATCCTGCTGGAACTGCAGGCACCAGAACTGACTGTGGAACTCCAGCAGCAGCCGCACCAGGGCCCAATGCAGAGGTCAGATGACCTCACTGCTCCTATTCTAGATTCCCTGGTTAACAGGGAAGCCCCAGCTACACCTGTGCCCCTTTGCCCAGCCCCTTGATGTCAGCAATGGGGCGCAGGGCTTAGGAGCCTTGAAGCCGGTGCTGCCCTGCAGGCAGATTCATCTCTGCAGCATGATCATGGCTGGTTCCAGTGGCTTTAGGCACTCTGAGTGCTGGCGGAGCAGTGCAGAGGAACACGGGCCAGGAGATTAACAGTGGCTTGTGATCGGACCGTGGGTCTCAGCTCACACACACGTGCGCATCAGGCACTGCAGAATCCCCCCCCCCGAGATGGGGAGCAGCACCTGGACCCCAGGATGTGCTACGAGCTCTGGGGATGGAGAGCTCCAGCATCCAGGGACTGATCCGCTTTCCCTCTTCCCACATCTGTCATTCGCTCTCGTCTCCCAGGCAACGCACCGCTGCTGAGGCGGCACTGCGGCGGGGGGACTGCAGTTTGCGAACACACACAGGTGGGATCTCGTGTGAAGCAAAACTCAGGTCGCTTTAGCACCTGGCTGTGCTCAGCTTCCCAGAACGCACTGCTGCCGTGCTCCACCAGACAGTCACTTCCCTGCCCCTGCGGCTGGGTGCCCTGCCTTGATGCCCCTCCGCAGGAGGTGTGCCTTAGGCTTGCATTAAGAGCTGGGGGTCAGATTCGTCCCTGATGTAACTCCACTGACACCAGTGGGGTTTCACCCAGACCGTAGCAGCTTCAAGATGGAAACGCCACCATGAGGGGCACTAACTGACCATCCCAGGCTGGAGACTTTGGCAAAGGGACCAAAACCTGAACAGGCGATGGAGACTGAATCTCTTGTCCATCCTCTGAGGTGCCCCCCCGACTGGCGGCATCTCAGAGAAGATGGTTCCCCTGTCACAGAGGAATTCAGCCCCCAGGGCTGCCAATCCAGCACCCTTCACCTTGGCTTCAGGCCTTGGTTACACACTCCCATTCTCTTTTCTTCTGTTGTCCCAAGCAATCACGCGCTTTCTGGGTCCCATGCCCCCTCCGTCCTGCATGGGTGGGTCATTAGTCCCTATAGGCTAACTCCGTCAGTCCCAGACTGCCAATCAGCCGGCATCATTCGGCAGACCCAACCCTGCCCTCACACGACAGCAGAGCCAACCCAAGGGAACAGACAGGTTGCCAGGATGGTGTACAAGAGGGGCGTTGCTTAGCAGTTAAAGTGAAGGCTGAGTGGAGTTTGGAATTTCTGTCCTATAGGAAAAGCTAAGATTTCAGCACTTGTTTTCAATGCAGATCAGATGAAGAGTTGAACTCACAGAAGATTAGGGCTGGAAGAGCCCTTAGGAGGTCATTGAGTCCAACCCCCAGCTCCAAGCAGAGCCAACCTCAACTAAATCATCCCAGCCAGGGCTTTGCATGCCTGGCCCTAACCATCTCAAAGCATGGAGATTCCACCTTGCCCTGTTCTATCCTGCAGGTCGGGCGGGCAGAAACGTTCCACTGGAACATCGTCCTGCTGGACGTTCCTGAGCACAGGGCTGGGGTTCAGGAGACGGTGGTTCTGTTGCCAGCACTGACTTCCTGGTGTCCTTGGGCAAACCATGCAGAGCCTCAGTTTCCCCAGGTGTAAAAGGGGGTATATGAGAGAGCTGGCCCTCTGGTAGGCAACGGCACAGCAGGTATGTCTGCCTCAGTTTCCCTCCAGCAGGCTGCCCAGAAATAGTCCAAAACCTGTTCCCAAGTATAACTATACTGTGGTGTCCACATTAGCAGGGTCCCATGCACATAAATCATAACAAGACAACTCCCAATTCTTCAGCATCCCTGCCCCTACCCTGAGGGTCCTGCGTGACCCAGCATCCCTCACCCTACCCAGAGTGCCAGGCACAGCTCCAGCCTCCTCTGTTCCCACCTATCCACCACAGCCATCTCCTGTCCTTGCACCAGGACAGCCACCCCAGCCCTCCCCATCAGTAAACAACCCTGCCCTTCCCAGCTCGGCTGGGAGATGATCTTCACCGGGGGAGCATCACCTGCTCCGTCTGGCCCTCCCACTAATGCCCCGGGCTGTTGGCAGAGAAGCTCCTCTGCAGCCCAACCTCTGGTTTGCAAATATCAGCCTGCACACCGCTCAGCCCAGCCCCTGGGCTTCCCTTGCCTTCTGCTAGGAGTGACCATTCGGATCTGGCAGCTCCCATCTGCCCCACCTGACTCTCCCTCCAGAAGTTCGGACTCACTGGCTCCGACTGACCCAGGTGACCCTTCATTAACTGGGTCTCTCTCTCTGGTCCTTATCGGCGTCGCCCTGCCCTCTTAATTAGCCTGATGGGAGCACCTGCCCTGGCACAGGGGCCTTGGACCTACTTGTACTGGGGGCAGCTAGCCTGGGTCTATTCCAGTCCCTTTCCCATCTTAAGTGCGACATGGCCCCCAACTCCATCAATGCTGAGGCCTCCCCCTGCTCCCCAGCTTTAATGCTCTTATCAGTGCTCTGATTCCCATTGCACGGATGGGAAACTGAGGCACGAAGCACCCCATCGGCTTGACAGTCTGGATGTGCCAACGCTGGCAAGAAGTGCTGCGGCTCAGTTGAACAGAGCTCTGAACGTGGGACCCACGCTGAGGAGAGGCAGGATCACTGCTTTTGTGGCCAGAGGGTTGTGCGCGGGGAGGCTGCTGGGGAGATGAAAATGCTCGTGGAAACAAAGGGAAACCTGTTGAGTGCTGCTCAATAATACATGCGGTGCTGATGCGTCTTCTGCAGTGCAGAGGAGAGTTCTGCAAGAACTGCAAAACGGGGCCTAGGCCGTCTCCAGGGGCCCTCGGCGCTAATAAGCAACCAGCCGCTTTGGAACCATCCTGTATGGCAGTTTCTCTCCCTCCCATTTTATTTACCTTACGCATTCCTTGAGGAAGCCCTTTGGCTCAGAGAGCTGTGTCCTCCGAGCCCAGCAGCACTTGGACTCAGCCATGATGCTAGCAGCAGAGTTATCTGATATACCTTCCCTTTGAGAGTCATCAGTGCATGCATCCCAGGATCCCAAAGAACATCCCAAGTGTCACCTGATTCATCTGCACGTTTCTCTGGCCTGAAAGTGTGAGGCATACCTTCTCGTTGGCACCTTGGAATTGTGGGGGATCCCACCGGGAGCACCGTAGGGAGACAGCTCTATGGCTCCCTGTTCCAGCCCTGCCCATATCACCAGCGACTGAGTGAGCACCAGAAAGCTCTTCTGCTTGGAGCCAACTTGGAAGCTTCTTGATCTCCTGCGTTGCCTCATGCCTGCAGTGAAGACAACCGGAGTTTCCAAACGGTCTATTTAAACTATGGAATAAGTGAGTGGATCTGACTGTCCAGTTCTCACCCACATTGCAATTCATTAGCATGATACCACCACATACTGTGAGCTCCTGGGGCATCAGAACCTCTCTTGTTCCATATAATGGCACCGGGAGGCTTCTTCTCCTGAGGGATATTGGACCAGGTGTTTCAGGAACAGATGGCAGATCTGAATGGTCGCATGGGGTCTAGCCATCTGCTCATGACTACAAAAGGTAAAAGGCCCCAAACCATAGGCATCACAATTGGATTATGTCTCCAGGGAGAAGCAACTATAAATAATTTCATTTTTTAAAAAGTGAAAACCTCCCTAGAAAGGACACTAGGTTTGCAAAGTCATGCACTCAGCTGTCATGAAGTGCCAAAGTGAAGATTGCCGAGTTAACCTTCCCTTTACCAATTTGTGCATCTGCATTACGAGATAGTGATCACAGAATTAAAAATTGCCATGAGCTCAAGCCATGTGACCCCGGTGATATGTAGTGCAGACTATTGGCACAAACAGACTTCCACATAGCTTCAGTTTCAGCTTTGTCCTCTGTTTACCAGGAAACATAGCATGTCTGCTGATGCTACGTGGCACTCAGACATCTACTGGCTGCATCATCTACAGTCACACCCCGAGAGACGCCCATTCGAGTTATGAGAATTCGACTTTATGAGGAGTTTCATTTAATACCCCTACTTCAGCTTACGAGGCATTTCTTCGCATTTACGAGGACCGATTTGGAGGCTGGCGGTTCTGGTAGGCGAGCACTGAGGGGAAGGAGTCGGCCGCGTTGGTCTTGACGAAGAGGCCGTGCAGGGGGATGGCGGCGCCCTGCGAGAGGGCAGCAGTCTGGTGCGGGGAGGTAGACTTGTCCGAGTCCCGGCAGTAGATCACGCCGCTCTGCGAGACATGGATGCTGGGCGCACAGCCCATTCCGGCCCCGCTGCTGCCGCTCACCCCCCGGGCAGCTTGGGGGCCGCCACCGCACGCCCTGCACAGCTGTGCCTCGGGCACCGCTCGCCGTCTGTGGTGCTCCCTCCCATTTAGCGCCTGGCTCGCCCGCCTATGCCGCCTCAGCTGCTGCTGGCAGGGCCTCTCCACCATGCAGCCCCGCACGAGAGAGGCATCGCCCCTCACCAGCTGGGGGCCTCCTGTGCCTGCCTGCCTCCCCATGCAGCCAGCCCCTGGCAGCACCCCCTCCCCTTAACCTAAGCTGCGCTCAGGCCGGGCTGCCTCCCCGTGTCCTGCTCTGCCCTGCCCGCCCCCTTGCACCAGATTTAATGGGATTTGGTGTTGTTTTAGCATAAACGGGTGTACATGTTGGGGCTCAGGAACGCATAACATTTTTTCCCATTGAAATGAATGGCAATTACATTTTCAACTTACGAGAATTCACCCTGAGAGGTTTTCCAGGAACGAATTACCCTCATAAGACAGGGGAAGACTGTACTGCAAGTCTTTTCTTCCCAGAATCCCTCATCAAAACCCTGTGCAACTTCAATGGCAAATCAAGCTTTTATTCTTTCCTGAGCCCCAGTTTTACTCTGCGTCACCAGACCTCAGGCAGGCTGTTGAGGAATAAGGGGATTTCGAAACGTGAGGGGTCTTTTCAGAAAGGACCCCCGTGAAGGCGAGCCTTGCATGTTCATTTCAGCGTCTCATTAGTATTCTCCGATTTGCCCGTTAGCCTGGCCATTGTGAAATTTTGACCAAGTGTGGCCCCAGCCTCACTGTCCGACCTGTGCACAGAATGTGACAGAGCGCCTGTGGGAAAAGTCTGTGATCGTGTAGTTCAAGAATCTATTGTAATGAGTATTCACGAGAGGATGGAATTGCAGATGTGCATTGCCAATTGCAGAAGATATTACAGGGGCATCCTGCTTCCTCCTCACACACACACATGCTGAGAATTCACAATTTGCCATTGATTTCCGTGATGATGCCTTACAGAGGAACACACAGTGATCTCAATGTGTTCTTCACAGACTGTGGGGCAGGGGTGGACGCAGCCGGACAAGCTGCCGGCTCTGGCCCGTGACCCAGCAGGAGCCTCAGCCAGGGTTCCTGCTTGCCCCAGGCCTGCCCCACTCAGGCTAGGTGGCTGTGGGGACACGTGCGTCCATGAACGCTGTGAGCCTGGGGGAGGGGGAAGAGGCTTTGTGAGCTGCCCCCGCCCCCAGCACAATCTCGCAGCTCCCGGAGACTCTTTTCTGGCCAATGGGAGCTGCCTGTTGGAAGAGCAGGCAGTCCACAAAGTACACCTCCCTCTCCCTGGGGGGGTGCAGCGTTCAGAGCAGCACGCATGGCCCCTGCAGCCGGCTTCTCTGAGCAGGCTGTGGGGGCAGGTAAAGTGGAGATCCTGGCTGAACCAGCTGCTGGGCTGCTGGCCGGGAGTGGGCCAGGTAAGCTCATCCCGGCCCAAGCCTGCCTCTGGCCCCCCTCCTCCTGCATCCCTACCCTTGCCAGGCCTGCACCGCAATTCCCTGCCCCCGGTTACAACCCAAAACTCTGCCCCCTGGTCTGCCTCCTTCACCCAAGTTCCCTCCCAGACCCCACACCCTCTCCTGCACCCCAATCCCACACCCCAAACTCCCTCTGCACCCAACCTCCGTCTTAGACCCCGCACCTCCTCCATTAATATGGAGGAGTGCAGGGCATGACTACTTTCAACATGCTTGGAGGGGCTCCCCATCTAAAATTATTGCTCCTTCCCCCTGGCTATAGCACCCGATCTTGTACGACGCTCCTCATCCCCAGCTCCCACTGACTTTGGTCTCTGCAGCTTCCTGAGCAAAAGACTGGCTGTCTTTGGCAATCAGATTCTGCCCGTCTCTGGGGGTGGGGGGGTCACTGGAAGTGGATTTTGATATACTTGAAATTGAGAGAAACGGCCAATCCATTGTTGTCTGAGCGGACACGTGGGACTTTGCAAAATGCTAAGCTGCGCGGATGCCCTCTAGTGCCGGGAGAGAGGTTAATTTTCAGGTTGCTCAGCAGATAAAAAGGACTCAGAGAGTTTTAAGCCAGAAGATTGGGATCCTCTCGTCTGACTTGCACTGTACCAAGCAGAGACCGTCAGCCGGTTACCCCCCCAGATCAAGCCCAGGAAGCAGCGTTTGGCTAAAGCGCTGCCCAAAGGCAGCCAGGCCTGCCATGGAGGTGTCAAGCCATGGAAGAGCCACCACTTCCTCTGGTAGTTTGTTCCAGGGCTTGATCCCCACCCCTGGCAGAGACGTGCATCCAGGTTCTCACTGGAATTTCTCTGGCTTCCGCTCCCAGCCACTGGCCTTTGCAGGTGTATTCACTCCAGATGGCCTTAGATGCTGTAACCACATCACCATTTAGCCTTTCTGATCGGCTTAACCAGAGGTCTGAGTCTCATGGCCCATGGGCCATCCCTGTCCATTCCAGTGCTCCCTGCCCCACCCCTCCGTTGTGCCCCATCCCCCGGGTATGTGGTCTGGCATGGGGAGTACATGGGGGCTTGATTGCACTGTGCCAGGCCCTCCCCTGTGATTCCCAAGGCTGTGCCCCCAGGGAACGGGATGCAGTGGGATGAGGGGGTGGGGCTGTGGCAGGAGGGGGCGGGGCTTGGGGCCCTGGAAAGGGACGGTTCCTTCCTGACCCCGGTCTGCTTGTGCTCCTGGGCCAGATTGCAAAACTGCTCCCACCGGGGCTGGCTTTGAGCTCTGAGTTTGATACCCCTGAGCTAAACAGAGCTCTGGAGGCTCACGCAGTCCAGCGTCTTCTCCAGCCTTGGGCCCTGTGGTGGCCCTTTTCTGTCCCTGGCTACTTTCTCATGTCATTTTAAACTCTGGCCTCCACAAGTGGCTGCAAGATTCTGGTATTGGTCTCCCCAGTGCCACCTGCAGGACTTTGAGCTCCCCCACACACCCCTGCCCCACTGCAAGGTTCATCTTAGCTCTCATGGGGAGCACGCTGAGTTGCTCACCCTGTGTGACCCAGAAATGGCTTGCAGGAGACGAGAAGGGCATAGGAGGCAGGGTTTTCCTCCTAGGCTCTTGGCAGTCACTCAATGAGGAGAAGGACATCTTCTGGTCACCCTCCTATTCATGAGTCCGTCGATGGCTGACCAGCCTGATTCTGGAGCCGCAGGTCTGATCCCAGACCGGGCAGGCATTGGTAGCTATTGGAAGGGTGTGGGGCAGTTTTTGATGCCCGTCTCTGCCTCCCTGTGTGTGCCCTGCTACAGGACCTCTCAAATTGTGCTATCTCTTCACGGATCACCACTCTCCAGTGGGGACGGCCTTGGGCAAGGTTCTCCCAGGTGTCGACACCGATGCTGCACTTTTTCACGTGTGCCTTCAGCACATCCTTATATTGCTTCTGCTGGCCCCCAGCGCTCCTCGGTCCTTCTTCCAACTCGGAAACCAGAATCTCTTTAGAGAGGGGGCTGATCAGACGTCCCAACCAGTCCAGCGAAGTTGTTGGTGAATGATAGTGGCTTCAGTGCTGGTCACATTCTCCTGTGCACGTTGAAATCTCTTGTTGGGCTTTGGTTAGATTAATGATAACATTAGCACACATTAAAATTAACGTGCAAGCGGGATTAACAATGTAGGGCTTTGATAAGTACTTTACAGGTTGATTACAACCTGACCCCGCCCTCCCCGCCCCCGCTAAGCCTTACTGTAGTGTTTGTGGGGAGGTACTGCACAGTCAGGTGTATCTGCTTCTTTGTTTTGGTCTAGTCTTGGCCTTCTCAACAACCTCTGGCAAGGAGTTCCACAGGTTGACTCTGAGCTGTGTGAAGAAGAACTTCCTTTTGTTTGTTGTAAACCTGTTGCGTATTACTTTCATTTGGTGTTCCCTAGTTCTTGCGTTATGAGTAGAAGTAAATACCACTTCTATAATTACATTCTCCACACCTGTCATGATTTTATACAACTCTGTTGGGTCATTGAGGGTTTATTTATCACTGTGTATAACAAGCTAGTCATCTCTATAATGTCTGTTGACCATTTATTACCCCTGTACTAGCCAGTCAGAAGCAGACGGCTACTACATGTGCTTTACCTTGAGTTAGCCTTTTGAAAATGCACTCACTGCTTGTACTAAATGCCTGTTCCACCTTGTTTTAGCTTGATGCTGGGAGTAGCTGTCCACGACCTGCAGAAAAGCTCTGCGTGGCCCAAAAGCTTTGCATTTCCCACCCCGTGGGGCCGACAGCCACCATGGGCCCTGAGGCAAGGTGGGAGGGGGACAGGGCCTAGGGCAGAAGGGGTGAGACCTAGGATAGAAGGGGAGTGGCCTATGCCCAGAAGGGGCAGGGCCTAGGGCAGAAGGGGTGGGGCCTAGGGCAGAAGGGTCAGCGCCTGGGATAGAAGGGGAGGGATCTAGGGCAGAAGGGGCAGGGCCAGGGATAGAAGGGGAGGGGACTCGGCAGAAGGGGCGAGGCCAGGGATAGAAGGGGGGCCTAGGGCAGAAGGGGTGGGGCCTGGGATAGAAGAGGTAGGGAGTAGGGAAGAAGGGGAGGGGCCTGTGATAGAAGGGGCAGGGCTTAGGACAGTCAGCCCTTAGCACCGTTTGGAGCATGGTGCTGCCCTCCTTCCCTGCCAGAGTCACACAGAACAGCAGAGCAGCGCTGCAGTGGCGGTTCGAAGGGGCACTAACAGTAGCTGCAGCGGCCAGCGCTCCAGGCCCCTTAGAAACACCAGGCCTCAGGGCAATTACCCGCTTGGCCCCACTCAGCAGGCCAGCTCGCAGACTCAAGTATCTCCAACACAAGAGGTTCCATCCTTGACCTGCTCGCTGTGATGCAGAACCTTTAGTATCGTGCAGCTTCCTAACAGGTTAAATCTGAAAGCTTCTTCAGAGCCAGGCTGAGGTCCGGTGGCGCTGCCTGTCTCTAGGGTCTTTTCCTTCCAAAATCGGACCCCAGCAGACTGTGCAGCCTCTGCAAGTCTGGTGCAGTAACTCCCTGTGCGCCAGCACCCCCACTGTGCTCTCAGTGCCGATATTTACTGTGCATGGGCAGGGAGCCAGTGTTGGGATGAACCCGCTCGACCTTCCGTCTCTGGAGACCTGTGTTCCCAGTCTAAGATCGGGATAGAGGTAAAGTGGAGTGTCTCGGTTTGAGTGTCATCCCGTCAGCCTAGCACAACCCATCAGGGTTTGAGCCCAGCTCAGGGGTGGTTAAGGAACGGACCAGCAGAAGCAGTGGGGTTCAAATCAGGCTTAGAGGGGTCATCAGCAAAGCTGGGACAGCAGGGGAGGGAAAACAGGACAAAGGAATCACCTGAGCTGTGTACGGGGACCAAGGCTGGACCAGCATGTGGGAAGGTCACAGGTCAGGACTGAGAGACGTTGGCAGAGCTGCCTGGGGCCGAGGAAGCTAAGACTGAGGTATAGTGACAGCAGTGCATGAGAAAGGGGTGTCTGGTGTCTGTGACACTGTCCTCCATAGTGCCAGCTAGACCACTGACACAGAGAAAGAAAGCTGAGGGGCTGCCAGCTTTTAGTTCAAACACTAGCAGCTCCTGCACTAAGCTCCAGAGGTCCCAGATTACAGCGATAGCAAACACAATAATGATGAAATAAAATTCAGTCCCATGCAGGGGCCAGAACAAGGTCTGTGCCATATTTCAGTCCCCTTCACTCCTGCTTTGAGAACTTCTTTGGTGGCCCATCCCTTTGCCAGCCCTTAGTACTGTGGAAAACCTCCACCCAGAATCCCTGTGCATGTTTCATGCACAGAAACCGAGGGAATCCCTCCCACCCCTGCTGCCTCTTTCCAAACACATGGTGGGAATTTCATGTTGAGATTCAGCCAGAAGCAACTCTTGTCCCTAAGGGTTTGTCTGTAGCGGGGTTTTCTTTATGGGGAAACCTCTTTTTTTCTGGAAAATAAACCCTTGTGTCCACACGGCAAAGCTTGCTGTTGTGGAATAACGGCATTACACTTGAAATAGCAACTCCGCCGACAAATGGCTTGCAACGACCTCGCCCCTCACCCTTTCAGTTCTGAAGTGGACTCCATGCATACTAAGCAGAGGTCGTTACAACTCAGTTGGCCTCCCGGGGCGTCCCATCGTTGCTCTCATTTCGAAACTGGGCTCTCTTGTGTGAACGCTCCATTTCGAGCTGCTGTTGGGATGTGAACGCTCTTTCCAGAGATAACTTGTTTAGGCCTCAGAATGTCAAAATAAGTTACTTCCGAAACCCTGCAATGCAGGCATAGCTTAAAAAGTTCCCGAAAAGAGGCGTCTCTGATGGAACCGGGAACTGCTGCACCCAGCACTCCAGTAATGGGCTGTCCTGAGTCAGAGCTTAGCACTGACACTCTGATTGGGTTAGAACTCAGCAGGGAATAAACTGATATTAGGTGCTCTGGGATGGCCATGCCAGCCTGGATAAGCCCTGGGGGCCACTAACCCCATGACATGTCCCTGTCAGCTGCAGCATCAGCTGCTTCAGAGGAAAGCATCCGACCCCTGCAGTAGCCAGACGTGGGATGTCCTGCTCCCTACCCCCCACCCACTAGCTCTCCTGGGGGGGCGCATCCCCCGGGTCTTCGTGCTGCAGCAAGCTGCTCGGCTCTGAGATTCTCTTCTGGGGAACTGTGGGAGAACTCTGCAGGGTTCCCTGTGAGCTGAGCACTTGGACGGCCGTCCAGCAGAGATTCAGGTGCTGCTCAGCTGATTAGCAGAGCACCCACAGTGGGCAGCCTGGGTTTAAGAACATAAGAACATAAGAATGGCCATACTGGGTCAGACCAAAGGTCCATCCAGCCCAGCATCCCATCTGCCGACGGTGGCCAATGCCAGGTGCCCCAGAGAAGGAGAACAGAAGACAATGATCAAGTGATTTATCTCCTGCCATCCATTTCCTGCCCTTGTTCTGAAGGCTAGGGCACCATACTTTATCCCTGGCTAATAGCCATTTATGGACCTAACCTGCAAAAATTTATCAAGCTCTTTTTTAAACCCTAAGAGAGTCCTGGCCTTCACAGCCTCCTCGGGCAAGGAGTTCCACAGGTTGACTGTGCGCTGTGGGAAGAAAAATTTCCTTTTATTAGTTTTGAACCTACTACCCATCAATTTCATTTGGTGTCCCCTAGTTCTTGTATTATGGGAAAAGGTAAATAATTTTTCTATATTCACTTTCTCCACACCATTCATGATTTTATATACCTCTATCATATCGCCCCTCAATCGCCTCTTTTCCAAACTGAAAAGTCCCAGTCTCTCTAGCCTCTCCCCATATGGGACCCTTTCCAAGCCCCTAATCATCTTAGTCGCCCTTTTCTGAACCTTTTCTAATGCCAATATATCTTTTTTGAGGTGAGGAGACCACATCTGCACGCAGTACTCAAGATGTGGGCGTACCATAGTTTTATATAGGGGAAGTATATCTTTTGTCTTATTATCGATCCCTTTTTTAATAATTCCTAACATCCTATTTGCCTTACTAACTGCCGCTGCACACTGCGTGGATGTCTTCAGAGAACTATCCACTATAACTCCAAGATCCCTTTCCTGATCTGTCGTAGCTAAATTTGACCCCATCATGTAGTACGTGTAATTTGGGTTATTTTTTCCAACATGCATTACCTTACACTTACTCACATTAAATTTCATTTGCCATTTTGCTGCCCAATCACTCAGTTTGCTGAGATCTTTTTGTAGTTCTTCACAATCCCTTTTGCTTTTGACTGTCCTGAACAACTTGGTGTCATCTGCAAACTTTGCCACCTCACTGCTTACCTCATTTTCTAGATCATTGATGAACAAGTTGAACAGGATCGGTCCCAGGACTGACCCCTGGGGAACACCACTAGTTACCCTCCTCCATTGTGAAAATTTACCATTTATTCCCACCCTTTGTTTTCTGTCTTTTAACCAATTCCCGATCCATGAAAGGACCTTTCCTCCTATCCCATGACCACCTAATTTACATAAAAGCCTTTGGTGTGGGACCGTCTCAAAGGCTTTCTGGAAATCTAGGTATATTATGTCCACTGGGTGCCCCTTGTCCGCATGTTTATTAACCCCTTCAAAGAATTCTAATAGATTAGTTAGACACGACTTCCCTCTGCAGAAACCATGCTGACTTTTGCCCAACAATTCGTCCTCTTCTATGTGCCTTGCAATTTTACTCTTTACTAGTGTTTCTACTAATTTGCCTGGTACTGATGTTAAACTTATCGGTCTATAATTGCCAGGATCTCCTCTAGAGCCTTTTTTAAATATTGGTGTTATATTGGCCGTCTTCCAGTCATTTGGTACCAAAGTGGATTTAAAGGATAGGTTACAAACCACTGTTAATAACTCCGCAATTTCACATTTGAGTTCTTTCAGAACCCTTGGGTGAATGCCGTCTGGTCCTGGAGACTTGTTACTATTCAGCTTATCAATTAATTCCAAAACCTCCTCTGTCACTTCAATCTGAGTGAGTTCCTCAGATTTGTTGCCTAAAAAGGCTGGCTCAGATTTAGGAACCTCTGTAACATCTTCAGCCGTGAAGACTGAAGCAAAGAAATCATTTAATCGCTCCGCAATGGCACTGTCTTCGTTGATCGCTCCTTTTATATCTTTATCATCCAAGGGCCCCACTGCTTTTTTAGCGGGCTTCCTGCTTCTAATGTATTTAAAAAACATTTTACTATTGTTTTTTGAATTTTTGGCTAGCTGTTCCTCAAACTCTTTTTTGGCTTTTCTTACTACATTATGACACTTAATTTGGGAGTGTTTATGTTCCTTTCTATTTTCCTCACTAGGATTTGACTTCCACTTTTTAAAAGCTGCCCTTTTCTCTCTCACTGCCTTTTTAACATGGCTGTTTAGCCATGGTGGTTCTTTGTTAGGTCTCTTACTGTGTTTTTTTATTTGGGGTATACATTTAAGTTGGGCCTCTAGTATGGTGTCTTTAAACAGTTTCCATGCAGCTTCCAGGGATTTTAGTTTAATTACTCTACCTTTTAGTTTCTGTTTAACTAGCTTCCTCATTTTAGTGTAATTCCCCTTTTTGAAATTAAATGCCAGAGTGTTTGACCGCTGCGGTGTTCTTCCCAACACAGGAATATTAAAAGTTATTATATTGTGGTCACTATTTCCAAGCGGTCCAGTAACAGTTACCTCTTGGACCAGATCCTGCGTTCCAGTCAAGACTAGATCGAGAATTGACTCTCCCCTTGTGGGTTCCTGTACTAGCTGCTCCAAGAAGCAGTCATTTAAGGCATCAAGAAATTTAATCTCTGAATCCCGTCCTGAGGTGACATGCACCCAATCAATATGGGGATAATTGAAATCTCCTATTATTACTGTGTTTTTTATTTTGATAGCCTCTCTAATCTCCCTTATCATTTCAGCATCACTATCACTGTCCTGGTTAGGTGGTCGGTAATATATTCCTAATGCCATATTCATATTAGAGGAATGAATTATTATCCATAATGATTCTATGGAACATTTTGATTCCTTTAGGATTTTTACTTCATTTGATTCTATATTATCCTTCACATATAGTACCACTCCGCCACCCGCACGACCTGTTCTGTCTTTCCGATATAATTTATATCCCGGTATGATAGTGTCCCACTGATTGTCCTCATTCCACCATGTTTCTGAGATGCCTATTATGTCAACTTCCTCCTTTGATATGAGGTACTCCAGTTCACCCATGTTATTAGACAGACTCCTAGCATTAGTGTAAAAGCATGTTAGAAAACTACCACTATTTATATGTCCGCCTTTCACAGACGTGTTGGATTTTTTTATATGCGATTGTTTCACATCTGATCTTGCCCATATATTATTTCCCACGTTCCCTATCTGACTAACTTCTAGGGAATCCCTATCTATGGAGCCTCGTGTAAGAGAAGTCTCCGTCCGATCCAGGTGCTCCCCCGCACCAATCGGCTTTCCCCCACCTCTTAGTTTAAAAACTGCTCTACGACCTTTTTAATGTTTAATGCCAGCAGTCTGGATCCACCTTGATTTAGGTGGAGCCCATCATTCCTGTATAGGCTCCCCCTACCCCAAAAGTGTCCCCAGTTCCTAATAAATCTAAACCCCTCTTCCCTACACCATCGTCTCATCCACGCATTGAGACTCTGAAGTTCTGCCTGTCTATCTGGCCCTGCGCGTGGAACTGGAAGCATTTCAGAGAATGCCACCAAAGATGTTCTGGATTTCAGTCTCTTTCCTAGTAACCTAAATTTGGCCTCCAGAACATCTCTTCTACCCTTCCCTATGTCATTGGTACCAACATGTACCACGACGACCGGCTCCTCCCCAGCACTGCCCATAAGTCTGTCTAGATGCCTCGAGAGATCCGCAACCTTCGCACCAGGCAGGCAAGTCACCATACGGTTCTCCCGTTTCTATTGGTGGTGCACAGGACTCAGTGCATGTAACAAAATTTATTCCGTCCATGGGTGGAAAAAAATAGAGGGGACCCCCCCCTCCTCTGTCCTGAGCACCCAGGCTGCGTGGGGGATTTGGAGAAGGCATGGAGGACTGGCTACGTTTGGGGGGGTGAGCTGCCAGCCTTGGCAGAAGCATTCCCAGGGCTCTAACCTACACCTGCAGCACTGAAAGGAGAGGGTGGTGTGTAATTGGCAGGGGGCTGGGACAATGCCTGGTGAGCAGCATGTGCCATCTCTGAACAGAATTAGACGGGAGGTCGACTCGGGGCTGTCCAGGTGCATTTGTACAAGCAGAACCTCAGACACACGTGTAATTTACCAGCTGCTGTTACACCACCACACATCCTCCATGAGAAGATCCATCAGACTTTACCTGTGGCAGCAGACTGAGTTTCCCTTTCCCACCCTCCAAATGCTTTCAGAGTCAGGACCAAAGCATGCAGCCCTTGTTCACGCCGATGTGCACAGAGGCACCCCAGTGACCTCAACAGAACCACTCGCGCAAGGCTCCATGTCTCCTCCGCATGCCCCTCCCCTTCCCCTGGGACACATCTGGGGGCGGGCTGAGCTTTCAGGGGCTGGTCCCCAGCCGTGTAACTCCCCTTCTGCTCCTCCCTAGCTCGCCGCTGAGCTCGAAGACCCAATGGCATTTGTTCCGGGTGTCTCCGGAGAACCTGCGCACGTACCAAACCTTCCCCTCGGGGAAGAGGGTGAGCTCCCAGGAGCGAGAAGTCAGAGACAGCTATTTTGAATACAGAGCATGAGCAGGCCAGCGGGAGGCCGGTTCCTAGATGAAGAAGGAGCAGTGAGAAATAAAGCCCTGGGAGCTCATGGCCTCCTGGATTGTCTCTCCAGGCTGCGGCTGTCTCACCGCCTGCAGTGCAAAGAGAGGCTCCCGGCAGGGCTGCAGTGTCAGTTACGGATCGTACCTCTGCAGCTGTAGCTCTCTGTATGCCGACAGCAACGACACTGAATGCAACAGATTCAGCAGCTGTTGGTGAGAATGTAGGGGCTTTGCTTGGAAAGGTCAGGGGTCAAAGCAGACGCTCTGCCCACAGCTCACACTGCACCAACAACCTAGGCTCAGCTCTCTTGTAATGTCAAGAGGCCCCACTCATGGCAGGTGGACAGGCCTTCACCTGTCCCGTTCCTCATACACTTTGTTGGGAGAGAAATAGTAACTAGAGTTGACATTTCAATGCCCATCATTAGGTTTCAGAGTTAAAAGCCACAGGGATAAATAGTGGCATTGAGGCTTCTCTCCGAGTTGTTGTTTCAGGCCCGCTGAAGACTCAGGGTCATATCTGGAGGCGTTTCTTCTCCAATATAAGGGCCAGAGGCTAGTTTTTAAATGAAAGCTCAGATTCTGGACCACAGATAGCAGGCAGCCAGGAAACACTCCTTTGCCTCCCCCCAGGTGAATATAAGAGCCACTTTCTGGTAGGTGTTCTTCCATCGCTGGTAACAAAGTGCTTCCTCATACACCTAAGAGCCAGAGTCAGCCTGTCGCTGAGCTGATCCTGAGTATCAGGCCAGGCACCAGCGAAGACTGACGAGCCCAGGCAGGGCAGCCCCATGCGAATTGCCCATCAGCTCAGTGCCAGGTTCACACTTCACCAGCCCCAGGAAGTCCCTCCTGAGCACAGAGGCCTTGGCTGGGCACCTGTGCGGGTGACAGGGACAGAAAAGCTTCAGCAGCGGCGCTGAAACAGCTGCTGCAGAGACAGCCGGTCGTCCAGCTCTGACTCGGCTTGCATTAATTCCAGCCGCATCGCTCCGCATGGGTGCTACAATGCGCAGTGCTCGCTGCTGTCTGTCCCAGGCAGTTCATAGATTCAGAGGTCCGGCTGGCATCAGTCCCTGCAAAGACAGCGCCACCATAGTCAGCCGGGGAATCACTGGTCCCAAGCAGGGCCCAGCCCGCGGTGGGACAGTCAGGCTTCAGCTGCTACCTGCTGGTGCTTGTTATTACTTTTTCTCTGCTAGATTAAAAAGCCCAAGAGTCTCTCCCCAGGGCGGACTGGTCGGTGCCCTGCAATCACCTCACCTTTCACCCTTTTTGATAAGCCAGATTGTGGGCCTTAAGATATGTCGGTACCCTGCAGTTAAACACCCCGGCTGGCCCGAGTCAGCTGACTTGGGCTTCCAGGGCTCTAAAACTGCAGCACCACGATCCAGAGTTGGGCTGGAGCCGGGCTCTGGGACTCAGGAAAGCAGTCACACTCGTACAAGTCTACAGGGCTAAATCTGCTTCCCCAGGCAGCAAAACTGTCTCCCTCGTGGCTGAGGCTGGGAAAGGAGCTCCCAGGAGTCCCTAACTCCCTTGAACTTTCAACATGGCTCCCACCCCAACTCGTCTCAGTTCCTTTGGGAGTCTCTGTCTAAAACTAAGACACGGGCTGTCACCTTCTGTGTAGCTGAGCTTCGTTTCTGCTGCAGGCGGGTCCCTAGCTGTGCTTAAGGGCAGGCTGGGCTGGGAGGTGCAGGCTGGCTGGCTCACAAGGATGGTCATCAGCATCCGAGGAGTCAGGTGACCATGTGAGGCTCTCAACTTTCTTTGAAAACAGGCCAGTCTCTTTCCAGTTCCAGAAAATGTAAACCTGAAAGGCTCAAAAACCAGAAGGCAGATCGAAGCCTGTGTTTGTGCTTTGCAAAGTAAGCTCCTGCTGCATAGGCCAGGCATGATTCTAGGGGCCCTGGGTCTGCAAGACGCTCCAAGGGGGTAACCCCAGGGCTGGCCATCAGCTGTCAGGGATCGCAGACCTGATCATAGGGCTAGTGCCAGGAACTCCTCGGCCCATTTTTTGTGAGCTTTGAGCATGGGGTGGGAAGGGGGTGACACCAGTAGTGGGAGGGTCTGTCCCTTCTACGCCAACCTGGGGAGCATAAGCCCCTCTTCCATAATCTCTGAGCACCCGCCTTCTTTAAGGATCATTATAGTTTAGGTTAACACGTGGAAAGTGTGGGTGGCAGATGAAGCTGCTGCTTGGGAAGGCCAGCTCCCCACCCATAGCTCACCCCTGCTCCACCCAGACCCTGGCCCTTCCCCACTCCCCACCTCCTCTCCGCTGTGTCTCTCTTCTCTCTGCTCACCCTTCTGCCAAACCCCTGAACCCACGTCACCAGTCACATTTGGGCTAAAAAAACTCTTCGACAATTTCTTTCTAAAGAAAATGCTGCACATTTTCCACTGTGTGCCAGGTTGTGAGTGCTGGACAATGTGCAGAAGGGACTTAATTATAAACAACTTGTTGCTGTAAGAACATAAGAACATAAGAATGGCCATACTGGGTCAGACCAAAGGTCCATCCAGCCCAGCATCCCATCTGCCGACGGTGGCCAATGCCAGGTGCCCCAGAGAAGGAGAACAGAAGACAATGATCAAGTGATTTATCTCCTGCCATCCATCTCCTGCCCTTGTTCTGAAGGCTAGGGCACCATACTTTATCCCTGGCTAATAGCCATTTATGGACCTAACCTGCAAAAATTTATCAAGCTCTTTTTTAAACCCTAATAGAGTCCTGGCCTTCACAGCCTCCTCGGGCAAGGAGTTCCACAGGTTGACTGTGCGCTGTGTGAAGAAAAAAAGTAAAGTCACAACTTTTGCTATCACCCAGTGTTTTTGTGCATCACTGCTGTGTAAGATATGGATTGCACAGGGATCCTTCCTTCTGAGCAGTGTGAGGGGAGAAATGGGGGAAGTGTAGTGTTTAAACCAGTTAGCTGGTAGCCTTTTGATAATATAGCTGTAAGATTGGTGTGATTAGTTCTTACTCTGCTGTTCAAAACTAGATCTAAACATAGGTCCATAGTTATTCTGCAAGAATCCATCTTGGTGGATACTGAGGTGCTGTGGCTGGGCTCAAAACTGAATGTTATTGTGAGCAGAAATCATTGGTAGCTGAACCAACTGAGAGCTAGAAGCACAGTTTTGCCTATGGCAAAATCCACAAGATGGCGGCAAGCAAAGGCAAGCAGAATGGCTGACCAGCACAAAGGTGACATTGCCTCCGGTTCAGCGAGGGAATGCAGCAGGGACATGTGTCAGCACCTGCACAAACTGGAGAGAGTTGTAATGGGGCATTTGAAGCTGGGTACAGAGGAAGTTTGGGTGTGTGGATGGGCTCTTTACAGTATTGGACTGTATCAGAGAGGTAGCCATGTTAGGCTGTATCTTCAAAAACAGCAAGAAGTCACAGTTGATGCTGCAAATGATTCCATCAGGGGCTCTGTCACCTGCATATCTACGAATATAATCTATGCCATCATGTGCCAGCAATTTCCATTGGCCAAACTGGACAGTCTCTGCATAAAAGAATAAATGGGCATAAATCAAACACCAGGAACAGCAACATACAAAAACCTGTGGGACAGCACTTCAGTCTCCCTGGACACTCAGTTACAGATTGAAAAGTCGCAGTCCTACAGCAAAAAATTCCAAAAATCAAATGGAGAGAGAAACCTCTGAGCTGACACTCATTTGCAAATTTGACTCCATCAACCAAGGATTGAACAGAGACTAGGAGTGGCTGGCGCCTTACAAAAGCAGATTCTCAGCTCCTGATAGTCACACCTCCACATTAGCATCTGACAATGGGCCACATCCCCACCCACCCCCACCCCAGTGAACTGACTTGATTTCTCCTCTTTTGATGTTCACCACTTCACATGAACTGCCGATGACGGGCCATTTCCACCCTGACCGAATAGAGTTTGTCAGCTCTGGCCCTCCCCTTCACTGAGACCTTTTCTTTAAATCCTCCTCTGAAACATGCTCCCTCCCACTGCATCATGGAGCTGACGAAGCGGGTCTTTGCCCACAAAAGTTTATGGTCCAAAATATCTGCCTCTTTCATTAAAAGTTTCTTTTCTGCACTCAGACTCTGTGCTTGCGAGTGGGGAAGCGTTGCTTCTCCAAGGCGCCCAGGAGTGTGTGAATTTCCCACGCTGCTGCGTGGGGGCTCGAGCCGGTTCTGTGTGAGATGGATGAAAAGGAACCCCTAGATGTTGAACCCGGCCCTGGTTGCTGCCGACTCCTTCTGACATTTAGTATCGGAGGGGTAGGCGTGTTAGTCTGGATCTGTAACAGCAACGAAGGGGCCTGTGGCACCTTATAGACTAACAGCAAAGTTTTGAGCATGAGCTTTCATGAGCACAGACTCACTTCATCAGATGCTGGTCTTGGAAATCTGCAGGGCCAGGTATAAATAAGCCAGAGCAAGGGTGGGGAAAACAAGGTTAGCTCAGTCAGGAAGGGTGAGGCTTACTACCAGCAGTTGATCTGGAGGTGTGAACACCAAGGGAGGGGAAGCTGCTTCTGTATTTAGCCAGCCATTCGCAGTCTTTGTTTAAGCCTGAGCTGAGGGCGTCGAATTTGCAGATGAATTGTAGCTCAGAAATTTCTCTTTGGAGTCTGGTCCTGAAATTTCTTTGCTGTAGGATAGCTACTTTTAAGTCTGCTACTGTGTGGCCTGGGAGATTGAAGTGCTCTCCTACGGGTTTTTGTATATTGCCATTTCTGATGTCTGATTTGTGTGCGTTTATTCTTTTACGTAGAGACTGTCCAGTTTGTCCGATGTATATAGCAGAGGGGCATTGCTGGCACATGATGGCATAAATTATATTGGTAGATGTGCAGCTGAATGAACCCACGATGGTGTGGCTGATCTGGTTAGGTCCTGCAAGGGTGTTGCAATTCCAGACCCCCTCACCCCAGCAGAGCCCGGCCCTTTGGCTACTGATACGTGTCGCTTCTCAGCTGGGCACGTTCCCCTGGGAGTCGTCTGCTTCCACCTCCCCGTAAACATGGTTAGGGCATTTCCCCCACTGCCACCCCCCCTTGGATGTGCAGCCCCAGGTCGGTTCTGAACACGGAGCGGGTTGCCTGTTCTGCTCCCAGCACGGCCGGCTTCTGTTCACAAGTGGCCTCGACATCTGCAAGAACAAAATTTTATTTACGTGTGGCCATGCAGGGCATCCGCTGCATCTGCCAAGTAAGGGTCAATTCTCAACGAGATATCGTCCGGCTGGGTATGTTGGGAACTGGTGGCTTTTGCACCCTGGGAGGGTGGAATTCAATAGTGAGGGAACTGGATCCCCCGGGAGGTCCTGACCTTCCAAAAGGGGCTTGTTGTATCGAGTGTTGGGTGTATTTAAGCCAGAGTCCTGGGCCATTCGGGACTTCACTTTGCTGTGAAGTTTGGCAAAGGTTTGCTTCAGGCAGTGGAAGACTTGCTTCAGAACGGGGACTTGGGAAGCGGGTGGTGTCCTAGCTCTGGGGGGCTTTGAAGGAGCAGGGTCAGGACTCCCCATTGCTTTCTCCCTGGCCTGCGGAAGCCCTGTTGTGCTGGTGGCAATGGACACCATCTTGGGACGCTTGGTGGGAGCCCTTCTCCCCGTTCCATCCCGCGTCTGGCTGCTGTCGGCTGAAGGAGCCACACCACAGGCATGGTGCTGCGGTCGGATGGTGCCGAGGAGTCTCCCGGAGCCCATCCCTCTGGAACTCTGCAGGATCTTCTGGGCACATCAGCCCCTGTGGAGCCAGTGGGCCTCTTCCGCTGACGCTTACTGCACTTCTTGCAGACGCTCCGTGGTGGCTGGTCCTGGGACAACTTTGAACTCACGGTTCTATTGGACCCAGGTGGAGCCACGATGTCATGAAAACCATTCAGCTCCCCAGCCCCTGGAGTCTCCTCCTGAGTTTTCTCCCCCTCCCTCTGTGCTGGATACACCTTGCGGCACTGCTGGCAAAGCGAGTGTCCCACTGGGACGTGTTCTGCCGCAGGGCAGGGGCTGCTGAGCATTTCCGTCAGGTGCTTGAGCTGCAGGTCGTATGCAACCTGCCCGGCGATGAGACAGCCAAAGATGGACCTGGCCAGCTGCTCAGGGCCTGGTGCCTCAGGGGTTTCCTGGGATTTCTGGATCCTGGGGAGATCTCCACCGTCCTCACCTGCCTGCAGCCCTGGGCTCAGCTCTTCTCCCGAGATATCCTTCCTCTCCGCGTGCAGCTCCAGCATCTCCTCGGCCTCTGTGGCAGCATTTCTGCTGGGAAGGGGCTTTCTTAGCTCGCTCTTGTACACGTGGAGTCTTGTAGCAAGTGTCTGCTCGGTCACCTCAGTTCCTGGTGTTGGTGGTGGCGGACTCTCCCTGCACTGCAGGGTGCCAGGCTCTTGGTTACTCTGGCTCCCTGCCTCAGTGTCCCTCCTGCCTGTCTCCGGGTTGGTATCTTGTACCGGGGTTGGGGGACGTGAGGAACCAGAGGAGCCTGAGCTTTGCCAGCCCTTCTGGAACGCTCTGCTCTGATCCTGGGTCTCTTCCGCTCTTGGTGCCGCTGCCCCAGAATGCTCCCGGGAGTGAGCCCTGGTCAGCTGCTGTGTGGGGTCTGTGGCTTGGCCATGTGCATCCTCCATCCAGCTTTTTCTTGGGACCGTGGGTGGCAGAGGAAGGGTCCAATCCTTCCTGGAGTGCAGCTGGAACGGTGCCAGGTCGGGCCTCACGGTGCCACCGCCAGCAGGATGGGGGAGCCGGCCACCCTGTCCTGGGGAAGAAGACATGAACCTCTGCCAGGAATCTTGCACCTTCCTGGGCAGCCCCCACCCCTGCTGCACCTGCATCCTGAGAATGTGGGTGTCCAGCTGCTTTATAATGTCACTCCCCAGGAAGAAGAGCTCCCCTGGGATGGGAACCACCTCATCCCTGGGCTTCTCCTTCCAGGACGGCTTGGGAGCCGGGGGTTGGGATTTCCACGGGGTGTCTGGCAGCCCCCACTCCTGCTGCAGCTTCTTCCGCTGCACGTGCCAGCCCAGCTTCTCCCTGACCGACCCCAGCAGGAACTCCATCTTTGACTCACCGAACTTCACCCCCAGCTCCTTCAGCTGGGATGGCAGGAGGCCGTTTGGCTGGGGGCCCTGGGGTTCGGATCTCAAAGCATAGCTGAGCCACATGATCCTGCAGCTTGGCCCTCCACAGTGGGCACCAGGCTGGCCGGGCTGTTCTCAGGGGCGCACATGGCCCTGTGGGCCTTTTGGGGCAGGGATTCTGAGGGGCAGACACACGGCTCCTGGGCCTCCTGTGGGAGCGGGGGGCTGGAGTCGGCTCTCAGGGGCTCTGGGAACTAAGGCAGAACTCCCTGTTGGGGCAGATCTGTGTGTAACCCCCAGGGCTGCTCAGTGCCCCACACCCCCCAGTGGCTCCCCCAGGGTGGGGGTTTGGGGAGCTGCCGGCGGAACTGCTGGGTGGGGTTTGTGGGCGGTGAGGGGTGAGTCCTGCTCCCGCCGGAGTCTCTCCATGTGCACATGGCAGTCCAGCTCCTCCCAGACAACGCTGCTCAGGAGGGGGACCCGGCTGAGGCCCAGCTCCGCCCTGGGGTCCCTGGGCATCTCTTTGACAGCGACTCAGTGTCCAGGGTAGGAGCTCCCAGCCGGCTCTGCAGGTGCTTCTGTCGGGTGATGAATTCTGAGCTGTGGGCTGACGGCAGGTCCAGCCCCAAGGGCTGCTCGGGCCAGTCTGGGCTGCTCTGAACAGGAGGCCTGGAGGGAAGCTGGGTCTGGATGGGACGAGTGGCTCCTTCCCAGCCCACCACAGACACCGTCTGCCTGGCGTGGCCGAGGGGCTCCGACCAGCTCTGGGAGGATTCTCCCAGGGACGAGGAGCTGGGAGTCCAGAGGACAGAGGTGAGGGAAACCCGGGAGGAAGAGGAGACCTGACTGCTCCCGAACGTCACGGCGCTCGTCCTGGGGGAGAGCAGACAGGGAGAGATGGGTCGTGGGCTGTGTGTGAAGGGGGCTTGGGCGCAATGCAAGGGGCAGCATCCGCCATATATGTTCCCCTGGTATTTTAGGGTCCTGGGGTGCCTGGTTATCCCTGCCCCCCCTGCTCTGACTGTCCCCTTGCACTCAGCCCCCATCCCGTGCCCCCATCCTTGGCCTTACGGCATCAGTACTTAATCCAGGCATGTGAACACGTCCTGTATCCTCCTCTCCGCCAGCCGGAGGCTCTGGGCCAGGCTGAGCTTCTCCAGCAGCACCCGGCGGCTGGGGAGCAGAGAGAGCTACCCAACTGCAGAACTACTAACAGTTGTATTGAACCTTCTGCTTCACGTGTCCCCTGTGCCGGATGTCTGGAGAACAGCTCATGTAACACTGATTTTTAAGGGCTCCAGCTACGACCCTTGCAATTAAAGCCACTAAACCCAATTTCAGGACCAGGCACATTGGCGGAAAGTCGAGCAAAGAGCAGAATTCTCACACATCTGGATGAAGGTGATTTGCTGGGGAAGAGTCAACCTGGGTTTTGGGACAGGAAATCCTGCCGCACCCAGCTACCAGAATTCTTAGAGGGGTTCAAGAAGTGTGTGGAGAAGGGGGCTCTGGTGGGTACAGAGCACCAGTGGGTAGCGGTCAATGGCTCAATGTCTGTGTGGTGGCTGGGATCAAGTGAGAGCGGCCCAAAGGTCAGTTCTGGGGCTGGTTTTATTCCACATCTTTACCCATGACTTGGATCAGAGGTTTACACCTGCAGCAAGTTCCCAGAGGAGTGTAAGTTAAGGGGTCAGGTAGATACACTGGAGGGTGGGGAGCGAGTCCAGAGTGACCCAGACAAATTGGAGGATTGGACCAAAAGAAATCTGATGAGGTTCAACAACGACAAGTGTAGAGTCCTGCGCTTGGAACAGAAGAATCCCAGGTGCTGTTATTACAGGCTGGAGACTGACTGACTAAGTAGCCGAACAGCTGAAAAGGACCTGGGGATGACAGTGGATCTCAAGCTATGTATGAGGCAACAATGTGCCCTTGTGGCCAAGGAGGTTAATGGCATATCAAGGTGCATTAGGAGGAGCATTTCCAGCAGATCTAGAGAAGTGATTATTCCCCTCTATTTGGCACTGGTGAGGCCACATCTGGAGTATTTCATCCAGTTCTGGGCCCCCAGAATAAAGAGGATGTGGAGGCATTGCAGAGGGTCCAGTGGAGGACAGGCAAACTGATCGGGGGGCTGGAGCACATGACCTAGGAGGAGAGGCTGAGGGCTTTGGGCTTATTTGTTTTGCGCAAGAGAAAAATAAGGGTTGATTTATCAGCAGCCTTCAACTTCCTGAAGGGATTCTAAAGAGAATGGGGAGAGGCTGTTCTCAGTAGTGGAGGATGGCAAAACAAGGAGCAATGGTCTCATGTTATGGAGTGGGATGTCTAAGCTGGATATTAGGAAAAACTATTTCACTGGGGGTAGGGGCGAAGCACTGGAATGGGTTATGGACAGAGTTGGTGGAATCTGAATCCACAGAGAGTTTTAAGCCCAGTTTGAGAAAACTCTGCCTGGGATGATTTAGTTGGGGGGTTGGTCCTACTTTGGGTAGCAGGCTTGACTTGATTACTTCCTGAGATCCCTGCCAGCCCTAGGATGCTATGATTCTAAGAACCTCCTGAGCCAACTCTTTTCAAACTCTTGGGGGTAGATGATTGAGACCTGCTGGTTTTCAAATACTTCTGCTTGGCCCCTGCCTTCAGCTGGTTGCCATCCAGTCTGTCCCTCTCCCAAGGATTCTCACTCACCTCCGATCTGGCGAGCCAGAGCTCAGCATAGAAGGCGAGAAACAGCAGTGTGAATCTCACAATGGGTAGGTCGGAGGCCCAGTTCAGAGCTAGGAGCAGTGAACCCATTTCCTCCAGCTCAGACACGAACAGTCACAGACATTCTCCAACCAGCAGCAAAGATCCAGGCTGCGCCTGTCAGCAGCTTGCTGCGCTGGCCTCAGGCAGGGACTGATGTCAGCTCTCGAGGTCAGAATGGGGCAGCCCTCCTGTCACCTCCCCCAGCCTGTGAACTGTCAATGCTGTTGTTAGATCAGGAGAGAGGTCAGGGCAATGTGACAAGGGAGCTGAGCTGCTGAGCTCCAAGTGAGGCTGGAGGAAGGTTGTCAGATTTCCCAGGAAAACCCTGGGTCTTTGCAGAGCTTAATGGCCCTTCAGCCCCCTTGGCAAGGGAACGGTCCCCCCTGCATAAGGGAACTCCTAAACCCCTCCAACTGAGGCAGAATCTCACAGCCTGAGGGGAGAAGCAGCCCTCACTTGATAATCTAGTGCTATGAGAGCAGAACCATTGTCCCCAGCCCATTCCTTCCAGAGGCAGGAGCTGGGCCCCACCAAGCTCATGAGAGTGTCTTCAAATTATTGAGATCTTAAAACAGTAATCCGGGGAAGTCTCCATTTTCCTTCCAGTGTCTGAGGCTTTCAGATGTGCTCAGTTCATGTCGCCCAGCTTCTCTTTCCAACCAGGAGGGCTTAACAATTGCTAAACAACAATTAAATAACATAAAAAAGCAGAGATCTCAACCAAATTACTTGATTCCAGCAGGGGAAGCTTTAAGAAATGCACCCAAAATTGTCACAGCGGGGTAGCCATGTAACTTTGTAACGTCCAACATAAACATTCTCATTAGTTTGCTTCATTTTGGGCCCCCCCCAGTATAAAAAGGATGTGGATTTGCTGGAGCAGGTTCAGTGGAGGGCAACAAAAATGATTAAGGGGCTGGAGCACAAGACCTGTGAGGAGAGGCTGAGGGATTTGGGCTTGTTTAGTTTACAGAAGAGAAGACTGAGGGGTGATTTAATAGCAGCCTTCAACTTCCTGAAGGGGAGCTCTAAAGAGGAGGGTGAGAAACTGTTCTCAGGGGTGTCAGATGGCAGAACAAGGAGCAATGGTCTGAAGTTGCAGCTGGGGAGAGGTGTAGGTTGGATATTAGGAAAAACTCTTTCACCAGGAGGGTGGTGAAGCACTGGAATGTGTTGCCTAGAGAGGTGGTGGATTCTCCATCCCTTGAGGTTTTTAAGTCCTGGCTGGACAAGGTCCTGGCTGGGATGATTTAGTTGGGGTTGATCCTGCTTTGGGCAGGGGGCTGGACTAGACGACCTCCTGAGGTCCCTTCCAGCCCTGGGATTCTGTGATTCATTAACTGGGCCTGCTAAATATTCCCAGCATGGGAGCTGTGTTAGTCTTTAGCATCACAAAAAAATCCAAGTGGTCCTATACCCATGAAAGCGCACGACCTCAAATAACTGTTACTCTTTAAGGTGTGACAGGACTGCTTGCTCTTTGTGGTCCTGCTAATGACAGGGTGTGACATTACTGGCTTTTTCAGTTAAAGCTGAAAGCCATTTCTGTCACCATCGTACGCAGTGGCACAAATGTTGTGCCCGGTGGGTCAAGTGAGGTTCTAATGAAAGCTGGTACCTGATTATGCTACTTACATATCTGTGCCATGTTTGTATGTAACATCTATATATTGGTTCTATAGCTGTATTCAAAATGTTTTAGAGCTCGGGATACACAAGAGGAGCTGTGGTCACCTCCCAGCCAGGATGAGCGAGAGGTGGTGGATTCTCCATCCCTCGAGGTCCCGGCTGGGATGATTTAGTTGGGGCTGATCCTGCTTGCAGCAGGGAGCTGGACTAGATGACCTCCTGAGGTCCCTTCCAGCCCCGGGATTCTATAATGGCCTATGTAACAAAGGCCCAAGTGTCAATGCCACACATTATCTAAATGAACTGGGTCTTGCTGGCGAACTCAGCAACCAATGGCAATGTGCCACTGCAGCCCACCTGGTCAGGTGTCCCTGTATGGACTATGGAGATAAAAAGGAATTTCCCTCTACCAGGGCAAGCGTATTAAAAGGACTCTGAGAATCACCATTTTGTCTCCAGTCGTCATTTTCCAGACTTGGTGAACTAAGGCAATGTGAAATGGGATCCTACCCTCATGGGGTGTGCATTCAGAGATGTTCAAGAAATCACACAACATCGCTGGCTGCATCAATAACTTTAACTGATGCCTGCAATGTAAAACCAATGAGAAGTCCTGCGGCATCTTATAGACTAACAGATTTTTGGAGCGTACGCTTTGGTGGGCAAAGACCCACTTCATCAGATGCAATGCAGTGGAGATTTCAGAGGCAGGTCTAATTATACAGACTCATGATTAGTAGGGAGTCCCAGTCAAGAGGAAGGCCAGAGCTGAGGAGGTCAATTCAGCCAAGGGAGGATGTGGCCCACTTGCAGCAGCTAATGTGGAGGTGTGAACCCCAAGAGAGGAGAAATTGTTTTTGTAAGGGGCCGGCCACTCCCAGTCTCTGTTCAGCCCTTGGTTGATGGTGTCCAGTTTGCAAAGGAATTGCAGCGCTGCAGGTTCTCTTTGGAGTCTGTTTTTGAGGTTTCTTGCTGCACAAGCAAGGAGAGGAAGAGCTCAGTGATTTGAGCATTGGCCCCTTTAAACCTAGGGTTGTGAGTTCAACCCTTAAGGGGGCCATTTAGGATCTAGGGCTAATACATTTAAAAAATAAGACCTTTCAGGGCTGGTGATAGGTCCTGCCAAGAGGGCAGGGGACTGGACTCAATGAGCTCTGAAGGCTCCTTCTAGCTCTCTGAGCTGCGTATCTCCTTTTTTATATATATATAGAGAGAGAGAGAGAGAGAGAGAGAGAGAGACCAACCTCACACTAGAACTACAAGAAGTCCTGTGGCACCTTAGAGACTAACAGATATTTTGGAGCATGAGCTTTCATGGGCGAAGACCTGCTTCAGCAGATGCCCAGGTCTTTGCCCACAAAAGCTGATGCTCCAAAATATCTGTTAGTCTATACGGGGCCACAAGACTTCTTGCTGTTCTCGAGGATACAGACTGACCCGGCTCCCTCTCTGATCCAACCTCACCCTGTTCTACATTTGACTTTTCGGGTGTGAGTGGCTTGGCTACAGGGCAGTTACAACGTGCACACACCGGCGGGAGAGGCTGAACAGAACAGCCCTGCTAGGGATGTGCTGTGAAAGAAAATTCTCCTTTAGCAAAGAAGCTGCAAATGGGGCACTTGGCTTTAGTCTTTCAAATGCTACAGGATGGCTTTTGTGTGCTGTGAAGTTACGGACTCGCACGGCTCCCTTGCTGTGACTCGTCAGCCGCTGCTCCTGCATTGTTCCTCCACTGTCTCTGGGCTATGCCAGCCACCCTTCGTCCGTGCACTGCCCTGCCATAGCCCCTGTGCGACCCCGGCTAGGCCCCTGCCCCACAGGTGCCGGAACTAAAGCTGCAGGGCTGCAGCAGCACCATTATCCCCCTCCCCCGGATCAGAGTAGTTACCATTGTATGCAGGGTTTACAGCATGGTCCTATGGCCCTCAGCACCTGCGATAGGCTGGCTCTGCACACTCCCTCCCACTGCCCTGCAGGCCAGGCTTCACCCATGCGCTACTCTGACCTCTGTGCAGCTGGTCAGCCCTGTCCAGGCACGGCCCCTCCCCGCGTCACAGGACCCACAAGCTGCCTGTGCATCGCCTCGCCCAGAAAACAGCAGCCCCGTGTTGGGAGGCTGCATTAGAAATGGTCAGATGCCCCGGAACAGTGGCAAAAGCCTCCAGCCGCTGCAATAAGAGGAAAGGGTGAGCACAGTTCCCAGGACAAGCGCCCGGGGCTGCCCTGACGGAGGGAGGGTGGGGCAGGAAGCTGTTGCCTTCTGCTGTACCCGCTGCCTGTGCTGGCCCTCCCCGCAGCCCTCAGGCTTCCGAGTTGCTAGGAGCTGGATAGTTGCTTGTAAGGGAAAAGGGTATCTGGTTTACAGCCACACCAGCCCCCTGCCAGGTCCGGCCAGAGCAGCTGCACTGAGCCGGCCAGCTCCAAGGTAGATCGTCACCCCGAGCACTTTGCAAAGGAGGTCAGTGGCGTTTTCCCATTATACGAGCAGCCAAGGGGGCGTGCTGGGAACAGAACCTCTCTTCCAACGCCCTGTGCTCTCAGCACTAGGCCCCACTGCCCGGCTCCAGGGCCTGGTTTGCACCAACTCCTTCCGCAGAACTAGTAACTAAAGGGGCATGGCCCAGGGCTGTTTGTCCTCTGCACCGGGGAAGTGCTGGGCTTTGCCTCACAGCCAGGCCCTGCACCTGCCAGCAGCAAAAGCAGCCCTGGCCGCATCAGGCGGCTGACACAGGCACCCCTTGAGCTCTGCCGTCGGGGGTGCGTGGCCGTTGCTGCACACTGGGATCCTGCAAATCAGCTCGTTGCTGTGCAGGTAGGACTTCAGCTTAGACAACGGGGCTTTCCTGCCAGCAGCTGGGAAAACCTCCCCCCCAGGCCAGCTCCAGCCACCCCTTTGGGGGCTCTCTTTGGGATCAGCAGCTACGTGGTGGCTCAGCTCTCCGCAGAGGGCACGGCCATGGGGGAAGCCGGGGGTTATGCGGGCAGGAAGCCGGCGCCAGGGACAAGTGGGTAGAAGATGACAGGGTCTGAAGCTGGGCAGCAAACTGCAGCCAAAGCCCAAAGGCCCTTGCATGTCCCTCCCTCCACAGCCTGCCCTCACCTGATCATTGGCAGGTGAATGTGCCCTACCTCATTTGCATCTCATTACCATGAGCCCAGTTACTGCCTGTGCTGGGTTGCAGCGCTTAGACAGATGCCGTTGAATGATCCCAAGCTGGGCTCTTACTCCCACAGGAGATGAGCTGAAGTCTGCTGTTTGGATAGTATTTTGCCAGGAGGGTGAAGGAACTTGACTGCCAGCTCATTCGCCTTAGGTGAAAGCTGGGTAATAAGAAGAATTTGCCCCATGCATTGGAACAAAGCAGCATCATAACCAGCCATCCCTCTAAATTTTTCCCACCCCCACAGGCAAAATAAATGGGCCCCACCAATAGAAATGCTACTGGCTGTGGGCATTCTGCTAAGCAGCTGGGCAGCAGCTGAACCTTTCCTGTGCAGCAAGTCAGGACTCCTGGGTTCTGCTCTCACTGCCATGGAATTGCAGAGACAGGTTTCAGAGGGGTAGGTGAGTTAGTCTGTATCTTCAAAGACAAGAAGTCTTGTGGCACCTTGTAGACCAACAGATATTTTGGAGCATCAGCTGTCGTGGCAAAGACCCGCTTTGTCAGATGCCTGAGTTGGGGGATGGAGTTCCAGAGGAGGTTTAAAGAGGGGGTCCCAGTAAAGGGGCAGGGCCAGAGCTGACAAGGTCTATCCAGTCAGGGTTGATATGGCCCATTGTCAGCAGTTAATGTGGAGGTGTGAACATCAAGAGCAGAGAAACTGCTTTTGTAATGGGCCAACCACTCCCAGTCTCTGTTCAATCCTTGGTTGATGGAGTCAAATTTGCAAATGAATCGCAGCTCAGAGATGTCTCTATTTTATTTCCAAAATTTTTTTATTGCAGGACGGCTACTTTTAAATCTGCTAGAGAACCCAGGAAGATTGAAGTGATCTTCTATGGGTTTTTGCATGTTACCATTTCTGATGTCAGATTTATGTCCATTTATTCTTTTACATAGAGACTAGCCGGTTTGGCCAATGTAAATTGCAGTTGGGTCCCTAAGCTTTGCAGTTGACCCTCCCCCACAAAAGCTGGATGTATTTCTTTACCTCATGGGACTGGTTCTGGGAGCCTGTACAGTAAACCCTTGTGTTAGGCTGGGGCTGTGTTCCTGCAATCCCCACATAACTCAAATTTTCACACAAATGGGGGTGGGGAAACCAAGCTGCAGCCTAGTTCCCACCTCATCTGGGTTTGCAGAGCTGACTAGCCCACCCAGAGAGCTGGGAATCAGGGGGCAGTCTGATTCCCATCTCCCTGTCACTTTCAGGATCTAGGAAACTGACCAGCCATGTGCCGGTCAGTTTCCCAGGTCCCACAAGCAGCGGGGAGATGGGAACTAAATGGCAGCCTGGTTCTCAGCTCCCTGCCACCGAGAAACTGACCACCTCATGTCAGCTAGGCAGGCTGACAGTCCCAGAGCGGCTTCAAGTTGTGCTTAACTCACAGTAAAGTAAGTTACTTGCAACTTGAAGCTGCATATAGAGGGTTTATTGCACTTGTCATAGAATCATAGAACACTAGGACCGGAAGGGGCCTCGAGAGGCCATCGAGTCCAGTCCCCTGCCCTGACGGCAGGACCGACCACTATCTACACCATCCCTGATAGACATCGATCTAATCTGTTCTTAAATATCTCCAGCGAGGGAGATTCCACAACCTCCCTTGGCAACTTATTCCAGTACTTGACCACCCTGACAGTTAGGAACTTTTTCCTAATGTGCAACCTAAACTTCCCTTGCTGCAGTTTAAGTCCATTGCCTCTTGTTCTCTCCTCAGAGGCCAAGAAGAACAAATTTTCTCCCTCCTCCTTATGACTCCCTTTAAGATATCTGAAAACCGCTATCATGTCCCCCCTCAATCTTCTCTTTTCCAAGCTAAACAAGCCCAGTTCTTTCAGCCTTTCTTCTTCTTGTCAGGCAACATCACTGGGCTAGCAGGACAGGAGGCGTGCTTCTGCTAAGGCTCTGGGGGGTGGAGTGTAACTGACTTTGAAAGGACAGGATTTGACTGCTCTGAAACCAGGGTGCAGAAAGCGCTTTGCACCCTACAGGGCTCCATGTTGGAGCCCAGCCTGTGCTGGAGCTGCTGGGTCGTGTCTGCTGAGACACAAAATGATTACTCTGGAGACTGCAGCCCTTTCAGCCCTCGGGGATTGTTCCCAGGTGAGCTCCCGGGGCTGGGGACCACTGCTCATTGCATGGGTGTGGTCCTTAGCACCACCCCGGCTGGGCTGGGATTGGAACCTGGCTGGTTCTGCTGTCATGGGCAGTGGCAGGAAGAGGCTGAGCTGCTCTGCTTGGGCTCCCATTGTTTCCACTCTATCCTGTTCCAGCTGGTCAACCTGCTGCCCCATGGCTACTATGCTGCAAACAAACGGCAGAAGGAAGGATTTTAGGCTAACTGACAGCTGGTTGCTGACAGTAAGGATAACGCCTTTTTCTGTAGCTACATTGTAAGGCCTTTGCAGCCAAGAGCACAGAAGGACATCAATGCAATGTGATACCAGCACCACCGGCACCAGAGAAACAGGATTTCTGGAGGTTAAAAATTGAGTTGCTATCACTCTGTCTGGCCAGAAACCAGCCCACCTGGCAGCAGCTGTGCTTGTGAAATCCTCATTTAATTTGGATCACGTAACAGATAAACATTCAATCTGGTATAAATCAAGTAAGGTGGCGGCGTAGGACAGGTTAGAGTTAGAGGTTTGTGTTACAATGGGACTAGCGGTTAGTAAAATGGTAGCAAACTAACTGGTTAAAGTTTAGCTAAGCAGGACTCAAGTTTCACAATAGAAACTGTGGCCCTAAAGGAAGTTTTTGGGAACTAGCTCCAGGACACAGCCCAGCTTCAGAGCTTCCAGACCCCAACATGCTGTAAAAACGAGGTCCCCCAGATGACCTGACCTCATCTGGCCAGCAGGAAAAGTTCATCAGTCTTTCTGGGAGTGGCGAGTATCGTCTGCTTAGAGCGAGTGTCCTGACTGTTTTGGTAACTTAATACATTAAGGATATTATGGTGAAAGGGTCTTTCAAGGGAAGAGACCCAACACGCCCGAAGGGTGTAAGGTTGGGTCTAAGCCCTGGAAATTGGGAAAAGGTGGCTGCACCCAGTGGGTGAGAGAGTAACAGAGCTGCTGGGTGGGTAACATCTAGGAACATGCCCCAGCTATTTGATGCTGTTAGCTCCAGTGTCCCCACCACAGAGCACGTGAGGGTATCCAATCAGACTGAACAACCCTCAGGTCAGTTCTCGAGTCTCCCCCTCTAGGGGCCAGATGTTCTACTGAAAGCAACCACAAAAAACGGACACGCGACACCCAGGAAAAGGCTTGGAAAATGTTATTCTTTACTCAAGTTTCATTTTTAATATTGTTTTACAATAAATATTCATCAGCAATCGCCTTTAACAGATTGGAATTCAAACCACTTCAGCACTGGAAGCTCCCAACCAGGGAGAGAGACATGGATCCTGATGAGACAAACAGGTTTGGTAGAACTCTGCATTGACAAGACACTACACAGTGATACTTCTGTTATTTTTGTTTTTAAATAAAGCTCTGTACAATCAGTTTGCTTAGCTGTGACTGCTCCCAGCTAGGCTACGGCCTCACCTGGGTGGGATGTAACATGCCCTGGCTTGCAGCCCCGCTCACTTAAGTGCTTGGAAAAATCCCATCCACAACAGCCAGCGTGAACCTTTCCTGCTATTTAATGCCCTTGGCCCTGCAGAGTCCACACTGCTGGGGTAGGAGTCTGCTGTGCTTCGTGTTCTGCAACTGAGGGCAGGCTGGGCTGATACAGGAACCAGGAAAAGCCCAGCCCAGCCCAGCCCTTGCACTGCAGGTTGAATGAGCAGGGCTGGCTATTAGGAAAGCCACGTGTCCTTGCAAAAGGCATTTGACCTGGAAAGCCTCTCATACACACCCACTATTGTTAGAGTCACCTTGAAAGCACTTTCAGCATGGGCTTCTCACATGCCCACCCCTGAAGCTCGCCCCACAGAGACGCCGCACTCAGTTAGGGTTGCCCCACAAGGAGGTGCTGTGTCAAAAGCACAGTGCACCGGACGAGTCTGACCAGCCCTCAAGTAATTGCAAATAGTTCCTGGTGGAATGGAGTGAATGAGGCAGATTTAAAACCTGAAATGAGACCATCACTCCAAACCCAATGCACCTGAACAAGTCAGCAGTTAGCAACAAGCAGCGCTACCTATTCATAGAGCTTTACTCCTGAGTTCTGTAAGACACTGCGTTGGCGGCCAGGTGAGGTACAGGTAGCAAACAGCTTTCCTCTGAGGTAGGGGACTGCTAAGAACATGACGCTAAGAGAGACCCCTGTTAGTCTTTTTGTGGGCGCTGTAAGCCAGGAATAAAGTGGCAATGGTAAGTCCAGCTGCAAGCCCGATTCGATCAGCAGCAAAGAGGTTCTACAAACCTCTGCCACAACCACATTTTAAAGTCAGCCTGTGCGAAAAAACTGGCTCTGCAGCCCTGGCTGCCGCCCCCTCCCATTCAAGTAGCGAGGCAGACTGGGTACGTAAGGCGAGCAAGGAACCAGCCAAGATTTCCCTTAGCTACAACCCTTACCGAGTGTGCTGTGGATTCGCATTGCGGCGACGCGCAAGCAAGCTCCCAGATGGCCCAGCTGATCTCAACACATCCTTCCTAGCCCGAGACAGCCAGCAACACACACAGGGCGGAGAGAGATTCTGCAGTGACTTTCGGCAGGCGGATGACTTTCCTTGTACTGTCGCACTGGTGATGGTAAGAGGAGCACGTTTCCGCTACAACCAAACCACACCACCTAAATCCAAGGGGGATTTCTTGTACGCCACTGTTCAATGCACCATCAGCTAGTGCCAGGGGCCTGTCACAGCTGCTCAAGTTACTTGCATAAGCAGCAGCCATGCTCTAACTAAGGGCTGGAGCACGCCTGGTGAAGACGCTCCATGGCGAAGATGGGCAACCAAGAATGGTGAGCAGGACAGAGGAGAGGCCTCCATCACCACAGGCTGCAGAAGCCTGTGGCCCACTGGGGTTCCACCTGTGACCCCCAACATCTCTTGTGCACTGGGCCTCTGGAGCTCTGCCCTCCCTGCTCCTCCCCCCTCTCTCAGGAGCTGCCCCATTGGCACTTCGTCCCTGCTCCTTCCCTCCCAGAGCTGGAATGCCATGAACAGATGATCTGGGGTGCGCCCGCTCTAGAAGGCGGAGGGACGAATGACCACAACGCATGGATCAGGCAATTCCTGGTGCTCCAAAGCGCTGGGAGGGCAAGGAGTGCAGGAAGTGTGGGGCACCCGAGCCCCAGCGAGAGGCCAGACAGGGGTTCCGTGGGCTGCAGGTGAAGCCCCAGCGTGCCATATTCAGCCCGCAGATTGCCCACCACTGCCCCACGCCGACAGGTGAGCACTCGTCTATTGCCTCAATTAGCCCACCTCCCTGGGAGAAGGAAGCTATATCAGTGGGAGAGCATCGCCTGGCGACGTAACACCGGCAGGGATGGCACTGAAGTGAATGCAACTTACATCGTTCGGGGGACAAAGGAGGGGGTGCCTTTTGCACCGAATGCGACAAGTTACGCCGACCCAAGCAGTCGCGTAGATCCACCCTCCATGTGCAGGAAAATGCAGCTGGGCCGCAGCTTCAAAAAAGCAAACCTTTGTAACTTTGGAAAACCACAACAGGCCAAAACAGTCTCCTGTGGGGGTTCAGATTCAGGACCCCAAAGAGAAGATGCCCGATTTGTAGCAGCCAGTTCTATTTAGGGAGTAAGGACTGCAGGAGCCTAAGCTAAGAACCCCCAAGAGCTGAACGTTTTTAGCTGCAGAGACCATGGAAAAAACAGGAAGCTGCATGGTAACAAGAGTCATCCAGTTTAAAAACCAGCCACGGGATTTGGTATCAGTAGATTCCCATCGGTACCCTCTGCCTCATAGCAAGCATCACAAATTCAAAACCAGCCACTGCATAGAGCGTGACAGGTCGGGTACAGTCTGTGGTTCCTGCTTTTGCCAATGTTTGTAGCCAACGGGCCAATTGCAATAGAAAGGCTTGTGAGGGATGACAACTTGGACTGCAATGGCTACTCTCGTTGGCATCCCATCAGCTCTGGAGACCTGCTAAGCCTGCACGTACACGCCCAACCTAAACACGTGTTCGTTACAGTTACGAGGCTGAACTCTGGGGGCTGGCAGACACTGCACGAGAGGGGAGACTTAGGTCTGCCAGCGAAGGGCCAGTCTGCATTATGCTTGCTCAGGAAGATGCCCCGTGGAAACGAAGCCGTTCTCTGAATGGAAGAAGCCACGCGAGGGCGTTTGTTTCAGCTCATGCCACTCACTTCACCCAAAGGCCAACGACAGGAATGTAAGGAGTCAAAAAGTGTCCTCAGCAAGTCCCTGGCTTCTCCAGTACAGGAGCATGAGCCAGACACCGTTCTCGCAACCGGCTTACTGAGATTTAATGGCAGACCGAAGACAGATGTGGAACGTTCTGTTTTGCAGCCAACCAGGCACGCTATGCGCGCTGACTCAGGCACGCTGACAGTCTCCGGGATTATTCACCCAAGCTCATCTCTTCCTGCCAATAATCCAGACCGAGGTACAAACGTGCAGATCGGAAGCACCCTTTCAAGCGCATTTTGAAGCGCCATAAAAGCAGCCACTCGCTCAGGGCAAGGCAGGGGCATTAAGAATTAAGGACACAAAACAGTAATTCTTTCACACGGGCTGAGAAAAACCAGAGCACGGAGCATCTCTGAGCATGGGCAACCTTGTTCAGGCGTCAGATTACTGTTGCTGAGTTTGGGGAAAGCCATGCACGCCTTGTGAATGAAAAGGCCAGGCAGAAGATGCAACATTTCCTTCCTTCACATTGTCTCCTTCCCAGCTTCTAAGAGACAGGAACAACAATGAATCCAACCCTCATGAGGGAAAGTTTATTTTTAAAGAGCCAATTCAAAGAAGCCACCAGTGTTTGTTTTTTTTAAATAAAATCAACCAACCCAAAGATTTTCTCCCTCACACTCACGCCTGCAGTGGTATGGCTGTAACCAGCTCGCTGGGATCAAATGCATTTCGTTCCCCAGAATCCATGACATCAAGCACACCAGTCAATCAGTTCAGCTAAAAGCTGGGTAACTGGAGCCTGTTTCTCGGGTAGGGTGGCGGAGCACGTCGGGAGCAGGATCTGACTTGTCACAGATCCAGTCCTGCTCTCAACTGCCCGAACTCAAGCAAAGCAAAACTTGTTTCCAGCACAATTTGACTGTGGATGTTTTCCTAGCCCCAGCTTGCAGCCAGTTAAGGCACCAAATTCCACAACTCCCTGAAGATGAGCATGTGTAAGTGAAAGGTATCTCTGGGTTTTGAGACATCCTACCCTAAGAACAAGTCAATGAAATGCACGAAGGCGTTTAAATTCCAAGTCCTGTTGCAGCTGCCAAACCTGCACAGCATGGAGAGGGGCTCTCTCTTTTTTCCAGGATAGGTTTCCATGCACTGCCTGAAGGAACAGTTCAGCATGTTCCATGGCCAACAGGAACAGTGCACTGAGGAAACCTAAATAATGCCCGACCGTCAGAGATGTTAATATCGTCCTAATCCGAACGCAGCAGTGCTGCCGGGAAGGGAGATGGAAATGACATGCTACAAAAAGAAATGTGTAGTGCATTTAGATTTATGTTTGGGCTCCGGAAATTCTTTAACATGACGAGTAAAGGGCACTGGCCCACGTATTCCACGATCCATCAGCATGCAAACGGAAAACCCAACCCTGGCGACGGGTCACCGCTGCAAAGGTGGATTTTGCAACAGGAAAAAAGTGTTCCACGGATAAAATGTGTCCCCCATTTTCAACATTTGGTATCAAATTCCTAATACACCTTGTGCAGCTACAAATTAAATTAATTTGCCCATAATTATATATTTAATTCAACAGCTACAAGTTTCAAAAATTCAAGCACAGTCCAATTCCTCTGTACACTTATGCTTTTTCTGTACAATGTCAGTAATATATATTATAAAGTAAGCTACTCAATAAAACTCCACAGGGGAATAAAAGGCTTTTCCCCCTCTCAGATTAGCACCTGCCTCCCGTTCTTGATGTACAGACACGAAACATTAACAAAAAACACTAAACCGTGTTGAGTCCCATCACTCCCCCACTGTCAAAAAAACATAATGGGAACAAGCAGAGAGACAGAAACAATAGTATTTTCCTGCTCAAAATTAAATTCTCTGCCCTTTGCCTTGCAAGGTGTCCCTCTATCCTTCAGCTCATGACACCACAGTGAGAATTCAAGTTCAAATTAAAACCAACCTATTTACAATAAATGCTGTGAACTGGCTTCTGGCTGTTATGTTTCACAAAACCCGCTCGACAATGACTCAAATTTACAAGAAAGAAAAAAAATATTAAATAGCAATTACAATTCAGATTTCCTAGACCAGGTGATTTCTCACCCACAAAGCTTCTCCTAAGGTCTGAATGACTTTGTTCCCACAATACATTATATATGAACATTTGCTGTGCTTGCTCACTTCCGGGTGCAGCCTGTCCAGAGCCTGGGTTTAGGTTGCACTCTTCATTCAAGCACAAATCTTCAGGCATACAACGAACAGAAAAGAAAATCAGCACTCAAACTTCACCACCACTTCACTAACTGAACTTAAAAAATAGCAACCACTGAACACAAAGGTAGGACTGGATGAGACGTGCGGCCCAACCACTGGGGCAGGTGTGCCCTAAATTAAATGAGAACTAAAAAAAAATAAGTCACCTCCACTTTTCCCCAAATACAATACCCCTAAGTGCGTGTGCGTATCTGTTGTTTTAAGAACTATTCGGGTGCTCTTCCAAGCTCTGGGATTGACCATGCTTCAGTTGTTATCTGGAGCTGTGAGTGTTTGTATACGGACTGTCTCCCCTCTGCCCAAAGGAACCATTGCTGCTAATTTCCCTTCATGAATGTGTGATCAAAGAACACATGTGGCCCACATATGGTTAACAAGAATAATACTGTCAAGATGTGGTCTCAGATACAGAAAAGCGGAGGGCACAGAAGCTGCCTTAACCACCCAGTTAAACCCCTCAATCCCCCAGTCCTCCCAGAGGAATACCATTCGAAGAAGCTTTTAAACAAAAGGTTTTGCATGAGTGGACATGTGTGCGTGCAAGCTGGGGACCATGTGAGTGGTCTGCTTCCTAGACCAGCATCAGGGACTTTGTGTGCAGCTAAGACATCCCCCTCTGACCCAGCAGCTCAGGCGTCTCCTTTACACATGCACTGGGGCCACTGCTACTAAGCTGGCTGCCAGGTTATTTTTGGACACCTGGCGTTCTGAGCAGCACCACCCATGTTCCCACGCCAGATCCACCTGCGGAGGTAGGACTTGCAGACGTTCAGCTGGTCTAGTACACAGGAATAAACGAACGGCTACTCCCAGCATCTGGGTTCACCATAGAGCTCTGGGTGTTTCTCAATGGCACTCAAGATTGAGACCCTGCCGCCCCCTGTGTCCGTCCAGAAGATAGATTTAGGTCTGTGGTGATGGCTGAAGTATTTACAGTCTATTTGCAGCAGTTATTTACAGTACTTGTGCAGAGTGCAGGCTGATTTTCTTTTCTTCCCCTTCTAGTCAATCCGTACCGGGCTTCTTTAGCGAGAAAGGGCGGATGTTGAAGTGTTTGCTCAGCTGGCTCACCTGGGGGACAGAGAGAGAAAAGTCGAGGCAAAACGATACACCAGCGGACATGCCTTGTACCTCTGCCTCACACAATCAGGGCACTCAGACGGAGCTGCTTGGTACTAGGGATATTCACAATTAACCAACAAGCCTCTTCCTAAACCGATGAGGCTTACTGGTTATGGTTAGCTAGCAGGGGCTCGCACTTCCACCCCAGCTGGAGTGGCCTCCCTGCCACAAATAGGGGCTGCTCCAGCCAGGCTGGACTGCCCCTACCCGCAGCACTCCCAAGCTGGGTCACTGCGAATGGGGGCTGCTCTGAAGCGCCCCCAACGCAGGGATCTTCCAGCCAGGGCCAAGCAGCTCCAGCCCCCAGCGTGCCTGCCCAGCTCTCCTGCCCCAGGGGAGTGGGTAACTGGTTAAACCTAGCGCTTAGCTGGTTCGCTACTTAACAGGACTTTGCACCCCTACTCGGTCGGGTTGTGAACTCGAGCGCAGGAACACAGCATGCTGGCACAGGGCTACATGAACGGGAAGGATGCAGGGTTCAGACTGCAAGGCTGTAAGACTGAGGTGCGGACATTTGGCAAATGCTGGAGCCTGGGTGCTGGGGCCCCAGGAAGGGGGCAGGACCTCAGAGCTGCTGAACGGCTGCACTGGTTTTATAGCCTCACAAGCTTGGACCTGCTGATGTGGGCCGTGTGGACATTCCCTGATGCAGACAATGGATCAAATGAGCTCAATGTGCAACTAACAGGGCTGGATCACTCCATGTGAGCACACAAGGCCTGAATCACAGGAACACCACAATCCTACTGGGCACGGCCTGGCCAGCCACACAACACTCCCTGATCACGCCCACAGCCTCCCACCAGCCCCAAACCTGCAGCACACGGGGCCCACAAGCTACTAGTTTGGTTTGTGGTGGAATAGGTGCACCAAAACGAGATGCAGGCAGATCCAGAAGACAATGGTCTCTCCTTCAAACTATGCCACCGGGTTTTGCACTGGGGGTCCAGCATTTGGTCCTCTAAGAGGTTCTGACAAGTACAAATATTTATCGGGGCTGGCAGTTTCTGATAGTTCGTCTCATTCCAGATTCTGGTGCACTGCAACCCGAGCAAAGTCTAGGAAACCCTCCAGGGTTCATATCTGGGCAGGTTTCAGCCCGTAAGCATTCAAGTTCTACAGCTTATAAAGCAATTGACACCCTCCTCAAGGTCACCGGCTTGCCTCATTACATTTTTACATGGGATGCTGATTGTTCTCTGAATCTTAAACACTTCATCTCAAAATGCTGTCTTGGGGCAGAGCGCTCTCCTGGCAAATTGCACATTGCAAACTAAATGCATTTAACTCAGATCGCTTTTAACTTCAGTCTTTCCTCAATGAATGCACACTTGTTCTTGAATGCATCTGGCCTGTTCAGAGCTGTGAAGCCAGTCCTACTTTAGCCAAATAAGTAACAAGGGCCTACAGTCATTCAGCTGAATACACTAGTCGTACATGAGCTGCATAAACACGCTAGCGGCTGGCTTGCTTCCAACAACTCATCTTCCAGAGCCTGATCATCATAAGCAGCTCCCAAGCCCTCCTTTCTAGCTCTGAGCTAACAGTCATAGCGCTAGACTGTCCTGCCACACCACTGCCACAAGATGACAGTAGAACAGAAGAACGCTCAAGAGGGCCTGTGCCAGGAGATGGTACATCTAAGATCGGGAGACGCCCTTTTAATCACCCTTGAGAAGTCACCTCTCCCAGCGACTTGCAGAAGGCAGACAGGCTCATTTCCTGCAGACGGGCAGCAGAAAGCCACGTTGGACCGAAAAGCAGCGTTCCGGGAATCGGCTGCGTGATAGATTATGCCGAGAGCTACGACAGGTCATCGGGCTGGCTGGAATTTCTGTTACTTCAAAGCAATTCACGGGGCTGGCAGGAAAAGACCAACACGCACAGCGTGGCAGCTAAGCAGCCCCAACATCCAAGACCTGCTCTTTCACCCACAGCTCAGGAGGGGAACTGCAGAGTCACTGTCGCCCCAACGCTGATCCCCCAAAGGGGTTCCGAATGGGCGGGGAATGGAGACAGGGATGATCTTCAGTCCAACATCCGAACATCACCCATTAAATCCTGCCTCAAGCCCATTTCTTGCAATGAGCTAGAGCAGGGAAGGGCAAAACATGGCCCCCCACGGGCCACATCCGGTCCAGCTAATGCTTCTGTCTGGCCTGCCATGACTCCCAGCAATTGAGGCTCTGTGGCTGCCCCCTTGCAACGCCCGGGCCACTAGAAGTCTTGCAGCGCACCTGTGCTCAGGCAGGCGGTCTGCCTGCCACGGCCCCACGCCACTCCTGGACGTGGTTGGCTGCTGGGGGCACATCTCTGCATGCTCCCGCCAGAGGGGGAGGAGGCTCCATGTGCTGTCTCCTGCCCCACAACCATCCTCACAGCTCCTGTTGGTCAGAAACTGGCCATTGGGAGCTGCGGGGGTGATGCTTGCAGGTGTGGGCAGAAACCCCCGGCTCGCTCCCCAAAGTCCATACAGAAAACACACCAGCAGCAATTGGCTGCTTCCGGTAGCAGCATGGCACCATGGAACCTGCCCGCCGGCCGGGAACTACCTGTACTCAACGACTGCGGCTCACGTACACACCAGATCAGAGCCCCCCTGTTCACACAAACTCCCTCCCAGGCCCCCCTCTGTTAACACAGTGGACATGCACGGCCTGTAACGACTTACCAAAATTCATGATGTGCCTCCCCCTTGCAAAAACTAAACACCCACCCCTGAGCGACAGCACGTATTTTTGATCTGGCTTGAAACACCAAATTCTCGGGTTCCCAGACTGACTGCTGGCTGCTCATTTTCCTGTTCGGAAGGGCAACCCAAAGGCCTCTTCCCACTGAGCAAAATGTCCACCATCTAGATATTCTGCATCATGCCAATTCCTTCACACAGTGACGGTCTCCTACAGTTCGGTATGCTAGCGGCTGCAACCTACACGAAGCAAGTTCTAAGGGAACAGCACCCAACTAAGCCTCTGGGCAACGTACTTAACATTAGAGAGAGGCCCAGCCCAGACTCTGGATCCCATTCTGATCTCTGCATTTTTACAACTGATAGAATCACAAAAATACCAGAACTCAGTTGCCTGAAATTCAAGTTTTAGCAGGGCTTGGTGCACACGTTTTAGGCTGCAACAGGATGTGCATCCAGGGTTTGGCTTAGAGGCCATCTTTAACTTAAATGACTAGAAGAATTTCTGTTGCAACCAGACAGAAGTTCTTGGTATACAGAATCAGCTTGCAGACGCCACACGCATTTAGTCTTTTTTCATGCCAGTGATTTCAAAACTTTTGTATTCATGATCCCTTTCATATAACAAGCCTCTGTGTGTGACCCACTCGCCATACATTAAAAATGGGGTCTCAAGGGTTTCAGCCCCCAAGAGCTGGCAGGTCATAACCACCAGGTCGCCACCTTGCGATCCCCAGCTGGGTCGGTCACAAGTCACAATGAGAACCCCAGTTTAATAGAAATGCCTCAATCTGCTTGGCAAATGCTTTAGGGTCACAGGTGTTCTACCAGCATTCCAGGGTTTCAGTGGGACAACGAAGTACATCCTACGAGCGGTGCAGGGACAGCCGAACCCTGTGTCCAGAGGCAGACTTCACTTACCACTCCTACGCCGTAGTGGATGTGCGCCAGGGTAAGGAGAGCCGTTAGCAGGTAAAGGAGAAGCTCCTCCCAGTGTGGTGCGATTCCGGAGATTGCCACGAAGATGACCAGGGCTAATGGGAGCAGCATCCAGTTGAGAGGCTGGCACCGAGTGCTACTCATCTGGCACACGATCAGCTGGCACTGGAGGGGGAAAGAGGTCTGTTAGACGTGCTCTGATTACTTTCCGACATGAACCGCTGTAAAGCACAAATCATCATTCACTCAGACTACGGCAAATGAGGCCCTGTGCGTCTCCAGATTGTAGTTAAACCATGGACAATCACACTCTGTAAAAGCTTCCTAAATACAGAGATAGTGTCTACGTTGACCTGAATGCCTCAGGTGCATATAACCAGAGAAGTCCACATCAAGAGGAAACAACAGGTTAAACCTCTCTCACCCAGGACCTGACAGGTGACGGACAAGAGAATTTGCTGGACCACAGGAGGTCAATGTTGTCTAGCACATTGTCAACACTCCCACTGCTGACTGGGCTTTGAGAAGACATTTAGGGGTGAAATAGCTAAACAGCACAGAACAGAGAGCCAGGACTGGTGGCTGGAAACAAACTTTATGGGATCCCAGGAAACTTAACCACACCCATGATAATTGGTCTTCTGGCTAACTAAAATCATGCATGGCTATAAATACTGCTGGGCGAGTATGTTCTGGATTAGAGAGGTTCAACCTGTATCACAAGGACTGATTTGCACTGAGGCGGCCAATTCTGATCAAGGTTGTCTTGCAAAGTTAGCAGAAAGCTCTGTAGAATGGGAGAGAGACAGTGAACACAGCCTCTGGGCACAGTCCAAGGCCAGGGTGATCCATGAATAAAGCTGTACAGGGTTCCCGAACATCATCCCCACAGCGGCCTGTTTGTCCATAGCTTAATAGTGTCCAGGATATTTGGGGGTGGAGGGATCTTCATGTAGGCAGGCAGCTGTGACAATTCATAGCTGAACCAGTATCACCAAGAACCCCGACCATGCAAAACCTGAGAGAGCAGGACCTCAGTTGAGAGATGTGGAAGAAAAAGCACATGCTGGGGTTTCTCTGGTTTGGGGAAAGAGTCAGATCTCGTTTACAAGATAGTTTTTCAGCTCTGATGGAGCTGGTGTTTCTCTCCCGGCCTGCTTCAGCGCCTGCCCTTTCAGTCACGTCAGTATAGCGAAGTGGTTTAGCTGAGAGAGACAATTCCCAAATCGTGACGTTTTCTTTGGAGTTTGTGACTCACCTTCCCACCTCAGACTAACTAGCACGACAAACTGCTGGCCCTCAGCGTTCTGTTAATTCCAATCGGCCACCCCCCTCTCCGGGTGCATTTCACCAGCGAAGCAGTGCTCTTACAGAAATGTTAGCAAAGGCTGTTCCAACCATGAAATAGAAGAGCCTGGGATGGACCTCCAGGATGTCCGATGGTGACGTGAAGATCCAGATCATGCACAGAATGAACAGCAACGCCGGCGAGAAGAGGGGCAGCATGATTTCATACACTGACCTGTGCTTCAAGGTGTTATTCTTATAGGCCCTGAAAGGTAAATGGAACAGAAGCCTTACTACCTGAAGCCAGAGCTTGTAACGGAGACGGGCACCAGCCTTCCCTAGGGAACTTTCCAACCCAGGTGAGCCCCCAGGTACCCTTCCGCATTAGCGAGCTACACGAGTCTCACACTGCAGCAGAGACGAGGAGATGCAAACGGCAGTGCACCCACTTGACTGGTGCTGCCTGGCCTGCATGCAGGGACCTGTGCTCTCAGCATGTCTCAGTGTATTAACTAAGGCGGCATCTTAGGTGTAGGCGCTGTCTCATTTGCGTTCAGGAGCGCCTTCTGGGAAGCTGCCAGTGCAGGTAAGGAAAGGCTAGTTGACAGAAACCTAAGCCAAGTCATGGCTCCTCATATTACATTTTGATGGTGCTGGGCCATCAATATAAGGTACTCACCACATACTTCCTTCTGTAATATTCTGCATGGCTAACTCCTAGCAGAACAGAACCACCACACCCAGTGCCTCAAACCCAGCAGAATTAATTAGCTCACAGGGTTCCTGGAAAAAACTCACCTGTGGAAGTTATACAAGCTCATGGGCAGAGTCACTGTGAGTGCACACCCTGAAAGAGAAAGGTCTAAGTTACTGCAGCCTAGGAACTGAGGCGAGTCCACCGTGATCACAGCATCCCTTCAGATATGACAGTCTATTTTTAAAACAGTCATTTGCAACATTACAGTAGCTAAAAGCTTACTCAAACCCACCATTAGCGCACTGCTGCTCAGATTTCATAATGGCAGTGAACATGATTTGTATATTTGACTGAACTCCTCAGAAAAGTGAAGTGCCAATATATGCATTTATGGAAATAACCCTAATTCTTTCAGTGAATATATATCTGCACTTTGACCAGAACTCAAAAGACACCACGTGGGCAGCAGAGAAAGCATTATCATTAGGTTTCATGAGAGGCCATGTTGCAAACAAAGTAAAGGTTATTACCAAGTCAGAAACAAACAAAACTACACATATTTAAACAGGCTGCATTTAGGATGTTAGAACCGCAATTGACAAAAGCTTCAGTTATTTGATTAAGTTTCATGGCACTCCCTGAAGGGCCAAAGTTGACAAAATCCCAACACTTCAAAATCAGGGTGCTCAGAAGCTAAAACTGTACTTTGACCATTGCCTGTCAGAAGGTAGAAGTCCCTCTGCAGGCATTTCTTTTAAAGGCCAGCGGTCCCAAATTGCCTCTCCTTCCAAAGGATGAGCCGCAAATACATTTGCAAGACAGCAATAAAACTACCGAATTCTGACTGGCCAATCAACTTAGACATGTTTCCAGCTCCCAGGCTGCAATGAAGGGCAAGTTCTGTTACACAACTGTGTCAAGAGCAGTAAGGATGTAGATTTACATCTTCCCATACTTGAGACTTAGCTCATTCTTGCTGCAGAGAGCTAAAGATCAATCTACTGCAACAGCTAGGTTACAAAACAGAGTCCGTAAGGAAATGCAGGCCCTAGGCACCTAAACCCCATCTTTTAGGGGTTGGACAGGCTGTAGTCACAGGCCAGTCCACAACCATCCTTGCTGCTTAGCTTGAGGGTGGAGCACTGCTTGCTGGGACCACCTGCCTTCTGGGGTTTTGTTTGTATTAAAGGAGGAAGCTGGCTGCAACCTTTTCCCTTTTATCGAAGTTAGAATGGTGCAGCCCTTGGCCAGTTCCCATCAAAACCTCAGTGGGACTAGTTCCAGGGTACGTCTTTACTACCCAGAAGATCAATTGGGTCAGAATCGATCTTCTGAAGTTCGATTTTATGTGCCCAGCAGGGACACGGAAAGTCACACTATCGGGGTCAACAGTTGACTTCTGTACTCCTCAGAGCTTCTCCCATTCACCTCCCTCTTCAACGGCAGCCAGGTAAGTCGATGTTAGATTAGCTGATTCTAGCTATGCAATTGCCGTAGCTAGAACTGTGCCTCTACAATCGACTTCAACGATTTGAGTTCACCCGGCCTCAGAACCTGTGCATTTTGCTGCTTTCAGTCTACATCAAGACTCGTTCTAGCAAGTTTTCTATACAGACACTTTAACAAGTTTCTCTTTGCTAAAAATATAAACCAACGCTGACTGTTTTTTAATGTGAAACAACTGGCTATCGGTAAAGCGGTGGTGGTTAAAAATAGGCTTCAACATGGAGCTTCTTACCAATAATCATTGTAGTGAATAGGTCTCTATATAAGAAATTAAACAGGAAAGGTGCATACCAGGCCTCAACTCCCACAATCGCTGTCACTATGTAGACAACTGAAATGGTCTGAAAAGGAAACGTGGAGAGAGCGCAGGCAGGTGTTAGCAGCTGGAAAGACACTGATCAAATGTGCTTCTGTGGTGTGACCATTCCTCACCCGGCAGTTCCATTCCAGGAGCTGCTGGCCTTGCTTTCTAATCAGGATTTTCACTAGTCAGGTTTGGCTTTTCAACCAGAGGAAGCCACAATACCCCAGGGGGTGCCGCAAACTTGAAACATAGAGATACACACAGCTTTTGGAACTGGAAGGGAACTTGGGAGCTCGCCAAGTTCAGTCCCCTGCCCTCACAGAAGGTCCCTGACAATTTTTAACATGCCCCAGCCTCCTGGAAGGCCCCCTCAAGGGCTGAACTCCCAACCCTGGGTTTGCAAGGCCAATGTATTATCCACTGAGCTATCCTTCACCCACAAGGTCTCGTGCCCCTCTTGCCAGGTTCCAACGCTGACTGCAGGTCAGGAACCAGACCAACTTCTGTTTCCAGCAACACGACCAAGGAAGCCTCACTCCCAGTCTAAAGAGCGAGGTCACACGAGAGCTGGGGTGAGGCAAAGCCTGGCTGGGCACAGTTTCAGGCTTGTCTGGAAAGCGGATAGTGAGGACAGGAGTCCGTGATGGTCTGCCCTGCCCTGCCCATGCTTGCAAACCTCTGAGCCATCTGCAGCCAATGGGGTTTGTACGTGCGCTTGGGGATAGCTCCACCCCACAGCCAGTGCAAACACAAGACACTCGTACTTCAACAGCACCGCAGTGCCAGCCACCAGAGCCAAATCGAAGTACCTCACTCCTGTAGCAAACCAAGCAATGGTCGCTTAGGACTGTAGGACGCAGAAGCAGGACCATGTGCCATGGACTACAGCAGGTGGTGATAATGCCCAGCCAGTGGTCCAGATCTAGCGCTCGGCTTGCCTGGATCTGGCACCTCAGCCTTGTGGCTCCCTCCTCAACATTTGGCCGGCTGTGGGGTGGAGATGTGGACCATGGATTCTGCCTAGCAGGGGGAAGCAGCAGCAGCTCCAGGGACTTCCACTGCTGTCCCTCCCACAGCTTGGGCAAGAGCAGTGCCGAGAAGTCTTTCTGCCGTTGTTGCTCTTACTGGCCGAAACCGTGGCCAATCAGAACAGCGGAGGGCGGTGCCTGAGAACAGTGGGGAAGCTGTGCCACGTAAGGGCCTCCCCCACTCCAACGCCCAGACCCCCAGGCAGCTCCTGCACCATCCTCCCGCCCAGACAGATCACATCCGCTGAAGAGAAATCGTATCCGTCCCAACCCAACCATGCAGGAAGAGTTTCGTTATAACTTCCGCCCTTGTCCCTTGATTCCTTAAACATCTGCACGACTTCCATCATGCAATCCAGGCTTCTTAAAACAGCTCCGATGCTACCGTTCCGTCTATTGCACTCTGCAATCAGGCAGGCACCATCCCTTCTGCCAGAAAGCTCTTCTGGCTAGGGTTTATGTTTGGCAATGACGGGCAGTTTGTGACTACTTGGACAGAGGTCACCCAGGGATAGATGCCAGGGCAGCAGATGGACCTACAGGTGCTATACAAATACTTCCGGCAATTAGTCAAATTGCTGGCTATTTTCCAAACAAGTATTTTGGAATCAAGAAGAGCTACTTACCACCTGGCTGATGTCATATCCCCAGGGCAGGAAGAGAATCCCTGTGTTATACTTCTCCCAGTGGGAGAGGATGAAGGAAAACAAAACCACCCACAAAAGGAGATAGAGAACGAAGACGCTGACGCCGGTGGGTCCCCGGCCAAAGGTGGAGTAAACCGTCACTACGAAGAACACACAGGCCCAGCTGTCCAGGCCATGGTCAAACAGCTCCCCCAAGGGACTGCTGGAGTTCGTTCGGCGAGCCTGCTTCCCATCAACACCATCTGGAAGGAAAGCGCACAGAGACGTCAAATCAAACACACCCCTGCAAAGCTAACAGCTCCTCTGCAGCTGCCAGTTAATGCAGGTAGTGCTGAGAAGTCAGCAGTGGGTTACAGATCCCAACACTGTCCCTGGAAGCACAGAGACTGAAACAAAAACAAAAAAACCTTAGAAAGCATCCAATTTAAAATATTGTAGGTGTATTTAATTAGCTAAACATGACGTCTGTGCTGACAAGAGAAATCTTGTACTTTTGTGTTCCTCCCTCTAACAAGTGGGTAAAGAGATAACAATCCCAAGTGGCAGACTCCAGAGGCCCCTCAGCCAGCCATACGTCACTCCCACCAGCACAGAGCAGCGGAATGGCAGGGAGCCGAGGAACTGCTGGGCAGAGGGGAAGGGATTGGGTTTGGAACCAGATTTACAACAAACAGTTCCCTTAACTAATTCAAGTCCAAGTCGTTGTGATGCTAGGCACCTTGGAAATCGAAGTTACAGTATAAGAATCTGTAGTCTTACCCAGCGTATAGGCTATAAAGTTGAGGATCCCCACGACGATCCACACTTGATTGGGAACATGCACATGATCAGGTGCTGTGGAGATTGGAAAGTTGAACACATGATTCATGAGGAAAAACACTTTGGTTTGAGGGATGTTTTCAATAAGAATTGTTTCAGCCATTAATTGGAACTGGGCTCCATCCAAACCCTTGAGACATAAGAACATAAGAACAGCCGTAATGGCTCAGACCGTAGGTCCATCAAGCCCAGGATCCTGTCTTCCAACAGCGCCAGGTGCCCCAGAGGAAATGAACAGAACAGGTAATTATCAAGTGACCAATCTCCTGTCACCCATTTCCAGCCTCTGGCAAACAGAGGCTAGGAACACCCTCCATGCTCATCCCAGCTAACAGCCATTGATGGACCTCTCCCCCATGAATTTATCTAGTTCTTTTTTAAACTCTGCTTAGTCTTGAGCTTCACAACATCCTCCGGCGAGGCGTTCCAGAGGTTAACTGTGCACTATGTGAAAAAATATGTCCTATTGTTTTAAACCTGCTGCCTAATAATTGCATTTGGCGACACCTAGTTCTTATGTTGGGAGAAGGAGTAAATAACAGTTCCTTATTTACTTTCTCCACACCAGTCATGATTTTATATACCTCTATCATATTCCACCCTTAATCGTCTTTTTTCCAAGCTAAAAAGTCCCAGTCTTATTAATCTCTCCTCCTATGGCAGATGGTCCATACCCTTAGTTTTGTTGCCCTTTTCTAAACATTTTCCAATTCCAATGTCTTTGAGATGGGGCAACCACATTTGCACATAGTATTCCAGATGTGGAAGTGCCATGGATTTATATAGCAGTAACATGACATTTTCTGTCTTATCTATTCCTTTCTTAATGATTCCCAACATTTTGTTAGCTTTTTTGACTGGTGCTGCACGTTGCGTGGATTTCAGAGAACTAGCCACAATGACTCCAAGAGCTCTTTGAGTGGTAACAGCTGAATCAGACCCCATCATTTTATACGTATAGTTGGGATTATTTTTCCCAATGTGCATTACTTTACGTTTATCAACACTGAATTTCATCTGCCATTTAATCATCTTCCTATCCCAGGGAGGCGCTTTTAAATTCTCCTCAGTGTGCGTGTACTACCAACTGGCGATGCAGCAAATCAGCCTTCACCTGCTCAGTTCTTACCAGCATTGTCTTATGCTTTTGCAAGGTATCCAGTGAATCCTGAAGACCATCCTCTGCTGAATTTGTCAAAGCACACCCTCAAATACAGCATCTGCTTCCCTTCCCCAGACCTTAAAACGTGCACCATTTTCAATGGAATGCACACACTTTCAACATTTTACGCATGAGCTACTTTTAAGTCCAAGACTTTAGAGCACAGGTAAAATTCTAGATTGTAATGAGGTGGGTTTGTATTTCCTGGGGTGGACATTAAAGTAGTTAATTACAGAACCACCATGCCACCCCATTTCATTGCTGGGATGGTTTTGCTGCAGCCTTCACCCTTCCACATTTACCCATATGAGGGACAAAAGGGTTCTAGATTTCTATGAAAAAAAACAAGGAGTCCTGTAGCACCTTAGGAGACTAAACAGATATTTTGGAGTGTCAGCTTTCACAGGCAAAGACCCGTTTTGTCAGATGTCCCAAGACTGCTTGTTATTTGTCTCCACATGACCCCTTGCAATGTTAGTGTCCAGGGCTATGACCACGCAGCCAAGTTACTTTGAGATAAGAGCTGTTATTTCAAAATAACTTGGCTGTTGTCTACATTATGCTCATACTATTTTGAAATAAAAAATAGTGTGCAAGTTATTTCAAAAATTTGTAAACCTCATTGCAGGAGGACCAGTACCTGTTTTGAAGTAGGTGCTGTTAAGATGCAGGGTAGTATCTATTTCAAAATACCAATTTCAAAATAAGCACTATTCCCTGTCTTAACAGCGCCTGTTTTGAAATAGTTACTTCAAAACAGGTGCTATTTTGAAATTAGCATTGTGTGCGCAGACTGTGTATTTTGAAATACATTTTTGGGTGTAGCAGACCTATTTCAGGATAGCTATTCCAAAAGAGGGCGGTTATGTAGACATAGCCTAGGATGTCCCAAGATTGCTTATTTGTCTCCACGTAGGGGAGGTTTCGTTGCTTTCATTTTTAAAATTTATTTTGTGGCAAGTTGCAGTCACAGGAGTTGAGAGAGTGTGATGCCAGGAGAAATGCTGATTGAGTGGGAGATCAGGGGAGTTCATGAGCCACGTAATCACGGTCCTACCGCTGAAAACAAGGGCACTTTGTCGTCATGGAAACATGTGGGCAAAGTCAGAAGTCCTCCACAGCTTCCTTACTGATGATTCCAACACTGGGCAAAAACATCTGAAAAAAGTGCGATTCTGTTCTGAGCTGGGACTGCATGAAAAACAGGAGGGACACAGTTTCACAGGCCTGAAAGTTTTGTGATACAGTTTAATCTCCTGTATTGCCTAGGCCAGAGATCTTCCCCTAGAGAACACCTTTTAGAAAAGATGTCCAATCTTGATTTAAAAATTGCCAGTGAGAATTCACCACAACCCTTGGGGAACTTCTCCTAATGGCTAATTATATTCGCTGTTAAAAAAATTTAGGCCTTATTTCCAGTCTGAATTTGCCTAGCTTCAATTTCCAGCCATCAGTTTGTGTCAGACTTTTCTGTGCTAGACTGAAGAAGCAATAATTAAATATTTGTTCCCCATGTAGGTATCTATCCCCATGCAGAGTAATCAAGTTGCCACTTAACTTTCTCTTTGTCAAATAGATTGAGCTTCCTGGGTCCACCGTTATAAAGACAGCTTTTCTAACCCTTTAATCATCCTGGTAGCTCTACTCTGAGAGCCCTCGTCAATTAACTCATAATAAATTATGGATACCAGAACTGGACCTGGGATTCTAGCAGCTCTCATGCCACTGCCAAATACAGAGCTCAATAACCTCTCTGCTGCTAATCAAAATTCCACAATTTATACACCCAAGGATCTTTTGGTCACAGCGTTACACTGGAGCTCACATTCAATCATCATCATCCACATGAGCCCACAACCTTCTCTTTCACTGCTTCCCAGGATAGACCCCTCCATCCTGGAAGTAAAGCCTACATTCTTTGTATACATTTACGATATGTTAAATATAAATGTATCCATCAAGAACAGACCCTACTGGCATATATGTTTGTCAATGACTCCACATCCTCCGTGCCAAGAAAAGCTTTTCCAGTAAAGACTCTTTGCAACCCTCCGAGTAAGGATAACATTTTGTCCAACAGATCACAGATCCCATGGCTTTAATGGGCCTCTGCCACTACTTTGGTTCCAGCCCCCACCAGAGCAGCTCCAAGACCGGAACTTTTACAAAACACACCCGTGACAAACCTGAAAAATGCGTGCCACTTTTTTTAGGGGTATCATAGCAAAAAGCATTTGAAGTCTGCTTCCTGTAAACAGACTAATTGCCGGATGAACAGATTACATCCTTGAATTACATCCTCTCTTGCCCCCCTAAACTGGGGGCATTAGATTGATAGCGAGATGATCAAGCAGTCGCAGATATGGCAACTAATCTCTATGACTTTGTAAGCAGCTAGTCAAACCTGCAACATTCTCCAGAGGGCTTAAGAACATAAGAACGGCCATACTGGGTCAGACCAAAGGTCTATCTAGCCCAGTATCCTGTCTGCCGACAGTACCCAATGCCAGGTGCCCCAGAGGAGGTGAACGGAAGACAACGATCAAGTGATTTGTCTCCTGCCATCCATCTCCCACCTTCAACAAAAGGCTAGGGGCACCGTACCTTACCCCTTGCTAATAGCCATCTATGGACCTAACCTCCAAATATTGAGACTACAGCAAGAGCAGGAGCAACATTCTTCTGCACCATGCCCAGCTACGATATGCTCATTTCCCCTAAAAATTCCAGGCATGACTTTGTGCCCACCACCACCCCTTAAAAGGAGTCAATGCAAGTTTTGCCATTGCTTTCAGGAGGGCCACAGTTACCCTCTTGTGATTCAAGACCTCAAGCGACACCCAACCTTCATCAATGTCGGTGACAAAAAACCCAGAGTTAGCAAGCTCGGTGTAATCATATCCAGCGCCTTTTGCTAAATCCTCAGACCACCAGCTCAGGCTGGCATTAGCTTTATACGTGTGCTAGGCAGACAGCTGTTGTGGCGACGAGCCTACCTGGTGAGCATGGTTTCTGGCCAAAGACACAAGAGATGAAATCTGAGACAGGGTTTAGGGGTACCAATACCACCTTCCCCATGTACCTGATTCTTCTGCCTGCTTACGCGACACAACTCTGCTGTGTTGACCAAGCAGGCCAACAAAGGTCCGGCTTCCAATCCTCCTCTAACTCAGCTACGAGAACAACAAGAAGTCTTGTGGCACCTTGGGTGCATCTACGCTAGCTGGCAACTTTGAAGCAGCTGGCACAACGTGGAAATAGTACACGTCGTGTCTACACGCACCATGCGCTATTTCACCACTGAAATTGATGTTAGGCTGCAAGACGTCGAAATTGCTATGCTTATCCAAAGATGGGCATAGCATCCTCGAAGTAGGGCGTGTGTAGACGATCTGCGTCCCCCTACGTTGAAATAGTGGGGTCCTCCATGGTGGCCATCAGCTGAGGGGTTGAGAGACGCTCTGTCCAGCCCCTGCAAGGCTCTATGGTCACCGTGTGCAGCAGCCCTTAGCCCAGGGCTTCTGGCTGCTGCTGCTGCAGCTGGGGGTCCATGCTGCATGCACGGGGTCTGCAACCGGTTGTCAGCTCTGTGGATCTCGTGCTGTGCAGGGCAAGTGTGTCTGGGAGGGGCCCTTTAAGGGAGTGGCTTGGGGCTTTGCTGGCCCCTTATTTCGACCGGGAGTGCTTGTGTGTGTGGATGCGCCACATTTCCATCCAGGGCTGCTCCTTTCGACGTTCTCTGTTGCTACTTTGACGTTGAACGTCGATGGCACCAGCCCTGGAGGGTGTGTAGACAATGTGTCTCGAAATAGCCTATTTCGATGTTCCTACGTCAAAATAGGCTACTTCGACGTAGTGTGCTAGTGTAGACGTAGCCCTTATAGACTAACAGATATTTTGAAGCATAAGCTTTCATGGGCAAAGACCCACTTCATCAGATCCATGAGTGGTGGGGGAGGGTGGTTTCAGAGGGGTATTTAAAGAGTGAGGTCCCAGTAAGAGGGAGGGCCAGAGCTGACAAGGTCCATTCAGCAAGGTGGAAATGGCCCAGTATTAACGGTACTTATCAAAAGAGGAACAAACAAGTTAGATCAGACAGGGGGATGTGAGCCTTTGTCAGAGTCTAATGGGGAGCTTTTAACACCCAGGGCAGAGAAGCTGGTTTTGTAAGCTACAAGCCACTCCCAGTCTGTTTAATCCTTGGTTAATGGAGTCAAATTTGCAAATAAATTACTCCTCAGAGATTTTTCTCTCCATTTGATTTTTGGAATTGTTGTTGTTTCAGGACTGCCACCCTTAAATCTGCTACTGAGTGTCCAGGTATATCGAAGTGTTCCCCCACAGGCTTTATACATTACCGTTCCTGATGTCTGATTCATGTCCGTTTATTCTTTTACGGAGAGACTGTCCAGTTTGGCCAATGTAAATCGCAGTGGGGCATTGCTGGCACATAATGGCATATTTATTATATTAGTGCAGGTAGAGGAGCCCCTGATGGTATGGTTGATGTTTGGTCCTGTGATGTCGTCACTGGTGTAGATATGTGAGCAGAGTTGGCAGCGAGGACTGCTGCAGGGGCTGGTTCCAGGCCTAGAGTCACTGGGTTTGTGATTTGTAGTGGCTGGTGAGGATTTGTTTAAGGTTGGCAGGCTGTCTGTAGGCAAGTACAGGCCTGCCTCCCAAGATCCGTGACAGTGAAAGATCATTGTTCAGGATGGGTTGCAGATCACTGATGATGCATTGGATAGGCCTTAGGTGGGGGCTGTATGTGGTCAGTGGACTTCTCTTCTTTTCCTCGTGAGGCCTGCTCAGCTTGTACACCTCAATCCTGATCCATAGCATCTGTTGCTTTTCTAGGCCAGGGATTCCTCTCTGCTGTTCTGCCCTGAAGCAAACTATAGCATACAGCATTTTATTCAGGTGTAAGCATCATCTACCATGTAGAAGGGCAGAGCAGGCCAAAGAACTCATCATGGTAATGGGTACCAGAAGAGTTCTAGTTTCTGCTCTATCAATAATTTATTGTTACACCTTGGTCATGCTACTTAGTCTGAGACTCAGTTTTCCCATCTGCAACGTGGGCAGCATATTCACTAACAGCTGAAGCCATTTAAAGGGTAACGTTTATGATCTGTTCTCACATATCTTACTCCCATTATGGTGGGGAAGGGAAGGAGGAAGAGGAAAAAAATTAACTGTGGTAGCCTCAAATACCATCTGTGCACTAATCTGTCTTCAGTTGCAACCACTGTCCCTGAAATCTGGTGATTAATAGCTGAAATGCCTTCAGACTATATAAGTGCCAAGTATTAGTATTTGGCTGGACACTGGGAAATATGATTTGACTGGAGCCAAATATCAACTGTAGTAGTAAGTTATAAAGTACCATGTTTCAATCTTCATTTCAGCAGGATATTAACACGGACAGTGAACTTGATATTCTTCTCCAATTTAAAACTTGCTATTACTGCACATTATGAGGAAAAAGCACAGCAGATCAAATATCAGTTTTATGGGGATGCCAAGAGAAAGGCATTAGCCATGAATGTCTTTCCATTCTACTCCAGTGACAATGACTAATCAGTGTGCAAAAAATATAAAATAGAGGTGGAATAATATACTCTGGTCTTAGGAACAATGCAAAATATTCACACCAGTGTGTTCAGGCAAGTAAGATAGGGCCACATTGCTTCCTCTTTGGCTTTCAGACCTTCTTTTTCCTTCCCTATGCCTTCTCTGCCAGCTAGCACTTAGTCAGATCTTTAGCGGGAGCCATTCCAGTTCGGGATGCCTAACAAACCAGCAAGCCCTACCTCGGAGATTAGGGGACGTGCTACAAAGACTTCCAGACAGCAAAATCATTTTAAATTCTCTCAAACGCAGACTAAAGAAATGTCAGGTGCTTGCCTGCACATAGACCACTGCAGCAGTGCCACTAACACTCCAGTGCAGAGGCTTGTAACACTACAAAGGGAAGAGGGTCTCCTTTTGATGTGGTTACCCCCACCTTACCAGAGGCTGTAGCTAGGCCCAGGGAAGAATTCTTCCTTGTATCTATCCTGGCACCTTTTACATCATGAGTTAAGTCAAAGTAGCTACGTTTCTCCAGGCGTGTGGATTTTTCACTCTGGAGATGAAGCTATGTTGATGCACGTTTTCAGCGCAGACCAGCTCAATATCAAAACAGCCTTGCGAGACTGCCATATACATTAGTTAGCCCAGATACAAAAGTCTGCTTGCTCACCCGTTAGTGTTATGACAACGAATTGCAAAAAAGACTGAGATGACTATTCCATCAGAATAGATCAAAATCCAAATTTACATTACTCTAAATCCAACAAAAGCAAGTACAAATGGTAAATTTTAGTTTTTCTACAGGGCATGTTTAGTCAGTTACATAGCTCTAGTATATGCATGCACTGATTTGGAAAAAAGTTCAACCGGCTGAAGATAAGCAGGCTAGGTAAGTTTAAAAAAAAAAAAAAAAAAAATTCACTTTTATCAGTGAGACAGGTTACATCATCAGCTATGCATTCTGTGCTCTTTCATAAGTAGCACAATGGGGTTTGTTTGGGTTGTTTTTTATTTTTAGTTGTATGTGTCAAAGTTCATCTTAACTCTAAAAGGAATAATGAACTATTTTGGTTGAGCTCTCTTTCTTTTTAAAACATTGGCTATTTGCCCCTTCCAAAGGAACTGGAAGGAATGTTTCACGTTGGCTGCGTTTTCCGTCCTTGACTCTTCTTGCCACGTGGCTATTCAAAACACCAAAAGAATGCTCCAGAGCAGTCGATAAGCAAGTCATATTAGTCAGCATGTGATATTGCGAAATTATGGCACCAGAAGACATAAGTATCAGATCTTATTACTTGCATGCTCTAAAAGTTACACTAAAAAAAGGTCTTACCGGAAGCATAAAAATCAGGGTCAAAGTATGCCATGAGGAAGAAGTTGAAGACAAGCAACAGGAAGCCAGAAAATGTTATCAGATTTGGAGCCAGCCATGTAGGGAAAATCTATGGGAAAGCAGCAAACACACACAAGAAAATTGCATCAGTGCGCGCAAAAGGCACCACACATTGCTTTTAAACCATATCAGTGAGGACTGGTGTTAGGTAGTGAGAGGGGCTTTTAGGATTTGCAATTCTCCAACACAAAATTTTAGACTTATGCAATTGTGTCCACAGTTATCGTTCTTGAAGGATGAGCCTTGACAGTCACAGAATTAACAAGGCAGAGTTTGATTCAGTTAAAAGGCAGCCCTGTCTATGAGGCTATGCCATGACAGAATATTGGTCCTTCCACTTCCAGCACAGAACCATATGACTGGCAGAAATTCTCACCTTCACTACAGTATTCCAGAACGGGTGCATAACGTAGAGAGAGAGTGGATTGCTGTCCACTGCACTGTACTGTGAAGAAAAGGAAGAGAAATATGGTAAGTTGAACACTCCAGCCGGTTGTCCAGAAAGCCATAGACACTATATCACATTATCTCAAAGTCGCCTGGCTACTTCTGGTGTCCTCCCAGGGCTACATGTCAGATAAATCCCAGTTTCTCATACTTGCGGCGGATAACCATCATTTGCCTATAGAGCAAGGAAACACTAACATTTTAAAGATGAAGTGAAAATCTGAAGCTAGGTCTGCCACCAGTTATGGAAATACTGCAGGGTCTGTCTCCGCACCCACGGTACTCCTCCCAGAAGTCATAATTTCAGGAAAAGTCTAACCATTGAATTTATATTCAAAGCTCAACTCCTCTGGTCCCTAAGGACTTCGTTGCAACACAACCCGATGCACATAAATGTGGAAAAACACCATGTGACTGGACATCTAGCAAAGTTACTATAGACAAAGGGGAACGAATGCAGCTCAGAATAAGTAAAAAACATCTTCTGACGGCTCTGAACAAATTCAAGGGCCCAATGAAGTTCACCCCAGAGAGCTGAAGGAAATAACTGGAAACATCTCGAAGCCACTGGCTATACTTGCAAACTCATGGAGACAGGTGAGTTCCCAGAGTAGTAGTAGTAGGCATCCTTCAGTCTGCATAGGACTATGGATCGCGCCCTTTAAAGTTTCAATTGAGGACTTCATTTACAGCGTCTATTGTGACTATGAAGACCCACATGAGAGTGACAGTCCTTGCTGCATCTCTTGCAGATGTAGTGGGTGTCTGGCAAGTCCTTATTGTGCTTTCTGTGTGCTCGCTTCTCCTCTGCTAGCTGTCTGAACTTCATCTCGTCCTTCTGAAGGCCCTTGTGTAACCCCTGCCTCCATCTCCTCCGGTCATCTGAGTTCCCAGAAGACAAGGGAAAACACCTGTCTTGCCCATCTTTAAAAAGGGAGAACAGGAGGGAGTGGGAAACTAAAGACCAGTAAGCTGTACCCCGATGTCTGAAATGCTAGTAGAGCAATGTATAAAACACTTAATTTGCAAATACCTGGAGGATGAAGGGGTGATCACTAGCCTCCAGCATGAATTTACCAAAAACAAATCACACCAAACCAGTCTGACTTCCTTTGCTGACAAGGTGACTAACTGGTTTGGTGGATAAGTGGACAGAACATACCTGGACTTCAGCAAGGCTTCTGACAGTCCCCTATGACATTTTGATAGATAAGCTGGAGAAAGGCAGGCTCAGCAGAACTCCCATTAAGTGGGCTCATAATTTGTCAAACAACCTCAGCCAAAAAGTAACTATAAATGAATGACGCTAGATTGAAGGAGTTTTCAGGTGTCATTCCAGAGGCATCTGTTCGAGGTCCAGTGTTAATTAACAGCTTCATTAGTGACCTGAACATAGGAATAGGGAGCATACGGGTAAATTGATAAATGACAAAGCTTTGGGGAAGAGAGAGTGGCCAACACTCTGGATGATAGAGCTAAAATTCAGAGGAAATTTGACACTGAAGAATTGGGATATAGTCAACAAAATGAAATTGAACAAAGACCATGTAAGGTGCTACACTCAGGGAAGGAAAAAAAGGTGCACAAGTACAGAATGGGGGATAACAGGCTGGTCAGCAGCAGGGCAATTATCTGTGAATTACAGCAGTCAACAATAAGTGAACGATGTGATGTTGTTAGGCAGTTGTGGGAGGTAGCATATGTAGATTTCAGTTGGATTAAGACAGGCGTAGTATACAGATCAAGGGTGGCAATAATACCGCTCTACTTTGGACTGTTTAGGCCTCAGCTTGAGCACCGTGATCAATTTTGACCACCACCGTACAGAAAGGAAGTAGAAAAACTGGAAAAGATGCAGGAGTCTCTGACAGATGACGAAAGGGCAGGAATGCAAGCCACACCAGCAAAGGCTGAAAGAAGGGGGTCTGTTTAGTTTGCAACAGAGGAAATTAAGGAGGAAATGATCATGGCCTTCAAATGCCTGAAAGGCTGCCATAAAACAGATGGAGCTAAGATCTTCTCTCTTGCCACAGAAGACAGGACAATGGGTTCAAACTACAGCATAGCAAATTTGGATGAAATAGCTGGAAACAAGCTGCCTAGCTGTAAAGGCAGGGGGCCAATGGAAGAGAATCCTGAAGCGGCTGTGGCAATTCTTTCACTGGAGGCTTCCAAAAGGAGGCTGGAGAGTCATCTGCTTTGGATCCAATAAATCCTGCCTCTCGACAGGGAGCTGGACTAGATGACCTCTGCAGTCCCATCTAGCATTGTGGTTCAATGAGTCCACAAATATCAGTTTCAAGTTATGACCCACACGCCTGCTCTTCACAGATTATGGCCAGCAGGGGGAGAAATGAAGGAAAGTTCTTTGCCTCTGATCCAAAGGCAAAGATAAAGCAGTATTCTGTGTTCAGCTGTGCCACCTAAGCCAGCCCCTGCAGGCACATCTTCAGGACCTGGAAGATCAATCCAGTCCGGGTTGAACTTCCAGGGTTCGATTTTGCACGCGTGGTGGGGATGCATGAAAAATCAAACTATCAGGGATTGACAGTTGATCCCTGTACTCAATCTTGTGAGGCATAAGAACGGCCATACTGGGTCAGACCAAAGATCCATCCAGCCCAGTAGCCTGTCTGCCGACAGTGGCCAGTGCCAGGTGCCCCGGAGGGCGGGGGGGAGGGAGGTCCGAAGACAACGATCAAGCGATTTGTCTCCCGCCATCCGTCTCTAGCCTCTGACAATCAGAGGCCAGGGACACCATTCCTACACTTGGCTAATAGCCTTTTATGGACCTCACCTCCATGACTTTATCTAGCGCCTTCTTAAATTCTGTTATAGTCCTAGCCTTTACAGTCTCCTCTGGCAAGGAGTTCCACAGGTTAACTATGTGCTGAGTGAAGAAGAACTTTCTTTTATTAGTTTTAAACCTGCTACCCATTAATTTCACTTGGTGTCCTCTAGTTCTTGTATTATGGGCACAAGAAAATAACTTCTCCTTATTCACCCTCTCCACACCTGTCATATTTACATACCTCTATCAGGTTCCCCCCTCAGCCTCTTCTTTTCTAAACTGAAGAGTCCCAATCTTTTCATCCTCGCTTCATACGAGACCTATTCTAAGCCCCTAATCATTCTAGTTGCCCTTTTCTGAACCTTTTCCAGTGCCAGGATATATTTTTTCAGGTGAGGAGACCACATCTGTACACAGTATTCAAGATGTGGGCATACCACAGATTTATATGGGGGCAGTAAGATACTCCTTGTCTTATTTTCTATCCCTTTTTTAATAATAGCTAACATCCTATTTGCCTTTTTGACGGCCTCTGCACACTGTGTGGATGTTCTCAAGGAACTACCTACAATAACTTCAAGATCTCTTTCCTGGTTAGTTATAGCTAAATTAGCCCCCATCATATTGTAAGTATAGGTGGGGTTATTTTTTCCAATGTGCATTACCTTACACTTACCCACATTACATTTCATTTGCCATTCTGTTGCCCAATCACTCAGTTTGATGAGATCTTTTTGAAGTTCTTCACAGTCTGCCTTTGTCTTGACTATCTTGAACAGTTTAGTGTCATCTGCAAACTTTGCCACCTCACTGCTCACCCCTTTCTCCAGATCACTTATGAATAAATTGAACAGGATTGGTTCTAGGACTGACCCTTGGGGGACACCACTAGTTACCCCTACCCTCCGTTTCCTGTCTTTTAACCCAGTTCTCAATCCATGAAAGGACCTTCCCTCTTATCCCATGACAATCTAAATTACACAAGAGCCTGTGATGAGGTACCTCGTCAACGGCTTTCGGGAAATCTAAGTATACTACATGCACTGGATCGCCCCTGTCTGCAAGTTTGTTAACCCCTTCAAAGAATTCTAACAGGTTAGTAAGACATGAGTTCCCTCTGCAGAAACCATGTTGACTTTTGCCCATCAAATTACGTTCTTCTACGTGCCTGACAATTTTATTCTTTACTATTGTTTCAACTAGTTTGCCCGGAACTGACGTTAAACGTAGCGGTCTGTAATTGCCAGGGTCACCTCTAGAGCCCTTTATGAATATTGATGTCACGTTAGCTATCTTCCAGTCATTTGGTACAGAAGCTGATCCAAAGGACACGTTACAAATTAGCATTAATAGCTCTACAATTTGCCATTTGAGTTCTTTGAGAACCCTTGGATGAATGCCATCCGGTCTGGGTGATTTGTTAACATTAAGTTTATCTATTTGTTCCAAAACCACCTCTAATGACACTTCAATCCAGGACAGTTCCTCAGTTTCATTTCCCCACAAAAAATGGTGCAAGTTTGGGAATCTCCCCAACATCCTCTTGCCTTCCACCTTTTGAAATCTTCCCTTCCACCTTTTGAAAGATGCCTTTTTATCCCACACTGCTTGTTTGACATGGGTGTTAACCCATGGTAGGTCTTTTTCGGTCTCAGTATGTTTTTTTAATTTGGGGTATAAATTTAAAGTTGGGCCTCTATTATAGTGTCTTTGAGAAGCTTCCATGCAGCTTGCAAGGTTTTTGTTCTAATCACTCTGACTTTTAATTTCTGTTTAACTAGCCTCCTCATTTTTGCATAATTCCCCCTTTTGAAACTAAATGCCAGAGAGTGTTGGACTGCTGAGGTGTTCTTCCCACCACAGGAATATTAAATGTTATTACATTATGATCTCTATTCCCAAGCAGTCCTGTAATAGTGACCTTGTGGACCAGATCCTGCACTCTACTCAGTACTAAATCGAGAATTGCCCCTCCCCTTGTGGGTTCCCGAACCAGCTGCTCCAAGAAGCAGTCATTAACGGCATCGAGAAATCTTATTTCTGTATCTTGTCCTGATGTGACATTATACCCAGTCAACATGGGGATAATTGAAATCCTCCATCACTATTGAGTGTTTAATTTGGTAGCTTAGCATTTCAACATCACTATCACTGTCCCGATCAGGTTGTTGATAATATATCCCTACTGCTATAATCTTAGTAGAGCTTGGAATTACTATCCATAGTGATTCTAGGGAACCTTTTGATTCATTTAAAATTCTTACTTCATTTGATTCTATGTTATCTTTCACATTATAGTGGCACTCCACCACCCACAGGGCCCATTCTATCCTTCCGATATATTTTATATCCTGGTATGATTGTGTCCCATACATTGTCTTCATTCCACCAAGTTTCTGTGATGCCTATTATGTCAATTTCCTCCTTTAATACAAGGTACTCTCGTTCACCCATTTTATTAGTCAGACTTCTAGCATTTGTGTAGAACCATTTCAAAGATTTGCATCTGCTTATTTGTCTTCCCATCCCAGATGTATTAGATTCTTTTATACATGATTGTCTGATATCTCCCCTCCTCTCTCCAATTTTTTTTTTCCTTTTCAACTAAAGCCTAGAGTATCTCTATCGATGGATTCTCCTCTAAAAGGAGTTAGTCTGATCCTCGTGCTCCTCTGCACCAAATCGGCCCTCCCCCATCTCTTAGTTTAAAAACCGCTCTATGACTAACATTTAGTGCCAGCAGGCTCCCATCAACCTCCCTCAGTGAGGGCAGCCAGGTAAATGGATTGTAGCTAAGTCCATGCCAGCTGTGCACTTGCAATAGCTGGAATTGCATATTTACAATTGACTTTAAGGTCTAGTGTAGATCTGGCTTCACTGACCAGAGCCCTGTTGTACTGTGTGCTGTATAAATACTTAGGGTATAAAAGTCTACACTTGAGTCAAAAGTGTCAGTTTCAGCTCAGACTTGGCCACACTCACTCAGAGCTAGTGTGCTAATACCACCACTGGAGCAGCCAACACAGCAGGAGCAACTACTCTGGTCAACCAGCTGCTACTCCGTCTGCACGCGCTACATTGCTACTTTTGGTAGGAGGACTCAATTAGAGGTTGCATGGGCTTGTTTCCTCAAGTTGCACATTACACCTCCTCCAGATTTCCCATACACGTTCCCTCAGAGACGGCCCTACCCCAGGAGCTTACCAAGCAATTAGCATTAGCATAGTAATTACAGAGACTGGAAGCCAAGATATCGAGCATTTATAGACTAACATATAATTAACTGAGTACTGACAACGTACTTGGAACTGTAAGTTAAAATATGGACACAGCTCCTGCCTCCAGAGAGAGGAGCCTCAGAGAATCTTGGACCTGGTCAGACCACAGATGCACCTTACTTACAAAGGGCTTGTTTTCACAACTGGGTGAGACACTGTTCCTAGGAACATCAAGGAAGGGTCCTGTGGCACCTTATAGACTAAACAGAAAAGTTTAGAGCATGAGCTTTCATGAGCACAGACTCACTTCATCAGATGCAGCAGCTCATGCTCAAAACTTTTCTGTTAGTCTGTAAGGTGCCACAGGACCCTTCGTTGCTGTTACAGATCCAGACTAACACGGCTACCCCTCCGATACTTGCTTCTAGTAAGTCTGACTAAATTGATGGAGGCTTGAAGTCAACCCGAAAGTGCTCTGCCAGCTTCCCCAGAGAAGTAAGGTAAGTCAAGGGGGATGAGTCTTCTTTTTGACGCGGCACAGTAAAGACACCAGAACAACATCGCTGGGGTAGCGTAACTGGGTCAAATTCCCCCCAATAGTGAAGACAAGCCCTAAAACAAATACACTCCTTCAGTGACTGAACAAGTACAAGACTGGACTGCTCTTCTGACTGACGTATTAAAGACTGACATGCATCTGCAAAGAGAAATAAGAAATGGCAAAAAAGAGGGGTAAGGCATATAGGTATATTTGAGGCTTATCTTCACTACTGGGGTAAGTGGACCTAAGTTACATCAGTCATGTGACTGGAATAGCGTAACAGGAGTTGATGTAGGCTAGAGTGACTTACCCCAGTGTCTTCACCGTGAGGCACTGACAGGAGGCACTCTCCTGTCAACTTACCTTACTCTTCTCTGGGAGCTCCGGTACCAAAGTCAAATGGAGAACATGATGCCATTGATTTAGCAGGTCTTCACTAGACCTGCTAAATCAAACACCCGCTCCACCAACTGTGGCAGCATCAATTTTCCAGAAACGAAGACAAGGATGTTGCATGAGGTGTCAAAAAACCACCCACCACCACCCACCTCACCCCTATAATCTGTCTCAGACCAATGGGCATAGACGTGGCTTGTGTGTTGGTGCCCCAAAGAACAGAGGAAACAGAAAAAAATATATATATCACACAGAACTCAATAGTTAGGACCTTGAGTTCCAGGCAAGTAGGTAGTGGATTTATTACAACCAGGCGGAGGTTATAAAAAAAAAAAAAAAAAAAATCACACATCAAATAGCCAAAGATCTGCAACCAAATTAGCAAGAGGAGCCATTTTTTTCAAATTTGGTTACAAAAAAGTCAATACTTCAAGATCTGCAATGCATGTGAATACAAGGTAGTCCTTAAATAGTCAAACTGTACTTTTTGTAACCCCTAGTGTAAGAACAGCGCACATGCAATAATTTGTACCAGTTGGATGTTTAAGTTACTTTCACCCCTGGATTGGACAGCAAATGAGGACAAGGAAAATGCTGTGCCTGGGGATAGGCTCTTAAGCAGGAACGAGCAATGTTCATGCCCACCCCCCACATTCTCTTCCCCCCCACATTCCCCTCCCCATTCCCAGGCTCTACCCCCCTCAGCCCACAAACCTGCCCCCCCATCTCCAGGCTTATTCCCCCAGCCCCGGCACAGCTGACAAGCTCCTCCAGCAGCACGTGCTGCCAACGTCGCTCCACGGCTGCTACCTCCTTCTTAGCGGGGCTGCCTGGCTCCAGCAGGAGCAGACTTGGCCACCCCTACCCCCAGCTCTCCTGCTCACTTCCCCCACCTGCAGTCTGGATGGGTCCCTGCCCTGCCACCCCTAAAGTAATGGAACTAAATTTAATTGGCTTAAACAGCCGGATCCCTCCCGCCGCCCCGCCAATTACATTTAGTTCCATTATTTCAGCCACAGCAGGGCAGAGTGCCACAAGAGGAGTTAGCAGCAGCAGCAGCAGCAACCAGAGACACAGATTGCCGAGCCCTGCCCTAGGCAAAGGGACACGCTTTTCAAAGTTGGCTAGCAATTCTCAACATGCAAACTGAGAAACTTGAGAGGTTTAGCTTTTTGAAAAGTGCTGGGTACCCACTCTGTGGAAATTAAGCCTGTTAAAAATTCTCTCCAATTGTGCACTCATAAGACATTAGTCGGTCTTAAAAATCTTAGCCTGGGTTAACATAACTAAGGTACTGTGCAGGATTAGTTGTCAGCCAGACATGCAACAAGCAAAACTTTTTTTTGAAGGCAGCCAGCATAGATGGGCAACGTTTACAGCTATTTTCTCATAGGCCTACATCATGTAACAACGAGACCCTCTAATTCCCTTAGGCTATTATTGCTGCACTGCAGTGTAAAAAGCCCAATGTACCAATAACAGTCAGAAAGAAAGTAACTATAAACGTTGCGAAATTCTCACTTGACAAGCACTGAATTTCCCACATGAGCAAAGGCACAAAACCCATCTCCCCACATTTATCATCATGAACAAAGAACTACTGTTTTCCATGCCTGTCTAAACAAGACCCCATCTCCTCACCACAGGCACATGGGAAAGTCGTTTTGAGGCTGCAGGATAATAAGAGTAAATAATTGTATGAGATTGAAGATTGTGACAAACCTGTCCTGTAGTTACATGCCACTGCTTCTGACTGACCTTAACTCCATCAGCCACTGACAGAGATGTAAAGGGGATTTGAAGACAAGGAAGTCATGAATTTAGCATGCTGACTTCTGGAGTTGACATGTGCACCGCTCCAGAAACAAACGTGTAGTGAAAGACCCCGGTGTTCACTTCTTTAATCAGACTAGTGTTTGAAAATGAGAACACTTGCTCATCAAGCATACTTAACTTTTAATAAAAAACACAGATTCTGCAAAAGTTGCTAGTTCTTGTCAGAAAATTTTCTACTCCCCTCGGTCTAGGGGAATTTTCAAACCCTCTGGAAGTGTCTCCTTTATAATTCATAAACTACACACTATCTAGTTCTAAAGAATGCTGCAAGTTTTTATCTGCTCTCTGTCTCCTAACAACTACTATCCAGCACAAAAGGTACAAAGATTATCTTGTCCAAAGTCCTTACGCCTGGATGATGTTTTGATTTAATCCCAAGAAAAAAAATTCAGAGATTATTAACATCTAGGCTGACTTATTTAGTGCTGGACAGTCTGATTTGGCTACTTCATTGTTCAATCCATAATTCCATCTATAGGAAACTTCCATACCCTGCATTCTATTATCCAAAACGCTTAAATAATTGGTATTTCAACCATAAGTTAATTTAGTTACATCTTCCACAAGTGCAGTTGTAGTGAAAGTAAATATAAATACAGAAAATATAGTATAATTTTAGTGTACAATACTACTGTTGGTAAATAGCGTACTCTGCATACATTAATTTGTTTCTTAATATCTAATATTGTTTTTCTGTAGTGTTATGCATTGCTAGGTATACCCCTCTATTACCCAGAGTATCTGAATATGCAGCAAACTCCCAGCCCTGGGACTGCTGGATATGAAAGAGTTTACTGCACATCACCCTGGAGAAGTGCTCACTGCACACCAAGCACAGCTGACAATTACCTCCTCCCTGAAAAAATCTCCCCTCCAGCTCTCTTACCTGGCAAATCTGGCATTATTTTAGTTAGCCTGGTGACCACTTATCATGGCAGTGGCCAAGTTTCTCCACAGTCCCATAAAGTCTGTTTATAGCCACCAGCCCTAGCTCTCCATGCCTTTTGTTATTCAGCTGGAATTTACCCCTAAATGTCTAAGAGCCTAGCAAGCAGTGTCAAGTATCGGAGGGGTAGCCATGTTAGTCTGGATGTGTAACAGCAAGGAAGGGTCCCGTGGCACCTTATAGACTAACAGAAAAGTTTTGAGCATGAGCTTTCATGAGCACAGACTCACTTCATCAGATGCTGGTCATGGAAATCTAGGAAGCAGTGGAAATGTTGGTAATGCTGTCAGACAATACAGATCTCCAGTGGTCTGCCAAATTCTCTCGTCTGGTCCCAGTGAGGTCCCAAGGGTGCCAGACTAGAAAGGTTCAACCTGTACAACCAAAGAAAAGTCACTTTCTAAAAGTTGCCCTCTCCCTCCTGAAAGAGCCACTCAGCCACTTCTTCTACGGTGTTTCCAAATGAAAGCAACACATATGTCCCTTTACCTTCTCGTTAGAAATAGAGGGGAACAAGGGCAAGAGAAGTCACCTATAAACATCAAAGCAAGACAGTCTCAAATTACGAGCACAGAAGTTACAGACCAGGAGATTTTATTAAAACTTTATTCCACCAAACAACTAGCAACACCCAAGAGGGGGCTACGAAAAGCAAGGTGGTGACGAAGAATCACTGAGGCAGAGACAAGACACTAAAGGAACTCCACTCATTGTGGTTAACGTTGTTGTGATATTAGGCTGCTGATTTGTTGGAGAGCATATTCACTTAAAGCTCACACTATGTTCTGTCATAGGCTACTTGAGTCACGCTGCTCCACACAAACGTCCAGTGTTCCAGCTGGGGAGCAGGGTCAGAGGAGTGGGGTTGACCCCACCCCACCCCACCCACCTGACATTTGAGCTGGGAAGCAGGGCAAGCACCTGCACCCTGACTTCGACCACTGGCAGGAGCACCAGGCCAGTGGAGCGGGGCAACCAACAGCACCCCAACCTTACTACACCTCTGCCGCAACCAAGAGTCAAAAGCCCCACTGTTTGAAAATAATTTAAAATAATGCACACGGTGCATCTCTTCTCTGGTGAAAATATTCCCTAGCACCTACCCCTCCCACCATTTACATTAATTCATAGGGGCAGGGGCCTGCAACCAAAATAGTGAGAAGAGCCCATTTTCCCCCCCCAAATTCAGTTACGAAATCAGTCCTTCCAGAGCCGCAATGCACGTGAGTACAAGACGGTCCTTACTAAATAACAAACCGTACTTTGTCACCCCATTTTAAGAACAGCGCGCACACAATGATTTGCATCAGAAAGTTAAGTTACTCCCATCTCCAGGCTTAACCCACCTCAGCCCCCAAATCTGCCTTAATCTTTATCCCGCCTCCATCCCGAGAGTTAACCCTTCTCAGCTCCAAACTACCCACCAAATCCGAGTCTTAACCTGCCCACTGAACCCAGATCTTACTTCGCCGTCCACCCCTCTCCCCCCGACACACATTTTGGGTACCCCCCCCAACTTCTCAGGCCAAAAACTGCCTGCACCTTTCCCAGCTGCTCCCCACCTGTCAGTGCTGGTGCCGGACTCATCTGGTCATCAGGCCAGGCAGAGAGAGCTGGGCCGGGTCCTGGAGGAACTGAGCTTGCACCAGGACATAGCTCCAGGCTTGGGGAGCTGCCAGCGGAAATGGGGAGGGGCTGCAGCTGCGGAGGAGCTGGGGTGGGGAGGGTGATGCGCTGCCCAGGGAGGAGGCGCCGGGCCTGCAGGGAGGGAAATTGTGCTCAGCTCCCAGGGGGCCTCCCCCTGCCCGGCTCTCACAGGGGCAGACTCAGCCACCCCTCCCCCCTGCTTACTTGCCCCCTGCGCAGCACCGGCAGCTCCCTGTCCTGCTGCGCTGAAGTAATGGAAGTCAATGGAATTGGTTTAATAGCCAGATCTCTGCGGGCTGCTAAACCGATTCCATTGAGTCCCATTATTCCAGCGGGGACAGGGCAGAGAGCCACAGGAGGAATCAGAGGCAGGAGTCAGCTGATGACTTGATGGCCAGCATGGGAGCCTTGACTTCTCTCCTCTGGCAAACTCCCTAGCTTGGGACTGCTCATATCCCAAGGGTGCCAGATTAGGGAGGTCCAATCTGCACAACATTAAGTGAGATGTTATGGTGATACATCAGTTTCCTCCCTACTCCCAGCGCCCTGTACAGTGACAAGACACAGACAACCCACTGCAAGTCTGAGACTAGCCTGACAATAAGATGTAGCTTGTCAGAGCGTATGTTACAGTCGTACCATGTCCTGCCAAAGGCCAACAGAATAATCCTGTTTCCCTATGTGCTGGTGAGCCCCAGACACACTTGCTTTGTGCAGTCAAATAAGGTAGCTTGGGAAAAGGAACAAGTTAAACCTCCATAAGCCTCTTGTGAGCGCGCTCAAATCCCAGGATTAACAGAACAGGAAGTTGAGGACATTGTGAAGGATCAGATTCCAGTTTAAAATGGGTGGAAAAGCACCCCCCACCCCTGTCCCAACCTCATATTTAATAGTTATGATTTATTTCCGTGTAAAGAATGTTACAAATAAGAGCAGACTCCAGTCCTTCATTAAAGAGAAAAACGGGACACCGAAATCTCTCCAATATTGTTTTTGGATAGCCTAATAGGAAATTTTTCTGCGCTCCATAACAGACACTGCTGTGGCATTTGGCAAACTGATAAACTGTATTTACTTTACCAGCCAGCAACTCTTACAAGTGGCCAAGTTGTGACACCAGCATTAGACTCTTGAACACTGATGGTTTAAATCGCATCACCACATACCACTCAGAAAATCAGCCCCTGGCGTACTGCAATGTTGAAGCACGGACTTCTAAGTGGCTTAAGAGCTAATGAGCTTTACGCTAATGGCAATGGGCAGGTGGAGGAGGAGATTTAAACAAACAATCTCTCTCATTAACCCCATAACCACTTGCCAACTGAACAATTTGGGCAAACAAGAAAAGGAGAAGGAAAACTAGGTCGAAAATCTTTCTAGACATCTTCATAGAATCATAAAAGAGTAGGACTGGAAGGGACCTTGAGAGGCCATCGAGTCCAGCCCCCTGCCCCAATGGCAGGACCAAGCACTTTCAAGACCATCCCTGAAAGCCATCTATCTAACCCCTTCTTAAATATCTCCAGTGATGGAGATTCTACCACCTCCCTTGGCAATTCGTTCCAGTGTTTGATCACCCTGACAGTTAGGAACTTTTTCCTAATGTCCAACCCAAACCTCCCCTGCTGCAATTTAAGTCCATTGCCTCTTGTTCTATCCTCAGAGGCAAGGAAGAACAAGTTCCCTTCCTCTGCCTTATGACACCCTTTTAGATACCTGAAAACTGCTATCATGTCCCCCCTCAATCTTCTCTTTTCCAAACTAAATAAGCCCAATTCTTTCAGCCTCTCTTCACAGGTCATGTTCTCTAGACCTTTGATCAATCTCATTGCTCTCCTCTGGACCCTCTCCAATTTCTCCACATCCTTCCTGAACTGCGGTGCCCAGAACTGGACACAATACTCCAGCTGAGGCCTAAGCAGCGCAGAGTAGAGTGTGAGAATAACTTCTCGTGTCTTGTTCTCAACACACCTGGTAATGCATCCCAGAATCATGTTTGTTTTTGTGCAACAGCATCACACCCTTGACTCATTATTAGCTCGTGATCCACTATAACCCCTAGATCCCTTTCTGCTGTACTCATTCCTAGGCAGTCCTTTCCCATTCTGTGTGTGTGACACTGATTGTTCCTTCCTAGTGGAGCACTTTGCATTTGCCCTTATTAAACTTCATCCTGTTTACCTCAGCCCATTTCTCCAGTTTATCCAGATCATTTTGAATTATGACCCTATCTTCCAAAGAAGTTGCAATCCCTCCCAGCTTGGTATCATCTGCAAACTTAATAAGTATACTTTCTATGTCAATATCTAAATCGTTAATGAAGTTATTGAACAGAACCAGTCCTAAAACAGACCGCTGCGGAACCCCACTAGTTATACTTTTCCAGTAGGATTGAAAACCATTAATAACTACTCTCTGGGTATGGTTATCCAGCCAGTTGTTCACCCACCTTATAGTAGCCCCATCTAAGTTGTATTTGCGTAGTTTATTGATAAGTATATTATGTGAGACCGTGTCAAATGCTTTACTGAAGTCTAGGTATACCACATCCACCGCTTCTCCCTTATCCACAAGGCTTATTATTCTATCAAATAAAGCTATTAGATTGGTTTAACACGATCGGTTTTTAACAAAACCATGCTGGCTGTTCCCTATCACATTACCACCTTCCAAATGCTTGCAGATGATTTCTTTAATTACCTGCTCCATTATCTTTCCTGGCACAGAAGTTAAGCTGACTGGCCTGTAGTTTCCCAGGTTATTCTTGTTCCCCTTTTTATAAATGGATACTATATTTGCCCTTTTCCAGTCTTCTGGAATCTCTCCCGTCTCCCACGATTTTCCAAAAATGATTGCTAAAGGCTCAGATACCTCTTCTATCAGCTCCTTGAGGACTCTAGGATGCATTTCATCAGGCCCTGGTGATTTGCAGATATCTAATTTTTCTAAGTAAATTTTAATTTGTTCTTTTCTTATTTCAACTTCTAACCCTACCCCTTTTTCACTAGCATTCTCTGTCAGGCATTCCTTCAGATTTCTCAGTGAAGACCGAAACAAAGAAATCATTAAACATCTCTGCCATTTCCAAATTCCCCGTTACTGTTTCTCCCTCCTCACTGACCAATGGCCCTACCCTCTCCTTGGTCTTCCTCTTGTTACCAATGTATTTGTAAAAAGTCTTCTTGTTTCTTTACGCTTGTAGCTAGTTTGAGCTCATTTTGTGCCTTAGCCATTCTAATCCTGCTCCTGCACGCTCGTGTTGTTTGTCTATATTTGTCCTTTGTAATTTGTCCTAGTTTCCATTTCTTATACGATTTATGTATTCACACTTCTCGTCCATCTTCTATACAAAGGATCCTCACATGCTTTGTAAGCTTCAATGAAACCTCAAAGCCCTCACAAGGAGGCAAGTATCTCCAGTTTACAGCGAGCAAAATTATCACTGGCAAGTGGGCCCTGCCCTGGATCACGTAGGAAGTCAATTTGCCTGCCGGGAACAGAACCAAGAACTCCTGAATTCCAGGACCAGGTTGTGCCACACGAATGTCTTTCTCCCTATAGGAAATTTACAGCAATACAGTGACTTGCCGATGGACAAGTTGCACAAATGCTCTGCATGTGTTATAGGCCGCCTACAGTCAAAGTCCAGAAGGGTTCACCTCATCTGTTCTTCTGTAGATCACCAATGCCACCCAGCACCCATATGCTAAACTCACCAAGCAAAGCTAGACCATAACCATTACAGCCAACAGTGGTGCTCCCGCCAGTATTTTTCAAGTTCATGGGCAGAATGACTTTTGTTGCCTGCACTAGTACAGAGATAATGAATCACAGAGTCATTCTGCACATGGAAGTGTGCGGCTTAGTGGATGGGCGGCAGAAGGGGGCTCAGGACTGGGTCAGAGGGTTAAGGTGAAGGGTATGACTGAGGATATGGCCACGGGATGAGGATGAAGGGTCTGAGGTGCAGGCTGCCCTGGAGAGAGAGGACCCCCTCCAACCATCTCCCATTGCAGTAGATTGGGGCCAGGTGAGAGGCGCTGGGACAGCAAGACATCTCTCCTAACCGCAGCCTTGAGCCTCCGCACGCAACAGGAAGCTGTGCAGCTGCACAGCTTAAAGGTAATTTAGGCCCACAGGGAACTAAACTATTATATGACACAGGCAAATAGTGAGAGACCAAGGCCCAGAAATGCCCAAGGCCCTGGAAATGTCACACAGCTAATTAAGTGTCGGAGGGGTAGCCGTGTTAGTCTGGATCTGTAACAGCAGCAAAGGGTCCTGTGGCACCTTATAGATGAACAGAAAAGTTTTGAGCATGAGCTTTCGTGAGCACAGACTCACTTCATCAGATGCGATGCTCACGAAAGCTCATGCTCAAAACTTTTCTGTTCGTCTATAAGGTGCCACAGGACCCTTCGTTGCTGCAACTAATTAAGTGAATTATATGTGGATGAATGTAGTAAGTGACCTGCACACAATTAGTTTGGTAAATGAGTAGCAATGACTTGGCTTGAAGAGAGCCCTCACTCAATCTCTCTTGGCTGGAAATCACATCAGGCCTCCAGAGCAGAGGATGTAAGGGAGTTGCTCATCGTCAATCATATTTCCAAACAGTAACAAAGATAGCCATCTTTGTCTATGCACTCATCCCTCGCTATATGAGCGCAATTGGTTCCTAACCTTTTGCCCGTAGGCGAAAACTCATAAGAGGGACACTAAATTCCTACTAAAGTACTTGTAAAAGTCTCTGATTAGTTCCAAGTGCTCAGAGCAGCAGCAGGTGGCACTGCATTTGAAAGGTAAGTGAACCTGGGCTGGGGGTGGGGGGTTAAAGGCTGGAGGCAGTTTGGGGACATGAGTGGGAGACATGGTGGTGGGCTGGGTCTGTGGGGAGGGGCAGAGTTCAGGCTGGTTGGGTCTGCGATGGGAGGGGTGTTAAGGCTGTGGGGCAGGTGGGGTTAGGCTGCAGCAGTTTAGCTGTGCAGGGGCCAGTGGGAGGGGTATAAGTTTTGGCGGTTTGGGTGCTAGGGGGCAGCAGGGGGTTTATGTTGCTGTGGTTCGGGTGTGCAGGAGGCAGCAGGGGTTTAAGTTTTTCAGAGGTTTGGAAGGCCGGGGGGGGGGGGGGGGGTTAAGTTTTTCGGCGGTTTGGGTGCATGGAGGTGGTGGGGACGTTTATGTTGTGGGGGTTTGGGTGCGTGGGGGCTGGGAAGGGGAGGTTGAGTTTCAGCAGTTTAGGTGCAAGGGCTGGCGGGGGGGTTTAAGTTGCAGCGGTTTGGTGTCTGCAGGGCTGGCGGGCGGGGGGGGTCAGGCTGTGGCATGTTGGAGTGGTGGGCAGGGGTAAGGCTCATATTAGTGGGCGGGGGGAGGAGTTCACTCATGTGAACTAGGGGAGGAATGTGTGTCCCTCATTTAAGTGAGTACTCATAAATAAAGTACTTGTTTAACCAGGGATGAGTGTATTCAAATCAAAACAAAGCAGTCCAGTAGCAGTTTAAAGGACTAACAAAATAATTTACTAGGTGGTAAGCTTCCATGGGACAGACCCACTTCTTCAGATCATAGCCAGACCAGAAAAAGAACAACAGACCCCTGGTCATTACCTACAGCCCCCCAACTCAAACCACTGCAACACAAAGACCTACAACCGGATGCCACACTCCAGAAGGCCCTAGGTAACAGGCCTGTTCTCTCCTATAGACAACTCCCCAACCTTACGAGGATTCTCACCAGCAACCAGAGGCTATACCACAATACCACCAAGCCTGGAACTTTTCCTTGCAACAAGCCCCATCACTGGATCTAACCAGGTTATTCACAGAATCACAGGCACAGTCTCATGTTCCTCAACTAATATTATATATGCCATCATGTGTCAACAATACCCCCATACTTTATATATAGGACAAACGGTAACCACTCTTTGACAAAGAATGAATGGACATAAAACAGACAACAAAAAGCTCTTAACTCACAAGCCTGTCAGTCAGCACTTTAATGGAGTGGGCCATTCTGTTAGTGACCTGAAAGTCTGTTTTACTGAAAAGGAACTTTAAGAATCGTCTGCAAAGAGAGAGTGCCCAGCTCTTTCTTATATTCAGATTTGACACATTAACACAGTGGTTTGAACCGGGACACCAATTACCTTGCCCAGTATAGGGACTCTTTTACATTACACACCTTGTTTAATCTGTTGAATAGTAACAGAGAGGGAGCCGTGCTAGTCTATATGCTATCAAAACAAAAAGCAGTCCAGCAGCACTTTAAAGGTTAGGAAAATAATTTATTAGGTGAGCTTTCATGGGATAGACCCACTTCTTCAGACCATAGCCAGACCAGAACAGACTCAATATTTAAAGGCACAGAGCACCAAAAACAGTAATCAGAAAAAAAATGATCAAGATGAGCAAATCAGAGGTGTGGGGGAGGGGGGAGGTCAAGAATTAGATTAAGCCAAGTATGCAGAGGAGCCCCTATAGTGACTCAGAAAATTCCCATCCCAGTTCAAACCATGTGTTAATGTGCCAAATTTGAATATAAAAGCCAGTTTGGCTGCTTCCCTTTGAATAGCAGTGCGCAAGTTTTTTTTCCAGTAACACGCATACTCTTAAGTCATTAACAGAATGGCCCATTCCATTAAAATGTTGACTAATTGGTTTGTGGATCAGGAGTGTTTTGTGCCCACTAACCCTTTGTCTAAGGGAGTTAGAAGTCTGTCCAATATGCAAAGCATCTGGGCATTGTTGGCACATGATGGCATATATGATGTTAGTAGAGGAGCATGAGAAAGTACCCGTGATTCTGTGGGTAACCTGGTTAGGTCCAGTGATTGTATTTCCAGAGAAGATACGTGGACAAAGCTGGCAGCAGGCTTTGTTGCAAGGAAAGGTTCCAGGACTGGTATTCCTGAGGTATAGTCTACACTCCAGGAATACCAGTCCTGGAGCCCTTCCTCCCCCTCCACTCTCTGATTTGTTCACCTTGATCATTTTTTTCTGATTTGTCAACTTTGATTACTGTTTTAGGTTCTCTGTGCCTTAAATACGGAGTCTGCTCTGGTCTGGCTATGATCTGAAGAAGTGGGTCTATCCCACAAAAGCTCACCTACTAAATTATTTTGTTAGTCTTTAAAGTGCTACAGGACTGCTTTTCCCTTTTAATATGTCCAAACACTGAGATAGCATGCTGATAAAATTACATCTCCTCCAGGAGGAAGACTTAAGGGAGGAAGACATAGGGCCAGGATGGTCTTCTAGGTGAAAGGCTCCTCAATTCATGGCTTAGAAATCACTTCAATTTCACATCTCAAATGTCAGTCTAACTTCCAAAACAAGCAGTCCTGTGGCACCTTAGAGACTCACTAATTTATTAGGTCATGAGCTTTCATGGGCAAAAGCTACCTGGTGAAAGAGAAATCTTGGACACATCTGGGACAGCTACAGTAAACAGTGTTCTTCTGGTGTGCAAATACAAACGCTGCTCCTTTTGCCGTCCCAGAGCAGACAGTTTCATCTTACAGTTTAGCCCATAATGCTTAACTGACAAAAGTAATCCAATTAGATAATCTGGCCAGTCTGCCTCAATCACCACCTTCCTTGGCTCTGGGATCTCCTTATAACCCACAAGGCAAATACAGAGTGGCAGGTTTAAACCCAGCACCATTTTTTCCCCCATAGTTATAACTCTTAAGGCACAAAAGATTCCACCTGGCCCACATGCAAAAGAACACCCTACACAATGCACCATGGCAGGTGGGTGAAGCTGTTGCTTGGGGAAGCAAGATGCCAAACACCTCCCCCGCCCCCCCCCCCCGTCTGTTGGGACTTCCATATTCCAATCCTGATCCACCTGGGCCCTGCTCCCACCCTCTTCTCATGGTCTCCCTCTTCTCTTCCCTCCCCCTCTCTGCTCACTCCTTCCAGCCAAATCCCTGAACCCAAAGCAGCAAATGATATTTGCAAGAAAAGCCCCCTACGAACCTTTAAAATTTCTTCCTAAAGCAAAACAGGCAGTCCCGTAGCACCTTAAACACTAACGTTTATTTATTAGGTAATGAGCTTTCGAGGGTAAGAGCCAACGTGCTAGGAACACAGCAGCAGGCACACGGCTGCTGCAGGGGGAAGAGAACAGACTTCTATGCCGCTTTGACATTCTTCAGCATTCTTCTACGCTGCTTTGACACGCTCCAAGCAGCTGAAGAGACTGTGGGAGAACTGGGAGGGTATTAAAGATGTGCAGAGATCAGTTCTGCCTTACCACACCACCGATGCACTGCAACAGACCCACAGTGAATTGTGCACACAGTTGCTGACGGTGCCCCCAATGTCAGCAGATGATCTTTTGTCAACTTTTGGGTGTGGACATAAGTTCCGTCAAGGAAAACTGGTAGCGTCAGGCTCGACACATGCCTGTTAAGTGGCTTCATTACCTCTTAATGGCTCTTTCACTGGTTCAGTGTTATGCTAATAGGTCTGACAAGCTGGAAAGGTTTTTACTTTTAAGCTAACAGATCAACATTCTTGAAAGATGACACCAGACACACAAATGCAGTAAAAAGCCAGGAGGCAAATGAAGTAGGCAGCAAGTATTTTGTTTAAAAAAAGACAGCAAAAATGTAGCACTTTAAGAAATTGATTTATTCGGTGATGAGCTTTCGTGGGACAGACCCACTTGTGGGTCTGTCCCATGAAAGCTCATCACCGAATAAATCAATACTCAGTCTTAAATGTAGCAGAAATGTTGCACTTTATTTTTTTTGTTAAAAGTACAGACTAACGTGGCTACGTCAGTTACTATTTTGTTTTAAGATAGTAACAGAGGTAGCCCTGCTAGTCTGTATTCTAACAAAACAGCAGTCATTGTTAGTCTTTGAAGTGCTACGTGACTGCTGGTTTGTTTTGTTTTAAGTAGTAATTGTCTACACACAATTTGGAGAACACTAAGAAATATCTAAATTTCATCTTTAACAGCGTGTGGACGGGTGGGTTAGTTTCATTATTTTGAATGGGAAACCCTACTGTGGGAGAGAACTCGAAACTGAAGATTTCTTTTTGGAAAGGGGTTTGGAATGGGACCAATATAAATCAATATTGCACCTTGGCTTGGCAGACGTTTATATTTTAATTAAGTAAATTCCGTATCACAGATCAGTAGCTCTTCTACTCACCTAAGTGCTCACTATGATTTGAAGAGCTCCACTGTGAAGATTAGCAATAGTAATCACAACGGCAACTAACAAAGACAAAACAAACAAAACATGCTCACCCTGCCACTCGGTTGCCTTTATGTTTCCATTAATGAAGCCATAAGATTATTAATTAAAAAGAGAAAGCAACACACTTTCACTCCTACCTCCCCAAATGCATGGGCCACTCTCCTACAGCAAGTGTGTGCCAGAAATGAATTGCAGCATAGGGAACACCCCCTGACAGCAACAAAAACAGAGAGCCAGAACAAAACATCCCATCATGTCTCCCCATCCCTCTCCCTACAAACACCCCAGAAGCAAACAGAGCTAGGAACTCAATGCATGTGTCACAATATCCAGTATGGTACCTTCAAAACTATCCACCAAGACTCACCCTGGCTGAAAACAGGACTTACTGCTAGGGATGTAAAATCCTGTTTAATTGGTTAACAGGTTAAATGTTAAATAGTCTCACATGGGCAAGCTGTCAGTCTGTATCTTCACAAAACAAAGCAAGCAGTCCTGTAGCACCTTAAAGGATTAACCATTTTATTTATTAGGTAATGAGCTTTTGTGGGTAAATGTTAAGCTTCATCGGTTAACCAATTAAACTAGGGCAGATGCTGTCTGCCCCAGCCCATTGTGTATTGAGGATGCTAAGGCTGGGCTGGAGCTCTCCCCCCCGCCCCTCCGCACCATGGCAGGCCCCACAGGGTGAGCAGCCCTCTGCCTGTGGCAGGCGGGGGGCTATGTAGGCTCCCACTGGGAAACTGTAACCTGTAATCCTCATCTATTTAGGGTAAAACTCACTGATTAACCAGTTAACCATTAACACCAGCGCAACCTATGTTAAGAAGAGTATCAAAAATTATTCTTCCAATTTGACACAAAACAGCAACTAAATTTCTCAAAATCCCAAGAGTTAACTCAGTTCAGAATCACCTGACAAAAGTTGAACAACTTTGCCAAGTGATGTAGTCCTCTTCCTTTTGTGAAATGTTCCAACCCACACTGACTGACTTACCACACATACCAACAGGACAATGGACAGCGTTTCAGCTGCCAAGAACCAGCTCTGTACAGGAGATTCCTAACTGACTGTTTTCAGCTCTCACCATGAGATGTGAAGGGCTCACGCAGCATTAAAACTCCATTTTAATCACACAACAGGGACACCAAGAAAACACAGAACTTTATAGCTCAGACATGAAAGCTGGCTTCCATGTCTAGAAAAGCAATGCTGCTCTGCAGGAATTCACTTACAAGTTACTCTCAGGGCATTTCAACATGACGACCTTAAAACATCCTACATTAGGTTGACTTGCATTCTCCACAGTAATTATGGCAGAGGCTGATGTCTAACAAGCCTCATTCTCTTGGTGATGCGCATGTCACCAGGAACAACCTGTGTTGCTGACAGCAAGGGCTCTCAGCTCTGCCAGAAGTGTGGGGAAGAAGCTGTCAGGGGCTTCTCACCTCCATGCTGGGAAATCCATGGACTAGAGTCAGGTCAGCTACAGTGCTACCAGCAGCAACTGAAAGCCCAGAGAGCAGGTGGTCCCAAAGTTGGGGGCCTCGGTGAAGATGGGCTCCAAGCAGCGAGCATGGAGCTAGGATCGGGGCAGCCTGACCTGGGGTGAAGACCCAGTAGCATCCGAGCTAACAAGCCAGGGTGTCCTACCAAGTTCATGGTGCCAGCAAAGTCTGTCTTGAACTTGACATGACAACCAACAACAGGATGTAAAGAATGCAGCATTTACATGTAACACCTAAATACACCAACAATAAGCCCCAGGCCTCCAGTTACAGACGGGCAATTACAGACCGGTAAGTCTAACATCAGTACCGGGCAAATCAGTTGAAACAATAGTAAAGAATAAAATTGTCAGACATGTAGAAGAACATAATTTGTTTGGCAAAAGTCAACATGGTTTCTGTAAAAGGAAATCATGTCTTACTAATCTATTAAAATTCTCTGAAGGGGTTAAAAAACATGCCAACAAGGGGGATCCCGTAGATAGATATAGTATACAGTACTTAGATTTCCAGATAGCCTTTGATAAAGTCCCTCACCGAAGGCTTTTGTGTAAATTAGGTTGTCATGGGGTAAGAGGGAAGATCCTTTCATGGATTGAGAACTGGTTAGAAGACAAGAAACAAAGGGTAGGAATAAATGGTAAATTTTCTGAATGGAGAAGGGTAATAAGTAGTGTTCCCCAGGGGTCAGTCCTAGGACCAATCGTATTCAACTTATTCATAAATTATCTAGAGAAAGGGGTTAGTAGAGAGGTGGTAAAGTTTGTGGACGATACTAAACTGTTCAAAATTGTCAAGACGAAAGCACAATAAAGAACTTCAAACAGATCTCATTAAACAGTGATTGGGCAACAAAATGGCAAATTAAATTTAATGTGGATATGTGTAAAGTAATGCACATTGGAAAAAAATAACCCCAGTATACATACAGTATGATGCAGGGCTAATTTAGCTATAACTAATCAGGAAAGATCTTGGGGTTATTGTGGATAGTTCTCTGAAAACATCCACGCAGTGTGCAGCAGCAGTCAAAAAAAGCAAACAGAATGTTAGGCATTATTGAAAAGGGATAAAAAATAAGACAAAGAATATCTTCCTGTCCCCATGTAAAACTATGGCACGCCCACATCTTGAACACTGTGTACAGATGTGGTCTCCTCACCTCAAAAAAAATATTCTGGCATTAGAAAAAGTTTAGAAAGGGCAAATAAAATGATGAGGGGTCTGGAACAGGTGCCATATGAGGTAAGGCTAAAGAGACTGGGACTTTTCAGTTTAGAAAAGAGGAGACTGGGGGGGGGTGGGATATGATACAGGTGTATAAAATTATGAGCAGTGTGGAGAGGGAGACCAAAGAAAAGTTATTTACTTGTTCCCACAAAATAAGAAAGAGGACAGCAAATGAAATTGATGGGTAGCAGGTTTAAAACTAGTAAAGTTCTTCACACAGCCAACCTGTGGAACTCCTTGCCAGAGGAGGCCGTGAAGGCTAGGACTACAACAGAGTTCAAAGAAGAGCTAGATAAATCGCCCATAAAAGGCTACTAGCCAGGGGGTAGGAATGGTGTCCCTGGCCTCTGTCAAAGGCTGGAGATTAGTGGCAGGAGACAAGTTGCTTGATCATTGTCTTTGGTTAGCCCCCTCTGGGGCACCTGGCACTGGCCACTGTCAGCAGATGGGATGCTGGGTTAGATGCACCTTTGGTCTGACCAAGTAATGGCCATTCTGATGTTCTTATGTTAGCTCCACCTCTACTGGAACATATGTTGGTAGAAGCAAGAATGTAGGTGTGTACATTGACAGTTGGGTCAAGCTTATGTCAGACTAACTATGTAGTGCTGACCAGGCCTCAGATAAAGTATGCTAGTAATTCCACTTAAGTGTTCATATTGCCAACAAGGTAAAGTCTTTCTGCACAAGCTGTTCCATTGGCATTACATCAAGTCTTATTAGACCCCTTAACTTCATACACCTTCACCATTGAGAGAAGATTAGCAGCACCTTTGTTTATATGACAACAATTCTCAACTTGAACCCAATTCTCTCTCAGTGAGAAAAAAAAAAGCTGAACTTTTCCTCACAGAAGAGCACACATATCTACTTACAATTTTGCTTTGTGCCACTTCCATCTGAGGGAGAAAAAACCAGTACTCAGAGATACAACAACAGTGTCTCAGAGAAATAATTTACCACTTACTATGGGTCACCAGTTCGTTGCTTAAATCCATCTGAGATAATCTCAAAGTTTAGTATATATGCTTTTCCTCTAAATAGGCACTGGAGAATGCCATTTGTACATGAATGCATTAACTGTTTCATAGAAGCATACCTCCTTAATTGCACATTGGACACTTGCACGATGGAGAATATTGTAGGTAGTCCGTCATGTCCGACAATGACGTCTTGAGCTTGCACAGGCTCACCGGTTGTGGACTCGCATGTGGCTGAGGAGTCCCAGCTTTGAACGGCATGGGCGTTCACAGTGGGGGCAAGGGAATTGTCCTGGCTCTGTTGGTGCGGCTGCTGCTGTTGCTTTCTTCCTCTCACAAGCATCAATGAGGCGTACACGTGGCTGCTCTTCAAAGTTGTCATACGCATGTTGTATGAGAGCACGCCAGCCTGTTTGGTCTTTTGCATGCTGCTCTAGCTGATGGTTTTAAACCAGCATGAGCAATGTTGGCCTTCACACAGTCTCTATACCTCTTGCGAGGCCTGCCTTGGTTCCTTTTGCCCTGATTACACAAGTTAATAAAGAAGCCCCAATGGAACTCTGTTGCAAAGTGGAGATTAAAACAGAATGTGAGGATATTATTTTAGCACACAGGTTAAAATAAGTTTACAGACAGCCATGTTTTTAGAAGATGCAGTTTGACAGAGTGTGATGGAGTGGGGGATACCTGTGTGTATGTGAGTGACTCACAGAGGGTGTGAGGCTCCTGCTGAGGGTAACCTTGATGACCAGGTAACACCTTTGTACTGCAGACAAAGGAGGAGGTGGAGCCTGAGGGGTTTGAACTGGAACTGGGAGTTGGGAAGCGGTTAGTCTGGGCTGAGGGAGAGAGAGACAAAGGAGGGGGCCAGGCCCCGGCTCTGGGGGCCCCTCGGGGCCTCCTCTCCCCAACATGGATTGGACTGGCTGTCTCGGCCTGCAGTAGTGACTCCTCTGTACGATGCTGTGTCCTGTCGGCTAATAAACCTGCTGTTTTCCTGCTGAGTGAGAGACTCTCCTGCCTGCGGACAGGGTGCAGAGCTTGGGGGACCCCAGAACCCCATCACACTGGTGTCAGAAGTGGGATGTTCTGCACCCCGAGGATGGAGCATCCAGCAGTAAGTGACCGGGGCCCTGGAAGAAGAGGGGCCTGCGAGACCCAGGTGTGCTAAAGGGCAGTGAGGTGCAGTTCCCCAAGGCGGAGGGGCCTGCGGCCGAACCCAAGCAACTGCGGTCGTGGTCCTCGAGAGGGGGTGTCACACCCGAGGAGGGGTTACTCCTGGGAATCTGTTGGAGTCAGTCCCAGAAGGTGGAGGGGCCGAGAGCCCAACCCCCAGGAACAAGTGACCCCTGAGGAGGCTGACGCTGAATGAGTTCTTCCCAAGACAGGGTGCTCATGGTCCCTGAGAGCGGGTGTCACACTGAAGAAGGGGTTCCGCTGGGAGTCTGTTGGAGTCGGTCCCAGAGGGCGGAGGGGCCTACGGCCTAACCCTGGGCAGCTTGTGACCCGCAAGGAGCCTGGCACACTGAAGGGATTCTTCGAGGAATCGTGGGGTGCAGAGGGCATCAGCCTGAGAGCCTGCAACCACGCTGAGCAACTCCACTGTGAAGTGGCAGCACCTGGAGACCGAATCGAGATTAAAGAAGCTGGACAAGGCAGCGTGGATGTGCAGTGGCAGAGCTGAGGGTTAAGGAGAATCCTGCAGAGGTGAGCCCGGATCGGGGCAGGGAACCCTGGACTGCCTGGAGCTCTGAACTGAGTGGCCTGCCGCAGCTCAAGGAGGGAAGGAGCGATTCCAACCCATCATCTACTAGTGGCCAAGACAGACCTGCGAAGAGTTTTCCAGGCCTGGGCCGAGGAAGGTCCCTGTGTGTCTGTGCAGGAAAGCAGCTGATCCACTGGGAATGGCAAGTTGTCTGTGAGAGAAGCTGCTCCACCTTCTGTGTGTGTGTGGAGACCAGCCAGGGGGCTGGGACAAAGGAGAAAGTGTCTCCCATTGTCTGTCTGTGTTGAACAGCAGCAGCAGCCTGGGGAGAGAGCAGAGCCTGCGTTTGGAAAAGGTGCCAATGAGGAAACTAGCCCATTGTCTGAGGAGGATTCCTCAGCCTAGGGTGGCTGGAGAAGGATCTACCAGAAAAGAGCATTCCAGGTGTGTCTCTGAATCCAGCCATGGGGGCTGGAGCAGAGGGAATGGCTCTGGGATGGGCAGTGGTATCCCTGCTAAGGACACTGGTCCTTGGTGCAAGAAAAGTGCTTCTGCTTCTGGGGAAGTGAATCCTTTGCCTGAGCCTGTGGGGGCTCGAGATGGAGCCAAGGTCCCAGAGCTGGATCTGAGGGCAGCTGAAGCCCAGATGGGAAGTGGGCCTACCTCTGTGTCTCTCAGGGGGGATGATGCTTTAACTTGGTCTAATCCAGTTAGGATCATCAGGAAATCCCAGAGACCAGACGATTCTGGTACTTGTTCTTTGCCTGATGCTGAGGTGTTATTGGGAGGGGGTGAGAGGACTCTGTCCTACCAGAGTCATCCTCTCCCCAGGACACAAGAACAGACGGGCAATGGAGTTATGCTGAGTGATGAAGATAAAGGAGCTGGTAGCAGAAGGGAGGAAAGGGACCCTGACCTTCTGTCTGGTGGTACTGGCTGTCTGCCTGGAGGGGGATTACGTGGGAATCTGCCTAACAGGCCAGAAGTGATCCTGGGCGTAGGTGAAACCCAGGAGCTGGTTGTGGCTCAAGGGAGCAGTGCCCCCGTGGAGGCAGACAGGGGTGAGTTATTGTTTGGGGAAGCTCTTAAGGAAGAGAATTTCCCTGAAGCTTTTCCTGACCCGTCTGTGGGGACTGCAGAAAATGGGAGTGAGGTGAAGGAGAGTGAACAGGAAAGGTGCTTGTCTGTAAGAGCCAGATCAGCCCTTTGACTGGGGAGAAGTTTGTTTCAGCTCCTGATGGCCAGGACCTGCCTGAGTATGAAACACTGGCTGTGCTCTGGAAGGGTCCAAAGCAGGCAGTGTAAAAGTTTCTCAGGAATTGGAAGTTGGTGCAAGTAAAGTAAAAACTCTCAGGGAATGTGAGCAGCCCTGTGAGAACCAAATAAAACAGCTGCACAGTCAGTCTCTGTAGGATGCAGGAGAGCGCCAGCAATTCCCCATCTCCAGATGCTAGAAACACTTATATTCTCACACTGAACTCCAATTCTGATTCCACGGGGAGGCAGAAGTTGGAGATAAAAGGACAAAAATGCTGTGGGCCTGGTGGGCCAGTAAGGGATAAACAGGAATTCCTTCATGTGGATTCTGCGTCTGGGACTCACAAAACAACTCTCAGAAAGCATTTTGGTTTGCAAATTTCCAGACTGGCTGGAAGGGGGCCGTCTCCCTGAGATCATCAATGGCCCAGCTCTTGTTAGAAGGGAGGGCACAGCCAGAGAGATCAGATTTCCACCCCAGGGGGCAAGGGAGAAGATTAGAACTTGATGGTGCTAAGAAAGGCCTCAGCCATTTATCCCCAAAATACCAGATTCTCAAGGAGGTTACACAAAAGTTGTGGTCTACCAAAGAGCAACGTAAATGTACAGTTGCAATGGGTTTGTTCTGTTACTCATGCTGACTGCTGTAACCAAGGGGTGCTGCTACCAAAAGCTGTAGAATTGTACCATGTACTGAATGTTTGGAAAGAGCCATGTAACATGATGACATTAATGTAGAAGCATGAGTTGTATGTTGAAGGAGTCTGTAACTCTGAAATGTCACCATTGTTCCCTGTAACTAGTCTTGCAACCTCTAACATGAGAAGAAACATTCCAAACCTATTGTGTGGCATGAAAGGGGAAACTGAGGCACACAGCCATTGTGGTGGTCTGGCTAAATGCCAAGGGTGGAAGCATTTGTACCTTCCATTACTGGACTGTAACTGAATTCCAAACATTGGCTGGAGCAGCTGTATGGACTGGTGGTCAGATGGGGCAGGACCCAGACCACAAAAGACCTGTTTAATCTGTTGGTGCTGCAGCATCTGTATGGGCTCTGCCCGCCCGACTTGAGAACGTGGCTGACGGACCGGGGCCGAAGCAGCGAGACCAGCCAACCCAAGGGAACTAAAGGGACTTGCCCGGCTGCATCACATGAAAAGGGCCAAGACCAAGCTCCTGACTTGGAGCCTCCCCCAGCAGGACTATGACGTGGAGGTGGTGCACATCGAGGGGAGAACAGAGGGTACAGCCAATGCCCTGTCACAAGGGGAGAGCCCCGAACTTCCCCAGGTCACCAGTTGAGTGACCCCGCTCAGTTCGGTCTGGAAGGGGGGAGAGATGTGATGGAGTGGGGGATACCTGTGTGTATGTGAGTGACTCACAGAGGGTGTGAGGCTCCTGCTGAGGGTAACCTTGATGACCAGGTAACACCTTTGTACTGCAGACAAAGGAGGAGGTGGAGCCTGAGGGGTTTGAACTGGAACTGGGAGTTGGGAAGCGGTTAGTCTGGGCTGAGGGAGAGAGAGACAAAGGAGGGGGCCAGGCCCCGGCTCTGGGGGCCCCTCGGGGCCTCCTCTCCCCAACATGGATTGGACTGGCTGTCTCGGCCTGCAGTAGTGACTCCTCTGTACGATGCTGTGTCCTGTCAGCTAATAAACCTGCTGTTTTCCTGCTGAGTGAGAGACTCTCCTGCCTGCGGACAGGGTGCAGAGCTTGGGGGACCCCAGAACCCCATCACACAGAGTCTAATTCCAGATTGTGTGTTCAGAGGCCAGATTCATGATGCTCAATAAAAATAAAAAAGTTACCACATTAAGTCATTTCCAGTTGGGCAAAAAAGTGTATACAATAAGGCCACCTGAGTAGAAAGGATAGCCAAAGGAAGTCTCTGATGCATAAGGGTTCAGTGGCTGAAAAGAAAGGATGCTAACAGCATACAATGAGGACAGTAATAAACAAAGGTTGAAGTATTTTTAAAGCCTCATGCATAGGGTTCTGTGAGATTTCCATGTGCTTTCCCACATTTGCTTTGCTCTGTTATGCCTGGTGTACACTAGGTAAAGTCAATCCCAGATACAAAATTCTAACTACATCATTACTAGCTAGAATCAATGTACCAGAATTGACTTTCTGCCTAGTGTAGGCTGGGGCTCTTTGGGCTCACGCCAACTTCCGTTACTCAAGCACAACAGCATGGAGTGCCAAGGTCGACAGCCGAACGCAGAGAGATCACTCCCTTAGAGCAGGGATCATATCTTAACACATGCTTTTATAAACACACTAATTGATATGGGATTAAGATAGGATATTTATTCAAAGCTGTAACATTAGAGCATCAGCTTGCAGCATGGTCAGTGGACGTGACTGACGATCACGGCATGTATGTTTTACTTTAATGTCTGTCGATGCCTGGGTTGGTTACTTATTTACTGTGCCTCAGTTTCCCCTCTGCAAAAGAGGGATAATGCTCAGCTACCTTATTTCAGGTACTTCTATTGCCTCCATCAGCGCAGTACCTGAGACACACTCCAACTTCAGCACAGTTACACCACCTTGCTGAAGCAAGGCAGTGCAATTGGTTTCCATTTTGTAGGTGGGGGCACTGAGGCATAGCGAGGGGAGGGGCTTCTGCAGGTCACACAGCATCCCTAGTGGCACTGAACGCAGGTCCTCTCAACTCTTGGACAACACCTTACCCTTTCAGGTCACACTTGTGAAACTGTGAATCGTTATGGTGGCATGGGGCGTAGTTTATACTTACAACAACCCCCCCCCCAACTTTTGATGTTTGTATTTTAAAAAAATATAAAGATTCCCCAGGGAATCCTGATCCCAGACAGAAACCCACAAGCCATATTTACAGTCTAGTCTAGTTAAGATAGCATCCTACCAGATTAGCTTTTGTACAAAGGGCAATGACTAAGGAGAGGACCTTTCAGTTTAAGATTGGGATAAATCAACAGGAAGCAGCTGTATTTGATGTGAGTCTGAAAATGCAATTTAAAGCCAAAATAAACCAGCTAGCAGAGCCACACCAAGGCAAACAAGGCTCTAGGTCCACATGGAACTGATGAGTTGGAAGCAACTTGGTACTTAGGCGTTCAATGCTGGTACTCATTAACTTGGCCTTGTTTCCCAACTGCAAGGTCACTATTTGTAGCACTGAATAATAAGTTTGCCACTTAGCAATGATCAGCTTTTCAGGTTCACCAGGGAAGAACAAGTTTTGTTCTCACAAGAACAGCAATGGTAGATCACACTCGTGAGGGCACTGTATATGCAGGCAGATTATTTTGGTGGGGGAGAGGGGAAGACCAACCAGAGCCTGGTAAGCAGTTAAGTCTTCTGCATGTCTGTCCGTGCTGCATCTTAGCCCTTCTAAGCTAGGCAGCCCTCATTAACCAAACCATCTGTCTCTCTCTTTCCCCCACCCCTCTACTCTATTGTGAAGAAAGTATCTACAGAATGGTGTTGAGGTGCCTTGCAGTAGGGGCCGCCCCAAAGAATGAATTCTGGACAAATGACCACAAAATTAATGCTATAGGTGGGAGACAAAGGTATTTTCATTCTCTGGAAAAACTAAGCAAAATACCCCCAATGAGTAGTGGACCTACCCGATCCTTGGTGTCTCTCTTGCTTCTAACATGTTTATAGAATGTCTTCTTGTTACCCTTCATATCTCTAGCTAGTCCAAGTTCATTTTGTACCTGCACCTTTCTAACCTTGCCCTTGCGTATACATGTATTGTTCGCTTATACTCATCCCTTGTAGTTTCTAATTTCCACTTTTTATGAGATGCCTCATTGATTTTGAGACCATGCAAGATCTCCTGCCTAAGCCAAGGTGCTCTTTTGCCCTCCTTTCTATTTGTGGTATTTGAGTGCCTGGCTGCAGGATAAGCTGAGGAGGAAGTCTATGGCTACGTCTACACTAAAATGATCTCCCAAAACTTCTGTCAACAGATTGCAGCCAGACTTCCAAGCCATTCTCCTGAGACAATGGCCAACTGGAAGCATGGCAAACGGAAGACGAAGTGGGTGGGGGAGCGGAAGGCTATCAACAGAAGGGCCACATTGTCCATTTACCGTTGACAGAACGCCTTGAGAATGTGGATGCTCTAGGGGTTTGTTGATAAAACACTTTAGTGTCAACAGAGACAAAGTTCACAAAAAAATCCATAAGCATTGGTTTCAATTATTTTTGGCCATCTTTGGGTGCTAGACACATTACAGTAAGTGCATATGAGAAGAGATAAGCACCCCCAAGATGCTTATTGTCCAAGTGATGAACTTGACAGGCAGGGGTTATAATCAGACCTCAGCAGGATTCTCTTTTTTCCCCATCCATGGGTTGAATAAATTTTGTTTTGTGCACCAGGCATACAAAGGTGTGCACCACCCATAGAAATGCATGCTACTGGCTGTTGGTGCTCTGCTAATCAGCTGGGGTGCTCTCCTGGGTGGCTGCCCAAGCTTTCAGTTTACAGGGAACACTGGACCTCAGTAGGCGATGTAGGGGAGTGAAAGAGCTTCGGCAATTCATATTACAAATTTTGATTAAGTATATATGGAGCAGAGAAAAGTGATTAATCTCTCTATTGGCAATACTGCTGAATTGGGTTTAAGGAGCCATCTGAATGAGGCAGAGGTGGAAAACTGACAGATTTCTGAAAACATTTCCTGCACAGAAAGCAGCATGGGAAAAAGGATCGGATCTGTCTGAGACAGGATGCTACAAGACAGGCATAGAGGTTAGCATGTGTGTCAGTGTACTGCAGGGTGAACTGGTGAGAGAAGAACATGCAGTGAGACCAGGTCAGAGACGGAGGCAAGAGCAGCAAAAATGGGGTGCCGTGGAAAAATGAAATACAGTAAACCCTCGATTTTACAGACCCCGATTAAGTGGGCTTCAGGAACAATAGACATCCTCCCATTGTTCCTGGAGTCCACCGGGGTCCATAAAACCCTAACTCCCCTCCGACCAAGAAAAAAAAAAGGTGGGGGGGACCACACTTACTGCACTCCATACATGCCCCACCCCGATGGGAGGAGCGTGTGGCAGTTTGTGCAGGCCACAAGGTAGCCCCTCCAGCCACGTGCCGCAGGATTTGAGCCAGGGTGGTGCCCGGGGGCTACTCCAGTGGTGGCTTCGATGAGCAGCAGGGGGGTTTGTTTCTTGGTTTGGGGGGATTGTTTTTTTTGTTTTTGGAGGGAGCAGTAAACTCCCATATTTAACAGACTTTTGGGAATAATGGACACTCCTCTCCCCCATTAGTCAGTTAAATGGAGGGTACACTGTGGAACCCTGAACTTGCATAGAAAAACAAACAAAAGGGCAAGCGGAAGAGGGTGAGAGAATTGCAGCAGTAGATAGCTTGGGCAAGAGCACCACTGGTGCTAGGAACAGACAAGATAAGAAGACTGCAGTAGCTGAGGGAAATGACAGGCACAAGTGCCCTAATCAAGCTCTCTCATCCAGGCAGAGTTTTTAAATGATGAACAGAAAGAGAGGAAGGTGGAGATGGCACACGTCACAACCTTCCTCCGAGTCTCTGAGTACCTACGGTCCCGTTAATTAGCTCTTATGCACAGGCACAGCACAGCGTCGAGTGCATCCTCTGCATGCACTCCGTTACTTTTTACAGAACCAGAAAACACACTTCAGAAATCCATAGGAGAGCAGAGAAACTTGTTACATTATGCAAAGAGGAAACAGACCCTGCTTTTAAGCAGATCTACCAAAGCAAACAAGAAAAGATTTCAGCAGGCACAAGGAACTATAAGAATGGTCTCTTGAAATTAAAACAATGCCACTATCTGAAGTGCTGTTGTATAGATAAGGTGGGGCTGTCATGTTTGTATGCACCACTCTTCCAGCTTTGCTGTGGCTCATTCCGAGTAATTCTCCATTAGCAGAAACACGGACAAAGAAGAGTTAAACAGCTTTCTTTATGGACATCCACCACAAAGCCAAGTCCCCAGGCCTCAAGACTACAGAACCGTGTATTAGTACGCTGAGCCAAGTCAACTGTGCAAACCCTAATCTTGTAACCACTTTCTGAGCCAGGGACTGGAAACAATTCTTTGATTTCTATAATGAGCTAAAGTACTCTCCAGACAGTCCTAACAAGCCAAGCCAAGCACCAAGTGTTAGTCAGCGAAGAGCGACACCTATAGTGGGATTTATTGCAGCAGAAATACAGCACAGTCATAGGAGTGTTTCCATAGAGGTTAGCCCCATCAGAAAGACTCCACATGTATTGATCTGAAGGCTAATTTGTCTAGCTACCAACAGAACATTTTCCCTATTCACAAAGCATCCCTATGACCACCTCCATGTGAAGCTAGCATTGCCAGTTCCTTACAGTAGTTTCCTAACCTACACGCCCTGTGACAGGAAGGACACTTCATACTATTAGAGCATCTCACACACTAACAGCTATTCAGCAGAGAGAGCCCACAGGAAGAGATCTTATTTCCAAGAACTGCTGGACACAGAATAAATAGTGAAACCATTTTTTTCCCCAATTGTCAGCATGAGAGGCTGTTTTCCAGCATCTTCACTGCAAAGTTAACTCTGGCTCTCTCTTAGGTTTTGCCTCTAGCCCAGCTCCCATCGCCCCCCACCACCACACCCCCCCCTCACCCGGGCAGGGTGAGGTTTTACAGAAGGCCTAACCAGCCCATCCAGGGGAGTAGGCAAAAGCCCAAGCATTGCTGAGGTTAAGGTTGGTAAGTCCTCCTAATGCCTTCCTCCTATTCATGACCCCCAGGTGACCAAAAGGACAGCCAAGATCTCCAGCAATCCACTGGGAAAGAGACAGAGCAGCTCACCTTGCAGCAGTGTTAACCATGGGCTATCCTCCCCAGACTGAGTACAGCAGCAGTGTTGATGCAGTGGGATGGACACTTGCATATGACTGCAGTGTGGCTGTTCACACCTAAGCTATGTTGGCACCAGGGTCAGCTATCTAAGTTAATGCTGCAGTGAAGATTGTATACCCTTAGATATTTTGAGGGCTACGGGTAAAGCCATTTAACCTCCTGGGTGAAGCGTGAATGATCTCCTTTTTGAGCCGATCAGTTCTTACACAGCTGGAAGTTGTGGCTGACGAGTGACCCAAGGTACCATCTTCCCCCAGCTCTTAGTTTGGTGAGCAGACCAGAATGCAAATTCTTATACAAGACACCGAGTCAAATAAAATCACCCCATGTGAGGAAGGCTCCTCTGCGACAGGAGGTCTGTTTCCTACCAAGAGGGACTCTGAGTGTGGACACACTTGCCCATTTAGCCTTTGTGTAAATACTGAATGTCACCTAGTCTCTTTGTTAGATGTTCCCAAAACCACAATTCATAAGATTCTAAATCCCTGCTCTGAAAACAAGGGGCAGAACAAAGCCAGCCCTGTTCTGTGCCTTTCAGCACGGGGGAGGCTGCAGGAAGTGATCATGACAAGTACACATCTCATGCTACTCTTCCGCCCCTTTCAGAGCAACACAGAGACCCTTTGCAAGATGCATGGGGTTGAAAAGTCACCAGTCACCTACTATCGGGAGGATTCAGTTTTATCAGCCAGAGACAAAAACATAAAATGAAGAAGATGGTGGTTCCAAAGACAAAACTCTGCCAAGCCACCCAGCTCTCACCCCACCCCCCACAAACACTTGCTGGGAAGTCATTCAGATTTTGGCCTGCACCTTAACCAGGGGCCCCCTTTCATAGCATCCCTAGGTTATCAGGTGTCTGAATGGCTGCTGTGGACATGAATAGCTTCCACCTCTTTCCCAGTACCCAAAGCCAAACACTTCTTCCCCTGCGAACGTTACTGTGCCTAATTCCATAGCTCCATCCAGCATCCCTAAGGAGCACCACTGTGAAACGTTCCTATTCTTGATGTTTCACAGCTGCCCCAGACTCCTATCAGCAGCAGGAAAACAGACCCGAAGGCCCGATTTCACACTGCTGCTGCTCATGGGTTCAGTGCATCTCCTCAGCAGAACAAACTCACCATAAGAGAGGCTCATCTGAACTTTCCTATTTATCTGGGCAGCTCTACCAGCCTAACACATCATTTGTAGCTTGCATTAGCAGAACACAAGACATACCATCAACTCTGGCGTGAATGTTTTTAGCAATGTCAACTAAACCAGAGACAGGCACTAATTCTACAATAAGAACATCTGCACTGGAAGTTATGCCAGTACTATATAATTATAGCAGTGTAATTATGTCAAAGGTTAAACATCACAGTCATTAAGGCTAGATACAATTTAATTTAATTAAAGTTTATGCCTTAAATTGGTGGCTTACCTATCAACCCTAGCATGGAAAAGCTACCCACTTGTTAGAAGAGGATTTTTCCCATTCAATTCTTGTCACACAAAATCAGGGCTCAGATTCATGAAGGGGCTTTTTGGGGATGGTTACCTGGTCAGTCAAAGGAAAAACAAGGAACAGAGTAGTTAGCTGCCTAAGTAGAGAGGAAGCCACAGGAAAAAGAAGGCAGATTATTACTGATAGACTGATACCAACTGCTGGCACAAAGAGCTAAACCATCTGCTGGGTAGTGGGTGCTATGAGTCACATCTGTAAACTACTCAGAATATAGGTGTGTCTTTGGCCATCTTCCCTGTAAAGCTTTCAGCACAACAATAAATCTCCCCCTTTTACATAGGCCTGCCTACACACTCACTATGATCAGCAGCAAACCGACAAGCTTACTGTTAACTTCTCCATGGCCCATGCAGTTAAAAACATTCCGAGTCACCCATACTAAATGCCTACACAGAACAGAGGGGTCATTTGGTAGCTATGAAACTGACAGGCTGGGTTGTGTTACAATGAACATATCTGTTCAGTTTGATCTGCATTGCACAGAGCAGTAAACTATCCTCTATAATCATTCTGACAAGTCTGTTGCTATGGCAGTGCATATAGCAAAGATCAAGACAACTAAACTATCTTGAAATGCAACTTGCTTCCCCCCCTCACCCCCACAGTTGAAGAAAAGATTTAATAGTTCCTCTAGAAAGCAATCAAGAATCCACTGGAGTGTAAAACAACACAGTTTCAGCCAAATCAAGAAGGGTCTTTTCAAAAAAGAATGCTAGTCAAGAAGAGAGGCCCAGCACACCTCCTGGTGTCATGTTTGAGAGACGAACGGAGACATGTATCTTGGCGGCAACAATGAACAAAAAGCCATCAAGATATCTGGTTGTCAGGTACGCTGGAGACAAAAACAGAACTGAATTACTTAGAACACAATGAAACAGTCCCAGCTGCTTGCCTTTAATGGTGCATATATTATGCTACCAGCAAGTACTAGCATGAGCATAGCTGTCCCTTGAAGCGACAGATTAGATACCTGGACTGAACAGGTAGGTTAGATGCATGTGTCTCTGACAGTGTGTTCTGGAAATTTCTCTAGAGAAGAAACCAAAGATTCTAACTTCCTGGCTTAGACTACCAAGTACCCAGCGACCCTTTACCCACCCCAGAGGTGCAGCTTATCTATACTGGGCAGTCATTTGGCCTGCTGTGGAAGTTCACTTTTCACTAAAACCGCATTGAAGATACTGTACATGCATTTCAAAAACCTGGTACTCAAGAGCAGCAGAGAGCAATCTCTGCTAGCCCAGTGTCGTTTTCAGAGACATTAATGCCGAGCTAGGGAAAGCAACAGCTGCATTCAAGACACTCCATCCCATATGGAGTTTGCAAATAATATCTGTGAAGACAAAACTGAGGATCTTCAATGCAAGTGTAAAATACATGCTCTTGTATGGATGCAGTACCTGAAGTACTAAGAAGTCTTCAGATCACAAGCTGCAGATGTGATTCATAAACAGATGCCTGAAATAAATACTTCACATCAAATGGCAACCCTTAATCACAAATGAGGAGCTTTGGAACAGAGCAGGACAAGAACCAATTGACACCGAACTCAAGAGTAGTAAGTGGGGATGGCCAGGCCACACTCTCAGAAAACCATCATCCAGCACCAGCCCGTCAAGCTCTCACATGGAACCCGCAAGGAAAACACAAAAGAGGAAGACCTCAGACAACGTGGAGAGGGTCTACTCAGACGGAAGGACAACTGGGGTATTCCTGGAGCCAGCTAGAAGCTTTGTGCCAAGACACAGTGAAGTGGAGGAGACTTGTGGATGACTTATGCTCCTTGCAGAGTACAAGGGTTAAGTAATAGTAGTAATCATGCTATCTATTACAGTCCTACCTTGCTCTGTATTATGTATTTCAGCAGATCTACTTTATTCGGCAGTGGTGAGGCCACATCTGGAGCGCTGTGTCCAGTTCTGGGCCCTAAATACAGAAGGGACGTGGATGCATTGAAGAGAGTCCAGCAGAAGGCAAACAAAATGACTACAGGGCTGGAGCACATGACCTACAAGGAAAGGCTGACGGATTTGGGCTTATTTAGTTTGTAGAAGAATAAGAGGCGAATTGATAGTAGAATTAAACTTCATGAAGAGAGGTTCTAAAGAGGATGGAGTCAGGCTGTTCTCAGTAATGAGGGACAAGGAGCAATGGCCTCAAGTTACAGTGCAGGATGTCTAGTTAGATGTAAGAAAAAACTATTTCCCCAGGAGGGTGGTGAAGCACTGGAATGTGTTACCCAGAGACGTAGCGGAACCTCCGTCCCGAGAGGAATTTAAGTCCCAGCTTGACAAGGCCCTGGCTGGGATGATTTAGTTAGGGTCAGACTTGCTTTGAGGAGGAGGCTGGACTCTACAACCTCTTGAGGTGTTTCCAGCCCTAGGATTCTATGATTCTATAACAATGACATCAGCAAAACAACATGCTTTGGCAGATACTAGTCACTTCTCTATCCTACAGTCGTCATAACAGGCATGATGATTAATAATGCTATAAAGATTTGCCAGCTTTTCTTACAGCACCCTTTTATTGTGGTGATCTCACCCAATCTGCCTTAAAAAACATTGCATTAAACATATATAGTTTTTCTGGGGATTAACTAACTCTTGGGGAAGTAGATGTGATTCAAGCATATCCTGCCAAAGCTTCCCCTTCTCCACATACCAGCTGCCTCCATCTTGAGGGACAATGAAAGAATGCAGATTATTCTGGTGGGAGTAGCAGGAACTGGCCATTCAACTGCTTTGGCTTCAAATGTGATATGTGAATTGTTAACACCAACTGGAAGCACAGGAAAGTCCCCCGAGTTGGAGAAAAAGTCACTTTTTAACTTTTAGGGAGTAATTTTTAAAAAATGAGATCCTGCACTCAGTAATTCACACTAAGTCATAGAATGTTGAATAGTAATAGAGAGAAAGCCGTGCTAGTCGATATACTATCAAAACAAAAAAGCAGTCAAGCAGCACTTTGAAGACGAACAGAATAATTTATTACGTGACCTTTTGTGGGACAGAAAGCTGTCCCACGAAAGCTCACCTAATAAGTTATTCTGTTCGTCTTCAAAGTGCTACTTGACTGCTTTTTTGTTTTAAATCATAACAGTGCTCCGAAAAGAACATCCTGCATTTCTGACCAGCTTGTGTGTTCAGAACGGCTGCACAGAGTATGCTGCAGGCACTTTCAGTTATTTTTCACAATACGGCACCCTTCTTACATGATGGAGAGAAGCTTATTTTCAGTCTGCAGACCTCTAGAGAACTCTGGGGAGCTCAGCAGTAGAACAGAGCACATTCAGAAGTCAATGCTCAGCACAATACAGTGCAAGGTTGGGTGGAAGGAAAGTCAGAAAAGATCTGAAATCTGCCCTGGGGTCCAGAAGAACCTGCTTCCAAAGTACTGCAAGATCTTTAACGAGAATTCTCAGAACTTTGTTCCATCACTAAAATATCTACCTGGTGAAGTGAAGAAAGACACTGGCAGACCTTGATGAGTACAGAGAAGTCACAGGACAGGCTCAGCAAAGAAAACAACAGAACTTCACTGGCTGTTACCTACAGCCTCAAGCTAAAACTCAATCAGCACACTGCCAATATACAACCTATCCTGGAAAATGACCCCTCACTCTCTCAGTTCTCACCTACAGCCAGCCACCCAACTTGAAGCAAATACTCACCAGCAACCCCACATCACATTGCAGAAACACTAATCCAAGAACCTACCCCTGCAACAAACCTTGCTGTCAACTCTGTCCACATATCTCTACAAGCAGTGCTATCACAAGACCTAACCACATCAGCCGCACCATCCTGGACTCATCCACTTGCACATCTACCAATGTGACATGTGCCAGCAATGCCCCACTGCCACATATATTGGCCAAACAGTACAATGTGCCAAAGGATAAACGGACAGAAATCAGACATCAAGAAATGAAATATACAAAAACTGGCAGAACGTTTTAACAAACTCCCTGGACACTCAGTAACAGATTTAAAAGTAGTCACCCTTTTACACATACCCAAAGCCCCCGGAACCAATCTTTAAAACCACACTACAAAGAGAAACAGCAGAGCTGCAATTCATTTGCAAACACAACACTATCAAGTTAGGACGAATAGAGACTTAGAATGGTAATCCCACTACAAAGGCCATGTTCCCTCTCTTGCTAGTCACACCTTCCCACCAACTGCTGGGATTGAGCAACATCCACCCGGAATAACTGGCCTAGACACTTGGTAAGTGACTCCTTTCTTTTGATATGCTAGCGTATCTCTCTGTATCTACGTGCATGTACACACACACACACACACACACACACACACGTCTTGGTGTTGGAGATGTTTCATGAAATCACAGAGGTAGGAATACACATTTCCACTCCATGAATCTCACAAAGTTGTTTTTACTCACCAAAGCTTATGCCCAAATAAATCTGTTAGTTTTTAAGGCACCACGGGACTCCTCATTGTTTTTGCAGATACAGACTAACATGGCTACCCCTTCTGAGACTTCTCACTAGTTAATGTTATTGCAGAAAGGGGTTTCTGTCAAGCACCTCCAACATCAAGACACAAAGTTGCCATTTATTTGTGTTTTACCACTTACGACCCAATTTGGAGTACACACTGAGATTGCTTGTTAGCCTGTATGAATTGTACACTTCCCTAAAATATTGGAGGGAACCAGACTAAGTAGCTCATGGCAGTGCTCTGGTCTCCAATCACTGTGAAGCAGCAAGCACACCCATGGTGCTGTACAACAATGCTTATTGTTAAACTGTTTGCTGGCAAGCTTGCGAGACTCATGCCTACACAACCATTCTATCAATGGCAGAAATCTTTAAACAGCAGAATACTGCTTTTGATACAGAGCTTTGGATGCTGGAGGCCGTACATGGGTGCGCCTGAGCAGGTTCCTTTTATCTGACCTTCAGACTTTTCAAGTGTCTTTGCCATCTGTAATAATACAGGCTTGCATATGCTAGAAGTTCACATGCAGAAAAAATAGCATTGGCTTGCACTGGGCCTTGAACAAGAACTCTTTCTGAAAATAACCCTGGAATAGCTACATGTTTCTGGTACGCAAAGGAGCAGAGAGTAACAGAAACAATTTGCACACCAACATTGTCAAAGGATAGGATGCTGATACACACACAAAAACAGATGTTAAAAATAGGATAAAAAGTAGGCCACATTTCCCTGAAACTTCCGTTCAAATTTACTATGATTAGAGTTGCTGTAGCATCCAAAAACCCACTCGAGGGAGGTCCCATTGTCTGCTTCAGTGCAGAGACAAACTGCTACCACATTTTCCTCAGTGCTGCTGTCTCAGAGAGCACAAGTTAAGAGGAAGAAAGAGACTAGCAAAAAAGGATACCATCTGTTCTATGAAATTTCCCAATTGGTTTTGGTCACCAGCTACCAAACTTGAGGAAGGGAATAGATATTTCCATTTTACAGATGTGGAAACTGTGCTTCCCCATGTCAGAGGAGCAATATGAAAACATCTGAAAGTTATGGGGCATACTGAACCTACAGGGATGGGTGGGGGGGGCGCGTGTTTCTTGGGAATTAAGATATAATTTTAGCCCCTGAAGGTGCAAACACTTATGCAATAAGCACAGCCCCAGAGAAATCAGACTATTCATGAGAATCACATTACGTATTTGCTTTTGCTTTTTTAATGCAGACTCACAGGCTACATTTTCAATCTTATGATTTGTGCCTATATCAGCTTTAGAAGAGTCATCTAAGATATACTACCACTGCAGCATTTTTAAACATTTAATATTTGATAAATTTTAATATAAAGTTGAATGAACATAAATTTTCAAAACCTTAACTTGACTTGATATTTTTAAAGCAAGTGATTTAACCTGGTCTGTCAGAGTTCATAACCTGTAAATGGAGATTAGCACACTCCTAAATCAAAAGGATGTGGAGAGCACAAATAAGCCATTCGTATGATAATGGAAGCCATGTAAGTACCTACAAAAGACAGAGCAATTCTACTCTTCAGGCACAGGAGTTCTCTGTTGTGGTTTGCTCAGGAGACTGAATCTCTCAGTGGTTGGCCCAGGACTGTGGAACTTGCTCCTTACCCAACATTTCCAGCCCGTGCGCAAAGAACACTTCTTTCCTCCCCTTTACTTTACTATTAGCCAGAGGTGCCATGGTTTTGGAAAGGCATCCTCACACAGGGGGAATAATCGTGTAGGGAAGGAAGTCACCCTGACTAACAGATAAATCACTATGTGCTGTATAAAAAATTAAATGGAATATAGCAGCACACAAGAACCAGACAAACAAAAAAAGCAGTCACGTAGCACTTTAAAGACTAACAAAATAATTTATTAGGTGATGAGCTTTCATAAGACAGACCCACTTCTCAAGAACCAGATTGTGAAAATAAGCAAAAGGAGAATTTAACCAGTCTAGTTTCACCATTGATGCAGAATGGAGGGAGTAATTAATAAAAATCAGTTGTAAAAAAAAAAAAAATAGGCACAATCCCACTAAAGTAAAAAGCTCTTTCCGTGGACTCATAATACATTAAACCTTATGCACTGCGAGAGTTCTTTGGGGAAGAAAAAGGGAGCCCTTCCAGCTATTGAACTTGGCTTGCTTTTAATTCACTGCCTCCTCATCCGACCTCACAAGCCCCGTGGGCCGGCTCAGGGTACAACCCACACACGGGGTTCAGAGCGTGCTCACACTAAGGGGAAAGGAAGAATCTTCCCCCTCTGCAGCTCCTTAGCCAGGCGAGGTGCTGCCCAGCTAAGGGGGAGAGGAGAGGTATTTCCTGGCCCGGCCGGAGCACCCACCGCCCCCTCCCGGCCGCCACGCAGGACACACCCGCACGCGGGGAAGATGGAGAACTGCACCACGCCCCCACGGCGGCTCCAGGTGAACCTGTCCCTCCGCCTGGGGCAGGTAGGAGCCGCCCCGCCGTCGCGGACCTCCTGGAGCGGCGGCTGCCGCGGGGCCGGCAGCGAAGGGGCGAGCCAGTGACCCCGCATCCCGGACAGGCGCCCGGCACGGTGCAGGCACCGCCGCCCCCCGCGCCCAGAGCAAGGGGCCAAGCCGCCCCGCCGCGCATCGCGGCCCCCCGTCAGCCTGGGCTCGTGTAGACCCCTCCTCCCCACGCACGAACTGCTCCCGGGCTCTCCCCGCGCACGGGCTCCCCACGCACAAGCTGCTCCCGGGCTCTCCCCGCGCACGGGCCCCCCACGCCACCCCCCCGGCTCTCCCCGCGCACGGGCCCCCCACGCACAAGCTGCTCCCGGGCTCTCCCCGCGCACGGGCCCCCCACGCCCCCCGGCTCTCTCCAGGCACGGGCCCCCTACACCCCACGCCACCCCCCCGGCTCTCCCCAGACCACCCCGCGCACGGGCCACCCCACCGGGGCTCTCCGCATACACCGGCCCCCTCTGCTCCGCTCCACCCCCCCGGGCACCTTGTAGTTGTCGAAGCCGGCCAGCTGCTCGGCGCTCACGTACTCGTAGACGGCCATGGCGATGGCGATGGCGATGGCGCGGGGAGCAGCCGCTCTGCGACCGCACGGCGCCGAGCCGAGAGAGGACTGGCGGGACGGAGCGCGGCTGACTTGGCCCCCGCCGCCTGCCGTAGCCGCCTCACGCTCACGCCCCGGCATCAGCCCACCGGGCGTGCCTGGTGACGCCATCGCGTCGGCCCCCGCCCAGCGGGGGCCCGGCAGGTCACAGGCGCGGCCTGGGGTCACGTGATATTTCGTTACCTTTCCCCCCTCCCCCACACCCAGGCCGTAGAGGGTCCTGAGCCTGCCTGGGGCAGGGTGGGGGCGGGGCAGAGCAGGGCTGCCCCATTGTAGGGGGAGGGGGCACGTGCAGCCCCTTGGTGGAAGGGGGCCCAAGGTGGGGTAGGGGAATCCCAAGCACCCTAGCAAGTGTGTGGGGGGGGGGGTGGGAATCCCATAGGGCCAGACCAGCCTGCTGCATGGGGGCCTATGGGGCCAGAGCAGCCTGCTGGGGCCACACACACCAGAGGAGCAGGTCCTGGCCTCTGTAGCCAGCTCTGAGGGCTGCCTTGCTTGGGTGCCCACGGGCAGTTTGCACACTGAGGCATGTGCAGTTCTGCAGTAGTAGTAGTAGTAATAGTAATAGTAGGCATCCTTCAGTCTGCATAGACTATGGATCGCGCCCTTTAAAGTTTCAACTGAGGACTTCATTTACAGCGTCTACTGTGACTATGAAGACCCACACGAGAGTGACAGTCCTTGCTGCATCTCTTGCAGATGTGGCGGGTGTCTGGCAAGTCCTTAGTGTGCTTTCTGTGCGCTCACTTCTCCTCTGCTAGCTGTCTGATCCTCATCTCGCCCTTCCGAAGGCCCTCGTGTAACCCCTGCCTCCGTCTGCTGCAGTCATCTGCTAGTTCTTCCCAGTTGTCCAGCTCGACATCTACCTCTCTACGGTCTCTCTTGCAGACATCTTTGTAGCGCAACTGGGGGCGTCCACCCAGAGAAATGCATGATGCCCCTGGTGGGTGGCTGTGGGCGCGCTGCTGATCCGCTGGGTGGCACTTGAATCTCTCCTGGGAGGCTGACCAAGCGCTCAGCTTTCAGGGAATGCTGCTTGTAACCACCTGTAAAGTTTCTTCTGCCAGGTGAGCTTTTCCTTTGCTGGGGAAGAGTGAGGAACGCGTTGTGAATCTTCTGACATCTGATCACACAAAGTCTTCTTTGTGCAGGTTGAACCTCTCTAGTCGGGTGCCCTCTGGACCTGACTGGTGCCAGACAAGAAAATTTGCCATATGACAGGAGGTCAATAGTGTCTAGCACTTTGCCAACACTTCCACTATTTCCTGGGCTCTTAGAGACCAACAAAAAGTCCTGTGGCGCCTTATAGACTAACAGATATTTTAGAGTATAGGCTTTCGTGGGCAAAGACCCGCTGCATCAGATGCATGAGTGGGGGCGGGGGTGGTTTCAGAGCCACAGGACTTCTTGTTGTTCTCCAAGATACAAACTAATATGGCTTCCTCTCTGATACTTGGGCTCTTAGGGGTAAATTAGACATTTGGGGTAAGTTAGAGCTAAATAACAGCACATCACACTGAGTGCCAGGACTGGTGGCTGTAAATAAGCTTTATGGGACCACTTGAAATTTGGCCACACTCCTCATAAGTGGTCATCCGGCTAACTAAAATCATGCCTGATTGCGGATGTGGCCAGACAGAGTTCAGGATGAGAGAGGTTCAACCTGTAGTTTATAGGGCCTTTTAGATACACAGTGTATATAGTGTAAATATTTGCTGTTCCACTACAACAGGAACAGAGAAGTGAAAACAATATAAATAGCATTCCACTGGTGTTCATGCAGTTTAAACTTCTGCATACATATTTAGATACATAGCAATTTCTTCGATACAAACAAATACGGTTGAAACACCAAACGCACTCATATGTTTAGCAGTCACTTTGATCTATACGGATACACAGGTGGACTGACCTGAGGCCAGGATAGTGAAAATTAGTCTTAACAGGTCTCCTGGGTACCCTCCCTTTATTAGAATCCACAGCACAAAATCCACAATCCTCACTGTTTACAGTCCTAGAAGAGGCCAACATTTCAACAGGCAATGGACTTCTGAGAACTCGAAACAACTTTCCCAGCAGCTATGCCACAACTGGGGAGTTCACTTTCAAGCTTCACCAGAATGACCCTGGACTTCAGCACCTCCATGATGAAAGGTATGACATCTTCAACGTAGCTTTCCTATTGCAATTACACACCCCACAATCCTCCCAAGGATAGTCAGTCCAGTAAGAGCAAGCAAGCCTGCATTTAGAATGTGGAAGGTATTCAGATGATGCCCATGCATACATACCTGGGCACACAAAACAGATGGACACTGAATTCCCCTCTAGATCAAAGCTGAGGCACTGGTGCTATGAAAGGGGGAAGCAGGACTACGGCTGCTTTTATTTGACCAGCTCAGTGGGTGAATTGCTGACCCCAGTCTGCCTGTGCCGTTCCTTTCACCAGCTGTAAATTCAAGCAGGAAAAATTTAGCATGTTAAGGCTCAAGAATGCAGTTAATGTGGCCTGGCCTCAGTTCAGTGTTGGCTGGAGTCTTCTCTCCAGTTGGTTTTACGCTGAGTTGAATTCAGTGGGGTTTACTGCAGGCTAAGTTTACTGAGACAAGAGTCGAACCTGGATTTATGAATGTATTTAAGGAAAGTAACAAACTTTCTGCCAGCGGGTACCCAGATTTCAAAATTGTCAATGTGGCCCTGAATGGCTGTGCTGCTGGCTTCAGACAAGCTCCATCTTACCATCCCTTTGTGGGTTTAAGTTTACTTTACATTAGCTGACTTAGTTTTACTTTTCTCTTGCTTTAGAGTTGTCATTTTAATAAATTTCCATTGAATAATTAAGCTAAAGAAGGGTGAGATAAAAAGACAATCTAATCTAATCACATGTCTGCAATTAATATACACAACTATTTATCACTCCATTTTTGTCTCCATGCATCTGTTACCCTCCTCTTCCCTGTCTCTCTCTGTGGCCTTATCATTATCCCTGCACGAGTCATCCCCTCTGCAGCGTCAGTCATGTGGAATGACCTCAATCAGTTCTCCAGGGTAAAGCCTCATCTAGTGGAAATCAGTACAGCTCAATGGAGCTATTCAGAATTAAACCAAATGGGGATCTGGGCCTGTATATGCATTCCAATTGCACCTGAAAATGTTCCTTTTCTCCATGGCCTGCTGGACTGTTTGATTTACATATCCCTCTCATACTGAAATGTGGACCAAATGGTTTAATTTTGTAATGCTATAAGGTAGAGTCAACTCAGATAAGCTTAGTCCTGATTTACATGTGGATACACTATCACCCTTCATTACATAACTTTTCCCATTATCTTGTAGAATTTGTTTACCTTGGACCTGGGTAAGTGACCTGTAAACCAGCTTAACTGTGCACCGGTCTTGGAAACACTGTGATACCAAGCTGATGCATGAAGCGGCTGGAACAAGCTCCTACACCATAATAATTTTTCTGACTTGTCAACCTTGATTACTATTTTTGGTTCTCTGTTCCTTAAATATTGAGTCTGTTCTGGTATGGCCATGATTTGAAGAAGTGGGTCTGACCCACAAAAGCTCATCACCTAATAAATTATTTTGTTAGTTTTTAAAGTGCTACTGGACTGTTTTTTTTCTCATAGTGTATCGACTAGCACGGCTATCTCTGTTACTATTTATGAGACTGTGTGTGTGTGTTTTTAACAGAGTCAGTACTCAGCTGCCTCTCCACCCCTGCCCCAGCCAATCTTGTGTCTGGGGCTGCTTAGGTGCCGGTACTCAGTACAGGCATGACAAAAAACTATACATAGACACTTCATACAATGAGTGGGGAAATAGATTTGGAAGTGGTTATTATCCTCACCTATTTTCACCCTCCTTGTTCCCTTTCCAGACAGCGAGTTTGTTCCCCGATAATCCGCTGCTACCAAGAAACTTGTAAAACTCAGTCTGTTTGCAGATAATTCCCTGGTTAAAAAAATGGTTGTGGCTGTGAGTTGAAAGGCTCTATCTGTTTGAAATTCACCCCCTGGCAGCAGGTAGGCTCAAGGCCTGGGCACAGTGAGCTGCTCTAGAAATGCCCTCAAAGGGTAACCCATTGCTGAAGGAAAAGCCCCCTACTTCTGGAGCAGGGAGAGCCGTGGCTGAGGCTGGCACCTCTACTTGGACAGCTCACTCAATCACATGGCTGAGGCTCTCACCTTAACTCAGCTGTATAACACATTCACATGGCTGAGGCTGGCCCTCTGTGCTGAGAAGCAAGACTGTCATTTTCAGCAGAATCATCTTTTTGCCGTGACTCAAATCGTTGCCAAGTTGGTTCAGCGCTGGCTCGTCTCTCCCGCCACTCTTCCGTTCAGAATAAGCCTAGAGATGACCTACGTTGCGGTCCAAAGTCAGAATGGGCCAAGCATAAATGTGCAGATTTAATATTGCACCTGGCATGTGTCCCAGACTTTTCTGTCATGGTTGCACCTTGTGCTTTGAGTTTAAGCTCCGACTCACAGCAGAATGGTCTGTAACTCACATGTGCAAATCCTCCCTCGTGCAGCAATTCAAATAACCCACCTCCCAAAATAAAACCTATCCCCTTTGAAAGAGATCCCATGTAAGTGTAACACTTCTATTAATGCCAGATGCCTGCGAGAAGGGCCGGGTTCAACTCTTGCGGGGTTTTCCCGTCAAGGATACAACGAACCGGCTCGAGCCCCCACCCAGTGGCCTGGGACAATTTCACCCCCGTGCTGGGTGCCTGTAAGGCTGTTCTCCCCACTGCTCGCAAGCACAGAGTCTGAGATAGAAATGGCTTGTTTAATGACCATAACCTACCCCAAGGTTACAGCGACAGATGCAGTATATCTAAGCAAAGAAGAGACAAAACCCCCTTCACCCAGATACCATCCCCATATGCAGTAGAACCCAGTCTCTTGCTGGGGCTCTTGGCCTTTTACCCCACACACAGTTACAGGGTGTACCCTCTGCGGTGCAGTCCCAAACCCAAAGCCCACAGATACATCACCAGGGCAGTACTAGCTGTCCACTTGTCTGCAGCCTCCCCTTGCTGCCACCGGCCGCCCACCATAGCCCTCCAGTCGCTGTCGTCCGCCACCGCTCCTACCAGCCGCCCGCCGCATCTCTTAAGCTGCGTCTACACGTGCACGCTACTTCGAAGTAGCGGCAGTAACTTCGAAATAGCGCCCGTCACGTCTACACGTGTTGGGCGCTATTTCGAAGTTGAAATCGACGTTAGGTGGCGAGACGTCGAAGTCGCTAACCCCATGAGGGGATGGGAATAGCGCCCTACTTCGACGTTCAACATCGAAGTAGGGACGTGTAGACGATCCGCGTCCCGCAACATCGAAATAGCGGGGTCCTCCATGGCGGCCATCAGCTGGGGGGTTGAGAGATACTCTCTCTCCAGCCCTTGCGGGGCTCTGTGGTCACCGTGGGCAGCAGCCCTTAGCCCAGGGCTTCTGGCTGCTGCTGCTGCAGCTGGGGGTCCGTGCTGCATATACAGGGTCTGCAACTAGTTGTTGGCTCTGTGTATCTTGCACTGTTTAATGAAAGTGTGTCTGGGAGGGGCCCTTTAAGGGAGCGACTTGCTGTTGAGTCCGCCCCGTGACCCTGTCTGCAGCTGTGCCTGGCTCCCTTATTTCGATGTGTGCTACTTTGGCGTGTAGACGTTCCCTCGCTGTGCCTATTTCGATGTTGGGCTGAGCAACGTCGAAGTTGAACATCGACGTTGCCAGCCCTGGAGGACGTGTAGACGTTATTCATCGAAATAGCCTATTTCGATGTCGCAACATCAAAATAAGCTATTTCGAAGTTGGGTGCACGTGTAGACGTAGCCTTACAGGCCACCCACCAGTCGCCATCGTCCACCACTCCTCCTACCACCCGCCTGCCACCATCACTCCCAACCCCACTGTTTGGGATCACCCTAAGGCAGAACCCTGTGATTTCAGCTCTGTATGGCCTCAGCTACCACTCTGTGGTTTCAGCTCCTGGTATCTCTCATGGGGGGTTTTACAAACACCCTAGGATCCAGCTCTATTTTTCCATCAGGGGAGCAATAGTGAAGCCAGGCTTATAGTTATATGGCCAAGGCATAGGCAGGGCCATGACACTCAGCAAACTAGCTCAACCAGTATCCCTTCCCTTCCTTTTTTTTACAATGCTTTAAACCAGGGAGCCCTGTGTAATCAATGTCATATGCAGCTATGGTGACTGCCCTGTCCCCCACAACAACCCAGAGCATTGGTGAGATCTCACAACTCCCACATTAAGTGTCAGCTTAAATTGTGATTTTACAACTACATGTTTACAATAGACCAAATCTCATGGCTTACTTGCTACCCATTAGGCTTTGCCTGAAAAGGTATCACACATGCACACCTTTGCATTCTCATGCAGATGACCTCTGGGAGACACATTCCTCCCAGTCTTCAGCAGCACTGCGTTCCTTCTGCCACATTCCCTACATCAGCAATGCAGTGTAGTTTCGCAGTGCCTTTCAGACAGCTTGAAACTCTATCCTCCACAGACATTAACTGCTTCACTTAGCTGAATGAAATGTCCACTCTGCAAGGTAAGGACAGCACTGTAAATGTCTACGTTGTCAGGTCCATAAGCTGGGGGAGAGGGGGTTGTAAAAGGTGTGAACACACCGCTCCCCCACGTCTGTTTTCTCTCCCTTATGCTCTGTCCAAGGGGAACCTGCAGGGCATGGTGAGGTAAGCCAGGGCATTCTGGGAGCTGTAGTTCCTTGGCCACTTCCTGGCCTATAGAGCTGACCCTGGAGCAGAGAAGGGACTATATTTCCCAGCATGCCCTTGGCTATTAGCTGCAGAAAAGGGAGGTGGGATGGTGTGAGGGAATACTGTTTTTCACTGATATTATTACAGCAAGATCCCAAAAGGTAATTTCTATAAGACCTTTATTATAGTAATAGGCATCCTTCGTTTACCTCAGGTCCACCATCACTGACACCCTGTCATTGGACTCTGAGCTAAATAAGAGGATCGGAAAAGCGGCCACAGTTCTGTCCAGACTCAGCAAGAGAGTGTGGAATAACAACAAGCTGTACACTCACACCAAAATGCAAGTCTACAGATCCTGCATCCTCAGCACCCTCCTTTATGGCAGCGAGACTTGGACCCTGTATGCCCGCCAGGAAAAGAGGCTGAACGTCTTCCACTTGCGCTGCCTCAGGCGCATCCTTGGAATATCATGGAAGGACAGAGTGACCAACACAGCCGTCCTCGAGCAAGCTGGAATCCCAACCAGGCACACCCTCCTCAGGCAGCGTCAGCTCCGCTGGCTTGGCCACGTCCACAGGATGCATGATGGAAGGATTCCAAAAGACATCCTGTATGGTGAGCTAGCCTCTGGCAAAAGACCTTTATTACTGTATAACTTTTTAGTATGTTATAACAAAATAATTTTCCTAATCAGTTTCCACTCAAATTTTTCATTAACTTCTCTTATGCACGCTCACTGCATGACTATTTTGAATTCCTTTCTATTTAAAAAAAATATGGTCCACATTTTTAAAGAAAAAAGCACTTCTTCCCCCAGAAATTCCTGCCTATGAGCCTGGTTGTTGCCTAGTTCTTCTGACCACAGCAGAGAAGTTAAAAACAGGATGATCCTGTTTCAAAGGTCTCTGCAGTCAGCCCAAGTGACATCTCATTTTGGCATTCGGCGTGTATGGTGCTTAGGAGCACACGGTTGCCCAGCCTCAGACGCACCCTGCAGAAATCTCTAGTATTGTTTGTGTATTTGAATTGCGTGGCATGCATTGTGAGAACAGCTGAGTTCTCTTACTGGAAATCTCAGCCGTTGAGGGGAATAGGTGTGGTTGCTGGTTTCTATGAAAGCGGAGCAAGCTGCAGTAGCAACTAGCGGCCAGTGGAAGGGAGTACAGGCGAAGTGAAAGTGAAAGAGGACACACTGCTGTGGAAAGCAAGGGAGGACAGCAGGAGAGAGGGAGCTGTCCTCTAGTGCCGGTAAGTTTCCTAAGGGATGGGAGGAACTCTCCTATTTGTGCCTATGGGTTTTTTTTGTCTGCCTCTGTTTCTTTGGTTCACTTATTCTCTGCGGGGTTAATGGACACCAGGGGGTGGGGGATTCTGGGGTCCTTCTGCTGTAGTTTTGGCCTGAGAACAAAGGCCAGTCAGATTCAAGGAAGAAAATAGAGCTTCCAGGGGGAGTAAATGTGCACATAGGCCCGGGAGCAGACTAGGGAAGGGGTAGGAGGCGGGGGCGGGCTGGGAAAGGGAGAGGGTGAGTCAGGCTCCAGAGCTGCTTGGGGGCAGTAATCAGTCAGGTGAAGGTGCCAGAAGCAGGCTGAGAGGGGTGACCCTGCCATCGTGGGCTGCTGGGCAGAAAATACATCCAGCGGCTGACTGGCAGAGCTGGGAGCAGGTCAGTGGGGCCAAGGAGCAGTAGGTAGGTCTGGAGTGGGTAGGAGACCTCAGGAATGGGCGGAGGGGACGGGACGGGGGTTCAGAGCAGGTCGAGGGGATAAATGAGGAGAAGAGCTCAAGCGTGTGAAGGGGGGTTAAATATGGGGCCGCAGGATCAGGAGCAGATGATGGGATAGTGGGGAAGAGAGTAGGCTCGGGTTACAGAACTAATCTGGGAGTTGTGGCTTCAGGGCAGGTCCGTGGGGTCTTTGCCATTGTTTTCGATGGAACTGGGGTTTGCCCTGTACCACGTATAGTCTTTTTATTACTGTTCTCTCGGTGGCTGGAGCGAAGTACCCCTGGGATTCTCTGCATGGGTTCTCAGACCTGCTGCTGGCCTTTGTCTTGGGTCTTCAGGGCCAAAGGCAGCTATAAGACCCCAGTAACTGATTAGCATCAGTGAGGTTACAGCAGGTGTGATTTTGGGTGCCTTGTGGTCCTCCACCAGATGCCAGATCAAAGCAAGTTGCACTAATTCTGTACCAGTGACACCTGGCCAGTAGACACCCATCTTGTAGCCTTCCCCACCGCTTATACCATGTCTTCGAAGCAATCTCACCGCAGGTGCTGGTGCCGTGAGGCCTCAGAGGTGCTAGCCCTGGTGGGTCCCAGTAGCCTCCCAGGGAAAGTGTGTTTTACTGAGGCTGGCGGGGTGCTGGTACTCTAGGGAAAGAAGGTTAATCTGCACAAGTTCCAGGTGAGCAGCAGCAGCTCCTGTTTGGTGCCTGGAGCCAGCCAGAGAGTCAGGGCTTCTTTAGCCTAGCGCAGGGTTCCTCTTCTGTCTGGGCTCCCTTCCAGCAGGATTCCAGGTCAGGCTCAGTGAGTGTCTCTCAAAGGGACCCCTCTGCGTGAGCATCCTGGCCACCTATGGCGGTTGCTGTCCCCCAGGTCCCACAGAACCGGACCTCCGGCATGCACAGCCTAACTCACGCAGAGCTCAGCAAACCGGCCCTGGGTGTCCTGCTCCGAACTCAACTTCCCTCCAGCTTCCTGCTTGCCCTGTGGCTGCTGCTTCAGCTTCTTGCCGGTGTTGGCGCAACCTGCAGCTGCCACGGCTTCCAAAGACAGCCTGATCGGTCCCAGGACCTTTCCCCATCCCTGGCCAGGACATGGGATGAACTGTGAAGAGGGAGCTGATGGGAGCTGTAGTGCTCTGCTTTGCTGTCCATCGCAGACTTCTCTGCTGGGAGCCGGGAGGGGAAACAGGGAACCAGGGGCCTTTCCGGTGCTGTGGAGGCTTGAAATCACTAGTCCTATTCAGTGCTCCCATGAGCTCAGTGGAGCAAAGGCAGGCCTGGGGCCAGGAGCAGGACAGGTGGCGTTGAGGGGGCAGACGTAGGCACAGGCTGTTGGGTGTGGGGAGCAGGCAGGTGCAGGACGAGATGGTAGATTGGTTCAGGAGTTGTCCGGGAAGATTAGAGTGTCTGGAAAGGGTGCCAGGGCAGGCGGCGAGGGCTAAGGTGAGATGCCCGAGATCTTGCTGCAAGGTGGCAGGGCTAATTGGGGAGACAAGCGGCCGCTGGCAGAACTAGGGTACGTGGGGAGGTCTTGTGTCCACAAACCATCAGCCAAGACTTAGAATGGATCAGGGCTGGGTCAGGGCAGCTCAGCCGGGCTGAGGGGTGGGTGCAGATCTGGGAGCAGCGTGGGGGGGTTAAAGATGGGGCTGGGGTTCAGAAGCGGGTGGGGGGGATAAATGTTGGGTGGGGGCTGGGTTTAGCATCGGGTCAGGAGGGAACGGGAGCAGCAGGGGAGGGATAAATGTACACAGGCGGTCCAGGCAACAGGCCCTAGTTCAGGAATCTGGAGGGGCTAGGCTAGGACTAGGTGAGCAACAAGACTAGGTAACAATCTGCCACTGCTGTGAGCAGGAGAGATGCGCACGGCAGGGGCATGAAGGGTCACATGCCCCCCAGTGCCATGGTAGGGAGGGCCAAGGGGCCAGCAGGGGGTGGGGGATCCCAGCTGCCAACTGGAGCTTGGCTGCCAGCCCCATGCCTGCCTCCAGGGTCTGCCCCCAACCCTGTTCACTTCTCCCTCCCTTCTGGAGACGTGGCCCTGCTCTGGGCCCCAGCCAGGATGAGTGTGTGTTTGTCGGGGGCGGGAGGAAGTTGGGAAATGGGTAGAATGGAGTATGGTCAGAAAGTGTCAGGTGAAGACGGGGCCTGGAGTGGATGGGGGGGATTTCCTGGGCCCTGCTCCCCTAGGGACGGCCCTGCCTGGGCCTAGGGGTGTTGGGGGGAAGAATCCTTGTGGTGGTGGTCCTTGTGTTCCTCCCCAGCAGTTGCCTCAAGTGACACAGGTCTGTGCAAAAACAACAAGAAGTCCTGTGGCACCTTGTAGACTAACCGATACAGTGGAGCATAAGCTTTCGTGGGCAAAGACCCGCTTTGTCAGACGCACGCATGGGGGGTTCCAGAGGAGGGTTTAAATATATGGGCCTGTGAAAAGGAGGGAGTCCGAGTCAAGGGGAGGGCCAGAGTTGACAAGGTCTGTTCAGTCAGGGAGGATGTGGCCTGTAATCAGTAGCTGATGCGGAGGTGTGAACATCAAGACCAGGAGAAACTGATTTTGTAATTGACCCGCCACTCCCAGTCTCCCTTCAATCCTTGGTTGATGGTGTCAAATTTGCAAGTGAATTGCAGCTCTGCAGTTTCTCTTTGAAGTCTGTTTTTGAAGCTTTTTTCTTGCAAGATGGCTACTTTTAAATCTGCTACTGAGTGTCCAGGGAGAGTGAAGTGTTCTCCTACAGGGTTTTGTATGTTGCCGTTTCTGATGTCTGATTTGTTTTCCATTTGTTCTTTTATGTAGAGACTGTCCAGTCTGGCCAATGTAAATCGCAGCGGGGCATTGCTGGCACATGATGGCATATGTTATATTAGTAGATGTGCAGGTAAAGGAGCCCCTGATGGTATGTTAATGTTAGGTCCTGTGGTGATGTCACTGGTGTAGGTATGTGAGCAGAGTTGGCAGTGAGTTTTGTTGCGGGGATTGGTTCCAGGTTTAGAGTTACTGCGTTGTGGTCTGTAGTTGCTGGGGAGAATATGTTGCAGGTTGGCGCTGTCTGTAGGTGAGAACAGACCTGCCTCCCAAAGTCTGTGAGAGTGAGGGATCATTGTCCAGGATGGGTAGTGGATCACTGAGATGATGCGTTGGAGAGGTTTTAAGTGAGGTCTGTATGGTGTAGTGGTGTTCTGTTGTTTTCCTTGTTGGGTCTGTCTTGTAGCAAGTGGCTTCTGGGTACCTGTCTGGCTCTGTCAATCAGTTTCCTCATTTCCTTAGGTGGGTATTGTAGTTTCAGGAAAGCTTGGTAAAGGTCTTATAGGTGTTTGCCTCTGTCTGAGGGATTGGAGCAAATCCAGTTGTACCTTAGTACAGTGATCTTGTGGTGTGCCAGTGATACTTTTTAAAGTCACTAATAGTCCTACTTAGGGCAAGGTAGGGGCTACAGCCCCAGATCCGCACTGCAGAGGAGACTCTGGGGGGCGGTCTCTGGCTCTATGAAAGAAGCTCGGGCGGGGGAAGGGCTCTGGCCCCGCCCCTGCCCCCACCCCCAGCTGGGCTTCTTGGGCAGCCTGTGGCCCTGTGGACCAGGCTCGGGGTGAAGGGGTTCTGGCCCTGGCCCCACAGAGGAGTCTCGGCGGGGGAAGATGGGGCTCTGGCCCATCACTGCAGCAGGGGCTCCAGGGGAGGCCTCTGGCTCTGGCCATGTTCTGTGACCCCCCCACTCTGGCCCTATGCTGGGGTCTGCAGGGAAAGAGGGGGCCCCTGTGCTGTGGTGGGGGCTCCATGCTCTGGACCTGCAGTGGGGGCTCTGGTCCCATGCTACATCATGACTCCAGCCCCAGACCCGTGGAGTAGGCTCAGGGAGGAGCAGGGGCTCTGACCCCAGTCCTGTGGAGGGAGCTCTGGGGGCAGAAGGGAGGCTCCAGCCCTGGCCCTGTGCTGCAGCGGGGCTCTGGCCCTGGCCCTGTACTCCTGCCCCCACCCATGCTGCATGGGGGGCCAGGTGGGGCTGGAGCCCCCATCACATGCCACTCTAATTGGCTCATATGCCAAGAGCGGCCCACATGCCGGGGTTGCTGACGCCTGGATTAATAAAATAGGGAACAACGAATTTTTTATTTTTGAAATTTATATTTACCTTTTCTTTTATTTGAGTCAAGCTCTATTCTAATAGAAATTGGAATTCCAATGAAAATGTGCAAAAATCCATTTAAAGTTTATTAGCTAAATAAAACTAACTTAAATGTGCTGAATATAAGAAAAAAGTTTATTAAAAATACTTTATATTTAAAACTGATGGATTTATTAAAGGAAATATGTTTAGTAAAGTGAAAGGCTGTTTCTGATCACCCCAGTCTTCACACCTAGTTTTTATTCAGAGCATGGAAGAGGAAAACAAAAGTTCCTGCTTCATCAGCTCCCAGTTAGTTATGTAATTCTGAATGAACTAGCCTCGTTGAATAAGCTGAAATGAAGAAAATATTCGCTTAGACCGACACAGTAGGCTACTGCTATGAGAAAAGCTAGCTTAGCTCTTCTGGTTCCAGGTGCTTAGAGAATGACTTCCAGCCATTCAGAGGTGTAACTTTGTTTAAAATGAGCCAGCAAACATACTGCTTAATAATAACTGTATTTATTGTAAACTATTTTAATACATTATAGTAAGCTTAGCCCTGTAAGCAGTTCTCACTAGTGGCAGGGTGGCCTAGTGGCTAGGGCCCTGTGGTGCCTGGGGGCCCGAGGTGTAGGCTTTCAGCCCACTCCCTACAGGTTGTAGTGTTAGTTTGGGGCATGGCCCTGAGACTCTACTTTCCCCTCCTTAGGGAGACGGTTCTCTGGGATTCTTCCCCTTTTAGCCTGGGGAAGGTTTTGGAGGCTGCGTCCTCCGGCGGCCAGCCCAGCCTCAGCTCCGGCTCAGGTCCTGCGAGTGTCAGAGTCTGCTCCTGCCTCTTGGCTGGTTAGCCCTGAACTGGGCTGGCTTCTCTACTTTTATCTTGCCTCCAGGCCTGACACTGGCGGCAGGTGAAACAGGGTTCGGCTAGTTGGGCAAACAGGCTCTGTTTAGCCCCTGCAATGCCTGGCCTTCCTTTCGCTCCCTTACAAGGCCTTAACATATGTTTTGCAATTGCCAATGTAATTTCAAATAGATTTATTTTTAAAAAGAAAAATACATTTAAATTAAATACAAAAACTTCTTAAATTAATTTTTTTAAAAGTCATAATTTCTTATCCACCATGGTTGCGGCTCAGTGCCGTGACGCAGTAGCTTACTGTACGTTACATAAGGCTGGAATAGATCTGATATAGGTAGCAGGGAGAGACGTCTTCTTCTAAGCACGATGTTATTTTTCTGCTCTATTTCAGAGCCATGTCTACAGGACAGGAAAACCCCAAGGATTCAGCTCAGGGAGATCTTGCAAAGGACGAACTAGCCAAAAGGCTGGAAGCAGTGGGATTGAGTGCAGAGTACTGGCTGCCTAAACTACGTGAACATCTTGGAGTTACCTCTACACAAGCCTTGAAACACCTGCAACGTAAAGACTACCTAAAGTTAGAATGCAGGATACAGCACCCATGGGAAAAGCAGGCACTCCAAGAGCTAATTAAGACAGACAGACAGGGAACAATGCAACAGGTGCAAGAGCAGCGCCTGAAGATGCTAACGAAGAGGCAGGAGCAGGCGAAGTTGGCGCTGCAGGAGCTGAATGCAATGCTGGAGCAAGGCAAAAGCCGCCACGAAGAAACTGTTAAAAGGAGAGAGGAGGAGCTGCAGCAAGTTATGGACATAGCCCCAGAGTATTGGGTGCCATCTGAGAAGCCATTGGTAGAAGTGATGGAGAAGGTGCACAAGGAGTTAAGCCTCTCGGAGGAGCTGATGTCCCAGAGTGAGAATCTCCCTGACAAGGAAGTTTTGAAACGGGCGTCGGGAGGACTGGCCTTGCAGGGCATTTACAAAACCAACCAGCTGGCAGAGATGATGGAGAAGCGAGAGCAGCTCATAGACATCCCAGAAGAATTTGAGCTCTCTGGCCCCCTGCAAGGGCCGTTGTTTGAGACGAAGGAGTTTTCATCTGCCCAAGCAGAGTCCATGTTCACGAGGACCATGGAAAAACTGGGCTTTAGCATGACAGTCATGGCCAAGGGTGGATTCATGGGGTTTAGTGTAGAAACCAGCTCAGATTTCAGCAGCTCTTCCGAATCTGAAGAAACCCACATGTCCCGCTCTGAACACACCTACATTTCCACCACCAAGTACAGCTACATCCCACTGGCTTCATGCTACTTCCCCAAGCACCAGCTTCGACTTTCTAGTGCAGCGCTTCTAGAGTTAAAAGAAATTGAGCAGCTTTTGAGTCACATCCCCGAGCCGGACAAGCTCAATATGCTGAAGAGCCGGTGTGGGAGTTTCTTTAACCGATTTGGGTCCCATGTAAACCAGGGCCCCCTTCACTTGGGTGGGATCTTCTGGTGGAAGGCGGCTTCTGAGGGATTCCAGGCTGAGCAGCTGGAGGAGATAAAGAAACAAACATCTGATGCACTCAGCTGTTACATTGGGTGTAGCTATAGTGGCTTGGCTTGGAGCGTTGCCGCTGGGGTAATGACATCAAAATCAGATTCCAAGGCATCCTTTCAGGGCACAGATAAAAAGCAAATGCAAACGGAGATTCAGCTGTATGTGACCAAGACCGGTGGCCCACCTGAAGTGAATGCACTCACAGTGTGGAAGTCAGGGCTATTGGCAAGTAACAAAACCTGGTCTGTTATTGACAGAGGCTCTCAGCTGATTCCAGTGTGGGACATAATCCTGTCCAATCACAGACAAGATTTTAAAGATGTTTCTCAAATGGGCAGTAGCCTCACAAGGGTCTATGAAGCCCTCACAAACCTAAATGCAAGTACATTGGTTGGAGAAGAAATAGTCAGCGCAGTGGATGAGGCCAGATCATTCTTAGAGCAAGTGAAGACCTGGACAGTCACTGGGGATGAAGAACAGCTGATGTCACTGCTCAATTTCAAAGAGAATCTAATTGAAAAAACAAACCACAACAAGACCTGGATTGACATCTGCCTGTCGGACAGAGTGCTTCAAGATTTCCTAGAAAAGACAGTTTCACTGTGCAAAGATTTACCTGTACAAAAGACCAAGTACACCAAGTTTCTGCTGCGCTGCCTTCTGGACCCTCACATCTATTCAGTTAAGAATTTTCCCAGTGCTTCATCTATTATGCAGTGGATCTTTCATGCTGAAGAAAAGCAGGAAGAAGCTATCAATGTTCATGAATTTTCTGATTTCATTCGAGTCCTTGAGGACACGAGGAATTACATACAGGCCATTACCTCTCCAGGAGCAGAGGAAAAACCAAGAGTTAAGGCCAGCTTGGATGTGAGCTTAGCTTTCTCTTCCTTGCGGAAGGCTCTACAGAACCTCGGGGAGATAGACATAGAGGTGTTACTGCTCTCCATTGCTGCCTGCGTGGGATACCGTGCAGAAAGTAGCACTTTTCAATATCTCCTCGGATGCTTCGAAATAAACTTCATGTTAAAGGAAATGCAAAAGGCACACAAGAAATATATGACGCTTAGGAAGCAGGACATTTCCAGAGCTCAGGCTTTCGTGCTGTTGACAGGTCTGACAGTGATCCCTGAAGTCGAAGTTGTGTCTCCAGAGGAGAAGAATAAACGTTTGACTTTTATGAAGCATCACCTGGGACACTTGTTGTCAGGGGATGTTGCTGATGCCCTTATGCAACTGAATGCTTGTGATGACTGGAATATCCTGGAAAGAAACCTAACTGCCCTTGTTAAAGGAAACTATGAAGCCTCCAATAGTAATCTGCAGAATCCGGATATAGTAAAAGAGCTAAGGAATATCTATCAAAGGGCTAAGCAGACAACAACCCAGCCAAAGCCACAGGCCCAAGTGCCACCAAGAGATGTGCAAATGTATGAAGGATTCAAAACTCAAGATGTTCTCAATTTGATCAAACGACTTGGGCTCGAAAAGTACTACCCAAGGAAGATGGGGATGGCTCATTTCCATGTGATAAACAAGACCTCTTTACATGACAGCCAACCCAGCACTGAGAGTGAGCTGCCGTTTTATTTTTTGCAAAAGCTGTTGATGCTGGACTATCGGGTAAGGTATTTGGTTTGCAAAGATGACTCTACAACAAAAGATGGGATATCAAAGGCATTGAAAGTGTCAGGCAAGGTGGATGAATCCTCAGATGCAACCTCAGATATCTATGAGGACTTTTTAAATGATGATGAGGGAACTAATGAGTCTTTTACACCAAGTCAGATGCATGTGCATCCGATGGACATCCAGATGGCAATTTTTCATTGCTCAGATGATTTCATGAGACAGTATCTTTCAACAAAGCTCGCTTTCTGCCAGTTTGCACTCCCACTTTTGGTGCCAAATCCTCATACTTCAAAAATAGAGTTCCCTCTTTGGGCTCTGAGCCAAGTTCAAAAGAATTGGCAGCAGGTTGAGAAGTCAGGAGCAGAGACCTGCGTTAAAAATTATAAGAACAAACTGATTTATCAAGCAGCTACGCCTGTGGTATCTTTCTCACGGATTGGTCATTCTCCTCATTCTTCTAAGTCTAAAATCCTCAATGCCCTGCTGAGTAAGCATAGGCATGACATTTTTTTCCATCGTGATTGTAGAGGCAGCAGCAAAGATTGTCTCCTGATGAAAGGGGTTGTGGAAGTCTCGTGGTACTGTCCAGGTGGAAAGAATGATGACAGGTTTGACAATTGCATTGCCTTCACTAATCTTCATGGGGACGCACGAGAGCATGAGCAACAGGTCAGATTTTTACATGAAATAGCGTCTATAAATGTGGTTCTCCTAACAACTTCTGACGAGAATGAAATAGGCAAGCAAATTATGAATGATTTTCTGAAATCTCCAAAGCCTTTTGTATGCCTTTTTACTGAAAAAGAAAACCCTGTAGCAAGTAAATCCAATCTAAACATAAAAATAGCCATGAAGAACAGAAATGAAGCGGAATTAATTGATGAACTGGCAACAACAATCAAAGATTTACTGGCTGGTTCCATTCCCACTGGTAGTCTTGAAACCTGCGTAGAAGTTGCCCGTCGGCATGGTTTTCACATTGATGAAGATAAAGAAGAGTGTAAAGAAGCCAAGTCAATGGCACAGACAGTGATGGCCCTCTTCAAGGAGAATAACTTATCAGGCATGAAGGAAAACCTCTTGCCTCTTCAAGGAGAATTATGGCACAAGTGGTGTAAGAAAGATAAGGAACTTACCCGCTTACAAGATAAGAAGGGAAGCATTGAACAGCACCGGAGCCAAATTGAATCAGAAAAACGTGCTATACGACATGATCAGATAAGGAGAGCATCCTCCCCCAGTGATTTAATGAGGTCAGTGCTGGAAATTCTCCAGTCCCATTCAGAGACCACCAAAAAATATTTCCTGCAGTGGTTGAAAGTATTTATGGATGACTTGAGCTCTGACCGTCTCTCAGAACTTCGCCAGAAATACCACGCCTTATGGTCACAAATGGTGGAAAACATACATCCAGGAGAAAATGATGACTCAAAGAGTATATTGAAAAGTGACTTGGAAAAAGTCTCAAATGACATAAATGCTTCTACAATTGGCCTTGAACACATTTTGAGAGAGGTTGCTCAGATTTATGAAGCTCTTGATACTTTTCCCCAAGAAGATCAACATTTTCTTGAACTTCCACAAATTGCAGCTGATTTGATGGCTTCAGGGTATCCCATTGAACTGATGGATGGTGATGTATCATATGTGCCACTGAAATGGGTGAGAGCTGTTTTTGACAAGTTGACTGAGAAGTTAGGAGACAAAAAGGTGTTTGTCCTTTCAGTGCTTGGCATCCAGAGTACTGGGAAGTCTACACTGCTAAATGCAATGTTTGGTCTTCAGTTTAGTGTCAGTGCCGGAAGGTGCACCAGGGGAGCATTTATGCAACTAATTAAAGTGGATGAGAACCTCCACCAAAATCTGAACATCGATTACATCCTAGTCGTTGATACCGAAGGGCTTCGGGCCATGGAATTACCCAGTAAATCAACACTCAATCATGATAATGAGCTAGCCACCTTTGTCATTGGCCTTGGCAACATGACTCTGATCAATATTTTTGGAGAGAATCCTTCTGAAATGCAAGACATCTTGCAGATTGCTGTCCAAGCATTTCTCAGGATGAAGCAAGTAAAGTTGTCCCCGAGCTGTTTGTTTGTACATCAGAATGTTGGAGAAATAACCGCAAAAGAGCAGAATATGGAAGGACAAAGACGCCTCCAGCAAAAATTAGATGAAATGACAGTCATTGCAGCTCAGCAAGAGTTCTGTGACGTTAACCGCTTTAGTGATGTTATCCGATTTGATGTGAACACCCATGTTCATTACTTTGCTCACCTCTGGGAAGGTGACCCACCAATGGCACCTCCAAATCCCAGCTACAGCCAAAACGTGCATGACTTAAAGAGCAAGATTCTCATGGCTGCCAAAAAGGAATCCCAGGGCAGTGTTTTAAGGCTGTCAGAGTTAAAAGGCCGAATTGGTGATTTGTGGAAGGCTTTATTAAATGAGAACTTTGTTTTCAGCTTCAAGAATACCCTGGAGATTGCAACCTACAACAAGTTAGAAACAATGTTTAATCAATGGACCTGGCAGTTGAGAAGTAACATGCTAGAACTGCAGACAAAACTGAGCAACCGAATTAAGAAAAGAGAAATTCATCACATCACCAGGAGAAGCCTTGAAGAAGAAATTAAAGAGAAATATGATGCGATCATTAATGACACAGATAGATATTTCACCGAGGATCAAGACTCTGAAATATTAATTCAGTGGAGAACAAGTATTGAAAATAAACTGAGACAGCTGAAAGAGTCACTGATTAATGAAACTGAGAGGAAATCTGAAGAACTTATCAAGCTGAAGAGGAACCAAAGCAAATTTGATGAAAAGAAATCAGAATATGAAAATGAGCTATTCAAAAGAAGCAAAGATCTCGCTCTGAGATTAAAAGGCAAGAAACTAAGTGAAGAAGAATTGAAAGAAAACTTTGACAGTCTTTGGAAACGATGGGTCTATGAAGTATCTTCAGATGCCCCTTCTGCTGAGGAGCCTAACATTAGCATGGATGTAGAAAATATTTTTCTGGAGCATTTTAAACAGGAACCCAATGTAGCAGTGAAAATTAAAGAATCCTCCTGGACAAATATGTTTTCTGTTGATATTTCCAAGCATATTGTCATGAAGAAAACACTAGGCTTGTTATCCAAGTCCCTGGATAATTGTGATAGAAAGAAGATAGAGCAGGTTACATCTCACATCATGCACCTTGTTGAGAGGATAATTGCTTTAAAGGAGCAGCAGAGAATGGATTATAATCAAAGTTACATTCACGAAATACTGAATGAAATCAGAAGAGAGGTGGACTCTGCATGCAATAACTCAAAATACACTTTTAATAATGAGTACAGAATAGAGTTATCATTGTATCTGTGCAAAATGGCAGCGGAACGGTTCAAAGAAATGCACAGAGCATTTAAGAATGCAAATGATCCAACCATCTACCTGGAAAATAAAAGAGGTGATTTCTTTAAATGTTTTCAAATTTCCTGCAAAGGAGCAACCTCCATTACCACATTTGCCGATTTCTTATGCGACAAGCTTTCTGCAGCCATCCGCCAGGCAGTCTATGACAAGACTGCGATTGAGATAGCCAGTGAGATGAGATGTAACTATTCAGCCTTCAATGGAAATCGATCGAAACTGGAAACCAGTATTCTGATATCCCTAGCAGAGGAGGAAAACTTTGAGAAGTACAGACAGTACATTCATTCCCCAAGAGAATTCTTGAAGAGTTTTATCAAGAAATGTGTTAACGATTATTGTTTAGACAAGAAAAATCCAAGGTTGAAACATCTCTTAAATATTTCCCTTGATTTATTCCAGACTCGTGTTATTTTAGCTATTCATGACTCAACTAGAATTGTCAAAGATAAAAATGGCACTGTATCCTTGTGGCTGGATGAATTTTGTGTCAGACTTGAAGATGACTTAGACCTTCCCAGAAGTGATCTGAAAAGCATTGAACATCAGGAAATAAAGGACATAGAGTTTCTGAAAGAGGCAATGAGTATAGCTCTGCCGCCAGTCCTAGACAACCTGAAAAAGGAATTTGCTGTGGTTGGTATGGAGGCACTTAAACAGGAACCTCATAAAATGCTATTTGACCAGCTGTGTGGGTGCTGGGAGCAATGTCCCTTTTGCAAGGCTCTTTGCACAAACACAATACCTGGTCATGACGGAGATCACAGTGTTACATTCCATCGTCCTCAGGCACTGAATGGTACCCAGTGGTATGGAACAGACCAGTTTGTCATTGATATCTGCTCCAGTCTCGTAGCAAGTGACTGCTTCATGGTGCTTTCTGAACAGAATCAAATTCCATATAGAAATTATAGGAAAGCAGGACCTGCTTATGCCAACTGGAGCATCACAGAAGACAACTCAGCTCAATCTTACTGGAGATGGTTTGTGTGCCATTTCAGGTCAATATTGGAAGAAGATTATTGTGCAAAATTTGAGGGCAAAGGAGCAATCCCTCTGGAATGGGCCGAGTTTACAAAGACAGCTGTAATCTCTGAGCTGAAAGGCATGCAAACTTAATATTGCATCCCCTGTAAAAAATGGGGACAGTAATGTACCAAACTTCACAACTGAAGTCATTCATTTTATTTTATCAGCCATTTATTATTGTGTGATTTAGTGATCTGGACAATTTATATGCTATTTCTTATATGACCAATGAATTACTAGATTTAAATTGTAGGATTACAGAAGTATAAAATTAAGAAGCATTCAGAAGTGAAGCGTGTGTTACATATACGCATAATTTGACTTATTATTTAAAAGTAAATATTGTGATGACATCACAAAAAAAGAAGAGAAGAAAAGAAAAAGAAAACATAATTCTGGGATGCATCAACAAGAGTATTTTAAGCCAGACAGGAGAAATAATTTTTTCCACTCTACTCTGTCTTGATTGGACCTGCACTTTAGTATTGTGTCCAGTTCTGGGTGCTGCATTTCAGGAAAATGTGGACAAGTTGGAGAAGGTCCAGAGAAGAGCAATGAAAATGATTACGAATTGAGCAAACATGACTTATGAGGGAAGATTGAAAGAACTGGGTTTGTCCAGTCTAGAAAAGAGAAGACCGAAAGAGGACATGATAACAGCTTTCAAGTATCTTAAAGGTTGTTATAAGGGGTAGGGAGAAAAATTGTTCTTCTTGGCCTCTGATGATAGGACAAAAAGCAATGGGCTTAAACTGCAGCAAGGGAGGTTTAGGCTGGACATTAGGAGAAGCTTCCTAACGGTCAGGGTGGTTAAACACTGGAATAAATTGCCTGGAGAGGTTGTGGAATCTCCATCACTGGTGATATTTGAGAGCAGGTTAGACAAACATCCAGCAGGGATGGTCTAGATCAGTGGTTCCCAAACTTTTTGGCATCCTGTCCCCCCTTTCGATTTTTGAAAAACTCTCACACCCCCCACCTTTTTTTTTTTTTTTACCATGGGCTGGCCAGCCACCCCAGCCACCTGAGAGCTGCCTGCCTGAGCCCCTCCCTTCCCCCAAAGCCAGGCACTGTCAGTCCCTCACCTAACCCCATCCATGTCCTCCCCCACCAACCCACACTCACTCACATTTGCCTCTGATTTAAATAAGAACAGTAGATATGTATGCCTGGCAGGCTGGGGGTAATGGCAGAATGTCATTGTTGTGAGGTGTTCTGAGCTCCTCTCTAGCCTGTCACAGGGCGGGAGAATCATCTGAGTGATATTCTCAGGCTGGAAAGAAAAAAATAGCTTCTTAGGCCGTGTCTACACTTGGCTGAAATGTCGAAAGGGCCCTGCTAATGGCCAAATCTGAGAATACTAATGAGGCACTGAAATGAATATTCAGTGTTTCATTCGCATGCTGCCGGCCATGGCACTTTGAAAGTGCCGTGTTTCGATTGTGCGCAGCTCGGCTACGCGGGGCCGTTTTCGAAACGACCCTGCACGTTTCGAAATCACCTTAATCCTCTCAGCTGATAGGAACAAGGGAATTTCGACATTTGTGGGGTCCATTCAGAAAGGGCCCCGTGCAGACGAGCCATGCACGAGCAAAACGCAGCACTTTCAAAGTGCCACGGCCGGCAGCATGCTAATGAAGTACTGAATATTCATTTCAGCGCCTCATTAGTATTCTCCAATTTGGCCATTAGCAGGGCCCTTTCGAAATTCTGGCCAAGTGTAGACATGGCCCCAGTGAAGTATCAGAGAGAGAGCCGTGCTAGTCTGTGTCAGCAAAAATAATGAGGAGTCCTGGAGCACCTTGAAGACTAACAAGTTTATTAGGGCGTAAGTTTGACTGGGGCTGCAGCTCACTTCATCAGATGCATGAAGTGAAAGTCTCACTGGGCAGGGGTACATGGATACAGAGATGGGAGTGTTATTCTTTTGCACAGAGACAGTCCGGTGGGTCCAACGACCTGCCAGAGGGGTATATAGGATGTTATGTGCCAGCAGGGCCCATCTGTGTGTACACTGGACAAAACCGGGCTGGCTCTACACAAAAGGATAAGTGGATACAAATCAGACGTGAGGAACGGCGACATACAAAACCCGGACAAACATACGAAACTTGTATGTCTAACATGCAAACATACAAATATGTGTAACGTACAAAACTCAGGGAGCACTTCAGCCTCCCAGGGACTTGAAAGTTGCCACCATATTTGGGGAGGGTGTGGAAAAAAACTAGAATGTGAAACGGCCCAGCTGGACTCTTCAGATGCCAACTTGATACCTTGAGAATGGGGCCGGCTAGGGGCTGGGAATGGCTGGCTCAGTACGGTAAGTCATTTCCCCCTTTAGGTTTTCTCATCTTCCTATCACTGCTGGAAGCAGGCTGCATTCATCCTGACTGAATTAGCCTCATTAGCACCGAGGTAACACTCCCATCAGTGCATGTATGTATTTGCTCAGCTCCTTCAGGGCAGGGGGCTGGTGGTGTCGAGGGTGCAGGAGTCAGGGCAGGAGGTTGGAGGTCACAGAATCATAGAATCCTAGGGCTGGAAGGGACCTCAGGGGGTCATCTAGTCCAGCCCCCTGCTTCAAGCAGGATCAACCCCCACTAAGTCATCCCAGCCAGGACCTTGTCAAGCCGGGACTTAAAAACCTCAAGGGATGGAGAATCCACCACCTCTCTAGGCAACGCATTCCAATGCCTCACCACCCGCCTGGTGAAGTAGTTTTTCCTAATATCCAACCTTTACAGGCACAGTAGCAGGACCAGCTATAGTAGCTAGAGTTGCTCTTTCAAGTAGGGAGAAAAATAAATGTAAACGTGTGACTTCATGTTTTGCAAATACAACAGGACTCATCTGAAAGAGAATTTGATTTTTAAAGTTCAGGCTCCTCTCTTGTGGCATGGTCTGACAGCTGCTTTCACAGTTCAGACCAATGATGATTGATATCTAGCAAAAGAGAAGAACCTGAACTTTAAAAATCAAATTCTCTTTCAGAGAAATACTTCACTAGGAGGGGCGGTGAAGCGCTGGAATGGGTTACCTAGGGATGCGGTGAAACCTCCATTCTTAGAAGTTTTTAAGCCCCAGCGTGACAAAGCCCAGGCTGGATTGATTTAGTTGGGGTTGGACCTGATTTGAGCAGGGGTTGGATTAGGTGACCTCCTCGGGTCTCTTCCAGCCTGTCATGATCATGAGGGTTAGCCAGCAGCTTGGGAGTAAAAGGGCTAACCTCCTGGGCCAGGTGGGGTTGGCCTATAGGAATGTAGGTAAGAATTGAATTTTGGCTCCTCTCTCTTCTGTTCTCTGTCTTTTTTCTTCATCTTCTTTCCAGCCATGAGGGAGAGAGAGACAGAATATCTCCCTCCAAGAACAGGCCCTCCAATCTTCTGTGAGTAGGGTAAAGTTTAGATAGATCCATTAGGCTTTGTTGTTTTACTTTTTGGGAAGTGGGATCTGATGTCTGTGCACTTTTTAGAAATGTTCTTTTACTCTCCTTGTAACTAAGTTCTAGGCCCATGGTGGAGACTCCCCATGTGTTTTACTTTGTGACTCTTCCATCTAGTCCTGAGGCTTGCAACACAAATATTGTTGTAATTGTGGGAGCACGAGCACCTGGTGGCCGGGCCTCACTCGCAAGGCAGAATGACCATACACTCCATCTTGGAACGCTATCATACAGCGGCGGGAAGGTCTGAAGTCAGGCCAGGAGAAAGAAATCAGAAAGTTGACAAGTAGTTGGAGAGTCCCCAAAGAGAACATCCTGACAAGCAGATAGTAAGCCCCCAAAGAGAACAGCTGGGGCTAGTAGCTGGAAGCCCCCCCAAAGAGAACATCTTGGTTGTACAACATCAGAGGGTCTCAGGGGAGGTTCAGAAAAAGACCAAGGACAGAGGAAATCTTGTAACATGTTCTAACAGGCCGGGAGGATAGAAAGCCCAAATTAGGTAACAAACGCTTTAATTGGCCAGGTATTGAACCCCCAAGTAAGAAACAGTATAAAAGGTGATTTAACAGGAATAAGGGGGTGGGCTCCTGGACACAAGGCGGAGGCTAGCAACTTCCAGTCCAGACAGCAGACCCCGGCCTGATCACCCGGACGTCACCACCACGAAAGGTCCCAACCAAGCCGTATCTCTGACTTGAAGGGCCGCTGTAACGTAGTTATTGGTGAGATGTGGGAGCATTGAATGTTATTGGTAAGTCACATGTAATTATATATAGTTATATGTAACCTAGTATTTAGCTTATGCCAAATAAATAACTCTCTCTCTATATATATATATATAACAAGTGTTAAGTAATTGTAGTTACAAATAAATGAATAAATCACTATTGGTAAATACCACTAGCTGGTCTAGCTGGGTCTGTATAGAGAATTATTGGGACTTAGAACAGCCACAGGGCATTGTGGTGTTCACAATCGGAGTGTTATTGTTCCTGGTACTCATAATACTGTGGAAACCTAGGTTTTAAAGTGGATACACTAAATCACATATTGCTGCTACACTATATCAGGCTGCTATAAAGGTGGGGTGGTTGGTCCCGGGCCACCCGACTCCCCCCGCTGTATCACACCCCACGCGCACCCACGGGACCCGGAGTAGGTCGGCTCATCGTCAGTAATAATAAAAGTTCTTTCTTTTTCCTTTTATTAACCTGGTATTGGTTAATGTTTGTGTCCTGGTTTTCACTTTTGGGGCTGAGATTTCCCAAGTAGTCTCTCCCTGGTTTCCTTATTATTACTTGGGTGGTGGCAGCGAATTTTATCCCCAAAATCTAAGGTTTTTAGGATTTTTAGGGGGAAGTTGATACCAAAACCTGGTAGATAAGGTTTTGGAGGTACTTTTGCTGGCCCCCACTTCTGCATTTATCTTGCTAGAGTGGGGAAAGAGCCATGACACAGCCCTATTAATTCTTCATGTTACAAGTCCCTTTCAATTCCAAAGAGTGATCTCCCAGGTCTGTGTCCATAGGTGTGCTCTGGCAAGATCTCAGGATGCTCTACAGTGGCTGCAGCTGTGCTGCTACAGCAGGCTGGACCACACCGTATACAGCTGTAGCGCCCCAGCGCTCCTGTCACTGATGAATGTTTTTTTCCCCCCCAGTGCTGCCATTTTTAAAGGCAGCTGGGCATCTCAGAGCCGCATGTGGCTCTTTAAGGAGCTTGCTCTGCTGCCGCCGTTCACTCCTCTGGCTCTATGCCTGCTGCACTGAAAGAATAGGACTCAATTTAATTGGTTTAACAACCGGCTGGAGGGGCTGCAGGGGGTTAAACTTGGGGCTGGGAGGGAGTTTGAGGCTGTGGGGGGTTAAGCCTGGTGGTGGGAGGGGCGTGGTTTGGGGCAGTGAGCAGGGAGGGGGTTAAGCCTGGGGCAGTTTGGGGCAGCAGGGGGCTAAGCCTGGGGCTGGGAGGGTGCGGGGCAATTTGAGGCTTGAGTTCCAGCACCTTTTTTGTAGGGAAAAAAGCACTGGTGGTTGCAGAGGAAAGCAGCTCTTGGAAGCTCTTGGGAAGAGACAACAAGAAGTCCTGTGGCACCTTATAGACTAACAGATATTTTGGAGCATCAGCTTCTATGGGCAAAGACCTGCTTCGTCAGATGCATCTAACAAAGCAGGTCTTTGCCCACGGAAGCTGATGCTCCAAAATATCTGTTAGTCTATAAGGTGCCACAAGACTTCTTATTGTTCTCGAAGCTACAGACTGACCCGGCTGCCTCTCTGGTACTTGGGAAGAAAGACATCAAAGACATTTGTTAAGCACCGCTGCCATCTACTGGACATTGGCAAAGCCGCTGGGAAACAACGCTGAGATCTGACAGCCCATTTGACAGGCGTCCATCAGAAATAACAGGTCAGGTACGGGCTCTACAGCAGGCCCTAAAACCTGAGGTCATTGCCCAAGAGTTCTGCTGAACCCACCAAAAAGCAGCAGAATGAGATATGCCACTGGTCCTTGGCCCAGCCCAAGGGAACACCACACCGAAGTGCTAAACAATTGCTTTTGGGGGGTTAACCTAGTCGCTTTCAGGCCGAATGCTGGAAAGAACCAGGAACTGCTTCATACCAGGGCTTGCTTAGTAATTACCTCCCTGAGCAATCTGTGCTTGGCAGCTCTCAGTCCTGGGACAGGATCCCCCTGGTGCTAGGGGCTGTACGTACATAGAACAACAAGACAGCTGCTGCCTCAAAGAACTTCCAGGCTCAGACGAGAGTATGTATGCCTTGGCGATAGCCTTAAGGCTTGATCAATGCATTATCTGAAAACCTGATGATTGATGTTGTTCGGGGGTACACCTGCATTGCCTTGTGTTGTGCGGTGGCCGCAGGCCTTGGTGAATTACTAGATTCGGTGTCTCTCTAAGAACTGATCTGGGAATCAGATTTTGTCCAGAATCAGGACATGCCATTCAAGTATGTGTAGATCTGGAAAGAACCCAGCTTCGCAGGAGGCTAACGTGCCCTGGGCTCAAAATACAGGGGCTACCCTGGTTAAATTCCGTTCCAGTGCGGGCTGAGCCCCTGACCAATCTAGTTCATTACATTCAGCTTTAAATCTAACAGGCACCTTTGCAGCTCTGTACCATGGAGCCTCCCCTGCCCTGCCATTCATGCTTATACCAAACACACATTCTTGGGTTAACTATATTGTCTCCAAATTAGAAGGGACAGCTGTGACCGTCTCGCTGTGACCCGTCTCGCTGCCCTGAATTAATTCCTGTTGGAACTAGAGCAAACCTTTTAGAAAACAAGCTGGTCTTGGTTTTAAAATGGCTGGTGGGGGAGAATCCACCCTGGCCTGTGGTCAGTCATCACTATGGTTAATTCTCCTCCATGGCCACAGTTTACACCTTATTGCCAGTCTGACAAAGTCCAGCTTCAACTTGCACCCATTAGATCGCTTTCTACAGCAGCGATGGGGTGAGAGGCCGCTCAGGTGACTGCAGGCACGAAGCCACCATATTATTTTTCCTCAAGCCATGTGCTGCTGTTCAGGCCTGGCTTCCCCGCTGGGGTAAGTTAGAACAGGTCCATCCATTTTAGTGGAGCTGTGTTGATTTACACCATCTGAGTGTCCAGCTCTGAGCGCACTGTTCAGTCTCTGAGCCATCCAGGTTTCAACACGAGGGGAAGAAACAAGCCCGAGGACCAGTGACTCGAGAACAGCTGGAGGCAATGAAAGCCTGTGGAGAACTGCAGCAGATAGTGCTAGGTGTCTGCAGCCGCTGGTTTGTGGTGGGCACCTAAGCAAACATGCAGCAGCCAAGTCTTTGGACCGGTTCGTCTGTCAGATGTGAGCTGCTCAGAAAAGTGATGTCTCTGGACCACAGTGGCAGCCAATACGTGGGACCCCTGAATTTCTCTGTGTGGCCACTCTTCCAGGAGGTGCCAGTGACGTGCAGTAGACATGGCAGTGGCCTGGGAGTCAGGGTACTTGGGCCCGACCTCCAGCTTCTTGTGGGAGCTCAGCAAATCACCTTCTCTTTGCCCGTTTCCCCACTGGTCTGTCTGTTAAGACAGTAAGCGCTTAAGGACGGAGATGTACAGTGCTAGGCACAACAGGGCCCCGATCTTGTCTGGCTCCCCATTCTGACAGGCACGCTCCTGTTCCCACCTCGCCCCAGTATCTCCACACTCTTTTCCTCTCAGGAAGCTCATGGGAACCCTCCTAACTTTGAAACGTCCTGGGAGGAGGCTGCAAACGACCCTCTGATCTTAGTCCTGGCTGCTCTGCTTGTCTCTTAAAGTAGCACCAGAAGGGGGGGGGGTGGCAATGAGCCCCTTGGCAGCTGTGCTCCTGCCTCGATTTCCCCTCCTGCAGGTCCAGCCCCTTCAGTCCCCTGCTCTGGGCTAAGCATGTGCCAGGGCTTTAAGGATTTTTCCCCTCCATCCAAAGGGTGAAGTTCTACTCCCCAGGGGTGGCCAATTCAGCCCTGGCTCAGAACAGGAGATGGGATTCAATGTTCTGCCAAGGTCCCCTCCAGTCTATCCCCCTCCAGGTGGCATCAAGAAATCCAGCAAGCACCCAGGAACCCAATAGTGGGGATTCAGCCCAACTATACACACTGTCTAGACCACCCCTTTCATCAGGGCACTTCCATGCCCCTTCCTCAATGAGCCCATAGGACCCTCCTCTACTCAGGGTTCCAGCCCTGGGCTCCGGTAGCAACCAGCAGAGATCGTCCAACTCTGTTCGTTGCCTCACCGGCTTCCAATCAAGCGATGTCTGTAGGGTTGCCCTGCAGGCCTTCCTAGTCACCATCTCTCAGCGTCTTCCCCAGACCCCACTGCAGAGAGTCTCTTAGAACTTTGACACCATCCAGCTGTCCTACATGGCAGCCTTCCTGTATCACCTGCAGGTCTCTCCCTCATCTGCTACGCATTTGTTCTCCCGGGAAGCTTCAACACGCACCACAGTGGGAGGCAGTTTTAACTAGGCACTGGTGGGGCCCAGCCCAACTCCTTCCAGGGCCATCTCACGCTGGGACAAGGGTGTGAAAAAAACAAAGCAGACATAGATCTTCACAACCCTCATATCCTATGAAGGAGACCAAGCTTGAAAGAGCTTTGCAGGTCTCCTTGAGTGACCCCACTGCCCAGTGCTTTCTTGGGTGCACCAGAGAGGAAAGAGCTGACACTTTGTCATCCAGGAGTTGTGTTCAGTTAATGGAAAAGTAACACCACCAACCATAACTGTCCTGCACGGGGGTGGAGCCAGATTACTCCCGTGCATGCACTCAACTTGCACTCACAGGCTACGTCTACACGTGCACGCTACATCGAAGTAGCTAATTTCGAAGTAGCGAGATCAAAATAGCCTATTTCGATGAATAGCGTCGACACGTCCTCCAGGGCCGGCAACGTCGATGTTCAACTTCGACTTTGCACAGCCCAACATCGAAATAGGCGCAGCGAGGGAACGTCTACACACCAAAGTAGCACACATCGAAATAGGGATGCCAGGCACAGCTGCAGACAGGGTCACAGGGCGGACTAGCGCTTCTGGGGCAACAGCTAGCCTCTCCCTTATAGGGCCCCTCCCAGGCACACTCAGCCTGCACAGCACGCGGTCTGAGGAGCCATAGGCACACAGACCCCGGGCGCCGCAGTCGTGGACCCCCAGCAGCAGCAGCAGCAGCAGCAGCCAGAGGTCCACCCAGCCCTCCCGGCAGGAGCAGGGCTTGCCCTGCTCCATGCCATGCGGGAGGCAGCTGAGCACCTCCTTGCCACAGAGGAGGAGCTGCCCCCAGGGCAGCAGGGCTCAACCCCTACCCCTGCAGCACCCTGCCCCCCCCGCCGCCTCACACGCCGGCGGCTGTGGAGTTACCCCACCAGCACTGACTGGTGGGAGCGGCTGGTGCTTGGGGAGTGGGACGACGACCGCTGGCTCAGGAACTTCAGGATGAGCCGGCAGACATTTATGGAGCTGTGCCAGTGGCTCACCCCCGCACTCAGGCACCAGGACACCGCCGTGCGGCGTGCCCTCACAGTGCAGAAACGGGTCGGCATCGCTGTCTGGAAGCTGGCCACTCCGGACAGCTACCGATCCGTGGGGCAGCAGTTTGGTGTCGGAAAGGCCACCGTCGGGGCTGTCTTCATGGAGGTAAGAGAACCCACAGGGGGAGGGCAGGGCAGGGGAGGGGGGCCCAGGCAGAGGAGGGCAGGGGAGGGGAGGGGAGGCAAGGGCGGGGGAGGGCACAGGAGGGCAGGGCAGGGGACGGCAGGGCAGGGCCACGCACACCCTGCTCACCCCTCATTGGTGCTCTCCCATGTGCTTTCTCTGCAGGTCGTGCGTGCCATCAACGCCATGCTCCTGCACAGGCTCATGACGCTGGGGGACCCACATGCCACCATCGCAGCCTTTGCCACCCTGGGCTTCCCCAACTGCTTCGGGGCTCTGGATGGGACTCACATCCCCATCCGCGCCCCGCATCACAGTGGAGGACGCTACCTGAATCGCAAGGGCTACCATTCTGTCGTCCTCCAGGCCTTGGTGGACAGACGGGGATGTTTCCAGGACATTTATGTGGGCTGGCCTGGCAGCACCCACGACGCCCGGGCTTTCCGGAACTCGGGCCTGTGCCGCCGGCTGGAGGCGGGGACCTACATCCCCCAGCGGGAGATCCCTCTGGGGGACACCACCATGCCTTTCTGCGTCATCGCAGATGCGGTGTACCCCCTCCGGCCGTGGCTCATGCACCCCTACACGGGCCATCTCTCCGCTAGCCAGGAGCGCTTCAACGAGCGCCTGAACCACGCGCGCCAGGTGGTGGAGCGCTCATTTGGCCGCCTGAAGGGACGCTGGAGATGTCTCCTGACCCGCCTGGATGCAGGCCCCAACAACAACCCCCAGATTGTGGGTGCCTGCTGCGCCCTGCACAATTTGGTAGAGAGCAAGGGGGACACCTTTTTCCAGGGCTGGGCTGCGGAGGCCAGCAGGGCAGGCGTCCAGCCACCTGCTGCCCCCAGTCGGCAGGTGGACCCCGAGGGGACCCGGGTCCGGGAGGCCCTGCGGGCCCACTTTGATGAAGAGGCCGCGGGGTGAACTCTGCCCACGCCCCCTACTGCCCGCCCCTTCCTCCACCACACTCCTGCCCCAACGCCTACACCATGGAGCACCCCACCGCACCCCCCTCCCACTTGTCCTGGACAAATGACAGCATGCACTTGTGGCTGAACTTAAACTTCTTTTTGTTTCAGAACCTTTGTTTTGTAACTGTAAATATTTGAACCAAAAACAAACTATGTACAAACGTGGAAAAAAAACTATGTACAAAAATAAAACAATACAAAGAAACAAGTGTCCTCAATAATAAAAAGAAAACCAGGGAGGATAAAGGGGAGAACTATTTACATGGGGGGGATGGGGCAAACGGGGAGCAACAAATAACAGGGTCCAACTACATACAAGGGGGGGGGGGGGCCACGTCCTGGGCCACTCGCCCCTGTAGCCCGGCACTGGGCGTTGGCGACTGGGAACCCCGCCGCGGTCGCAGCCCTGTCCGGGGCTGGGTGGGGGCGGGCCGGACCGGAAGGTAGGATGGCCGGTGAGTCTCAGGTGGCTCCAGGGGTCCCTCGGCGCTCCGGCCCTCGGCGGTGGGTGGCGGGGCGACGGCGGACGGGACGGCGACGGGCGGAGCAGCTGGTGGTGGGGCTGCTGGAGCAGGCAGGGCGGGCGATGCAGCGGCCGGCGCGGCATGGGGGGGCCAGGTAGTCCACCAACCGGTTAAAAGTCTCCATGTAGGCCCCCCATGCCTCCTGGCACCAGGCCAGCGCCCGCTCCTGCAGCTGCAGGTGCTGCTCCGCGACCTCCAGCTGCCGACGGTGGATGGCCAGCAGCTGGGGGTCCATCGTCGTCGGCTGGTGGTGGCGCGGGGTCTGCCGTCTAGCCCGCCGTGGGGCCGGTCAGTCCTCAGCCGAGGGGCTGGCCTGGAGCGATGGTCCCAGAGGGCTCTCCGGGACGACTGAGGCCTCGCCGGCGCTCTCTTCCGGTCCTTCTGATGGTGCAGGTGCGGGACACAGGAGAGGAGAGGGGGAAGAAGAATGGAGACAGGCGTTAGTGTGGGCCCCGAGCCGTGGCCTTTGTCCCCCCAGCCCTGTGCTGCAGGTTCCCCATCCCCGTCCCCGGGAGATGCTGCTGTGATGGATGGGGTTCAGGGGTCCCCCTGCCCTGCACCCCGTCCCCTGGTGGGAGCGACTCTCACTTCACTCCGCAGGGTCTGACAGGAGAGGTTTCTTAGGCCACAGATGCCCAGTTTCTCACAGGAGTGACAGCACCAGCTGTCGGAAGAGACAGTCCTTCCAACCCGTCATAGGGAGAAGACCCCAAGGGGTGCCCCTCTGGGATGCAGCTTTCCCCCTCCTCAGGCTGGCTGCCTTCCAGCTCTCCCTTCCCCTAGCCTCTACCTGTGGCCCCCGCCCTCACCCCCCAATTCCAAGCCAGCTCGGCTCCTCCCTCCTCTTTGTTCAGGGCAGAGGTGTCACCTGCCAGCTGTAGCCCCAGGATCCTCCTTTGCCCCTGGGAGCTATTCGGCTCTTGTTGCTCATATGTAGCCTGAGTCTCCCTTTTGCACTCCCCACACTCCATCACATGCTGCTGCTGCTGCTGTTGCTGCTGCTGCTGCTGTGGGGTGTCCCACCCCCTCCTCCCGGGGGTCCCTCGAGGTTCCGCTCCCCCCTGCCCCGGGGATGGGGCATGGCACTGTCGTGCGGGGTGGAGGGGGGGCAGGGGCTGATGCACTGCTGTGAGGGACATGGCCCTGCTGTCCTTGGGGCCATGGCCATGTGAGCATGTGGGGGGCCCTGGACACATATCTATTAGCCCCGCCCCTCAAGCCCAGGGGTGTCCACCAGAGGGGGGTACCTATCTGTCGGTCCGCTCCCACGGTCCGGAGATCCCCGGGGGGGCGGAGGCCCTGCTGCTGCTCCGGGATGGCAGGAGGAGGATCTGCAGCCCGGATTCTGCAGAGGAGGAGTCCCCCTCCTCCTCCTCCTCCTCCTCCTGCCGCGATGTCCCGGGGGTGGCCTCCGGGGAGGGCCCCCGGGGTGCGGGGCTTGCCTCCGGGGCGGACTCTGTCTGCAGAGCCTGCTGGGGCTCATCAGCCGAGGTGTCAAGGGTGGCCGGAGGGGAGGAGGTGTGCCGGGAGCCCAGGATGTCCCTGAGCTCCCTGTCAAAGGGGCAAGTGACGGGGGTGGCCCCAGATCGGCTGGCCACATCCCGGGCCCGGGAGTAACCCTGCCGCAGCTCCTTCACCTTACTCCTGACGTGATCAGGAGTGCGGGCAGGGTGACCCCGGGTAGCCAGGCCGTCGGCCAGCCGAGCGAACGCATCCGCGTTCCGCCTCTTGCTCCCCATTACCTGGAGCACCTCCTCCTCGCTCCAGAGCCCCAACAGGTCCCGCAGCTCGGCCTCTGTCCAGGAGGGGCCCCGCTGCCGCTTCCCAGCCTGGCTGCCCTTCTGGCTGGGCTGTGAGCCCTGGCTCCCCTTGGGGGGGGTCCCCTGGGGGCGCTGGGGGGGCTGCTGGGCAGCCATCGCAGCTGGGTGGGGGGCTGAGGGAGGTGCAGGCTGGCCGCGTGTGTGGGCTGCCGCCTGCACAATCCCTCAGCTTCCTGCACAGGAAGGGAGGGGGAGGGGACCTTTAAGGGGCCACTGCATGCGGCCACCAGTGAGCTGAGGGGCTGGAGAGAGCGTCTCTCAATCCCTCAGCTGATGGCCGCCATGGAGGACCCGGCAATTTCGACGTTGTGGGACGTGCAACGACTACACGGTCCCTACTTCGACGTTGAACGTCGAAGTAGGGCTCTATTCCTATCCCCTCATGGGGTTAGTGGCTTCGACGTCTCGCCGCCTAACATCGAAGTTAACTTCGAAATAGCGCCCGACGCGTGTAGCCGCTACGGGCGCTATTTCGAAGTTAGTGCCACTACTTCGAAGTAGCGTGCACGTGTAGACGCGTCTACTGTGTTATTACACTGAGGTTAATCTGGCTCCTTTTGCCTTCTGGCTTCCTGCTTAGAATCATAAAATCCCAGGGCTGGAAGGAATCTCAGGAGGTCATCAAGTCCAGCCCCCTGCCCAAACCTGGACCAACCCCCACTAAATCATCCTAGCCAGGGCTTTGTTAAGCCGGGACTTAAAAATGTCTAGGGATGGAGATTCCACCACCACTCCGAGTAATGCATTCCAGTGCTTTACCACCCTCCTGGTGAAAGAGTTTTTCCTAATGCAAGGAATGTGTCAGCAGGAGCTCAATACTGCTGAAGGATTTGGAGAATGTGTCCTTTAGAGATGATCTGCATGAAAATGTAATGCCTTGTAAGCAAAGCCTGATGGGTAGCAGGTGAAGCAATGAATTTCGGCTTTTCTGAACAACATGTCTTAAAGTCATAATTTATGCTATCACCCAGCGTGAGAAGTGAGTCTCACCAATGCTTGAAGTTGTTGTGGGGGTCCAGGGCAGTCATCAGTGCTGTTTAAGATGTGGATCACACAGGGCTTCCTCCATCTAAGGATTGTGAGGTTAAAGGGGTGCAGAGGGGTGGGGCAGGTATAGTGGTTGAACCAGCTGCCTGGGAGCCTTTGGCTTTACAGCTGTGAAACTAGTTTGACTAATTCTCTTTCTCTTTCTCCTTTCCCCCACCCCCTGGGATCAAAGGTGCATCTAAAGTTGGGTCTATAGTCATGTTTTGTGAGACTCCACCTTGGATTCTGGGCTAGGCCCAGAGCTGAAATCACGTAGCTGAAGCCACAGAGAGTTGGAATCACAGGGTTTTGCCTACAGGAAAACGCACAAGACAGCAGGCAAATGGCTGGCAGAGCACAGTGGACAAGCGGCTGGTGAGAGAAGCAGCAGGCTGCTGGCAGGAGCAACTGGCAGGCAACCGGTAGGAGACGTGGCTGGCAGGAGCGACCAGTGGGTGGCTGGTGGAGCAGCTGGCAGGGAGCAAGTTGAATGCTGGACCAGTGTAAGGGGGACATTGCTTCAGGCTCAATGAGGGAATGCATTGGGGTGTTGTGTCAGGGCCTGCATGGACTGGACTGAGTTGTAAGTGAGGCATTTGATGGCGGGTATGGAGAAAGGTTGGGTGTGGGGATTGGATCCTTACAATATTGGGCTGGTGAGCCTGAGAGGCAAAGGACACTGCTTAAGCCATTTGAGCTGGGACAGTTACTTGAGGGTTGCTTATGAACTCTGGGTGTGGTATTTTCCCAAGCTTATGCCAATTGACTTTTCTGCCTCTCTCATTAAAAGTTTCTTTTCTACACTCAGACCCTGTGCTTGCGAGTGGGGAAGCATTGCCCCTCCGAGGTGCCCAGGGGCATGTGAACTTCCCAGGCTACTGGGGGCGATGGGGGCTCGAGCTGGTTCTGTGAGAGACGGATAAAAAGGAACCCCTAGATGTTGAACCCGGCCCTGGTTGCTGCCAACTCCTCCCAGCAGAAGGGTTACACTAATAGCCAACCTACACCTCCCGCTCCATAACTTGAGACCATTGCTCCTTGTTCTGCCATCCCTCACCACTGACAACAGCCTCTTTCCATCTTCTTTAGAGCCCCCCTTCGGAAAGTTGAAGGCTGCTATCAAATCCCCCTTCACTCTTCTCTTCTGCAAACTAAATAAGCCCAAATCCTTCAGCCTCTCCTCCTAGGTCTTGAGCTCCAGCCCACTCATCATTGCTTGTTAAACCATTTCTTTTACAGAGATGGAAGAATGCATTTTGGGACTCAATACATTTTCTGCTGGTGCTGTTGATGCCCCCAGTGGTCCTTGGGGACATGCTGTATAGTTCCAGAAGGAAGTGAGCCCCTAGCTGGCCTGCTGTTATGGAGGACTCTGCCTTTGGCCAGGGTGAGCGTTCGGTGTCTGGTGCAGGTACCGCTGCTCAGCTAACTGTGGGTGAATATATAATATGAATGGCCAAGTCTCATCCCTCCTCTGAGCTCTTTCCAACTATTCAGGTATTTCACTTGTTCCCAAGTGACTCAGTGACATGAAGAATCTGAGAGAACAAACACAAGGGACAGGACCTGGCTTCATGCTCCAGATCAGAGAGGTGAAGATCTAAGTCATGTCAGGTCTGCATAAGACTAGCTTCTCCCCCACTATGTTCTCCAGGGCTTTGTAATATCCAGTTTGTGTGTGAATCCAACACTGGAGACACTGCTTCCCCAGGCAGACTGTACTGCTGTCAAAGAGACCTTGCTGCTAGGAAATCCTTCCTCACAATGTGTTTCTGCCCATCTTCCTGCTAACTACTACACAACTTTACTGCTGTCTAGAGCCTGAGTAGCCCTCTAGCGATCTAGGAGTAGGTGCAAAATAGCACCAGATATCAGGATCTGCAATCCTACCACCGGTGCCTTTCCCGAGGCTCTCTGGGTTTCCTAGCACTCCCTGGCTGCTGGCTAGTGATTGTAACAAGGCAGATAAAATAAGCATTAGGAATTAAAACACACGAGAGATGTTATGATTATAAGAAGCACATAGGATCTGACTTGGGGAAAATGCAATATGACATGTTTATTGAAACTACTGCAGAAAAGCAGCTAACATATGTTCACACACACACACTCAGAGTCTTGCCAGTTGAGGCTGTAGTTACCAGTCCGTTGCTTGCTTTCAGTTATTTCTGCGGTGTCCAATATGCTGCCTGTTCATCACAAGTGGTGAACTGGACACGGTGGTGAGGTGAAGCATCTCATTCAAGCCACACAAGGAGGGCGCTCTGCCTGCTCCTTCCACACACGCCACCACTTGGTGGGATAAGCGTGAGGTGGCAGCAGCTCCTTCTGCAGCTCACTCAGGGTGACGGGGCAGCTCGCACGGCACATTGCTGGAGAGGCACCGGCAAGTTGTGTGTTTGGGAAGCGGGGTTTGTAGGGTGCCTGGTGTGGTTGTTACATTTCTTTTGGACACCGCTGAACTAGTTGGCCAAGCTGATGAAACACAAGGATGGAGCAGGACCAGGTTCCTTTCAGCCCAGCCTGAGATCCCAGTGGAAATGGCAAAGGAACACAAAGTGTGAGGCAGAGCAGCCTCCTTCTGAGAGCAGTTTTCTTGCCTTGGGATGGGTGGATTTTGTATCCTGTTTGAGAGTACTGGTTTCCTCAAGTTTCTTAGTGTTTCCTTAAGTTGTTCTCATTATACACATCTCATAGAGCTGGAAGGGACCTTGAGAGGTTATCAAGTCCAGTCCTCTGCACTCATAGTGGGACCTATCACCAGCTCACGATATATATATAAAAAGAAGCTAACCAGCCCCAGAGCCTTGACAGGCCCCTTCAAAGATTGAGCTCACAATACTGGTGTTACCAGGTGAATGCTCTAACCACCGAGATAACCCTATTTCTCACTGAGTCTCCCATCACGCTGATTCTCATTGATGATTGCCTGTCTCCTCCTCCAGCATTGTCAGTGTGCCCACTTCTCACATTTTAATGAGAATATGCAGCGATAGGGGTCTGTCCTGGTCCCTCCCTAGAACATCTGGGGAAGTTCTTGCATTCGTTCCTCACTCACACAATGGGGGTTTTCATTAGCATAGAGACAATATCAGCATTTAGACAGAATGTCAAGTTAGTTTTAACAAACATTCATTGGACATTAGGGAAAACTACTTCACCAGGAGGGTGGTGAAGCACTGGAATGTGTTGCCTAGACAGGGGGTGGAATCTCCATCCCTAGAGGTTTTTAAGTCCTGGCTTGACAAAGCCCTGGCTGGGATGATTTAGTTGGGGTTGATCCTGCTTTGGGCAGGGGGCTGGACTAGATGACCTGAGGTCCCTTCCAGCCCTAGGATTCTATGTTCACACTTCTTTACAATATTTATTTTAAGTCTAAGTTAACTTCAGCTACAGGTAAAACTATTACAACATTGTTCTAAATCGCAACATTGTCCGGAATTAGGTATAACTAAAATAGACGTTTATACTTCAAGGTGCCCAGTACTGGTTGGCCAGTTCTTTTGCAGGACCCCTTGCCAAGCTGCCTGCAGATTCCTGTGTTGATTTGCTTCCTCTGTGAGCTCAGAGTAAAATAGGCCCGGGATAAATTGACCCCAAATCGGCCAGTTTCTGTGGGTACAATCCATAAGTCAAGAGAAAACCAAGATCCTGGCCCCCACTGCAGTCAATGACTTGTACATCAATGGGGCTGGAAAACCACCCAGCCTGTTCTCATCTGACCACTTACCTGGGATCGGACATGTGCCACTTGGGAGGGAGTGCTCATAACAAACATCAGAGCCTGTTGCTTGGTAGGGAGACAGTGACAGGTCTCAGCAATGGACCAGACCTAACACCCCGCCCTTAGAAAAGTACCTGGAGCGGGAGTTTGACCCTGGGATTTGGGTTTGTCTCTGCCCATCTCTGTTCCTCACCTGAACACATCTCCTTCCCAGGTGTGCAGCTGGAGGGTTAGAAAGAAAATTGCCACCAGAGGGCACCAGGGTCTCGGTTTTGGGGTCTGTCGGAGGTGCCGTGTCTGGGTCAGACTGGTTTTGACATGAGGAGAACATGGGCCACATCAAAGCCCTTTCAGACTCAGTTGCATGAGGCACTAGCTGTCTTAGCAGCCGATGGTCAGCTACCGTATCCCGAGCCAGGCAGCAATAGGTGCTATCAATAAACCATTGTGAGATCTGGGGCAAATCCGGTGCCCTTTCTCTACAAAGCGGACAACACTGCTCCCTTTGTCCAGCTCGGCTGTTCAGACTGTGAGCGCCGACCACAGATCCATACTGCAAACAGAGCAACTGGGCCTCCACATTGGCCCCTTCAGGTGCTACCGCCAGCGGGTGTCTGAATGACAAGGGACTTACCCTCCTTTGCAAAGTGCTTGGAGACTGCAGGCAGGGAAACGCCCGCCGCGTAGGCAGGGCTAGTTGAGCACCACTGTTCTGAGGACACAGAAGAGCTTCATAGCTGTTATTGGGTCCCCTTTGGGCAGTGCCAGGAGCATCCTAGGAGATGAACGGTCGACTCCATAGCTGAGCCGGGGAATCCTCAATAAGACATGGCTGGTCTAAGGTTATGTCCCCAGCCAGCCCCCGATGCTCCAACATCACCTGCACAGCCCCAAGGTTGCTGTAATTACATGGGGGCTGGCGTGACAGTCAGGCAGCTCCAGGATCAGCGGAGCACACGGCTGGTTAGGAAGGTCCATCGTCCGCCTACCTCTGAGCTCTGCTGTGCTCCCCTGGCTGCTGCTCAGCCTCCAGGAATCGGGCCCATTGAGGAATGGACTCAAATGCCCCATGGGCACACTGAACTCGGGAGGCTTCAGCCCTGTGGCACCCACCAAAGAGCCCTCAGGGCCCACGAGCCGTCACAACCCTACACCCTGGGTCCATCAGGAGAAGAGCCGAGCCATCCATGGGGAGCTCCAATTTCTCCTGGCAGGGCCGTCAGAACTGTTGCTCAGGTGTACCAATGGCAGCTGACAGCCCCCAGGAACCGGCCTTGCTTCGTCCTCCGGTGCACATACATTTTGATACAGGCTTTCGTTAACTCAGCACCTACAATGTTTTCCTATCCCTCTCCCCCACCTCCTTCAGTGCCCAGCCGGCTCTGGGCTGTGAATGAATCTGAGCTGGATAGTGACAGCCCAGCTCCGGCGGTGGGAAAGCCAGGCCGTGTGCAGTGAAGGAGGCAGGAAAGGGAGAGCTCATGGCCAAGGCAGTTGGCTGCTGCGCTGAAGAACTGGGTTCTCTCTCTGTCTTTGCCACAGTGATGCTGGACCAGACCTCCCACAGTGAGCCACAACTGGTTGGTTTTGGCGTGTCCAGCAGGAAGCTCTGGGGGCCCCACTTGCAAAGGTGCTTGTTGCTCCCCTCAGCCTCAGAAGTGCTTCAGGAGCTGTGTTTTGAACATACTGTGCTGCAAGAAGCTAAATACTCTGGGGGGGCAAAACCCAGCCCCCCAATGTCTCAAAATGGCCACCCTAAACTGATGGATAATTTTGACCTTAATCTTTCTGTGTGTCAGTTCCCCTATTTTCTAGCCAGGCTTGTAAAAGGGCGAGTCCCCACTCAGCACAGCCCCTCGTGGCTGGGAGTGGCAGCATGGGACCTCTTCCCACAGCAGCCTCCTTCTGAAGCCATTCACGCCCTGTGGCTGTGGTGGTCTGCTTGGCCTCATGACTCAGCCTCTGGCCAGGTCTCAGACAGTCTGATCCCCTTACGGGTATCCAGGTCTCAAATACAGAGCATAAGAATGGACAGACAGGGTCAGACCAAAGGTCCACCCAGCCCAGTGTGCTGTTTGCTGACAGAGGCCAAGGCCAGGTGCCCCAGAGGGAGTGAACGACCCTGGTCTTACCACACCGTTCTCCCCTGCTATTTCCTCCTCCTACATCCCGTTCTTCTTTCCGAGTGGGTGCTCAGAAACCCCAAATGCCACTTGTACCCGGGTTTGAGCCTGTAGCCCCTCTGGAGTCGCTTCTGCAGCTGGCACCTCCCTGGACAGGCTCCCGCAGACAAGCTCCGCTCCTGGGGTTCCCACCCAGTTCTCCAGAGAGGACTGTTTTTCTAGCTCCCTCCCTTCCCCCTCCTCATTCTCTTTCCTCCTGTCTGGTCACTTTTTCCTTTATGCCTCAGGCCCTGCTCCACCCCAGCTGGGGCTGATAAGACTGGTCGAGTTCTCAGGCCTTATCTGCCCATGCAGAGTCCATACACCCTGTCAGAGGGATAACAGGTGATGGCAGTGGTCTTGGTGTAGTCTTGTGTATTTAGGGCACGCAGGCAAAACATAGGACAGCTGGCCAGTTCCTTGCCCAGAAGGCCCCCGACCTGCTGCTGCAGGGAGCTCTGTGCCCAAAACACTCCTGTCTGCTGCTTTCTCTGAGCTTCACGCTCACAGCTCGGACTTCTGCTGCCAACACACAGCACCTACAACCAGTCCCCTAGGTACAGCGTGTGCAGCCCAGCTCAGTAGCTGCAGTTCCCCCCTCCTGCCATTGTCTGCCCCTGTTCTTACTGAATGAAGAGCCACTGAAGAGGACCACACACAAGCAGTGCTGCCTAGTGGTCAGGCCAGAGAGTGGCAGGTTATCTTTTGGGGATTTCTCTTCCTCACTCTAGCTCTGCTGGATGGAGGTTGGTCCTTCCAGCTACCCAGCCCTCCAGTCAGGTCACACGCTTGAGCCCACCCTGTGGGAGTACACATAAGGAGTTCACTGGTGTGGGAGTCTTCAGAGGTGTGCAAGGGCCGCGTGGCTTCCCCCTTGGGACGGGGTCTTTGGGTCTCTGGACCTTTGCACCTCAGCTCTTCCCACCTGGGTTTCCCCTCATGGGATGGAATTTGTCCTTGTCCCTTCTCAACGGCTGGTGGGTGAGCCCAGGCCCACCCTCACCAAGCTGGGGCCCAAAGGTAGGCAGGTAAGTCATGCACCTTGGGGTGCTCTGCTCTAGACCACCCCCAACCAGGCACAGCCCCTTCCAAAGAGCCAAACACAAAAGCAAAGTGTCTGACCTTCAGAAGGCACCGTCCTTCCTTCACAGGCTTGATCAGCCCAGCGTCTCCAGGCCTTGGGTAACAAGAGCTCCCGGGGCGCTCCTTCCCAGGGGAGCAAGCAGGGCCCTGCCAGTGCCTCCCTCCCTCTGAGCTCCTTGGCTGCTCTTTTTTAAGTTGCTGGGCCAGGCTGGGCCACCGGGGCCCAGAGCTGCTCCTTAATCCCTTGTTCCCCAGTGCAGTGTAAGTACACCCCCCAGCGCCGGGTCAGAGTTGCTTCTTCTTTTGAGCCTGAGAGAGAGCTTGCAGTGGTGTCTATTGGTTTTAAGAACAATCTTGAACTGGCAATGGACATGGAGGATCATGGAACACTAGACTGGAAGGGACCTCGAAAGGTCTTTGAGTCCAGTCTCCTGCCCTCCCGGCAGGACCAAGCACCATCGAGAACATACCTGTTAGATATTTCTCTAACCCATTCTTAAATATCTCCAGCGATGGAGATTCCACAACCTCCCCAGGCAATTTGTTCCAGTGTTTGACCCCCCTGACAATTAGGAACTTTTTCCTAATGTCCAACCTAAACCACCTGTGCTTCAGTTAAAGCCCATTGCCTCTTGTCCTATCCTCAGCAGTTAAAGAGAATAATTTTTCTCCCTCCTCCTTGTAACACCCTTTAAGGTACTTGAAAGCTGCTATCACATCCCCCCTCAGCCTTTTCTTTTCCAAACTAAGCAACCCCAGTTCTTTTAATCTTCTCTCACAGGTCATACAATTTCCTAGATCTTTAATCATTTGAGTTGCTCTTCTCCAGTTTCTCCATATCTTTCCTAAAATGTCATGCCCAGAACTTCAGACAATACTCCAGTTGACACATAATCAGCTCAGAGCAGAGCAGAAGGATGATTTCGCATGTCCTGCTCACAAGTCTCCTGTTAATGCATCTCAGAATCATATTTCCTTTTTTTTGCATCAGTGTCACACCGTTGACTTATACTCCACTTGCTGTCCATTGTGGCCCCTAGACCCCTTTCTGCAGTACTCCTTCCTAGGGAGTCCCTTCCCATTCTGTATGTGTGAAACCAATTGTTCCTCTCTTAGAGGAGCACTTTGCATTTGCCTTCAATGAACTTCCAAGTAGCTCTCACCCCCTTCTATAACAACTGTTGTTCCATGAGGCCTGGGGAGGGACAGCGAGGGAAAGAGAAGGACAGTTAAAGATGTGGGTGCAAAATAAAAAAGACAGAGCTGCATCCTATGTATTCATAACACACTTTCCCACCTGTAACTCCAGCATGGAATAACCTGGCTGAGTCCTGCCCGGCTGGTTGTGCTGATAATGAGATGGTCACAGAGGATCTCTCTGCTGCTCACTATAATTTCCTCCTGAATTATTGATGAATCTTATGCATTATTCTACAATTAGCTTGCCAGCCCTTTCCCCCAGGGCTCTCGTGGGTAACAAGATCTCAGGAGATTTTCTCTGGCTCTCAAGGTAAATCAGCAGGGAGGAGGGGCTGTTGATGGAAGGGAACATCTGGGGACAGTAGGCTCGGAAAGAAAATACTGCAAGGTTTCTCCAGACTCCAAGTTCATGAATACCTCTGAAACTCCCAGAAGGGTTTAGAGTCCTTTGTACATTGCTGAAAGATTGTTATCAGAAGCATTACATCCACCAGGGCACCAGGTCTAGTGGAAGGGTGAGCTCCTGAACCATGCACAAGGCTGGGAATCAGGAGAATTCAGTTCCTGGCTCTGGATCAGATGCCACTTACTAGGTGTCCTCCAGACAGAGAAGAAAATTCTCTGCTCCAGTGAATTCCTGGTCTAAACACAAATAAATGAAGAATGCTCCCCCTTGTGGGTGCAGACTGTGTGCTTTTTGATCACATGGAGAAATAGCTACACCAATAGCCCTGTTAACGGAATTTAAGACCAGAAAGGGACAATAAGATTATCTCCTGCATGACGCACACCAGATTGCCTTACCCAGTGACTTCTGCAGCAAGCTCCCCATTTCTGTCTGAGCAATCACATCTCTTGCAACACGTTGATGTAAAGGCGCCACGTTGTGTTCCAGTGGTCGTTTCCCCACCCCATTAAGTATTTGCACCTTCTATCTAGTCTGAACTAGGCTCGTTTCAGCCTCCTGCGAGTGGATCTCGTGAAGGCTTTGTCAGGTGGTCTCTACGTGTGGTTCGCTTCTGCCTGCTCCCCACAAGGAGGCCCATCCCCTCCTTCGCACACCCTGCAGTTAGAAGAGGCGTTAGCCCCGTAGATTGCAGGGTGACTCCAACCTGTCCACAACCCAGGACTGTCGGTCTGACAGTTGTGTCAGGGGCAATTGCCTAATAACATCACAAAAGCATCTTGGTTAATAATTCAGGGGCACGTTATAATCTCATGTGCTGCGAAGAGCTGTGGAGGACACAGTCGGGAGCCGCTTGCAGCCTGTAAGTCTCCGTCTGAGAACCGTTGCTTTATTTCACATCTGCGGTGACAGCCAAAGACCCAAGCTGTCGGCCATGGGTTTTATACCCCCATAACAGTGTAACCAGACCTAGAAGGAAATGCGGTTCAGAACCAAGGGGGGGCAGTGTCAGTGAGGGGGTGCCCCAAGGCAGCAGCAGTCCCCTGTCATGGGTTAAGCCGACGTCCCTGAAAGCCAAAAACGATTGGAGGCCCCTAACAAACGTCCCCAAAGCCAGACAGCCAGAGGGGCCAGGAGGGGGTAAAGACTGAGAGCAGCAGAGGGAGGTACCTGCTGCATCTTGAGCACCAGAGAACTGGAACTGGAGGCTTGGGGAAAGGTAGGAGGGCTTAGCCCATTGGGTATCTGTGGGAAAGAGCAGGAGCTATACCCAGGAAGGAAAGAATACGGAGAGGGAGTGGGATTAGCTGTGCTGGAGCTGTGTCTCCAGGTCTGAGTGGGGTGAGGGAAGGTCTACAGGATCGCTGCAGCAGGCAGAGAGATGCCAGAGGCGGCCTGGGAGTGCTGGGACTTGACTGTATTCTCCAGCCTGTGCTGAGGAATTCTGGGCATTGCCTGTTGGGTTGTTGGCAGTGAGTGACCCCCTCAAAGACCCATTTCTGTTCAGAAAGCTTGTATGGGGTCACCGAGGGTGCCAGCAGGAATCAGGGCAGGTTCCCTGGTCATGGTGTGGCCGTGTGGGGCTGAATATTGTGGAGAACGCGGGCAGGCGATTGGCCCTGTAGGTAAGGAAACTGTGGGTGGAGTCTATAAGGTGCCACAAGACTTCTTGTTGTTCTCAGAGCTACAGACTAACACGGCTCCCTCTCTGATACTGGTGAGTGGGGAGAAATTGAGGCAGGGGCTTCTTGAGGTACCATCCTGGGCCACCAGGGGTCACCCTGGAGGTGGCAACATGCTACCATAGCTCCATCAAGACCTCTGTGTCTGAGCACCTCATGGTCCTCAGCGTATTGATCCTCTTGGGGTGTTCGTGGTGTGGGTGTTCCCCACTTGGGAGCGAGAGCAGCCCAAAGGGACCAGACTTCCAAAGGTGTTTCGGTATGGGGGCCTAGGGCGGTTTTAAATTGAAGTCAATGGGAGTTGAGCACATTTGAAAATCCCACTTGGGCCAGATAGTTTCGAATGTATTTAGGTGCCTAAAGCCCTTTAACACCCGGCCCGACGTGCCTAGCTTCATCTTTTGGCATCTTCATTTTCAGGCACGCTGGGAAAAGTTGGTCCCTCTGTCACTTGCCAGGGGTCACACAGGAAGCCTGGGCCAGACCAGGGAACCGAACCCGTCCATCCTTCCTTTCCTGCGACCCTCTTCAGCAGCTTCTACCCCACGCAATCCACGAGGAACTTAGGAGAGGCATTTAGAAGTTCAGCTCAAGGGTCATGGGAAGCCCCTGTAAATAAATATGGTTCAAAAATGCAATACTCTGCATCCGAACCGGCCCCTGTTCCCTGGCACCCACGTGCTCCTACAAGTTCATGAGGCTGTGCAAAGCCCTTAAACATCCCATGATAGCACAAGGGCCCTGAGCAATGCCAGGCTGATTTCTAGGCTGGCCCCTGTGGCAGTTCCCCTTGGAGCCGGATGGCTGGCCCCCTCGCTTAGCAACAGCTCAAAGGTTTCTTTTAGCAGTTGCTTCTCTTCTGGCAGGTGCCAATTAGCTAATAAGCCCATCAGGGAAGTGTGGGCAGGGCTCATGATTCCTGGTCCTCCCATCATTCGCACACGTCAGGCTTCCTGAAGGTCAACAGGAGCAATGCAAACGGGGGTCACGTTAAAGAGACCAGGCATTTGCCTGTGGAAAACAAAGTGTGGCTTCATTCAGAGAGGATAGGCATTCCCGCTTTGGAAGAAAAACCATCCTGGGGATCCCAGGGCAGGAGTAGCATTAAGCCATTGACCTCCTGACCCAAGATCAGCTTGGGAGTTCATTGAGGAATTATTTCCATTTGTCCAGCTCCGTTGGAGTAGGATGTGGCGGGGGCTGGTGTGTGTGTCTACGCTGCTACATCAGAGCCTGCACTGGCTCTGAGAACAAAGCAGCCCCGCTTTGCCCTTGTGCAAGGTGCTGTACAAAGACAGAGCACAAAGACAGCTCCAAAGAGCCTGATCTCAGCAGATGCATCCACCACGCAGCTAAATTCTGTTTTCCGTTACTCCCCATAGAACCCAGCTGTCACTACTCCTGCACGGCCCTAATCATGTAGAATCTGAGCAGCACACTAGCATGAATGGCAAGAAAGGAATAGATAATAAGACAGAAAATGTCATATTACCTTTATATAAAGCCATGGTATGTCCACATCTGGAATATGGTTCAAAAATGCAATACGCTGCAAGCAATCTGTCCCCTGTTCCCCGGCACCCACGTGCTCCTACAAGTTCAAGAGGCTGTGCAAAGCCCTTACACATCCTGTGATAGCACAAGTGCCCTGAGCAAGGCCAGGCTGATCAGGGCAGTTTGTGGGCCGGCCCTTGGAGCCGGATGGCTGGCCCCCTTGCTTAGCAGCGGCTCAAAGGTTTCTTTTAGCAGTTGCTTCTCTTCTGGCAGGTGCCAATTAGCTGATGTGTAATAAACCCATCAGGGAAGTGTGGGCAGGGCTCATGATTCCTGGTCCTCCCATCATTCGCACATCAGGCTCCCTGAGGGTCAACAGAAGCTATGCAAATGGGGGTCACGTTAAAGAGACCAGCCTTGCAAATGTGGTCTCCCCATCTCAAAAAAGGTAGATTGGAATTGGAAAAGATTTAGAAAAAGGCAACAAAAATGATTAAGGGTATGGCAAGTCTGCCATAGGAGGAGAGATTAATAAGACTGGGACTTTGTAGCTTGGAAAAAAGATGATTAAAGGATGATATGACAGAGGTCTATTAAATCATGACTGGTGGGGACAAAATAAATAAGGAATTATTATTTACTGCTCGCAACACAAGAACTAGGGGTCACCAAATGAAATTAATAGGCAGCAGGTTTAAAGCAAACAATAGGAAATATTTTTCACACAATGCACAGTTAACCTGTGGAACTCCTCACTGGAAGATGTTGTGAAGGCCAAGAGTATAGCAGAGTTTAAAAAAGAATTAGATAAATTCATGGGGGACAGGTCCATCAATGGCTATCAGCCAGGATGGGCATGGATGGTGTCCCTAGACTCTGTTGGCAAGAGGCTGGAAAAGAGCAACAGGGAATGGATCAGTTGATGATTCCCTGTTTGGTTCGTTCCCTCTGGGGCACCTGGCATTGGCCACTGTCAGAAGACCTATGGTCTGACCCAGTGTGGCCGTTCTTATGTTCTTACCCAGTGAAAGCCAATGGGAGAGTAATGACCCAGTGCAGCAAGTCTGGCAGTCCAGGCATGCGATGGGGACTCAGCAGATCTGGGTTAGTTCTGGTCGCCCTCCCAGATGGGATGTTACCTGAAGATCTCCATTTCCCACCTGAAAAGGGGTGGGACCACACTTCTGTCTCTCCACCATCCTTGGGCAGGCAGCTCATGGGTCTAGGGTGGTCCATTGTTTGTGGGAATCATGCTGCTTGGACACTGGCCCCAGAAGTGCAGGTCTTGGGTGGCTTGGGCTGGCAGGCAGGTGGCTGGCCCCTGCAATGTTGGGTTGGGCGGCTCGGGATGGCAGGTGTGTGTCTGGCCCTGGCAGCGTGGGGTGAGGGTGGGTGGCTCGGGCAGCTGGCCCGCAGCTGGGGCAGGTGGCTGCTGGAGCAGGCGGCTGGTCCCAGCAGGGCAGGGATCAGACAGCTGGCGGGCAGGCAGGTGGCTGGCCCAGGGTGTTGGTGGGCGGGTGGGTGGCTGGCCCCAGCAGCACGGGTCTGGGGCAGGAGGCTCTGGCAGCGCAAGTCTCAGGAGGGCAGGTGGCTGTTGCGATCAGCACTGGTGGCCTACAAGGGGCCCAGAAAAAATATTTGTGCTTGTTTTTAATTTGCAATAACATTTTTATATCCAGTTTTGTGTTTATTTCAAATTACAAATTGAGCGTTTTGCTAAACGGGGGGTTGGATGATGGTACAGAAGAGGCGGGGGGGCGCGAGGGTTTCTCAAAAATCAATTGTGGAGGGGGCGGGATGCCAAAAAGCTCGGGAACTGCTGCGCTAGGGGAAAAGGCAGCCGAGGCCGGTCTCGCACAAACTTTCCTTTGCATCTTGCAGCACTCAAGAAATGTCTCGGGGGAGCTGGTGCTGCATTTTGGCATCTTGCTGGTGCCCTTCCATGATTACGCATCTTTGCCCACGACACGGGCACCAGTGCCCCGGCTAATGGTGGGGGAGGGAGTCAGGAAGGGAGAGGTCGAGCCCCTCGGTGGCTTAGATCCTGCCCCATGCAGGTCCCTTGCAAAGCTCCGCCTGACCTCAGCGGTGTAAGATCAGGTCCCATGCGCAGCAGAAGGGGGCCAGCTGTATGTGGGGGACCTGTCCCACCTTGCTCAGCCCCTTCCTGCAGACTCCAAGGAGGATAGGGAAGCATCCCCTAGTGGTTGGAGGACAGGGCTAGTTGCTGGCGTTCTGCAGTTCTCCTCCCAGCTCAATCACACACCTGCTGTAGATAGGTCCCCTTGCCCCATCTGTCTCAGTCTACTCCCCAGTGAAGCACCCAACCCCCCGGCCAGGGGGAGGGGCCATGCATGCAAGTCGTTGACTCTGAATTTCCCAGCAGGGTTAAAATAAAGGTTGCCGTGCCACCCTCCCTGCTCCGGTCACCCACCAGCTGCTTGTGCAGGCACGTCTCAAAGGGAGCTGATAGCTGCTGCAGACGTTACCTTAGAAGCCAATCCCTCAGACTCCTTTGTGTAGCATGGAAATCAGCGCTGGGAACAGCGAGCAGCCCGGGCAAGCACAGAAGGGTTGGCAGTGCGGTTGAGCACTACATGTGTGTGACCTTCCAGGGGGGCTTTATCTCTCTGCTGATGGGCGGCCCTTCATTCGCACAGTCAGTAGGGCAAAGTGAGCGCCACCGGTGTCAGAGAATTAGTGCATTGCTTGGCTCCAGATGCTGGGGGTTTGCACAGCAACCTGGAAGGGCAGCTCGTGTTCCGAAGAGATGCTGCCAGGAATGGCTCTAGGAAGGGCAAATACTCGAGCTCTGTGCATCTCTCGCTGGGGAATGCTCAGTGTGTGGCTACTTCCGCTAAGGAAGAAACACCAAGACCATGGCTCCAGTGCCCTACGGATGTCAGCAGAACCCCGGAGGGTAGCTGCAGCCTGCAGAAACTCCATCTTCCCAAGCGACAGTGTAGTGAGGTCAACAGAAGCTGTCTTCTATCAACCTACCTGTATCTACAGCAGGGGCTCCCACTTGCCTGTCTGCAGTTCCTATCTTTGTTCACCCCTCACAGTGCAATAGCACAGAATCCCACGGCTGGAAGGGACCTCAGGAGGTCATCAAGTCCAGTCCCCTGCTTCAAGCAGGATCAACCCCAACTAAATTGTCCCAGCCAGGACTTTGTCAAGCCAGGACTTAAAAACCTCTAGGGATGGAGATTCCACCACCTCCCTGGGCAACGCATTCCAGTGCTTCACCTCCCTCCTGGGGAAGTAGTTTTTCCTAATATCCAACCTACTCCTCTCCCTCTGTGCACTATGTCTGGTGTAAACCTGACCTCATCTCAGGATACACAACTGGCTGAGGAGAGGCTGAGGGATTTGGGTTTATTTAGTCTACAGACCAGAAGAACGAGGGGCAATTTGACAGCAGCTTTCAATTACCTGAAGGGGGGCTCTAAAGAGGATGGAGAGAGGCTGCTCTTAGTGGTGGCAAATGGCAGAACAAGGAGCAAAGGTCTGAAGTTACTGAGGGGAAGGGGGAGGTTGGATATTAGGCTGTTTCCCCAGGAGGGTGGTGAAGCACTGGAATGTGTTACCGAGAGAGGTGGTGGAATCTCCATCCCTCGACGTTTTTAAGTCCTGGCTTGACAAAGTCCTGGCTGGGATGATTTAGTTGAGGCTGGTCCTGCTTTATGCAGGGGGCTGGACTCGATGAACTCCTGAGGTCCCCTCCAGCCCTGGGATTCTGTGATTCTCTGATTTTAACTCCAGCTGTGTGAATTGCTGGAGTCGGCATCCTAAGTCGATTTTTCCTGCTGTCCTCACAGCGGGAGGTTGATGGGAGAAACTTTCCCATCCACTTCCCTTACTCCTAGCCATGGCCAGGAGTACCAAGGTCAACGGTGGAGCCCGGATCCTTCGGTTTAGTGCAGGCCCACTAGAAGTGCTAAATCAAACCCCAGAAGATTGACCACCAATCCATCGGTCTTCCTCTAAGCATCGATGTACCCTATGGGCGGATGCTTCAGAGCTATACCAGCAGAGCTGTGTTGGTCATTGAGGTGGGCAAAACCACACTCCAGATTGCCATTGCTATGCCAACAAAACCCCAAGCATAGATGCAGAGATGCCAGCTGAACAATGCTTCTGATGATGTAGCTAACATGGTTCAGGAAGCAGATATTCGTCACCCCAGAGAAAAATCCCTTATGCCTTTGGTAGCTTGTGTCAGCCCTCTGTCAGGAGACGTCTGCCAGCAATACTTCCGGAGTGCGGGCCAGAGTTCCCTCTAATTTTTTTCCATCCATGGGTGGAATAAATTTTATGTGCACCGAAGCATGTGGGGCTGTGTACCACCAACCGAAACACATGCTGCTGGCTGTGGGTGCTCTGCTAATCAACTGGGTGGCACCTGAATCTCTCCTGGGCAAGGGAGTGCTGGTGTGGACCTAGTCTGAAGACAACCGCCTGTTGAAATTGTCTGTACAAAGCCCTAGTTCCTCTCAGCGCTGGTGGGAGCTGCAGTGAACCTGGTGTGGGAAATGGCTCCTGTTTCTATGCAGCCCCGATGCTGGTTGCCAAGATTTAAACCTCGGACAGCTGCTGAGGTTCTGAGTTCCCAACAAAGGAAGCAAGCAGAGAGCAGGGAGACAGGAGGAAGGCGCTGGTGCGTGCAAGTCCCAGGCCTGACAACTTCGTGTGTGAATAGCGCGTGTGATCGAGGGCAAGCCCCTGCCATGGCTGGAGGGCAGCGGCTGACCTGCACAGTGCAGGGTGCTGGCCTCTTTCTCACGAGTCTCTTTTTCAGACCGATTTACCTAAGGTTCATATTAACCCTCGGTTCCCAGGCTTACATTGTGCACTCACACCGTCTTTCTATCTCGTGTAATTCACTGACTGCAAGGGAGCCGCTCCTGAGTCTCTCCCCAGTGCGAGGAGAATTGGGTCATTATTACCTACACATGGGACTTCACTGGCCTCTCTTACCGGAGATATAAGCCCCACTGAACAGAGGGGAAACTGAGGCACAGAGCGTAACTTGCGCAAGGTCACTCAGGAAATCTGTGGTGCAGCAGGTGATGGAACCCAGGTTTCCTAAGGCCAAGGCTGCTCTAAACATCACACCCTTCTTCCTCTGCTATTAACTGTGGGGCACACAGATCCACACGAAACGACGCGCCATCTACTAATCAGCCTCCTCTCGCTCCTGAAATAACCTCCCACAGTTCCCAGTGCAGCGCTGTTCTGGATGAGAGAGTCAGGTTCGGAGGGCCCTGTGGGTGGTTGTTCAGCAGGTGAAATCTGACTGACGTAAAGTGCTTACAGTACCTGACTCCAAACAAGGTCGTCAGATCCCACCATCTGGCCTGACAATCCCCTTTGCTCCCAACAGAGGCTGTCCAACCTAATTATCTGTCAGAGGTTTGGCCTGGTTTTTCTCAGCTGGTTTGCTCAGCATTGCAGATGTCTGCCCTGCAGACAAGTCAGTGCTGGCAATTTCTTCCCTTCCCTTCCCTGCCTTTATCATATAACAGAGCAGTAATGTGAACTGGGTGACATCACAATCAGATGCACAGAAAGAGGCTGTGATGTCATAAGCACTGTGTGCACTAATGTTTATAAAGCTGCGTGTGGCCTTCTCGTGAAAAGAGCTGTTGATGTGCAATTGTAGTCACGGCTTCACAGTTAGTGCCATGTGGCATTTCATGACCACAGAGACAATGGAAAATCAAACTGCTCCACAGGTGCAGAACCCTACTGCTGGGGTGAAGGAGAATCTCCACTAGCTGTCAGTGATATGGGGCTTATGACACATAAGTATATTCCAACTCCATCTTGTGGGAGAAGAACAATTCCTTCCCACCCCCACACATGCACTGACTACAGTTAATTACAGTGTTAATTATCGTTTTGAGACTTGAGGAGGCTCACTCGGTTTAGTTAATTGAAAAAGTTTCACAGGTGACTTAGCTACAGTATATAAATACCTTCCTGGGGAAAAATACCTGGTCCTGTAATCTGGAGGAGAAAAGCATAAGAAGAACCATTGGCTGGAAGTAGGAGCTAAAGAACATCCAAATAGAAATCACAGAATCCCAGGGCAGGAAGGGACTCAGGAGGTCATCGAGTCCAGCCCCCTGCTCAAAGCAGGACCAACCCCAGCTAAATCATCCCAGCCAGGGCTTTGTCAAGCTGGGACTGAAAACCTCTAAGGATGGAGAATCCACCACCTCTCTCCGTAACACATTCCAGTGCTTCACCTCCCTCCTGGGGAAATAGTTTTTCCTAATATCCAACTTACACCTTCCACTCTGTAACTTGAGACCGTTGCTCCTTGTTCTGCCCTCTGTCACCACTGAGAACAGCCTCTCTTCATTCTCCTTAGAGCCTCCCTTCAGGAAGTTGAAGGCTGCTATCAAATCACCCCTCAGCATTCTCTTCTGTAAACTAAACAAGCCCAAATCTGCCCCTCACAGGTTATGTGCTCCAGCCCCTTAATCATTTTCGTTGCCCTCTGCTGAACCCTCTCCAACAGTTTTATTTAACCCTGGGAACCAACAGAAACCAGGGAGTGGCAGAGTTTGCATCTCTTAAGCCGTGTCTACACGTGCACACTACTTCGAAGTAGTGGCACTAACTTCGAAATAGCGCCCGTCATGGCTACACGTGTTGGGCGCTATTTCAATGTTAACATCGACGTTAGGCGGTGAGACGTTGAAGCTGCTAACCCCATGAGGGGATGGGAATAGCGCCCTACTTCGAAGTTGAACGTCGAAGTAGGGACCGTGTAGGCGTTGCGCGTCCCGCAACATCGAAATAGCGGGGTCCGCCATGGCGGCCATCAGCTGAGGGGTTGAGAGACGCTCTCTCTCCAGCCCCTGCGGGGCTCTATGGTCACCGTGTGCAGCAGCCCTTAGCCCAGGGCTTCTGGCTGCTGCTGCGGCAGCTGGGGATCCATGCTGCATGTACAGGGTCTGCAACCAGTTGTCGGCTCTGTGGATCTTGTGTTGTTTAGTGCAACTGTGTCTGGGAGGGGCCCTTTAAGGGAGCGGCTTGCTGTTGAGTCCGCCCTGTGACTCTGTCTGCAGCTGTGCCTGGCACCCTTATTTCGGTGTGTGCTACTTTGGCGTGTAGACGTTCCCTCGCAGCGCCTATTTCGATGTGGTGCTGCACAACGTCGATGTTCAACATCGACGTTGCCAGCCCTGGAGGACGTGTAGACGTTATTCATCGAAATAGCCTATTTCGATGTCGCCACATCGAAATAGGCTACTTTGATGTAGGCTTCACGTGCAGACGTAACCTTAATGTCCTCCCATGAAGACTGACTTCCTTTTGGAATGATTTGCTTTAGTTAAACACAGGTTACCGGGTGCAATGCAGGAGGGAATGGGTGCAATTTAACAGCCTGTGCTATGCAGGAGGTCAGAGCAGATGATTTCCTGGTCCTTAGTTGTTGTAAATTCCTTAGATTCAAGTGTCCTCCAACCTCTCTCCCCAAAACAAAACAAAAGAAACCCCCTTGGTCAACTGACTCAGGCTTGCAGGGCTCACACCAGGGGGCTAGATTAGTCCTGTAAACACTTCCATTTGGGCTGGAGCTTGGGTGCAGGACCAAAGAAGAAAGAGCCACGCTGGTATTTTGACTCCTGGGGTGCAAGCCAGCTGACGAGGAGACCCCGGCCAGGTCTGGTTGGTTGATTGGTTTCCAATGCAGACGTAATCCAGAAGTCTAACTGCATGGCAGGGCCTAGCAGGAGACATTGGTTTGAGCGGGAGAAAGCCCTTGTTAAACCATAAATGTTATCAATAATAGCAAAGGCAACAGCCTGAGCCATTGGCCTAGTACATTTCTTTTTATATAACCATTACCCACCTCTGCCCCATAGCCTGCCCCACCTTTAATGCAAGGTCCTTTACTATCTAGGCCAGAAGGTGGGCACTTTCAAGATATGTAAATTTCTAGAGGGCTTATCCTTCACCCTCCACTGAGAATCACAGAGTCCTGGGGTTGGAAGAGACCTCAGGAAGCATTAAGTCTAGCTCTACCCAAAGCATGATCAGCCCCAACTAAATCACCCCAATCAGGGCTCTGTGAAGCCAAAACTTAAAACCCTCTAGGGATGGAGATTCCACCACCTCTCTAAGCAACCTATTCTAGTGCTTCACCACTCTCCTGGTGACATAGATTTTCCTAATAACCAATCTTAACCTCCCCCTCTGTAACTTGAGACCATTGCTCCTTGTTCTGCCATCCTCCCTACTGAGAACAGCCGCCCTCCATCCTCTTTGGAACCCCACTTCAGGAAGTTGAAGGTGGCTATCAAATCACCTCTCACTCAAGTGCAAATCCCACAGCCTCCTCTTCAGCCCCCTAATCATTTTGGTTGCCCTCCGCTGCACCCTCTCCAATACGTCCGCATCCTTCCTGCAGTGGGGAACCCTGTACTGGAAACACTATTCTAGTCCAGATGTGGCCTCACTTCCCTGGTCCTTCTCATGTGAACAGAGACCAGCAATACCCAATGTCAGAAGGTGCCCGTGGATGGGAAAAATTAGAGGGAATGCTGGTACAGATCTGAGAGTCATTAAACAACTAAGGGGTGAAGCAGAATTGCCATCATTTTTCTGTGTATTACTAATCTTTATTTATTCCATGTTTCTGCCAAGGAAAGACAGATTCAGGGCTTGGGGGTGTGCCAATCTCCTGCTCTGTGATGCAAGGAAAAGACAACATCTATTTGACTGAAAAACAAATGCGACTCCCAAATGAAAGGGAGAGGTTCTGTGACAGCGACCTTATCTGAGCCCTGTCAGAGCTGCTCGGTGAGGGGCGGCTGGAAAGGTTATTCTGAACACAGCCAGAAGAGGAATATTTGCATACGTTTCAAATGAGTGACTTTATCTTTCGCTTGCAGATGAGGAAGTTCCAGAGAAGAAACCGACCTGGATGGAACAACAGGCAGTGAGCTCGGTGGGAGGAGGTGTGGGGGCGGAGGGGGTGTCACTCTGGAGGAAAGAAAACTAAGTGGGTGAAATCAGCAGTCCCTCTAATTTTTTCCATCCATGGGTGGAATAAATTTTAGATGCACCAAGGCATGACCAGATGAGCACCACCAATAGAAACACACGCTGCTGGCTGTAGGCGCTCTGTTATCAGCTGGGCAGCATCTAAATCTCTGCTGGACGGCTGCCCAAGTGCTCAGCTGACAGGGAACGCTGGGTGAAATCCACCCCTGCAAAGAGGGTCTGCATTTGTGCCCCACACATGTCCTCAGAACAGGCTGGAAATGGTGCATTGGGCTGGTGCTTTGCATTTATAACAGTCGGAAAGCAACATTTGGCAAAGAGTAAGAATAATACATATAGGTCATCTGCAGAGCACTTTCTGAAGGTGGGTCCATTACAAACCCATTTTTCCTCTGGAGAAATGGGACCCAGGCTGCTGAAGCTAAGCATCCAGCACACACAATGCATTAACAGTAGAAAGACCGACAGATGAGCCAGCTGTTTGTTGTTTTCAGGACTGCTTTCTCCACAATGATTTTATCTCAAGTAAATATGCCACGCTTAGAAAAGCTCTTTTGGCTCGAAATTTCTCCAGGCAATGCTGATGTTTGTTTTAAGCATTTACAAATGTTATTGATTTAAATGGCCATCCTGGCTGGAAATTCTGGGGAAAAAAAGTGAAAGATTTTGGGTGTCCACTCCCCCAAAGGCTGAGCTACCAAAAAGTTACAAAAACAACTAGAAGTCCTGTGGCACCTTATAGACTAACATGTTTTGGAACATAAGTTTCAGTGGGAAAAGACCCGCAAAAAGCTGATGCTCCAAAATATCTCTTAGTCCATAAGGTGTCACAGAACTTCTTGTTGTTTTTGAAGATACAGATGAACTTGGTTCCTCCTCTGATACAAAAAGTTGCAGCTTTTTAAACTGGTAAAATGCAAATTGTCAACACCACATGTCAAAATAAACTAAGTAAATATCCTGAAATCAACCAGCCCAGACTGTTATTGCTATTTATTCACTAGCTATTTGTAACATGCCTAATTCGAAGTGGATTTTGTCTCAGATAACTCTCAGGGCAGGGCTAGACTACAGGGCAAAGAGGAATTAAGATACACAACTTCATCTATCAGAGAGGTAGCCGAGTTAGTCTGTATCTTCAAAAACAACAAGAAGTCCTGTTGCACCTTATAGACTAACAGATATTTCGGAGCATAAGCTTTTGTGGGCAGATGCAACTGATGAAGTGGGTCTTTGCCCATGAAAGCTGATGCTCCAAAATATCTGCTAGTCTATAAGGTGCCACAGAATTTCGTCTATGTTAATTATGTAGCTATAGTCAATGTATCTTAATTGTCTTCCATGCCATCTCCACTCAGAGAGGTCGTCTGCACTCCCGTCAACTTCCCTTATGCCTAATGGGAGGCAGGTGAACTGCAGTAGCTGGGAACACCCTGGAAACTTGATTTAGTGCATGCCCGCTAGGCATGCTACATCGAACTCTGGAAGGTCGACTGCGGCAGGGTCGCTCGTCCCTGGAAGGTAGCAGTACCCTCAGCCAGCATGTTTTGTACTTTGCCTGTCCATACATTCTGAGTATTATCAAAGGCAATATTTCCTCCTTGGTTTGAGCAGGTGCAGAGAAATCAACATTTACCAATAAAAACGCAAATTCTTTCGAGTCTACTTATGAGCCTGCCTGCCCTGGCAGGTGCCACCCTTCTTCTGCAGGGAGACCTGGGCCCTTCCCAGTCCTTCAAACCATCCAAACAGGGGCTGTCCCCTTAGTGTCATAACAACCCTTCACTCCAGAGGGTGGGACTCTTCCTCTTTGTCAGGCTGGCTGCTTTATTTATACAGGTCTCAGCAGATCTTTGTCTGCAGGGCCTCTTGAATCCAGTCAAATCAAGTCTTCGCAATTCCCACGCCTACTGGCAGAACTTCTGTCAGCTGTTTTTCCTGCCTGCAGATTTACATTCATTACTCCCCGGAGATGGTCGCTCCATGAGTTTGGGGCCTTCCATCAACACACCACTACTTGCCTTGTCTCAAGAAAGACGTTTACCCCCTCTCACTCCTGACAGATAACAGTGCAAAGTGAAGCTGGGGGGAGAACTGCATTTCAACCACGTTCTTTCAGAAAATGTCAGACGTTTCCCGGTTCTTAACATAAGGGCATTCGTACCGGCATCTGGTCCGAGTGCAGGTCAGATAATGACTCTGCCTCCCTAAATTCCCCAGTTTGAAACAGTTGTGCTTCACTGCCTGTCCCATTGGGTAGCGCTGCCGTGAATTGTTGGTAACTCTGTGATGCCCTGCTCCTTTAAATGTCTGAGCCCTCACTCCCCTCCCCCTTCATTGCTGTGGTAGTTTCTGCTGTGTGTCAAGAAGCGTAACCAGGAGGTTTCTTACAGCTCCCTGTGGGGCTGTCTGTCTCCTTCCCCGCTGGGTCATTTATAACAACTTCTCCCTTGCTGACCTTTCCTGGGTGCATTGCTGGGAGAATTGTAGTGTGACAGCTCGGATGCTGGGCAGAGGTTGCAGATTTCCTAGATGCCGCTGAGTCCTGTAGCAGAATGCCCGGACAGTGCGTTTGCAATTAGAGAGCACAGTCCAAACTCCGTGGAAATCAAAGGACGTCTTTTTCACTGACTTCAGTGGGCTTTGGCTCATGCAGGGCCATCCCTGGGGCTTATGGGGCCCTATGCAGAGGCCGGGGGGTGGACAGGAGGGGTCACTCCATGGGTTGGGGGTTGTTCTTGGGGTTGCAGGGGTAGGAGCAGAGCAGGTAAGTACAGGAGTGGGAAAAGAGGGGTGCTTCAGTACCCCACGTTTTACGTGGGTTCCCAGCTGCTGCCAGCCCATCGCCCGGGGTCCCTGCCTCTGCACAGCTGCCCCAAGCTGCAGCCTCAGCCCTATTGGGGCTTCTGCCTCATGGAGACGTGACCCAGCTCCTGGGTCCAGCGAAGTGGAGCAGATGCACAGCCCCTGGGAGCAGCCCAGGAGGGGGTGTGTTGGGGCCGACCACTGGCGCCAGCTCTGCTTGCACTTGTCTGTCCCATCCTGCAGCTCAGGGCTCCGCAGCATACAGGCGCCTGGGGCCTCAAGTGTGCGGTGCCCAATGCAGCTGTGTAGCATTCTGCATGTGCCCGAGACTGGCCCTGGGCTCAGGTCCAGGCTGAGTAACAGAGCTGCCGACTGAGGCAGATGCATTCTGGGCTGCGTAAGAGAAACCAGACGCAGCAGGAGGACAGTGATGCAGGCGCTCCTTTGGGCAGCGGTACAGCTCCCTGCCAGGCCGTGCACAGAGGTAATCTCAAGGCCAGACCCTGCATGGCCTGACCTCTGGGATCACAGTAACACAGCCTCTGACAGTGTTTGCCAGGCGCTGGCGCTGGTCATGGGTCAGACCTGAATAACAAGTAAAAACTGGCCAAGGGGCTGAGGCCCAGTGTAACCCCACATGTCAGGGTGGGGTCATTATCCCAGGTAGTGGCATCCAGACCATTTACACAGAGAATGCAGGAATCTCCTCTCCAGCCTTTATTGCATGGTTTCCCAAACGGGGGGGCATGGAGAAATTCCATGGGGGGCACAAGGCAACCCAGCCCCCACCACCATTCCCTGCCCCCAGAGAAAGCTCCGGCCTTTGCTTCCGGCTCTCAGCCCCTGCCATTTTATGCGTGTGACCCGGCGCAGCCGCTATAAAAAGCAGGCAGCCAGTAAAGACCCATGTGGAGCTGGCTGCCTTCTGCAAATGAGAGTGAGTGTGGGTTGGCGGGGAGGAGGAGGAGGCTGAGGTTAGATGGGGGGCCTGGGGGTGCCTGGCTTTGTGGGCGGGCAGGAGAGGGGCTCGAGTGGGCAGCTTGCAGGGCTTGGGCAGCTGGCCAGCTTGTGGGACTTGTGAGGCTTGGGTGGCTGGCCCTGGCAGAGCAGGGGTTGGGCGGTGGGCCCCAGCAGTGTGGGGCTTGGGCGGCTTGGGTTGGAGGGCAGGTGCCTTGTCCCAGTAGTGAGGGGCTTGGGTGGCTGGTCCCAGCAGCATGGGGCTCAGGCAGCTCGGGATGATGGGTGGGTGGCTGGCCCTGGCAGTGTGGAGCTTCGGGGGCTGGCTTGGGTGGCTGGCCCGCAGCTGGGTGGGTGGCTGGTGGGCAGGCGGCTGGTCCCAGCAGTGTGGGGCTCGAGCAGCCGGTGGGCAGGTGGAGGGCTGGCCCCGGTAGCTGGTGGATGAGCGGGTGGCTGTCCTCTGCCGCACGGGGCTTGGGTGGGCAGCTCTGGCAGTGCAGGTCTCAGGCAGGTGGCTGGCACAGGCATCTCTGGCGGCTGGCACGGGGCTCAGGCAGCTGGGAGCAGCACCAGGCAACCACAAGGGGCCAAGAAGAATTATTTGGGCTTATTTTTAATTTTAAATAACATTTTTATATCAAGATTTTGTGTTTATTTTAAATTACGAATTGAATTTTTTGTTAAAGTGGGGGGTTGGATGATGGTAAAGAAGAGGCAGTGGGCATAAGGGTTCCTCAAGAATCAAAAGCGGGGGCGCGATGCCGACAAGTTTGGGAACCGCTGCTTTATTGTCTGTTAGCTCAAGCTATAGAGGCTCCAGCGCTAAGCTTCAGAGGTCTCAGTTTTAAATCCTCCTGTGGGTGGTTCCACCCCCATGTCCACACTACGGCTCAGTGAAGAGAACTGGGGAAGTGACTATGCTTTCAGAGTTATCTGCCATTAATAGGAATGTGCCCTCAAAGGCGACCTGCTTGCAACCTAACAGATAAACTCTGTCTATGTAACTCATGTCTTTTTCTGGATTTTCCTTTGCAAGGACCTCGAGAGAGGCTACCTGCTCGCAAGTGACCAAGGGCACAGCAGGCTAATTTCTGCTTCTGTTGGATGCATGGCCTTGTGCTTGCTTAATAGCTTCACGCCTCAGTTTTCACTTCTGTAAAATGGTGGTACAAGTACAGGTTGAAGCCTTCTACTCCAGCACGAGAGCACTTGCCAGACCATGGGAGGGCAATATTGTTTGGCAGCATTACCAGCACATCCACTGCTTACTGGGTTCTTAGAAGACATTGCGGGGTAAATTATAGTGAAATAACAGCACAGAACACTGAGAGCCAGGACTGGTGCCTGGAAACAAACTTTTTGCAACCCTGGGAAACTTGGCCACACCCATGAAAAGTGGTCACCCAGCTAGCTAAGGGTATCTACACAGCAAAGTTATTTCAAAATAACTTTTCTAGCATCTTCACCAGGCACCCGCCAATTTCAAAATAATTTCAGAAGAGCGCTTGGCTTATTTTGAAGTGGGTAAACCTCGTTCCACAAGGAATAGCACCTATTTCAAAATAGCCATTTCAGGGGCTGTCTGGACGGCCTATTTCAAAACAAGCATAGCACATCCAATGGCTCTATTCTGAAATAGGCTCTATTGGGAGTAGACACCGTGTTTCAAATTAGCTGAGGGCTATTTTGAGATGCATTTTGTGGGCAGCTGTGTGATTTCGAAATAAGCGACTTCGGAATCTCTCTTCTGGAATAGCTTATTTCGAAAGAGGCTTGCTGCGTAGACAGACCCTAAAATCATGCCGTACTATGGAGGCTGCTGGACGAGAGAGTGCCGGAATACAGAAGTTCAACCTGCACCAGCTAGTTCCCTTGCAGGGGTCCTTCAGGGGATGAAATAGTTTTTCTTTGACAACCGTTTGGATCTGGATACAGATTTTTGAATGGGTGCCTGTTGGAAAGATGCTTCCAGTTGATTATTAATATTAATTAATTGTGGTAGTACCTGGAGGACACAGTCTGGGGCCCGGCCTCATTCTGCTAAGCACTGTACACCTACAATACTCGGACAGTCCCTGCTTCAAAAAGGTGCCTGGCTAAGTATAAGATGAGAAACAACAGCCAGGCTCAAAGGGGTCTTTATCTATTGCTCAAGGCTCCTAGGCTCTAAGGTACAGGAGGGCTGGGGCCATTTTTATAGTGGGGCTGCTGAGAGCCATTGAGCCAGACTGTACACCCTGTTGTATAATGGACATTGCTTCAGGTCAGGGGGTGCTGCAGCCCCCTTTGCACCCCTAATTCTGGCACCTATGCTAGTGTAATGTGACTACGTCACAAGAACAAGTGGATACGACAAATAGACTGAAGGTGGCAAGGCAATGATAATCCCCCTTGGATCTGGTTCTGGATTAGCTGTCCTTGTACACCCTCAAAGTCCAGACCTGGTAAGACCTAAAGTCTAGGCTCACGCCAAGTCATTCTGAAAAAAGCCCCAGAGAAAACAAAGATTAAAATAAATGTTATACTAAGGGCCCGTCTACACTCCATGGTGGATCGAGGCTGCAGCGGTTGATCCACCGGCAGTTGATTTATCATGTCTGCTTAGATGCAAGTAATCGACTCCGAGAGCTCTCCTGTCGACTCAGGATGAGAAGAGTCGGAAAAGTCGATGGGAAAACTACCTTCCCAGACCTTACTGCATGGAAGACATGATAGTAAATATGTTGACGTAGATTAACAGTGCAGGGATGCAGTGTAGACTGGGTCTTAGAGCTGGCAGCACTCAATTCTTTTTATATAACTTGACAGGTAACATTGATTTTTATTTTGAGCGTTTTTAACATTTTTTATCAATTGAAACATTCACGGTGATAAGAAACAATGGTGGAAGGAGCTGGGCACTGACAGCCAGACAATGATACCTTAATGACAGCAGACAAAGAGATTTGCAAATCTCAGTCTTTATAACCATCAAAACACAAGTTTTCAACGCCACGTGTCAACAGATACAAAGTCAGTACCCTTAAATCAAACGCTGGAAGTTCTCGAGCTGCGTCGTTCGTTGTCCATCTGCAGTTTTCAATGACCTTCGGTGGAATGTTCTGGCATCAGTTTGTGTGTGAGCCAGGAAACAAGTGTTTACTGACACAAGTCTAGTCTTTCCAAGCCCCGTTACTGTTACACGCGCACAGAGTAGGGACCTTGGATATGTAACCCTTCTGTTAACGCCAGATGCCTGCCAGAAGGGCCAGGTTTAACTCTTGTGGGGTTTTTCTATCAAGGATACAATTAACCGGCTCGAGCCCCCACCCAGTGGCCTGGGACAATTTCACCCCCGTGCTGGGTGCCTGTAAGGCGGTTCTCCCCACTGCTCGCAAGCACAGAGTCTGAGATAGAAATGGCTTGTTTAATGACCGTAACCTACCCCAAGGTTACAGCGACAGATGCAGCATATCTCAGCACAGAAGAGACAAACCCCCTTCACCCAGATACCATCCCCATATGCAGTAGAACCCAGTCTCTTGCTGGGGCTCTTGGCCCTTTTCCACACACACACAGTTACAGGGTGTACCCTCTGCGGTGCAGTCCCAAACTCAAAGCCCACAGGTACATCACCAGGGCAATACTAGCTGTCCGCTTGTCTGTAGCCTCCCCTTGCTGTCACCAGCCGTCTGCCAGTCGCCATCGTCTGCCGCCGCTCCTACCGGCCGCACGCCAGTCGCCATTGTCTACCACCGCCGCTCCTACCGGCTGTCCACCATCACCTACCACCGCCGCTCTTACCGGCCAGTCACCGTCCTCTACCGCCGCCGCTCCTACCAGCCGGTCACCGTCGTCTACCACCGCCGCTCCTACCGGCCAGTCACCGTCCTCTACCGCCGCCGCTCCTACCAGCCCGTCACCGTCGTCTACCACCGCCGCTCTTACCGGCCAGTCACCGTCCTCTACCGCCGCCGCTCCTACCAGCCCGTCACCATCGTCTACCACCGCCGCTCCTACCGGCTGTCCACCATCACCTACCACCGCCGCTCTTACCGGCCAGTCACCGTCCTCTACCGCCGCCGCTCCTACCAGCCGGTCACCGTCGTCTACCACCACCGCTCCTACCGGCCAGTCACCGTCCTCTACCTCCGCCGCTCCTACCAGCCCGTCACCGTCGTCTACCACCGCCGCTCTTACCGGCCAGTCACCGTCCTCTACCGCCGCCGCTCCTACCGGCCGCCCGCTGGTCCTGCTGTTGTCCACCAGTCCTAACCCCACTGCTTGGGACTGCCCTAAGGCAGAACCCAGTGATTTCAGCTCTGTGGGGCCTCAGCTGCCACTCTGTGATTTCAGCTCTTGGTATCTCTAGTGTGGGGTTTTACAAACACCCTAGTATCCAGCTCTGTCTTTTAACAGGTAGGGAGGGTTAGTCAAGCCAGGCTTATAGCTATATGGCCACAGCATAGGCAGGGCCGAGGCACTCAGCAAGCTGGCTCAACCAGTACCCCTCCCCTTCTCTCTCACAATGCTTTAAACCAGGGAGCCCTGTGTAATCAATGTCTTACACAGCTAAGGCGACTGCCCTGTCCCCCACAACAACCCAGAGCATTGGTGAGATCTCACAACTCCCACCTTAAGTGTCAGCTTAAATTGTGATTTTACAACTACATGTTTACAATAGACCAAATCTCATGGCTTACTTGCTACCCATTAGGCTTTGCCTGAAAAGGTATCACACATGCACACCTTTTGCATTCTTATGCAGATGACCTCTGGGAGACTCATTCCTCCCAGCCTTCAGCAGCACTGCGTTCCTTCTGCCACCTTCCCTACAGATATATTTAATTGCTTAGGAGAATAGCCTCAGGCTGAAATCTTTTCATGTATCCTAGGCCAATTAATAGTTTTGGGCAGGGTCCTTAATAAATTATAATCACTTTATTCCAGCGCATGCAACTCTTGAAGGGTTGCGTCCTTTGATCTCCAGTCGCCTTTTCTCCTGCTTGATCTTGGCACTGTCTGGTGTATAATCAGCTGGCACCCCCCTCCAGCTGTCAGTCATCTACCGACTCCAGATGTCAAGCAGCCCTTCCCGCAGCCTGATTTGCTGGCAGCAGGTGTGGGGATGAGAGTCCCTGCTGCTGTTTGGTGAGACCAACTTTGCCCTTTGACTGCTACTGCTGCCACCTGCATGTATCCCACTAGTGCTCCTCAGGCCTTGCTTTCCTGGCAGGTTTATACGCTCGTTTTGCA